>NW_027202715.1:35970989-37170989 GCF_024711535.1 Dipodomys merriami | reverse complement strand
ATGTGGTTACATTACCTTTATTATAAATATGTACCCATAAGGAAGCTACAATGAGCAGGAGCAAAGGGCTCACACCTGTAATCCTAGCTACTATGGAGGATAAGATCTAAGAATCACAGTTCGAAGCCAGCCCAGGAAGAAAAGTCTGTGAGATTCCTATCTCCAGTAAACTACTCAGAAAATGCTGGAAGTGGCACCGTGGCTCAAGTGGCATGGAGCGCTAGCCCTGAGCACAAAGAAGCTCAGGGATAGCACCCAAGCCCTGAGTTCAAGCCCCAGGACTGGCAAAAAAAAAAAAAAGAAAGAAAGAAAAAAAAGAAAAAAGGTAATATTTCAGAATAGCAAGAAACCCATGAAACTAAAATGTGGGATGATAAAATGTTCACAGAGTCATCTGCCATTTTGACCACTTATGGGTCTTATGATTCACCTCAGAAGAGATTTTGTGATCTTTTTATGTCAGAAGAATTCTTTGACGCCCCTTACCATAACATTCCCATTTTATAGATGAAGACATGAAGGTTTAGAATGATTGAGGGGCTTGTGATCACATATCTAGTTTCTGATATAGCCAGTGGGAGACTCTGGTATCTTAGCCCTGGCCCCTGTCATACCTAGTGTTTTCCTCCTCCAACACCATCACGTAGGCTTATAAAGTCAGCCCCTGCCTGTGAGGCCCACAGATGAAGGCTTTGAGAATGTTTGATGGTCATTCCCAATTAACTACTTAACTGAATCAAACAGGACAGTTGACTCAATTTTACCTGGCTTTTTTATACTAATACTAATAACCTTTGATTTATACTAATAACCTTTGATTAAGGTTCCAACTTATTGTGCTGAACTTTCTAGTACCCAATTCTGGTAACTGGAATTGGGTCAGGAGATTTGGAGGTGGCGGCACAAAGAAAAATCCTAAGCTCTAGACTGCTCTAGTTTAGGGTGTGGGCATTCTGCTCCTGGTGCTACATCTGGCAATCTTTGTGTAAATGGAGGTTCATGCAGCAGCTCTTGGTCACTGTAAGTGACGCTTTAATGCCAACAGTGCCATCCCTAAAAGAACAAGTCATTGTGGTAGCCACATTTGTGGGATGAGTAGATAAAGCTGACAGATGAAGTTGGCATCCTAGACTTGAACAAGTCCTTGGGCTGAGAGCCTCCCACAAGGTGGGTTTGTGGGTCTTAGACAAAGATCTCTGTGAATGAGGTGAGAGTAAAACACTGGTTGTCCACATGCTGCTATGATACACTGAGGTTTCAGAGTTGCTGCTATTGGACTGGAGGCCTAAGTGCTCTTTCTACAGAAACCATGGTGGGATTGATAACCCTCATTTCAGAGATAAGAGTATATAGCAGCTCACTCAGAAAAAAATTAAGTATCAGAGAAATAGTCTCTATGGGAACAGTATAGGGTAAAATTTAGGTGAGTTGGATGAGAGAAAGTTGTTGGTATATGAAGTAGAAAGCTATAAATCAAATACATCATTTAATGGAAATTTTTTTTTTAAACCCTGGTTATCCAACAGGCTATCTGAAGTTCCAAGTGACCTGGATTTCTTTGTTCTGAGTCCACAGTGTATTTAGAACCTACTAAGGAAAAGGGAGTACCTTCTGCTTTAAGATATCCACTGGCGTCTGATGGGCCTTCAGCTTCTTGTTTTTCAGAAGTACTTTTTTCCTAAGTTGGTCGGGTGAAGGGAGCATTGGATCATCTGAGAAATCAGTCTCAAATAAGAATTTTGCCACAAGCTTTTCTCCAAACACAGTCTACAAAGAATATAGGAAAAACAATGGATGTCTTTTATCAATACATAATAAATGCATTTGTATTTTCTAAGTATACTAGATATTTCAGCCCATTTGAATTGTTTTTAAAATTATTTTTTAAAAACTCCCAGGAAGAGGAAGTAGGAAAGAAGTTGTTTATGTTCTCTCCACAGTCTCCTACTGAAAGGAAGGGAGGTGTTCAGAATAGAGGAAGAAATCTAGGCCACTCTGCAGCTGGGGCTCCTCTAATGACTTAAGAAAATGTTCTGGGGTCTGGGATATTACAGGAGAAAATAGTCAGAGACCATGACATATTGAATATAGTCTGTTTCCAGTAAGGACAAGAAGTCAGAAGGATAGACATGGGGACAGAGACAAAAGATGAAAAGGATAAAGAACCACAGACATCATCCTCACAGAGATTTTTGAGCCCTGGTTTGCAAGGTGGAAGGAAGGTGGACATAGATGATCAGTTGGGGTAAGGGTAGAAAATATGGCAATTTTTATTTGTAGTGTTGTTTATTTATTTACTTATTTATGCCAGTCCTTGGACTTAAACTCAGGGCCTGGGCACCATCTCTGAGCTTTTTCACTCAAGGCTAGTGCTCTGCCCATTTGAGTCACAACTTTGCCTCTAGTGTAGTACTATTAGTAGTAGTAGCAGCATCAGCAGCAACAGTAGTAGTAGTAATAGTAGTAGTAGTAGTAGTAGCAGTAGCAGCAGTGGTTAATAAAAGAGTCTCATGGACTTTCCTGCCTGGGCTGGCTTCAAATTGCCATCCTCAGATCTCAGCCTCCTGAGTAGACAGGATTACAGATATGACCTGGTTTATAGTTATTTCTTTTTAACTTAAAAAGGAGCAAAAATCAAACCCGAGGTCAAGGCAATAAGAAAGGTTACAGTCTTGTTGGCAACATCTCCCTTGGTCAGATATTTCAGATACTAGATATTTCCTCCTCACTGAGAGACACAGTTCTGCAAATGCTTCTATCATTTGGAGAGAAGTCTCATGGAGTATTGGCTCCTAAATCTGTGTCCTTTGCAGAAGGAAGGCGGTTAACATAGTGACCAAGGCCATTGCTAACGTGGAACTCCCTATGATAGTGCTAATTACAGGATGCAACTTCCCTTGAAGTACTTTCAGCTTTTGATGTTACCAACAGGTAATAGCCTAGCATCTCTGATTTGTCAGAGGAGTTAGAGCTGGTCTTTTCTTATCTCCCAAGGCTTTCTGGAAAGGGTCAGGGGATCAGAGAGCAATGCTTGGACCACCCCGTAGAAAAGTTTAGAGGAGGCCCAAGATCCCAAGAGCACCCCTATTTTTCAGGCCCCTAACAGTATGGGACCCTAACAGTATGTGCTTCATAGCTACGGTGTAGTCCATAGTGGCTCCATATAAAAATCAACGATCTCTGTAAGAAAAGGCCAAGATATCATCCTACTTCTCAGTTGAGAGCTCACCTTGAAAATTTCTGCCATTTTTCGTTGCTGAGGCAATGAACAGTGGTTCTCAATCGATATGATGATAGGCAGGTCAGAGGTGATGAAGGCACTGCGATCGATGGCTTCGACCACATCCTGTGACAGCCAAACAGCTCATTAGGGTCAGATAGATATCTGTCCAGGGTGGTCAGAAGGCAAAGTACTCAGAAACACAGAAAATAGCTCAATAACTGCAGTCAGAAGACTCTGATCGGAGGTGAGTTGTGTCTTTTCAAATCTTAGAATACCTTATTCAGTGTAGATGCTATGTCCACAATTGCTTAGGGAACTTATGAGAAGAAAAATGTGTATTCGAGTTCAGTCCAGACACAATGTCTTCCCCAAAATATTTGTCATCAGAGTTGGCTGAATCTGTGGATGAAGGACCCATGGATGTGGAGGGCTGAATGTATTTTCTAGTTAAGCAAGAGAACAGGCTGCTGTGTATGAAGACATGAAGCTGTCCACAGTGAGCCTTGTTTCTATACTACAAGGAGCAGCAATCACTATGCAAAACTGAAGGTACACATGGAAAGAATGCTGTACATCAAAGACTAAACGATCAACTACAATGAGGCATAAGATGCTTGGAAGACGTTAACTAATTCGGAGCAGTAAGACATGACACGCTATGTGTGTCTGTAACCAATCACAGTTCATCCTCCCATCAGTGTACAGTACAAGAGTTTTAAGAGTTTTTCATGGAAAAATGAGTTAAAGATAAGATGCATTTTAGCCAGTAATTCCCGCTATAAAATAAAAATAGTAATATTACTTCCCAGTTTGACCAGTTTAGAGCAAAATGACGTTACACAGTCTCTGATCATCTGAATGAGCAATAACTATGCAAGCAAACTAATAAGTTACCCAAAATTTGAAATAACAATCCAGTAAAACCAGTTTTCCTAGTTGATCAATCTTCCCAGGTAGAGTGACTCTTATTACTTTATGACATTATTATTTAGTCACTTCTTAACAGATTATACTGGTCTTGGTCAACAGGGCACAAGGGAAAATTATCTTTTATTCTTACAATCTCTGCCTTTACAGATATCATTGTAGCACCACATCATGCAAAATTATTAGCAATAACATCATTATATCCTATCTGGATACCAGTGGCTCACATCTGTAATCCTAGCTACACAAGAGACTGAGATCTGAGGATCATGGTTCAAAGCCAGCCCAGGCAGGAAAGTCCATGAAACTCCTATCTCCAAATAACCACTAAAAATCCAGAAGTTGGAAATATGGCTCTAGTGGTAGAACATTAGCATTGAGCATAAAAGCTCAGGTACAGCAACCAGGCCCTCAGTTCAAGACCTAAGACTGGCATGTACATACATACTCACACACAACCTTACCTCTTAAGAAACATAAGGTATTGATGACTACACTTTGGTTGAATGAGATTCTAAGAGGTCTAGATCAGTTCCCAGAGAAGCAAGCATGTTCATATCCCATGCAATCAATGCTGCAAACACTTCCAGGCTTTCTGCATTCAGATCCAGCCTAAGATCCCTCAACCTAAAGTATAATTTGATAGGCTACCTGACATGACCAACAAAGATACTTTCTCTTTGTGAAATCTCTCTTCATAATAATTTCCCCTTGTGGTAGTGTCTCTCTGGGTTGGAAGACATATCTGAAGCATTACCTTGAAGGGGATCTTGGTGGTCAGTGTGTGTCCATGATAAATAATGGGCATCCCATCGTCTCCATCCCAGCAGTCCAGCTCGATGCTCCTGCAGCCTTGCAAGAGGACCTGTGTGACCAATGAAGGAATCCACCCCAGATGAGCACCTAGAGATAAAGCCTCAAACTAAACCCAGCACATGGTTCTATATATCACTCTATATATCCCATATCACTGAGTGATAGGGGATAAGGACCACATTTTAGCTAAAGATTGGAACTAATCTGGAGTGGGAAAGAGAGGACAGATTAGAGAGTTTGCAAGAGCCAGATATTGTTGGAAGGTTACTTTGAAAATATATCTTTAGTCATTTGAAATGGCACATCCTGAACAAGTGCTCTATCTGGGTAGAGCAGGGAAGTAAAGATGCAGGTGCCACAGTCCGAAGGAATTAAGAACACTGATTTTTAATGAGCTGATTAAATATTCATATAAACCCAAACAAGATAAAATCTTCACCATTATAAGACCCAAAATCAGCAATGTGGAAGCATCATTGCTATGAAAGAATAGCACTTAAAGAGTAGAAGCAAGGACATATCAAGGATTTACCTGGCTGTCTAATCTCAGAATGGCATCTAGAGCAGAGATGGCAAATAGTCCATAAACTCCCTTCTGCTGCAGACAGAGCAGACTCCAGTAGCCAGTCATAGCATATTTGCCCTCTAAGCTTTAACCTTCTTCCCCAAACTGCTCCAGGAAACACTGCCGATGAATCAGATGAGCTGATTTGCTCTCCTGGATCTAACAGTGGAAGCAGGGCTCCTAACACAGGTGCTTGGACTGCAGTTTTGCATATAATCGAAAGGTGATCTAAGACAAGTGGTTGATACCTCTGTGAGTGTACTGAAACCCTCATTTGAGAATCCACAGATCTATTTCTAAATGACAGCATTTAATCACTGGAGTATAGTAGCCATTAGATTTTCTGCAACAAAACTCAGATAGTGGAATGAGTCTTAATTTTCTTGTATGAAATACTTGCTGGAGTCTTTGCATTACACAATATAGTTTGTGGCTGAGAATTACAAGATCAGCAGCTTCTGTTAGCAGTTAGTATACCTACAGGTAGAGTGCCTTGGGCTGAAGACTGCTATACAATCTGGCAACTGAAACCTGGTTGAGACTGCTTCATGTCTGTGGTAAGCTTTCCAGATTGGTAAGCAGATGAGCGAGTAGCAATCATAGAAAGATGAAAGGACTTATCAAAGCTTGCATGACCATAATATCTCCAAATATGGCTAGACAAAGGAAACCAGGGCTGGAAATTCCAGGCAGGGGCAACAGAGTTATTATCACTTTCAATCTGGCCAAAGGAGAGTGGAAAATGATTGGAAGTGACGTAAAAGGGACTTCTTTTCACTAGATTAATCACATCTGTGAATATATTTGAGAGGTTCTTGTACCTTATTCAGAAGCTGTGAGAATCTCCACTGGAAGCTTCACATTAAAGAGTTTTAAAACTCTTCAAAGTCAAATAGTGGAAAAGGAATTAAGCAGTTAGTCCTTGCATATTTTTTGGAGGAAGAAACATAAGTATGTAGAAATATGTAGATAAGAATTGTGCACTTACATGTATGTATTGTACATTGATATGTATGAGGTAAATATAATATATGGAATATCTATAGTAGCTATGTTTATAGGTATCATTTCTTTTCTATAGAAAATAGATTTTGAACTTCTTTTGACTTTAGAAATCTCTGTGCAAATAGAAGGCTAAGATGTAAAGCATGTAACAGAGTGTATCCTAGCAGAAGTGGGACAGAGGCTTGCCCTACTCAGCCGCTTGCTCTTCTTGGTGTCAGAACTTAAGGCCCCTTGACAAACAGACTCCTATTTTGAAAATCGCTACTCCAGCGACACATCTTCATTTCATAATAAAGGTTCTTCAGAAAACAGTTCAAAACATATTCCATACTAAATAAGCTTTGCTACAAAAATTGTGCCAGATGCTATGATGAATATCTGTAGACTTACCTGTAGAACAAAGGAACCTCATGGTTTCTGGGACTGTGTAAATAACACAATGACAATTCCCAAATTTGGACCAACATGCATACCGCATACTTGAATACCCTGGGCCTAGCTTTGCTCTCTCTGGCTTAACCCTTCTCGTAGGACTTCAGAAAATAAGCAGCAGAGAAGAGGAAGTTGACAGTTAATAGAAAAGACAAAGGACAGGCTGATCATGGAGAGCTGGATGTTTAGGTCAAAAGGATGTGCTTTTCCCAGTGCAGAGGGCCCATGCCTCCCAGAACATTCCCATGAATTTCACAGTGGAGGGAGCGCGCCTCCAGTCTGCGCAGACTTTTTTGTTTTTTAAATTGGTTGCCATAGGGATGGATTGATTTGTCTAGTAAATTGAAAAGCAAAACAAACAATATTTTGGGATTAACCCTCTAAGAAGGTTCCCTTTTCTATGATGCTTTCCCACTGCAATATATTGATTTATTTAGCATACAGTGAAATGATTAGACGGTTTTCCCAAGGGAAAATCTAATTTTAGTAGAAGTAGGTCAGAGTAGGATCTAAAAGCTCTGAGTCTCAAACAAGTACTTTGTTGTGGTTGTTGCCTAGAATAAAGGTTAAGTATAGATAGAGGGGGAAACAGAACAAAATAAAAAGAAGTAAAGAAAACGACTGTACATATTGCCAGCTTTCCCACACAGCATGGCTCCTCATGAAACCAGCGTTCACATTTCCTAGATTATAAGATTTTTTCAGAGGAGTCAGATTTTTGTGACTTTGGGGTAATGTGAATAATAAAGTTTAATAAAAACCACATTGTCTGTGGCCATCTCAGTACCTGGCTGTAGAGTTCTACTGAGGAGTCTCCTTTGAGCTGATGGCCCGTGAGGTACGTGTTATGTGAAGATTCAATGTAATAGTAGGAGAGGGGTAGCTGTAATTCTTTCATGTTCTCCTGGGACTCATCATTTTTTGAGGCAAAATTGTCTTTGTCCATCAGAAACCTGGATGGATTTATATTTTGTTAAGAAAGCATGAGAGCAATGTGTACGCTAAAGTGAAGAACAAAATATAATTTGAAACTTACCTTGCAAATCCTTCAAATGACATTAAGCCTTGATGACACATACTGATGCTAGGTTCAAATTTCTGCAAGGAATTTTATTTTAAAAAAAGTGTTATTTAAGTAAAGGAAACCAAGAGAAGGAAAAAGAAAGTAACGACATCATTTTTTAAAAGCTGTTCTGTTTTCATCAGGAAACATGTAACCCAAATATTTGAACTAATTTAGTAATATAGTGGCAAGATGTAGTTTTTAGCCCCAAAGAAAATATTTAGTATATGTGAGTTTATTATGCTAAGCATATTTATTTAACAGAAAAAAGTAGGAATGAGAAAAGAGAAATAGGCTGACTGATATGAAACATGGTGCATACATTTGTCTAGGTAAAAGTGAGAGTATAGCAGCTACCATTAATTGGCAGGAGGTAAAAAGAAAGTTCTCACGGACTGCTAAGTACCATGCCTGAACTCAACCATATTCCAGTGAACACTCAGCAAGGTGATAATACTCACACATTTTTAGCACATTAATGATGAAACCCAGTTTCTGAATACCTAACCCACTGGTGTCACCACCCTATCTTCTGTCACTTCTGTTCTACATTTTCACATCCTCCTATCTGGGCTGCTAGGATCACCAGGCTTTCTGTCTCTCTGCTTCCAACATCTCAATTTACTCTGCAATGAGGCAATAATGACCTCTTTTTTAAAAAAAATTTTTATTGAGAATAAGTGATTACATAAATTTCACAAATTTCATAGTATTGTGAGATACTTAAAGTCACAAACACATTTTAACCTTCACGAAGCAAATTATCATTATCATGGTCTATAATGTTAGTGAATTCTATCAGCTTTGACAAGAAAATTATTTCTTCCACATTGGGTGATATGTGCATTTCTTTCCTTTTGCTTAGTGTAAGCTGTTCCCTCTATCCCTCTCATTCCTTCCCTCCTATCACTGCCCTTGAGTTGCTTAGTTCATTTTCATCAATGTCCAATAATGACCTCTTAACTATAAATCATATGCTAGGTGCTGGTGGCTCACAGTTGTAATCCGAACTACTCAGGAATCTGAGATCTAAGGATTGTGGTTCAAAGCCAGATGAGGCAGACAAATCCATGAGATTCTTATCTCCAATTAACCACCAAAAAGCCAGAAGTGGAGACATGGCTCAAATGGTAGAGTGCTGGCCATGAGTAAAATAGACGAGAGCTATTAAGGCCCTAAGTTCAAGCCCTGCTAATATATGTATTGCATATATATGTATACCCACATATGTATACATATATATGTAGATCTATTGATCTAATATGTTAGTTTTCTGCTCAAAAAGACTTCTTTTTTAAAAAAGACTTTTTGCATCACTCCATTGCCTTAACTCTGCTGAATTTCTTCTATAACCATTCCTGAAGCTATTTATATTTATTGTCTGCCCCACCCAGAGAATATGAGTTGTAAGAAAGAAAGAAAAGGTTATTCAATATTATAGGCTCAGCTCTTGGAACAGGGCTAGCATAGTAGGAGCTCATAAATATTTGTTAAATGACCAAAGAATGATCTTGTTGCATCTTGTAGAATAGCAAGAAGGAATCATACATTGATTCCCTACAATAGTTATTGAGTCAGAAATGGCCTAGGAACTGTGTTAGTTATATGTTAAATAAGCACACGTGTATGTGTGTGTGTGTGTGTGTGTGTGTGTGTGTGTGTGTGTGTGTGTGTGTGTGTGTGTGTATGTGTGTGTGTTTGTCGGTCCTGGGGCTTGGGCGCTATCCCTGAGCTTTTGTGCTCAAAGCTAGAACTCTATCACTTGAGCTACAGCTCCACTTCTGGCTCTTTGTGTACTTTAGTAGAGATAAAGAGTCCTGTGGACTTTCCTACCTGGGCTGGCCTCAAACTATAGTCCTAAGATCTCAGCCTCCTGAGTAGCTAGGATTACAGGCATGAGCCACTGGCACCTGGCTCACTTGTATATTTTTTTCCAAAAATAAAAACAAAAAGCTCCCAAATTTCTGCCCAAGATGTGAAGACTTTGGAATAAAAGGATGGGGGTGGGGTGGGGAGGAGCATATACACAAAATATTTATTTGATTATTAGAACAGAGACAGGACACTGTGTACACACAAAACGGGCACAGACCTGGATGACGCTGAGGATCTCATCATATGTGCAGTGTTCACCTTGGCAGTTGACCAGGAAGTCATTGAGTTGAAGTATGCCAACTCCAAATATGCCCAGGGACGTGCTCTCAATGCCAGTGCCATTTGTCACGATACTTGCAGCAGCAATAGCATCAGATATCTGCCTCTGGTTGTCTGAAAGCTGCTGCTTGCTCTTAATGAACAATCCCAAGTCCGAGACATTTCTGGTCAACAAATCTGAAAATGTTACCCACAGAACATGAACTCTTATCTAGCCAACATCTTTCACAAATAAAGTTCAATTCAAAGATAACAGTGTTATGAAGTCCATGCAATGGAGAAGCTCTTAAAATACTCTGTTCAAACAAGCCATAAAATCTAGTCCATGTTCCTGGCTTCACAGAGTTGAGGGGAAAAAAAGACAAATCACTGAATAAATAAAAGAAACTAAAACAGAATTAGGCTGATGCTATGATCTTCAGTATTATAGGTCAATTAACTATAGATTCAATTGAGAACTAAAAGCCAAGCTCACATTTTTTGTGACATATATACATCCACAATCTTCTTTTTGTAAGGATTGAAGTACTGTTAAAATTACTTTTTTTTTTTTTTTTTTGCCTAGAATTGCTTCACCTATTCTAGGTCTTTTGTTCCATTTGAGTTTTTGGATTGTTTTGTTTACTACCTTGCTAAAGAATGTCACTGGAATTTTGATTTTGCACTGAATTTGTACGTCAATTTTGACAGTATGGCCATTTTCACAATACGGAGTCTACCTATCCATGGAAGGTCTTTCCATACCTGACTATGTAATTGTAATCCCTCTGTATAGCACCTCTACAATAACAATGAATTTAAAAAACTACAACTATAATAATCTGTATGTAGGCTTTTGGGTGAATACAAGTTTTTAGCTCTTTTGGGTAAAATTATCATGACCCACAACTGCTGAATCAGACAGCAAGAATACATTTAATTCAGTCATACTGTCTTTCAGAATGGCTGTGCCATTTTACATTTCCAGTAGTAATGTTCCAGTATTCTAATTTCTACATTGTCAGATCAGTTTTGGTATGGCCAGTCATTTTAATTTTATCCATTTGGAAGATAATCTTGAAGTATTTTAGAGAATTAAATACAGGTTAGGTATGCAATCCAATTATTGTGTTTCTAGGTCTTTATCCCAATGATATAAGCTTAGGTTCACATAAAAACCTACATACAAATATTTATAGCAGCTTTTCTTATAATTGCTAAAACTTGGAAGGAATCAGATATCCTTTAGTAAGTGAATGGATAAACAAACTGTGGTACATCTGTACAATGAAATATTATTTATTTTAAAAAGAATTCCGACCGGAAGTTGCAAAAGGGCACTAGAGCACTTAGCTATATACTATATGATTCCAATGATTCAACACCTTGGTAAAGGCAAAATTAGAGAGACAACAAAAATATTAGGAATTTATAACTCACTAATAGGGTAAAGTCTGTGTGCATGAATGTGAGTATGGGTGTGTGAGTTGTGTGTGTGACTGTTGTACTTTCTACCTATTTTTTCCATCAACCTAAAATTTCTCACTATAAAAAAAGACTTGTAATTTTTAAGTATCATTTCTTGGACTGGCTATATAGCTCAGTGGGGAAGTAATTGCTTGGCATGCAGGAGGTGCTGGGTTCTATCCTAAACAATCACATTGCTATCCACGGGTACACACATATTTGATAGCTATAAAACAGTCAATGTTAGCTTAAAAGTAACATAAGATTATACATAATTATTTTTTTTTGTCGGTCATGGGGGCTGAACACTGGTCCTAGGCGCTGTCCCTCAGCTCTTCAGCTCAAGGCTAGCACCCTACCACTTGAGCCACAGCACCACTTCTGGCTTTTTTCTGCTTATGTGGTGCTGAGGAATCGAACCCAGGGCCTCATGCATGTGAGGCAAGCACTCTACCACTGAGTCAACTTCCCAGTCCCAAGATTATACATAATTATCATGTTGTTCCAATAAGAACAAAGGGAAAAATAACAGGTGTAAAATGCATGAAAGACCCAAAAGAAAGGTATAGGTGGTGATAGTAACAGGAGGGTACTGAATAGGATAGAAAAAAAAGAGATTCTGGTTTATGTAGTTGGAGAAATGTCCTCTATGTTCAGGCAGGAGTACTCTGCGGAGGTCACCAGATTCTCCTTGTCAAGGACAGGTCACGCTGGGGTGGAGCACTCACCTGCCTATAGGTAGGTGTTTTTCATCTATAGCATTCCATGTATGTAGTGGACATTTAGAATTGGTGGGGGAAGGGCCTCTGGTTGTCAGGATGACTGAAGGGCACTCTTGGTTAATATGCTAGAACACATGGGCAGAACCACATGATGATGAGTTTCTTTGCCCAACATGCCAACAGCACTTGTCCCCATGACACTACACACTTCTTAAAATAATTCTCAAATCGTTTCACCAGGCTCCAGTAGCAGTGTGCCATGTGGCTCAAGCATGTGTGTGATTGGATCTCCTACCTTGAAGTTTTAGCTAGAAAGGTTTCAAAGGAAATCTTAAAATGCTGAACAAACCTAGGTCAGGTTGTAGGTCACTGGTGTTTTCCTCGATTGCCAGGTTGGTGTAGAGGGGGGTAGACTCAGAGCCGGAACGGTTGCAGGGCACAGAGTAGATGTCAAAGAGGTCTTTGAGGTCCTTTCGGCTCCTTACACTGAGTAGGGAATGAAAACCACCTCCCATTTAGTACTGCTATAAAAGGGTGGGCCTGAGAATGAGGAAGAAGGAGGGCTAAGTCATACCTGAATGATTTGAACAGCTCAACGAATTCAACAAAACTCATGTTGCTGTCTGAAACCATGAAGCTCTGGAACCCCTTCATTCCTCCTTTGATCCTCCCATGCCAGCTACTGCTGCTCCAGGCACTATCAAGAGACATGGCTGTTATGGGCAAATGTGGCAGGCAACTCAGGTCATTCTGCCTCAACAGATGGTCTCTGCTTAGCGAGCAAGTATGAGGCGGGGAGGATTGCAAGTCATTTAAAGTTGAACCTACTTCCCAGTATGCTCTTGTCATGGCCCTTCACCTGTATTGTGTATTGGAACCACTTCATATTTTTAGACAACTTAATAAGGGCATAACAGTGACATTAATATTCTTTTATTAATCAACAGTTACTTGTAAGCACAGATCAATGTGGAAGAAGACCTCTTAAGTTTGGGGTTGATGAAAAAAGTAATCTAAAGTGAGTCTAAGCCAGGCACTGGAAGCTCAGGCCTGTAATCCTAGCTCCTCAGGAGGATGAGATCTAAGGATCACAGTTCAAAGCCAGTCCATGTGGAAAATTCTGTGACACTCTTATTTCCAACTAACCTCCAAAAAGCCAAAAGTCGAGCTGTAGCTCAAGTGGTGGGGTGCCAACCTTGAGCAAACATTGTAAGAGGCAGTGCCCAGGCTTTGAGTTCAAGTCCCAGTACTGGTACAAAAAAAGGGCCCAAAATTAATCATTATCTATGGGAAATAATGCCTGTTCTGTTCTCTTTTCTAAATTATACAAACACAATTAAGAGGAAAGTTTTGAGTGTGCCCATGTCATTTTTTTTCCTTTCTTAACCAGTTCCTCAATGAAAACAAAGAAGAGCTTTTAATATTAATGGAAAATGTGAGTCAGAAAAATATTAAGAATGGAAAGATGCCAACCCTGCCAAGGATTATGTCTGCACCTGCCAAGTCTGTATCCATTCACTATAAAAATATCAGTCAACTCAGTCAAAAATTTGGTCTTGCTATTTTACATTTTTTTTCTATACTGAGTCCCCAACAGAATAGTAAACAAAATTTCAAATATATAAGTACAGGAATATAAATATAAATATATATATGTATGTATATGTATGTACAGCAGTCCTCATTCAACCCTGCTAATGCTGTTTGCTCATGGGAAACTATTTCCTGTTGACAGCTGAAGGTTACTTCATGGAAGAGCATTACAGATAGATTTTTAGCACCATGTACACATAGTTGTTGAGACTCAATGTGGGGAACACAGGATGTAGGTCCGGGAAGAGGAGAAAGGTGGAGCCATCATTTGGATTTCAACAAGCAAATTCCCTGTTGTCCTTCCTGCTAGTTGCCAGTACAGACCTTTCTGAGGTACTCATTTCTCTCTGACTCTAGTGAACACCTATCCACTTTTTCCCACTAGAAATAGGGTTCAGTTTTACTTTCTCGTTTAAAGACTGACACCTTTTTTGCCTTGTTTTTTTTTTTCTGTTTTGGAGCATTTCAGGGGACACTGACCCCAGTATTCCTGGGATTTGGGCCTTCTGACCTTGAATCAGGCCGTGTCCTCTTTCAAAAGATATTCCTCTCTTACTATGTCTTTCCTTTTCCTGTTTATAAGTGACTGAAATAAAGGCAAAAGTCACTTAATCCAGGTCATCTGGCTATCTTATGTGTTTAAGATCCTGCAGAGGCTGCAAATATAAAGAATTCAATCTCTTTGTAACCTCTAGCTTTGTTTCAAATCTAATTTATAGAAGTGTTACAAGCATAGTAGGAAGAATCCCCATTAGAGCCTTGACTCATTTTCACCAGTTGTGAACGTGACTGTAGAAAGCGTAGAGGGTAAGTCCATTACTCACATTGTGAAAGAATCCCCTTTAGCAGATAATTTACTGTAGAGTTCTTTTCAATAGAGTGTTGCTGAGAGACAGAGAGAAAGAGAGACAGAGACAGAGAGATAGAGACAGGGAGAGAGAGAGAGAGAGAGAGAGAGAGAGAAAGACAGAGACAGAGACAGAGATAGAGTGGTTCCTGCCCCTGTCTGTGAAATCAACATTTCCAAAGCCAATGTGTGCTCAGGCCTATTACACTGTGTAATAATGTGAACAATGGCTCTTAATCTGGCTCTGTCTGCAATCTATTTCTTTAGCTTTTATGTGGGGTACAGGGAGATGGAGTAGCATTATGATTCCTTTTAGAAGCCTTTCATTTTAATATATTTTTTTTCTTTTGAGAGAGAAGATTTTATTTTAGTGTGTAACTTGTATGGCCCATAAATGATAATTTTCTATAATACCAGCTTTAGCACCTTATATAAACACCTCTACCTTGCTGCAAAGTTTGTATTCATTTCTCTAGGCATGTATAACTTTTCTGATCTGTGAGAAAAATATTAAATGTATTTCACCAATTAGCATAGTGTCAGGTAGCTTACATTGTATTTATTTTTCATGTAGAGCAGTGCTCTCCAACAGAATATTTTCCCCCAATCCAGGGCTTTAACTCAGGGCCTGGGAGCTGTTCCCAAGCCTCTTTGTGTTCAAGGCGAGCTCCACCTCTTAAGCTACAGCATCATTTCCAGCTTTTTCTGTGTAGTTTATTGAAGATGAGTCTCACAGCCTATTTTGCCTGAGCTGGCTTCAAACGGAACTGCGATGTTCAGATCTCAACCTCCTGAGTAGCTAGGATTACAGGCCTGAGCCACTGGTGCCTAGCTTCTAATAGAGCTTTTTACACTGGCAGAAATGCTCTCACAGCATTCAATGTGGTAACCACTAGCCATTTAGGGTGGTAGAGCATTTGAAATGTGACTGACTGAACTTTCAATCTAATTTAATTGTAATTAGTTTAAATATCTGTATGTGATTAGTGGCTACACTATAGACAGAGAGAATCACAGTTTGGGTTTTATTACTGCCACTCAGCTCTGGTGAGGGGGTTGTTGGTGTCACAAGAGTAAAAGACAGGTACATAGAATCAAAACAACATCATTTAAAATTTGTGTGTGTGAATAGTTTTCAACTTAACTGTAAGTCAAAATTAGACACAATCGTTCCACATGCCCTTCCTCACAAGTGCAATGGTGTGAAAGGCCCTTCTGTTTTATCATGTTAAGGCCCCACCTGGATGGACTCTTGTTTGAAGAAGACAGCACAGGGGAGGAGACTGGCCTGATGGGAGATGATGTTCCAGCAGACAAGTTGGGGGACCCAGCCGTGGTCAAAGAGTGAGCCCTTCTGGAAGGGTTGGGAGGGCTAGCAATGGCATTTGCTTCTGTGAGTAGGAAGGGTGGAAAAGAGACAATCACTCAATTGAACTACACACCTGAGATACCTCTTGGTGTCTGAGCAAACCAATTATGCAGCTGATTTCTATATAAGAAGCGTTCAAGTATTTTGATGACAGACTTTGAACTGGCCATGCATCAAAATCATCTGGGGACCTTAAGAAAAATATACAATGCCCAATTCCTAATACCTAAGTCAGTTTGTCCTGGGAGTGGCTGGAACATTCAGATTGATTCTCATTCTGCCAGGTTTGAATTACTGGTCCAATCCATCAATTTATACCCTATACTTCTAAAATTCCCGGATGATGATGGCAATTTTTTTTTTGCCAGTCCTGGGGCTTGAACTCTGGGTCTGGGTACTGTCCTTGAGCTTCTTTTTGCTCAAGGCTACCACTCTACCACTTGAGCCACAGTGCTACTCCCAGCTTTGTGTGTATTTGGTACTGAGGAATCAAACCCAGGGTTTCATGCATAGGAGGCAAGCACTCTACCACTAAGTCACATTCCTAGCCCAACAATGGCAATTTAATGAGAATGTTCTTCTAAGTACAGTGTGTTAGCAGAAAGTGCCTCTAGGGGTTGGGTTTCATCACATGGTTGTGAGAGTCTTGATAGCAGTGCCCATAATATTAAATTCACCAGCTTGAGACTAAATGCCTATTTTCTCCATAAAACTAACAGAAAAGTCTTGGATGTGAACAAGCTGCCTTACCTGATTCTTCCTGTTCGTTAATATCCTGGGGATCAGAACCACTTCGGCTTCGACACTCTCTGTACACTTTAGCCTTTCGGGTCACCATCTCGTCGTCCGTGGCCTCTCCACTCTCCCCCTGGGAACACAAAGCTCACCATGGCTCCTAGCCTGTGTCAGACCTGCTTTAGTCCAGGCAGGTCACTATTTTCTCACCAACCCACCTTCAATACTGTCTCTTCCTGGTGAGACCAGTAAAGATATTATGTTGATCCAGTATTCTCACATCACATTATCTATCCTGTGTGCTCTACTATCGAAACTCTTCAGGATGAGAGGCAGAAAAGAGGAGGCACCCCACCTCCGTATCTTCTGTGTTCACACATAATTGTGAAGCAGATGAAAGTCAACTAAGCATCAGCACCATGGATAGACACAGAGTGGGATGTTTTTTAGGTAGCCATGAAGTCAATATCATGTCATAGTGATAATATATATATTATATGACACAATTTATATACATAATGATGATACATTTTAAATTGTATGCCTCATACAACACAACGGGCCTTCAAAACTCGACCTCTACTATTTTCTAGTCATTCGTTGGCCATCACAGAACTCATGTTCCAGCCATCCAGTCCTCTTTCTTCTCACAAGCAAAGCCTCTTAGGCATCTTGCTGTCTCTGCCAGGGATTTTTTGCTTTTTGTTTGTGCTTGGTAAACTCTTCCAAGACCCATGTGTCAACTGCTCTTAGGTCTTCACTGTCTGCCTCTAAGCCTCATATTTTCCTTTACTCGGCTCCCATGTCACTGTGCAGATGATTGAACAATGACTCTTATTAGAATACACACCACTTAACTGCCCTGTGTCCTTCTAAGAAACTCTTCTCCCTTTTTTGACTTGACTCCTGGCACTGGGCCTGGCCACCCAGGAAGCATGTGGCAGCTCCTTTGATGATCTGTTTTCGATCTCATCTTGTCCCCAGCTCACATAACCTGAAGGGGTTATGAGGCTGTAGACCACACAATCATCCTGGAAGGCTAGATAGATGTAAGGCTTAATAAACAAGCAACACTCTACCCTCATGAGGATTTTCTTCTTTTTCTTGGTGGCACTTATGCCTAGGGTGTTGTTTCTCTGCATGTTGGGCTTCTCAGCATTCTTTGCAGATGTCCCAGGGCTGGGATTCCGGGTACTCCACCGTCTGCCACCAAACAACTCCACAGCATGAGCTAAAGTTGGGCCTTCATACCGACCATCCTCCTGTAAAGAATCATATGCTCAGTCCATAAGGAGGGAAGCATCAAGCAAAGGAGAAGTAAACATTACCACAATCATCTCAGAGATGGAAGAGCAAAGGCCACCAGGGAAGATGTATGATCTAGCACCCTCCCCCCCCAACCCCCCCACCTTGCCACTCTGTTCCCTAACACTCAGAACTCCCAGTGTGTTCCCTGTCCTCCTTGTCTTATCCCTGAGCAATTTCAGTTAACCAATCAACTGAGAAAAAAGCTACTTTCCATCCTGATCTCAGAACCAGCTAGGACATTTTCATAAAACTCTGAAAATCTGAGCTTTGTGAGACTCGGTGGTGTTGTGGCGAAGAATAGAGTGTTAATTTTACTCAGGTAAAACTTACTTCTTTTTGTTTGTTATTGTATCATACCCAGTAGAGTTCTCACTTAGTTTGATGCATGGGAAAGTCTGACTTGAAATAAAGGGCATGTGGCCCATGAGAAATTCACTTTGGAGGGCCCTGGGGAGTTCTTCAAAGAGTTGAGCTGCCATCCACTTGAGCTATTGAAAGCTGAAGATAAATAAGAGCCCATAGGATGGAGAAAACCATGCAGATTATGATGCGATGGGCAGCTAAGACACTCCAGGGGGGAGGCAATGACTTACAATGCTTTCTGCTGTCAGGGAAACTCTGGGTACTATCTTTTATAAAGCCAATGGCAAGCATTTATTCATTCAATTATAATTAATGATTGTGTCCAGGAGTCAGGAAAGTCAGTTATCAAATGCACAGAAAGACACAAATGAATTAAAGACAGTGTTGATGATATTTCACACATTGTATGAAAGGGTTTCTTTAACATGAATTTCCAAAGACTAAGAGTATAACTCAGTTGTAGAGAGCTTGCATATTACGCACAAACCCTGGGTGAATCATCAGTACCTCAAAAAAATTAATATCCTTTTACTGCCTTTACTCCAATGGAATCTTCGTAATTTCAAGGAAGTACTGGCAAAATAGTTTGCTTTATTGCAGATAATATACAAGTAATAAAGATTTGTGTGTATGTCTATATGTACATTCTTGCTTACTCCTTCCTCCTCATATTCAATGACTCTCTGATTTTATGACTTAAACTGTGAATTCTATCTCCTATCTCCTGCTATGGTTCCAGGATGCTGAGTAACTTGGGTATTTGATATAGCAATCTTGAGGTGACTCCTAATAATGGGACATCTGTAACTTCTTCCTGTTCATTATCTATTTCTCCCAAGTCTATCATACATGAATTTCACTTTAAATACCTCCTTTTCACTGGATATACCCTGGAGGAATCTGCCAATCCAAGTGAAACATTTTCCTTTGAGAAACATCATCCAATACAGAATCTCTCTCCTCCTATAAAACTTTTTTGTTTGTTGTTTTTTTTGGGGGAGGGTCCAGTCGTGGGGCCTGAACTCTGGGCTTGGGCACAGTCCCTCAGCAATTCAGCTCAAGGCTAGCGCTCTACCACTTGAGCCACAGCGCCACTTCTGGCTTTTTTCTTTTTGCTTATGTGGTGCTGAGGAATTGAACCCAGGGCCTCAAGCATGCAAGGCAAGCGCTCTACCGCTGAGCCACCTTCCCAGCCCCAACTTTTTTTTTTTAAAGACAAAGCCTCATTCTGTGGTCCAGGCTGGCTTCAAACTTGAGATCCTCCAGAGGAGCTAGAACTACCGTTGTGTGTGTGACCAGGAAGAGGATCCTGAAGGTTGCAAGAATAAATGGGAATCCAAGCACAAAAGGTGCCTAGTACCAACAGGTTCGTGGTTCCAAAGGACACCAACACTGAGGAAAAAACCAAGTGCTCAGTACTATCCTGAGGATGCTCAATTTACTTTTCCCACTATGCCATCAAACTTCTAAAGAAATCTGCATTTCAACAAATATCCAATTTTATCATTGAAATCACATATAGTTACCTTGCTTTTTGGAGCACCATTTACTTTGTGGAGGGCAAACTTTCTCAAAATAAAGGGCAGGGTAACACATATCAGATTGTTCAACTGTCTAAACACAGCGACTGATGACATGGTGCTGATGGAGAGCCTTTCCACGACAACACAACTACATAATGGGAGTGTGAGAGTTCAAATGACCTTTTGTTTTAGTTTATTTACTGTATCTCTTATGTGTCAATCCAGTTGCTTAAGCTTGACAAGAAACAAATGGGAATAATTAAATCACATAGCATTTGTGACAAGGAATGTAATGGAGTTTTAAGACTGGTTTATGTCCATGTTTAATGGATTCTGATGATTCTGGAAGACTAAGGAAGAATTCTAATTTAAAATCAATATGCATAATAGCTCTTGAAGATTTCTTCCAAATAGCAACCACATGGGCTTCTCCCTGTGGAGTATAAAAGGAAGTTGTTGTTTTTGTTTCCATTTTAGATGAGTTAACTAAAAGTGTCTTTGTGCTATGGAGCATTAGCATACTTGAATAGGTAGGACTATCTGCTTATCGATTCATGAAGTTAATTATTCAAGATATAATCACTGTGCAAGTGCAGGGCAAAGGGTAAAAATGGGGCATTGTGCCAGGTGCTGGTGGCTCATGTCTGTAACAGCAGGTACTCAAGAAGCTAAGATCCAGAGGATTGTGGTTCAAGGCCAGCCAGCCTGGCTAGAAAAGTCTGCAAGACTCCATCTCTGAAATAATCAATAAAAAGCAGGCTGGAGACACTGCTCAAGAGGTAGAACACCAGCCACAAAATCAAACTGAGTAAGCCTGAGGCTCTGAGTTCAAACCCCAATACTTCAAAAAAGAAGAGTGTGGGGGGGGTGTTATATATGTCTATATGTCCTAGGATGGGAAGGAGGAGCAAAAAACATGTTGCAGCTGTAAAAAGAAGGTGAGATTAGCCACAAGTAATTTAAGTCACAGTTCTACTTGTGATACTAAAAAAAAATGATAAAATTTTTCATCTACATAGAAAAACATAACAGAAAAACTGGATACTTCAATACCACTCCTTTGACAATGTCATTTCAACTGTGCCACTTTGTAGTGGGGCTTATCACTTGCTTTTCCAGCAACCTGCACATTCCTCAAACAAGCACACTACTCTGTGTAGGCCTGTGCCTCTGTTTATCATCTTTTTTATCCCAGCCTGTCACCCAACCACAGATGGAGTTTTGGTTTAACTAATTGGTGATTCAGGGTTAATGAGAAGCTCACTCAATTTAAGCAGCAAACTGTGAGAAAATGCCTACTGAAGGCTGCTGCCACCACAAATCTGGTGAGAGAGAATTGCAGGTAAGAATTATCCCTTATTTGGGAAAGTTTCTTTTAACCTTAAAATGTCTACCATTGGAGATCAATACGCAGGAAGTTAAAGAATTCACCTAATATGCTATGTGATGAATCACCATTTCAATTTCCAAAGAAAGATCTCCAATATGTCAGCCAGTCACTAATTAACAATAAAAGCCTTCAGATAATGCTTTCAAATGAAATCTTCAGTCTGAAATGTAGTTATTGTTTTTTTTTTCTAGACAGGAGAACTATACAAGTTTCTATTGGCATCCAAAGTAGTAAATAGGATCCACCATGAGCAGACACTATTCTTTACATCATATGGATTTACACTGCGGCTTATGCATATTGACTCAACTAATTCTTTTTTTTTTTGGTCAGTTGTGGGGCTTGAACTCTGGGCTTGGGCACTGTCCCTGAGCTCTTCAGCTCAAGGCGAACGCTCTACCTCTTGAGCCACAGCACCACATCCGACTCAGTTAATTCTTGAAGACAGGCATCCTATGGCCAGGCATTGCTTTCATTTCTACTCTCTAGATAAGAGAATCATGAACACAGAGATGATGTAAAGTCTGCCCCAAATTACACAGCTAGGGTAGTCTAAAAGCCAAGTGTGTGCTCTCAGAATTACACTATTCCAACGAGAAGGGTGGCCAACACCCTTACCTGATAGAGGCTGACATACTGTTTCCGCAGCCACTGCTGTCTTTGGTCAGGAAACCTCCTCATCTTTCTCACAGCTCTAGTGAGTTCCAATAATCCGCTGAAGAGCATTTTAGCTGTATGCTTTGGTGCCACAAAGTGTAGTAATCTATTGTCCGTGGTCTGAAGGCCATATAGCAGTGTCACACCAGTCTCTGACAGGATCATGCCACCTAGTTTGTTCTGAACACACACAGTGTGTATATCAATGCCAGGGTGTCCCATGTACACAGCCTTGGCTGAAAATAGATCCAAGACTCCCTCCACCAGGCCACTTAACCCAGTATTGCCCAATAATGGGAACTTGCCAGGCTCAGCTGTGTTACTTAGCACTCCACACTTGGCTTTTGCACTGGCAGGCGAGGCAGTAGGGGGCTTTATCCAGGTCAAAGTGCTATTGTCAGGCTGCAGCTGAAGGAAGCAGCGGGCAGAGAGGTGTGAGTCCTGGTCGTAGTGGATGACCGTGGCCCCCTGCAGCAGGAACTGGTGCACATCCGCTTGGATGGACAGCACATACCATGGGATGAGCTCTGTCCCATGGTCAAAGGCCTTCTGTGCCTCTTCTGATCTGTGAGAGTCACATTCTTTAGAGCGCTCAAAGATGTCATTTTCTGAATCCAACAAGTCTCCGATTATAAACCTGATAGAGATAGACACAAATTTGGTCTGTCTTTTAATCACAAAGGAGAGTAACACAGAGCTCTTCCACTCACCCTGGACTTCAATTCTCTTCCTGTTAGGAATTTGAATTAGTAGAGGAAATAGAAAACACCATCATGGAGTAAGTGTTTTTTTAAATTAATTATTTAATTAATTTGCCAATTCTGGGGCTTGAACTCAGGGCCTGGGTGTCATTTCTGAGCCTCTCTGTGCTCAAGGTTAGCACTCTACCACTTGAGCCACAGGGCCGCTTCTGGCTTTTTCTGTCTATATGGTACTGAGGAATCGCACCCAGGGCTTCATGCACGGTAAGCTAGCATTCCACTACTAACCCACATTCCCAGTCCGGGTAATTTTCTTTTTCCTGTTGGTTGTGGAACTTGAACTCAAGGCTTGGGTGCTGTCCCTGAGTTCTTTTGCTCAAAGCTAGAGCTCTACCACTTCGAGCCACAACTCCACTTCCAGTTTTCTGGTGGTTAATTTTTTTTTTTAGATTCTTTTTTAAAATTTTATTTATTTTTTTATTGTGAAAATACTGTACAGAGGGGTTACAATTACATGGGCAAGATAATGAGTACATTTCTTATCAAGCACTGTAGCCTCCTCCTTTGTTTACCCTTCACATCCCTTCCCAGCCTTCCCCTGCCTCCCTACCCAATCCTCCCCCGCCCCCACCAAAGTTGTAAAGTTCGTTTTCGACATAACGACTTGTACTTCTCATTGTTGCAATGGGTCCACCTGTATCCCTATTTAAATGACTCACAGATTTTCCTTCAGCTGGCTTTGAGCTGTGGTCCTTAGATCACAGTCTCCTGAGTAGCTAGGGTTATAAGTGGCACAGCACCAGTACCTGACACAGGGTAATTTTTTAAGGGCAGCATTCAACAATCTTTTTTATTTTTTTGTCAGTCTGGGGCCTGAACTTTGTGCCTGGGTGCTGTCCCTCAGCTCTTCAGCTTAAGGCGAGCACTGTACCGCTTGAACCACAGCACCACTTCCGGCTTTTTCTGCTTATGCGGTGCTGAGGAATCGAACCCAGGGCCTCATGTAAGCACTCTATCACTGAGCCACCTTCCCAGACTCAACAATCTTACATTTAGCATGGCACTTGACTATTGGCATAAGAAAAGAATTAATAAGCTATTACATTTTATTATCAACAATAATAATCTTTATTGTAGATCAGTTTTCTCTCTTAGGAACTCTGTTAAAAAGTTTATATAGATATTTACACTATATAGATCATACTTGTGAAGTAATTTTTATCTTTTTTTTTTTTTTTGCTTTTAAAGTATTAGTTTCGGACAGGAGAAGTCAAAGTTACACAACTCTGAAGAGGACTAGCTAAGGTGGCATTTTGTTTGGTCTACTAACTCTAGAGCCTGGGATCATTACAGTTGTTTGCCTTTCCATTAAATCATAAACAAAAGCCATGACCTAAATTTACTAGGGCAAAAATCGGTAAGATTTAGCAACTAATTGCCTGAGAGGTAGCTCTAGTAAAAATAAGATATGAACTGAGTGCTGTTGGCTCGTTTCCTATAATCTTAGCTACTCAAGAGGCTGAGATCTGAGATATGAGGCTGTGCAAAGCCAACAAAGGTAGGGAAGTCCATGAGACTTTTATCTCCAATTAACTATCAGAAAACTTGAAGTGGAGCTGTGCCTCAAAGTGGTAGAGCACTAGCCGTCAGTGGAAAAAACTCATAGCGCCCAGGCCCTGAGTTCAAGCACCATGGTCAACAAAATAAACTAAAATAAGATTAGTTTGAAGCCATTTGCTGGGAAACACAGTTATGGAGGCCAAATAAGCAAGAACAATTCTTGACACACTTAGATGTTCACTTTGTATGTATGTGTACACACACAGACACACACATTAAAAATTCTTGTCTGAATGGGAAGTTCAGTGAATTCCCTTCACTGAGTCTGGACTCAGATTATCAGGAAGATCTGGCAAGGGGAAGGCAAGGGGACATTATTGCTCCCTTTATATGGAGCCACGTTGGCAAGAACCTGCCCAACAGAGACATGTCCTTAATGTTACACTTCATAATAATTTTTTTTAAAGTCTTGGTTGTGTAACTTAGCTCAGTTACCGTGGAAAAATCATTGCTTCCATTCACTAACATGACTGTCTCATACTTGCAGTATGTGGTTATGAACATGCCTTCTGGGTTCACCCCAGACCTAATTGTTCAGCTCTTACCACCTGTTTGCTGCATGACTCGGCCAAAACGTTAGCACTCTCTGAGCCATACTTCACTTATCTGTAAATAGCAAAATAACAATGCTCATCTCCCAGAGATGATGAAGAGGTTGAAGACCAAACAAGACAACACTTGAAAGCACTCAGCCTAGGATCTGGCTCAATAAAACACACCACTATAATTAAATATAGGGAGATGAGCTTCATTCCTTCTATTCTTTCACTACTTTCTCTTCTCCAGGCTGAACCAAACCAGCTGTTTCCCTAGACAGGCTTTCTTCAGAAGCATCTTCCAAGTTTTTCTCTGGGATCATTCCCACATTCTCCATATCACACTTTTTTTTTGGTCATTTTAAGAGCCGCAAAGGTTCATTTGGTGAGCACCAGTACTAGTTAAAACATAATCTATGCTAATTTCTACCTAAAATTTCGGATTTTATTTTAGCATGAGAAATGGCATGTTCCTATATTCCACAGTGAAAACTGAGAAGGCTTTTGTGGAGACAGTTGCTGTCTCAGAGGCGATGCAAGCTGGAAGACAGGGCCACTGCCTTTCTTGGCGTCCGTTTTTATTTTAGATTACAAAAGGAACTAATGCCAGATGGGAATAATTCCATTAAAAAGCATTCATATCCAGGGACTAATTTCCAAAATAAAACTGACAATTGTTTGTAATGAAATAAATTCATTTCAGGCAGGAAACTACTAGTAGCTTTTGTCTCTTAGATGACAAGGGTGAATTTTACGCAGCTCTGAGCCTGATTCTCTCAAGAGAGGATTTTCTGTGGATTTACAAGCAGAAATGAGGTGAAACATTAATATTTAGGAGCCAAATAATGTTAATCAAAGATCACAGATGTGATTAGCCAACAATGACATGTGATATGCCTTATCACATATAAGACATCTACAGCCTCTTTCATTTGGAAACCATAAATGGACAGCACTTTTCTAATGTCCCCTGATAAAAATCTTGTATTATATGACAAAGGGCATTCTCCAGCTGGGCAGGAAAGTCTGTGAGACTATTATCATGAATTAATCACCAAAAGCCAGAAGTAGTGCTGGGGCTCAAGAGATGGTGTGCCAGCTTTGAGTGGAGAAAGCTGGGTAACAGGGCCTAGGCTTGGTAAGCCCCAGTACTGGCACACACACACACACACACACACACACACACACACACACACACACACACACATACACACACACACACACACACACACACACACACACACACACACAAGACAAAGGGCTATTGTCAACCTGGTTATATATTTTCTTTGTTACAAAGAATGAAGTTAATGAAGATAGGCTTCGTATAATATGATTACTTGAACATAAATTATCAAGTGACAGATAAGACTGAATTTAATATTTTAAGACAGAAAAAATTATCTTTTCCAAATGACTTTCTGTAAGTATCCCCTGTAATAAGAATCTAGTGTTGTTAAAGCTCTCTTCTTGCTTTCAACTGATTTTTCTCAATTACAGATGTCATCCAAATTCTATCTGGGTAGTACATAAACTTTTTTTTTTTTTAATCAGTCAAACCACCCAAGCAAACACTGCTTCTTTGCAAAATGATGAGCAAGTTTCAAGTTACGACTGAAGTAATAAACAAAGCTAAGTGTGCAGATAGTGCGAAAAGGGCTCTCTTTGTTATAGGTCACAGCAGGACTGTCAGGTGTTGGCTAAGGAGAGAGAAAGGGAGAGAAATAGTGTTCCATCACCAGCAAAGCTGGGGAGGGAGGCTACGGTAAGGATAGGACTGGACTAAGTAGTCAGTTGTAGATGAGAGGTTGTGATGTGTTTGTAAGGTTGGGTCTTCCTTGTACATCTTCTTTCAAAAATAAATTTGTGTGTGTGTGTGTGTGTGTGTGTGTGTGTGTGCGCGCACGCGTGCACGCGCACACACACGGCGTTTGCCTGTTCTGGGTTCGAACACAGGGCCTGGGCACTGTCCCTGAGATTTTTTCTTAATGCTACCACTTGAACCACAGCTCTACTTCTGTTTTTTTGCTGTTTCGGTGGAGATAATAGTCTCAGACTTTCTTGCCCAGGCTGGCTTCAAACCATGATCCTTAGATCTCAGCCTCTTGAGTAGCTAAGATTACAGGTGTGAGCCACCAGTACCCAACAATTACTTTTTTGTTTGTTTGTTTTTTTTTTTTTGGGTCCGGTCGTGGGGCCTGAACTCTGGGCCTGGGCGCTGTCCCTCAGCTCTTCAGCTCAAGGCTAGCGCTCTACCACTTGAGCCACAGTGCCACTTCCGGCTTTTTTCTTTTTGCTTATGTGGTGCTGAGGAATCGAACCCAGGGCCTCAGGCATGCAAGGCAATCGCTCTACCACTGAGCCATCTTCCCAGCCCAACAATTACTTTTTTAAAAAATTATTTTATTATTTTGTGTCTATGAGAGTGTGTCTATATTATATTTTGTGTCTATGAGAGTGTGTGATTAATCCTGGCAACTATTATCTTTTCTACTTTTTTATGCTTAGCTTCCTTATTTTCTATCCCTGTGGGGTTAGATTACCTTCTAGGCATGTCTCTAAGGAGAATACAACTCTGCAGGGAGGGTATGGGTGTAACTGAGGGTATGGGTGTAACTTCTGCAATGGTGCCACACTTAAGTGTTCATATACACAGCCTTAGCTTAGCACTTGAGCAGGGGATGACAGACATGAATTACAATAGCCACCATTTATATAGCATTTATAACAAGCCAGGTGTTTTGTTTCATTTGCAGGCACTGTTTCACACCATCCTCCTATCAATCCCATGTGGCAAAATAATCATTCTCAATTTACAAAACGGAGGCTTAGTAAGATTAAGCAGACCTACCCAAGTGATGCAATAATAAGTAGTGGTGCTGAGACTCAGTCCCAGGCAATGTGACTGCAAGGCCGAGCTCTTGATCAGCACAATTGGGTATTTGTTTATACCCAATTTCTCCAAATAAGCTACTGTACCCTGACAAGCATTGATTCTAGAAATATTCCAGTTATATTTCACATGGTCTATCATATTCATTTATAATAATTTTTAAAATCATTTACCAACATGAAGAATAAAAGCTATGCCTGTGTGAATACATTTAACTCATAGAGACATAAGACTATGGGTGGGCCTATTGCTGGAAAATTAAAACAAAGCATACTGAGATGTATAAAGGAAAGTGCCAACTCCTGTTTGCACTCCGAGTTTTTATTCTCATCATAAACAGCTTTAAGGGTCTAGCACAATTCCAAAGAAATAATGTTTGACAAACATAGCCTTTCCAGTGTAGATGTAGATAGAACATGTGCATGCCCTACAAAATGAACAGCAATATCTTTTTTTTTGTGGGTCCTGGGGCTTAATCTCAGGGCCTGGGTGCTGTTCCTGAGCCTCTTTGTGCTCAAGGCTAGTACTCTACCACTTCAGCCACAACAACCACCTCAAGCTTCTTCTTAGTAGTTTATTGGAGATAAGAGTCTCACAGACTTTCCTGCCCAGGCTGGCTTTGAACCATGATCCTCAGATCTCAGCCTCCTGTGTAGCTAGGATTATAGGCATGAGTCACTGGTACCTTGCAACAATGTCTTTTAAACATACATCTACATGTATCTGGACCCCAGATACCTGCAAGCATCACTTGTGATTACAAATACAGCCTTTTTCTGCCAGGTGAAAGGGACCCCTCATTCTGGGCTAGGTTCTTCCATTGGAGGTTAGGTTTGACTATGAGTAGTAAAAAGGCCTTGAAGATGCCTAACCTCCTGGATTTCTCTCATTTCACCTGCTAGGGATGAGCGTGTGTAGCCAGGCTGCACTTTTTGCTGATAGAGAGCTATTGAATACCAAACAACCATGATCCCTTGTATGACTAAGGATGACTGCAAGTGCCTAGCATAGTGTTTCTCCAAGTGAAGTCCCTAAACCTTCAACTTACAATTAACCAGAGTTTGTGCGAAGCTGCTATAAATACTGACAACTATAAATACTGATCACCCAGACCAAGTACATTAAAAATAATAAATCTCATCTTTACCTTAAAAAAAGAAAGAAAACAGATGGCAAGGAATTAAGACTGTGAACATTAATTTTGAACAAAGTAGCAAAATGGAAAGGTAAAATTTGAACTCCAAATTGGTAAGGTTTGAAGGGTTAAAGAAGCATGGCTAACAGGCAAAAATGGTGGTTTTTAAAGGCATTCATGTGAAACTTAACTGAAGTAGCAGGGGTGGGGGAAGGGGAAAGGTACCCTATTTAACAGGAAAAGAGAAGACATGCACACTCTCCCTTCTTGATCTGTTAAACTTACTGCCATCGGGTTTTATCCTTCAAGGAATTCTTCCTAGAGCTGTCCCCTTCGCTGGCGCTGTCCTCCTCTTCTGTCTCCAGACTTCGGCTGCAGCTCCTGATGATCTGGAAGATGCTGTTGACGGTGGACTCCTTCTCTGAGTTCTTCAAGCCATTCTGTCCCACTCGTTGCAAGAAATTATCTTGCCCACTGTAATCTGCTACAAACTGTCGGGAAAAGACCAAGAATCTGCTATTTCAACTTAAAATGTCTGAATAACCCAGTTGGCTAGGGGAACTAAATCATAATAGCAATAAATAACAGCATCTGTGCCTATTTCATTGGAAAGAAAACAAGAACCTCCAGGGAAAACTTTTTTTTCCACTTCACCACGTGAAAAATACCAAAACTCACACTTATTTCTGCCAAACAACTTTTGTCACTCCACGAATCAACACTCTATTTCACATTTAAAACACAAAAAGCAATATTATTCCAGGATTCCCTAGGGAGAGCATTAGGCACTTCAAAGAGGATGGGCCGAGTTATTTTATCCTTATACTGAGAACTAGAATTTAAAAAAACCTAGTAAAAGTATACTACTCTTAGAAACAAGATGAAATGACTGGCCCTAAAGGGAGCATTAAGAAAAGCTGTGTGTGTATGTGTGTGTGTGTGTATGTGTGTGTGTGAGAGAGAGAGAGAGAGAGAGACAGAGACAGAGACAGAGACAGAGACAGAGACAGAGAGACAGAGAGACACAGACACAGACAGACAGACAGACAGACAAGGGTCAGTAATAAATGCTGTTACACTAATGACAAGAATGACCTGAGCCGTTCCAGGTATGGAATGCCTCAAAGGTTCCATTAAATTCTTTTTAACCACCTTATCTTTTCCTTCTAGTTGCTCAATGTCCCCCTCTCTCCGGCACCCAGTACACTCAGTCAAAACTCACACCATCTTCTCCATTTCCAGGGTCAAGAACAAAAGGCAACAGGCCTTGGAGGACAGGGGCAGTGAGGTCAGAAGCCTGGAGAGTATCTTTAGACAAGGCCCTGGCTTCCTTCAGCTCTGCCCACACAGCTTGAAAACAAGGAGCACTGACCTAACCCATCCTTTCTCTCACTGACTTGGGAAAAGTGAAGCCTCTCACTTGACTTTCTTTATCTTCTGTAGCTATACATTCCCAAACAATGAGAAAAACACATCAGCCTTCCAAATAAAAACTAGAAAACAATACTCTTTCCACTTGCAGTGAACACAGTCCATCAAACCTAACCCAACAATATCGAGCCTCAAGCAGTGCTCATTGGCATCGTCTTCTCCAGAACTTTTGAGAACCAATCTGCGACTTCCAAAATAACAAAGACAACTGTGGACTTGATGAGGACAGTCAGGGACTGGTAAGACAGGTGGAAGCAAGAGTGCCCCAGAACCTTACCTCTAACGCCTCTTCCTGGGAGTTGTACCGTGGGCAAAGCTTTAGGAGGCCAGAGGCTCCATCAAGCACTTCACAGAGCTCCTTCAAAAACACGCCACAGAAGGGAACCACCTTACAACCTGGGATGTGCAGTGCCCGCGTCACCACCTTCCTGTACTCCAGGGAGGACTCGTGCTGAGCCATGGCGTCCTTCAGACTCCGCATGGTCTCAATGTCAGACTGGTCCATGAACTGCCACATTTTTAAAACTTTTCTTGACCTGTTGAAAATAAGTGACATTTTAATCCAGACTGAAAGAGACACAAAGGAGCTGAATTAAACAGTCTGAATTCCATAGAAATTCCTTTTCTCAACCTTCAAATTGTATGTTGACTTATTAATATCTATTTAGGATTCCCGTTTCCATTGACTTCTCCAGTGATTGGAGTATCATGTTTTTCAAAAATGAAAACACAAAATTAAATAACAAGAGATATATACAAAACCAGGCTGATTATAGAAGGTAGGCAACTGACTGTAAGTCTGGGCTTTTCTGGAAGTCATAGCTAAAAGGCACCCATAGTGGTAATGTTGATGCACAATAGTAACTCTTCTTTAAAGGAAATAAGAAAGTCATTTATTCTGGGCCAAATATGAGTGGCATGACTCCACACAGATTCAAGGCATATAATGTTCCACTATGAAACATTTACAGTTATAGAATAAAAGGAAGTCATAAATCATTTCATGTACCCATTACACTGGTGGGAGCATGGGTCTGTATCTGTGTGTGGGGAGCACAGCAAGGCAGGAAATCTCTTCTGAGGTTTCAGATGTTAACTATGACAATCCTAGGAGATGTGTCCTGCATCTGTGGAGATGGAACGACAAAGTACTTTCATCTCCTGTGAGTCTGGAGTAGACATGGCGGCAGGAGGTTGGGCCCAATCTTTCTGGAAGGTTCTGATAAATAAAATGACTCACAGAAAGAGCCTGAGAGGAAAGACATCCAGAGCTAGGCCCTGAGGGTACAGACTGAGTGGTCATCCAGAGAGTCCATGGCATATTTCCAGGTAACAGTGCAGTGGGAGACTCAAAGAGGCCAAGGAGGGGGGCTGGAAATCCCATTGCCACCCACATGGGTATCCATGAGGGCAAATGGGACTGAATTGGAAAGGAAAGACAAAACATGTCTTCCCACCCTACTACAAGTTTCTGAGACTTGGGCTATGAAATGTGGGAAAGGGAAGTTGCTTTAAATTGAATGACAGATAGAGTAGGTTCAAAAATCACTATATGGCATATGGGACACCCACAGGACATAAAGTACAACATGGCACACACCCTGATTTAAAAGTGAAACAGAAGCAATATGGATACAGCCCCAGTGGTTTTTCTTCATCAGCACACAGCACTCATCCCCCACTGGGCCCCTGGTGTTCTCTTTCCCTTTGGTTCTTTATAATTCTCTAACATATGTATGTAGCACCAGTTAGAGTTGTTGCGCATTTCTTTTTCAGTATTGAGGTCTGAAGTAAGAGTCTTATGCTCACTACCATTTAAGCCACAACTCTATATCCTTTTGTTTTGTTATTCTTTTGACTATAGTCTCTTAGTTTTTACCTGGAGCTTCAGAATATGATCCTCCAACCCATATCTCCATGCAGTCAAAGATATGAACCACCACTTCTAGCTTATTGGTTGAGATAACTTTTTTTTTTTTCTAGAATATCTTCACTAGTATATCTTCAAATTGAGCTCCTCCTGATTTCTGCCCCCCAAGTAGCTGGACTTAGAGGCATCAGCTATTGAACCTTACTGTGTGTGTGTGTGTGTGTGTGTGTGTGTGTGTGTGTGTGTGTGTGTGTGTGTGTGTGTGTGTGTGTGTGTGTGTGTGTGTGTGTGTGTGTGTGTGTGTATGTATGTATGTGACATTACTGGAGCTTGAACTCAGGGTCTTAAGCTCTCCTTCAGCTTTTTTCTCCCATGGCTGGTGCTCTACCACTTGAGCTATATCTCTACTTTTGGATTTTTGCTGTAGATAAGAGTCTCTCAAGATGTTTTGCCTTGCTTGGCTTTGAACCTCCATTCTTACATCTCAGCCTCCTGAGTGGCTAGGATTATAGGTATGAGCCACTGGCACTTGATTGTGTGTGTGTGTGTGTGTGTGTATGTGTGTGTGTATATATATATATTTGGGGGGAGCATGGGGCTTGAACTCTGGGCTTGGGTGCTATCCCTGCACTCTTCAGCTCAAGGTGACCGCTCTACCGCTTGAGCTATAGTGCCACTTCTGGTTTTCTAGTGGTTTATTGGAGATAGGAGTCTCACAGACTTTTCTGCCTGGGCTGACTCTGAACTGTGATCCTCAGATCTCAGCCTCCTGAGTAGCTAGGATTATAGGTGTGAGCCACAGGCACCTGGCTTATGTTTGTATATTTTAAAAAATTTCTTTTATATATGTATGTACTAGTATTGGGGCTTGAACTCCTGGCCTCCTGCTTTTGATTTTTTTTTCTGCTCCAGGCTAGCATGCTACCACTTGAGCTCTACCCCACTTTTGACTTTTTACTGGTTAATAAGAGATAAGAGTCTCACATACTTATTCCTGGGCTGGCTTCAAACCTCAATCTTCAGATCTCAGCCTCCTGAGTAGCTAGGATTACTGCCATAAACCACCAGCATCTAGCTTGTTTGCATATTTTTAAGCACTGAATAAATAAGTAACCATACCACCTGTGCTTTGAAGCACCTTGTTCCATTCCCTCCACTCCCCCTCACCTATTCTTTTCTTTCTTAAACTTAGTCTCCTGTTTCTGAGATTCACTCATGTGCACTAGCATGGAGAATGGGTTACTTATTTACTATAAAGTGACTGAAAGCCCCAGGACCTTCCAGCCTATCACTAAGGTTTGGAGGCAGAGCCAGTTGGGTAGGTTTGGAAGGCAGTGGAGCTGAATTACAAAGCAGTGACAATTCTTCTTTAAAATTTATTTTTTCTGGCAGTAAAGCAGAGGTATAAACATAAGAAGCAAAGGAATGAATGAGATACAATTCTCATTTACAATCTCCTGTGTGAGCTCAAACTACGCTTGGCAGTAAAGGACACACTTCAGCGAAGATCAATTATTTATCGTTAGATGGGCAACTGGCACTCTTCTGCTACTTTTCAAACCTGAAATCCCTATATAGGTACCTGGAGAATCAAATAAAAATCCTTTTTTTTTTACTATCTTGTATTAACTGCGCAAAGAGTATATTTCCATTTATGCATCTAATGAACTGTAATCAACTTCACCCCTCTAGCACTCTTCTTTCCTGTTGCCCTTTATTATTACACATATTTTTACAATTTTAATGTGCTTCATTATTCTATTTTCATGCATGTAAATTACCTCAATCATAGTCATCACCTGTGTCCTCCTCCTTCCGACTGGTTCTCCTCTCAAACAGTCCCTGTTTTATATTCATGTCACTCTTTCATTTCTTTTTAATAGTCTAGATTCTACATGAGCAAAAGATGCAGGAGATGTCTTCCTTAGTCTGGCTTACTCTGCGTAACATGATAATATCCAGTTCCATCCATTTTCTGAAAATAATATAATTACATCTTCCTCATGGCTGAATAATTCTTACTAGTGTGTATACCACATTTTTCCCCCACTTATCTGTTGATGGGCACCAAGGCTGAGTCCATACTTTGGCTATTATGAATAGTGCTGTTACAAATGTGGTATATAGGCAACTCTGTTGCATGCTGACTGATGCTCATTTGGTTATATGCCCAGGAGTAGGGCAGTGGGATCATATGGATGTTCTATTTCTTTAGTTTCCTAAGGAACCCCCATACTGATTCCCACAATGGCTTCACTAATTTACTTTCTCATCAACAGTGTACGAGTGTGCCATTCCTCCATTATCCTCAACAGTATTTAGTGGAAGACAACTTGTTCCTCAAAATTATCAATATCAATTGCCCACCCTGGGTAAGTGTGGCTGTTTGGACAATTAATTCAGAGCCATTCTGTTGGAAAGAGGGATCCATCCAGATTTCCATATCCCCACTGCCTTACCTGAGGCCAGCCAAGAACTCCATGACAGCATTGTAATTGCCCATGTTCCAGCAGCATTTGGCCACATGCACCAAATATGAGAAGACTTCGCGCTTCTCCTCCATTGATCCTGCTGTGAGGATCAGCCATGTTACCCAGGAGCTCACCTGGAAGACGAAGAAGGGCAGTCACTGAAGAGGGGTCTTGGGAGCTTGATTACTATTTTTTTTTTTTTATTGAACTCATAGGCCTTGCACTTGTTTGGCTTTCTTGTTTATGGCTGCAGCTTTACCACTTAAGCCACACCTGTAGCCTGGCTTTGTCTGTCTGTATGTGACTATGCTGGGACTTGAACTCAGAGTCTCATACTCTTGTTCAGCTTTTATGTTTATGGATGGCATTCTACTACTTGAGCCATATATCACTGCTGGTTTTTTGCTAGTTAAGATAAGAGATAAGAGTCTCTGGGCTTCAAACCTTGATCCTCTTGTTCTCGGCCCCCTGAGTAGCTAAAATTACAGGTATGAGCTGCTGAAGCTAGATACTTTTTTTTCAAAAAAGGAATTGCCATTTAACAATGCAGTTTATGAATAAATACTTTTCAAATGAATTTTTTTCAGCTTTTTAAACTCAGTTTGGTACTAGGAAAAGAAGGACTTAGCTAAGATCCAAAACTAAAACCTAGCTCCATCACTTCACTAATGACTCTAGGCAAGTCATTAATCTCTCCTTTATAGTAAAGGAACCTCATAAAATTCCTCTTGATCTAGATAATTCCATTACACTGTAATAAGGCCTAAGGATAATTTGATAGAATTGTATTTGACTGCTAGACATCAAAATGAAATGCAATCAACACAGTTAGCCCATAAATTGAAAAACATTTGTCAAGAAGTAAATTATGTAATACTAAATTAAAAATACAAAAAGTACTTTTCAATCACCTTTCATATATATGTAATCAATTATATTTTTTCAGATGACAAAATAAGGAGCAGATAGAACACTTACATAGCACTTGTTAGTCCAGGGTCTGTTCTAAGCATTACCTATGTTATCTCGTAACAATCCTAAGAATGGGGAACTAGACACTTGCTTAAGGTCCTCAACCATTAGGTGGCAAAGGTTAAGAGTTGGACTTAAAGCATCTGTTTCCATATTGTATGCCTAATATGGACACACAAATCCTAATGTTCACCAGCACTAGGATTAAATTTATGTGAGTATGATTTATTTTGTTTCTACTAAACAAATAAGAGGATAAATTAATATTCATTTCTTACATCTACATTCCTCTTTATGATATGTAACCTTGAAGTCATCTCTTTTAAAATGTAAGATCATTTTGCTGCTTCTTTGCTATAATAGTATTTTTTGGGACACACAGTGTCCATCTGAGTTGCTTTCTCCACATCTGGGTGGATTAGCTCAGTTGTTAGATCAAAGCTGTGGTCTTGACCCCACATGATTCTATTAGTTACATGTAAGTCAGCAACAATTCTAACTGGAGAGCAAATCTTTCCCCAGCCATCATGAGAGTGAAGCCTGAACAGAGTTCATGGTGACCCAGACAAAGGAAGAAATAGGAGTTCAAAGTCAAGGGCATACTGCCCACAAGTTGAAAAAATGATAAGGATTAATGGCACTCAGTGTTGGCAGCAACCATAGAGGGCAGTCCAACCCAATTTTTCCAGATCAAGAATCTATGGCTCATTAGAGAAGTGACTTTCCACAGTTATGACCTTGTAGATGTTAAAACTAGGACTCTCAGTGCTCTGTCTTTCATCATCTGATGAAAGGTGATAGTTCGTGTGTACATGGCCCTAGGTAGGTAATCCTAAGCATTCAATCTGGGGTTATGCATCTGAAGACAAAAGCTGAAATAAAAGACTAAGATTTTAAGCAAGAACCCTCAAGTCATTAAAGGTATAAAAACAAATAAGCACAACAACAACAAATTAATCAAAAACAGAATTCAAAGAATTGATATGGTTTCCAATCCCTATATAGAAACAAACAGGGAAATGGCAACAGGGAATTCTGGTGAAAAAACAGGGTATACTCTAGTACCATCCAGAAACATTGGGGTGAAAATATGTCTTTTCCTTTCTGAAATAGGCTGAAGAAAAATATGATAAGTTACCTGCCACCGCTAAGCCTGGCCTGTGCCCAGGAGCCCCTCAGCACACCCTTGTGTTCTCTACCTGCACTGGACAATGCTGGCCCTCAGGCAACATCAGAAAAGATCTAGAATCAGGATCTAGGACAAGCCTTGTCCAGATCTTCCCAGGTACTCTCTAGGTTCCCCTAAACTGACTACAGTGGTTATAAACAATCTCTCATTCACTGCCTCCATGCCTTGTCATTCACCCATTTAAAAGTCATTTTTGTAAAACCCCAGCTCCATTAGACCAAGAAGTTATCTTGCCAACAGAGACTGACTATCTTTGGTGCTGCTTTCCAATTCTCTCAGTAAGCCCTATCCTACAAAGGGAAGAGAACAGCCAGAACCATAATATTGTCAGCTCTTTGAGTTGGAAATTCACTCTTTTTCTTACAAATGAAAATAAGATCAAAATGAACTCCAAGAAATGTAAACAAGGTTTTTTGTTTTTGTTTTTTGGGTCCGGTCATGAGGCCTGAACTCTGGGCGCTGTCCCTTAGCTCTTCAGCTCAAGGCTAGTGCTCTACCACTTGAGCCACAGCACCACTTCCAGCTTTTTTCTTTTTGCTTATGTGGTGCTGAGGAATTGAACCCAGGGCCTCCGGCATGCAAGGCAAGCACTCTACCACTGAGCCACTTTCCCAGCCCATAAATAAGGTTTTTTTTATTGTATTGTTTGCAGGTTTTTTTCCTTTCTTTTGGTTTTTTCCCTTTTGTCACGGCTTTTGATTTCTGTATCCTTTGTCCTATATGTAAGTTTATCTGATTTGGGGAGGAGAAGGGAAAACACAGAAACTATGTGGATAAAAGGTGAACTAATCCAGCAGTGATACTAAATCAACACTATTTTGGAAACGAACTATACAACTTTGGGGAAGGAAGAATGGTAGGAGGGGGAAAACTGGGAGAAAATGAGGGAGGTAGTGACACTATTAAAAAAGAAATGTGCTCATTACCTGACTGTAACTAACTAACTGTGTAACTAACTCCTTTGTACCTCACTTTTATAATAAAACTTAAAGAAGAAAAAAAATAGATCCTGATTCTTTTTTTTTTTTGGATTGGTTATGGGGCTTAAACTCTGGTCCTGGACTGTTCCTGAGCTCTTCAGCTCAAGATGAGCACTCTACCACTTGAGTCACAGCACCACTTCCAGTTTTCTGCTGGTTAATTGGAGATAAGAGTCTTATGGACTTTCCTGCCCAGGCTAGCTTTGAACCACGTGGCTCAGATCTCAGCCTCCTGAGTAGTTAGGATTACAGGCGTGAGCCACCAGCACCTGGTGAGATCCTGGTGGTTTCTCAAAGTCATCCAACTCATGGGGCTTCTGGTTATAGTCTTCCCATGGCTTTAGTTCCTTTCTTGGCAAGTTAGAGTTTCTGGTTAAGTTACTATTCTTCTAGGTTATTCTCATACCACAGGATGACTGGAAAGGGTTAAATCCTCCTCCCCCAGGGAGAAGCCTGCTTCTCGGAGCAGGGGAAGACTATGGCTGGGTTTGTGTCTCAATCCTGATCACAGATCCAGATTTATTTCCTATCAGTCAAATCATTTTCCATACACTTTCCCACAATACTAGGAAAAAAATAGAGATAGTGAATTTCACATGGAAACCTAATTTAAACCAACTGTTCCATCAGCAAGGGTAAGTCCCCAGGGCCTGGTTGTTGAGATTATGTAAACACTGTATCATAAACACACACACACACACACACACACACACACACACACACACACACACACACACACACACACACACACACACACACACACACACACAGACCCAACATGTGCTTACAAATTTCAGAAACTATTCTTGTGGTCTAATGTAGTCATACTTTTACTAGCATTAAGTGGTAAAAATTTCATTGATGAGACAAAATAAGTGAAAAATAAAAGATCCAGCAGGGCCTGATGACACACACCTGTCATCCCAGCACTCAAGAAGCTAGGGCTAATGGATTGTGAGTTCAAGGCCAGCTGGGATTATATAGTAAAAGCTTATTTCAAAAAACTAAAAAAGGAAAAAATAAGATTCAGTGATGAATACCAAAATATTGCCCAGTGTATAAATAAATTGTGGTCATAGCTTATAAGTGGAAAAGGGGATGTATTACCAAAATCAGGAGTTTCAGGGTACTAACATAAAGAAAAGCAAAAATCACAGTAAGTATGAAGTATGATAGCTGTAGCATGGCAGTACCCCAGAGGAGCAAGGAGTTTTATGTTGCCTAATTTTCAATAGCACAGAAAAAGGAAAGAATGAAACTTCAGCCCTTTCCTTCTTTCTTTTTTTCCTGCACATGGTTATTTCTAAAAGCTTTGTTATATCCTAAGTAGCTATCAACAGTATCTCAGTTCTTTCAGAGCTTCTCCCAGAAAGCTCTGGGATTGCCCTGATGACCTTAATCCCTGGACTAGGTCTACCATGCCTCCACAATTGACCTTCTTCAAACACCCTTCGTTTGCCTTTTAACCACACTTAGGCCCACTGAACATCTTACACTCTCTTCTCACATGTACTGGAATCTCTCTAGCTTGGAAGGAAGGAATGTTCTTGTTCCATGTAAAGTGATTAGTCCCTAGCCCACCATATCTCACCTGTGTCTTCGGTAAAGTCAAGTCCTCATCTTGGCCCATCAGGCCCCTGTCCATTCTCCCACCTCACCTCACCACTCCCTCACAGGCTTGCTTTTAGAGGTGAACCAGGTTTCCTCTCACCTCAGGAATCTGGGGTGGTTGCTCTTCTACAGAAGGCTCCCCCCAGCTTAGCTTGCTCTTTAGCTCACAGGTACTGAATCTTTTAGAACATCTCTTGGCCGGCAACCAGGCTCCCACCCTTGGGCCACTGACCTCAGAGGAGCCCTACCTGTCCCTGCTGTGGCCATGCCTCTCTCCACAGTGGGAAGGCTGAGGCTGGGGAGGACATGGACAACCACAAGCTGTGAATCTACTTCTTGGTCATTCATCCCTGTAGGTCCAGGCCTCCCAGGTCCTCCTGTAAGATCATCCACGACACTTCCTTCTATCTAGATAAACCATAAAGGGCTCCCGTAGTGGCAGTGGTAAATGAGAAGAGTTTGAACTTGAGACCTGGGGTGCCATACACTGACATACAGGCCAACAGAGACAGGAAGAGACAGTGGGTGGGGCCATAGCCTGGAGTCACCTTTTACTTGGTGGGGGAGAGAAGCAGTCCTTAGGAATCTGACAGCTATATCACCTTCTGGGGGACCTGGACTTCCCTCCTGGATGACATCCATATGTTACACGGGCAGCAGTGCTGTTGTTCACATTTGGCCAACATTGGGTTACATGTGCTCATAGATAGGTTATATCTTGGTGGCTAGCTGCGATCTGTCTCTGTTAATCTTAATGAAAATTACTGAATAAATGAGTAAATATATGAATGATGCTTACTTCCTCTAGAAAGGCATTCCTGATGGTTCCTTGGCACCTTACATTCAATTCCTTTCTGTTTCTCTTTGAGTTAATGTAGGACCTTGGGCCCAAAGTTATGTCTACATGTGGTTTCTCACCATTCCATGGACGTGCATTTGGTTTATTTTGGTTATATTTGTATGCCTGGCTCTTTCACATAGGTCTATTCTGTCTCCCCTAGCAGACCTTGAGTTCTCAAGGGCAGAGACCATCTTTTCCCACACTTCCAGGACAAGGATGCTTGGTGCCTTTGGCAGACGGGCTGACCATCCCAAGTCCCAGGAGGCTGTGGGCAGGAAGGATTCTCAGCCTCCAAGTGCTCAGAAATTATATTTGGGGGAATAAAAGCCTAAACATCTCCTATTGCTACTCTCAAGTCCAGATAAAGGAGACAAGTGATGTGTTGCCAGTTTTAAAAAAAAATATTCTGGCCGGGCGCTGGTGGCTCACGCCTGTAATCCTAGCTACTCAGGAGGCTGAGATCTGAGGATCGCGGTTCAAAGCCAGCCCGGGCAGGAGAGACTGTGAGACTCCTATCTCCAATAAACCACAAGAAAACCGGAAGTGGCGCTGTAGCTCAAGTGGTAGAGCGCTTGCCTTGAGCTGAAGAGCTGAGGGACAGCGCCCAGGCCCAGAGTTCAAGTCCCACTACCGACCAAAAAAAAAAAAAAAAAAAAAAAATATTCTGAGTACAAATTTCCATAGAAAGATGAGACCCCTTACAATGGCTATCTGGTCACTGTGACTGCAAAGGTTGGGATCAGATGGTGAAATCTATAGAAGACAATGGTAATTTGGACAAAGTTCCTCTTGAGTTGATGATTTGACAGGCACATCCATGTCTAGACTGTAAGGACTAAAGCAGCCCTCTAACTGGGGCATCCATGCAAGATCCGTGAATAATACATACATACTCATATAAGCAGTAGTCCTCAAGAGCACTTACATTGGAGTCACTGGCAATGGTGGTGTTGATGATGGAAGTGTTTGCTCAAATGCGGATCCCAAGGCCTCAACCAGACCGAGAAATCAGACTCTCCAAGGTAAGGCCCCGGAACCTGCATTTTCAGATATACTTCCTGGAGATTCCTAACTGCATTAAAGTTCGGGAACTGGGCTCAGTGATTATTTCCTGTACCCTGGGTCCTTGAGTCATAGCTCTGGCACCATTTTGTAGTGACAATTCAATACTGTAAGCCAGCCACTCTGGCCTCCTTATGCTAACTGTATCTGTGTCTGAGGAGCCAGAGGAAGGCAGCACAGTTAGTGGTGGAAGTCATGGGAGTTAGTGGGGCTGCAACCTGTCTCGTCATTTTCATGCACACACCCCGAGAGCCAGCAACCTAACTTCTCTAAATCTCAATTCATTTTTCAGTAAAATAGGAATCATAGTAATACTTACAAAATTACTGTGTGGGTGAAATTAGAAATTAGATCTAAATGTCTCAAAATAATGCTTAAGGTAGCCGGGTGCTGGTGGCTCATGCCTGTAATCCTACTCAGGAGGCTGAGACCTGAGGATCATGATTCAAAGCCAGCCCAGGCAGGAAAGTCTGTGAGACTCTTTATCTCCAATAAACCACTCAGAAAACCAGAAGTAGTGCAGTGGTTCAAGTGGTAAAGCACTCACCTTGAGCTGAAGAGCTCAGGGACAGCTCCCAGGCCCAGAGTTCAAGCCCCATGACCAAAAAACAAAAAACAAAAACACAAAACAAAACAAAACAAAACAAAAAACAAAAAGCTTACTGTCAGTGGTAGAGGACTCAGAAATCCTGAAAACAGAAGTCTGTTTGTCAAGCAAGAAATAATTTTAAAATACTTATTTAAATTGAGTTGTTAACTTGCAACTAGAAAGAAAAAGTCTTGCTAGATGTGGTGATACACACCTGCAATCCCAACATTAGGAGGCTGAGGTAATATGACCATTGAGTTCAAAGTCAGCACAGCTATGTAAGTAAGAAGCTATCTCAAAAAACCAAATACACCTGGGTTTGAAAGGATTCTCTTGGCTTCTAATACAAACTGACTACCTATTATATGGTGAATCATGTGGGCACTAGTAAACAAACAACTCACAGCCTTTTGGAACAAAATCACCCAAGCAAGTATGTTTGATGTTCTGACTGAATACAGTACAAGGTCAACTTTATCCATTTATGTACTATATCTCTGCATTTCAGTCCTTCTACCAGTCCTCAGTCCCAGTTGCCCTAGACACTTTATTTATATCTCTGTAACAGTGCTTATTCTTTCCACAAACAGTTACTGCATGCCTGTGAATTTGCAGGAACTATGCTAGGCATGGGGGCAGGAATCATCAAAGCAAGTTTAAGCAGCCTAAGATGGCTTACTCTGTCCTGCAACCAGATCAGTTACATTACTGTACTCAATAGAATTGAATGGATTATTCATTTTGAAGTCCATTACAAAATGGTATTCCAAAGTTTCATCTCATGAATGTCATCTCCTTTCATAAAAGCATGTATTGAGAGTCCTCAGATGAAGCGTTGGTTATTTTATCCTATTTTAACATAGTGGGATTAAAATCCACAAGTAACAGTCACAGAAAGAAAAATCTTGATATAAATGAGCTGATAGCTTGAAAGTATCTGAATCCTAGTGCAGGATTATTTAAGAAATCATTTTCTTCTTCTTAGGATTTCAATAATCATAATAACAGCTTCTGTATGTCAAAATGTATTTGTGATAAAGACTCTGCTCAGTACTGATACTGTTTCTTTTAAGAGAAGAACGTGGAGGTTCAGAATGGTTAAGCCATCCTGCCCAAGTTTACACACTTATAAACTTAGAATGATCCAAATACAAAGCCTGTGCTTTGGGGGGCCAGGTCTGGAGGCACATATTTATTTTTCAGCCCAGCACTCGAGAGGTGGTAGAGGAAAAAGCATCATGAGTTTGAGACCAGCCTGGGCTACAAGAACCTATCTCAAAAAGACTATTTAAAAACCAAACAAACAAAAATGCCTGTGTTTTAAACAACCATACTCTATTACTTTCTGTTTTCTCTTAGGAAGATGAGACCCCCTGATGATAGCTTTGAGTTTCAGACAATCACTGTGATCTACTGGGCAAAGATATGCCTCTTGATGAAGACCATAGAAAGTTCAGTTACAGGGCCTGAGTGATACATCTAAGTCAGATCCCTTTTAGAAACAGAATGTTAGCTCTCTGAGAAGACACAGAGAGCGAGGTGTTGGCACTGGCTGGTTGTTTAGCAACATTCCTATTCTGTTGTCCATCCATCTCTGGTATGCAGAATTGGACTGGCTCCTCCTGAATTTAAGTTGTGGAAGGGGGGAAGGTGTGGGAGAGATTCTATCCTGCAATTCATTCCTGGGATACAGGGAGGTCAGCATCAGGAGATGCCCCAGGAGAGCTACTCCCCAAGCTGCTACCTGGGTTCTGAGCCTCTTCTCCATAGTAGGCTAGGGGAGTCCAAAAAATGCCTATGTATTCAGCAAATCACTACTGCTTCCTACTCCCAAGGAGCTCACAGTCCTGTGGGGGAAGGTCAGGGGCAAGGCAGGCAGACCTTGTCCTCCCACAGGATGGTAGCATTTGTACAGCCCAGCATGACTTGCCCTTGCTCACTGGGATCTTTCCCCTGGGAGGAAGGCTTTCCCTCTTCTCTTCTACTATATTATCCTGCCTGGGCAGTGCCAGTGGGAACTGTGACACATTTTTTTCATTTCTGACATCAATGAAATTATAATACCAAATGCTCTTATGAAGTTTACTTAAATAGACTCTATTTTAAGCATTGTACAGCTTTAATCCATTAAGTTCTACAATAACCCAATGATGAGGTCTATCATAATCACCCCCATTTAATAAATAAAGTAGAAGCACTGAGAGGTTAGTCATTTGACCAAGGTCACAAAGCTGGTAAATGGTGGAGGTAGATCCCACTGAACTCCACTGGCACAGTTGGTTCTTGATCACTTGTTACTTGTGGCTCTGTCTTTGCTCTTCTAGAATCCATTTTAATGTTGACATCCTCTATCCAGATGCTTTCCCTCACTCAACCAGGTTTACCTATGGCCTCTCTGTTGTTGGCTTAAATATCTAAGAGTGAACAGGATTATTTTTACTTGGAGGACCCACAGCTCATCTTGTCCCCTGTCCTTGATACCTCTGTCACCCTTCATCCAAAAAACATCTAGTAGCCCAGATCTCACCTCTTCTAGGAAGACTTTCCTGAATCATCAGACAGCTAGGGGATCCTCTGTGCAAATACAACTTTATGGCTGCACTTACTATCCTGTACTATAACTGCTATCCCCTGGCTCCTGCCACTGGAGAAGGAGCTCTTTGCGGACAGCACTGTTCACTCATCTGTTTTCAAGCACAGGGTCTGGCATTGAGAGATGGTGCTCTACAACATCTTGCTTTGAGTTATGCAGAAAATAAAGTCGTCAGCTCCACAGTAACACCACCCTACTGAGAGACAAGCTATACACCGGCCGCCCAAGGCCTATGCGTGCTGCAGTATGAGAAATGAAGCAGAGCCATTTACTCCAGAGACCACAGTCACTGGATTTGATTTTGGTACCCTGGATATTGTATATAGGTGTATCTGAATTAGGGAAGGGAAAGGGAACAGTGCCACTTCTGGCTTTTTCTGCTTATGTGATGCTGAGGAATCTAACCAAGGGCCTCATGCATGCAAGGCAAGCACTCTCCCACAAGGCTACCTTCCTAGCCCTTTTTAGATAGTCTTTTAGGGATAGATTCTTGTATCCCACACTGGCCTCAAACTTATGACACTGGTTTGGTGAGCAGAACCAGAAGGACCTTATGAAACAAGGAAACATTGTATGAGTCACTCTAGGTTCCAGGCAGATAGGAATCTGTCTCAGGTTAGCAGAAGAGAGCCCAGCAAATGTACATACAGCCATATATGATGATGCTAAGTGAAATGAACTCCAAGACATGGAAACAAGAGGTTTTACTTTGTTGTTGTTGTTTTTAATGTACTATGAGATTTCTTTTTTTCTTTTGCATTTTTCCCTATAGTTTATCCCCTGTTGTCACTGTATTTGATTTTGGTACCCTGGATATTGTATATAGGTGTATCTGAATTAGGGAAGGAAACGGGAACAACAAAATAGTGAGACAAAGGACAAAGAGCAAACCAATGCAACAGCGATATTCACAAGACAGTATGTTGGAAATGAACTGTACAACTTGGGTGGGTAGTTTGGGAGAAGGTAAGTGGGAGAAAAATGAGGGAGGGAATAACAAGTCTGACAGGAAATGTACTCACTACCTTACTTATATGTAACTGTAATCCCACCATATATCACCTTGACAATAAAAAGAGCCCAGCAAGTCACTATCTCACTTAGCATGAAATACAAGCTTTTACCAACTGTAATGCAGAAGATGGGCAAGGATCAAGAGACTAACCACCAAACTAACACTAGTGATTAAGCCAGAAGGACAGAATAGCAAGGAAGAAAATGGTGTGAATGTTTTACTGGGTGTTCCCTTGAAGACAGATCTGTGTGAAGAAACAAAAGATACTGGCATCTTACTAAGATCAATTAACTCTCAGCCCTAGACATAGTATGAGTAAAATCTGCTGTCTGTGCAGTGCAGGAATGTAAGGCAAGTTTCTAAAATGGATTGCTGGGGAACAAACTTGATGAAACCCAAATCCTTTCCTCTCATCTGCTCTGTCCCATGGGAGGAGGGCATGTTGGGGGCAGGCAGGGTACAAGAGCATATGATGACAAAGAATGGAAGACTCCGAGCCAGGGATATACAAGGTCATTCCTTGACTCTGCCTTTTACAGTCTGTGACCTTGAATGAGTTTTACTATGTCCATACTCTATCGCCTCACCTATAAAGTGCGGGTAACCAAATGTCCTATATTATGAGGGGGTGATGAATAAAAGGGCTAATATAGGTAAATGTTTCCAGTGCTCCCAATGAGCACATGTTCAATAAATGTCACCTACTATTGATCATTGGAAGGAGAATAAGTAGCTCCTTTTCAAGCTGTAGGCCTGATGGAAACAGTGCCAACTTTGTTTCCCTGCTTAGCGGACAGGGACTTCTCATGGATGGGAACCTCCAGAAGACTTAACCTTCATTATTTTAAAAAGAAACCAGAAAGTGGCTCTTTGGCTCATATGGTAGAGTGCTTGCCTTGAGCTGATGAGCTCAGGGACAGTGACCAAGCCCAGAGTTCAAGCCCCATGACTGACAGAGAGAGAGAGAGAAAGAAAGAAAGAAAGAAAGAAAGAAAGAAAGAAAGAAAGAAAGAAAGAAAGAAAGAAAGAAAGAAAGAAAGAAAGAAAGAAAGAAAGAAAGAGAGAAAGAGAAAGAGAGAAAGAGAAAGAAAGAAAGAGAGAGAGAAAGAAAGAAAGAAAGAAAGAAAGAAAGAAAGAAAGAAAGAAAGAAAGAGAGAGGGAAAGAAAGAGAGAGGGAAAGAAAGAAAGATAGAAAGAAAGAAAGAAAGAAAGAAGGAAAGAAAGAAAGAAGGAAAGAAAGAAAGAAAGAAAGAAAGAAAGAAGGAAAGAAAGAAGGAAAGAAAGAAGGAAAGAAAGAAAGAAAGAAAGAAAGAAAGAAAGAAAGAAAGAAAGAAAGAAAGAAAGAAAGAAAGAGAAAGGAAGGAAGGAAGGAAGGAAGGAAGGAAGGAAGGAAGGAAGGAAGGAACCAGAAAGGAGAAGGAGCAGGAAAGCAGAAAGGGCACAAGAAAACTTTAGAAAGAGCCTTCCAATAAGAATGTTAAGGAAAGCTGGCAGTGAGGAATGGGAAGCAGAAGATGAGGAAGGGGGTTCACGCGAGATACTCTCTCAAAATGTCAGGACACATGGATATGACTTGGTGGGTAAAAAAATGTCCTGGTGAAATACTTGCAAGTCATAAACAGGTTCTCAAAGGACAGTGACCCTGAAAGTCCAAGGCCTTTGTCCTGGACACATCAGGTACACTGGACTGCAGTTATAGTATCTGATGGCACAAGATTCTATGGTATCCCATGACACTGACCAGTCCAATGTTTATCTTGCTTTGTAAAAAGGAAGATATCACTGGGTATAATGACTCAAGCCTTTAGTCCCAGCAACTCTGGAGGCTGAGGCAAGAGTTGAGATAAGTTCAGAATTTAAGACCAGCCTGAGCAACCTCGACTCAACAACAACATCAACTAGTTGTTGTTGTTGTGCAAGTATTAGGGCTTAGATGCAGGGCCCTGTGCTCTCCCTTGTCTCCCCTCCCCCCCGCCTCCCCCCCTCCCTACCCTCAGAGCTGGTATTCTATCAATTGAACCATATCTCCACTTTCAACTTTTTGCTGGTTATTTGGAAATACAGTTTCTTGGCTTTGTTGTTGTTGTTGCCCAGGCTGGCTTTGAACTGCTATCCTCATATCACAGTCCCGTGAATAGCTAGGAATACAGGTGTGAGCTGCTGCCACCCAGCTATTTTTTGTTATTTTTTTTTAAGTCATCTTTTCTGGGTTTAGAATACATTCAAGTCTGTATGAAGATTTGTCCAAAAGGCAAAAATTCAAGAACTTTTAGCACCAGATAAAAGTATTCAAAATGCCTTGCCAACTACCAAACCTATAAAAATAAACAGTGATCGTCTTGTGAAGAGACAGTGGAACCGGTGTATGGCAACTGTCCAGGTGGAGTAAAACAAAGGCACTTGAGATGGGCAGCTGTGGACTCAGAAGTCAGTGGGGGATGTCAAACAACTTCCCCTTGCCTTGCTCCTGCACGGCCAAGTCGTACTCAATCCACTGGGTTTGGCTTGTTTGCTGACTGGCCTGCTTTATTCCTGTGTACCTGTTCATTTGCAGCATTGTATTTTGAAATCTTGATGGACAAACACTGCCAATTTCAAATTACTGATTCATGGTCTTCCAGCAATACTTGCTCAATAAATCCTCCAGTAGCCAATGTTATCCCCCTTCTTACTCTGAAGATTCCAGACTGATGTAATGGTTCCCAAACTGTGCTCCAGGGCACATGTTCTACCATATGTGGAGTGTTTTGTGAAAAAAGTGTCTAGGGCCACATAAGTTCAGAGAATGTTCATTTTGTTTTTTAAGAAAAGATTTTTTTTACTGCACAATTTCTTGGAGTCATGCATATGCTAATGCACATAATAAATCTCTAAGAAGTACCTAATATTCAGTGTTTCTCCAGTTTCTTTCACCATTGGTTAGGAAATAAGAGCCTTCATTTTTTTCCCCCAAAGACACTTAGAGGAACATTGGAATGTCAGCTCTGGGTTTCTCACAGCTCTTTCTGACTGGAGAGGGCACAGTCCAGGGTTTGTATCCACTGGCAGTTGTGCAGGTGACCAGCTGTATCTGAGCCACCTGAGAACATATCTTTTATCTCTAGAAACTTCGTGGGGTATAGGGGCGGGAAGTCACAATAGTCAGAAAGGGAAGCATCAGATTCTTAATTGATGTTGTAAATCCAGTGTCACTGGAGAAATTCTAAAATCAACACACAAAAGAATTTTTTTTCCTTAGAATCCAAAATGAGCTGATGAGGCCACATGAGCCTCTGATATAATGTGACAACTAATAAATCAGTGGACCTTAGAATGTTTAAGTTGGAACTTAGATGGTATTTAGTTCTTTTCTTTTGTTTGGAAGATGAAGAAACAGGACCAGAGAAATTAGGTGACTTGTAAAGGTCATCCAGGGAGTGAGTGGCAGTGCCCAGGCTAGATTCCAGGTCGTAGGGCACTGGGAGCGGCAGAGTTGCTATGGACACTAAATCAGAGATGGTGGCGGTGGGCTGTGGTTAGGTAAAGGCCTAGAAACCACAGCAATGAGTGTCCTGGGTCACAACAACCCTTAACAGCTTGGATGGAGTCCAAGAGGTGCTGTAGTGGCAGACCTGTCTGTCTGCAGAATTTCAGATATGCTTGGGTTTGAACTTTTCTCCTACAACTCCAACTAGAAAAGTAAGAGTAGGACAGAACTCTAGCAAGGAAGCCCAAGGAAAAATGATAGAAATAACAATACAGTTGCTATTTGTCTTCACCAGGGATGGAAGTAAAGGGAGAGGGCAGAGGAAGACAAGTTGTCTTGTTTCTCTGAAGAAAGTTGAGAGGAAGGGCTTTAGGGAGCATTCTGGTTAGGATTTGTTTCAGCAAAGGAGGGAACATCTGCTCATCACTGGCAGGGAGCTAGGGGCTAGAGACCTCTGATAAACAGTTCAGCTCCATGGGTGCACACAAAGATTAGGAGCTGTAGAAATTCAAAACCTTGGACCTAGGGAGGTTGTAGTAGATTCAGATGCGCAGAAGAAGAGGATGGAGGTTTTTGTTTTTGAGACTAGGGCCATGAAGTAGGCAGGACTTGGAGTGGTTTTGCTGAGAGGATTAAGTTAAGCCTCATTTTTATCAGAATAGTCTGTTAAAGAAGCATAGCGAGCTGGGCACTGGAGACTCACACCTGTAATCCTGGTTATTCAGGAGGCTGAGATCTATGAGATTGTTGTTCGAAGCCAGCCTGGGCAGGAAAGGCCATGAGACTCTTATCTCCAATTAACCACCTGAAAACCAGGAGTAGAGGTATGGCTTAAAGTGGCAGAATGCTAGCCTTAAGCATAAAACCTCATGGACAGTGCCCAGGCTCTGAGTTCAAGCCCCATAACTGCCAAAAAAAAAAAAAAAAAAAAGAATAAGAAGAAGCATAACTGTATTGGCAGTTGCTGTAGAAGGTACATAGAAGCCTTATAATTTAAAAGTTATATGAATCCTGATAAGAGGGAGCCTTGTTTTTCCTGTAAAGAAAGGATAAACATTATCCTTAGATGGGTAAAGACAGTTTTCATATTTGGTTCAAGAAATCACTTTAAGAAATATTTAGTTGGCAAGTGCCTGGGGATTAGATAACAGAAACTGAATAGTAAGAAACATCACTGAAGTAATAGTGATAGCATTTTATATCAAAAAAAGAGGAAAAAGAAAGGAAGAAAGGGAAGGGAAGGAGGGAAAGAGGAAAGGAAGGGGGAGGGAGAAGAAGAGAGGGAGAGATACCAAACCAAAATGACAAAATATCATGTTTTGGGTATGCTACCTAGACAAATATTCTGTATAAGATGCTGAGGGGAGAGCTTCTGGCTGTCTGGCTTCAAGTCTCAGCTCTACCATTTACTAACTGTATAATAAGGCTACTTAAGTCCCTTTTCTATGCTTTCACTTTAAAGCAAGCCTGTGAGTAACATCTATATGGTAGAAGTGCTGTGTACGCCTGTAGCATGGCAGAAAGTGCAGGCAATTTTTCTAATATTAATAATCACATATTCAATGATTTCCAAATATGGTGCTTTAGTTCATGTGGTGTTTCTTTGACTTGGAAACAATATTTTAAGTCTTATTACATTCTCTTTCTGTCCTGTTATTTAGTTCCTCCTTGGTCTCTTTTCTGGATAGTACAAGTTCCTACAGTCATGCATGGAATATGTCAACTTTATACAGCTCCAGGCTGGGTAAAAATAATACTTTTAGTGTCCTTAAGGTACGATAGGCAAATTGACAGATGCTAATGAGATAAAAAGTATCCTTTTGATGCTAAAGAGAGTATATAACATGAATATTTGAAAATTAGTGTTTTTAAGAAAAGTTCAGATTTCTTTTTTTCTCCCATTTTTCTAAGTGCTAGATAACATAGCCAATGCTTAGATGTTTTAGTCAAATATCTTTTCTGAAACAAAATTGGTATGTTTATTTATTTTTTTCTTAACTCCAGTCTCCTATCAAATACGTCTAATACCTATACATATTAACTCTGATCTAAATTTCCTAAAAATACTGGATGTGTTTTAATAGTTTAATGATAAAACCCAGATGTCCTGGTTTACATGCCCTGAAAGTAAAGAAACCTACAACCTTACAAAGAACACTCACCATGTTAAATCTGATTAAACTCTCTGCCAAACAAGGACTGGAAAGAGCATGATGTTTGTACAAACAAATACTTTAAAAAGTATTTTTCAAATCCACTTAAATGTTCTAAAAACCTCTTGAAATGTGAGCAGAAATATTTACTTACATTTCAACCCTACATTAAAGCATTAGTTTGGGGCCACAGTTTGGTGCTTGGAGGAGGAGTTGGTACTAGGGATTAGCTTGGTTCTACAATCTGTATTCTGAAGTCCAAATGGAATGAACTGGCTTTGACCACTTACACAAATGACCATGCCAGTTAGCAACCAGTGACTCTTAAATGTAGCTCACTTTCAAAAGCACTCAGCAAAGTTTTGTAAAAATGCTCAATTGTAGACTCTACCATTTAGCATCTAATTAAATAGATGCTAATAGGGTGGAGAGTAGGCAGTGTTCTTACAAAACATTTTTCTGAAGTATTCTGGTTAAAGCCTTGTGTTTGGGAAACTCTGTTTGGGACATTGCAGGCCTTAAACATGCATAGGAATTGACTCGATAAAAACGCAGGCTGTGTCTCATTTATTGGCTCCTGGGTAGAACATCCACACTTCTAATGACTGATTCTGTTGCTTCTGGCATGGGTATTATGCTTTGCATTTTGTTTTCTATTCCCTCTTTTGTTATCCCCTCACTTCCATGTCCTTGTGTGATTTCAAAGCCCACGGACCTTGCTTTCTGTGGATGGCCCTCAGCCTGGGTCTGTCGGATGTCTCCTCATGTCTAGATTTGTGATTATGGATTGGCACTGCAGGAGTACACAGGATGAAGCTGGATTCTGTTCACTGCATCACCCAGAACACCGGATGGAGGGCACATGATGGAGACCCTTTGCAGCACTGGTGTTTAGAATCTTCATCAACTGGTCAGGTTGGGATCTACCAGGAGTCTCCATCATGGTCCTCCCAGCCCCTTCCTTTACAGCACTCATCAATCTATTTATTTTCTTAGCCTGCCTTGTCATTCCTTCTAACTCGAAAGTAAGCTCTATGAGGGTAGAGATTTTTGTTTGTTTATTTACTGTAAGATCCTCAGAGTCTAGAGTAATGCGTGGCACTTGACACCTTTGGATCAATGATTGAATGAACAAATGGATGATAATACGGCTGTGGCCTCAAGAAGCAACCACAAATGCTGGCCAACTAGTGACAGGATGGAGCACTTGTTTCCAATAATGCTGGATCAGAAGAACTGATTTTGGCAGCCTGTCTCTCACATGTAATTCTGGCTGGTGGATGAGCCTATGGAGGGAGCAGTTGGGGCTGCTCATCTTGGAAAGGGTGTCAGGATGCTGCCCAATTCACAGCAAAGAGGTTTAAAAGAGACACAGTAAGTACATTTATTTCCTAGATGAGGTGGTCCAATGGTAAGTTGTATCTTCAGATCCACTTGTAGCCTTGCCAGCTGAGCCACTTTTCCATATTCCTTTTTTTTTCTTCACTTCTTGAAGTCAATAAACAAGTACTTGTTAAATATGATCTAAGTGATGGGACTGACCTAGGCTTCATGCATATCACTTTATTCTTTTTGTTAAACAGGCCTTTCCAAATTCTTTTGCATGCAATAGTCCTTTTATCTTCATTCTCTTTCTCCTTCTTGCCCTCACCAGGTCTATGGTTTAAGCACTATCCTTGAAACTAATATATTATGGTTGTTAAAAAAGAAGAAATCCAACAATACAGCATTTTATATAGTAGGAGATAAAATTTTCTCCCTCCTTCCCTCATTATTATGATAGTTTCTTGGCTCTCTTGGCAGGTAGAAAGCGAGAATCCACAAGGACCAAACAGGTGGTAAAAGGGAAGAGACTTTCACAATGTGAATTAGTTTTGTATATAAAAGGACTTGTCAGGAATGTCAGTGTTCAACTGGCTGTAGAGTGTTACATGTTTTGCAAGCTTGGCTGAGAAAATTGGAACTCCAGAAGGACTCACTAAAGTCCTGCCAGGCATTCATTCCGTAGATTCCCTGTGTGTCAGGGAAGAATGTGAGCAACACACCTGGAGAAGATTACTTTAGCTCACCACAGCACATCTTTCACAGCCATGCTTTTGAATTGCATCCTATATTATGGTCCAGTATAAAATATGCCCAAGGTAGACTGTTTCTGAAAATGTTTTGTCCACATAACTGCTCTTGTAGACAAGATCCATTTCTACATACCAGACAATCCTCCTGGGTACTAGGAGAGAGCCTGCATTGTCCTATTGGATTTGCTGCTGATTCTAAGCCTACTTTTTCTCCTTCCTCTTTTTTTTCTCTCGCTACTCCTCCACCATTTTACTTCTTTTCCCTTTGATACGGCTGCCACGAAGCTCTGATCAACTTTTCAGTAAATGGCATCTATTTCTAAGTATTTTCTGCTTGCATAGTTCTAGTCTTTGTTATTCTAGCATTTTTTAAAGCTCCCTCAAATAATTTCCTTTCTTTTGCAAGTAGGAGGAAATATAAATCAGATTCACAAACAGTCCATTTTATAATTTACAGTCCATTTTATAATTTACAGGTAAAGAAAACAAGGGGCAGGGAGGATCCCTTTGCTAAAAGCCATAAACAGCTGGTTAGTGAGAGCTTTCACACCCAAATCTGAGGATTCCTGCCTTTCCACTACCCAGTACTCCCAAATTCTGTGTTTATAGACACAAAGTACCATGCCTAGCCTGACCCTAACAATTTTACTTAACAAGTAACTAGGCAAGTATTTCAGAAAAAAAATCTGGGAGAGCCCAGTGCTTAGGGAAAGTACTTAACAGGTATTGGATAAAGTCAGCAGAGGACAGATTTAGACTCCCTGGGGTCAGGTGGTTTACAGAGGCAAGCTCTTACATGCACTTGTGATGAGCCAGATTTCCTTCCACCAGGAGGAAACAAATCAGAGAATGAACACCACACCTGGAACTGTTAACCTCTGTTCCACCTCCACAGCCTGTAGCCAAGGGCTTCCTCACACTGTTACCAAGTTATAAATAGTCAACAGATGTGGCACAGAGCACTAGAATATAATACTGAGGCAGAGGAGTGGCTGGCAGCTGGACCCCAGTGACTAGAGGGGGAGTGTAAGCTTCTGTGGGGAGGTAGAGGTAAAGGTCATGGCTCAGACTGCTCTGGATCTGAATGCAGAATGTTTTGCCAGAAACTTTTTGTTACAGGATGCTCACTAGAAAGCAATGAAAGACTTAATATCGGTGGACAGGGGAAGGAAGGTTGCTTGCAGGCAGAAATAAATGAAGTTGATAAAATGAAGATGGGAGTTTTTCTTGGTGTTAAACATCTTGACTTATGGAGCTAAATGGCCCAGATGTTTTTTTATAGACACATTCTACACATGGTGGTCATATTAAACAAATACCATTTTTTTAACACTGGCAAGAAGTATAAGATCTTTCTTGCTCTCATTCATTAATATGAAAAGAAAAACTAAACAACATATAGAATAACAAGCTGAAGTCAAGCTAGACTTTGTCTTCTTTTCATTTGAGTTAGGGTCTTGCTATGGAGACCAGGCTGGCCTCAAACTCATGCTCCTTTTGCATGATAGTCATGTACCACCAAGTATAGCAGCATTTTATCTTTATTCTGGCAGAAATAGTGGTCTTTTATTTTGCATCTGATATTCTGGATGAATATCTGTTTGTTTGTGTCATTTTTCTCCTTATTTCTTTTATGTTTTAGCAATGAAATGCTCTGAAAATATCTACAGTTACCTTTTTCTTTGGTTATATCAATGAGTAGCAATAAGATAAAACCTTTATAAATGTTTCACTTGAGCCTCAAATAATTCAAAGCCATGCAACATTTAAAAGATTATGTCTCTGGGCACCTGTAATCCTAGCTACTCAGGAGGTTGAGATCAGAGAATTGCGGTTCAAAGCTAGCCGGGGAAGTTTTTAACACGTGTTTTTGTTGATTGTAGAACTTGAACTCAGGGCCTAGGCACTGTCCCTGAGCGTTTTCTCTCAAGTTTAGCACTTTACCACTTTGAGCCACAGCGCCACTCCTGTTCTTTTTCTTTTTTGATGATGGTTAATTGGAGATAAGAGTCTCCCCACCATTCCAGCCCAGACTGGCTTTGAAGATCTAGCCTCAGATCTCAGCCTCCTGAGTAGCTAGGATTACAAGCATAAGCCACCAGTATCTGGCTTTCTTCGAGACTCTTACCTCCAATTAATCACAGAAAAAGCTGGAAGTGGAGCTCTGGCTTAAGTGTAGAGGACTAGCCTTGAGCAAAAGTAGCTTAAGGACAGCACCCAGGCCTGGAGTTCAAGCCCCAGTAACTGGCAGGGGTGTGTGGGGGTGTGTGTGGGGTGATTATGTCAAGATGAGACTGAAAATTTTGTCAAGATGAGACCGAAATTCCTCAGAAGATTTTTTTCAGGGCACCAAGCGTTCTGAATAAGTAAAGAATACTTAGACCTTTCTATTCATCTTTACTTTTTGTAAAAGGAGATAGCTTTTTAAATTTAAATTTCTTCTTTTAAAAAACTTTTAGGTTTATAGAATAATATGAAGACAAGTACATAAATTCCTAATTCCTATATACCTGGAATCCCGTATTTGTTCTTTTTATTTTTCTTTGTATTTGTTTTGGGTCAGAATAGTGTTTTGAGTACAGGGCCTTATGCTTGCTCAGGTGGTTTGCTAGGCTGGGACTTACCACTTGAACTCTGTCATTTTTTTGGGAAATAAGAATCTCTTGGATTTGTCTGAACAAGCAGATCTCAACCACTTGAGTAGATAGGTTTATAAGAGTAAGCCATTGGTACCCGGCTCTCCTGTTTAGTTGTTCAACCATATGAGTCAGTATACATTCATGAATGTGTATTTTGAACTTTGAGCTATGATCTATAAACAGTCCTTTACTTAAATTGCTTGAGCTTTGATGACTGGGAGCCCTTTGAGTTGGCTCCTGGGTCTCTGTGACATGCTCTGCCACCCTCTTCCTGTCTGAGTACTTTCTCACTGTCCCACAACTCCTGCCCAGATGCTCTGAGCTCAGCAAACATATTTTCTCTTTCAGTCTAGACCAATTCATTTCTCTAAGATACCCTGACCTTCTTTTTCTGGGAATAGTATTAGAAACAAAAGATTTAGGGGTTATGTGTGCTCATTGCTCCTAGAATGTCAGCTGCTTCTATGCCTTGAGACACACACACACACACACACACACACACACACACACACACACACACAGTATACTAACCTGAGAATACATACTTATCTATAGATATGTCTATAGATAACCATTGATATAAATCTTTAGATGCATAGATATTTCTATAGGTAACCATCTCTGTAATACACTAAATATTAGTTCATTCTCATGCCAAGAAGATAATTTTGGCTTTCTTGTTCATTTCATCTTTCTGGTTCTATGGTGGAAAAAAAGCAAATCCCCAAACTGAGAAAATCTGAAATGGATACTTTGTCAGTTTTCTTACACACATACACATCCTCCCACCACAGTGGGGCAGGCTGGATACCGGACCCTGTATTATTCCACAGATGTCCAATATGTCTTACCCTAGGGACTCCCTGGCTAGGCTGCATGCATTGTCTCCAGCACATCTCCCTGTCTGTTGTGTTCACTCCCCATTCGGGCTGCCTTCCATCACACAGGGTCATTTTTCTCTGCATTTTTCTCATTTGATGATTTACATCTTGATCATTTATCTGTTTCTGTGAAAAGTTCAAAACCAGGAGCCAAAACAAACTCCAGAATGTGTTGAAGATAAAACCTCTTGCTATTTTTGATTTGTTAGAACTCACTTTGCCAAGATTTTAGGGGGAAACAAATTTTACATATAAGCAGGAAAAAGCGTTGTCACAGACATTTCTTACTTGAGTTTAGAATGCTGCAGTTCTCAAAGTAAGGTAGGAACTGCTATCCCACTTATAGACAGAGAAACTGAGAACTATGACAGCAGCAAGTGCTGGTGTCACTCGCACTCATGTGGGCCATGTGATGGTAGGAAAGTCAAATGAAATGGCCATCTTGCAAGAACAGTTTAACCTTTACTTAAGAGAAATGAAAATATACATTCATCTGTTTGAGCATTTCTAGTAGTTTCGTTGCAAAATAAAAACAAACAACCACCAACAACAAACTAAAAACAACTCAAATGCCCTCCAACTCATAGGTGGAGACACTATGGTAGTTCTGTATACTGGAATACTACTCTGAACAAATTCCTGATGCACGTGGGAATGCTGATGAACTTCCAACATATCATGCTAACTGAAAAAAAGTCTGCTGTCAGATTTTACTCATATGACATTATGGAAAAGACAAAGGATAAAAAAGTTGGATCAGTAATTCCTACAGGTTTGAGGAAGGAGGATTGGCCACAAAGGAACAAAGGGAACTTTTGGAATGGAAGAAATATTCTCTACCTTAAGAGTGGTTATACAATCTGTCTTAGTCTGAATTCAATAACCCCATTATACTACTACTTAAAGATAGTAAAAATATAATTTAAAAACTCAAATATATGCCCTAAAGGGTGAATTTCATACTATACTTCAGTTTTAAAATGAGAAGAAAATGGGTGAAAATGGGGAATGGATAGAAAGAAAGATTCTAAGATGTCAAGTTAGCTAATAAGCAACCTGTTCATAGCCATGAAATAGAATTAAGAATTAAATGCTTATCTTTTACATTCAAAGTCTAGTTTTCTTACTTGAGAAGTTTAAAACTAAGTTTAAAATATTTGTCTAGCCGGGTGCCTGTGGCTCATGGCTGTAATCCTAGCTACTCAGGAGGCTGAGATCTGAGGATCGCAGTTCAAAGCCAGCCCGGGCAAGAAAGTCCGTGAGACTCTTATCTCCAATAAACCACTAGAAAACTGGAAGTGGTGCTGTGGCTCAAGAGGTAGAGCGCTCGCCTTGAGCTGAAGAGTGCAGGGACAGTGCCCAGGCCCAGAGTTCAAGCCCCACGACCAACAAGAACAACAAAAAAATTGTCTAGGCTGGCACTGGTAGCTCACATTTGTAATCCCAGCTACTTGAGAGGCTGAGGTCTGTCATGATTCAAAGCCAGTCTGGGCAGGAATGTCTATGAGACATTTATCTCCAATAAAAACTACCAAAAAGAAGCTAGAAATGATGCTGTGGCTCAAGTGGTAGAGTGCTGGCCTTAAGCAAAAGAAGCTCAGAGACAGCAGCACCTAAGCCCCAAGTTCAACCCTTAGGACCAGCACACAGATATTTAAAAAATATGTGTCTAGAAAACATATTTTCTGTCTTTCCCAGACACTGTGGGAATCCTAAGTTCTGGCCTCTCTTTCTGTCCACACTTGGAAGTAGAGCGCTCATGGCTGCTTACCTGGGACACACATACTCGAGAATTTAGAAGGGCAGTAACCAAACTAGCCATGATGGAACCCTATCTTTTGTTTTTGTTTGTATGTGTGCCAGTACTAGGGCTGGAATTCAAGGCCTGGGCACTGTCCCTGAGCTCTGTCCCTGAGGCTAGTGTTTTACTACTTGAGTCAAAGCTCCATTTCTGGCTTTTTGTGATTAATTGGAGATAAGAGTCTCACAGACTTTTCCTGTCTGGGCTGGCTTCAAACCGTGGTCCTCAGACCTCCATCTCCTGAGTAGCTAGGATTACAGGCGTGAGCCACCGGTGACTGGCAAGACAGTATCTTAATATTGTGTTTCCTTCTCCGAAATATTTCCAGAAAAAAAATTGCATAAGATTTATCCTAAAAGATATACAAATACATGTCCATGAAAAGAGGCTCAGCATCATTGTTCATGAGGGAAATAGAATTGGAACCCTGAAGTACCCCTTCACATCTGCTAGGATGGCTAGACTTAAAACAATAGACAACTGCAATTGCTCAAGAATGTGGAGAAATCAGAACCCTCAAACACAACTGGAAAGAGGGAATGAAAATGGAACAGCCACTCTTCAATATATTTCTGTAATTCCTCAGGATGCTAAGCTTTGACTTATCATTTGACCCAGGAATTCCATTTCTAGGTATATACGAAGAGAAGTGAAAAATATATGTAAATGTAAATATTTTATCCAAATGTTGCTACTACTCATCATAACAAAAGCAGAAGTAACACAAGTGTCTATGATCTGATGAACAAGTAAATAAAATATGGCAGAATCACACAATGAAATCTTATTCAGCCATAAACAGACAGGTATTCTTGCTACAACATGGCTGAATCTTGAAAACTTATACAAGTGAAAAGCCAGATTAAAAAGGACAAAAATGTTTGAAATAGGAAATTCATAGGGACAGAAATGAGATGTTTATCAGTGAGAATTGAGAGACAGAAAGGGGAAACATTTTTCAGTGAGAAATGAGGAATGATTGTTAATCAATATGAGGTTTATTTTTAGAATGGTGAGCATATTCTAAAATCAATTGTGGTGCCAGTTGTGTTGGTGCACACCTGCAATTCCACTATTTAGGAAATGAAGGCAGTAAGGATTACAAATTCAAGGTCAGTGTGGGCTATATAGTGAGTTTAAGGGCAGTTGGAACTACATGGCCATTCAGATTGCGTGTGTGTGTGTGTGTGTGTGTGTGTGTGTGTGTGCGCGCGCGCGTGTGCGCATGCATTTCCCTCTATAAAATCATCAGCTGTTGATCCTTGGGAGTTGGCCCTGATGATCTATCGTATCCTTATTAGCTCCAACCTTGGAATACTGCAATCTTATTAAGTTTCTATCTTCTTAATACCTCACAGAAGTGGTTATATTTCAATACATGAACCCAGGTAGACACATCAAACCACACTCAAACCACAGCAGCATCACAGTCATGCATTACTTAACAATGAAGACAGGTTCTGAGAAGTGTGATTTCATCCTGTGCAAACACTATAGGACATGCTCACCCAAACCTGGAGAAAGCAGCACACTTTCTTATCTATTTGAAAAGTAAGTGGCCAGAAACTGTTAAGTTTTCTAGATGTACTTACTGGCTATCATTGGTTTTTTGTTTTTTTTTTTTTTATAAGTGCTTAACTCTGAGCTTATTTAAACACATCCCCCCCAACACTCCTTTAATTCTTGCAACATCACTTGATATTAGGTGGTATTATTCACACCAGTTATACAGGAGGAGACAGAGGAACAAAATAGAAAACAGAGTTATCTAGTAGACAAGATGGTGGCTCTGGGATTTTAAATTCAAATCTCACAGCAAGCATTTTTATCCAAGGCTGTGGTTTGGTGTGCTGTGTCAATCAATGGTGTTCTCTGGAAACACAGACAATAAGTACAACAATGAGTCATCAGGCTGACAGATGTGAAAGGGGTAAGCATGAAGGGATGACTGTGGGAGACAACAGGACAGGTACATTGTGGACTTAATCCCTTAATGTAACTAAAATGCATGGACACTACTTGGTCTGCCATGAAAACCTACTAAAAAAATTACGAGCAGTATTGCCAGTAGGATGAAGAACAAATGTGAAATGAAATAAATAAATGCAATTGTTTGTTAATAATTGCCATACAGGGGCTGGGAAGGTGGCTCAGTGGTAGAGTGCTTGCCTTGCATGCATGAGGCCCTGGGTTTGATTCCTCAGCACCACATAAACAACAACAAAAAAGCCTGAAGTGGCACTCTGGCTCAAAGTGGTAGAGCGCTAGCCTTGAGCTGAAGAGCTGAGGGACAGTGCCCAGGCCCACACTTCAGGCCTGAGGACTGACCAAAAAAAAAAAATTGCCATACAATCCCAGCCCCCCTGGAAAGGATGACAAACTCATAAGCCAAAATAGGCTATTTGGGTCTATGTGGAATTGTAGTCCCAGAATATTTCCTTGTCTTATTGGTACAAATAATAAAATGTGAACTTGTATAAGACCACCTAAGAGATTCTCTCACCTTGTCTGGAATAAGAACAGTAACTAAGTTCCTGCCTCTGGCTCAAAGCTGGAGTTTCAACGCCATTATACTTTTTTTTTTAATTTAATTTAATTTTATTTGTGAACATACTGTACAGAGGAGTTACAATTACATGGGCAGGATAATGCCTACATTACTTACCAAGCATTGCAGCCTCCTCCTTTGTTTACCCTTCACATCCCTTCCCAGCCTCCCCCCTCCCCCCCAATCCCAATCCTTCTCCTTCACCCCCCCCCCCCCCGCACCGACGTTGTAAAGCTCGTTTTGGACATGACAACTTGTACTTCTCATTGTTGCAACAGGTCCACCTGTATCCTTAAACAACTGGTTTTTCCCCATCTCCTCCACAAGTTATACTGACATCAAATATAGTGAAAGCAGGGGTTATACTGTGGGGGAGGGACATACAAAGCAACAAAGAGATAATCTTATAAATGCGTTAGAAACACATGCATGAAAGAAAAAAATATTAAAATACATATCTAAGGGTTCATTTTCCTGACATCACATTATCTGATCTTTTCCGCTTGACTCATACATATACTAGATATTACAAATAAGGGAAACCATGGGACCTATGTTTCTTTGGGCCTGGCTTACTTCACTTAATATAATTTTTTCCAAGTTTTTCCATTTCCTAACAAATGGTCAATGCCATTATACTTTAAAACAGTGAGAAGTAATGTTTTTGTGCTTGTTACAAGATGCTGATAAAATCACTCTGTAAGATGAAGAAAATAAAGACAATTTCATAGCACACTTTCTGTGGATTAAGCCTGCTTATCTCATCTATTGGTTAGTGAGTGAGCTGCCAGGAACTGCAACAAGGAAACCTGCCTTATGTTTATATGACAGTAGAGTGTTAGTTAACTTACTCGCACAAGTAGGGCTTGGAAGACAGGATTTGACAAAGTTGTTAAACCAGGTGGAGGCAGGAGAGGAAAGCTGGCTGATTATGGATCTGAACAATGTCATTTTGAAATTCGTTTTGGCCCCCAGCGTATAAATACACTTTAGTATTTTTGTTAGAATTGCCAGAAATCAGCAAGTGCTCAGTTTCTTTGGCCAACAAAAGCATGACTCTCTGTGCAAAAAAAAAATCTTCTGCACGTTCATAAACAAGAACATTTAGAAAAGCCCCTCTTGCTGAGAGATATGACAACAGATATATTTAACTGGGTTGTAAAATAAAACAGATACTATGAATACCATTGGATTTGGCAAGAATGAAAAAAAACTTTTATTTCTCTTCTGCAACAAACTTATACTTACACCTTTCTATCCCCAAGGTATCTACCCTATCCTGTGCTGGTTTGCTGAGCTACCACCTAGATTTGCACCTTTGCTTCACCTTCTCAAATAAACATGTTCTCATTCACTTTCTACCTTTTCCTACCACTGCACCCTTGTTGTTTTCCCTCCCTGCAGGCTACAGGTGATAATTTCCTAATGATCCTCACCTTCCCACCTTCATCTCAGGCAACAACTTTTCTCCCTCACAGAATCTTCCAATTGTTAAAAAAAAAAAAAAAAAAAAAAAAAACAACCAAAAGTAAGAAATGTACGCATTATCCTGTCCATGTAATTGTAACTCCTCTGTACAGTAAGTTCACAAATAAAATTAAATTAAATTTAAAAAAAACTGTATGGCCTTAATCAGGAGCTGGCAAACTGTCTTTGAAAGGCCACATGAAAAAGGGTTTATGCTTTGAGAAACATTTGGTCTTTGCTCAACTCCTCTGCCATGTAGTATAGATGACATGGGAACAAATGAGCATAGCAGAGTGGTTTGAATACACTTTTATTTATGGACACTGGACATGGTTTCCTATCATTTTCACCTACCACAAAACATTATCCTTCTTTTGATTTCAAAAATATAGTAACAGTTGTCGGCTTGTAAAAATGTGCGAGACCAGGTGGTGGGATGGATTTGGTTTGAGCTAGGTCAAACTCTCAACCCAAACCATAAGTTTCTTCCTAGCTTTGCAGTCAGCCATTCAGCCAGGCTTTCTGTAAAATGTCTCTCTTTATAAGGAGCTCACTTCCATCATTTTCATAACACTAATATCCACAACAGTAGAGCAACTACCATTTCCTGTTCTAACAAAATAACCAAATCTGGCTTCGTCTTCCAGTTCACACACAAAAAAACATAACTCACTTTATTTTCATGGAAATCCTTCAAATACTGAAATGTACCTATCCTGACCACCTTAAAAAAATCTCTAATGTAGCCAAAAGAGCTCCAGTTTCTTTAACTCCTGTTCTGTACCATGGGTTTTGTTTACTTGTTTTTTTTTTAATCTTCTCTACTTTAGTCTGCAAAAAATCCTTCTGCAAATGTGGACTTAGGATACAACACTCAGGCAAACCCAGTTGGGGTGAGAATAATGCTATGACATGCATCTGGGATCCATTTGCCATTGTGAACTATGCACATCTCAACTTGGCTCAGGATAATGTGACAGTCATCTTGTGAATTTTCCTCTTTGAATTTTCCTCATCACATATACCAACTGATTCTCATGTAGTGTTCATGTTCTTTTTTTCAGTAGAGCCTTTTATTACCCACCATGGCAATGAATATTACCAAACTTAATCCTTGAAGTGGTAATGGAGAAATGAATGATGGAGCTGCAGTGGGTTTTATGCCTGGCACCAGGCACCATAGCAAACACTGTTCATTCCTTATCACATGTAGCTTTCACAAGACCACAAATGATGGGAATCAGTGCTTTATTTTGCAAATAAGAAAACAGAAATTTAGGAAGTCCACATCATTTGCCCAATATTACACAGCCACACAGAGCCTCAGCTGGGGCTTTGACCTACAAAGCCCTAACTCTTTATTGTATTACTTTATGTGTAATCCTGCATCTGTTGCAAGATGGATCCTTGTCATGAGATGTCATGAGTCAAAAAATGGGAACATGAAATACTGGTTTTTTAGAGTGATTTTAGGAATCCAGAATTTTAGTAACTCAGAATGATTAATTTGACAGCTAATGAGGATAGTAGCATCTCCAGGTATTGAGTTTTGTGGAGTGCTAGTATACATTCTTTGGAGAAACAATCCCCTGGCCTAATACATAAGCCACATGTTGGGAAAAGTTAACTATGTTGATGTTTTCATCATGGGTTTTCACATATTATTTGTTATGTCCCTATTTGTTATGTCTCCCAGAATGCACCAGTTCACAAAAACACTTGCCCATGGAGTGTCTAGGGGTTTATACTCACAGCTGAGCAGGGCTTTGGGAACCCTGTTGTAGAAGAGGAAGTGAGTCCTGGCCTTAAGGCCTCTGTCTGCCAAAGCAGCCTGTCCATAAGCCCTGGGGAGGTAGAGCAGGGACAGGGAAAGGAGGAGCATTCTGCTGCAGATCAGAGCAGGATAGATGCTAAGGACCGTGACTTCTAGGACCCTCCTGCCCTAGCACATGGCTGACTGTAATCCCATGATTCAGATCCCATCAGCCTCACTCAAGCACCCATTTCATTCCTTTTCAGCACACTTCATTATTTATGCAGACACTAAAATAGTATGCACATCATTAGGAAAGAGAACTTGCAGAATGGCCCTGGAATGAAACACAGTCTAGAGTTTTGGGGACATCTGCACCTCTACATTCTTTTCCCCTTCCTTAGGTACCCACAGCCACTGATGGGTACCTGCCAGGATTAAAGATGGAGTGTTGGGAATAAAGATCCATCAGAAGAGGGTGGAAGTAAACCACAGGAGGTGACCAGAAGTCTGATTTAGCATGATGGTGAGAATAAATGAGTGGAACAACTTCACAATGTTTAGGAGAAAGAAGAATCCCTAGAGGTCAGATGCTGGTTGGATAGGAAGACTGAGGGAAAGGCAAGGGTCAAGACTGAATTTAGGATTTCCAGATAGTCTTTAAAATAAATAGAGATGTTGGTAACATTATTCAGACAGTCCCAAGATCCATCAAAGGTAATCAAGAACACATCCTTTGTTTCAGACAATCAAGGGCTCAAGTCTTGAGCCCTCTTAATTAGTTATTAGCAACACATTTAACCAAATTACTTCCTTGATTAACAAAATTACTTTTCCTAACTGTGAAGGGACTAAGATAGTTTGCTTACAGGTTACTGGAAAGTTCTAGTAAGATAGCCAGTTCTTTGCTTAGGATAGTGTATCTGGCACAAAGGCAATGTTTAGGAAATGGTACTTGCTCTACTGTTGTGAATACTATTATTATAATAATCATTTTTATCATCTTGTAAGGGGAAATAGTTTGAAATATATAGGTTTTACAGTACGCATAAGGTAAGGTCTTTAAGTGGATGTCCTCTAGGCAGTGGGAGATAATACTAGATTGAGGCTGTAGATATCAGTGTTGAATTATTCCTATAGAAGGGATGAATGAGCCAGAGAGTAAGTCTCAAGTTGTTAGTTGTCAAATTGAACCATTCTTGATAATTTCACTTGCTCATTTATTATACAGCATGATTTTAGGAAGGCATTTCATGAGTATCTCAAGTTATGCCTAAAGACAAAAATGGAGAAACATTAGTCGGGTGTTTGTAGAATAAAGGAGATTCAATTCTAGGTTAAAAATATTTTGCAAAGAGAGGAACCTATGGCTCAAGCCAACCTGATGAGTCTCTAGAGCTATGCCAGAAGGTTTTCTACTAATTCCTATGTGTTTTGACTTTCTTACCAACAACTCAAAAATACACCTATTTTTCAAACCTGAATATTTTTTTTTTAAAAACACAAAGAATGGCAGCAAATTCAATACTATTTAAGTTAAGATTCAAAATTAGGCTGATAGATTTGACAGCCCCCAAATTAAGGTTCAGTCGACTATAAGGAAGAAGATTTTCTTTTGGCTTAAGAAAGTATTTTAAAGGCCTTGTGATAATGGATTTGCTGAACTGTGAAGAAACGGTAAAGGGTGTGTTTGCAAGTTTTTAACAGAACTTGGGTAAGAAGCTACAAGACGGTGATTCCTACATTTGGTGAGTGACGGGAATGTAATACCTTAGCTCGCACACTCACTGATGCAGATATTCCTAACAGTGCCTGGGAAAGCACAGTTCCCCCCACTCCCAAAGCTCTGTAGCCTTCACACATCCTTAAGGGGTATGCACCTGTGTGAGAGCTCTCTGCTCATGACACAGATACTCTGGGTCTCTAATTTGGCAACAATCACACTATTTCCATTTACTGAGAACTTTCATTGTGCTTGCTAAACCAGCAACCAACATGAAGTTGGTGAAATTATCCCATTTTATATGTGAGAAATACGAAGCTGTAATCAGTTTATATCACTTGCTTTCTCTGTATCTCACCACAGAAACTGACAGAACCCTTTCATCCCAGACCTCACCACAGAACTGTCCTCTTCCCACTAATCTACTTCTTGAACTCTGATCTCTCACACAATCCATAGTGCTTGGCATTGTTCCTAACCTCTTGAGCATTTTAATAAGGTATTTTATGTTATTTTCTCTGAACCAGATTGTAAAATCTTTGAACAAAGTAATGTGTCTTAGGGTTTTTTTTGTATTTCTTTTTCTATTGATTGATTATTAATCTGAGATAGAGTTTCATTATGCAGTCCAAGCTGGCTTTAAACTTGTGATCCATTCACCTCAGCTTCCTGAGTAGGTGAGGATTACAGGCATGCATTTCCTGCGCTGTTTTTCTTAACATTTCTTTTTCTTTTCTTTCTTTTTTTTTTTTTTTTTTTTTTTTTGGTGCTGGTCCTAAGGCTTAAACTCAGGGCCTGGGCACTGTCCCTAAGCTTTTTTGCTGAAAGCTAGCACTGCCTATCACTTGAGCCACAGTTCCACTTCCAGATTTTTTAGTACTTAATTGGAGATAAGGTTTTCACAAACTCTCTTGCCTGTGCTGGCTTCAAACCGTGGTACTCAGATATCAGCCCTTTGAGTACCTAGGATTATAGGCATGAGCCACCAGTCCCCAGCTTTTCTTAACATTTCTGAAAGGACCAAATTCAATAGATCATTGATGCCAACATTTAGCATTGCTCATTCATTCTATACTTACATACTGAGCATCTACTATATGGCTGGCACTATGCAAATAACCAACGATAGGGCTAGAAACAAATTTCTAGTCTAAGTAGACAGGAAAAAAATAAACAAGTAAATGGGCTTCTTTGACTTTCAAGCTAAGATATGATCAAGAGAAGGCAGCAGCTTTGGTATGAACCAGGAAAGATGTCAGGCACTGGGAACAGAAAGTACATAGGAGAGAAAACTATCCTGGGGGATAAAATTAGCCTGGCATGTTCATGGAAGAGAATAAAGGTCAAGTCTGTGTGGCTGGAACCGAGCCAGAAAGATGGGTGGGCAGTGTAATGTTAGGCCAGAGAGGGAGGCAGCAGCAAACTCATGTAGTGTTGAGCCACTGGGGGAACTTCCAACAAGGGAGGTAGGTAGCTTTTATGTCTATAAAATAGCACTCTGGTTGCTCACTGGAGAATGGACTACAGGGTACATTGGTGTGAATGCAGTACAGATATCAGGCAGTGAGGGCTGGCTTCAACCAAGATGGTGGCATGTGAAGTGGGAGGGTAGTCCAATTCAGGATGTTATTTTGTAGGAAAAATGAACGGGTCTTGCTGATTGTTTGGATGTCTGGAGTTTGGGGAAAAGAGAGTAAATCAAGGATGATTCCTAGGTTGTTGACCTGAGCACCTAAGAAGATATTGAAGCTGTTAGCTAAGTGGGAAAGACAGCAGTGTTAGGTTAGGAAGATTCTGGGTGCTGTGCAAATTGGGCAGGCAGAAGGAGATAGCTCTAAAATGTCATCTTTGAGATGCTTTTTAGACGATAAGGCATAAGCTCTGAGAGGGTAAGATTTTTTAAAGTCTTATTTTGTGCCAAATCCCTGTACACAAAGCAGCATTTAGGACCCACATTGGTAAGAAAAGAAAAAAAAAAAAGATACCAAGCCCAGTGGGAGGTATTGAGAAGGCAGCTGGATTTATGATTGTTTAAATCATTTGGGTGAATGCAGATCCCTGGCAAAACATAAATATATTCTTCCTTGGCACTTACATGTGCCGTAAAGATCTCTGAGACAGTGGTTTTTCCAAGAGCTGTGTTAAACATCCTAATAGGGTCAGCTAATGTAGTTCTGAGGAGAAGCTCGAAATCTTAATCTCAGAGAGAAGACACCTGATCAGGGTGTTCACCAGCTAACTCTTTCAGTTTAAAGTATCTGACATCCAAGGGCATGGTCCTTGAGAGGCTCTTTGTTATATTAACTACTTCTGATAAACAATAGTGATGATGATAATAGAAAATGGTAGGGGAAAAACAAAGGAGGAGGTAACAATGCTCAATAGGAAATGTACTCATTACCTTACTCATGTCATTGTAACCCCTCTGTACACTATTTTTTACAATAAAAACCTTTACTAACAAAAAATAAAGCTTGTATATGTTAAAATTCTTATTTGGCAATTAGCCAGTTTCCATTAGAACCAGTTGTTCTTTCTACCAGTCTCAAGACGGAAGTGTTAACCCAATGGCTGCTTTACATGGAATAAAATAGGCTTCCAAAAGGCCCTCTCATTTCAAGGACCAGTCTCTCAATACCAAGGAGATTCCACATTCTCAACATCAGGAGGAGAGGAAAAGGGTTGAAGTAAAAATGAAAGTCACTAGTTGTTGAAATCATAAAAAGGCATTTGAGTCTAATTGTAAAAAACAGGTTTCATTCAGAGTGAGAGAACCAAGGCATAAAGCTCCTTCAGCATTTCACTCAATAGTACCCAGTAGAAGATCCAAGCACATGGTTCTAGAACCCAGAACACCTGGGTTCATATTCTAGCTCTGAAATTACACATCACTTAGCTTGTCTGTACTTTGGTCTCCTTACCTGTTAAGTGGTTGGCGACTATGTTAACACAATTATAATGGAAACTTTTTTTTATCATGAATTATTCTGAAAATGCAGTTACTTTAGTGGATTTCCTTGTAACTAACATCAAACTATTACCATCTTTGTTTTCTGTTAAGCATTTTACATATGTCATATCCCTGAATACTCATCTAACACACCTCAGGCAGCTACTACCTGTGCTGTTTAATCTTGACTGTCAATTTGATTGATATGAGAAGTCCCTGAGATTAGTAAAGAACACCTCTGAATGTGTGTGAGGGCCTTTCCAGAAAGGATTAATGAAGAGACGATCTGCCCTGAATATGAGCAGCACCACACCACAGTCTGGGGGCCTGGATAGAATAAAAGTGGGGATAGGTACCATGTGACTTTTTTGTTGTTTTGTATGTCCTTCCCCCACGGTATAACCCCTGTTTTCACTGTATTTGATGTTGGTATAATTTGGGGAGGGGAAGGGAAAAAAACAAATTGTTGAAATAGGGATACAGGTGGACCCATTGCAACAATGAGATGTACAAGACACTTTACCATTTAGGTGGGGAGGGTGGGTGGAAGAAGAGTGTGGTTGTGGAGGTGGGAGAGAAGGGATGGTAGGGGAAAAACAAAGGAAGAGGCAACAATGCTTGATAAGAAATGTACTCATTACCTTGCTCATGTAACTGTAACCCCTCTGTACAGCATTTTCACAATAAAAAAAACTTATTTAAAAAAGGTGGGGAAAGGATAGGACCCATGAAGTCAGCATTTTCTCTCCCATCTTAAATCATGGGGCAAACTGCCCCTGTACATGCTCCCGCCACCTTGCTATACTCCTTTACAGCAGGCCCAGAATCACAGAGCCAAGTGACCATGGACTGAACCCTCTGAAACCTGAGCCAAAATAAATCTTCCTCTCTGAAGTTGCATTGCTCAGGTATTTGGTCACTGGGATGTAAAGCTAACACATTACCTCATTTAAAGATGAGGGATTAGGTGTCTGGCTCCAGGTTAGACAGCTGGGAATGGTGGATTAGAACCCAGGCAGCTGGCCTCCAGAGCTGCCCCTGAATGATGATGTGCCATCATGCCTCTCTTATTTCTCACCTGCCATCTACTAAACATTACTGTGCGGAGAGGAGGAGAGTCTAGGGGTGCTGTTTGCCAACAACCATCAACCATGATTTGCATGTTCCTAAAATGTTCTGCTGCATAGCTGAGTCTCTGTGGTGCCAATGTCTACTGTACCTTTTTTCTTTCTTTTGAGATGGGGTCTCAGGCTGGCTTTGAACTCATAGGCTCAAATGAACTTCCTGACCCAACTTCCTGAGTAGCTGGGACTACAGGTGGTGCCTGGCACCATGCCCAGCGAAGCCTACTATATTTTATTTAACCAGAAATTTCTAGAGTAAAATGTCTGTTAGTACAAGATATGTAATGAAATGATCTGGGGGAAAGAATATAATATTTGCTTTCAGACATGCCTCTGGGGAGACATGCTTTTTGTCAAAGAGAAATGAAATTTCCCAAAGGGAGTTGACATTTCCCTCCCCTCGGCCCCAAGGGGCTTCACCAGTACTCTGCCCCACGACAGCTCCCCTTTAAGGAAGAAATTTTGCACAGAAGCCTCAACAGACTTGCATTTGCTGTCTGCTTTTATAAAAAGAGAAAGAAAAAGAAGCTTTGATGAGAAACATTTTCTTAACATGATTGAATATATAAGTTCAAAACCAGTAGTTTTTTCCAAAACATTTCAAGTGAAGGAACATATTTGGACACAAGGTCAATGCCTCACCTGGACCCTTATCACATGCTGCTTTCTGCTTTCTGTGCAGAAATTCTGTCCTCATCTTTCAGCACCCAGATTTCTAGATGCTGAAATATGCCAGTTGACTGTCACCATTTAGGAAGTATATAAGAAATCCTGGCAGGAAGGAGCCGGTTTAAATGGTTTTTCTCTGGCCAGATGGTCTATTTGTTATTTCTCAGAGAGTGAAGTACCTTGGCATTCTTTAGAGACAAATGACCTCAAAACTGATGAAGGGAGATCTGGTAAAATCTACCAGATGGAAGCAGTAAGAGATAATGGAGTTTCATCTTGGCCTACCCACATCTGTGTGGCTGAGAAGTAGGTTGGTTAAAAAAACAAAGCTTTGACTACACACACTGAACGAAGTGTGAGAGAGATACACAGGGCTCAGAGCCAGGCGGAAGTCCTGTGGAGAATTCTAGGGTCCCTGTGTTACTGTGGACCTCCATCTAGGGGTCATCACCTGTTCTGGTGAGAAACAAAGAACCCAGACAAATGCAAATGATCATGCCAAGAACTACTTCACAAGCAAAAACTGTCCTTTTAGGCCATAGGAAAAATGGATGTGCCATTGGCCTCTTGAAACTCAAAGTGACTAGCCAGCCAGAGATATCAATTACCTGTGACGAAGAAGAGGGCATGGCAGCATGGTATGGAAGGTGAAGGTCGTGAAGCCAAAACCTCACTTGGATAACAGACCCCAAGAACCAGCTTGTAGACACAGATGGTGGAGACCTCCGATCCTCAGGGGGTCAATAATACAGGGCAGAGTCAGTATTAAGGAGGCCTGAGGTTTGAGGACTACAGGCTGTGACCTAGAATCCTCCCTCACCTCCCAACCATGTTCCATCGTGGTGCTTCTGGAGAAAATAAAGCAAGGATACCCAAGAAGTAAACATGAACTTCACTCTCGATTTACCTCACTTCTCTTATCCACTACATGTGGTATCTTTGGTAGAGAAAATACAAAGAGGGAAAAAGCCTTACCATCTCTTCTGGAAAAGATAAATGGCTCAGGAATTTATTGTATAAGGAATAAAAAAATAATATCAAAGGGACTGTGTGCTCAAGTTAGAAGAAGCTGGACCGAGGAAGAAAAAGACACTGAAAGAATGTGTTTTGAGACTTCGTGCGTGGGCTATAATTGGCTGCTTAGTGAGAATGGAGAGAGAGAAACTGGCTTGTTGAAGCTTTCTGTCAACAATACAACTACAGAGACAGGTCCAGATTAAGAGGGCCCAGAAAGATCTGTTTCTCAAACTGAGCCACAAATTGGGCCTGCTCCTACTCCTAGTGCAGATCTGACTCCCACCTGCTGGAGGACTAACCCTTCCCACAGGCTTCTGGGTATTTTCAGAGAGACATGGGAACGGCCCATTGAAGGTGGTTGAGTGTGTACCTCATTCTACAAGGCAGGAGAAGGAATGGGGAGACACATGCTTTCTAGCCACAATCCAAACCGATTGCCAATGATTTAGCACCTGGTCTGCCTTCCTATCAGCTAAACCTTTTCTGTTATTTTACTGTTGCACTTTGAAATGCATTTTAACTGTACTTTCCTAAGAACAAATGTTATACAATGCTGCACAAAAGGCACCAGGAATTTTCTTCCCGTGCCCCTCATTACGGATAAGTCATCAAATAAGGACTTGTTAGAAGATGGGAAAACTCACTCAGGGTTATGTTCTGCTACTGACTAGCAGCAAGCTACCTCCTAAACTGGGAGGAGACTTGCATGTGACAAAATTGCTTGGTGTGTCCCCTACCCACATGATCCCCCCCCCCCTGCTCCCTGCCCACACTCCAGATACGCCTCCCAGACCCTAAGGCCTAGCCTTAAACTCCAGAGCCCGGCAAAGTCCCCAATACCTCTGCCTGCACTGTCTGTGCCACTCTCATTGTTCATCTCATTGTTCTGCCTTTTTTGGTAGTTGTTTGTGTTCATGCCTGGCAGCTGCACGCTGTTATTTACTTCCCTTACAGCACAGCCACCAAGCTGCTCTGCTTCAGCAAAGTGCTGAATGCATGAGTCCAAGTGATAGGACATGGGAACAAAGCATCTGCTTTTTCCCTCAGTGACAAGCACTCCTCCAACAGCACTCCAGGTCTCTTCCCTCTCCTTAGCTCCTTAGAATGATTTGAAGAACAGGTCTTTCCTTCTCTTTGAGGAAAATGTATTTATGTCTCTAATTTTTACCAAAAGGGTTAATAATGTTATCAACAATCAAAGTTGTTGATTTTTTTTTCTTTTTAATGAATGAAGAAAAAAAGACATGAAGGCTAGAGCATTGTTGGTATGCAATAAATACATCTCAAGTGAATTAAAGAATGAATGAGGGAGAGCTGGCCTAGTCTAAATAATAGGAAATTTGACTTCAAAATTGGAGAAAGGAAAAATGCACAGAAGAGTTCAGGGAAAAAAGAAGAAAAAGAAAAAAGGAAGAAGACCAAGGCTAATTAAAACCCTAAACCAGCAATTCAGGTTTATGACAAAGTTGAACTTGATTATTTAACAAATAGGGAGCTAATTGGGTGAGAAATGATAGCTCTCTGAAGAATGACAGGTCTGGGTTCGGGTATCTCCTCAGCTTCTATGTGACTGGACAAGTAATATAGACTCTGAAATCCTTTGCTTTGTTTTAAAACTTTTTTATTTTACATTAAGTATCAATTTTTAAAAAAAGACAGAGTCTTGTTACACAGACAAGACTGGCTTAAAAATCTTCCTGCCTCAGCTTTCTAAATGTTGGGATTATAGGCATTACAACCAAGCCAGGATTATTCTGAAGTTATTGTAGATTTACAGAAAAGTTCCAAAAATAGAGTTCCTGCATATTCTTTACCCAGCTTCCCTTGATGTTATTACCTTGCATAATCACAATACAAATATGAAAAAACAGGGAATTTCTGTTGATAAAATAATAGTAACTAAACCATATGTCTTGGTAGTATGGAAAGCCATGCTAATATGGAGGCAAGGCCACACTCAATGAGAGGAAATCTGAATTTATTAATTCTCTTTTAATGTCACGCAGTGTTTCTACCTGATGGTATGTACAGCAAATAGAATTTAGCTATCCTTTTGCTCTCCAGCGGTGCTTCTTTGGAATCTGCCTGTAATGATTATAGAAGACTGATTTTTTAATCAGTATGCCCATAATTTTTAGGAAAATAGATCTTGAGAATACTTGAAACACACAGTTCTCTTAAGTAGTCTAAGTGTTTCCCAGAAATCTTGTTTATGTTCTGAAGTTGCTTAGCTAAACTATTTTCAGAGATGGTCCAAAACATGCCTCGACCCAGATGTGGGTAATACCATCCTTAGCTCTGAATCAGTGAAATCATTGCTTCCTCTTTGATTCCCAAGGTTATAGCACTGAGTGGAAGAAATCCAAGTTTAATTTAAAACTAGATTTTAAAAGTTTTGGCAAGTAATTTGTAGGCTCAGGCCAAATTAGGAAATTTTTAAAAAAACGGACAAGAATAGGGTCCTAAAGATATAAGAGTGAGTAGATCTGGAAGCTTAAAATAATTCATGAAATACAGTAAAAATCTACTAGTAAAATCACTCAGTTTATGGGAGCTCTCATCTTTTCCAGTCTTTTTATTCTTTTCCATCTGTAAAGACAATCAAGAACATCAGGAAACATTTTTTAAATTACACCTCTGCGGTGGTATTGTTTGCCAGCTCTTCTGTGAACCTGGGGGGGGGGGGGGCTCTGTCTTACTGTTTGGGATGAAGAGGGAACTGCAGGTGTAGCTGATACCAGCCTGAGGCAAGTGAGAGATGATATCGCAAGGGTGCAAAACCCAGTTCTGGGATCTCACTATGTGGGGTTGGCTCTCACCCATAGCGAATTAATGATCCACAGGGGAGAAATAGCTATCTTCTAACATCTCAGCTCCCCCATTGGCAAGATGGGGCTCAGGACAATGTCTGTCCCCCTTGGGAAGCTAGAAAGTGGCACCTGTAAAAGAGCCAGCACAATAGTGCTAGATGGATGCCAGACCTCTCCCTGGGGACTAGTGTTGGGGGAGGGCACGTCTAGACAGAAAGCTACCTGGCTCAGCCTCTAATACTCTCTGCATCCACCTGGCCGTTTTTACTAGTCACTGGCATTTGCTGCCACCACCAGGGTCTTCACTGACAAGCTAAGGAGTCTGCAAAGTGAGCTACAAAGCTAGAAAGGATAAATGTGACCAAGGTTGATTTTCTGTTAATCAGAGACGCACATGACCCAGAATGGAAGAGTCCTTTAAGCTTGATAGTTTACAAATAAGAAACTTCTCTATTTGGAGAGTTCAACCAAGCAACAACCAACAAAATCCACATAAAATTTGTGATTTAATATTCAAAGGAAAAATAAAAATATCTAAAACATATACAATGTGAACAGAGAAGTCTGTGTATAGGAATGTGCTATGGAAAAAAGGGTCCCTTAAACTTGAGCACAGTATGCCCTGATCACACCATGCATGAAGACCTGCCTCTCCTTTCTGGCCTTCCTTTTTACCTTGAGACAAAAGAGATGCCAATAATTGCCTTTGTGTCTCCCACTGAGTCCCTAAAACCTATATACAAGCTTCATCCTAAGCATTCCCAGTCTCCAGCCACACCTGTTCTCTTCAGAACGGGCTTCTGGCTTGATCTCAGGCTTTGGAGCAGTTTTGTGAGATGAGGACATCTATGGGAGAGAGGAATGGGGTGATTCATGCCCTGCAGTGAATTGCCCTATGGCTCCTCATATGTGTAATCCCAGGTGTAATGGGCTTTACATTTCTGATCAGGAATGCCAGAGTCCTGAGAGTGGAAAAGGAAGTAAGATAGGTAGATATGGCCAGGTGTCATGTTGCCACAACACACAACTTTGACACAGGTCTCAAAAGCATCCATGGGATTGAAAGTCTGACTGATGAAAGGGAGGAGGATGTGTAGACTCAGCAAGGAATGGAGCTAAAATCCATCAGGCTTATGGGCAGGTGGAAGACAATGAGAAGTAGGAAGACAGTGGGGGTATTGATCTTATTATCTGGGAAGAAAAACAGCCATTGTGGAAGTGGTGAGTCAGGTAGATGAGTGGGATATCAATAGAAGACAAATCTGAGATAAAAAAATGCTTTAAAAAATCACTGATGGGGATTCAAATACAGAAACATCCTTACCTCATTAAATCTCATCACGAGGTCTTCAAGGGCATTGTGCTCTCCACTTTGAGAGGTGAGAATTGATGCTGAGATGGAAGCTTTAAGGCAAGGCAGGGATCTCTGGCATTCCTGGGTACCCAAGTCTCGAGTTAAGAAGCAAAGGTAGTCAACAGGCAGGACCTTTCGGTAAATATTCTGCTCCTGCTCTGTCAGGATGCTGGCGACTTCCTCTGGGAACTGAATGAGGGGCTGCAGATCAATCAGTTCCTTGCTGATGCCAGCTGAACTTGAAGGGAGGGCACTGGAATTTGCCATTGAGCTTCCTGGTTGGCGTTCTGAAAAAAAAAAAAAACAGTAAAAATCATGGTTATACCAAAGTTGGTATACTTGACAATGGAGACATTCAAAGCCTTGTTACTTAGCCAGATCCTTTGCTTGGTAAATAGTTCAACACTACCTTCTTTGTTATGGAGACCATTCTGAGGTTTGTCTTCTCTATCCACAACCCTGTCCTCTCCTGTGAGGCAGAGGCTAGGGTTCAGTTTTCTCTTTTCAGAAACCGCATTGATGTAGCACATCATACTCCAGCCAGCTCACTAAGACACTCTGTTCCCTTTTCTTCCTTCTTCACCATCAGAATGAAAAGAAATGAGGGTGGACTTGGGGGCAGACAATTGAAATAGAAGAGGAAAGAAGGGTGTTCCTGTGTGTATGCATATTTGTTGTAAGCATATAGAAGATGTAGGAATACCCTAGGACTTCTGTACATCAGGTGTCAAAATGTGATACGTACTGCCAGTTACACCCCCAAAGACTGATTTCACTGAGGACCATTTGGGAGTTTGCATAACAAAATCGCCTATGAAGAGAGTAGGGCATATGATATGTCTGACTACATAAATTTCACTCTGGTTTAAAACAAGTAACAAGAGGTAGAAGGAGGATGGAGGAAAGAAGGTGGTCGGTCCAACAGAGAGAAGTATCAAAGACAGAGATTCCTAGGCTCAAACTGATTCCCTTAATTAGAAATGTCAGCATGATTTTCTCTTTACTTTGACATCCTCCCAGTCTGCCTCTTAACTTCTTGCCTATGGTTCATTTATTCACTTACACATTTGGTCAACCAACTTGGAAAAAGTTATGATGAACAGACTTTTTCTAAAGTATGATCTTCAAAAACTGGTATTTGGAAAGGAAACTAGTTTTGTAGTCACATAAGTTAAGAGAAATGTCACAGATTCACATCACATTCTCTTCCTGCAGCTTAACCAACAGTGTTCCCTGAGCCACACATTATACAATGTCTATGACATCATTCTGTGTGACTAGTATCCTTGGAATCTTTTCAGGACACACTGCCCTGGGGTCCAAACTGCCCTTGTTCTCCAGTGTACATTTTCCCTTCCCTGCTGATCCTCCTTGGAGGTCTCCTTCACACTTTCCATACTGCCACAGGAGTGGCCCTTGGCTAAAATAAAGCACACTGTCTTCTGATGGCATTCTATTTCTCACCACTCACCTGTGATCAGGAGACAATAAATCTCATAGAAGAACTTGCTTAGCCTCTAGATCCCAGTATTTCTAGACTCTTTCTGTATCTCCATTGCAGAAATCTTTGGAAGCATCACTCTAAATGGCTCCATCTTGGAATCACTGAGCTCTGATCTCATCATCCCTGAGTTTGTCCTCTACCTTCCCCCACATCCAAAACATCACTATCACAATGTTGGTAGGACACCTCTGTTGATGGCCTGGACTTTGATGCTATCTTCTCAACTCAGCCTCTCCTAAGCAGTGCAATTGCCTCTGCAACTGCACAGGCAAAAGTTCTTGATACTATCTGCCACTTCATTAAGTGAGCTCCACCCCCCCTTTTAAAAAAAGAAATACTTTCAGTACATTAAAAAAATGGGAAGCTGGATACCAGTGGCTCATACTTACCTGGTAAGTTGACAACATGAAGATCACACTTCAAGGCCAGCCAAACAGAAAAGTTTGTGAGACCCTTACTGCTTGGCTGGGATTGGGAGGATCATAGTGGTACACCATCCCAGGAAGAAAAGTCCATGAGATTATCTCCATGGAGGGAAGCTGGACCTAGTAACATGCACCTGTTATCTTGGCAAAGAAGGGAAGTCTAAAATTAAGTGGACTATGTCTTGGGTACATGTATAGGCAAAATGTGCAACCCTATTCTAAAAATAATCATGAAAAACAGGTCTGGAACCTCGGCTCAGTGGTTTTGTATCAGTTTAGAAAACACTAGGCCATGAGTTCAAACTCCAGTGCTTTAAAACAAACAAACAAATAACTCAAGAACTATGAAGAAGGCATGATAGCACCTGTCTGTAATCCCAGTACCGATAAGGCTGAGGTAGAAAGAATAAGATTTGGAGGCCAGTCTGGGCTACAGAGCAAGTTTCAGGCACTTCTTGGCTGTATAGCAAGAGTCTATGTCAAAACAAAAAAATATTGTGGACACAAAACTTTTAAAAAAACCTGAAAAAAGAAATCAAAACAGAACTTAGAAAGTGGCAAAACCTCCAATGCTCCTGGATTGGAAGGATCAACACTGTGAAAATGGCAATACTTCCTAAGGCTATCTACAAATTCAATGTGATACCAATCAATAATCCAACCTCGCCGGGCGCTGGTGGCTCACGCCTGTAATCCTAGCTACTCAGGAGGCTGAGATCTGAGGATCGAGGTTCAAAGCTAGACCGGGCAAGAGAGACCGTGAGACTCCTATCTCCAATAAACCACCAGAAAACCGGAAGTGGCGCTGTAGCTCAAGTGGTAGAGCGCTCGCCTTGAGCTGAAGAGCTGAGGGACAGCGCCCAAGCCCAGAGTTCAAGCCCCACAACCGACAAAAAAAAAAATAAAAAAATAAAAATAATCCAACCTCATTCTTCAAGGAAATAGAAGAGGCAATCCAAAAATTCATATGGAACAATAAAAGACCCCGAATAGCAAAAACAATCCTCAACAGAAAGAACAGTGCTGGAGGAATATCAATACCAAATTTAAAACTCTACTACAAAGCCATAATAATCAAAACAATGGAATAGAATTGAAAACCCAGAAATGAACCTACAGACCTATAGCCATCTAATCTTAGATAAGGGAGCTAAAAAAAAATAGAATGGAAGAAAGACAGCCTCTTCAGTAAATGATGTTGGCAAAATTGGTTAACTACTTGTAGAAAACTAAAGCTAGATCCTTATATATCACCCTGCACCAGAATCAACTCCAAATGGATCAAAGACCTGGGAGTCAAAGCAGACACTCTGAAAACATAACAGGATGGAATAGAAGGAACCCTAGGTCTCCTTGGCACAGGCCGAAATTTTCTTAATAGAGACCCTGAAACACAACAAGTAAAAGAAATGTTGAACAAATGGGATTGCATGAAATTGCAGAACTTCTGCATGGCAAAGGACATAGCTAGCAAGATCAATAGAAAGCCTATAGATTGGGAGAAGATCTTCACTAGACATACAAAGGACAAAGGTCTCATATCTAAAATATACCTGGAACTCAAAAAATTAAATCCCCCAACAACAAATCCTCAAAGAAACAACTGCCCAATAATTAAGTGGGCTAAAGACTTAAAGAGAAACTTCTCTGAAGAAGAAAGAAGGATGGCCAATAGACATATGAAGAAATGCTCAACCTCCCTAGCCATAAAAGAAATGCAAATCAAAACAACATTGAAATATCACCTCACCTCAGTTAGAATGGCTATAATCAAGAACTCTAATAACAACAGATGCTGGAGGGGATGTGGACAGAAGGGAACCTTACTGTATTGTGGGTGGGAGTGTAAACTTGTTCAACCACTTTGGAAAGCAGTATGGAGGTTCCTCAAAAGACTCTACATAGAGCTCCCCTATGACCCAGCAATCCCACTTTTGGGCATTTACCCAAATGATCACAAACAAGACCACACTAAAGTTACCAGCACAGCTATATTTATTGCAGCATTATTTACCATAGCTAAGATACGGAACCAACCCAGATGCCCCTCAGTAGATGAATGGATCAAGAAAATGTGGTATATATACACAATGGAATTCTATGCCTCCATCAGAAAGAATGACATTGCCCCATTTGTTAGGAAATGGAAAGACTTGGAAAAAATTATATTAAGTGAAATAAGCCAGGCCCAAAGTAACATAAGTCCCATGGTTTCTCTTATTTGCAATAATTAGTATATGCATATACTAGTATACTAGTATAACTAGTATATGCAATAACTAGTATGAGTCAAGCAGAAAAGGTCAGATAAGTTGATGTTAGGTGAAATGAACCCCAAGATAAGTATTCAAATGTTTTTCTTTCATGTAATTGTTTCTAACATCTTTATAAGATGATTTCTTTGTTGCTATGTATGTCCTTCCCCCATGGTATAACGGCTGTTTTCACTGTATTTGCTGTTGGTATAATTTGTGGAGGGGAAGGGAAAAAACAAATAGTTTAAATAGGGATACAAGTGGACCCATTGCAACAATGAGATGTACAAGTCATTATGTCGAAAAACGAACTTTTCAACTTTGGCCGGGGGTGGGGGAGTGGCGGGGATGGGAAGGGATAGGAAGGGAAACAAAGGAGGTAGCAACAATGCTTGATAAGAAGTGTACTCATTATCTTGCCCATGTAATTGTAACCTCTCCATACAGTATTTTCACAATAAAAAAAAAATACTGTGGAGAGAAAGCTTTAAGTTTCTTCATTGATATAAGTCTGGTTTGTTTCGAACATATTCTAGACAAAAGTTATTACTTTGTCTTCATCATAAAATCTATAATATCTAAATGATCACTTTTCTTTGATTATAAATGGCAAGAAGGTAAGGAATTTATTCGATGCATTTTAACTCTCTTGGACCAAACAACCAAACATATGCAGAACTAAAAAATGGGAGCTACCAAACTATATTTGGTTCTCACTGAGCAGTGTTTAAAAAATTAAAAATAAGGCAGATGCCCAAATCTAGTCAACATAACCTTGCTCTCCAACTTTCTGAATCGTTTAGAAAGTGACTAGATTTCCTGAAAATTAAGTGGCTTAATGGTGGGCAGCTTTTGGTTACTGATAGTTTATGTAAAATTAGCCACATGTTACAACCCTTTCCAGAAGTAATCAACTCTTAGACATGATTTCAAAATGCAGTACTTTGTACAGGAAATAAAAATGACTCCCAGATCTTATAAAACAATCACTTGTCTAATGTAAAAGAGATAATGCAATAAAACAAAAATGATGTTAAGATGATACATTTGAATCTGCAATGCATCTTGAGATGTGAATCACATGCTGTTACAGTGAACAATAAATCTAGAACCTGGTAGTAAATAATAATAAAGGAGATCTTTACAAAATGAATGAAAGAAGAAAAACAAGCCTGGTCAATGTAACCTTAATAAATCTAGTTGACCCCATGTATCTCGATACAAGCATGATATCACACTCAATAAAAACACAAATTAAGGCTAGGAGCCTTGATGCAGGCTTCCTCAAAGCAGGAATACTCAGGGAATTTGTACCATGACTATAAAGAAACATCATAGAAATCTTCTTGGGACATGATTTCTGTTCCCTAAGCTGTACATTTCGAGAAGGTGTTATTTCCTCCTTCTTCTAATTCTTGCTTCTTCCTTATCTCCTTTGTCCCTTTCTCATGCCATAACTACTGCTCAGTTGCACATTATACCTCTGGCCTCCTGATCTCCAACATGGCCACAGTGATGGGCTCAAGGTGTATTAGCTTATGCTTCCTGACCCTTCTTCCTCATTTGTGCTGCAAAGTTCACAGGACCCAATGGCATCTGTGGATCTTCTCTTGCAAAACCACTTTAAAAAAAAGTCCCAATGATAAATTCATAAACTGCCTTGTTAAATGGTAACTCCTTTGTACCACTACTTAAATGTAACAAAAAGTTCAAAACAAAGTTCTGATGACATGGCAAGGAATATGGCTTAGTGGTAGAGTGCTTGCCTAGCATGCATAAAGCCCTGGGTTCAATTCCTCAGTACCACAAAAACAGAAAACCAGAAGTGGTGCTGTCACTCAAGTGGTAGAGTGCTAGCCTTGAGCAAAGGAAGCCCAGGCCCTGAGTTCAAGTTCCAGGACTGCCAAAAAATTTTTGATTAATACAATCATCCATGTCATGTGTAACTGGTGTGCTCAGTTCCCATTTGCTCATTTGTAACAGTTCATCTATAGGAGAATAGGCTGTCTCAAGATATGTCATAGCCTAGACATGTTCACTCCACAAAAAGTAACTTCAAAAAAAAAATCTCAGTGTCTGCTCAAATTATAGCTTTCTCTACTAAATGATTCCTGTGGATTACTTTGAGAGATCAACAGTATCATCACTCATATCACATCAGTAGTAAGTCAGAGAGCTGGATAAGCAGGGTCTATCTCACTCCAGAGCTCATGTCCTAATCACTCAGCATACTGCTACCTTGTATCCTGGCTTATAGATTCATCTCAGGAGGTTGAAGTTAGCATAAATCAATTCCTTGTGCTTCTTTACTTAAGATGATATAATAAAATGACTTCTTTAGACTTTACAGGTAAGGATTTGACCCTTCTTCAGTCATCATGACTATATGGTAGCATGTAGCAACTCAGACCAGTCCTTTGCTTTCTTTTGCTTGAGTTTTTAAGAAATCAAGAAATGTACTAATTACCTTACATATGTAACTGCAATCCTCTGTACATCATCTTGACAATATAATTAAATTTAAAAAATCAGTATCTCCAAGCATATCACACCAAATTTGTATAAAGCCTCATTCCTTAGTTTATAATCAAGGATAAATACTAGGTTTAAGCTAAACAGGCTTTCCTCCTAAATGCAGGATTTCTCTAACCCTTCAATAGTCCCCACAAAGCAAATATATTGTAATATCACATAGCAGCCCCCTTCAACCTTGTTGTCCGTCTCTGTACCATTCCCACAAGAATCATAGGCTGTGCCAAATGCTTATCACACTCAGTGCTTTGCAATGAAACAAACTAGGTCAGAGGAGCTTGTGAAGTTGGTGGTTTCAAGAGACTTAATCTGCCATGATTGGAACACAAAGTAAGGGTGAGAGAAAGTATGCCTTATTTCAAAAACTGTAAGGTATTCCCCATGGCCAGAGCCTATATTCACCCAGATGGAGCATCACTGTAGAAAACCAGGAAGGAAGCTTCATTTTTTCAGAAGACCTTAGAAAACATGTGTAGCTCATGAAGAAGAAAAGGTAGATGTAGGTATCCCAGACTTTGGGTCTCAAGTGGATTTATCACCTCATCTTGAGGCAAAGTCTCCTTTGAGAAGCTGCCCTGAGAAGCAACTGAAGGATCCCCAGAAAGTCTTCTCAGTGATCACCAGCCCATGAGTTTGTCTGTAAGCACTCATTCCTAAGGGCTATGCCTCAAATAACCAAGTGGATCTGCGGAATGCACTTCTAAATTGGAGTATTTTTCCTTAACAGTTCAACTAGTACATTTAGAGAACTCCTACCTGAAAGGTTAGCACTTAGAAAAACTATGCTCTTCAGAGCCTGATCACACCTAAGAGCCTTCAGCTTGGGCCCAGAGTCCAGAAAAACTTGCTAGGCTCCATTTATTTTTCTTTTTTCTTTTTGGCTTTTTGGTCCTTATTGAAAGTAAAAGCACTTACTTAGTCTTTCTTGCTATTCTTCATATGAGTATCTAATGTTTTATTTTAGAAAATCTAATATAATCTCCACATAAGACAACAGAAGTTGTTGCTTCTGTCAGAGATAGGCATTGTTCCTTTTTTTAAAATATGAAGTTTGAATAAAGCTGTTACATGATTTGTCCATGAATCCAGCTTGGGGAGGTCAGTGCTTAAATTGGCAAAAGCTAAGAGAGAACCTGAAGCTTCTGGCTCCTGGCCTAGTACTTACTCTCTGTTGCCGTAGGCTTAGCTGGAGCTATCTTGGGCATGCTCAGAGTTCAGGGGCCAGCCCTCAGTACATCTGAATGGACTCAAGAAACATTAAGTAGAAAATCATCCATTCACTTACCAAGTGCCTACTATGTTCCAGGCTACACTAATGTTGGGATTTAGTGAACCAAAACTTTCCATTCATATAGAACAGAAAAGGTCACCAGATCAACAATAGGCAAAATATATGACTAATGCTGCATGTTGGAAGGTGCTAAGAGTTTCAGAACATGGGTGGAAAAGGTATTGTGGTACGTTGTATTTATTAACTAAAATGACACTGATTACCTCAAGTTTTCCTACAAAAGCGACAAGTTAACCCTTCAAGATGCCCATGGCTTGGATCATAAAGTTTTCTCAACTAGCTCTTGCATTTCATTATGTATTAGTCATTTGCATTAAGGACTCATTTAATTCTTACAAAGAATCCCATGCAACAGGTTACCCTGCAAGTATCCCTGTCCAAAAATGATGAAAGAAGTCACCCTTGCTACTAAGAGCTAGATTTTAAATACTGTTCTGACTCCAAAAACACAACCTCCTTTATACTTAAGCATTCTGAGGGATCTTCTACAGAGGAGACACAGGCACTGTGTCTTGACGCTGTCCCATTGAGACACTCCCCCTTATGATGCCCCTTTTCTTTATATCCACAATTAGCATAAATTAGCATAAATCTACACATATCTTTTCTTTGGGGATAAGGATGAGGTTAGAGAGTTAGGATTATTACTTTTAGGAACCTGAATTTATTAAGTGCCTCCTCTCCAAGCCAGCTGAGCAACTTTGCAATCATGATTTTAAACTCAATCCTATCAAAAGCTGGTGGCTCATGCCTGTGAGCTACTCAGGAGGCTGAGATCTGAGGATTGCATTTCAAAGCCAACCTAGACAGGAAAGTCCATGAGACTTTTATCTCCAGTTAACCACCAGCAAACCAGAAGTGGCACTGTGGCTCAAGTGGCAGAGTGCACACCTTGAGCTGAGGAGCTCAGGGACAGTGCCCAGGCCCAGAGTTCATAGACCCATGACCAAACAAACAAACAACAAAAACAAAACAAAACTGGGAGATCCTGCTGCACAGCCATGTTCCATAAACTTTATTTTTCATTTCCATTCACTGGATGGTAGGGAATGGAGCATAACTTTCTTGGAAGACAAATCCAAATTATAAGCATGCATACCTTTTGGTGTAGCAATTCCACATCTAGGGTTTTACCTGACAAATTTCTGAAAAAACATGGACTGTGAGGTAAATTATTATGCAATGACATTGGAAGTCTTCATAAGCTTAGTGAAAAATGCAAATTGGAATAACAAAACATAATGCTGCTGTACAGAAAACAATTTTTATAATTTTAAGTTTATCTTTACATATCTGTCTAGTACATACAGTTTTAGTACATACTTTCTTGTAATGCCCATGTGACAGCATTTTAAAAAATAGATAAAAATGACCTCTCAAAACTTCACCCAGAGAACAAACCTGATTCTTTGCATGCTCAAAAAGTGGGTCCAGTTTTAGCTCAGGATTTTTTTTAATACTGCAGTATTGGTTTAGAAAAATATTTCAAGTTACAGTCAGAAAAGAAAGAAAAATTTTTTGAATCTATTTTAATGGATTAAAGTTGGGTGCATTTTATAGACAGTTACTTTTTTTTAAAGTTACATATTAGATTTTCAATTGTAGTTTTAATGATGTGCTTCCAATTACATAAAATAAGACACAGAGGGAAAGATATTGATTTCTTTTCAAAGGTTCAGAGTTGGCTTAAAAACACTAAATCTCAGGCAAAGCTGAAAATTGCTTTTAACATGGAAGTGATAGGTTCAGAAAATGGTTAGATGACTGGTGATTTTTTTTTTCCTCATTATCTGTTACTGGTTTTCAGTAACAAAATCAATCTTGCAACAAAAGTGCTTGGCTTGTCTTCAGCCTCCGTGAAAAAGATGAGTTCAAAAAATCAATGAAACACATTATTTCTAAGGCAGTACTTACAGAAGAAAAAGACTAATATGTCTAGACGAGAGTTGAGATGAAACTTTCTATTAGACTAAAGAACCTTAAGGGAAAAAATTTTGACATAATTGTCATAAGACGCAACTTTTGCATCCCAATTTCCAAAGATATATATGTGCTTATTATGAAAATATAGGAAATATAAAGAAGGGCAGAAAGAAGAAAATGTAAGTAATCAATAATCCATGAAGAAATAATTTCAGATTGTATTTTTGTTGTAACATTTCATGTTACTATAGATATACACAATATTTACAAAAAGTAGGCTAAGAGAATACATAATTAATTTTTTTTTATGGTTTTGGACTTGAACTCAGGGTTTGGGTCCTGTCCCCGACCAAGCCTTTTGCTTAAAGCTAGTGTTCTAAAACTTTGAGCCACAGCTCCACTTCTGGTTTTTTGTTTGTTTTGTTGTTGTTGTTGTTTGTTTTTCTCCTTTGGGTGGTTAATCAGAGATAGGAATTTCATGGCTTTTCCTGTCCAGGCTGGTTTCAAACTACACTCCTCAGATCTCAACCTCCTGAGTAGTAAGGATTACAGGTGTGAGTCACTAGTGCCCTAGCCACATAGATTTTTTGGTAACTGAAGACTACAATGTACATTCCCTCAACTTTGAAACTAGGCTTATAATATTTCTTCTTTTAATGACTTTTTAGAAGTACGTGTTGCATTTGTAATTTTGACCATTATAAATAATGTATAAGCATTTACTGTAATAAGCAATCTGGTAAATACATTTTTATATGTGCTTAATGTTAGAATATAAATACTGAAAGAGCAAAAAGTACTCTCACATTGGGAAACGCCCATATAATAAGGTTTTCTTATAGCACATTAACCATTGTAGTGGTACTTCTTACTAATCATTTATCCATTTTGATACTGCTCAGTGATTATTTATCTATCATTTACTTATTAGGCTCAATTGAATTTTTTTTACTCAGTTTTTACTCTGGGTGAGAAATTCAATTGAGCCTAAATTCATAAGGTAAATTATATAATGTGTTGTCTTGTATTGGGGACATTGACTCAAAAGTTAGTGGTGAGGACTCTGGGTGTCAATGGTTATATGTCCTGAGGGATGGCCTAGGTAGTAGATACAAGCAGCTCCAGAACCCAACCCTAGGCAAGACACCTGAGCTTCAGAGCCCAATCTCTATTTGATAACTATGATACTCAGTAATAAATTATAACCTGAATGAACAATATATACTAACTACCCCAGTACTTACTGTGAGCCAGTACTTGCACTAAGCTCTGTAGATCTCACTCAGTGCTCAAACCCACAAGGCTCCCTGTCAGTGCTACTGACACAGGCAGCAAAGTACTATAGTTATTAGCAACCTCTTCAAAGCTGGGAACACAGGTTAAGGAACTTGCTCAGCATCACACCACACTGAGATTAGTGTCACAGCAGTGTGACACCGAAGCTCAGACCCTGAAGTCATCCCATGATGTGGCCTGAAGGTTTCCTTCTTTTTAGTTTCTCGCAGTCAGATGTCTCTCAGTGATGGGTGAATGAGGTAAGACTTAAGGCTGATGCTTGAGGCAGAAGGAACTACGGGGATAAAGGAACAAACTGTCTGGATTTTGCAGATCAGTAAACCACGCCTGTGAGAGACTATGCTTCTTGCCCTAGGCCACACAGTTCATAAGGGGCAAAGTTACACCAGAACTCAAGGCTCCAAATGCTCAGGCCATATTGTGGCCTTGCTCCCTTGTTGTGGCTAGAATCTATGGTGCTATATGTCCATGCCTACAGGGAGGACTTTCCAGTAAAACAAACGGACAGTGAAATACAGTAACTATACTTAGGAGCCACACAGACAATGAGACATAGCCCAGCTCAGTGACTTGCTAAACAGCTCCATCATAAAACAAGAAAATGAATGTAAATGTTTGCTACATAGCCAGCTCTTAATAGTTAGCCATTTAATCATCACCAGGAATTCATCATTTGAAGGAATTCTGAAGCTTTTCATCTTAGGAGTCAGATAGGGAAACTTACTCATATAACAAACCATTTCAGGCAATGGAAACTTTTTGCTTTGTTTCTATAACCTGTAACTTGCACTCTCTAGTATGGTGCCCACCATAATAAAAACATGTTTTAAATAAAAAGATCCCAAATGATATTTTATTTATTCAGGGACAAAATAAGATGTCCATGTCATTCAGTTACATACTGTAGCAATAGGTTTCCTAATTTGAAAAAGGCCCTGATAAAAATCCCAATATCTGCTCTTCTTACCTCTGCAGTTTTTCCATGAAGAGAACATCTGCCATAATAAAATGCATAAGTATTTCGTTCCTGGTGTAGAGCTACAAAGCTCTCATGGAGTGATAGGAATGTCTGGGATATCTTTTGTTCTAAATGCGCTATAGTTTCCTAAGTGGCAGGAGTGGTTTTTGTTCTAAAGGCAGCTCTCAGGGAGCTCCTGGAGAGCTCTGGGTTGGAACGTAGTAACCAGAAGGGTCAACCTATGATTGGAAGCCTAGAACTTCAGTCCCGCCCTTCATTCTCTGGGGAGAGGAAAGGGCTGAAGATTGAGTAATAATAGCTCACAAGTATGTGATGATGTTCACAGAAAATTCCCTAAACTGGGCCCATAGAGTTTCTGAGGGTAATGAAGCCATGCAGTTACTGGGAAAGTGGTACATCTGGAGAGAGGTCTCTCTGCCCTTCCTTTCCCTACATACCTCTTCACCTGCCTGTTCATCTATGACCTTTACAATGAAGTGATAAAGTGTTTCTTTGAGTTTGTCAGTCATTATAGTAACTTACCAAACTTGAGAAGGGTCATTAGAACCTTCAATTTGTAACCAATTTGTCCTCAAACACCACAAGCCAAGTGACTGATTATGAAGTGTATGTATGGGGCCGGGGGAGGTCTTATGAGGCAAAATCCCTAACATGCAGCCCCTAACATACTTTCTCCAAGTAGAAAGTGTCAGAACTGAATTATAAGACACACAGTCGTTGTTGGCAGAGTTGGAGAACTGGTTGTTGGTGAGAGAAACTCCCATTAATTAAATGCTAGAAGCATTATGAATATAGGAAATAAAACAAACAAAAACAAAAAAACTAGTTTTCAAATCCACTGAGATGTCAAAGTAGTCTCAGTTAATTGTTTTCATGTTAAAATGCTGCTGAACTATTTGTTTTTTAAACATTGAAAAATTAATAACTGAGATGTGACTTGCCCTTACTTTATAGAAGGTACAATTTTACACTTAAAATCATGTGATTATCACTGTAGCTGTTTTTTTTGTGTGTGTGTGTGTGTGTGTGTGTGTGTGTGTGTGTGTGTGTGTGTGTGTGTGTGTGTGTGTGTGTGTGTGTGTGTGTGTGTGTGTGTGTGTGTGTGTGTGTGTGTGTGTGTGTGTGTTTTGGGTCCGGTCGTGGGGCCTGAACTCTGGGCCTGGGCACTGTCCCTCAGCTCTTCAGCTCAAGGCTAGCGCTCTACCACTTGAGCCACAGCGCCACTTCCGGCTTTTTTCTTTTTGCTTATGTGGTGCTGAGGAATCGAACCCAGGGCCTCAGGCATGCAAGGCAAGCACTCTACCACTGAGGCACCTTCCCAGCCCAGCTGTTTTTTTTTTTAAAAACACATTCATCACCCTCTAAACTGCCTAACCTTGTACATGTTAGCATTCACTCTTCCTGCCCTAAGATTAGCCCTTGACAACCATGACAACTTCAGCCCTATACACTTTGTTCTGGACATTCCATGTAATGGAATCAGCATGTGGCCTTCTATGACTAACTTCTTGTACTCAATATAATGATCTCAAAGTTTTTTGATATTGTTGCATGGATCAGTACTTCCTTTTTTAATGTCTCAACAATCATCCATTGTATGTATACATCACATTTTGTTTATTTAAGAGATGATGCACATTTGGCTTGTTTCTATTTTTGTTTGCTATGAAAAATATTGTTATTAATGTTTGGGTAATTTTTTATATTTACATATGCTTTTACTTTTCTTGCCTTTCATACCTACTAGTGGATTGCAAGATATACTCTCTTTATATTCAGCATCTTGATGATGTTCTGATTCTTTTCTGGGGCTACACTGAGTTATGCCCCCAGCAGCACCAAACATTGGTTTTCCCTCCCTTTCTTATTCCCCACATCCTTCTTTATTTACTTTTATTATCTATTCTAGTGGTATGAAGTGGTAACGTGCTGTGATTTAATTTACTTTTTCCTTAATGACAAATGATATTGATCATATTTCCATGGGGCTATTGACCATTTGTATATATCCTCTTTAGAGAAATGTCTATTTAAGTTATCTTTAATTCTTGAACTCAGTTGTTTGTTTTTTGTTGTTGAAGTATTTTCTTTATAAAAATTAATTTTATCTCCCTAAGGAAGTTTATTTTTATTACTTATTTATTTTTAATTATCCTTAATTAGTTGTACCAAGGGATTTAGCTTTCTATATAATTACAGCATTAATTCCATTTTTTTTTGGTCAGTTGTGGGGCTTAAACTCAGGGCATGGGCACTGTCCCTGGGCTCTTTTACTCGACTAGTGCTGTACCACTTGAGTCACAGCCCTCCTTCCTTAATTCCATATTATATAAAATTTCCAAATGCTTTCTTCATTCAGTTATTGCCTTATTCTACTGATCTTGTCTTCTGTTGACACAAAGCTTTTAATTTTTATAAATTCCACTTTTTTTGTGCCAGTCATGGGGCTTGAACTCAGAGCCTGGGCACTGTCCCTGAGCTTCTTTCACTCAAGGCTAGCACTCTACCACTTGAGCCACAGCACCACTTCTGGTTTTTTCTGTTTATGTGGTACTGAGGAATAGAATCCAGGGCTTCATGTATGCTAGGCAAGCATTCTACCACCACGCCACCTTCCCAGCCAAATTCCATTTATTTTTCTTCTGTTGTGAATTCCTTTAGGTATCACATCCCAGAAATTATTGCAAAGTTCAATGTTGTGAAGCTTTTCCCTGTGTTTTCTTCTAAATGTTTTCTTGTTTCAGGTCTTGTTCAGGTGCCTTTTTTTTTTTTTTTTTTAAGGAAAGCAGTCTTGTTATGTAACCCAGATTGGCCTTGAACTCATAATCCTCTTGTCTCAGTTTCTTCTTTAAAAAAAAAATTTATTGTAAAAATGTTGTACAGAGGGGTTACAGTTACATGAGTAGGGTAATGAGTACATTTCGTAGCTAGCACTGTTACCTCCTCCTTTGTTTTCCCCCTACCATCACTTCCCTCCCCTCCTCCCCAGCTTCTCCCATCCCCCACCCCAGCCCACCATTGTAAAGTTCATTTTCAACATGGTGTCCTGTATATCTCATCGTCGTCGTCACAATGGGTCAACCTGCATCCCCATTTAAGCGTTCTGCTATATTCCTTCCCCTCCCCAAATTACAAAAATGTATATGCAAAATGCAGAACACAGGGGTTATTCCATGGGGGAAGAACATACAAAAGAAACAAAAGAATCACATAGTGCATTGAAAACACTAGCAGGAAAGAAAAAAAACCACTTGTGTCCCTGTCTTAGAGTACATTTTGCTTAACATTATCTCATGTGGTCATATGTATGTAGCCTTTGACCTTTTCTACTTGTCCTAGACATGTACTAGTCATTACAAACAAGGGAAACCATGGGACCTATATTTCTTTGGGCCTGGCTTACTTCACTTAATATAATTTTTTCCAAGTCTTTCCATTTTTGTCTCAGCTTCTTGAGTGCTGGGATTGCAGGCGTGTATATTGTGCCTGGTTTTGTCTTTTATTCATTTCGAGTTAAGTATTTTATATGGTATCAGGTCAGGGTCCAACTTCATTCTTTTACATGTGGGTATCCAGTTTTCCCAGTGCACCACCTATTAAAGAGAGACTGTGCCCTCTTCAGTGAATAGTCTTGGCATCCTTGTTAAAAACTATTTGACCACAAATGAAAAAGTTTATTTCTGGGCTACCTGAGTTCACTGATCGATATACATGTCTTTATGGATTCACAGAAATATTTTCTTTATTATAATGTGGTAGTCAGTTTTGAAATAAGAAATCTTCTTTTAAAATTATTCGAATTCAAACCCCATATTGCCAAAATATTATTGTAGCTATTCTAGGTCCCTTGAAATTTTACAAAAATTTAGAGTTAGTTTGTTAGTTAAGTTGGAATTCTGCAAGGGGATGCATAGAATTTGTTCACTTTGGAGAAGTATTGCCATCTTAACAGTATTGGACACCCCAATCCATGAACACAAGATTGGAGTTTCTTTGTTAATTGTTCCTAAAATTTTGTTACGGCACTGAGATTTGAACTCAGGGCCTCGTGTTTGCTAGCCAGGCATAGAACTGTCTTCTTAATTTCATTTTGAGACTGCTCCTGTCTAGTACATAGGAGTATAACTTATCTGTTTACCTTGCTTAACTAATTTATTAGTTCTAATAATGTTTTAGTGGATTTCTTATAATTTTCTATATAAGAGATAATGTTATCTGATAATATAGTTTCACTTCTTCTTTTGCAATCTGGATGTATTTTAGTTCTTCCTCTTTTACAATTGCCCTAGGATAGAAGTTAAGTACAATAATGCATAAAGTAGGCATCTGTGTCTGGTTCTTGGTCTTACCTGGGAAGCTTTCAGCTTTTTACCACAATGTATGATAGTAGCTGTGGGCTTTGTCTAGAGGAACTTCATCAGTTTGGATTAGTCCCCTTCTGTTCCCACTTTGCTAAAGTTTTTTTTTTTTTTTCATTGAAAGTATGTTGGATTTTGTCAATTAACTTCTCTATGTCTATTAAAACAATAGTGGGGCTTTGCTCATTATTCTATAGGTATTATAGTGATTGTTTTTCATATGTTTAACTTTACAACCATTGTTATGTGACTATTACGATATGAGAATATCTTTATATAAGACCAGACAACATTTATTGTCTGTTTGTAATCTTGGCTCTAACTGGATCTTTTATGTTGGACAAGAACAGATGGCAAACTGAGATGTGATTGTAACCATGACATCAAATCACAAACAATCTAATATTTTAAAAATAGTTTGTTTTTTTAAAGGAAATATATATATATCTTTAAATTAATGTTGAACATGAACTCTTTACTACCATTTGTCTTATAATCATATTTTCAGTGCTTGACAATACCAATATCAATTAAAATAGCTTTATGACTAACAAGAAAACCAGCATAGAATATTTCTGATTTAGAACACAGTTGCATGATAATGACCTGTACCAGATTTGGGGTAGGTCAAAGTTACTTAATGAGAAAAACCAATGTGGAAACATTTTTTTCCATAACAGGCAATGATAATGGCACTGATAACATTACTTAGTAACATTTATAGAACTGCCACTCAAGTGCATTATTTGACAAAAAATAAATTTATTTGTGCATCTTATTAGTTCTACCAAGGTAATTCAATTTTATAGTGAAGGAAACTCAGATGATAAACAATTGGCCCAACTATTTACAGGCAGTAAGAAGTAAGGCCCACATTCTAAGTCCAAGACAAGTGGCTCAAAACACATGCTTTTTTGATCAATTCTTGTAATTTGGGCATAACACTTTAATTCATGTGCAAACTCAAATTCCCACTTTGAACTGAAACGGGATTATTAAAAAAAACACAAACAAATGTAATCAATACTTGACTTATATAAATGTAACCATTCTGTACATCACCTTTATAATAAAATTTTATATAAAAAACATCTTGGAAAGCAACAGGACTTGAGGTGTTCCATTTATCAACCAAACACTATTATGAGTAAATTATTCATTGAGTGCCTAATATGTAAATGTAACCCAGATGGTGTAATTAATCTGGTAATTGACAAAGCTATACAGAAATTACCTTGTACTTAAATATGTAGTTAATAAAAACATTTTTACTATGTTTTATGATTTATGTAAAAGATTTTATGGACAAAGTTAAACTAAGCTTTAACAGAAAAGAAAAAACAAAAAATGTTGCTAATGTCACATTTGGAGATATCATGGGTATATTATGTAGAGGGAACATGGTAATCTATAACTTTTTCTTTTTTTTTTTTGTCGGTCATGGATCTTGAACTCTGCCTTTGAGCACTGTCCCTTAGCTCTTCAGTTCATGGCTAGTGCTTTACCACTTTGAACCACACCCCCACTTCCGGTTTTCTGGTGGTTAATTGGAGGTAAGAATCTCACAGACTTTCCTGCCCGGGCTGGCTTTGAACCACAATCCTCAGATCTCAGCCTCTTAAGTAGATAGGATTACAGGTGTGAACCACTTGCACCTGGCTCTATAACTTTTTAGTTCAATTCCATGGAACTTCCTTTAGCCCCATATTAGGACTCAGTATGGCTGTCTCCTTAACTTTCCAGCCATTGTATTGGTTTCTGGGTCTTCCTGACACCCCTCAGCCTGAACTCAGAGTCCTTAGTCTTTTGTCCATCTCTGTTATCCTCAAAACAAAACAAAACCCCAAAACTCATAAGCATCACTGCTAAACAGATGGCTTATAAATCTAGTTTTGTATAAATCTAGTTGTGACCTCTGACTCTGACCCCAATCTGGATGTTTCTATTGGGAAGGTCTACTTTAGAGTCCCAGGCTCTCAAAATAAAGATGTCCAAATCGTATCTAACTGTTCACATTTTTACAAAATTCACTTTGTCAGCCCCCAAATTGAGAAACACTTGTTATTTTTTTTCTTCTTGCCAGCATCAAGTTTACATCCATTTATCCTTCAGTTGTCTCAGGAATATTGTCTTTGTTTTTTCTTAACTCCCACCTGCACATGTTTGCCCAAATTCCTGGTTGTTCTATACTGTGAAAGAGTAAGGGGAATCCTTCATACATTCCCATTGGACCAAAGTTTAGGAGATCAGAAGGATCATTTGGCCCCAAAAGTGCTGTCCATGATGGCAGTGGGAGGTAGGCAAAGGATGGAGGTCAGCGCAGTGAAATGTGGAAAGGAAACAAACATGGTTTATACAAGTCTGGGAGAGACCTCACATTTCCTTCCTGAGGTCAGTTTCTGTCTGATTTCCTATAAAATATAATCATAGGAACTGGAAAGACAGCTGTTGGCTTCTCTTTTTGCTGCCTTAGCAGCTCCGACAGAAAAGGTGTTGGCTCCTTCAACTGGATGTGGATAGCTCAGGCTGCCAGTACAGGTGTCTATTACTGGACTGTTTCCAGGGCTCACTGAAAACGAAGGCTGCAAGCCTGAGAGTTCTAGACACCTTTTTTTCCATTGCAGATAGCAAGGAGCCTACCCAGTTTCATAGAAAATAAAAAGAAGTAATCATGAGCATGGATTCTAAGGTAGGATGGACCCAAGTTCAAACCTTGCTTAGCTACTCCCTAGTTCCTTAATTCTACACTTAACTTCTCAGAACAGAGGCTAGGAGGGCAACTTCCTGTGAACTCCAAGCAAGAAGGAGTATAAAGTATCACCAGGATGAGGGTAGAAGCCAAGATTCCTAAATTCTTCACAATGAAAATGCCCTATGTGTGTTGTTGGCACACCTTTAAGGTCAGAAAGGTGTAGAATCACCACATGGGCCTCCAACAACCTGTTTTTAAAAATCTGCTAAATTGGTTATAGGGTGATATCCTTGAGTTGTGAACTACAACAGTCAAGTTTAAGACCAGAAGAGATAGCTCAGGGGGCCTAATAGCTCCCAGCTATTCTTCTTCTTTGTATCTTTAAATTACTGACATTTGTAGAGACATTAATTTAACACCTGTCTCAATTTTCTCATCTGTGAAGTAGGCATCATAAATCTATTAGATTGTTTTGAGAATTACACAAGACATACATAAAACACTTAGCATGGTGGGAGGGCAACTAATGGAAGGTCAGCATGTTTCCACATAAACTGCAGGAAGATGGTCACATACCCTGGGCATGTGTTAATATTTACTTGTTTTTAAGTGCAAAAGAGCTGGCAAAGGGAGGAAATAGGTCATTAATGTACAGAAGACATAAGGCTCCTTCGTTGCACTAAAATTCCAAGTATTCTCTGGTCTATTATTTCTTTCAGGGTGATTTCCTTTTTGTCTACTCTTACATATAAATATAAAAAATACAAGGAGATCATATTTTCTGACAGCTGGTGGGCCCTATCTAATTTCTCTGTAATTCCTTCACCTGAAGGGATCTATCCCATTAGACACTACTCCCTCTACAGGACAGTCATCAAGCAGAATGCTCCTCTGGCCACTCTGAATGACCTAAGGCCTCACAGAGAACCTCCATTTCATTGGTGGTTTGGGTGTTGTCCCTTAGCCTTTTCTCTCAAGGCTGGAATTCCACCACTGAGTCACAGCTCCACTTTCAGCTTTCTGACTGGTTAATTGGTGCTAATGGTCTTACGGACTTTGCTGCCCAGGTTGGCTTTGATCTATAATCCTTGGATCTCAGCCTGTGGAGTAGCTAGGATTACAGGAATGAGCCACCAGCACCTGGCTTGGAGTTTGGAGTATTTTAAACTTGATTGAGAAACTGAGTAAGACAAAAAGATGGCAGAGGAGGAAAGACAATAGTTGTACAAATAATAAATGCTCTAGCCAGGACTCAGATCTACATTTTGGGGGAGATTTTTTTTTTATTATTACCAAAAAAAAAGACAGATTCTGACTCAAGTGATCTCAGGTGAGACAAGAGACTGAGAGTCTTGGATCTAGGACCACATTCATAGTCACCTGATGGTAGTGTTGCTGAAACACTTAGAACACTGTATAGCATGTGGCATCAGACTCAATAAATGGCTGTTGTTTTTACTGTGGTGGTGGTGGTGGTGGTGATACTTGCAGTGACTAGGTGCCTGTCATTTTCAGAAATCAAGAAACTGGAATCTGGGTTTAGAAGCAGATTTTCAGTGAACTTGACTGGCTCACATCAGGGCCGTAGGGTTCAAAGACTGACTCAATACACTGGGTGAGCTGACCATAACAAGCTATTGACATCACTTTCTAGACTAAGAATTAGACCTCAAGGTAGAGCACAATAAATAGAGCCAAAGGTATCAAAGACCTGAAGCTCTCCATGGGGAGGTCAAAAGGTTCTGGAAGGGACATGTCAGCCAAGGCATCAGACTCTTCTCAGAAAGCCAGATTAATCTCTCCAAGTTCAGACATTCAGGCAGAAATAAGGAAGAGAATTGGAAGTCCTACGACTAGAATCCACTGGAAAGGCTGACCTGTAAACCACTTGTGATAAATAAGGTAGTAACTGGTCTGTGCCTTGCTGAATATGTTTCAGAACATTTGGTTATCCTTGCATTCCCTTTCATCTTCCCTTCCCCATTCCCCTTCCTTCATTCCTTCTTCCTTCCACCTTCTCTTCTTTCCATCCATTCTTTTTCTTTCGAGAGAAACATTTTGCATTGAAAAACTACCAATTTGTGAATGGCTGAGCTACAGAGAGAGAAAAGAGATTTATCTGCCTGACCAAATCTAGTTGAACTTGAGAAGTCAGAGAGATGTTTTAGGGCAGGTGAGGTGCTGACTGCTGATATTCCTTGGAATTCAGTATGGATGGTAGAGACATACTCTATAGGCAAGAACCAGGTCCCTATCTTCCTGAGGTTTGCCTTGTTCCAGAGCCCAACACATCTCCAAATACTCCCAGACCACAGAACCCCAGCATGTTCCCTCCCCATGCCAAACCTGACCCTGTTATTTCCCACCTTGGGCCCCTGCTGCTAAACCTCTGTGCTTGCTATGTCTGAGTGTCTTCTTTGCATCATCTCCAAATTTTTGACATTATTCAAAAGACTTCCTATGTATTATTTCATTAATTTTTGTTCCATCATGATTCTCTAAGACAAGTGTCTGCACTAGCCCATTTTGCAGGCAAATAGATGAAACTTAAAAGGAGGGGAATTAAGGAACCTGCCCCAGGCCACACAGTGATATGGTACATTTGTCTGTCACCAAGTCTCACATTCTTGGCTGCTAATCTGTGTTTCCTATGCATCACATTGCAATGTGATACACAGACATGTTCACATGTCTTGCTGTGGATCATATCATCAGCCTGGTGCATTTACCCCTCTACCATTTCAGATCCTAGCTAGAACACGGCTGTAACAGATGCTATGCAAATGTTTTCTGTACCAGGCTCAATTATACTGACTTTCTATAGGTAGACCAGAGGGAAGATAAGGGCTTGAATCTAGCCTTGGTATAGTTCAAAATCTGTTCCTGTAAGCTCTGAATTTGTCAACCTCAGGGACTCTATTCTTAGCTACTCTATGCCTTGTTTTTCTTTTTCAATGTCCATCCCCACCTTTTCAGAGACTATGAGGAAATTAAGGCTCATTCCTTAATCAAGTTCCCACCAGTCTCCAAACAGTGCCTAGCATAGCATCTGATATTCAGTGGGCACTAAAGTGATTTCTTATTAAAGGAATAAACATTCACAGTTCTTTAATCAGCCTGCCCCAATTTTTTTAAGAACTGAGATTAAAAAATAGTATGAAAATGATGCCATTTAACTGTTATGTGGAGACTGACAGAGTTGTGCTATATAGAAAAGTTAACTATTAATCTGTCAAGAGTGACCAAACATATTGAAAATAGAAATGGAGGTTGGGAATGTACCAAGGTCCTGCCCGTGGAAAATGTGAATGCTCTCTGGAGTCTTTCCAACCCAGTTTCTGAATCTGTAACATGCTTCCAAAAGGTCTAACTTGTATCTTAACATCCCATTCATAGAAAAAAATGTATATGTTATCAGTTCAGAGAACAAGCCATTTGTAGGCTGGCAACTTAGATGTTAAGATATTTTGAAAAAGGACAAAGTGAACCACATGTAAAGTCTCATCAGACTCCAGCTACAAGGCTAAAACAAGACATCAGCCCACGCAAAGATTCTGGAGGGCTACAGCCGTCCCCTTGGATAACTGTGAGTTCCAATCTGGGCAGGGGTTTGTTTATTCTGCTTGGTTCATGTCAGGGCTACAGATCCCTAATGGTTTTAGTGTCCCTAAAGATTTTCCACATTTGGGCAAGATCTATGCTTTATGTCAGCCCCAAGAAGGTCTTTCTCCCAGCCACTCTGGCTGAGCTGACTACACCAAGAGCACTCAAATGCCTTGACTCAGGGGAGAACTTAAGCTGCATCTACCCCTTGGCATAACTGTGGCGATTTTTTTTTTTTACAATGGTGCTATGTTGTAGTAAAAGTGCTTCCATTCTTAACCAACTGCAGTTTTTATTACATTCTGTTTTTCTCCTGGTGATGTTGAGTATTTTTTAAAGCTGGTCCTTTTTCTGTAACTACTACCCTTGTGCCAAAGAAAACTAAGAGGGTTCATACTAGCCTCTGGTCCTTTATTTTGAACACACTGATTCCCAATGCAAGAATAATCACTCTGGTTTGTGACTGCCACTCTGTTCCCAACCGAAGATGCCTCCAGCTTCTCGGGCCTCATAGGTCATTGGGGACCTAAAATCCAGCCTTCTTAGGATCCTCTCTGATGCTTTAGGTCTAAACCTCCATCTTATTTCCTGACTTGTAGCCACATCTACCAAATGAACCTTCCCTCTCACTTGGTCCACTAGGACACTTCCTTATTGTTTTCCAGGGTCTGCACACATCCCTTCTCTCTCATGAGCCTTCTTTCCCTGCTTCTATCTCCAAGGAGACCCCACCACAAGCTGGTGTCAAGACTGCTTACTGCTCCTTCTTCCATTGCCCCAACTCCCAAGCCAGGTTCCCAAATCCTTGGGCTGAAGTACTCCACAGCACGTGAGAATCTCAGAATGCAATCAAAGTCTCACAAATAGGGATGCCTGTTGAGCCAGGCAGATAAAAGAATGAGATTGACCAGGTGTATGGGATATGGAGCTGCTGTGTCTTATCTGTGGGTCAGAACCAACCCCCATGGAGCCAAAGGAAGATGGTGGCCCAAGATTTCCAAAAGTCCGAATTCCACATCTTAATGAAAAGTTTCCCAATTTCAAAACTTACATACATACAAAAAAAAACATACATGGCCCTGGTATTAATTTTGTTCTATGATGTGAGGAAAACACTGCTATAAACTAGAATACTCATTAAGTTCAGCATGAGATTGGGGGAGGCATTCACAGTCCCCATGGGTATAATTCCTTACTCTAGTCCACACTGCAATCTTCTCTTCTATATCCAACTTCTTAGAACACAATTCCCAGAAAGGAGAGAGAGCTAGGTGACCAGCCAGTCCCAAAAACATGTAGCTCGCCAGCTAGGGCAATCTTGGTTTTCATTTCCGAATAATGATTCATTTTCAGACTCAGTATCCATGACAATTTCCAATGTTAATAGTTTGATGTGGATTGGCCAAGTGTGGGTGGCTCACTTTTATAATCCTAGCTACTCTGGAGGCTGAGATCTGAGGATGGCAGTTCAAAGCCAGCTCAGGTAGGAAAGTCCATAAGACTCTTATCTCCAGTTAACCACCAAAAAACCAGAAGGAAAGCTATGGCTCAAAGTGGTAGAGCTGTGGCTCAAAGTGATAGAGCATTAGTTCTGAGCAACAAAGTCCAGGGACAATATCCAGGCCCTGAGTTCAAGCTCTAGGATTGATTGAAAAAAAAAAAAAAAAAAGAATTGGAAGGGGCTATACAAATGAGTACATCTCTGGTTTATTTGATCTCAATGGTCCTTCAAAGTATAAACCTGACCATATCACTACTGCTTAAGATCCTTCCACAGCATCCTCTGCTCCCAGAACCATAAGAGCCTGCATATCTGATAATTGGTTTGCTTCTTGGTGTCTCAATTTAATCAATGTAAAAATGTGAGATTTAAGGTCAAAAATTTATTTTTAAAAAACAAAAAAAACACCTACTTACAGTGCCTGGCACCCAATGAACACCCAATACCTCCAATATTTCCTGCTGCCACTGGGTCTTTGCACACATGATCATTTCCACCCTGATACTCTTTCAGCCTCTCTCCTCTTAGTCACTATAAACTGGACCTTTAGATCTCAGCTCAAAAATCTTTTCTTCAGGGAAGCCTTCTCTACATGGGTCAAATCTCCCCTTGAAGGTCTCACGTAATCATGTACATTTTCCTTGTAACATATGCTGTCATTACAGTTTGTCATTTATTTTGGTTTAAGTTCTCTGTGGGTAGAAACAATGTTTATTCTACTCCTGGTCTTTGCTAATGCAGATTATTTAATAAGTGTGTGTAAATCAAGTGATTTTCCTCCATCAGTGGCCCGTTTAATGTGCAGGTTTGTGACAACTATGGGAGAAAGGGCCTTCCCCAAAGCTACAGAGGAAACAGAGGATCCTCTCCAGAGTGAAAGCAGCCTCATCTCTGCATTCAGAGAAGCACCTCAGACTCTTGAAAGCAAGACTAATGAAGACACTGGGGCCATTCCTTTCCATCTTTCTCTTTTCTCGCTTTCAACATGTGGACCTCCTTTATAAAGATGAGACCCTAGGGAGCCCTTGCTAACTGCACCAAGAACCTGAGGGCTCTTGGGGCAACCCCAGAAACACATAGGACAAAAACCATTCCATGCTGTCCATCTCATTGTCTGTGGCCTCAAAATGTCTTTGAACTGAGCAAGGGCCAATGTGGATCCAGGGTGTAAATACTCATCTGCTTCTGCCATCTTTACTGGGCAGGGCCAGAATCAGTCATCAAGTGACTTTTATAAATAAGGCTTAAAAATGATCACTGTTGATAAAATAACTTTTGATGTTGTTGATACTCACAGGACAAATAAGATGCTTCAAATGTTCTTTCTTGGTTTTGGTAAGAAGTGTGTGTTAGCCTGGAGCTGTGTGAATGTGTTCTCTTATTCATTCATCCACTTTTTGCCCTTTTTACACCCTTTTCAAACATACCCTGCATTGCTTCTTTTGCAGAAAGGAATTCATTTGGTCTGTTAGCTGATAGGAGCTGCTGTTTCTCCTGTTTGACTGTGTTCTGACAATTTAGCTGTGAATGGACACACACACACACACACACACACACACACACACACACACACACACACACACACACACACACACACACACACACACACACACACACACACACACACACACACACACACACACACACACACACACACACACACACACACACACACACACCTGGTATAAAACTCAGTATCTCTGAGTGGGATAAAACCTGGAATGACTCCTAGAGGTTAAAGCAAAGGTTTGGGAATCATATAGGTTTGAGATCAAATACTGGGTTTGTCTCTGCTGGCTGGATTTTGATTCTAGACTTGATAGTCCATCAGCCTATACTGTGTGAATTCCCAAGGTATAGGATACATTTTGCAGTTCCCTTCCCCTCCATATTCCCAGATCATCTACTTGCTTAAAATGTACTTTTAGGTATTTTCTTATTCATTAAAAATGTGGCTGTAGGTTAGACATGAGACAAGACACACTATATTCAGGGAAAAGCTTGAAAGTGCTGAAGGACACATTTGTTCAGGTGTCTGCACATTCACTGATGGATTTAATATTATAGAAAACATTTTTTAATTTTGATGTTAGGATATACAACATTAAAAACACATATAATAGCAGATATTTATTTCCAGTTAACAAATCTCAGACTGCCCTGAAAATGATTAAATATAATCATTACAACTCAGCTCACTTGACTACAAAACATCCTTAAAATTGCTTTACTACTTTAACTGTACTACTGGTTTCTTCATTATTTCCTGAAAACTCAATTCCAACAGAAGTTTAAACAATGACTCAGAGTATCTTGAGATCTCTTTTTTTCACTCTTAAATATTTGCTACTGACCCACATGTTATTATAAACAGATTATAAGCATACTCCATTATGTTCTATGAATGTTCCCATGAACAAGAATTTTCAGGGCTCATTCAAATGAGCTTTAGTCCTTTAAAACAATAAACAATCTAGAAACACTAAGAGGAGTAGCTTTAGTACTAGAAAAAACCTCATTTAATTTTATTATAATGAGTAACTCATCTTCATAAAAATGCACAAACTTTAACTTGAATGCTGAATTTTGTACCAATCATAGATTTTATACAATATTCCCAGTATCGGGAGGGAGGACTGAGTGTCTTCTTTACTTTGGACAAACCGAAATAACATCAGCAGAGAAGACCAGGGCTTGGTCATATCCCCCAGTTGAAGACTTTTACCTACACATTTCTGCAGGCTCAAACTGGTTTTAATGACCAAGACTTCAATCAAGATTTTCCAGGGGGGGCTGGGAAGTTGGCTCAGTGGTAGAGTGCTTGCCTTGCATGCATGAGGCCTTGGGTTCGATTCCTCAGCACTACATAAACAGAAAAAAGCCAGAAGTAGTACTGTGGCTCAAGCCTTGAGCTGAAGAGCTGAGGGACAGCGCCCAGGCCCAGAGTTCAGCCCCCACAACTGGCAAAAAAAAAAAAAAAAAAAAAAAAGATTTTCCAGGGACTTCCTCTGGGCTCCAATGTCCTTTGCTTATTTAGACACATCGTTTATAGCATACTAAAACTGCATGTTCATTTGTCCACCTCCTCCACTAGCAGCACATTCCTTAAAAGTAAAGACCATATCCTGTTTAACTGTCACACCCTTTTGTATAGGTATTCAACAAATATTAAGTAAATGAGTGAACTAATGGCCTGGTACAGCAGGACTGAGGAAAATCAACCTAAAGAAGTTATATGGGGCAGCCTTCAGCCACTAAATAACTTCTATTTGTTGCTGGTACTTAGAGCCACAGGCAATATGTGAGGCCCAAATAGTTTTCATTGTTGCTGATAATCAGTATTGGAAATGAGAGGACTGGGTCCATCAGAATCTTCACATTAGCTCCCAGTGCCTTCTATTGAAAAGAATGAATAGAGTGTATGCACATGGAAAGTAGAACTGCAACAGTACAGATGAGAAGATGGAGACAAGTGGATGGTTTTTCTTGGAGGTAACACTATTACAGGTTTCTGAGCCTATCCTCTACTTTACTCTAAAAATTGTTTACCCCTTATTTGAAGAATTTTTTTTCTTTTTTCTCAGTCCTGGGGCTTGACATTTGGGCCTGGGTGCTGTCCCTTAGCTCTTCAGCTCAAGGTAAGTGCCACAGCTCCACTTTTTACCCCTTAATTCATGAATACATTCCCTTAAAAAAAAATCTAGGCAGGGCTACAGTGGCTCACGCCTGTAATCCTAGCTACTTAGGAGGCTGAGACCTGAGGATTGTGGTTCAAAGCCAGCCCAGGCAGAAAAGTCCATGAGACTCTTATGTCCAATAAACCACTCAGAAAACTGTAAGTGGCACAGTGGCTCAAGTGGTAGAGCACTAACCTTGAGCTGAAGAGCTGAGGGACAGCGTTCAGGCCCAGAGTTCAAGCGCCATAGCCAACAACAACAAAAAAAAGTTCTACTTTATCCAGGTGCTGGTGTTTTCAGCCTATAATCCCAGCTACTCAGGAGACCTAGAATTGAGAATCGCAGTTTGAAGCCAGCCCAGGCAGGAATGTCTGTGAGACTCTTATTTCCAATAAACTACTCAGGAAAAGCCAGAAGTAGCACTGTAGCTCAAGTGGTAGAATGATAGTGTTGAGCAAAAGAAGCTTAGGGACAGTTTCCAGGCTCTGAGTTCAAGCCCCAGGACCAGCAAAAAATAAAAAGAGAAAAATGTACTCTATCATCTCAATTATTGCAAGATCATGTATTACAAAACTAATATATATTATATAAAATACAGAACATATAATGATGTAAAACATATACTATATATACATTATATATAGTTTTGTTTTCCCATTGGCCATCTTTTTAACTTCACTATGCTAAACTTCTCTCTTTAGCTTCCAATTCAGATGAACTACCTGACTCCCCTGGGGGTGGAGAGTACAGTTTCTCTAATTAAATCTCCCTCATTCAAGATAAACAACAATTTCTCACGTTAGCTTGTTTTTCTGAAACATTTAATTAGCAACACTGAGAAATTATCTTTCAGGACTGTCTTTTCACTTTTGATATTAAGTTTTGGGTGAAGCCAGGGAATGTTATCTCTGCTAGATTCGATATGAGCACCAAATTCAAATAAATAGCTCACAAATGAACTTCTGGAACCTGTAGCCAAGTTTTGACATTTTTATTTGAAACCCTGAGTACCTGTCTAGCACTGCTATCCTTATCAGTTACCTTTCTGAACTCAGTGATTAGGATATAACCCGCTCTTAACGATCTGATTTATTTCCCTCACTTCTGTGTCAACACTTTTACTGAGATACATACAGAACAGAATGTTTTCTTTTCATAAACTAGTGTCTGAGGCCAAAATCAGGCCAAATAAAAGAACTGGACACACCTATTCTCTCCAGGTCAAACCGGAATGACTCATACCTTGGCATGGAGTGCCATGGTCACCTCTGGTCACTTGGGGTTGTAGGAGATGTGAAGTCATACTCTGTGCCACCTGATCACCTGTAGTCACAAGGTAGAGGGTTTTTCCCTAGTGCACACCCAACTTGTAGACTCCAAAACCTACTGATACCACCTTCAACTCAGTAGTCCAGTTCTTTACGGATGCTCTTTGGGTGGTGAAGGCTACTTCGCTAGGCCAGGAACCCAACATGGCATTCTCAATGAAATGAAAACCAAGCTGAAGATTTTCAAATGTGAGATTTTACATTCTTCCCATAGGTAATGCTGCACAAGACCACAGTGGCCAGCTAATGAACATTTCTTAGTTGATTATCTGGTATAAAAACACACTCAGTATTAAAGACACTTTTAGAAACAAATCAAGGTGACAAAACCAATAAGCTGGGGCATTTCTTTAAATAAACTGAAATCTTGGAATTAGAACTATGTACATGTCTTCCCTGCCTAGTAGGCATGCAAAAGGTAACTGTTTTGATTATGAGGAAGTCAACTAAGGCAGTTGTTATAAACTAAGCTATTTATGAGTAGTCATATATTTCAAGTGTGTATGTTCCTACTATGACTTCTTATTTTTACATTCAAAGTTATAACCCTAGAAAAGACACAAATAGGGGCTGCGAAGGTTGCTCAGTGGTAGAGTGCTTGCCTTGCATGCATGAGGCCCTGGGTTCGATTCCTCAGCACCACATAAACAGAAAAAAAAAAAAAAAAAGCCAGAAGTCGTACTGTGGCTCAAGTGGTAGAGTGCTGGCCTTGAGCTGAAGAGCTGAGGGACAGCGCCCAGGCCCAGAGTTCAGGCCCTACAACCAGACCCCCCCCCCAAAAAAAAGACACAAATAGGGTATACTTACTGCAGTGAAAATTAACAAGATATTCTTTATTTTTCAAAGAATATTAAATCTCTATAAAAGTTCATTTTTGCTTCCATATTAATAGCAACTTATGGCCTTATAGAAAGAGCTTATCTGTGTCAAACTACTGGAAGTCTCTTTTGAGTTTTACATTTTATGATGGCATGCATACCTTTGTAATTAAATGTACCCTGGCTAATCAATGTTGCCTATGAGAAAATGTCTCTCTATTCAACTTAAATCTATCTTCAGGGATCCTGAAGGCAGAACTGCCGATGTGTTTGAGCTGATTGTTGGCTGTTTCTGCCTCAGCCTTGTAGAGCTGTAAGGCTACAGCATTTTGGATAACCAAGACTGGAGTTACAAACTCATGGCCTGGGCATAATGATTAAATGCAGCAGACTGCTGGACATTCTTTTCCCATTTTCACCTACTGCAAGCTCCTATGATCCTCATTTGTTCACAGCTATTTTCAGGAGACAAGTTCCTTCATTCTTTCTTAACCTCAAAAGACCAGGACTAAAATCCTATCAAACCTTCCACTCCTTCTCCCCAACCCCTTCTTTCCCTTGCAATTCCCTCTACCCTTTTTAATAAAGGAAAAATATACACAACATAAAATGTGCTATCCTAACATTTCTAAGAGCAGTCCATTAGTATTAAATACATTCACACTGTAGTGGGAGGGGTCATGACTCATCTTCAGGAATCTTTCCTCTTCTTAAACTGAAACTTTGAACCCACCAAACACTAATTCCCTATTTCCCTTTTTATCCTGGATCCTCAAAACTGCTAGCTACGTCTTGTATCCAAGATTTTGACTATGTGAGGGGCCTCATGAAAGTGAAATCATCAGAATGTGTCTTTTACTTTCCTCCTTTGTCACTACCTTTCCCAATTTCATTTTTGAACAAACTAAACATTATTTTTTTCCCATGAAAAAGAGGTCATTTTTCTGACCCTCTTCTTTCCCTTTCTCTCTGGGAAACTTTCTAAGCCTTGTAAAGTTTCCCTTTTCCTTTCTTCATTCCATTTGTAAGCATTATTTTTTTAAAAGGGGAAAAATTACTGGAATAATTTTCTGACTCTTCTTATATGTTTGAGTCTCCAAATACAATCAGTTATAACAAAGAAATATGGATGCCAACATCTAAGATCTCAGAAATGGCTAAAGTTCTTTCAAAGTCTCCAGAGAACATATATATATATATATATATATATATATATATATATGTATGTATGTATGTATGTATGTATGTATATATGTATGTATACATATATACATATATATTTTTTGGTCGGTCGTGGGGTTTGAACTCTGGGCTTGGGTGCTGTCCCTGTGCTCTTCAACACAAGACGAGCGCTCTACCGCTTGAGCCACAGCGCCACTTCTGGTTTTCTAGTGGTTTATTGGAGATAAGAGTCTCACAGACTTTCTTGCCCAGGGTGGCTTTGAACTGAGATCCTCAGATCTCAGCCTCCTGAGTAGCTAGGATTACAGGTGTGAGCCTCTGGCACCTGTCCTTTAATTTTATATTTTGATTAGTATCAATTCATTGTACAAGAGAGTCTCATTTTAGCATGTCCATATGTGCAAGCAATGAACCTTGATCATATCCCCTTCACTCCCTCCCTAAGTCTCAAGGAGCTTCATTGCTCTAGCTTCACACATGAACATAAAGTACTTTGATTCCATTCATATCTGCTCTCTTACCTCCACTAGTACCTCTATGCCAGACAGGATCTGCTTTACATTCCTGTCATTTATTATTATTTTTTAGTGTATGTTAATTATTCAAAGAAAATATATGTATGATATCTCTCACACACATGTACAATATTTTAATCAGATTGACCCTCATTTGAGGGGAAGTTAGGTGTTCCTGGCTAGATAATCAGGAACAGGAAATGACATCTGAGATTGGTTCTAATCTGGCACAAGTGATACAGCAAAAACACTCACCTGTTCCCATCAGCCCTCTGGGATCTGGGCCCCAAATACATTCACCCTTCAAAATCAAGGCCAAGAGTGTGGTCCTCCAATCAAAAGCCCCTTCCATACCCGAGCAGAGATGGAAGAGCCAATCATAGGGAAACTTCCATGCTGTGCTTCAAATGGTGGGAGGGACACCAATCATGAACTCCATACGACCCATGTCCACCCCTTGATCAATTAGACCAGGAGCACACCCTTAGGAAGAAGAGACAAGGACCCTATATCTAGCAAATGCGGAGAGACAGACTTCAGCTTTCCAGTTCTGGGTCCCTTCCATGCATAAAGAGTTAGTTTCTGTACTTTCATTTTCACATAAATCTGCTTTGTCTACTTTAAACACTTTCCTGAATTTTAATTCTTTTATAAAAAAAAGACCCCAAAACCTAGAGACTATCAACTTACTTTCACTCTACCCATCCACAATACCCCAATTATTCAAAAGCTTTCAGTGAGTTTTATTTTACTATTTTCTTTCTTGCTTATTGTAAAGGTGATACACAGAGGGGTTACAGTTACATAAGTCAGGCAATAAGTACATTTCTTTTTGGACAATGTCACCTCCTCCCTCTCATTTTGCTATTTTCATTCACAGGTACACTGCATTTTGCTGGGACACTTTCCTTTCCTCCTCTATCTTTGCACACGACAGGACAGATATATATTTTTCTCATTGGCTGCCTGCAGCTATCTGCCTGCATTGATGGCTTTTTATAGCCCACAAAATATTTTTTACAATTTACAAAAATGGATAATATATATATGGATTATATATATATATATATATATATGTATATATCCAAACAGCCCTTGGCAGAAAAAAAGGCCACCTATATGTTTATCTCTTCTTGGCCAGGCACTGGTAGGTCACACCTATAATTTTTGCTACTTGGGAGGTGAAAAATGAAAGGATCACAGTTCAATTCCAGTTTGGGAAGAAAAGTTTTCAAGACCCATCCTCAACCCATAGCTGGATGTATTGGTGTCATCTTGTCATCCTAGCTACGGGAAGCTAAGAATGGCTGGTGCCACACTAGCCTGGGCAGAAAATTCCAAGAGATCTTGAATCTACAGAGTGAACCCAAACATGGAGGTATGCACCTGCGATCCAAAAAACTATGGCAGAAAACCTAAAAGTGGTCCCAGCTGATCCTACAGATCCTGAGAATATGTGTGACCTTGAGGACCCATCTGGATTTTCTTTTAAATTAATTTTTAATTGATAAAACTTTATGTACATATTGTTTGCAACACAAGGTTCTGAAATATGCACACAATGTAGAATGGCTCTGTTGAACATCCATCATAGTTTTGCTGTGTATTTTACACAGTGAAATACTGTTGAATTTACTGCCCAACACAGTTGAACTGATGCTGAAAAGAGCTTCCAGGAGAACATGCCAGAGGCTACCAAAAATAAGCCCAGACCAGAGGGCAACCAACTAATTGCATTATTCTACAGGACTTACAGAAACTATTACGGAGCTGCAAAACAGAAAAGTGACAGAAATTCCTAAGTCTTGCGTAAAATGCCAAGTGAAAGATCACATTGGCCGATGGTCTAGTAAGTCTCTGGGTTAGGAATGATGACCTATGAGATTCTATTCTGAGCAGGAAAATGCAAACAGCAATCAAGATCAAGGTACTACCAGGGCAACAGACTGATCAGCAGCCCTGTTTTCCTCCCTATAGGTCTGTGGAAGACTGGAAGCTGACTGCCTTCCTTCTCTTAGCAAATTCAATAGGAAAGAAAGCAGCTTGTATTGGCTTCATTGTATATTTGAGGTCTCACTTTCCAGGCCTTGCCATTCATCATACAGAACATTAATTTCCTCTCCCACTCTTTGAACATGTAGAGCCACTTCCACATTTACCACATAGCATTTAACTCTTCACAATTTCCTGTTACTCTTTGATTACTTGGTGAATACAAATCTGGACTCCTCATAAACACCGTAAAGGCAGGTAAAATGATTTAATATTTTAATAGGCTTTCCCCCATCATTCCTACACTCCCCTGGGCACATAGTGGGTGTCTGATAAGTACAGATTGGTAAACTCTCATGAGGAGGTCCTGCAGATAGTGATATGCATAGAAGTAATGCCAGTTCTACCTGCTTATCACATCTTAACTTCCTAGGAATTGCACTGATGGAGAATTCAAAGCTGAGTATGTCTGGAGATCACATGAGTGCAGAGAAAACTTGAACCCTGTGCACAGGAAAACCATTTACCATGTATAGACTATAAGTAGTATGAGGGATGGACTTAGGCTTTCTTCCCTTCACAAATAAGCAGGGGCTTAAAATGAATGGGTAAAAGACATGTCTAATCCAGTTTCTCCCCTATAGTGTCTTGGACTTGTGTTCCCATGGTGTGTGTTTTTATTTATTCATATTTTCAAACCAATCCACAGAAATTAATGTGATTCCAGAAGTCTATCCACTGTGGTATCCAACATAGTAAACAGGCAGGTGGTAGTATTTCCCTTAGGGACGTGTGTGTGTGTGTGTGTGTGTGTGTGTGTGTGTGTGTGTGTGTGTGTGTGTGTGTGTGTGTGTGTGTGTGTGTGTGTGTCACACAGGAGGTTGAAGATAAGGAGGAGGGTCACAATCCTGCTAGCCCTGGCTCATTGTGGAGGGACAACTACCCTCCTTGATATAAACAGCCGGATGTCTGAGAGAGCCCTTGGCAGTCCAAATATACTGGAACACAACACAACTCTGCATGGTCGCTGTCTGGCTGGTAGCTTCCTGCCAGGGAAGGCTGCCAAGGGATCTGTGACAGCTGTACAGTGAAGGAGTCTCCCAGGTCTCTGGTGCACTGCCATTTTTGACCTGCCTGTCTGCTACTCGTGGGAAGTAGCAGGGATATTCAGATGTAGAGGGACCCCCGTTTCCATCAGCTTTCAATTTTCATCTCTATGCCTCCCTATCTTGTCCTTTAAGATGGGACTCACTTAGAAGAAGACCCTATGTATGAACTGTATGAAGCGAGATTTCACTCTGCTCCCACCCACTTCTGGTTTTCAAAGTAATCACATGGCCCCGATCACTTACTAAAACATCTTGTTCTAGTAATTGATTTATCTCAGAGACAACCAGGAGGAGAAACCACCTGCCTGTATCATTTTGGACAAAACATCAGAGATAGCATTTTAATTTGTCAAAAGAGAAATTTCAAAGTCATAACACTTATAACTTGGAATGTTTATATCTTACAAGAATTTAATAAGAGATTACCACTTTATGTCATCCCCAAGTAGCTATTTTTATTTAAAGTTGCTGATATGTGACTCAATTTTTCATTAGGTAATGCATTTTATGCTACCTCAGATTATTCTCTGAAGGCAAAGACATAAAGTTAAAAGTAAAATTTTACACATTACCTTTCAGCATCATTCGTCCAGTGGATCCTCCAAAAGTACTAAGAAGGCAACTTCTTGCTCCTAAAGAGGTGGTTGCTTCTAGGAGTGAACCGGTGATGTACTGAGATAGGGAAGTCCTTTGGGAGGTGGCACGGAACTCACATGTGGTGTCTCGGACACACTGCTTTACACATGGCCAAACATGAATCGTTCCATGGACTGTCTTGGAGGCTGACAATTTTGTGAAGAAATGAAGAAGAGATCCAACTATATCTTCTGTTTCTTCTCTTCTTCTCACTGCATTGTAGATCTGTGAATAGCACAAAGCACAGGAAGTATTAATCTAGTTTCTTAGGAAAGCAAATTAACTTGTTGACAAAATGCCAAGATGACTTATGAAGAAAGAAGGTTCAGTCGCTCTAAGCACAAACACTCTTGAGTCCTGGACTCATGCATTAACCTGAACATTCTACAGACACCATTTATTTGGGAAAGCTATGTGTAGTTATGAAATAGGCCATTCAAACAACTCTGCTATCAAACAGAGCACTTAAAGTTGTACCAACCAAAAATACATTCAGCTCAAATTTCTCCTCCTCCACAGGACAGTAAAGCTCTTCTGCAGAGAGACGAGGGCAAATCTTTCCCTCTTGTACTTTAGTTCTCTCCAGAATGAATTTCCCAAAATGCTTTTGCCTAGCGTACCTAGAGAATCTTTGTTCCATGCTCAAAATGAAGTACTCATGGGGAAGGAGAATGTCTCTTTCTGTCTTGGGCATAATCTTTCAATCTATCAGCTAAGATCAGTCTTTGAATCTTTTCTTCTTTTCTTCCTCCGTTGCTGCTCACGTCTAAAATATTGACAGCTCCTTTCCCACTTCTCCTGACCTGTCTCTGTCACTTTCCTGAGTTCCTCTTTCCTTAGGACCAAGAATGATCTCAAGAAGATTGGACTATTAGGGCAGGTTCACAACTATGTCTCCAGTCAATTTTACTTGCTAAATATGCTTAATATACACTCTGCTCTGTGAAAGTCATTGTGTCAAAATACACAAAGCAGGAAGGTGGAGGGTGAATAACTTTATAATACATTGAAAGCAGCATAAACAACCACAGTGAAAGCTGTTGAATCAATAGAGGGGAAGAAACAAGGAAAAAGAAATAGGCTCTGTTGGGGGATGAGTACTAGAAAGAAGGAGTTAGGCTGATAGTCCTTACTTACACTATACCCAGAACTGCAATACTATCCAAATTTTGCAAGCCATAACTAGATTTCTACTCTGCTTTCCTCTGCTGCTGACATATTCTTGCTGTGAGGAGGCAGAGTGTGAATTCTAAGCTTTAGTTTAATGCCATTAAATTTCTTGTGGCCAGTGCACTGATGATATGCTGAGATACAACCTAGGCTTTGGTGCCTGGTAAGTAGGGCTGTAGACCTGCCTCTGCCTTGATCAGCTAGAAAACTGATCACAAACGTGAGCAAGTAACTTGAATGTTCTGAGACAAGTTTCCTCCCCTATAACATGGGGCTAATAACACTTCCTTCTGAAGGATGTTTGTGGGATAATCTAAGACAACACATGCCTGAGTAATGACACCCATTATTATAGTACAAGTCTACAGAAGAGCACATCTTTTCTTTACCTTCAGGTTGTATAAACACAGGAAGAAAAAAATGGAAATTCAGAGTTGCGGAGGTATGACCAAGCTTTTTATGTTTCTAGACAATATCATCCTCACTTCGTAAGTCCTTCAGAAGTTAATGGTCTAGAGGTTTAAGAACAATGATCTCCCCTGAGGCTTGATGGCTAAGGAAAGCTTTATAGAGAAAGCAAGGGATGATGTGAGCCTGGGAAGGCAGCCATGCCTATAACAGGTGCAAATCAGGATGGAAGCTTAAGCAAAGGGACAAGGAAATGCACAATACATCTTACAGATAGCAAGTTGTACAGAGTGTTTACAGAAGACACTGAGTAGAGAGAATGAATGGGCAAGAAGAAAAGGCAGAAGGCATGATGAAGGACAGCTTAGACCATTAAAGCCAAGAGCTTCAATCCATCAGAGGTGAGCAACCCCTATTGCATTTTGTTGGTTTGTTTTTAGTAGATGAATGATGGTTAAAAAAAAAAAAGGTTTACTTTGCAAAGACTAATATGGAGACAGTTACTGATGAGTTGCATATGTCCTTTGCTTGCCAAGCAGTCCCACAGGCCCGCTGTGCCCTTGTTCATTGCTTTATGCTTTCCACCATCCACATCTTACCTTCATAGATTACCAATAAATTCTTCAGCCCTTATCCAGCTGCTCCAACATGTTTTCCCTCAAAATAGTAGATCTACCAGGGAATTGCAGGACCTAAGGACTCCTTGATCACAGAAGCTTGAAAACACAGTAACTCTCCCTGCTTTGGAGATTAATAATGCATAATAGAATACTAAGGATTATTAGAAGGGTTAAAGAAATGTATTTGATTTTAATTGAGTGAGGAATCTTCATGTTCTTTGATCAAAGATTTATCTTTCAAAGCACACTTTTCCTACCGACAAAGTATTGTTCTGAATAACTTACAATAATCTTCTCTTATTCTCATTTCCTTGACCTCTGTGGAAGCTGTGAAATACACAACCCCATCCTCTTGAAGTCCTCCCTCTCATCCTCTCACTTGTGCTGTGCTTCCCCTTTCATTCCCAGCTTTGGAGATAGTAATAATGCACTAGAAGAGGACCAGTGAGTGCTTAACATGAGGAAGACAAAAACTGATGGCCTGAGCCACCCTTTGGCTGGCTTTGTTATTTGCTTAATTAATGGAAATTTAATGATGGTAACCCAAGTAAAGCCTTGAAAACTATTTTGTGCATTGGACCTTGCTGTCTCTTACTGCTCTGGGGACTTTGCAACAACTACAGTTTGAAGAATACTAAGTGGACCAGGGTTCTTGGCTGCCAGCAGCTAAATACACAATAGGATCATCCTAGCTCCTAGATCCTACAATGCACTACCATAGTGCATGAGAGGGCCAGGCAGAGATCAGTTGTTCCAGACTGGAGGACTACCCAACTAATTCACAGACTAATGGACTAAATAATGTTATGGAAAGGCACTATAATGACTAATATGCTGTTGCCAGTGATGTACTGGACACAATGATAAACGTTCTAATTCCCTAACATTGACCCCACATACTAACTCTGTGAGGATGATTTCATTTTGCAGACGGAAAAAGAATGGAGAAATATAGAGAGGGCAACCTTACACAGTAAGATTGCACAGTAAGATTACACAGTACGATTAAAAACTGTATTTCTTCAACTGTGAATTAACTTTATCCATTGCATGTACCTGGTCACATCCATGGCTCAATAGTGGGATTCAAGTTCTCATCATTATTTGGCAAGGGATTAAAGTGATGTTTTGACACTGCTGTTATTTTTTTTATTCAAGATAGTTCCTTTCATGGTAACCCTAAATGACTTTTGAAAATAGTCATGTTATGACTAATGAATGACCAAATATGTTTCCTTTATATGGAGATTTATGATTTTAAATTACAAAGCAACCCCACCCCCACAAAAACATTGTTCCACTTGATTAATGTGGTAATAGAAGGTGCTGAAAAGAAGACAGACCACTGCCAATATTTTTTAGATAAAATCAACATGTCACAACGTAGCAACCAAGCTTGATAGACAGCTATATGTTCATTCATTCACTTAATACACTATGCCAAGCCCAGTTGCTGGGAATCCAACAGTGAGCAAGAAGAACTTCATTTTATTGGGAAGATGGGCAAGTAAATTAATTAAAAGTAAGAAATTGTCGACTGGGCTATGGTAGACCATTTACTTAATATATGTGAGGTCCTGGGCTCAAGCCCCAGAACTGCAAAAAATGGTTATTACCAGTTTATTTTACATAATATATAATAGTAATTATTATATATAGCCAAGATATATTTTGGATGTAGATCCTACATGTCTTACTTAAGTTATTAAAACTGAAAAAAGAAGAGTCAGGGATTCTCCAATTGATCATTGTTATATTTTTAGAGATGTAAGACTTATACAATATGATCATTGCTGCCATCAGAGCTCCTCTGGAGCTCTGGGGACTGTGAATGGATCCTCTGCATGGAATTCTATTCCTCTTATTACAGCAGGTATGTGGGATGACATGGCTCTGGAGTGGTCTGAGAAAATGGCCTTAATATTATGAAGCTGATTGAGGAAAGGTGAGTAACTGTTATACAACACTTGTAGAAGCACAGCAACATGTACAGTTCCTTGTGACCCAAAATAGGGGGCTTCCTTGCAAAAACCAGCATGGGATATGGAGTTCAAACTAAACAAAAGAAAGCAAAGATACCAAGGCTAAAAAGATGGATGCGAAGCTAGAGACTTTAATACTCTGAAAGGCATGACACTGTCAGACACATTTTCACAGTACCCATGTAGCAAGAAATTTCTCCCCTCTATACCACTAGAAGAGGCTTTGTCTTCACTTGACACCTAGGTACTGTCAGGAGGAGTCAATTTTATACTAGGCTTTAAAAGTTCTTTCTGAGATCAGAGTTATAGGAAATTATGATAATGTAGATCTGGTGGCTTATCTTCTAAGATTTTCCAATAAAAAAAGGCTTGTTACTTAGGGAGTCCACTGATTCCATGATATAATCACTGTAACATTTTATAGAGTGCTGACAGTGAACTGGGAATTGAACACTGAGATATGATTTCATGTAAGCCTCAGAACAGCTCAAGGAAAAGGACCTTCTATAATCAAAACTAAGATACTTTTGTATACATGGCTAGCACTTAGCATCAGGCTTCTCCAACTCTATACCCTACTTCTAAGTATCAAGCTGAACTACTAGGAAATCTCCAACAGCTCTTGCCCAATGTTCTTGAATTTAACAGGAAGGGCCAGCCAGCATGGTTTTTTTTCAGGTTACTATTCTCTGATCTTCACTTCCTTGCCTTCTTAAGTAGGGTAGGAAGGCATTACTAAACCTTAATTTTGATCATTATTTTGACTACCATTCTATATAGTACTGTTAGGTTCTCTTGTTCCCCTTTCTCTTGTCAGTTTTATTCAAAATCAGCTATCATTTCTCAGTAGTGATTATACATCTGTAACCTTTATCCTTCTCACAATGAGGATTTTTAAGTGCTCTGTGCCAGAAAGACAATCACATTTATTTTAACTGTGCAAACCCTAAGTTAACAGATAGACTCAAAGAAGGGTCCTCCCTCCTGGCATGAGGTATAGGCACTTTGTGCTATGGTTTCAAATCCCATTAAACTGGTCTCATAGACCCCTCTTCTAACTTCTAGAATATAGAAACAGTGCTTTAGAAGATTGAAGATGCCAGAATTTTGCTTTCTGATGGGTTTCTATGTGGGTAATCAAAAGGCAATGATCTAAGAACCACCAAATTTCCCAGGCATCAACAAAAGTAATGAGGCTGCTAGAGGGGTGGCAGCTGAGGCAGTTTGGAGACCCGGTGGCAGGGATGGGGAGCCGGATTTTGGCAGCAGGCGGCATTTCCTCTGCTGTTCATTCCACATTCCATTCCAGTGCCTGTGTGGAGAATTCCATTCTACTGAGAGTATTCAGACCATGCACAAGACACTGACCAAACACAACTCCAAAGAGCCAAAAATAAAAGCTTTGCTAGGACCAGGCCAGTTAACTAGAGCTGTGCCACCAGCTCCTGGAGGAAATAAGTTGAACCTTTATTACTTCAGGAACCCTTTAAGGAGGAGTGTGTGAGGGCGTCCTAGGACAATTGATAATCTGGGAGCTTCACGGCTACAGATGCCCTCCCACACAACTTCATTCAAGCTACAGTGTACCTTTTCGTCAAAGTTTTGCCTCCTACATGTATCTTTTCCTGAACTCTATCAAGAACTAATCACGTATTTTTTCCAGGGCTCCAGCTATACCCTATGCCAAATTGCATGGTAACACGTCCTGTGCAATGCATAAATCTCTTCTTATCCCATTACAGGAAGTGAGTGTCCACCAGAGCAGGGGCCATGTGGGAACACTTTGTTCCCAGCACAGAGGATACTGCGGGCAGTAGAGAAAGGGACAATAGAAAAATAATTGGAGCCTTACAGTCATGAGCCTCAGAGTAGGGGCCCCGAGCAGTAATAGCAGTATCACCTGAGCTGGTTAGAAATTCATTTGGGGACCCCAATCCTAGACCAACTGAATCAAAAATTCTGGGACTAGAACCCAGAAATCTGTGTTGAGCCAGCTCTCCCTGTGATTCTGACTCCTGCAAACATTTCAGAACTACTCCAAAGGACTTGAAGGAGAACCTCCCACTTGTGATTATAGCTCTCAGGTGATCCATCCCATCAGCACCCAGGTTATCTCCCTTCTAGAATGGGAACCAAAGATATCAGAACTGAGGGCATATTCATCCTTTCATTCTTCTAAGAACCTAGTTCAGAATTTAGTATAGAGCAAAACTAGCAAACACTCATTGAAGATAGGAGCATTTACACACACACATACACACACACATACACAATCCTTGTGGCTGTGAATTTAACATGTTTTCTATAAAGGAGGCTTCTATCTTAATATCTGCAAAGGCACTCCTCTGAGATACTAATTCTTTCTGTTAATGTATATCAACTGTATAAAGTGAGGAGGTTCCTGTGATATTTCCATTCATGCACACAATGTACTCTGACCAAATTCAACACACCACTATTCTCTCCTGTCCCTGTATCCCCTCCAGTTTAATGGGAATTACTATACAGATGAATCATGTCATGTCTTAATGAAAAAACCTGGCTGCCAAGGAAGCCTCTTGAAATGAAAAAATCAAATCAGGACAAATGGATAATGTTGTTAGGCCTGTAATGTCAGGCCATCAGTTAGGCCCACGGAAGGAACTGAATGGCTTCAACTGCCAGGCTCCCTTGCATCTCTAAGGAGCAATGGGCCAGCTAATGAATCACATGGGGACAAATCCCCTGCAAAGACAAAAGCAAACTTTGGGAAACCCCGTGTATCTGCCATCCCTAGCTCAGAAGCGCTGTGGCAGTGTGCTTGCTAAGCTGTATACATGGGAGGGAAAGGAAGTTTCTGCCATCCTCTGCTCTGGGCTGCTGCATGTCTATCACAGGTGGAAGGGACAAAGTCAACCTACAGTAGCAGGCTGTTTGTTCCCTGTGCCCCACCCCCTCACTGCCTCAATTCCTGCTCACCTTGTCCCACTCTCTTCCTACCAGCCATGCCTCTGTTTCATAGTCCTGAAAACCCCTTCTGCTCAGGCCATTGCTTCTGGATTAATGCTGTTTTCTCCCCAGCTTTTTTTTTTAGGTGTACTATCTATTTTCCCCTTTTCTTTTAAGTTAAAATATAAACACACATATGTGTAGGGTAAAATTAAGCTTTCGACATATGTAAATAATGTATAATGACCAAGCCAGGGACATCAGCTTCCTATCTCTTTATTTAAGTGCTTAGAGACTTTGGGTTCCTCTCTTCGTCAAAAAAAATATATATATGTAAAACCTACTATAAATTCTTGATGTATAGTAAGTTATTGCTAATTAAAGTCACACTACTGTGCTTTAGTACTGCAGAACTTATTTCTCCTATTCAAATGTATTTTAGCAGTGTTATCCAAGCTCCTTCTGTAACTTCTACACTTACTCTTCCTAGCCTCTATAACTACTAGTTCATTCTCTTTTCTCCACATATGAAAAAGAATGTGTTATTTATCTTTCTATGCCTAGCTTATCTAACATGATGTTGTCTTCCAGTTCCATCCATCTTAATGCAAATGACAGGATTTTATTCTCATTTATGGCTAAATAATGCTTATATATATACATACATTTATATATCCTCACACTATATTTTCTTTGTCCATTCATCCATCAGTATGAAGGAGTTGAGGGAGAGTACAGAATAGGTGTATAGTTCCAGCTGATAGGACAATCCTAGGGCTTTGAAGGCAGAGAAGGGCAGCCTCTGACAGCCCTGAGCAGGGGTGCCCACCCAGATGAATCTTATGAGAAGCATAGACTTGCACCCACAGCAAACTGAATGAAGTCTGGCTGTACTTGAATTCCTGAAAGAGAAGAAACCTATGCCTGAGAAAGTCTTGGTTGTTTGGGCCTCTGCTCATTCATTCATTCATTCAACAAATATTCGTTGAATGACTACTATTTAGCAAAAAGCATTCCAGGAGCTGGAGACAAAGTATTGAATAAAATAGCTATTATTGGGCTGGGAAGGTGGCTCAGTGGTAGAGCGCTTGCCTTGCAAGCATGAGGCCCTGGGTTTGATTCCTCAGTACCACATAAGCAGAAAAAGCTGGAAGTGGTGCTGTAGCTCAAGTGGTAGAGTGCTAGCCTTGAGCTGAAGAGCTGAGGGACAGCGCCCAGGCCCAGAGTGCAGGCCCCATGACTGACCAAAAAAAAAAAAAAAAGCTTTAATTTATCCTGAAGAAAGTTACCAATAACGAATAATTCTAGTACAGAATGTGATTCTTTAATGTATGAGCACACCATGCTTCACACAGGACAATCTTAGAAAGTCACGGAAGGGGTCGAGCACACAATCCTAATCCCATAACACTTTAATACTTGATCTTAATCAAGAGACAGGCAGGAATATTGCAAAAGTTTTTTTTTAACTTCCTTAAATATATTCTTCAGATTTCGGTTTAACAACACAAATATACATATTTATGCAATACAAATATATATATAAATGCATACTAATAAAATTGGGATAATTAATATTCCATCTCCTTATCACTGTGTTTGGAGCCTCTGCATTCCTGTCTTATTTATAAATATACCTGTTAGGTAATTGTAAACTCTAATTACCTTCCTGTACTATAGAAATGATAGGTCTCATTATAGCTATCTAACTGAATTTTGGTACTGTCATCCAATCTCCTTTCTCCCTTCCCACTTCACAACATCTGGTAATCACTTATTTTCATATTGGCTTTCACATCTACATATGAAAGAAGATGTGGTATTTGTCTGTCTGATTTGTTTCACTTAAGATAATATTTTCCAGTTCCATTAATTTTGCTGAAGATGACAGGATGTCAATTAAATTCCATTACACCATATTCTCTTTACCCATTCATCCACTGAAAAGACTTCAAGTTTGAGGCTATCTTGGACTACACAGTATGGTCCTGTCTCAATAAAAAAGATAATGAAGATATACCTAAAACACATTATAAAGACAATAAAAACTGGCTAGGCAAATCTGAGAATGGATGAGAAAGATAAGAAACATCCTAAGCAGAGGGAATATATGTGCAAAAGAACTCCATCTGGTTGAAGCTGATACTGAATGAGGAGTCTAGACAGAGCTAGGTAGGTCATTCCTATGATCCCATCTACTTGGAAGGTAGAGATCAGGGAGATCACAGCTTGAGACTAACCCAGGAAAAAAGTTAGTAACACTCATCTCAATAAATACATGGGTATGGTGGCATGTGCCTGTGAACCTAGGAGGCCTTGGGTAGGATCATGACTTAAGACCAGCCACACACCAAAATGTAATACCTACTTGAAAAATAAATAAACCAAATGGGAGAGCACTAGCCTAGGAAGTGTAAGATCCTGAGTTCAAATTTCAGTGTCCCAAACATACAAACAAACAAGTAATTAGACTGGGAAGATAAAATGGAGCTCTTCCTTAGAAATGGATGGAATTATGCCTAGAACACTTTGTGCTCCCCAGATACTTTCTGAGCAAACTACCATCTCAGTGCAGCTGTAAATTGTACAGGTGAGGATCTCCTCACCTTCCACAGGTATTGTGCTAAGTACAGAAGGTGTGAATTAAACAAGATTGCTTCTGCTGTCAAGGTACCAATGGGATGAAGATGATTACTTCTAGAATTTCTTATAATTTGAAAGTTTCTATATTATTTTAAAAAACAAGGAAAAGAGACAAAGTTACCTAAAGCCTATCAATGTAACAACTTCAAGAGAGATCCCACAGGGTAGGGTGAGTCTGAGAACTTTACAGATCTGAAAAGTGATGGATCTCCAAGGAAACGTTTCTACCACTGGGAGAAAGATAAGGTAATAGGATTCTATAATATTGGGAAACTACAAGAAAGAAACAGATCATGGCATTAGAACTGCACTCAAGTTTATGAGGATGAGTCAGAAACTGCTTGTCCCCACAGGTTATACTTCTGACCTGTTACAGACGCTCTCAGCTATGTGTGTGCATTAGTGCAGTGCATGTGTTCAGGGATGGGATCATACTGAGAGACTGAAGGTCAAAGACAACATTTGTGACCTTCTGAGGGGTTAGGAATATGAAAAAGCTTTTACTTTCTCTCTTAGCTATTAGATAAGAAAGACGGTGACCCTGAACCTCATGAAAATCACACAAAAAACTCTATACAAACCTAAAGTTGATCAAAACTTAAAAGTTTAAGGTAATATATATATATATATATATATATATACATATATATATATATATATATATATATATATATATTTAAAGCAGAGTGTAGGGCATGCCTGCAATCCCAGCACTCAAGGAGATGATGCAAGAGGACCATGAGTTTGAGATCAGCTTGGGCTGCATAGCACGATCTATCTCAAAAAAAAAAAATCCACAAAACACAACCACAGCAACACTAAAAGAAAAAGGAAGAAAAAAGGAAGGGGTGGGGACAAATAGCACCAACAATAAGCCAATCCTACAGAGTCAAGTATTGTAATGTCCTCTCACATTTGTAGAAGATGGAGTAAAAGGGAGACCAGGTCATGAAAGTGAAAAGGAGATGGAAAAAGAAATGAAATGGAGGGGATTAGAAAAAGCAATTAGATGTGTAAACATGATTATAGCACATTATATAAAGGTATGGAAACATCCCAATAAAACCCTTACTTTATACAATATATGCTAATTTCAAAAACTGTTGTGTAAAAATTTAAAAAGTAAAAAATTTAAAAATAATAAACATAAGCAATTCCCCCCCCAAAAAAACTTTTTTTAAAGGTAAGGTAAATATTTTTTTAAAAAAAAACCTAAATTACATTCTAAAAAAGCAGCAATTTAGCTCTTACGTTTTATCATTTTTAAAGCTTGTTCTGTTGTCTCTATGGAGCTTAAGGTTTTTCTTGGCTATCAAAACAAAGAGGTCTTTTGTTGAAAGAATCAGGCGGCAGTGTTTGGTGAAAAGATTATATATAGAATAATGGTATGAAGCTCTATTGTGTAAAAAGAAAAAAAGAGTAGCCTTAAGAGCTTTCCCTGTCTCCAGATTCTCAAGATTTCTTGCAACAAATTAAAATGCTATTGTCTTCCCCTTTGACAGAAACAAATCCAATTGTGTGCAGTCATTAATTTTCTAAAACCTTATAAAGAACACTATGCAGGAGTGATCATACATAATTAAAGACAGCAGTGACAGGTGTACACATGTACTTTAGCAACTGCCAACCCAAGGGGTTGAACCATTTATGGGTGTTTCGAAGACTTTCTCTCCTTGTTATTACCCTCACCAATCCAGTATTTATGGAACAGTGTATTGCATACAGTTGAATCTCATGAAATGTTCCTTGAACTGATCTCAGATGACTCAAGACATCTGCACCCCAGGCAGGAAGCACACGGAGAAGATAGTACATACAGGGTTTGCCTTGAGTCCCTGGGCTGAGTGAGCTAAATGCAGGGCTAGGAACACCAAGCCTCCTTCCCAGTAAGTAAAAACCAAAGAAGACACTGTAAAAGTGCTGATCTGGAGGAAGGGGCCCTTGAATAGGGCTACACTTCTGCTTACATCCAAGTCATTTCTGCAGCTGGTTTGGATATCCATGGATGCCTTTTCAGAAGCAAGTAAAATTCAGTGAAAGGTTCTGTCACATAGAAGTCAGACACTTTTTGCTCACTGGGCATCTCCTCCCCACTATTGGTTCTCTCAAAATCTTCTGCCTTTATGATAAGAATCCTAATCTTGCTTAGCCATTCACTTCATGTGAAGAGAGGAAGGACGCTCTTCCTGAAGAGAGGAAGGGAGCTCTAGTAGTTACACTCGTGATGCAGGGATGAGCATATCTTGACTCTTGCTTATTTGATGATGATGATTTGCTACAAAACAGGAGAGAGAGATCAAGGGAACAGAGTAGAACAGCTGGGAAAATGGGCTCTGAGAAGTTAGGGTTTGGAGATAAAACTTAGAGCTTACCCTTTTTTTCCCTTCAAACTAACTTTTCATTTTCTTCATCTTGCAGCTATGGAGAGGCAAATGATCTCTTTTAGAAGTTGGATCCTGGGGGGAAGGAGAAGGATTGGGATTGGGGGGGAGGGGGGGAGGCTGGGTAGGGATGTGAAGGGTAAACAAAGGAGGAGGCTGCAATGCTTGGTAAGAAATGTACGCATTATCCTGCCCATGTAATTGTAACTCCTCTGTACAGTATGTTCACAAATAAAATTAAATTAAATTAAAAAAAAAGAAGTTGGATCCTGTTTTGTGCTAGGAAGGAGGGCCTGGCTCTCCCTGGCTGAGTGAACTCAGTTTCCATCAATTCATGCAACAGGTCTCATCACAAGCTCTTCTACTCTCACGATCCTAAAAACTCCAGAGTTGACTCAGTCACCTTTTTCTGTCAATACCAAAGATCCTTCTGCACTTCCAACATCAGTCAGAGGATACATATATGGTTAGACAATCATGGTTATTACTTTCTGATAGAGACATAAAGAAAAAAAACCAACAGCTGTATGTAGTATTAGCACATAAGAGAACAAATAGGATTTCGATTCTGAGCAGATAAAGAACTAAGATGTGTGGGGGCAGGGGGTGGGTAGGATGAGGGATCTGTAAGGAAAGAATTGCAGAGAAAAACTTCTAAAGCTGGAGGGTAAATGGAGGTAGGGTGGGGAGGATGCTAGAGGACAGTGTGTCTGAGGTAAGTGTGATGGCAAGATGTCCGCTCTTCAACCCAGTGAAGAGAGAAGCACAATTATCACCCTTCATCACTGCCCTGTGAAGTGCCCACTGATCAATCAATTACTCACATCTGATTCATCCAGTGTCTTTCCGAAGACCAGCATGGCAGAAAAACAAGGGCAAGTAAGAGGGAACGTGAACTAAACAGAGGATAATAAGTGCGAAAAGAAAGAGTCAAGCAACTGAAGCTCTAGGAGTTCAGCACTGGGAACAGACTATGCTGGGAATAAGAACTATTGGGTGTCTAGGGTTGTGAAGAGGCAAACAAGTAAAACAGTGTGTAATAAGCTTATTGCATCACAAAGTCTAGGGACAAAGAAATAAGGAAAGAACAGCTATACAGCAAACTCGCCATTGTTTGGGAGTCACATGAAGATTATAATGGTAACCAAAGCTACTACATTTAAATCTTGAGGCTCAAGAGGCTTTTTGTTTTCATTTTTTCTTAGTGTACTGTATGCAGTTCTTTCTCTGTTCTTTCATTCCCTCCCCCACTTTGACTTACCCCCTGTTTTTTATTTCGGTACCCTTTATACTGTATATAAGTTTATCTGATTTGGGGAAGGGAAGGAGGATCACAGAAATGTGAGACAAAGGACAAAGTCTGAACCAATGCAACAGTGATACTCACAAGACACTATGTTGAAAATGAACTTTACAACTTGGAGGGGAGAAGGTGGGGGGAAGGAAATCAGAAGAAAACAAGGGAGGGGGGGTAACAGTATCCAAAAAGAAATGTACTCACTACCTTACTTATGTAACTAACCCCTCTGGCACATCACTTTGATGATTAAAACAAACAAATAAATAAATACCTTTAATGGAAAAAAAACAAGAAGTATGTCAGGAAGTCAGAGCAGAAGAATTATGGGAAAATCTTCAACTGAGGTGTGATGGGCTGAGCTGAGGGTAATGCAGTCATAAGGATAAAGAGCTGCTGATTCTCATGTACAAGATTTGGATTAGAAATGAGCCTATCAGCCTTAGATCCTGATGGACACTGTTGCCTTTCCTTCTCTATCTCTGCACATCATGATGTGTTCCCCCTACCCTCAGAAAGGAAGGAAAAAGCCAGGGTATCTAATTTTCTCCTACTTTGGGGAGAAGAAGAGGTCAAAGAGAAGGATTTTCATTCTACTATACATACACAAAGCTAACTTTTCATTTCAGGAGGCTTGATGCTAACTTTCTTGATCTTTCCAAGGTTGGGATATTCTGTTCCGTTGGGACTTCACTATAACTGCAAGGAGTTTAGGGTGGGAAAGCAGGTCCTGAGTAGGCTTTCCACTTCTCCCAGGTCAGGGGGTCAGATGGGATGGCAGGCCCTATAGTATTCCCACCCACAAACCAGATGAGGAGAAATGCCCATCCAGACAGGCATATATTTGTGCATTCTGCAAATCTCACATAGTCTTTGCACTTTGCTTGGATCCAGTTATGGACCAACAATAAATTTGGAGTACTTCACACAGTCAGAAAAGCTCAACAGCCTCTCCTAGCCCATCCTTCTAGAAGCACCCTCCATAGAGCCCTAGTCATTTCTGTTATTTAACTACTCATCCCCTCAGCACACTTGAGCTTTGCCTTCCGCCTTCCCCCCCACCCACGCTGTCATCTTCACCCTCCTATCATTGATTCCCATTCTTTAAGGTGGTCTTAATTTCACCACTTATGTTCACAGTTCCATTCGGTATACCTTGGTTTCAACGTGGTAAAACTGGGGTAACAATGTGATGACTACTTGAATCAGTCGATGAAATCGATTGGCCTGGACCCAATGAGATTCATAAAGATCTTGTCTTTTTCTCAGCCATGTATGCTTCAGACATCTCATCACTCTGTTCTGGTAAAACCTTCTTAATACTCAGAGCTATTTGAACTACAGGTAACAACTAACTGCCTCCAAGCAGGATTTGTTTTATTTTGTTCTTAGTTACTGCATCTATTTTAAGTTCTGTCATTTTTTGAAAGGAATGGGTATACTGTACAGTTTTTTCTCAGCTGCTCCTAATTCATGTATTCAGTGTTGGGACCTCCCTACAAAGGGAAACAAAACGGCAGAGCTGGGATATAGCTCAATGGCAAAGAACTAGCAAGTGCAATGCCCTGGATTCAATCCCCAGAGCCAAAAAAAAAAAAAAGTAAAAAAGACAAAAAAATACAGTTAAAAAGACAAAACACTTATCTAATTTGGGGAGGGGGAAGGAGATAAAATGCTTAAATAGGGATACAGGCTGACCCATTGTAACAATGAGATATACAAGACAGTATGTTGAAAACGAACTTAACAACTTGTGGGTGGGTGGGGGGGAGGGAGAAGTTGGGAGGGAGGAGTTGGGAAGGAAGGGCTGGTAGGGGAAAAACAAAGGAGGAGGTAACAATGCTCCGTAAGAAATGTACTCATTACCTTACTTATGTAACTGTAACCCCTCTGTACACTATTTTTACAATAATAAAAGTATTTAAAATAAAAAAATGAAAAAGACAAAACAGCAGCTATTCTAGGATATAATTCACATTCCATACAACTCATCTTCTGAAAGTGTACAGATCAGTGGAGTTAAATATACCTGAAGACTTGTACAGTAATCAACACAATCAATTTCAAATCATTTCAGTCACCCAGTAGAGGTTATTTCCCATTTTTTTCCAGCCTCCTAGATCTAAGCAGTCACTAATCTACTTTCTATCTCTCTAGGTTACTTCTCTGGGCTTTTCATAGAGTCTTCTGTCTTCAAGGGGCCAAACTCTTCTCTATAGACTTGTCATAATTTCTTCAAAAACACTTGAGCCATAGAATCATGCTAAAAGTAAAGTCTCAATGTTACATTGAATGAAAACCAAAAAAGGAAATCAATCAGGTTAAACTTATTTTTAACATTCCATCCTTTATGTTGTTTTTTGTTTTTGTTTTTGTTTTTGTTTTTGTTTTTTGTCCAAAGCAAGATAGGGAAATAAGTCAGGAGATGAAGTGATGTGTTTCTGTTTTTCCAAGGCAGAGAGAAGCAGTGTTGAAACCCCTAAAGTGAAATTCTAGTACAGCAGTTCTCAGACCTGATTGTGTCTTAGAGTCATCTGCAGAACAAAAACCACTAAGGCTTAACCCTAGCCTGTTGCATACACCATCCCTCAAAAACCACTTATCAGTCTGGGGTAGGACCCACAGAACAGTATCTTTTAAACATTCCCCCAAGTGATTCTGTGAGCAGCAGGGTTAAGAACTCTTGTTCCAGTGGAAACAAGAATCCTGAGCAATCATGATTTGTTGAATTCCAGCCATGCCCAGCATGATACATAGCCAAAGTTTTCGACTCTGTCTTTGGGGAAATGAATCTCTGAATTTTAAGGAAAGCAATAAAACAGAATATTCATTTCACAAAAATTTTCTTTATAGCCAACATTGCTGTCAGACTGAGCCATGTGAAATTGCTGATACTTGACTGCCTGGGACCAATAAAAATGGAAATTTTATGTTACTTCACTTAATTTTATTTCATAAAATGAGATATAGATACATAACATAAAAAATATTCAGTCTGAATCACTATCTTGCTAACCCCCTCTTCATTTTCTTTATGCTTCATTTTTTTTAAAAGCATTTAAAACATTACCAAATATATATCTCCAGCAGAGGGTGGAAAAGAAATTAACCCATGAGGAAGACATAAACATGAAAATTCACAAACTAACAAAGAAGAAACCCACTCTTGTAGAGACAACCTCTACTTTTTGTACATGTTATCTCTAGAAAACACATCATAAAATATATTGTCATAAAGCAAGATATATTTTCCCATAGGAAAAATTTTATGATTCAGGATTGTATTCCTGACTAAGCCTCATATAAATCAGAGATATGATCAACAACAGGTCAGGAAAGCAAAACTACCACAGCCATAAACCTCTATAAACATTTACAATCATAAACATATTATTCAAGAAGTATAAAAGGCCAAAATAATATATTATCCATTTATCATTATACTGTCATTTTGAAAGGCAACTGGGCAATATTCGTCAAAATTCAGTAAGTGCACATTCTTGGATCTTCTTTTAGATAATCTTTTCCTATAGAAAAATCGCAGGTCTCTTTGCTTCCTCCCCAAACCAATAAATAAATATGAATATCTCAGTGTCAACACCCACACCCACACAGTCTTGCTGGGGCTCTCCAGCCTTCCTTCCACCCCCTGATTCAAGGTCCTGCTCCTTCTACCAGCAAGCTGAGAGCTTGCCCCAGGCTCTAAGGACAACCTTACTCCCTGTCAGAAGGAATTTAAGGAGCTTTAGCTCTCTGGTGCAGGCTCCACAATGTCTAGTCAACTGCAGTTCTGCTTTCATTCTCCTCTCAGGCTGGGAATTTGATTTCTACCTCCTTCCTGTGACCCAAACTTCTGGTGCCTCAGTCCTGACGAACTTCATCGCTTGCCAGACCATTTCCTCACACTGCACTTGCCCACAGGTGGCTGCTCCCCTCCCAGGGAATCGGCCCTGCAGTGGGAAGGGTAAGAATTACCTCTTGCCACACTTTTCTGCTACCAAATACTTCTGTGTCAGTTAGCATTTAGTTTAATGCATGAGTGAGTGAATCACCAGATTTCATCATCTCCATTATGGTATAAAACTCAACAGCTATTGCTACCCTGAGCTGGGTTTCCCAGGGGAGCAGGCATTTAGGGAAGTATCAGTACATCATTCTAGAACAGTACTTCTCAACCAGTAGTTTTGTGCCCCTCTGCCTCAGGACACATTCGGTCATGTGTGTGGACATTTCTGGTTGTCATCACGAGCACAAGTTACTGTTCTAATGATCCTGCTAAACATCCTGCAGTGCCCAAGGCCAATCTCACCACTAGTTGAGGTACAGAAATCCTGTTCTTGAAAAATCTCAAGAACTTTTGTTAGTGTTACAAGCAAAAACAGAAAGGAAAGTGGCCCTCAGACAAGGATGACACTTCTGCCTTCAGTAAAAACAAACAACAGAAACAAACCTTTCCCTCTCTAACCATCAAAACACATCCTCGTGATAGAAAAATAAAAAAATAAAGACAACTGAAAGATCAGAGATGATGTCCTGATTACTGGATGTTTTCATGTAGCTGTGATCACATTATATATAATGTGGACTCTGTTCATCTAACATCAGGTATTAGTCAAGCTTTCCTGCATATTACTAGAAGCTCTATAGACTTCATATGAATTGCTCTGTGAGATACTTTCCAATTATCAAGTCTCAGCACAATGAACAAGTGCTGTTTTAGTGTAAATTTAAATCATTCCCAGGTTTTTACTGTTCCCAGGTTCCCAAAAGCTGTAATGACAGACACACACACACACACACACATATATACACACACACGTTTATATATGCATAAAACTATTTTGCATGTGTGATTAATTTCTTGATGACCCTTAGATGAAGTATACTCCTGGTAGCATTATGAAAGGAAAACAGGATTTGCCAATGCATTCTACCTAACATCAAAGTACATGCGAAACACTGCCTTGAACCCCAGGCTCTGCTTTACTCTAAAAACATACATGGAATCTACAACCTCACATGTATCCATTTGAGAATCAAAAGGGACAGGAAAGAAAAGAAAAAAATCCATCCCAGAACTTTCTGAATTAAGCACTGTGGGGGATCGTGAGAACAAGAATAAAAGGTCTTGTGATTTTTGGCACACAGAGACAAAGTGAGTATGTCCTTAAGATGGCAAGCTTTGTTGGTTACAGGCAACATGATTTTATTTAAAATATCTTTCTGGAGTCTTTAACTCTCATTTTCACATTGGAAACAGGAAATGTTTCTCTCTCTTCTCCATTCTCCCTGCTTCACCTTTTTAAGCTAAATTAAATCTTTGCTAAAACTCAAAAAAATTAAAAATAAAATGTATTTCTGTTATGTATAAGACAATTTTCTATTCATTCAGCACTTTCGCTATTTTCTAAATTTTATTTTTGGTAATATTTTCTCTATCTTAGGTATTTGTTTTGGCTTTCTGAAATGCAATAAATTTGACAAACATTTTAGAAGTTATTTGTTGGTATAAATCCAGAACTCTTTGAAACAAGAATAGGTCAAACTAATTTTTTTTCATTAACACCCAGATTGTTTTCTCATGTTGAAGCGGCTGATTTCAGCACGGCCACAAAGGAGAGGTTAATCTCTACTTCCAGCTCCCAGATTCATAGGGACACCGGCAAGAAGCAAAACAAAATGATTCATCTTTGATGTGTAAAGTCAAAAGATGGCAGGGAAGGGAAGAAACTGCTTATCTGGCAAGTCCTCAGGTTAGGGCAAATCACTGACAGTGAAGAAGACTATATCAAGTGTAAAACAATGTGTGAAATGCTCTTAAAAAAATGAAACACTTCTCTAAATGCACTTAACACACAGAGTGCTGTTCCTGTGTACAACTGTATTACATACTGTGCTGTGTGATGTCAACCCAGAGGTGGTCAGCAACAGAAGAACTAGCAGCACTAACCAGTTGAGCTGTGGGACTAGCAATGATGAGGGAGATGGCTGAGTGGAAAGTTAGTGGTTCAGATATGGACACCACAGCAGGCAGGAGTCAAAAATCCACTTCAAGCCAACAGGAGCCGGGAGCAGGCTATCAGCAATGATGGGAGGAGGCAGAAAAGTGATCTAACATCAGCAGTCCCTATGACCATTGATGCACTATTTATCCAGACAGTCTGAAATATCTTCCTTGAGTAATCTCAAAGCCACCTAGCAGTTGGGTAGGCATCTTATTGAAATGCAGACGAGACAGAGATCAGAAAGAACTCAGAATATGACAGAATCTTTCAGCATTCAGAGTGCTACTCTGGGCCAAGGCAAGAGGAAGCAGACTAAAGAAGTAGCTCCGTTGGAGGCGGGGGTGGAGGGGTGGGGAGGGACAGCACAGAACACAGTGGGTACATCACTGCTGCAGGTGAGCTCAACTCTTGTCTGGGGTGATATAGGGTAGTACAGGTTGTGGCTATATCGACACTTCTGCACTTACCCTTCTAACCTGCCCCCTCCTAGGCCCAGGGATGGGCTGCAAGGCTGATGGATGCTGGCCTGGGCCATGGAAGCAAGAGAAGCAATGATGAAACTCTGGGCCACAAGTAAAACTTAGTGCAGCAGGGTAGACCCACAGTCCATCCAGCCCAGAGCATCTATCCAACCATGAGGTTGATCTCATGCAATGGTTTGAAGACTTGTTGTTGTTGTTTGGAGTAATATAACATTTTTCCTAAGGGAACTTCTTGATAGCTCAGAATTTACCAGGAATCAGATTCTGCTTTAAAGAGAAATGAATGAGGACTCAGACTATCCCTTCTTCTACTCTTTCCCACAAATACCTCTGAGGGACTTTAGGTTTTATAGCATGAATGGTGAAGACTCCTAGCTCCTAACCTCCCTCAACAATCTGGTGGCAACCCATTGCCACATAGTTTTCTAATGCCTTTTTAACAGATCTATTTAAATTTGGCCATTTGTGCTACAGTGCCCACCATTTGGAAGCAATGTCTTTCTCTTGTCTTAAACTTGCTCTGTTCTAACTTCAAGGAGTATTTTTGAGGTGGTTACACTGGAACTATTTATGACTTTGGAAACTTTGTTCATATCTTCCTCCTCCTTTCCAGACAGAACATTCCTAATCTGTTTAGTCTGTTCTCATTGGGATGAAATGCAATAATATATGTAAAGCACCAAGCAAGAGGGGGAAATGGCATGAAGGAGAAATTCAGAAACACTGTGCACTTATGCTTCCATTTCCTTCTTCTTCACAACATAAACAGCCCTTTCAACCTGGGCTCAGTGGCACACACCTGCAAATCCCAGGACTCAGGAGGATGAGGCAGGAGGATCTCAAGTCTAAGGCCAGCTTGGGTTATACAGTGAGACACCTTCCCATTGTTTTAACTTCCATTATGTTTTTCATCATGCCTTTTATTTACTTCTTTTCTTTTCTTTCTTTTTTTAAAATTGGTACTAGGTTTTGAACTTGGCTTGCTCAGCTGGCCCTCTGCTTACGCTATGCTTCCTGCTTGGCTTTTTGTTGATTATTTTTAGAGATAAAATCTTGTGGATTTTTTCTACTCTCCCTCTCTGAACAGTGAGCCTCTGGATCTCAGTATTTTGAGTAGCTAGGATTATAAGTGTTAAGTCATCATCCTTGGTTTTTTGATCCCATTCTTTTCTTTTCTTTTTTCCCCCCACAAGTCAGCATATCTATTCTGTACTATTTATTTCCTTGCAAATGGTTTAATTCATGGAGGAAAAAGTCATTTTAAGCATGATTATCTTTGTCCCATTTTTGATCCCAAATAAAGGAGGCAAATGGGATCATTTTTACCAGTGTGAATACTGATATATAAGGGCTGGGAAGGTGGCTCCATGGTACAGTGCTTGCCTTGCATGCATGAGGCCTTGGTTTGATTCCTCAGCACCACATAATCAGAAAAAGTGGGAAGTGGGGCCTAGGCTCAAATGGTAGAACGCTAGTCTACAGCTGAAATGCTGAGGGACAGTGTCCAGGCTCAGAGTTCAGGCCCCACAACCAACAACAACAACAACATCAAAATGAAACCACAATACTGATATGAGTGCACTCTTTTATAAGTAACCTCTAAGTTCTCTTACTATGAATATTATAGCAAAAATAAACTTGGGACTGTGTCCCTTTTATGGTATTGTACAACTGAGGGAAGGAGGGAGGGAAGGAGAGAAGATGGGGGAAGAGTAGGAGGAAAAGAGAGAAAGATTGCAAGTGTGGAAAGAGAAAAGGAGAGAAAAAGAAGAGGAGGAAGGGGGAGGGAGAGAGGGAGTGATAGAGAAAGAGAAGGAGAAGGAAGGAGAGAGATTGAGAAAACATGAGCCAAGTGATTGAGCAATGCTGATATAACAAAACAACATGGGAAGAAGTTTACTACAGCACATGCAACAAGTGAAGAATATGAGTTCTCAGGATAGGAACATTAGGAAGAAGCTGGGGCTCACTTCCTAATGAAGTGGGCAAAGAAAAAGAAAATCACTTACAACTGCTAGGCACTATTTGTTCTGTGATAAAGAAATCATTTATCAGATCCTTCAGTTTTAAGTACATCTATCCTAAAACTCAACAGCCCCATTTTTACCTAAACAATAGCAACATTCAACACTCCACACATAGATATATAAAGATGTTCGGTCTAGTATTGTTCTGAAGGGGGAAATTTTGGAAATACCTTAAGTGTTCATCAAATTGGATTGATGAAACACATTGTAGAGTGCCCATACATGAGAATACTACATAACACGGGGTGGGGAGGGGGGCATTCCATGGTAAAATAAGGCACATGTTAACATAAAGTCTCAGAGGCACTATGTCAAAAAGACAAGTTATACATAATTTTAGTTTTTGATTATATAAATATTCAATAGGAAACCAACTAGAATGCTACATAGAATGCAACTTTGTAGATGAAGTAAGTTGTCACTTTTTATACACCTTAAAAAAGCTAGCTGTGGCACACACAGCGCTTATAATATATTGGCTGCAAAGTCATACCACTTAAGCTCTGTGTAGCCCTAGAAATGTCACAGTAGAGAGGTAACTTAACCTCATCAACTAATTTACTCATTTGTAAAATGGTAATGTGAAAATCCAAATCTAACAGTTATTGTGATAATTAAATGAATTAACTTTCATAAGGAAGTTAGAAGCTATCTGGCAAAAACATTCACTCTTCTTTTAGATGAGCACTGTTAACAAGTTTTTGTTTGTTTGTTTTTAATTATCAGAAGGAAAGTAGACAGAACCAGAAAAGATTAATGCTTGATGATAAAGGGTTTTGAAGACCAGGCTAAGGAGTGAGAATTACTTCAATAGGATTAGAACAGCCTTTCATTCATTCAATAAATATTACTAAGTATCTTCCACGTGTCAGAGATCATTCCGGGTGGTTGGAATATATCAGTGAATGAAATGACTGATCAACGACAGCATTTTAGAAAAGGAGCATGTCAGTCAAAGTTGCCATTTTGAACACGAGAGGTGAACAAGTGGTGTGGGGAGGGGGGCGGGGGTAATAGAAGCTAGGGTCCTGTATGTATAAGTGATTATGAATTTCTGGTATGCAGAGGAGCTCCAGGTCTGAAGCCTGGAAGACCTCAGTTAACAGACTAGAATTCTGGTATCCAAACAGTGGCTGAAGTTGGAGGCAACAAATGGAGAGCTGTGGTGGGCCAGAAAGCCCCAAACAGCAGCTTTTCAGAGTTCCTCTCAGCACAGCTCACCTCCACTGGCCTGGATTCAGGCAGCCTGGTTCTCATCCCATGCTCAGCACTACCCAGGGGGATGGATGTTGGAGAGGCGGTGAGGGTCATCTAGATGATGCCCAGGGTGCTCACTGGCTCAAGCTAACATTCTACAGTTTTCCTATCACCATGAAGAGGAAGGTGAGCTGGACTTCTTTTCCCATGACCAATATTTTATATTCCATGATCAAAAGAGAGACTGTTAAAACACAGGATTCCAACGTGTAAAGGTAAAGCATGAGGAGACAGTTTATATTCCCTGCCTTTTACAGAAAGTGCATGTTGAAGTTGGAGCCAAATGCTTGTGTCAAGATCTGAAAATAGGTCGCTGGAATAATTTCATTCCATACGTGCAGCTGTTCTGAAGTGTAAACCACACTCCCCTAGTACAACCACCATCTGTCCTATAAGGAATCCAAGCATTCATCTCGCCCTTATTTTTAGCATAAGAGGTCAAAGGTACACAAGGTGAAATTTACTTGGGACCACTGTCCCAGATGCAGATGGTGGGGAGGGAGAGTTGAGGACCAGTTATAAATGGTAATATCTAAGTTTGTGAGTATTTAAACTAGATGGCTTAAAAAATCAAAAGAAATAAATAATGGGAAAACCAAGTGGCAAACAGAAGCCACAAAACCCATATTTTATTTCTGTCCATTCATTCAACATATCAGGCTCACAGAATAAATCACCAGCATAAACAGGCTCTGACTCATTTCCCATTGCTTGCTGTGGTTAGGTTCTTTCTCTCCCCCACCCTCACCCCCCACCCCCAAACCGCCCCAAGGTCATGGAACACATGAAGTTCAGGCTCACTCTGTGTGAGAAAAGTTGAGCATGAAGATAGCTATGTTAGCAGGGGCATCCCAGATTTCTACTACCCACAAGTAATGCTCAGAACCCAGGCTCCATCATCCATCCTAACCCCTGGAAGCAGGCCCCAGGCAAGCCCTGATCCCATCTCTGCCACTTGCTACCTACATGACTTGGGGCAAGTAACTCAGCTCCTTTCTGCCTCAGTTTCCCACTTATAGGGTTGTGATGAGCCTAGTTACTATTTGTACATTGTTTTGAACAGTGCCATCTGTATAATAAGCACTGTATAACTGTTTATAAAATAAATCTTAGTTGCCAGAGGCAACACAAAGCAGCTTATGCATTGATTCTTTTAAATGACATTTTCTCACTGCTTATCCTCCTCAGCTCATAAAACAACATGGAGAACCATAGGTTAAGTAAGACAAAGATCAGCTGCTCTTCATGCTAGGAATTCACAAGGAAAAAGGAGACAAGTTTGTTAGCAGAGATAGAATAGAATGCCCTGGCACGGTGCCCACCAGCCTGAGAGTCTGTGACTTCAACCATTTGCATCAGTTAGTTGAATCGATTTTATTCTTTATAGTTTTTCTTAAGGCGTATGTGTTTGTAGATGTTTGCACATATGTATGCAGCTGCACATACATGCACCCTGCAGAGGAGGGAGGGAGTACATAACAGCCAAGAGGAGGAAGATGCTTGAGTTTGAGTCATTTCAGCTCCAATTCTTGAGAGTTGTTACCTGCAGCAAATTTCTTAAGTCTTGATTAATAGAGCAGAAAACTAGGGGTGTTAATCTCAAGGAGGATCTTGACAAGTGCCTTTTGGGTGCTCTTTCTGTGCAAGATCTATTACTCAAAATGCCTGGGATGATTTTTTTTTTGCTCCCCTGCAGGCCAGCCAAAAAGGCCACAGCCTCTGCCTGGCTATGGACACATCCTCCACCCTAACCCCTGAAGCCAGGCCCCATGTGCAAGCTCCAGTTTTGCCATTTACCATTTTGTAAGGTTGGAACTATCTTAACCTAAACTTAACCTCAGCTTACCTATATAAAAAGTCATGGTGGGCTGGGAAGGTGGCTCATGGTAGAGTGCTTGCCTTGCATGCATGAGGCCCTGGGTTCAATTCCTCAGCACCACATAAGCAGAAAAAGGCGGAAGTGGCACTGTGGCTAGCTTTGAGCTGAAGAGCGGAGGGACAGCGCCCAGGCCCAGAGTTCAGGCCCCATGACTGACCAAAAAAAAAAGACAGTGGTAACAACACCAGAATCTATCTTTAAATCAGCTATAAATTCAAATACTCACTAACTTAGGCTGATGACTGTCAACCACAGCAGATTTTACACAGTAACTGTTTGGGAAACTCAAGTGTTCCAGTGAGATCTTAGATGTTATCAATCTCTGGATTGTAATGGGCATTTTATTAGCTAGTTCACATACTGAATTTATAAATCTCCAGTGAGAAAAAAAGTGGGCAGGAAAATCAAATAGGCTCTGCTGACTGAAGTGGAGATCAGTGGGAGGGAGAAGGTGGACAGAGAAGGTGAATGAGGACAAATGTAGTAGAGGTAGTTTGTTCACATACATGAATAAAGGACAATGCAGCAAGAAGTGAGTATTTGATCAAGATACATTGTATACAGGTCTGGAGATTTCACAATGAAAACTCCTTTGTGTAATTAATGTATGCTAATAAAAAATAATTCTTTAAAAGTCTCTAGTGAGAACTCTTTTTAAACATGTCATCTGCCTCCTGCACTGTTTTTCTTCTTGTGAAAAAAATTCAAAACAAATCAGCTATTTAGTAACCAGAAGAGATTCCAGCACTTTTTGCAGGAAAAGATTTCATGCTGAGCTGCTCTGGTGAATGAGCTATCTGTCCTGTTGTGGGTTTCTCATGCTTCCATTGTAGGATGGATAAGGAGCTGGGTAAGCAACCCAGGACAGGGTGTGAGGATTCAGTGGAGCCCCAGTGGAGAGGCCTGGTACATCAGTTCTGGCCTTGGTCCTTCTGTAACTGACTAGTTAGTTATCACTTAACTATGCCAGGCTGTGTTGTCTTCATTTGTGACACAAGAAAAGCTGCAATGAGCAAAAAACCAAGGAGACAATTCACCTGGGAAGCCATCAACAAACAATGTTCACCTTCAATAGTTATCAGAGAAATGAAAATGAAAGCAATACAAATGCATCACTTTGACATTTATGCAAGTAAAGGTTTACTTATGGTTTGCATCGCAGGAGTGAGCAAGGCACATTGGCACAGATGCTTGAAAGTGGAAAACATAATTCATATCATGACTCCTGAACGAGAACAGGTAAAGTTGGATCTGAATCATCATCTCTGTCATTTACTAGTTCTGAGGCTCAACACTTTTTAACCTGCTGAACTATGAGGTAAAATGAAGATGAATAAATAATGCTTCCCATTACTTGGGGGTTTCTCTGGGACCTGGAAATCATGTTAGGTAATGGCCTAATGTTTAGCAGATTGTAGGTGCTTATTGTTGCTACTGTGACAAAGACAATGGTGACTAATTCTGCGCATCTGACTCATGTTAGAATGAATGGCAAAGGAAAGACTCATTCTGTTCTCAGTTCTTAGATACCTTGTCAGAGCTGACTTCTCCCCAGCAGTTGACCACCCAACAGCAGTCCCCTGAAGAGGTCCTCAGTATGCATCCGTCAAAAACATCCCCTATTGCTTGGCACAGTGACTCAGCTACTCAGGAGGCTGAGATCTAAGGATCATGGTTTGAAGCCAGCAGGGGCAGAAGAGTCTGCAAGACTCTTATCTCCAACAAACTACTTAGAAAAAGCCAGAAGTGGCACTGTGTTTCAAGAGATAGCGCGCTAGCCTTGATAACAGAGAGACTCAGGGACAGAGCCTAGACCCTGAGTTCAAGCTCCAGGACCAGCAAAAAAAAATTTTTTTTAATTCCCTATCACACAAGACACTACACATAAGATGTCACTTCTACCCAGCTAGCTGGTGTCCATTCGGCTCCACAAATGTCCTCCAGGTTTGGAAAAGCCTGATTCCTCCAGCTGTTCTATCCAGAACAGAGAGCACACCCCTCCCTCCCATACTCCAGTGTGGGCCTGTCTGCCACCACCTCTAGAGCTCAAATCCTCTGACACATGACACATGCCTGCCACCACCATCTGGCACATCTCCCGTGCCAATCATGAGCCACATTTCCCACCGCCCCCTCCAGGCAGAGGATCCACTCACTTGTTTTCAAATGATCTCTTTGCTTCTAGGAAGGCCTTTCTCCCCTTCCTTAGATTTCTCCTAAAATATATTTCTGGCTTGTTGGGAACTCAAGTCCAGCCTTGACTAGGACTGCTGTCAAGTATTTATCTATGCAATATCAAAGATGGCTCTTCTCAAATGGTTCTTTGAATTCTTTCTCAATACCAGGTTCCTTCTCTGTTCCCATTCTGCAACCTAATAAGGACTGAAATCTGTTTTCAGTAGTTACTTGATTTCAACCCCCCCCCCTCAGCTTTAAAAATAATTTCAGAGCACCATAGAACGAAGGGACAAAAAAGATGTGGTGGAGTCCACATTGTATTCGTGAGCAAAACAGGCTAGAGGGGGAAGCCAGGTGCTGCACACACAGGGGTGGGTGCAGGTGAGAGATACCTAGAAGCAGGTGCTTCTACTCTATAGAGGAATGCTCCTTATCCTATTTTGTCACCAATCCAGAGCCAGCCTTTTAGGGCTTTTAATAGACAATGAACACACCTCTTCCCTAGTGGGGCGCACTTAGGAACCTGACAGCACTGCAAAATTAACTCCCCCCAGGGCTCCCCAAAAGATCAGATTCATTCCTTTCTCATATCTGGGTTTTTGCAAGTGTCACTCCCTCTTCCTGGTAACCAGGGCTAAGTCACACTCAATCTGTAGGTGCTTTCTCCAGGAAGCCTAACCTAAGCCTACAGTTCCTTGGAGTGCCTCACCAGACCTCACAAGCTGCGATGGTTCACTTATCTTACCACATGTCTGTCTGCATCCATCTTCTCCTGTGGCACGCACATAGTGTGAGCAAGAAACAGACACAACAAACTATGTGTTAAGCTCCTGGGGTCAAGCAGAGGCCCTTTCACTTGCCATGAATTTCCCAAATTGTTACATGCAGCATAGAAATCCAGTAGTACCAAGTCCCGCCTCAGAACCCTGAGTGATGATGCCAGCTACCATGGCTGAGGATCTCAGGACAGGAGGAATACAAGAAAGGTAATTCCAAGCCACCCTCAATGACAATTGCCACTGCTTCCCCAATTAAGCAAATTGAATGTATAGTCTACAAAATTGGAAAAAGGGAGGGAAGGGTTGAGTTAGAAAGGATGAGTAAGAATGTTGAAAGCAGTGACATTGATCAAGATGCACTGTATTAATAAACTGCCTTATTGAATAGCAATTCCTTTGTAAAACTACTTAAAAGATAATTTTTAAAAGTCTTTGTTTAAATTAAACAATGAACTACCTGGGTGCTGGTGGCTCATGCCTGTGATCCTACTGTAATCCTACTCAGGAGGCTGAGATCTGAGGATCATGGTTTGAAGCCAGCCTGGGCAGAAAGTCTCTGTGAGACTCTTGTCTCCAATTAGCCACTCAAAACCCAGAAGTGGCGCTGTGGCTCAAGTGGTAGAGCGCTAGCCTTGAGCACAAAGAGGGTCAGAGGCAGCGCCCAGGCCATGAGTTCAAGTCCCACAGCCAACAACAAAAATGAACTATTTATGCATGAAATGGGATATAGCGTCTGGATTTTACTTTAGGTACCCTAGCAGAAGGAGGCTGAAATAAGATAGCCCAGGTTGGTCAATGTTGAACCTAGATGGCAGGCACATGGTGGTTCATATACTTTATTTGCATGTGTTTGAAAATTTACACAATAAGGAGTTTTTGTTTAAAAAGCAATTTATGAATGGTAAATCTCCAGCCATCTTCTCTTCTGTTATGAATCTGCTTTCCTTCCAGTAGAGTGCAGTATCTTGGACAACAGAAGCTGTTCTTTTGCTATGTCTCCCCAGTGTACTCATCCAAGTGAGGATGGCAGCTCTTCTGGACACTTCGACATCCCCTGCTCAGTTACCTGGCTCCAAACAGACCTGTCACCTTCCATCAAACAAGCTCACTGACTAAGCTATCTCAGCTCAACCTCCGTGTTGGCTTTGTCTCTGCCTTCTTCCTCAACCGAAGGATAGGCAGCCAATAACACTTTGAAATTCCTTTGGTAGGGACACCTTTCCTTTCCATTCTGACTGCTCCAGCTCTGCCTAAAACTTTAGCACTTGAAGCACTTGGAATTCTGCAGTCCCCTTCTAGAAGCTCTCCCTCCTTTTACCTTTCTCCTTTCAGTGCAAACAATTCCATTTTCCCAAGCCTTAGATTACAAAGCTTGATGCTTTTACTTGGAATCACTCATTTCAAAATTCATTTAAGACCCTATCTATTTGCATAATCCTCTCAGGAGCCCCTGAGGTAATATTAACAAGCCCCATCTTTCACAGTTCACTGTTTACCTTCCATAATCATTTAGAATAGAGTAAGAATCAGCTAAATGGATGGATGCATTTATTAATAAACGCATCCATGGAAAAACTTAGTGATTCACTTTTCCCTCTATGATGCCTATGAGGTGCTAGGCTACAGCGCAGGTCCTCTTCTCTTTGAAATCATGTATTACAATCCCATGATAACTAAATATTAAGAACCTTTTCTGGAGACCCAACTAAGGGTTATTTGAAAGCCTAAATAAGAGATACATACTATTTAAACCTTAACTACAGGTAAAACCACCAATGTCTGCCTACATGTAAACTTGATCTAACACTCAATATCTCTTTTGCTTGGCTTCATCATCAAAGGAGGGGACTCTTTTCCACTAAAAGCTTCTTGATAGTTTGTTTCTTTTGCTTCTTTGTCCTTGGAAGTGATGGAGATTGAACCCAGGGCCTTGTACATTTTGGACAAGCACTCTACAATTGAGCCAGAGCACCAACCCAATACTTCGCTTTATAGAAGCCATAATGCCTGCACCTAAAATGTCATATTACCAAAGTGCAGAAAGTTCCTTTTAACTATAAAGGCCAGCCGCTTGCCAGATAGAGAAATCAGATTCTATGATATGAAGTGCCTCTCCAGAACTTACCTCCTTAGGGAATTGCTTTTATTCCTTTGTTCAAAAAGTATGGTTCTACTAGGTCTTTCCTCCTACTGTTGTGACAGTATCCCATTGCCAAGGTAAGCTTCATGTCTCTTCACCCTGCCTTTAGAGCTGGTACATTACTTCATACCCAGAGCAACCAACAGACAGTCAGGTAGTGTTTACCTGATCAGAATGAATTATTTATTTTGAAAATGAGTCAGCAACACACTCAAAATCAAATAGCAGGTGAACAGCTATGGAATCCACAATCTCTAGAGCTTCTAAATCCTGTTCTGGACACTTCAGATGACCCTGGGATTGGGCACAAGGACCGCTGGGAGGGTGAAGGAAGCTGTGGTCCCTGCATGTAAGGACATCTCACAATCTGGGAATGAGGCATGAAGGCATGGCCGGCTAAAGACCATTTGGATCACAAGAAGCTGGAGATGACAGCCCTATCCCATATAGATCTCGTATAGATCCTATATAGATCCCCTGTATATTGCCTGGCACAAATCCAGATCCACCTTGTCTCCTGAGAAGTCTTCTAACAACCCTGATCTGTGCCAAGGCTTACAGACCTGAGTGGTTCCTCCAGAATATGGAAGAAGAAACCCAGGTTTAAACCAGCACCTGATAAACAAGTGAGCACAAATTGCACCTGTATTTTTCAGCCATATGAAATCAGGTCTGGGTTTCATCGCTAACATGGAATAATACCACTGACTCCAAAGGGATTCCTGAATGAATTCAAAGGAATATGAAACATGGAAACAGTACAATCCTAGGCTGGATTATTCCCTCTCCCCGACCTTTTTAGTGCCTCTCATTGCCCTCCTATATAAAAAATGTTCAACGTCACTTACAGTTATTAAGGATCTTGAACCCAAAGGGGCTAATTTACTCAGTATTCTACTTCTGGAAAATTCAGTAAGAGTGGGATGATAAAGTCCATTTCTCCCCCTTCTCTTTCTTCTTCCCAACAGGCTTAAGTATCTCTAAACCAACATCACTCCTTATCTTGTGGCAGCTACATAATGGTACCCAAAGGTATTAACCTGGTCAGATGCTGAGTATAAATCTTTGTCACTAAGGGACTGATAAGGATGTGCTCCAACAGTACAGACCACTACCCCTAAGAAAAGTATCCCAGACTAGCCTAGCACTTCCTCTCCTGTCTCCAGAACTAGCTGTCCCCTCCACCCAAAGTGTCACTAGTGCTGAAGTTGAGGAGGCCTGCTCTATTATTATTATGTATTCCTTTTTTTCACAGTAGCTATCTCATTCATATTTATACCCCCTATTTATTGCCTGGCACATTCTAGGAACTAAAAAAAAAGTCTGTTAAATAACCACATGACCTTTTTGGGGTGAAGATCACATCTCTTGATTATTCCTGCTAACTCTGGACCATCACTAACTCTCTGTGCTGGGCTTTTCTGTGCTTGTTTCGATACAAATTCTGACTTCAATGACTCTGCAAAGAACTCTTCCTCCCTATTCTTCTATTACCTTCAGGGGAGCCTTGCTGTGCAGGTCATGAATGACACAGAACTAGGGCCACTTGCAGCAAGGCACAGCACTGGGCACCTGGGCTGCAGGGTTAGACAGTTGAGACCATGAGTAAATAAGGAATGGTGGAGACAACAACTGGGAGTGGGGCCAAACTACCAAGCAAGCAAACAACAGGATTGTTAGGTTAGGGTCTCAAACATTGATTACTTTTCAACTCCTCCACAGGCCACTTATTTAATTAATGGACAGGGAGCATCAGTTTCTCAACTTGTAGGAATCCTCTCCTATTTCATGAAGCAGTACTATATGACAAATACTTTCTCAAAACATTGAGTCACAGATCATTTGTTTCTTTGTGCTTTTGCTACCGAGTTCATGTGAATTATGATAAGCTTATTTTTTGTGATTGTAAGGAGCTGGTAATTCTCAGCAATTTCAAGAATGAAATGTTCACAGTGACACGCAAGGTTTGGGGATTCAAAAGCATGGCTATCTAAAACATTATTTGATTGACTATATTTTATATTTATATGTGGATATAGTCTAATTTATGTTTAGAGAAATGGAGGCAGGCAATTTTACCAGGCAACTAAGGTTTAGAGTGTTGCTAGGCTTCTGAAGGTAAAAATTAGTTGCTTTTACTAGCAGCCCTGTGGTTTCACCCTTAATTCCTTCAGAACTCTTGGCTGAAGGCCAACCTGCCCTTGTGATTTATTCAAATCCAGTTTGTCAACTAGGTCTAGAACATTCTGTGCATCTACCACAACTTGATCTGGTATCTGCTCCTAAAGAAGATTGGGGAATGGTATTCATTTTGACATATTTTTCTGAAAAGAGCCAAGTGCCTGCTGGCAGCACTTTATACCCTCCAAGGAGTATTCTGATCACCCATGAAGTTCTTCCAGGGCTGGTTCTTGCAGTTCAATTACTTTTAAAGACCCTGTTATTATAGCTTTAATATCAGTGGCTTATACAATTCTCCTTCAATTATCTGTGGGTGTTTTTATGGGCTTCTTAGATACATCTCCTCGTTTGCCTAATTGAATCAACTTGCTGTTTTTGAAGAAGTCTCTTCCTTGTGAATTATCTTTAGTCTAGCTGATCTGTTTGCGCTGAATCTATAAATAATCATTATTCTAGATAATATTCCAGCCTCCAGAGATATAAGGATAAAATATACTGAGGTATAGAGGGTTTCTTTATTTTTCTCTTATTAGAAAAAGAGGAAGGAAAGGGAACCTGGTTCTGCTCAAGCATACTTCTCTAAAGGAAGTTTTTGAATCTTACCATATTTTAAGCTCCCCATCAGGAAGCTAATGCTTTAAAACATTGGAAAGTTGTTGAAGACTATTATTGTTTTCATAACTTATTTATGTTTTTCTTAGTTCTTATCCTGGTTTTCAGTTCTTGCAGCAGACAGTTAACCTTACACTCACTGGGGTCATTAAATCACAGAAGGTTGCACACAGATACTCCCCAGCACCTTCTATGATGCTGTTTTTCTTTTTCTTCTGGAAAATTATTAGCACAGGAAATGATCATTTGTCCTAATTCATCCCAGGGAGGTATTTTGCCAATCTATAAGTGAGTAAACATTCTCATTATTACTAATTGGCCTAATTTGTTAGCTCAGCCAGTCCTACTCTAGTTTCCAGCACAATCTCATTATCCTTGTCAGGTGGCCCATAACCCTTCTCCACTGCCATATTTTCACTAGCTATTGACTATTTCCACCCACTGAGCATTTCTTGATAGCATTTTTATGCTCAGGCTCCCTTGGATTTCTCTACTACTCAGAATCTGTTTCATGACCTCAGCTTCATATCCTTTCTCAGCTGTCTCAAGAGCACCCTTGATTCTGGAGAAAACCCTGGTCTTTTTATACCTCTGTCTCCTGCTTTCATTAGGATCCTCTAATTCTACTGACCTTTTTGGGGCTATAGGCTACGTGGATATAAAGGGATATAGCTCGCATCTGTCTGTCTGTCTGTCTATCCATCCATCAATCTATCTACCTACTTACCTACCTACCTATCTCTCTTAGACAAAGCTCAGGAAGCTATGTTTTAACCAATTCCACAAAACTGCTGTTTATACATAACCTGAAGAAGCATCTTTCTAAAAACACTGTTGATTCCTTTTCAAAATTCTCTGAGACTACCCCATGGAAGTCTCATAGTTTCCTTTTTTTAACTGTTTGAAATTTTCTCAATCAGTGCTTGACTTACTATTTCAATACAAATAAAAGCAACAAAGACCTATATTAAGGATGCATGAAGAAGGAAAAGGTAACTTGTAGCAATCATTTCCGGATGTTCCTAGCAATTATCTCTCAATTATTTACAGCTACACACGTTTCCCTCTCTCCAATATAAGTGTTTTTGTGCTGTAAAACTATTTGAAGACTAAGGATATTTCTTAAGATGTTACCGATATGCCAACAAGCAAAGTCAGGACAACCTCTGAGTAGAAGTCCAAATAAATTATGAAAAGCTTTTGTTACAATACCTTCTCTAAAGTTTCCAATAACTGGAAGAGAATAGACACAGCACAATGAAAATTTAGCATGTTTTCTTTTCTTTTTATTTTCATTCCTTTTCTTGAAGATTAAAACTGCTTCCATATCCTTCTCAGACTTAGGCTTAAAGCACATATTACCAGCTATATATTACTATGGACAAAAACATTCACAATGGTCACAATGCTAAAATAATACAAAATGCAAGAAATTCTGTTCCTTGTTAGTTTCCCAAGAGAAAGACAGAGGACTGCGTGAACTAAAAGGGCTCATCCATAAAACAATAACAACTGGATGCACAAACATCTTCCCACTCAATCAAAGTTCTAGCCAGAGTCCCCTAACAAAAACACTTATTTTCAACCAATTAAGGTGATCAGAATCGCTGCATCTCTCTGTATGTAACAGGGCCACAGGCACTCAATCTCACCAAGACACTCTACACTCAGACTGGGATGAGATCTCCCAAATGCACCCTTTCCACACAACTCTGGACACAGGAAAAACGAGTTTTTCTGTCAGTGAACTGACAGCATTCATCATTTTATTTGCTTATAGTTGTTATTTTCTGCCACAGTTGTAGAAGGAACTCTTAACTGAAAGTTTCAATGTTAATGCCAATAAAATATCATTATGCTCTTGTAGAGGGTTATAGAAATTCACAGATAGAGTCATGTGAGCCATTTTAAGAAGTCTTCATAGCTTAAATTCCTTAAACATAGTACTTTGTGATGAAGTTAGCCAAATACAGAGAAACAAAACAGTTTTCAAGTTTTATCCTAAGTTATTTTTAACTCCAGAATTTTTTTAAGGAACAGAATGAGTTAGTGGGGAGCAGAAAACCATTCCTTGAAATGATTTCTTATCAAGATAATCTAACCAAATAAGACCTATGTTCGTTGATTGTAATGTTTGTGAATACATAGAGGAACTGGATTACTGTTCCCACAAACTATGGATATTTACTCTGAATTTTTTTTAAAACAAAGTAGGTCTGAAGTACCAAAAAGCACATAGCTCATTTTAATTAGGAATTTTAGCAAATGCTTTTATTGAACTCGTAAATGTAGGTTTCCCCTCTTTAAAATTACATATAGACATTATATATTTCCTACTAGTATCATATCCACAAAAGCAAAAAAACAGTTCACAAATCAAATCTTTAAAAAAAATGAAAAGAAAAAATCAAATCTGTAAAAGTGAGTATCCTGAAGAAAAAATAAATTAGAAATTTCCACTAAGTAAAAGTTGATATTTAACTCACACAAGTCCTCATTAAAATAAAACAAAACAAAAACAAAAATCCTTACAGCACACATCTCAGGAAGGATCTCAGGATCTTTTTCAAGTTCTTTGTAGATTAAAATACAAAGAAATAATTTGCCAAGACAGTGATTTCAGGGAAAGAAAAATATGCATCTCTATAGTTAAGTATTTTGGGTTAAAACATTTTTGGAACTTTCTTACCAAGGAAAGAAACTTCTCTCATCCTCTTTACAAAATGTCTCAGAGGAATTACATTTGTCTAACAGTACACAATGGGACTAGTGAAGGAGCAGTCTGCGAGATTCTGGGCATTTAAGAGCCTTGAGTGACTTCTTAGACAAGGAACATTCTTACCTGGTCATTTTTAGTCCTCCAGCATCCATATCCATCTTTTAGCAAGGCAGAAATGGGTCCCTCCGAGAGAGGGAAGAGCCAACCACTCTTCAAGGCCGGCTGAGAGCGTGCAAAGCCACAGCTGACAGTCTGCTTCCCTCTCCTGGGGCTCTCTGCCTAAGAGGCTGCACAGAAACCCAGGCTGGTGCCAAATCTTAATCCCTTTGCAGAATCGCGCATGGAACTGCCTCACCTCTTCCATTCCTGCAAAACCTCTTCCTGCTGCACTTCCTTTTGAAACCATTAATCACCATAACGAGACTGACCGAGGGAAGCTCAATCTCAAACCCTAGTGAAGGATTCTGCAACATGCAATGTGATGAGTGTTTACATTAGCCGAAATGAAATGATGTAATAGCCAGAATCAAGGGAAGGCTTCAATCCAGACACAGTGTATTACAATAACTGCTGTGAAGTACTTCTCCACTTTAAAAAAAAAAAAGTCCACCTGTAAAGTTAGGGTCATTTGGATTAGTCTAGTCCATCAATAATACTATGTTTTTCAAACAGAAATTTTGAAAGCCACAGTTATTTATAGTTCTAGTCAAGTTTTTCTTTTTTAAAAGGCAACAAACAAGACCAAGAGTGTATTCATGTGCAAAGAACTTGTTATGGAGAGGGGATAAATGATGTGAGTGCCATCCATGTTGCACAACACCAGAGTCCCCCCCGAAGTACAAATGCCTTCAAAATTTCAAGCACCTCTCAAGAAAGACGGTGTTCATTTAAGAGAGTGGACCATTGTTTTTCCTATTTCTGTTGATGATCAACAGTTGTCCATTCTTGCTGAGCAAGTTCTATTAATCACTTTGAGATCTCTGGTGCCTGAATCATTTGGGACAGGAGAGTTGAGAAGCCACAAAACTCTCGGATGACAAGGGGTGAGAGTTTCTCCATAGCATCTGCTTGGGAGAAAGATCAGAGAAGGCTCCACAACAGATTAAAAGTTAGCATGAGATAATGGAGATTCCAGAGGAAGACTGTTGGATTTTGGATATGCCACTGATCATAATACTCAATTTTAAAAGGTGTTTCTTCCATGTCAGGCATGTGCTAAGCACTTTCATCATTATTTCCTTTAACTCTCACAACTCCTCTGGGGAATAGATCTTATTATTTGTTCCTGTTCTGCAGATAAAGAACTCAAGTTCAGAGAGAACAGTAGTGCTTGAAAGGAACCAGAGTTACCTGATGTGCTTCTTCATGGCCACGGTATGGCTCCTACCAGCTCTGTGAGCTACCCAATCACAGTATGTTCTACACTATGAAGAGGGACAAAGTATTAATTTCACAAAGGTGTGAGAAACATGTGCTTGTAGTTCCCTACATGCATATAACAAATTCTTGATATTGTTGTCCAGGAACACCATGACCTAGAGTTCTTGGCTTACTTGCAAGGCCTTTGCAAGAAAGGTGTGACCCGGAAATGTAGGTGTAAGAATCACATTCCAAATAAAATGTACTGGCCTGGCCCAGTTGTACCATGAGCCAATGAGTCATATGACCTTAGTCGATCCAACTCCCTTTCTGGATCTCAGTAACAGGATGGCTCTCTAGATTTTCTTCCAATATGAATTTGTTGCATCTGTGTGAGCACGTGTGTGTGTGTGTGTGTGTGTGTGTGTGTGTATGTGTGTGCGTGTGTGTGCATGCATGCATGCCCACGCATGTGTGTATGTATGCATGCATATGCTTTTGCTGGAGATTAATACCAGGGCCTGGCACAATCTAACACTGATTCAAAATTTAAGTGTAGAATCAGCCTTCCAGCTGATTTTTCTATGACACATGATTATAAATGATATGAACCTTAAGTGAGATACTTTTAAAAAGTCCAGAATGTATGAATCCAATGAGAATTCACTTCAATATCACTATCTTAACCATCACACCAATTTAGGTGCTGTGCTTAGGGCAGTATATGGAAAATCTTTGTTTTTATAAAGCATTTCATAAGGGAAGTATTATTGTCTTCAGATAAGGAAATTGCATAGTCCTAACAATTGATAAGTGAACAAGTAAGGACTGGAGCTAAGCCTAGTAAACTCTAGAACCAACTACACTACCCATTGTTCCAAAAATGTTCTTGTCAGGGCAATTCTAAAACACTTCTTCAGAAACTTCCTACAGAACCCCTATGTTCAGCTTTAATAAGTATACATTTTAAACACATCCTCCATTCTTGGTATGTGGCAGGTGTAGACATATGATATGGAGCCACTCTCTAAAACCTTCCAACCTACTAGGGAAAAGGGAGGCAGGAGGTAATTCTGTCACAAAGGAGATTGGACAGTGTTACAACAGAGCTAGAAAGCACAATGGGAGTCTAAGCCAGTGAGAAATTAACTTCAAAATTATCCAAATTACTGCTAATATGCTCAGTGGTGATAAATATCCATCCTCAAAGAGTGGATATTATTTTGGCTCACACACAAGTCAATCAGAGCCAAGTCTGGGGAATAAAATGGGTCATCAAGCTGGGTGATACCATTTTTGGTCACAAGCTAGGTGTGGCTATAAAATAAAACAGTAAGATGGATTTTCCTGTGTGGCCCAGAGCAGCTCCAAAGGCAATTTCTAAAGGGCAGTTCCAAAACTGTTTTGAGCAATGATACCATCTCAACATTAAAGGCAGAGCAACCCAAAGTGATTCCAAAAGACAAGACTTCCCCAGCATTGCACTAGCCCAGATGAGAAGCAGAGGCCTGCCAAGTCATTGCTCTGCCCACTCCAAGATCCCTATCGGCAAATCGTTAACCTAGTATCTGGCAAGGTGCTTGGTGCAGATTATGGGGGTAGGGGACTTAATAAATATTTGTTGAAGGATTGGGAGAATTTCAAGAGTACTGATTGTAGATTGCTTTTAAAAAACTGTATTATTTAGTGACACTTAGACATCTCTCTATATATTGAGTATGGACATGTATTAAGTCAAACAAAGCCAGCTAAATAAGGCAGTCTTGGCTGGAAAAACTGAACTTACCCAGACTTTCTTCTACCCTGAGTGCTCAGTTTGGTCATGACTGGCCATCAGTTTCCCATGCCACCCCTACTCATACACATTCTTGCAGTCAGGGCTAAGAGAAGCGAGTTCATGCCAGCACATGGCCTCTGTTTAGGAATCGTGGCCAAAGGGGATGACTGGTTTCCTCTGTAGTGCAGGTCTGGAGGTCATATAACCTCTGTGGAATGTTCTACAACTAGATCAGAGGTAGTCAGGTCACTGCAACTGACAGCCTGCTCTCATCCTGCTGCCAGGTTAGTCCCCTAACCACCTACGTCTACCAGAATTCCCAAATACAGCCCTCTCCCCACTCCCATACACATTCAAAAAACGTAGGCTAATGTCTCTGGGACTTCAGAGGCTCCTCAAGCGAGCAGAACTAGCATCATTTCAGATAGATCTCAGGAAAATGAGAGGCCAGAGAGGTTTCTTCAGTCTTCTTTGGACATAATTCCCCATCTCCTTTCTTGTATTGCTCCCTCCACCAAGTTATTGTTTGCTCATGGTTGTGATTCTAACTACAGGAAGCTACTTATGCTGCCTCACTTTTCACATTTTAAAGTAAAGGTAGTAGTAGTGCAGCCAAACACCAATGGTTAAATGAGGAAAACACGTAACAGGTACTCAAAACAACCCTGAGTTCAGGTGAAGCCTCTAGTGTGTTCAGTTGTCATTTTAGCCTTGTTGGAGTAAAGAAGAAGCCAGATGGGGCCGTTAGAATGACAATTCATGCCTTCCTGCAACTACTTACTTTGCCATTCTATAAGAATAATTTATCTTGTTTATGCATGAGAGAATTTGATGTAGATTCTATATTACACAAAATTCAACAACATCCAATTCTAAGGCAGATTTGAGCTCCTGGGTTGTTTGAGACACGCCACAATTGAGGACCACTGCAGTTAGCTCTGAAGTGCTTAGCAGATGGTATAATAAGAGGAATGCCAGGGTACATAACACATTGCCCAGTTGGAAATGTAGTAAGAATTCAAGCAAGAACAGAAACTTTTTTTCTGGTATCAGATTTTATGAGGAACTTATAAGTTGGGGTATTTGGGAACCAGATAGCATGAAGGTCAATGCCTGCCCTAGACTTTCATAAAATACACTGAGACATCTTTCAATGGTCTAGGTTTATACACAAAGTGCTCACATTAAAGTGTAGCTCAAGATATGCATTTGTAGTTTCATAGAATGTCAGCACATGGACAGGTTTTGATCCAAGCCATCTGGAAGGAAAAAGAACAGCCTATAGAGTGTAGAGGTCAGGGCCTCTCCCTGCCCCCAAACTCTTTCCCTCAAAAGAAAGATCCTTGGTTCTTTCCATGAAAAATGCAAAAAAAAAAAAAAAAGGCAGCCTCCTAGAAGTAGGGGGATCCCTTTTTCTTTAGTTTGATTAAAAATAAATGTGAAAATGTTTTAAATGTCAACATCTGGCCTAGAGAACATCCAGGTGTCTTTGTGAAGCTCTGTAGCACAGAGCTGCTCTGAATTCTGAGATGCCAGTGGCCTCTGTTGCTTGTGGAAATGTACTTTTCACCTGAATCCCAGTGTGTGTGTTGCACCTACTATTTTTAAAAGCTTCCTCAATGTCCTGCAGTGTTGTCAGTGCCCTCGGTGAGAGTATCACTCATCCTTCCAATGTGCTAAGCAGAAGGTTCTGTTATTAAAAGCAAGATTTGAATCCCCACCAATGGACTTAGAGCCCAGGGTCTTAACCACAAGCTCTCAGATCTTTGCTAGGCAAGAACAATATCTGGAAACTGTGTTTTTTGTCCAGACCTGTTTAAGTAATAAATTTATGTGAGGCCAACACTTAGCAAATGCCATACAAACTATACTTGGTTGGTCTGAAGTCCTAGATCATCTGAAAAGACCATCTGAAAATGAAGACAATTCTTTAGTTATGGTGTCCTGATGACAACATCAAAATAAGGACCCCAAAGTGTACTCAAACAGTATACCCATGAAGGAAAATACTTGCAAATCAGTCATGGGACACTATTTGCTCTGACTGAAATAGAAAAAAAAAGGGGGGGAGCACTGTGGTAGACACACAAGTTGCATGATCACCAGCGTCATGATCACTGGGGTCAGTTTTGGGGTCTGTCCCATGCTAGTGTATCCCGGGGCAAAAGGCTTAACACCCAAGCCCTCAGGTTCCTCTTTTATTAAAGGAGATAATAACAGAAAGTCCTTTATAAAGTTGTGGAGCATTACATGAGATAAGGTTCAGAAAAGCGACAGGAACATGATAATGGCAGCTAATGACAATTACAACACAACTGTTTTATGTAATGGAATGCAGATATTTGGTTAACATAAAAATATGGAGGATCTTTAAGATAAATCACATACTACTAAACATTTGAAATGATTCTCATATTCTACATACAACCTACTTCTATTTTATCCAATCTATACTTTTCAGAGCTGGGAATGTTGCTTAGTGATAAAGCATTTGCTTAGCATGCACAAGACTGTTGGTTTCCTAGCATTGCCTCAAAACACATACACACACACATACACACACACACACACACACACACACACACACACACACACACACACACACACACACACACACACACACACACACACACACACACACACACACACACACACACACACACACACACACACACACACACACCACACTCTTTTCCAGCACACAGATCAAGCATGGCAAAATATTCTGGATTCTCCTAAGTCCTTTTTATTATCAACATGCTACATCTATACTTCTTCCTCTTTCCAAGGATCTGTATCTGATGCTCTGTTCTTCCTTCTTGTAAGAAGTTCAGTTGCAAAAACTAATACTTATAGAGAATTGCTGAAAGTACATCCAAGTCTTCTATTCTTCTCACAATTTTAAATTACAGATCAAATCAATTCATCCTCATACCTAAAACCTCAGCCTTTCGACTTCATACAGAATTGCTTTAGATCCAATTGCTCTGGGGTTTTGCCATGGGCTTTTCCACAATGTTGAGGAGTTTTAGAGCAAAACTGATTACATCTCTTTTGTTCAATTTATTAGTAAGTACTCAATTCTCTCTTTTATTACCTTATATTAGCTATATGTTTGGTGGTGGTAGTGGTAGTGGTGGTAATTTCATTGCTATATTTCCATATATGTTTACAATCAATGTCATTCCCATCATTCTCAATTATTTTTGAGCATGTTGTACATGGAATATTTTAAAATCTTTAAAACTTTGTTTCTAGATAATTAATAGTTCCTAAAGTTTCAACTGATCATTGCATATTGACCTTATACCCAACTTACGGTAGATAATAAAGAATAACAGATACATTCCCATTCCCCTTAAGATGTTTGTGGCCAAAAAAAATGCAAGCCTAGCAAGGTTTACTTTCACTACTGAGAAGACTGATGAGTACAGCCTACTATATTACCCAGCCCTTCAGGAGGGCCAGGGCAGAAGCGTTACTCCAGTCTCTGAATCAGGAAATGTTGTTTCCCCTTAGCAACTACTCTATTTCCATCTCATTCCCACTGTGAATCATGTAGCTTGACAGGCTTTCTTTGCTTTAGTTGCTAGGAAGCTTAAGGCTGTGTTATCAGCAAACTCTCATAATGACATTAAAAAAGAATTATTTTTTCATCTTACCAGTTATGTTCTTTTGCCCTAATTTTCTCATCTTCCTATTCTATCTTGGTTTGGATAGATATTTGTCAACTGCCTTCCCTTTTTAATAGACCGAGGCTGAGGAGGAAGGAAGGAAGAAAGGAAGGAAAGAAAGACATATCAGTTACTTGCTAATGCTCCTTAGAATGTTAACTTCTATGAAGTTAACTCTATTTCTGAAGTTCCACCAAGATGTGATTATATTACCTGAGTGAATGCTTATACCATCTGGAATAAGAACCATTTCATACTTATAAGGTTCTCTAATCTACTCTTGGCAGGTCTACATTAAACAAAGTCTATTAGTTTTGCTCAGACACACTGGAAGTGCTTTTCTGGCATTACTTCAATAAAATTTTCTTTCCTTATTAGAAACAGAGGATCTTGACACAAGCAGCAAGGTGGAAAGGGATAACTTCTCCCAAGCCATCAGTGACCAAGTGCCAGGTTACTAGTCAAGACTTTGAAATCTATTCAGCTCTGGGTTTGAATAATTGACCTCTATTGTATACCTGCTAGAAGTACGGTTTTAGAAAGATTATTTAACCTCATCTATAAAGCTGACATAACATCTACCTTGTTGGTTATTAGTGTGAGCAGATTAAATGAGACTTAGCATATACCCTAGGACATATCTATTTAATACTAGCTCTGAAGGAACAAGGCAGTATATTAAGGCAAGAAAAAATTAAAAATATGTAAAGATAGAAAAAGAAATATACCCAGCTAATTTTAGCAGCTTTGTTAAGATAAATTATATTGCTACCTAATTAAAAAGGTAACTTCAGGATAAATGAAAAGATTATAATTGAAAGCAAAACATTTAAGATGCTTTGAGGAGAATATCTTTATGATCTCTGGGCAAAGCATGATTTCTTTATCAAGATATAAAGAGCAGGAATAATAAAAGAGTGTAAATTCATTAGATCATATTAAAATTTTTAAATTCTGTGGAACAGATGAAAATATGAACAAAGCTAGAACACAAGTTATAGTACAGGAGAAGATACCTGAAGAAACATACCTGAAGAAACACAAGAAAACATATGGCAGGCAAAGAAATAATGCATATATAAAGACAACTTTATAAACCAATAGGAAGACAACCAACCAACCAAAGGGGAAAATGACAGAAGATATAAACAGCCAATAAACATGAAAAAAGTGTTCAGTCTTACTGGAAGTTTGATGTGTTACCTCAGCCACTCCCATTCTAATTTCCAACACAACCTCATTTCCCTTGTTAGGCAGCCTATACCCTCATTCTTTACTGTTATGCTTCATGAAAATATAATGAATGCCATCAATCAGAAAAATATAAATAAAAACAAGAATGAAGCCACATTTCTCACCCATAAGACCAGCTAAAATGTTGAATTTCCCACTCATGTCCATTTAGAGACTTTCCAATGACTGCTGTGGCAATTGACCAGGTAGTGGTTTCCTCACAGGAGAACAGAGAGAGAAGAAAATGAGCCTTTCAGTGTCTCTAACATTTTATCTCTTTAAAAATTTTTGAGGAGGGCTGGGAAGGTGGCTCAGTGGTAGAGCGCTTGCCTTGCATGCTCGAGGCCCTGGGTTCGATTCCTTAGCACCACATAAGCAAAAAGAAAAAAGCCAGAAGTGGCGCTGTGGCACAAGTGGTAGAGTGCTAGCCTTGAGCTGAAGAGCTGAGGGACAACGCCCAGGCCCAGAGTTCAGGCCCCACGACTGGACCCCACCAAAAAAAAATTTTTGAGGAGGGGCTGGGAAGGTAGCTCAGTGGTAGAGCGCTTGCCTTGCATGCCTGAGGCCCTGGGTTTGATTCCTCAGCACCACATAAGCAAAAAGAAAAAAGCCGGAAGTGGTGCTGTGGCTCAAGTGGTAGAGCGCTAGCCTTGAGCTTAAGAGCTGATGTAATGTACTTACATCTTATTCAAAGACCCAAAATCCAGGCCATACTAAAGCTACCAGCACAACTATGCTTATCAAAGCATTATTTACCATAGCTAAGATATGGAACCAACCCAGATGTCCCTCAGTAGATGAATGGATCAAGAAAATGTGGTAGATATACACAATGGAATTCTATGTGTCCATCAGAAAGAATGACATTGCCCCATTTGGTAGGAAATGGAAAGACTTGGAAAAAATTAAGTGAAGTAACCCAGGCCCAAAGAAACATAGGTCCCATGGTTTCCCTTATTTGCAATTACTAGTATATGTCTGAGACAAGCAGAAAAGGTCAGATAAATTGATGTTAGGGAAATGAACCCTAAGATATGTATTCAAATGTTTTTTTTTCTTTCATGCGATTGTTTCTAACACATTTATAAGATGATTTCTTTGTTGCTTTGTATGTCCCTCCCCCACGGTATAACCCCTGCTTTCACTGTATTTGATGTTGTTATAACTTATGAAGGGGAAGGGAAAAAACAAATCGTTTAAATAGGGATACAGGTGGACCCATTGCAACAATGAGACGTACAAGTCCTATGTGGAAAACGAACTTTACAACTTTGGGGGGGGGAGGGTTGGGGGGGGGAGGATGGGATAGGAAGGGTAAACAAAGGAGGAGGCTACAATGCTTGATAAGAAATGTACTCATTATCTTGCCCATGTAATTGTAACCCCTCTGTACCATATTTTCACAATAAAAAAAAAACTTAAAAAAAAGAAAATGTGATATATCGATAGATACACACACACACACACACACACACACACACACACACACACACAATGGAATCTTATACTTCTATCAGAAATAAAGACACTGCCCCATTTGTTAAGAAATAGAAGATTTGGGGAAAAAATCTTATTAAGTGAAGTTACCCAGTCCCAAAGAAATCTAGGTCCCATGGTTTCCCTTATTTGTAATATCTAGTATATGTATGAGTCAAGCGGAAAAGATCAGATAATGTGATGTCAGGAAAATGAACCCTTAGATGTGTATTTTAAGGTTTTTTTCTTTCATGCATGTGTTTCTAATGCATTTATAAGATTATCTCTTTGATGCTTTGTATGTCCCTCCCCCACAGTATAACCCCTGCTTTCACTATATTTGATGTCAGTATAACTTGTGGAGGAGATGGGGAAAAACCAGTTGTTTAAGGATACAGGTGGACCTGTTGCAACAATGAGAAGTACAAGTTGTCATGTCCAAAACGAGCTTTACAACGTTGGTGCGGGGGGGGGGGGAAGAGGGGGGAAGGGGAAGGATTGGGATTGGGGGGGAGGGGGGGAGGCTGGGAAGGGATGTGAAGGGTAAACACAGGAGGAGGCTGCAATGCTTGGTAAGAAATGTACGCATTATCCTGCCCATGTAATTGTAACTCCTCTGTACAGTATATTCACAAATAAAATAAAATTAAATTTTAAAAAAATGTAAATGTTCGCAGAAACCATAAAAAAAAAAAAATCCCCTATAGCCAGGAGGCAACAGGGCTTGTCACATCTGTCACTTTGGTAGCTACAGAACCAATCTTAGGAGCATCTTTCTTGGGTACTACCTCAGTCTAAGCTACACAAACTCAGGAATCAGAAATCTCAGTCGCCTTGAGGAGACAATTTCTCTGGAGGGTTTCTGGGTTGGCTTTGCCATAGAGAACTGAAGATCATATTTTTTACACCTGTATCTTTCATAATGGAAACTGACAACTTCTTGGGACGAAACCAAGAAAAATAAACACAACTGAAAGCTTTGCTCTAATGCCGCATCAAATCCAGGCTCCAGGAAGGACATTTGTGTTTTCTCATTTCAAATAATGCTCAGTGCTGGAGTTCTTTGGTGGGAGAGCTTTGTGATCTCAGATTTGCTCCACTGACTTTTTCTTAATGTTATGATGAAAATTTCCACTTGACTCAAGTGACATTTGTCTATCACCTTCAAGTCCAAGTGCAGTCTCTTGAGAGGAAGAAAGCAACTTGGGATGAAGTTTACTTTATAAGAAAAAAAATTAATGGCCACCAATAGAGAAATTCTGTCCACCTGGGGAAAAGTGAGGGACAAATGCTAGGAAGACAACACATGCAAATGCAGGCATTTCTCCCCAGAAATGCGACTTGGTGCCCAGGTTCCCAAGTTCCTGAAGCACATCCCCTTATAACACACAAACACAGAAAATCTACCTCTCAGAGGTGCCATTGTCAGGTCGGGTTTGGGAGTGCTCATTGAGTATGAAACACAGAAAGTACTCATTGCCAATGTTCTAAATGATATAAACAAGAAATACTTTGGGATGTTTTCTGAGGGACCAGTATATGTGGAAAACCCTAAGGCATTGACAAAAATTATTATCCAAAAACCTGCAAATTCATAGCATAAGAGAAAATCATCTCTAAAGGGAAATCTTTAACAGCAACTCCTTTGTACACCTACTGAAATTGTAAGAAAAAGGGGGAAAAAAAGGATTCACTGAAAAGCAACTCATTGAAGCCACCAGTATCCATTCATTCCAATACATGAAGGTTCCAGGGAATAAAGCCTGCACAGTACCATGTAATAACTTCCTGAGACAAGTGTGCTTCTTATACACATAGATGTGTCACCCAGTAATGTTGATCAAAAAGCCAAAAAAGCTTTGGGAATCATTTTTTCAGATTGCAAAAGTCAGCAAGGCACCAATGCCATATATTCTGTAACACATCTTAAAGACTGAGTCAGCATATCATAATCAAACACATTAATACTACTGCAGTAAAATGTCTACATGTGCGCAAAAATAAAAAATGAATAACTTCATAAAAGTTATTCAGGAAAGTTAGGTTTTGCCACCACAACCTGTATTTGCTATGAACTTGAAAAAAAAAAAACTCCTTTCTTTCTAGGTCATTTGCATTCTGGATCAAGGATTGGGAATGTGAAGTGTCGCTTTTATACTACAATAATAAAAAAAAGTTCTCAAATGATTTACTTTAGTGTCTTCATTTTGCAGAAATAAAACCTCAAAGTGCACAAAAGCATAAAGCAGTGTTCACTACGTTAGTTTTAACAACACTGAGTTGGAAACATTAAAATGCATCCAGAAGGAAAACACATCGGTACAGAGTGTGAGATCCACACTTCAGAAAACTGTGCACCCATCCCAAAGAATGGGGTTCCTGAGTGAAGGGTTTCTCAGCCTCAGCAGTGGACATCAGGGCTGGATAATTCTTTGCCTCAGGCACTGTCCCGAGCATTGCCAAATGTTTGGCAACATCTCTAGCCTCCACCCCCTGGAGGTCACTAGCAACTTCCCATGCCAACTGTAACAACCAAAAAATGTCTCCAGACATTATCTCCTGGGGGATAAAATTGCCCCCACTGAGAGCCACTAGGACTAATCACATTCATGCGTAGCCCTGAACTGCTGATGAGAACAGACAGCCAGATGCAGAACAGCACTTGTTATCCTCAACTTTATTTAGATGGGGAGACCCATACCAACTGTACATGTATAGGAGGGAAAAAACTAATAACTTTATTCAAATGGAGAAATATACAGCAACCATACATGTATAGAAAAACATCTAAATCTAAACAAAATCTAAACCTAATACATTGGGAAGGTGAGGGGATCCTGAAGGGTGAATGTTCCTCCTCTATTTTATCCATTTATAATGTTTCAATGCAGTAAATTCTATTTCATAAATATGTATTTTGAAAATAAGCATGCCATACAATTTGATAGTAAGGGCAAATATTTAAACCTGAGGTGCAAGTCTTAAAAAAGGACAGAGGTTAAGACAGGAAAAAAAAAATCCTACTCAAATAGGGGTCTAATAGACCCTCAGTATACCACAGCTGCCGGCAGCTGCCTTGTAAAGTGAAAACTATTGTCTGACCATCAGACTGGAAGTGTTCCAGTCTGCCTGCGATCCTCTAACTGTACAATCTGAACTTCTCCTGAGGATTTTTTTCTTTTCTTCCTCCCTTTGAGGCAGAATGAGAGGAATCCTGCCAAGATTCAGCTGACAGAGCAAGGGCTAAAAGATTCAGTTCTATTTCCACCTACTGGCAGGAAAAAAGACAACAATTACATTTCAGGAAAGGCAGCTAATGTCAGTATTTCTAGTCCTGAAAACTGCAACAAGAAATAGCTCAGAAGTCACCTGTCAGTGACGCAGACACCATCAGATTAGAAAGGTATTGATCAAATAAACATCATGCAGTTGGTATTTGTGGGTTTTTTTTTTTTTTTTTAGTTTTTGGTAGTCCTGGGGCTTGAACTCTGGGCCTAGGCATTTTACTTGAGCCTCTTTGTGCTCCAGGCTAGCGTGCTACCATTTCAGCCACAGAGCCACTTCTGGCTTTTTCTAAGTAGTTATTGGACATAAGAGTCTCATGGACTTTTCTGCCCAGGCTGGCTTCAAACCACTCAGTCTCCTGAGTAGGTAGGATCCCCGGTGCAAGCCACCAGTGCCTGGCCTTCATATAGTTTTATAGTATCTGTTTTTATTCAGGCTGAGAATTCTTTAGCAAAAATACATAATATTATCTTTTTAACTCCTAATAAAAACACTAATAAGGAAATTCTTTACCATATAATTTACTCAACACTTTTATAGGGCTTTCCTGAACTACCCCAGAGGCAGCTTAGCATGGAGATTAAAACAAAAGAAAAGCCAGGCACCAGTGGCTCTTGCCTGTAATCCTTGCTATTCAGGAGGCTTAAATCTGAGGATTATAGTTCAAAGCCAGCCATCTGGGACAGGAAAGTCCACGAGACTCTCATCTCCAATTAAACACATATATACAAAGAGGCCATATGTGGAGCTGTGACTCTAGGGGTACAGTGCTAGCCTTGAGCACAAAAGCTCAGGAATAGCACTCAGGCCCTGAGTTCAAGCCCAGAACCAGCACCAAAACAGAAAGGGAGGAAGGAACGGAGGAAGGGAGGAAGGGAGGAAGGAAAGGAGGAAGGGAGGAGGGAAGGATGGAAGAAAGGAAGAATGGGAGGAAGAGAGGGAGGGAGGGGAGAAAAGCAGTTTTCCTTGAGTATGCCACTCAACCCCTCCAAACCAATGTTACTTCTTCTGAAAGTGGAGTCTTAATGTTACTTAGGGCTGCTGGAAAGATTTAGATGAGTTCATATATTCAGCACAGTACTTGACTCAGGATATAAGCATTAGCTATTTTTTGTTATATAATAAGTCCCCTGACTTATACCCATTTACAATATGGAAAGGGGAGGCAAAGAGTGATGGTGCTCAAGAGGAAAGGAGCTGTGAGCTGCAGGACATGTTCTAAACATCACTCTACACCTCGGGTGATGATGCATGCCTCCCAAAACTCCCTGCTTTTCCTTCACTCAGGAAAAGGATATCACCTTCTGTCCTCACAGAAATTCCAGCGTATTTGTCTCATGACATGCACATTTCCGGTCACATAATAGAAACACTCCCTTTTATGCAAGCAAAAGACAGGCTCTCCTCAGAATAGCTATATAACAATACCAATGCATTCACTGCATGGCACTGTCACTGTAAAAGAATATTTCATGAAGGCCAATCTTTAGGAAAATGATGCATTTGGTACCCACAGTGTAAGAAATAATGGAGAGGAGAAAGGTCCAGGCTCCTCTGAATGGGCACCGAGTCTGGCTGGAGAGGAGGGCATGTCGTTAACTCATCATTCTGTAAAGATACAAAAATAATTGCCACAGAACCAAGAGGAGAGACAACTAATTCTGGCAGTGGATATGGAGGTTTAGGAAAGACCTCATGGGAAGGATGATTCTTGTGGCAGTTCTTGAACGGTAAGAATTAAATCCTGAGAAGAAGGGGAAGACAGTGAGAAGAGAAGGGAACCCACAAGGGACAAGAACTAAGGACAAGATACTTTAAAAAAAGCTGACCTGAGGAAAACATTATGTATAAACCCATGGTATCAAGGAGCAAATTGTCTCTCTGATAAGAGATGAGTAGAAGCTAACAATACATTAGTATTCTAAAAATTATTTTGAAAATCAGTGTCAAACTCTACCAAATGGATAAATGGGAAAATGTGATCTAGGGAAATAAGGCAATCAACATTAATAAATGAACCAATGTCATCTTCTGAAGAATACCATTATGAAATGTGTAACCTAACAAGGTAGCATCATAATGTACACGAATAATTATATTAATGCTATTGTAGATAGTTATCTACATATCTCACTAAAAAAGTGACTCATAAAGCAGTCCCATTTGAAGAAAAAGTCACCACATTTACCAAACCCAGGATATAGCTAGCAAAGGGATTCATATTGTCTGCCTGCTCTGATTGACAGAAAATTTGGAAATGCTATATAATGAAGAATTTTCTTAGGTCATATCTGGACTTATCAAAACAAAAATGTCATAATAATTAGTAATATCTGCCTCAGGTACAGTGGTGACAGAATCCAACATGCTGTATGGTCATCTGAGTTAGAACATTAAAGGAAGTGGGAGGGAACAAGCAATGAATTAAATCAATTGTCTGGTTCCTTTTTATTTAGCGGACAAATTCTCCCAACATGTTTTCTCCTCACTGACCTGTATGAATTTTTTTTGTCTTTACTCTTCCATAAAAGTATCTTCCTATTGGCCCATTTTCCACATATCCTTCAAGAACTTACCCAAGACTGATTTCCTAAGAAGCCATTCATGACAAGTCCCAGTCTTCACTGAGCATCACAGGACTTCAGACAAACTATTTACAAGTTTATAAGTCAGTTACCTGGAGTGAAGAATAGATTTTCACAGAACAAGGTAATAGATAACTATTGGTTAGTATCCTAGCTAGCCTGTAAATGTGAAAATAATGACATGGGGAAAAGTGAACTTGCCAGAATGTTATTTAAAGATGAATTGTGACTAAGGATGATGCCCAAACCTTTAATCACAGCTATTAAGGAGGTGGAGATTAGGAGAATCATGGTTTGAAGCCAATCTAGGCAAAAAGTCAAAAAGACCCCATCTCAAAAAGTAAGCTAGGCATGGTGGTACACACCTGTGATTTAAGTTAAGCAGGAGGCCCTAAGTAGGTAGATCGTGATCTGAGGCAAGCCCTGAGCAAAAACACAATACTGTACCTGAGAAATAACGTTTTAAAAAGGATTGGGGCACATGACTCAAGTGGTAGAGCACTTGCCTGGCAAGTCTGAGGACTTTGGTTCAAATCCCAATATTGCCACAATAATATATAAGCTATGATGAACTGTTCAGAATGAGGACAGCTTACACTCTTAGAAAATGCTCAAAACTTGGAGTGTCAAACTGAATATATAAGGATGAAAATAGGAACCAAGGGAGCTGGGTGTTCTCTGGGGCCCAGGTAGGGAATGGGGAGAAAAAAATGGACTTTTAGTGCCACCTAGCAGAGGAGACTCTGCAGGTGGAAATGCAGAGGCAGAGTCCAAGTCATTACCAAGGAAGGATGATTTAAGGCCTCTCTTCTACCATGCCCACCCTGCTGGGCACCTCTGCCAAGTGTGAGTAGACACGTGTGCAATCCCATCTCATGACATCATGACAGCACCTAGCCCTTATTACTGTGTAAGAAATGAGATCAGAAAACTCTTACTGAAATTCTAGAAATTAAACAGAGGAAAACATAGCATTCAACTGTGTCGAGGTTGCTGGGGTTTTTTTTGGGGGGGGGAAGGATCTATTTATAAAAGAATAAAGAAATAAATGCACATGTAGGGAGTATTCTGAAGCGTCTCTAAGCTTAGGTCTGTAAAGGCACAGACTCTGACTTAATTAGTTCCTGCAAATTCCTCTGTGCCAGGCACCTTGAACACTTCCTGCCTGTTGACTACTATGATGATGACGGTGTGTGTCACTTAAATTGGTTAGAAGGCCGAAGAAAGTCTTCCTTTAGGATGGTGTTACTTGGTAGATTAGAAAACTTCCTTCCTTCATAATGAAAGGCCTGAGATAGTTAGTTTACTGAGGGGAAGGTTTTATTTGGGCTCATGGTTTGAGAGTTTCAGTCTGTGATCGACAGGCCCGTGGCAAGGCAGGACACCATGGCAGGAACGCAGGTGGCGAGAAAACCATTCCAATAATAAGCAAGGAGGAAAAGGAAGGAGCAGGCTCTCACAGTTCCCTTCTGGAATGTATGTTCCCAGTTAACCTAAGGATCCCTTACAAGGTGACACTTCTTAAAAACTCCCAGTATTGGGTCTGGGAAGGTGGCTCAGTGGTAGAGCGCTTGCCTTGCATGCATGAGGCTCTGGGTTCGATTCCTCAGCACCACATAAGCAAAAAGAAAAAAGCTGGAAGTGGTGCTGTGGCTCAAGTGGTAGAGCGCTAGCCTTGAGCTGAAGAGCTAAGGGACAGTGCCCAGGCCCAGAGTTCAGGCCCCACTACTGAACCCCCCCAAAAAAAATCCAAAAACTCCCAGTATTAGAAGCCAGGAAACCAAGCTTTGAATACACAGGACTTTGGGGATATTTCAACATCCAAAGCATAGCACCTGAGTTTGGTATTGCTAAAAGTTTGGCAGTGGTTAGGTCAACGTGAACAGAGTAGACATTCCAGATATGGGATAGAAGAAAGACACAAGCAAAAAACCAGCTGGGACTGCCAGAGCCCTGGCAACCTGCATAGAAGCTGCAGGAGAGGTTCAAGTAGGAGGGAAAAGCCTGAGGGAAGAAGACACTACAGTCAGCATAAGGGTCTGGTCCCACCCTAGGAAAACTGGTCGCAAACCAGGTTACATGACTTTTGTCTGCATGCCCTCCCTCCTCGAGACCTCCATCTTCCTTTTTCTCCATGCCCTGAAGGCTAAGTGATACAGACTGTACCACAGATTGTTTTGTCCTTATCCAGCGAGAGGCATTAACATGAGTTCAGGAGGAGGAAGCAGAGAGAAGAGAAGTATGTCTTTTTCTTTGCCCTGGCCACCAGTTGTTGCAGGTTGGCTGTCTCTCTGTATTAAGTAGAGATCTGATCCTGTCTTGGTGGACAAGAAACTTTCCTCTTCTCTTACCTCCAGGTCCCTGAGGCCAGTCCTTGACCTCACTTGTGTCTTACTCGCTTCTACACCTTTGCAAATATCCCCTTGTCCATTTTAATATGTCATTAGTATCCTTCCTGGAAACTGACTTACAAAAAAAGCCAACATCTTGAGAACTATAACAGGGAATGCTCTGAAAAGAGTTGCATTTTGGAGAGGAATTTCTACTCTTAGGTAAAAAATATAGTTTTGAGACAGAAAACAAACAAACAAACAAAAGCATAGCTTTTTAACAGTGCTTCCTGAACCAAGAGCTCTTGTTAGATTTCAGGGTCTCACCTCCTAGCTACTCAGGAGGCTGAGATCTTGGTTCAAAGCCAGCCTGGGCAGGAAAGTCCATGAGACTCTTATCTCCAATAAACCACCAGAAAACTGGAAGTGGTGCTGTGGCTCAAGTGGTAGAGTGCTAGCCTTGAGCTAAAGAGCTGAGGGACAAGCCCTATAATCCACCAAAAAAAAATAATAATAAAGCTGAAAGCATTCATATAAAGAGGTAGAGGCATATGCTGAGACTGAAAAGGAAGGCAGAAATAAGAAAGGATAGTAATAAAGGTTTGAAAAAGCCATTGTAAGGTCTGGGATAGAGAATGACAACAGGAACATTTTAGGACTGCTTAATGGAGCTGACCTAGACTGTGAAAATATCTGTTATCTAAGAATTCCATCATTTGCTTCAAATGTAACTTGGCAGATATGCCTAAAAGTAGAAGACACAAATGGGATTGAGCTCAGTCAGGAGGGTTGCAGAGCATGTGTAACAGAAAGACTGGGCCTAAAATGTTGAAATCACACACAAGCATCGAACTAGCCACAGAAAAATGTGAGAGGAGACCAAGTGATGCTGTCCTTGGTCCTGAAATAGCACTACAAAGAAGGGCATGGCCATTTGCCTATGAAGTTGTGGGTGGGTTGAAACACAGCCATTAACACTGCCAGCATTCTAAAATGAGGAAGACAACCCCTGGACCTATAATACTGTGACTGGTATGACGACAGGGACTCCAGGCTGCATCCAATGATTGGTAAGGATATATTCCTCAGTGTCACAAGTATTACTTAAGGAATTAGTTCAACAAGTATTTCCTCAGCGATACCGAACACTGTGCTGATTGCAAGGGACAAGACTAATTATTTTTCAAAGACAGAGAAAGTTCATTCCTTAATTAAACCTCTATTTTAGGTTGGTATTATAACATTTATTTTTAAAAAATGCTACGGGTTAATAGAATCAGCATAAAGAACGTTGCCTCCCTTTCTAGTTCTTTTTCCTCCTTCAACTGATAGAGATTACACTTTGCACAATTTCATGTTCTTTCCACACAGACCTTTGTGATTTCTGCTTTTCCATCCTGCCTGCCCCTTATTATTCTGTGAGTAAACTTTCTTTCTCTCTCAGATAGCCAGAATATCACCCCTTTAGGAAGATGGAGAACACAAAACACTGAAAAATCAGACAAAGACATAAGCAGGTGGTAGGAAATCTATACATATGTAATTTTTGTGGCATAGAGATGTCTAGAAAGTCCTCCCAAGCAAGAGGGAGACAAACTCACAGACTATGAGCTTACCACAAAACCTTCCCCTAAGCCCAGCACCGGTGGTTCATGCCTGTAATCCTAACTACTCAGGAGGCTGAAATCTGAGGATCGAGGTTTGAAGCCAGCTCAGGAAGGAAAGTCCATGAGATCCTTATCTCCAATTAATGACCAGAAAACTGGAAGTGGCCCTGTGGATCAAAGTAGTAGAGTACTAGCCTTGAGTGAAAAAACTCAGGGACAGTGCTCAGGTCCTGGGTTCTAGCCCCCTGACCAACTAAGAAACAAAAAATCAAAACAAACAAAAAATAGATAACAAAAAAAAACCCTTCCCCCAGACAATATGACACTCAAGTGCCATCTCTAAGTGTCCTCTGGTCCTTGCTGCCTCCTAGCAGTTAACTGCCCTCCCTCTTCCAGTGATGCAGGCTGACCTGATCTTTTCTAGCATGTGACAATCTCCAATTCATTTTTATAAAAAACTTAATTCAAGGTCTCCTTTTATTTTTTCAAGGCCTCAGCAAAATTCAGGAAATAGAGTTAATTAAAAAGAGCTACTTGAAAAAAATTATATTAAGTGAAGTAAGCCAGACCCAAAGAAACATAGGTTTCCCTTATTTGCAGTAACTAGTATATGTCTAGGACAAGCAGAAAAGGTCAAAAGTTATGTACATATGACCATATAAGATGATGCTAAGCGAAACAAACCCCAAGATAGGGCCACAAGAGGTTTTATCTTTGTTGCTGTTGTTTTTTAATGTATTTATAATGTACTATGTGATTGCTTTTCTTTCTTTTGTATGTTCTTCCCCTATGGTATAACCCCTGTTTTCACTGTATTTGATTCTGGTGCTCTGAATCTTGTATATACATTTTTCTAATATGGGGAGGGGAAGGGAAATAACAAAATGCTGAAACAAGGATACAGGCTGACCGATTGAAACAATGAGATGTACAAGACACTATGTTGAAAATGAACTTTACAACTTCAGTATTGGGGAGATGGGGAGGGAAGGGATGGTAGGGTAAAACAAAAGTGGGGATAACAATGTACTCATTACCTTACTTATGTAACTGTAACCCCTCTGTACTGTATCTTTACAATAAAAACCATATATGAAAAAAGAAAGATTATGGGGCTGAGAAGGTGGCTCAGTGGTAGAGCACTTGCCTTGCATGCATGAGGCCCTGGGTTCAATTCCTCAGCACCACATAAACAGAAAAAAAAAAGCCGGAAGTGGTGCTATGGCTCAAGTGGTAGAGCGCTAGCCTTGAGCTGAACTGAGGGACAGCGCCCAGGCCCAGAGTTCAGGCCCCACAACTGGACCCAAGAAAAAAGAAAAACGAAAGATTAGAGATGCAATTTAAGATCAATCTATATAACAATGACATAATGGAGTTCATAAAATTTCAAACCTTTGTACTTCAAAGAAAATAAATTATTTATGCAACAAAAAAGAAAGAGAGCTACTGTCTTTAGAGGATATAGAAAGTCATGGAGAAGGCAAATATGACATACCACAAAGCTCTATGCCTGCAACCTGACTGTAGCACACAGACAATGAGGCATATCGAGGTAAACTGTTTGCATATGTGGAGACAGAATTAGTGGTAGGAACCAAGGGTCATGTCTCTCCATTCAGGAAGACAGTAAGGCAGGAAGAGAATGCGGTTTTACACACAGGGAGCCAAGGTGAGAGAAAGCTGGGCATGAGTTTAGGTCTAAGATCGGAATATAGGGGGCTTTTATCCCCAGAAAGCAAGTATCAGAAAAGAACAGTGGCTCCAGAGCCAGGAAGACGCAGAGAGGAAAAGAACTGCCAGTACAATCCAAGGGTCTGAGACCCATTAAGAATTGAGACACACAAAACTGGATTCCAAGGACCAAGGTGGACAAAGTTCCAGAATCCAGCACAGGTAAAGGCAGAGGTCGAGTGAGCAGTGAGTGTCAGAGACAAGCTGATTAGAAGATCTAAAAACAGGTGATCTCCTTGAGGAATGGCAAGAGAGAAGCAGAAGCCAGGACTGGACACAGGCATCATCTGGAGGATAGAACAAGGAATCTTTGGAACATACCCTAAGTCAGGTCACAGAATAGAACATCAAGAACACCAAACGCTACCCCAGACATTATTCAGGGATCTGCCAAGGAATGCCAAGAGTCAACACAGACAGGTCTGAGGTTTCTCTGTTCCCTAATGTATAGGGGATCTAAATGTGTTCCAACGTTCCAGAAGCCTGGCCATGCATTAACTGGTCCCAAATTCTGGGACCAGTGCATTCTTTCATTTAATTTTGTATTTTCATTTTTTACCAGATCCTTGAGGGTGAAGATTATTATCCTCATGTTATGTTCAGGTAGAAGCTCAGAGAGAAAGTTAAGGAACTTGCCCAAAGCCTTCCATCAGTGAGATGATGCAGCTAGAATGGGAAGCACAGCTCTCCTGCTTAGTCATCCACATGTCTTCCCATGACTAATTTTCCCCAGTCCCACCAGTGTGACCATTCTGAAATGGAGACAAGACAAATAGAGTTTTTACAGGAAAAGAAATGTGTGATGTACAGAAACACGTAAGGCAACAAATCACAGTTGTGAGGCTAAGGAATTTCAAGACCTAACAAAAATGAATGCTAAACCCTAAGGTTTGGCCTTTACCCAATTCTCAATACTCTTAACCTGCTTACCAGCTGCCTAATTCCTGTTCCTACATCTCCAGTCTTGATTAAGCCCTTCAGTGTGTACCAGGATTGTACTCTCCTTAGGACCTTTGCACATACTTCTTATTCTGCTTGGAACATCACATCCTCATCCCATCCACCTTGACTTAACTGTTCCTGGCAGTCCTGGTGCAGAGTTGAACTTCAGCCCAAACAAAAGGCCCTATTTGATTATCTTCATTCTCCCTGAGTGAGGCCCCATAAAATCCTCAACTATTTTTTCATTTGTCATAGCTGTAATTAATTTGTTTATCAATCTGTTTTCTTCTCTTGACATGGCATGTTCTAGGAGGATACAGACAATATCTGTTGTTCACCTGTGTACTGCCAGTGACAAGCCACTCTAACCATCTCTACAAATATCTATTGAGTGAATCAATAAATAAGGATAATAAAATGGGATCAAAGGAGGCAAAAAAAAATACATGAAGTTCATTCATTCTGTTCAAACAACACACACTAGAAGGCTTCCTATGTTGCCAGGCTCTGTTCTAGGAATATGGCCTAGGATGATAACAATGACATGTGGCAACATTACAGCAAGGATCTTAGACCCATGGGATTCAGCAGAAAATGGCAGTTCTGTAGTCCCCTCCCAACACAGGCCACTGAGGAAGCCCAACGCCTGCCTTTCCCAAAGCAGGTGGGCTTCTACGTGTGAGGGCAGTGGGGTTCACCATGGTTGCGATTCAAATGAAACTTCTGAACAGGCAAGGTGTGGGGAGAATGACTAAAGCAGAGGCACACAGTGGGTGCCCTCAACAGAAGAGGTGTTTGAAGAGAATGGAGGAGTGAGGAGGAAAGAGGATAGTAGGAAAGGACTGGAAAAAGGCTGAACTTATTTGAGGATCAGATCAGGCCAAAGGCAGCAGAAAGGACAGCCTGGGCTTAGAGACCTGGGAGGAGGCAAGAAAGCTCTGGGTGGAGGGGAGGGATTTGTATGTGTGTATGTGTGTGTGTGTATGGTTGTGGTTGTGGTTGTGGTTATATCTGGGGTGATGTGGGAGACGAAATAGAGTTAGAACATCAGGGAAGATGGATATGTAGATCTGCTAACAGAATCACATGTTTTTATGAGGTTCAGAAGTACAGGGTTGGGAGTCCCAGGATGATTCATGTACTTTCCTGGAACCTGATGTGTTGCCAAGATCTGCTATAAAACACCATGGTCTGGAAAGCAAACTCAGAAACAACTGTGCTGTTCAGTGGCCAGCATGAGACCTTGAGAGGATCATCCAGCAACGCAAGGGAGATGCAAGCCCCCAGAAGCTACTGCTCTCAGATTTTCCACCTATCTGCTTGAGAGCTAATAATGTTGTCTTTGAATTATGAACACACAAAAAAAGCCAGAAAGTAACAGCTAACATGTTTTTAGTGTAGATATATACTAATACTGTGTGGATCATGAAGTACTCTTCAAATTCTCGTTTAATTCTCGCATTTGTCCTATCCAGTAGGTGCAGAAAGTATAACCATTCAACAAAATAAAGACTGAGACTTAACTTGTGTGAAGTATGCTCATAAGTAGATAAACCACGACGCAAACTCAAGTTATCTGAGTCCAGAGCCCACCAACAAGCTACCAAAATAGTAACAACCAACTTGTAACCAAGACTAACTCTGTACATCAACTTAACTTACTCTCAACTTTATACATTTGTTGACTATTTTCATCCTTACAAAAATGAGACACAGAGAGGTCAAGAGATTTGCAAAAGAGCACAGAGAGTGAGCCTGGATTCAATCCTGAAAGCCTTTGTGACTAGTCATGATGTTATCTCATATGAGCTGTCTCTCATTTGGTGTCATGAGATGCATGCATGCAGTTAAAAACTAACATTTCCATTTGAGTTTTCCAGACATTAGGTGAAATACTCACCTCCCTACTTGTCTGAGAAACAACACAAAAGAAAGGAAGAAAGTCAGAAAGAGAGAGAGAAAGAGAAGGGAAGGAAGGAAGGAAAGAAGGAAGGAAGGAAGGAAGGAAGGAAGGAAGGAAGGAAGGAAGAAAGGAAAGAAGGAAGGAAGGAAGGAAGAGAGGGAAGGAGGGAGGGAGGGAAAGTCATACATGGTATCTTCTTGACAGTAAGTATAAAAATTTACTTCTTTTTTATTACTTTTTTATTGTAAAAAATACTGTCCAACCTGGGCGCCGGTGGCTCATACCTGTAATCCTAGCTACTCAGAAGGCTGAAATCTGAGGATCACAGTTCAAAGTCAGCCCAGGCAGGAAAGTCCATGAGACTCTTATTTCCAATTAACCACCAGAAAAATGGACATGGCACTGTGGCTTAAGTGGGAGAGCACTAGCCTTGAGCTGAAGAGCTGAAGGACAACGCCCAGGCCCAGAGTTCAAGCCCCATGACCGACCAAAAAAAAAAAAAAATACTGTACGGAGGGGTTACAGTTACATGAGTAGGGTAATGACTACATTTCCTATGAGCGTAGTTACCTCCTCCTTTTTCTTCCCCCTACCATCCCTTCCCTCCCCACCAAACCAACTCCTCCCTCCCTCCCCCCACCAAGTTGTAAAGTTCTTTTTCAATATATTGTCTTGTACATCTCATTGTTACAATGTGTCAACCTATATCCTTATTTCAGCATTTTGCTATTTCCTTTCCCCTCCCAAATTAGAAAAATGTATATACAAGATTCAGGAAACTGGAATCAAATACAGTGAAAACAGCGGTTATACCATGGGGGATGAAAAAATGACACTGCCCTATTTATTAGGAAAGGGAAAGACTTGAAGAAAATATATATTAAGTGAAGTAAGCCAGGCCCAAAGAAACAGAGGTCCAATGATTTCCCTTATTTGCAATAACTAGTATATGTCAAGGACAAGCAGAAAAGCTCAAAAGCTATGTACATATGACCGTATAAAATGATGAGCCTCAAGTGAAATGAACCCCAAGATAGAGACACAGTGGTTTTATCTTTCTTGCTCTTGTTTTTAAGGTACTTATAATGTACCATGTGGTTTAAAAATCTACTTCTTACTAGGTGCCAGTGGCTCATTCCTGTAATCCTAGCTATTCAAAAGGCTAAGATCTGAGGATTGTGGATCAAAGCCAGCCCAGGCAGGAAAGTCTGTGAGATACTTGTCTTCAATTAACTGCCAGAAAAAAAAAAAGACCAGAAGTAGAGATGTGGTTCCAGTGGCAGAGAGCTAGCCTTGAGCAAAAAAGCTCAGGGCAGCACCTAGGCCCTGAGTTCAAGCCTTAGGACAGGCACACAGGCACGCAGGCATTCATGCACGCACGCACACACACACACACACACACACACACACACACACACACACACACACACACACACACACACACACACACACACACACACGTCTACTTTCTGTCTAATGATATGCACATCATGAAAAAAAAGCAGGTTATTGCTCCAGGTGGTACTAATCACCTGCTTTTCCTTGGTCCTGCATGTCTTTCTTATTACCTACTCTGTAGCATCTTTGGGTCCCCACTCACAATGGCTTTGGTTTGCCATTGTCTTTTCCTTTCCCTTGGACTCCTGGAGACTGAACCTCTCCCAAAGCTTTTTCTGATCTTCAGGAAAGGAGTTGCATTTGCAGGATCAGACTGTTAACAGTCTTCCTACACAACTGGTTTCTCAAGTTTGTACCATTGAGAAACAAGTCTTGGGGGAAGTTTGCTCTGACCAGAAGAGTAAAGCTAAAAGCTGGTTTTGCTTGCAGTGCACTACCTGAGCATCTGGCACTCTTACCCACATGGTTTCCTCATCCCTAAACCCTTCTCGGCCATTTTTTCAGTCTCATAACAGAAACTGGGACACAGCAAAGTTTCATAAAAGGCTGAAAAGGGACAGGGGGAAAAAAGCCTGGTAACTGTGCCTGGGTTCATGCTAATATTAATGTGTCCCAGCTGCAAAAAGCATTTCCTACTTTGCAATCAGAGAATCCAGGAGTTCAATACAAATTTACTAATCCTTGTAATTTTCTTGTAAGGCAAGCCACAAAAGTACTCATTTCTTCGAGGCGTAAGGAAGTAATGTTTTGCCAAGTTCACAAAACTAAGAAACAGACATTTAGAGCAAGGCTTTCTTCTTACATTCTCCTTTATTTTATGTCTTTATTCTTTCCTAAATGTAAAATTTCTATTTGCTATAGAGTTTAAATACTTCTATCCCTAGTAATAATTATAGCAATCTGTATATATTGAGCATTTATTAAGTGCCAAGGTTTGTGCTACGTCATTAGGAAAAAATAGCATCACTATCTCCATTTTACAGCGGAGAGCTGTGGAGTTTAGGTGGGAAAAGTCATCTGATAAATACTAGGTTGTAACAAGCATCAAATTCAAAGCCACACGGGGAAAGTTATCTGATCAATACTGGGTTGGAGCAAGCCTCAAATTCAAAGCCACATTGCCTCTCTCACCACCCAAGCTCTGACCTACATACCACAAGCCACAGTAGGCATGCAAAGCAAAGCAGTATAGTACCCATGTGAATATTGTTTCTAGTTGCCTTTTTAAGAAGGCAAACAAACAAAAAAAACCCACAAATGACACTTCCACTACAACTCCATATAATCTAATAATGTGCCGATTTTAACCGAACCCAGGCACTTTCTTTAACAGCCATGATGGAAACAAACAGAAGCCACCAGGAATAGGAAGTGGGTGCCATGTGCTTGGGTTGAAACAGGGATCCCTCATTACATTCACTGAAAAATATGTAAAATGGAGCTAGAAAAGCAGTATCAATGTCAAATGTCTTGACTATAATAAATTTGCTCTCAAAGAAGGGGAATGTTAAACACAGCACAAAGGTCTTTGCCCAGTACCACAGAACAAGAATAAATAAGATTAGCATGTAATGCAAACATTCCTGATACGCAAAGCAACAAATCATTTTCTCAGTGTCAGCACCCAAGGTGCTCACCTGGCCAAGTCATCTAGTTGCTTACTGCCCTTGCCAATTATAACGTAGCCAGCAGATCTAACAAGGAAATGGATTCTGCCATCAGCCAGTGAGCTCCAATCCCAGATACCTTGATTTTATTCCCATGAAAACCTCAGTAGAGGAAGTACATCAGGCCAGACTTCAGTTCTACACAGTGGGATGATAAATTTGTATTGCTTCCAAAGCCATTATAGTTGGTGATGCCGCAATTGAAAACTAGTACAGGTCTTTGTTAGGTTCTCATTTGAAAAGTCTGACAAGGATGTGGTAAGGGCCAGACATGCCATTTGGTGGAAGTTGCTGGCTGCTAATCCTTCTTAGAGGAAAATGTCACATTAAGTATCAAGGATCTTAATTATATCAGTACCCTTTGGCCCAGTCACTTCATCTCTATGAATTTAAAATCAATACCTCAGGTGTCCACAAATTATGCCAGTTTTATAGATGTACAGAAGTTGAAGCTCTAGTGGTAAGCTCTAGTGAAGCTTAGTGGTAAGATGGGGGTAAAGATAGCATTGGCCATCAGAGGGAAAGGGTCCACATATGGAGCTGGACTTCCCATGGGTTCCTTTTTCTCAAGCTCTTCAGGGTTTGGAGGGTTTACTTGGAAAGGTCTATCATCTTTTCCTTTACAGAAGTGTACAGCGACACTGCATTTTTTTGTTATTTTAGTTTGCTTAGGTTTGATTTCATCCTGACCTGCTAGATGAGCAGTGTGAGGTCATCCAAGGCTGAAACTGGTGAATGACCGCTGCCATCTCTCCTGTTTCAAGACTTCCTTTTTCTTTCTTTGTCTGAGATGAGGACTCAAATTGGGTACCCAACGCTTTCACTCATGGGCTAGTGATCTACCAACTGAGCCCCATCTCCAACCCCTAACACTTCCTTAGATCTGTCCTGACACTCTCACACCTTCATGTTTCCCTTGAAGATCTGATCGTTGACATTGCCACTACCTCATTATTCAACCTAGATTCTGGCAGAAACCTGAATCTCCAGTCCTGCCCATGTGACATAAAATACTTACTAGGAAAGAAAATTAAGAGAAAACGAATCTGGTCAGGGTATAAAGTGAACTAGAAACTGTTTTCTAAATCTGCTCTACTTTTCACCTTCATTCAAAGAGTATAAGGCCAGCTCTTACTAATGCCACTGGCACCTTGGTAACTCCAGTTTCCGGTTGGGATGTCAAGTGTCAAGCCTTCGCCCAGCCCTCACTCAATAACTGTGAGAAATGTCCTTAAATAAAGGGTCTCCATTCTGGAGCAGGCTGGATATTCTCAATGCAATCAGTGCAATTCAACAAACCTTCTTTGAGGATGTGCTAAATGCAAGGCATTGAGGGAGTCTACTTGTCCCCACAAAGCTAATATATAAGAAAAAAGCTAGACCCTTTAATCAAGAGGCATATGGTGTAGGAGGGTCAACTGACTATGAACAAAAACTTCACCCATACTACTAAACAAAGATCCTGATTCTGGACAAATACCTTCTCAGATATAGAGAACACATTCCTTGGCTTCATGCTCCACAAGTAATTATTGTTAGAGATCAATGCTACTTACAGATCATCATAATAATGTCACTAATTTTGTTGAACAGCCTCTACTTGCCATGTTTAGAGCTTTTTTTTCCCTCAGATATCCAATAGTCATAACTCTCGGGATTAGGTGCGATTTTCATTATTCTCAGTTTACAGGTGAGAAAAACTGAGGCTTGAAGAGATTAAATAAATCGCTGATGGCTCCAGGGCAAGTTAACAACAAGGCAGCCTGGATTCCTTCCAACGCCCAGCTCTCAAAGCTTGCTAGGCTGCCTGCATAACACATTCCACCCTTATGAAAACTCCAAGAAATGGAGGACTTTCCAGAAGTTTCCCTTCATAAAGTGCTCCTTGGGACAGTACACTTCAGGTTAACCAGGAGGATTTAAAAACATATCCAAGGGAAGGGCATATGCTTGTTTTAGCCCAGCCTGTTTCAATTTGCGAGGACCAAATAAACGTTTATTCATGGAGTCAGAGAATAATAAAAGAAAAATGAAAATGAAACCTTGGGGAAATATGAATCACACCTTCCCTTATATTTTTTAATCTTCAAAACCTGATGTTCTTTATGTTTAAAGGCAACTACTGGTTAATTAGGAATGACACATGATACTCACTACCTTTATTCCCAAAGCAATAATTAAATTTTCAGTCCAAGTAGAAAAAGGCATTTGGACTTTTTTCATTCCTTTTATTATTTTAATTTTTTAAAAAGGGGGGGAGTTGCCTGCCTTTGTGCTTAAGGAAATAAAATACAGCATGTTTAAATTGCAATGTGGACTCGAGATGTGCTTTTACCAGCATAATTTCAACTTTCTCCAAAAACATCTGTAAAAGAAATTACCAATAAAAAAAATACTCCACAGAAAATTTTATAGGCAAGCAAGACAAAGTCACACGTTTATGGACTGCATCTCTTCCATTTCCCCAGCTTCTTCTTCTTTACTCTCTAAGAAGGAGATGGGGGGGAAGAAATCACATTTATATCTCCTCAAAGATTTATTAACTCTCCCAAAGGTAGATATTTAGGGAGATGAAGTTAAAAAAGAACCAGCAATTACAATGCTCTATCAAAAATTATTAAAAAGGCCATGTGCTGGTGGCTCACGCCTGTAATCCTAGCTACTCACAAGGTTGAGATCTGAGAATCATGGTTCAAAGCCAGCCAAGGCAGGAAAGTTCGTAAGACTCTTTCTTATCTTCAATACACTACTCAGAAAAAGCTAGAAGTGGCACTGTGACTCAAGTGGTAGAATGCTAGTCTTGAGCACAAAGAGGCTCAGGGACAGTGCACAGGCCAAGTTTAAAAAAAAAAAAAGTTTGGGGTTGGGAAGGTGGCTCAGTGGTAGAGTGCTTGCCTTGCATGCCTGAGGCCCTGGGTTCGATTCCTCAGCACCACATGAACAGAAAAAAAAAGCTGGAAGTGGTGCTGTGGCTCAAGTGGTAGAGCGCTAGCCTTGAGCTGAAGAGCTGAGGGACAGAGCCCAGGCCCAGAGCTCAAGACCCACGACTGGACCCAAAAAAAAAAAGTTTGTCTCAGACATATACTAGTTATTGCAAATAAGGGAAACCATGGGGCCTATGTTTCTTTGGGGCCTAGCTTACTTCACTTAGTATAATTTTTTCCAAGTCTTTCCATTTCCTAACAAATGGGGCAATGTCACTCTTTCTGATGGAAGCATATAATTCCATTGTGTGTGTGTGTGTGTGTGTGTGTGTGTGTGTGTGTGTGTGTGTGTGTGTGTGTGTGTGTGTGTGTGTGTGTGTGTGTGTGTGTGTGTGTGTGTGTGTGTGTGTGTGTGTGTGTGTGTGTGTATCACAGATAAGTTGATGTTAGGTGAAATGAACCCCAAGATAAGTATTCAAATGTTTTTTCTTTCATGCAACTGTTTCTAACATATTTATAAGATGATTTCTTTGTTACTTTGCATGTCCCTCCCCCACGGTATAACCCCTGTTTTTACTGTATTTGATGTTGGTATAGTTTGTGGAGAGAAAGGGAAAAAAACAAATCGTTTGATACAGGTGGACCCATTGCAACAATGAGATGTACAAGTCATTATGTTGAAAAACAAACTTTACAACTTTGGTGGGGGGGGAGGGGGGAAATGGGGGGGGGGAGATGGGAAGGGATAGGAAGGGGAAATAAAGGAGGAGGCAACAATGCTTGATAAGAAATGTACTCATTATCTTGCCCATGTAATTGTAACTCCTCTGTACGGTATTTTCATAATAATTTTTTTTAAAGTTAACAGTACTTCTTTGTCAGACACCAAGCTGAACTTTGAAAACATGCTTTTGGACTTTTCAAAGCATTCAGGTTTCCATTTGAGCATTCTCCCCTGTTAAGACAATAAGCAGACAAATAAGTACTGAGAACTCTTTTTGTGTAATGCATCTTTCTAGACAGAATTACAAAACTGAAGAAACTGAAAACCTAGAAAAATTCATAGGAATTGTTAGAACCAATACCAACTAACAACTCAGGCACTGAATAGAGGGCAGGAGAAATTAGGAAATAAACATCACTTTCTAATTCTGATAAACTATTTTTTCTCGATAAGAAATAATATGTTTTGGAAGTGGTGCTGTAACGCAAGTGGTAGAGTGCTCGCCTTGAGCTGAAGAGCACAGAGACAGCGCCCAAGCCCAGAGGTTAAGCCCCACAACTGACAAAAAAAAAGAAAAAAGAAAGAAAGAAAGAAAAGAAAGAATATGTTTTGTATTCTTTTTCTAATTAAAAGCCTAGTCAGGAAGAAAAGACTAAGAACTGTAAGTGAAGGCTTTCAAGGAGCAGATCAGATGATCCAAAGCCTGTCTGACTGAAGATCTATTGTTACTATTCAATTTTGGGCCTATTAACAAGAAAGCTAGCATTTGCTAAACTTAGCTACCCTCAAGGACTAAAACTGTATTCAGCCCTAGCACACATCAATTCTGAGTCCAGCTTTATTTTCATTAGTTGTAACATTTAAGTTTTGATTGAAACAGTGTAGTAATAAAGAATATACTTCTATAATGTCCACTGGCCTCAAACACTGACCTGTGTTTGACCATATAACCAGAAATTTCCAGTCTGTTCTAACAGGCATATATTTATATCCAAAATATATACAACGATTTATGCTTTTGATGAGCACAGTTTCTCTTCATATATAATAGTTTCTTTTTAGGTTAGCTACTATGACAAAGATATTTGATTAACTACACTAAGGCAGCTAGCAAACACTTAAAGTCTGGCTCTTACTCTAGCTCTTCTGCAGCTACAATTTAATTGTCCTTTAAATAACTATGAAAGTCCTATTTTTTTGCTTCAATTTTGCTTTTACTTTAACACTTTGTAATTTAATCATTCAAATGTCTTGTTCCATTTGTAGGAAAAACAATGCCTTTGAACCACTATTATACTTCATAGAGTCTTTTAGTCCCCCAAAGTCCTTAATCTCAGTGTACCTGTGGGAGATCTAGTCAATAAATTTACACTACCTAGCCACCTGACAGTACTAAAATGAAGTAAATATTAGTATTAACTCTGCTTCAAATTCTCCCAAGTATCCTATCTCTACATTGGCAATGACTGAGTACAGGGGCATATAGGTCATTTACAACCTTGAATGCTTTCTCTACCACTTCATGCTATGAACTTTCTTCCAAACAACTATGAAAGTGGAAATAGTTATATCGATCATCTCATAGAAGCTAACTTTTCTTGCATATGATTACAAGGGAACTCAGTGTTCACACATTTAAGAAAAACAACGCAAATTCCTTCTTGGCAAACAGATCCTACTTTAAAATTTGTTTCTCTGTCCTTCTGTCTGTCTGTCTGTCCTTCTGTCTGTCTGTCTGTCTGTCTGTCTGTCTGTCTGTCTGTCTGTCTGTCTGTCTCTCTCTCTCTCTCTCTCTCTCTCTCTCTCTTTCACACACACACACACACACACAAACACACACACACACACAAGCTCTTGAGGATTACGTTAGTATTTCAGACTATAAGGTTAGATGCCATAAAATTGAAGAACTTAACAGGCTGGCATAATCTAAGAGCACTTCACAAAAGATATGGGACATAATTAAATAGCCAAGACCTTAGATAGTGGAATGAGGGAATTAGCTTCAGCAAGGGCTTTCTAAGGAAAAACTAGCACTATCCAAAACATCCTGAAGTGGAACAACCCAGATAACTATTTATGGACTGATGGATAGAGGAGAATATTCATGAACTGGAAAAACCAACAACAATGAAAATGAATGAACTATAGCTGCATGCAATGCAGGGAGGAATCTCATAGATACCACAGACAAAACAGTATCTGCTATGAATTCATCAAAAAATAGGCCAAAGAATTTATGGCACAGGACTTGTTACTTTTGTGAAGAGTATTAGGGAAGGCTTCTGGATGTTAATGTCTTATTTGTTGAATTGGGTGATGATTAAGTTACTGAACTTACATTATGAAACATCCTGGCCTGTAAACTTTGTATGACTTATGTATCTTTCTGTGGGTGTTATAATTCAATAGTAATCAATGAGGGGCCTGTAAAGAGTCAATAATAATAATATAATAATAACAATACTTCTGAGAAAGTTGGTAGGACTTCCTAATGTCACTACCATAATGATGGATAAAATCCAGCAAATTAGAGCTGGGTGCTAGTAGCTCACACCTGTAATCCTGGCTACTCAGGTGGCTGAGGTGTGAGGATTGAAGTTCAAAGCCACCCCAGGGAGAAAAGCCTGAGATTCTTATCTCCAATTAACTTGCAAGAAGCCTGAAGTTGATCTGTGGCTCAAGTGAAGTAGTAAAAATACTAGCCTTGCTCAGGGACAGTGTCCAGGCCCTGAGTTCAAGCCCAGTTTCAGTACCAAAAGAAAATAAAAACTCAAAAGATTACAATACCTTTATATAAAGTTTAAAACAACTACAAATTTAAATCTATCGTTTTTATTGAGGTTGCAAGTTCCAGCATGGTATGCCTGTCCAGGAGGTGGCCAGCTTCAGAGCGGCCAAGTGGAGGGACCAACAACGCTATATGCAGGGCTTCTCAGGGTCCTACCTTCACTTGTGACGTTAGTTTATGGGTGCTTGCTTACATCGTTACTAAAAATTATCAACTAAATAGGCAAACAGACAAACTCTTCTTTGTCTCATATCAACTGATTGCCTAAACAACATTGCAAGAACAGAAGGCAATGTCGCCAGGCACCAGTGGCTCACGTCTGTAATCCTAACTACTCAAGAGGCTGAGATCTGAGGATCTTGGTTTGAAGCCAACCCAGATAGGAAAGTTGATAAGACTTTTTATCTCCACGAAACTATTTTAAAAAGCTGGAAGTAGAGCTGTAGCTCAAATGAAAGAGCACTAGCCTTAAGCAAAAGCAGCTCATGAACAGCACCCAGTCTCTCAGTTCAAGCTCCAGCACTGACAACCAAATAAAAATAAAGAGAATAGAAGGCAATTTTTATAGTAAGTACTTCAAAAACAAAACAGACATCCCTGTTCTTGTAGGAGTGATTCCCTTTAAATTTTATGTGAAACAATAAAAATGGGAAGGGAAAGAAGTAGCAAAGACAAAATGGCAAAGAGCCTCTGAAATCAACATCATATTTTAAGTAAGTCACAAGGACTCCTACCAGCAGGAAGGTGGTCAATTTTCTTAGAGTAGAACATGCTGCCTTCTCATGGATAGAAAAGAAGTCAGTTTAGAAAGAGCTGATAACCCACCTCCTCCAAGAAACCCTCTCAAACTACACAAGTCCTCCTGCTACTCTTGAGTCATCCTCAATTTATGTTGCTTAATCAGTGTCCCTAGAGACAAATCTGTGCTGTCTTGGAGGTAACACAGTGTTGGTGTGAAAAAGTAAATCTTAACAATAACAACAGCTTCACAGCACTAAATATTGTTCTGAATGCTTTAAAAAAATTAGAACATTTTTGTTAACATATGCTAACATGTAATATTTGAAATCTATTCATCTTTACAACAACCATCAGTGGTAGACTAAATTGGTTCTCTCCATTAGAAAAAAATAAAGGTGTGAGAGGTTAAATAACTTACTCTAGGTTTCAGTGATGGTACAAAACCCACACATATCCCAATCCCATATTCTTTTTTATGGGTTTAATTCTGACAATTTCATATATGAATATAATGTATTTCAGTCATATTCACCCCTTCTTCCCTCTCTTCCACCTTCTATTGGCTTCCTACACCACCCTCAGATAATTGCCCTTTTATATTTGTTACATTTTTTAACATCTACATTTGACATGTGAGACAAAAAAAAAAACAATGTGGTGTTTGTCTTTCTGGGTCTGGCTTATTTCAACTAATTTGATGATCTCCATCCTTTTGTCAATATTATCGATGTTATAGCTGAATAATATTCCATATAAATCTCACATTCTTTCTTTGTTGATGAGTACCTAGATTGATTCTACAACTTGGCCAAGTTTATACTCTGAACCATTATGCAGTCTTGAACCCTCAGTTATTTAGTTGTTATAATTCCATCAGGTCAACTCCATATACTATGGGTTAGAAATAGTGCTTGAAATTCTGGCACAGGGTAGAAATGTCAGCTTGAGAGACATCTGAATTCTAAACTTAGCTCTAAAATTATTTTATGAACAAAGTCATTGTTTCTCTTTCAGCCTCAGTTTCCTTCTTTGTAAAATAAAGGGTTAGAATTGATTGTCTCAAAGGTCCTTCTCCAGTGCTTTTTTATGAGCCTAAGATTTCTGGCTTGATTCCTTGCAACCACACAGACTCTTCCTGGGCCAGGTCTGGTCCCTCCTACTGGGCTCAATGTCTTGCATTTGGCTTTGCTTCCTACAAATAAGAGAAAAAGAATAAGAGGACATATCCTCCTGATAAACTGGAAGGGATTCCCCTTGCTATTCCATATGTTTTCAAGAACTTCTAGTCATCAACCAGAGAGGGTTACCTGCCAAGTGAAGGATGGAAAGAAATTAGACTAGGGAGAGAAATGAACTCACACAATCTGGCTACACTCAAATTAAAAGGGTAAGTCTGAGTACTGACAATGTTTTTGCAGCAAGATGAGCCAGCTCCTTACAGAACTGAATACAGAATACACCAGGAAAATCAAAACGGACAAGGGAAGGCCAGACATGTACCAAGCAAGGGTACATGGGAAGGGGTAGAAGGAAGGTATAGCTCAGGCATATCTGCCTCCATTATCCTACACTAACTGTTACAGGACTGGTGCTTTGTCTTAGGGATCTATGCATCCCAAGAACCCTAAAGACACTGGGGTTCATTATTTGCTGGTATTAACAGAGCACCTAACTGTGCAACAGGTTCTATCAGAAATTCCTATTTTTTGTGGGCCAGTGGCACACTGGATAACACGTCTGACTACGGATCAGAAATTCCTATTTTTATCTTACTTTAGAGATGAAGAAATAGAGGCTGTGGAGGTCCAGATTCTAATTCTAGGTCATCTACCACTAGCTGTGTAAAATAACTTCACCTGTCCAGGACCTCGGCCACTCTATCCATAAGAATAAGAGGCTAAACAAGGTTATAAAAGAGAGCAATGAAGCCCCCCAAATTCTCTATGTCATAAAATTGTCAAATACGTACATTCACCAAGGAAAGCATTCCTCTAGACTAATTTCTTTGTATTTCAGGCCATTGGAACTCAACAAACTCTATTGTGCTGAGCATGGCAGGTGGTATATGAATCAAAAAGAAAAGCAATTGCAACCTGGGTTCTGTAGCCCTTCTAATTCTACTCCAATGTACAGTTGTGTGCATTGTGCCCTATACAAGGTTCTTGGGTATGGGTAAGAGGGGAGGGGAGCTAAATTGCAAGCTTCCCTGGCATATGACTCAGTCTAAATCAGTCTAAATGGTTTTGAAGTGCTTCTGGACTCTCTCCAAAAGTAGTGGGAAGGTGGCTCAGTGGTAGAGCGCTTGCCTTGCATGCATGAGGCCCTGGGTTCAATTCCTCAGCACCACATAAGTAAAAAGAAAAAAGCCGGAAGTAGCGCTGTGGCTCAAGTGGTAGAGCGCTAGCCTTGAGCTGAAGAGCTGAGGGACAGTGCCCAGGCCCAGAGTTTAGGCCCCACAACTGGACCCCCCCCCCCAAAAAAAAGAAGTAGTGGCCAGTCTATGTACTCATAGCCACATTCATGTTCAAATTTATGTTGTACACAGAACACATCATTGTACCTTTTCTCAAAACATTGCCAGAACACTTCATTATACCTCTATTCAGTTTGTAAGACTTTTCAATACAATCAACTCTATCATACTCACACATCTACTCATCTTCTGATTTGAGCCATCATTGGTTACTGGACTGTTACTAAAATCTCAACCCAAGATCAAAGGATTAAGATAATCTGCATATTGGCACATAAAAGTAAGACAGTTTTTGAAGGTAAGACCTTGGAAAGGGACATCCCTTATTTAACTGATTGTGGACTGATTTGTAAAATAAATTACTTTTGTTATTTCTACAGGAAAGCTACCAAATGCATTTGACAAAAAAAAAAAAAACTAAGAAAAATATTGACTCTTACAAGACTGATGCTATATCTTAAGTATCTATGTATCCTAAGAAGCTCAAAGATACTTGCTGTTCATAACCTGCTGACAGTAACAGAGCAACTACTAGTTAATAGATTCTATCCATAATTTATATTTTTATCCTATTTTAAAGGCAAGGAGACAGAGTCTATGGAGTTCCAGATTCTAACGTGTTGCCTTTCCATGGGGAACAATAGTCTTTTGACACTACTATCAAATCATTCCTCTCAAGGTTCTGACTTTGCCAGCAGCAAATTAGATTTGCACTGGTTTACTCCCATTCTTTTTCCTTCATAGAATAATTAGTAGCTTTTACCAAAACCATTCATCCTGGATCTCCTGGGTCAGTCTCAGTTTCAAAGATGCTATTCTTCTTGCCTCTGAATAAAAAGTTCCCAATTTTTTTAATTTGGAAACTATGGCCACCATAATAATGACATTCTCCTCATAGAAATATCAACAAAGCCAGAGCCTCATCATCATTATGGTGCTCATATTTGGTTTGTGGCCATATAAAGGTGAATGGGCTAGTCTACCTAGGATCTGAGACCATTTTCTGTGTTTCATTAAAGAGAAAAATAATGCATGGCCTATTAAATAATTTAGAACTCAAGATGACTTTTTTCCTTGTTCTAGAGGAGAATTTTTCAAGGGTAAGAAATTACAATTTGATGGAAGGGTACATATTTCTGGAAACTCTGAAGCCATGGGGCTTTCCAACTGCCAAACTCCCACATACTGGCTCTCCAGGCATATCCCACTCACTTGTAAAGTGTCACCATTTATAATTTGGTGCTAAATTTCTCTAAAGCTAAGCTTCTCACCATGGAATAATGATTTCTTAATCTATTAAAATTTAGGGATAAGATGAAGTAGGTGTCAGTAGTTTAAAAAATTATCTAATCTCAAGTTAAAAATGAAGTTATTTATTCACACCAGCATCATGAAAAGAAAACCTCAGGATCAGGCTTGGGGGCAGGTTCTACCCAACACTTGCAGCATTCATGGAAGGAAAACATACTGCCTCTGCTTTTCTTTTGTGACTCCACAGGAGTTTTGTGTCCCCTTTCTTCCACAGTACCTCACTCTGAATCTTTAGTGCATGGAATAAGAAGGGAAGAGTTACATTTACAGGGAGACTTCATGATGCTTGCTAACTGCTTAAATGTATAACCAGTTCCAATTTTTTTCTTCTCTCTCTCTGTCTCAACCTTGTGAAGTAAATAACAACTTCATCTTAATAGCATGACTATGCAAAGAAAAGGTACTGAGTCATAGTTTTTAGGCTGGAATCCATTGCTCAGAACCCTTGGGAGATCACAGAAAAATGGAAAAATGGACAAATAATAAATTACATTCCCAGTAGGTTGGGGTAGTTCAGCATGATCATGAATAAGCTATAGATTCTGACTCAGATGTGTGCAGTTTGCTTTGGACTTTGTTCTTGCTTACTTATAAAACTTGTTAAATGTACCTCTAAGTTACAGCAAGTCAGTAAGAAAAAAATAATCCAACCTTAGGGTTTGGTTTCCTCCACCTAGCAGGCTGAGTCATAAAAATAAATCTTAGCCATTTCAATAGCCAACATCCCCCTCATATTAAGAACTGGTATTGTTCCTCATGTCTCTCATTTCATCCAAAGGTCACACCCAGCTCACACTGAAGAAAGAAAGAGCTCAAGAACTCTAGCTCAGCATTTGCACATTTAATAGGAGAAGAGAACCTCTGCCAAGTTAGAGGGGTGAGTTGCATCAGAACCTTCCAAAGGAACGTCTGAGGAATGATTGTAGTAAAGGACATTACAGGCAGCCAGACCCGGGCCTAAGTCTTTACACTACCCTGCTCCTGTTGCTGACATTGAATGTGTACTGGGAATGTTAGTAACACCTGCCTAGGGAAAGGTGCTATGCAAATGGGAGGAAAGAGAAAAGAGGAGGTCCTGGCATGTAGTGAGCATTCATCAGTTGTTAGTTTTTATTTTTTTAAGGCAGGATCTTGCTATATAGCCCAGTCTGGCCTCCTGCCTTACCACCCTAGTGCTGAGATTATAGGTGAGATCTATCACACTCAACAGCTTCAAAGAGTTGTTCTTTTTACTGTTACATCTCTGGGCCTAGTCAGTGGTGGAGTACATCTTCCCTTTGCCTTTCTTCTATATCAAGTGTTGGGGAGTAAGAACATTCATTTCAAATCAAACCCCAGATCCAGGATTAGAACTTAAATTAAGAAGCCATTGAGTAGCAGGCTTTTAGAATGAAGATATTCACAACTATATTACCATATTGTGAGTCTAATTGCCTAATTACATTCACAACATATGCCAATTACATTCACAACATATGCCATTTACATTCATAACATCTGACATATGGCAGCCAATGAATACACATATGGCTGTCATCACTCTGTTTATACTCAATGTTAACTAAAATCCCAGGACCTCAAGTGAGTTGCTCACCCTTATACATCAGCTAATGGCAGCTGGAACTGGTATTGGGTCTTTTTAAGAGGGAGAGAGGGTATTGTCTCAGATCTATCATTGAAGGACTGGGATGGAAGAGTTTGGAGGAATTGACCAAATATCTTCAGAACTCCAAGAATAATCTCTCCAAGTTAGGACCACAGCATGCCTGCCCAGTCCTTTCCCACTACTCCATCCCTGTCCGCCACCAAGAAGCAAAGCTAGATCCCAGTTCATGTGGAAAATCTACCTGGCAAGGAGTTGGGGTTCTGAAAGGCAGAAACAGAACCCTAGGAGAAGAGGGTGGCATCTTTCTCCTTTGGGCACTAGTGTACACAATAGATCTGGGTTCTCCCTGTAAGCAGGGTTTTTATAGCCAACTGAAAAGAGGAGCCAAAGACAAGCAGAGGTAAATATGACCCTTTTGTATCTTTAGGACAAGGTGACAAGCATAGATGTCAAAGTTCATAGACTAGACTTGGGGGAAAAAAGTTTTGAATTTCAATAGAAAATCCTAATTCTGTCCTTAGTAGGGCACAAAAGCATTGATTCCCAGCTTGGAAGGTCATGAAGAGGCAAGCCTATACTGGGCCTGGGAAGAAAAAGATACATCAAAAGTGGGTGAAAACTGCCTTTTTTTTTCATTTTAAATAAGAAAGTCATCCCAGAAATATGGATGGATGGGCTGCAGGAATGGCTCGAGGGGTGGAATGCCAGCCATGATCAACCAAGCCAAGCAAGTGCAAGACACTGAGTTCAAATTGCACTGCAGGCCAAAATAAAAAACAAAGAACCCTCATAAATGTGTATCTAGCACTGGCTGACACTGACAGAGAAAAACTTTAGATCAGGATCAAAGGTGGGAGTAGAAGGCAGTGGGGAAAACCACCAATAAGACACAGAAACTAAGCTCAAAACTTGATGATTCATAGAAGTAAGCCAGGTAGAGAGGGGTCTCAAAGCCAGGGGACTTTATGGGACTCAGGCTGCCCACAGAAATACTGCTGCAGAGTCCTGAGCAATAGGAGTGTGTCCTATTCCCCACTCCTATTCCCCACTCTACCTCCAGCTCATAGATGCTGATTCTAATTCAGCAGAACCCAGTGGGCTTGTAGGCATATTGGGAATTGGGAAGGTTTCTGTCCTGGTAACCATGCAAGGTTTGGAAACATCTGTGTGGGGTGGGGGTGACTATCTGCTGACTCCCATGACTAGTCTAAGTAGGCTCAGCAGGCCCTCCCTGAAAAGCTCTTCCCAGATACTCAGACACTGAGAGCTCCATACCCCCAAGTGGTACCCTTTTTGATGGTTTTGTGTCCTTAGAAACTGACCTGGATACATTCAGAGCCTCATATTAAATACATATTTTGCAGAGGTGCTAATCCCCATGCTCAGCCACCTACAGTGAGCCCAAGCTCCTTTTTCTCTCACCCAGACACTCACCCTTTGGATCCTCAGAAAGCTAAGCAGAAAATTGTCCCAGCCTTCAACAATATGAATATCTGTAGTCGTTTTTTAAGGATAGAGGCTCTGATTTCTGCTCTTTTTTTGAACAGCTTTATTTCTCTGTAGATTTCCCTTTTCTGGACTTTCATATGAATGTACTCAGAGTATATGATCTTTTTTGACTGGCTTCTTTACTCAGCTTAATGTTTTCAAGTTTTGTTTAACTGTAGCAGACCTCAGTACTTCAACGCCATTGCATGACATACTACAACTCATCAGCTATTGGACATTAATTTTTTTCTTTTGGTTTATTTGTTTTGGGTGGAGATGGGATTGAATCTAAGGCCTCTTGCATGCTAGGCAAGCACTGAACCATTAAGCCACCTGCTTTTAGCCCTTTGACCATTCAAGTATAGGTTTTTATTTTATTGCTTCCATTTCTCTTGGATATATACCTTGCAAAGTCATATTATAATTCTATGTTTTATCATTTGAGAAATTGGTAGGCTGTTTCCCAAAACAATTGCACTATTTTACATTCCCAGAGTAATGAATAAGTATACAAATTTCTCTGCATCCCAAGCATCATCTGTTTGTTGTTTTTTGTTTGTCTTTTTTTTTAACTAATCATCCTAATAGGCGTAAAGTGGTATTTCACCGTACTTTTGTTTTGCATTCTCTTGATGGCTAATAACATTGAGCATGGTTAGTGTTCATTTGTAAATCTTTGGGAAAATGTCACACTTCGCCTCCCTATATTCAGTACTCCCCCTTTTTTCAGAGCTGGAGCTCAAACCCCAGCAATGCCTGATATGTACTAGGAAAGCAAACTATCAGTGGGCTACACCCTTCGCTCATTATTACATTGAGTTATCTTTTTATTTTTGAGTTCTTCATACACTCTAGATGTAAGTCCATTACCTGACATATGTAATTTGTCATCTATACGTACAGGTCTAGAGATAGATCTAAACATACATCTTTTAGGTTTAAAAGTCAAGAATAGAGCAAAAGTTTATAGTTTCAGTGCACAGTGAAACTTGTTAAAAATCAGGGATCAGCCTCAGTCTTTTCTAATATTTTACTGAAAGCAATACTTTTTGCTTAAATGTGTTTTTTTCTATTCTCCAACAAATTATTCTCAATCTCCACTCTTCATAGCATTTTTTTTGTTTCTCCCTTCTGTCCTTCAGTTTAAGGTTTTCATTATGTAGATCATGTTTCTTGCTTTCAATTCTGTGTCCTAGGGTAGTGACTGAGGATTAAGGTTTCAACCTACAAACTTGCTTATCATGAGAAAGGCCTCAAACACCAGTGGTTGAAAAAGAGGCATCTGTTTCACAATGAAGTACAAGCTGGACCAGGGCTAGAGTGAGAAAGTGAGGTGTGCAGGGGTACAAAATTTAAAGAGGCATTCTCAGCTCTCATAATAGCCAGTAGTAGAGTTATGAGTGACTGCCTCCTTAAATTTTGAGCACTTAGCAACTCACTCGTTTCTCACGAGTCCCAGCCCTGGGCGCTGGGATTTAAGGCTTTAGAAGTGAATACTTCTGCCTAGTTCAGGTAAAGAATGGTCATACTCATTCTTTTAAGTACTGTCCAAAACTGCTTTCATGCTGTAAGTGCACAGTGGAGTAGCTAAGACAGACCAGAGACTATGTGGCTGTAAAGATGGTCCTTTACAACAGCAATTTGCTGACAGGGTGAGGATAAGAATGGAATTATACCTGATCTTATTATTCTTGTCTACTAACCACATACTAACCACAGCCACTTTACAGTATGAGGTTTCCAGTTATAATATTCCAGTATGCAAGACATCTGGGAAGGGAGTATATATGAAATCCTAATGCTGGCATTGCCCCAAGGTAGCCAAGAGAAAGCAATGACCATGGGTGCTTTCTCCTCAAACCTTGCTTTCTCCAAAGCCAAGGGTTTGCATTCTATCTCTTTCTTACTAAAGAGCTGGTGGAAGTGAAGAGATGTGGAAGTTAATATATTCAACAGTATCCCAGTATAGCTCAGGAAAGAGAATGGTCCCATCATCCCCAAGCTGACCATGGATAGCCCATCATACTTTCCACTGACATGACTAAACTGCACAGGGCCGAGTATGGGCTGGATTCCATTTTACTTGTTCAGTGGGCAGAGCCAGCATCATGACAGAGTTCTCAGCAAAGGAAAAGGCAGACTGGCATCCTGCTAAGCTAAGCTCCCAGTTCAGCTTAAAGTACTCCATGAAATTTTTATTATTCTGATGTCCAAATTGTCCCTGAGCTCCAGGGCAACCAAATTCCCAGACCAGAAAACAAAGTTAGGTTGCTATTCCAACAGCCATTGGACATCAATATTCAATGGGTATTTGGTCATTCATAAAATTTACAACTTAGCAGGAGTTGAATTCATTAACAGTGGGGTCTCTAAACACAAGAGATATGTTCTCTCTTACAAGGTTCAACTCAATTCCATGCACAAGAGACAAAAAAAAAATAGAATCAAGTACATATCTGTCAATAGAAATATTACCATAAAATACTCAAAAATTTATTATTGCCTTTTAAGTTTAATTTTCAGTGCTGGACAGTGAAGAAAAAAGAAGATAAAATAAGACAGTAAGAAGAACGAAACATTGCAGAAGGAATGAAGCAAGAGAGAGAAGCTGGTTTTGACCTCACTTTTTAGTTTACAGTTCTTCTATTCTGATTTTTTATTTTTATTTTTTAAATTTTTTTTGTTGGTTGCGGGGCTTGAACTCTGGGCCTGGGCACTGTCCCTCAGCTCTTCAGCTCAAGGCAAGTGCTATACCACTTGAGCCACAGAGCCACTTCTGATTTTCTGGGTTTATTGGAGATAAGAGTCTCACAGACTTTCCTGCCTAGGCTAGCTTTGAACCGAGATCTCAGCCTCCTGAGTAGCTAGAATTACAGGCATGAGCCACCGGCAACTGACTTTCTATTCTGATTTTTAATTAGTGCTTTATTATTTTTTTATTTTCTTTGTTTTGTTTTTTATTCAGTCTGAAACTTTTTTCCCCCATTTCCTTATACTTATTTTCTTGTATATTAAATCTTCTTGCAGGTCAAGGAGGGAAATACATGAAGTGCTAATACAAGAAGGAGCTAATGGAATTTCTACCCTGGCAGCCCTGGCTCTCCTTCTGGGAGTTCCACCAGGCGGGTGGAGCTCAGGTTGCAGGAGTCAGTCTGCCAGGGCAGAGCAGAAATGTTTTGTACTTCACCTTCAAGATAACTCCAGGCATCTACACTCCCCAATATTCAGACAGGGAGAGAACTTTTTAAAGGATAAACACTCTTAAACCAACTTTTAACCTGGAGATTTTTAACCACTTGCCAAAATACCCCCACCTTGTTGAGCCAATAAACTGAGAACAGGAGAAAAAGGAGTACTGTAACTGGATAAGGGGTGGGGTTAAAATATTTTTTTTACAAGCAAGAAAGGAGGATACCAACACAGCTATTCAGTCAGCAAGCATTAATCCTCATTAATGTCTTCACTCAAACCCATTCTTCTCTACACAGCTGTGCAAATATAAATTAGTTGGGCCATTTTGACCAAGGCTTCTAAGAAAAAAAAATTTAAGATGTGAGGCCAAAAACAAATGCGAGGCCAAGAATTAACTGGACAAATAACACATTCTTTCAAGGCGTGGGAAGGATTGCTCAAGCTCCCACACTATAGAATGAGACTTAGTTATCCCTGGGTATCTGCAGGGGCTGGGATTCAGGATCCTAGGAACACCAAAAGTTGTGTCTAGTCAAGTTCTTTATATAAAACAGAACACTTACAAATAACCTACATACATCTGCCCATATACTTCTAATCACCTTTAGATTACTTACAATTACTCATACAGTGTAGATACTATGTAAATTTTAGACTCTATTGTATGTGCAGAGCCAGTAGATACCAAGGCTGACTACATTCGAATCCATACCCCTGGTAAAGTCTAGCGAGTTGCTACCAAAGAGCAAAAAAGCATGGAAATGAGTCTACCACAAAGGTTAGAAATGGTTACAGAAAAAGAACAACACTAGCCCTTTGGGAACTATTTCATTGAACACCCACAGTAACACCTTTATTCCCAGTTCACAAATAAGGTCGTTAGGAATACAGAGGTTAAACAACCTGACAGCTACTTGTAGAATTAGGATCACAACATAAAGTCAGGTTGACTAATACCACAGCCAATTTCTAACCAAAATGCATCTCTCTCTGTGTCTCTCTGTCTCTGCCTGTCTGTCTCTGTCTCTGTCTCTGTCTCTGTCTCTGTCTCTGTCTCTGTCTCTGTCTCTGTCTCTGTCTCTGTCTCTCTCTCTCTCTCTCTCTCTCTCCCTTCTTCTCTCACTCCCTCCCTCCTTCCCTCCTTTCCTCTTTTCCTCCCTCTCTCCCTCCCTTTTTCTTAGCTCATGCTAAAGTTTGAACTAAGCGCCTTACACTTGCTAGGCAGGCATCTACCTTTTGAGTCATGCCCCCAATGCTTTTTGCTTTAATTATGTTTTGGATAGGATCTAACATTTTTTGCTGAGACTGCAATACTCCTGTTTAAACTTCCCACATAGCTGGAATGACGGATGTATACCACTGCACCCAACTTATACGCTGAGATGGGGTCTTGTGAATTTGTTCCCCAGGGTTGGCTTCAAACTACAATCCTCCTATTCTTTGCTTCCTTCGTAATAGGGATTAGACTTTAGCCACCACATCTGACCTACTATTCTTGTCCTCTATATATTTTTGTATTTCATTTGTGTTATGGAGACAGAAAAAAAAGTAGGGCTGGGTATTTGCCCTTATAAATGTATACTCTGACTAGAGAAGCAGGAAGGGTGTGTGTAGGAAGGGTGTGTGTGTATATATATATATATATATATATATATATATATATATATATATAAAGCAGAATGGGAACATACCTTCAGGGCATGCCTCTTTTTAAGATGAAGGGAAAACCCGGGCGCTGGTGGCTCACGCCTGTAATCGTAGCTACTCAGGAGGCTGAGATCTGAGGATCGTGGTTCAAAGCCAGCCCGGGCAGGAGAGACCATGAGACTTCTATCTCCAATAAACCACCAGAAAACTGGAAGTGGCGCTGTAGCTCAAGTGGTAGAGTGCTCGCCTTGAGCTGAAGAGCTGAGGGACAGCGCCCAGGCCCAAAGTTCAAGCCCCACGACCGACAAAAAAAAAAAAAAAAAAGATGAAGGAAAAAAATTCACATGGGAACTGGGGGAAAGCATTCATAATGCATTTGTTCAGTCTTTGCGAAACATTTCTTTTAAGGTTTTTAAAGACAAAGTAAGATGTAGAAAAGATCTTACTTTAAAAACAAATAGTAGTAAACTGTTGCTGTGGTAAGGTGTACACTTTCAAAAAGGGCTCTCCTTCCAGAAACATTCCCTAAGAAAGACCAGAGAAGTCCAACCCTTCCCCCAGCTGCATCTTACTGGCTAAAAATACCCCTTTTCAGACAAAGAGGAAAGTAGTCACTGAAGTCTACTCTGGCAGAGGTGTGGTTACCCCTCCCTGCCTCCAGAGACTAAACAGGGAGGAGAGAACCTGCATCATCTCATCACTTCTTGTCACTGGGAATTAACTAGTCCAGGACCTGACTGAGGAAAAGGCCAAGTTTCCACTGAGGGAGACCAGAGAAAGTGCTCAGAAGCAGCAGCTACAGGGCTAAGGAGAGAAGTTAAGTCAGAAGAAAACACAGGCATGATGCAAAGCATCCTGAAATTTACACCAGGCTCAATCAAGCCTTGCTGGAAACTGTGACAAAGATTCCAAAGTCATCTATTTTCATTCATTTGTCTAAACTCAACTTCCTGATATGTTCTTCATGTAGAAGCATTTGTGATTGCAGAAACCTCTCACTTTCAAGTGGAATGACATGTTGCCCTCAGCAGCAACTTCATGGTGGGAGGTGCTAGGCATCTGAGACCTTAGTGCAGAGCAATGCATGCAGGCCTATGAAGGGATGCTAGCTTGGGACTCAGGTTTCATATGGGATCAGATAAAGAGACACTGGAACAAATCCATACACACTGGCTTGGGTGAGCGAGCAGTGGTCAGACAGGCATGCTTCCTGATGTTCCTTAGAGAACAAGCAATGTTGTTTAGGCAGAGAAACTAGTCCCAAAAAGTCTTGATCAAAAAGCAAATTGTCGAACTTAAGCTCCTAGTTAGGGGTTCTCAAATCGTCATAATCCGAAAATTTTCCAAGGGACCAGTGCAAAAGTATTCACAATGTGTCTGTCCCCAGTGATTCTGATTGAAAAGGTCTAGCTAGGGTCTGGACACTAGCATGCACCAAGGGCTAAAATCACCATTTCTAACATGGCCAAATCTGAGATATGACACAGTTAGTAGGCACTGAAACAAACATAAGTCTTCTGCTCCTTTTAATGCTTACTCTAAGTTTTCTTTCTGGTCTTGAGAAACTATCTAACAGCAAACTGTCTGGAATAGAGTCCAGGGTTTGCCAGTTACTAGCTAAATAACCTTCAACAGATAAATGACCTCTCAGACAGCATTCTTAGTAACACAATGGAGTTGATAATCATACCAACTTCACAGGGTTCTTGAGCTGACTATGTAACATCGAGTGTGTAAATTATTTAGCTCAATATCTGATATATGCTAAATGCTCAATAAATGCCAGCTAGTATGATCAATCATAATATTGAAAGTAAATATATACCCGTGATACTTCAATAAGAGATCTTTTTCTAAAAGAGGTGCTTATTTCTAGGCTCAGGAAAGGAACTGTGAAGAATTGGGATTTGAGAGTTTTAGAGATATTTCACATACAGAACAAAGGAAGGAAGCAGATAAGAAATATGAGTCAAAGTACTTGGTACCGTGTTCAGATATGAAGATAAGGTCTAGATTGGGTGACCTAATCAAGTATACTTCTGGAGTAGGCGTCTCAAAGAGGGCAGACTAGGAGAAAATTCAGAGGAACTGGAAGCTTGAATGAAATAAAAATAAATCTTCATAATTACTAACCTAAGATGGAAATGTAGCATTTCCTCATAATACACATATAGGCAATAAGCCTCAGTAGAACCAGCAGTGATTATAATCTTGTTACAACAGAAATTACAAATATTTTCATATCATACCACAGTTTTGGTAGATACCCTAAAATAGTACTGATAGTTAAGGTGGCCAATCCCAGGACTGGAAGGTGGGGCTCCTGAGATATGGGACTTATATGAGAAAGTCTCAAGCAAACCATTCCCTATCTAATACTTCACTACTTTAAAAATCATGCTAGTTATCATTTTGCTAGGTGCCATTATTTACCATATTGGAAAAAAAGCACTTAACTTGTCATACCACAATTTCAAAACATATCTTGTATATAAATGTATGTCAACATAGTATGTCTTTATCACTGCTTTCTACTTCATTTGATGCATTTAAAAGTATTATTTTAAGTGTCAAACTAATGCACAAAGAAAGAGACTGAGAGTGAGAGAAAGAAAATGATGGAAACCACTGCCTGTAAAACATAGAACACTGAATTCAAGTTTCTTTACGTCTGGAAACTTAAAGATTAAAAAAAACTCAAGAAAATTTTCTCCACAGACATAACAGATGAATAGAGACATTCTTCTATTCTTAAGAAATCTCTCCCATTCCTCCATTCCTGAACACATGTATGTATTTTGTTACTTACATTGCTGTACAGTTTACATAGTAGTGATAGATATCAATTGGAATATCTATTTTCCAAAAGAACCACTAATTGACAGATGTTAATATTATCAATGAACTAAGACAACAGAAATTTGGATTTTAAGAAGATCAAGTTTAAAGAAATGATGAAAGCCTGGTGCCGGTGGCTCACACCTGTAATCCTAGCTACTCAAGAGACTGAGATCTGAGGATCATGGTTCAAAGCCAGCCCGGCAGGAAACTCCATGAGACTCTTATCTCCAATAAACCACTAGAAAACTGGAAGTGGTGCTGTGGCTCAAGCAGTAGAGCGCTTGCCTTGAGCTGAAGAGCTGAGGGACCGCACTCAAGCTCCATGACCGACAAAAAAAAATAATAATAATAATGATGATGAAAAGAAACTTTGAACTCTTACCAAATACCACTGGCCTTCTGGCAGACATTGGCTCCTGCCTTGCCTTGTATCCACTTTTGATGGAGGCGCCATGTCTCTTCCACAAGGGAGTAAGAAACCATGTCTCTTCTGATCAACATAACTCCATGCAACCAGCCCAATGTGGCCAGAAGGCAGCGTTCTTACTATTGCTCTTGTCCCAGTATATACAGATTTCTTAACTTCCCTGTCATTCTTACAAAATCTCCTAATTAGCAAAGTAGAACGCTCCTTTCTGCCTTTAAAAAAATCTTCTACATCTTCACAATTACCAGGGAAATCCTCAAGATGGCTCAAAAAGGACTTTGCAGGTGGATTTTCTTTAAAATCCTCCCTGCAAAAGCTTTCAGTTGGACAGACCACGTTGACCTTCTGGCCTTGGAAGCACAGGTATTCATCACTCAAGGGATCGCAATGTTCACACTGCAGCTGCCCATTCTTATTGCCACAGGTTTGGGCCAATTCCATCAGTTTACAAGTATATGCCATGTAATGTTTCTTTTCCTCCCCAACAGGAAGTGGAATGCAATTTCCACAATCATCCAAAATTAAATTTTCTGATAGAGTATGAAAAGTGTCTGACATCCTTCTGTCAACCTCATAATGAAGACGAAATACTGCCATGTTACTCTCAGAATGAGATCTGTTGGTGTCTATGATCCCAGGATGGTTTACTAAAGGATTCATACCTAGAGGTGATCTGGCTATTTCCAGTTGAATTCCAGGGAACACATCTCTTTCCAGTGGAGAAGGAATTCCAGTTTCCAAACACAGACCTTCCTCTATGACAGAGTTGCATGTTTCATAAAACTGGCTCTGAGGGAGGACACGCTGATGGTTTCCCAATATACAGCTGCGGTTTGTGTTAAGGTTTTTCACAGAATCTGATGTGCTTTTCTCCCAGCACTTTTCATTGAGGTTCTGATCACTCACTATTTTCTCCCTTGCTACTGAGAGTACCTTGGGCAAACTGCTTCCAGAAGATTCTTCTTTCAGATTGTCCCATTGTGAGATGGGAATCTGCCTGCTCTGCTTGATGCCATGGACCTTTGGAATACTAATGTCAGAGACCTTCTCGTTCCTTTCATCTGCAGCTGCCTGGGCAGATTCCACTTTTCTCTGAGTCATAGGGGTGAGGACAGAAGCTGCCATTTCTTCAGAAGTCATCTTGACCAACACACAGTTTTCAGCAACTGCTCTGCTTCTCCTTGCTGGTGCTCATGTCAAGATTTCCATAAAATGAAAACTCATAGATGTACACAAGTCCTTCCGAGAAACAAAGGGATGATTCCTTATATTCAGACGTACCAAAAGCCAAATAAATGTTTGTAGCTATAATTTCCTATTATGCATTTTTAAAATTCTACATCAGGACTTTAAGATGGTGACAGATCAGTTTTCTTTCCTCTGCTATGTGAGGCAAATTTTTTGAAGATTTTTATTCAAGGTTACCTTCTGAAGCTCCTGTTCCATCATCCACATGCAATGATTTAAAAATACAGTTCCTGTTTCCTGTAAGAAAAAGGATAATGTCAAATATTATAGCATTAAATCGATTTTTAAAAATCTGAGCTTATAAGCTCATTTACGAGCTATACTTAAATACAGGTCAGTTTTAAGGAAGAAGTTTAATAATCAAAAGTTAGTTTCAAAATGTTGAAAGGGGTGACATTGATTGAGATATACTGTATTCACAAACTGCTTTGTTAAATGGCAACTCTTTTGTACAACTGCTTAAAGATAAATTTTTCAAACTTTTTTTTAAAGAATGGCAAAAAAAAGTTAGTTTCAATGTTTTCAGGATTTCATTTTTTTAAACATTGGATTAACAATTTAGGACTGCTTTCAGCCAAAATAGAGTAAGGAGAACCATATTTATCTTCTCACCATAATAAACTAAAAATGTCAGAAAAAATCAAAAGAAAAAGAAACAACACTTTATGGACACTGAACAGGCAATGCAGAACAATGATCTCTAAAAGAAAAGAAAATGCAATGAGCACAGTTAAGTGCCCTAACATTGCTTAGAGAGTTCCAAAGCCTCATGTAGAACCTAACAGTCTAGCTGACTAGAAGAGGAAAAACTGGGTCTTCAGGGAAGCCAAGGAAGCTAGAGAAACGACACATGCACGTCAAAAGGGACAAAGATAAGAACAGAGCAGACTTCCCACTGGAAACAATGCCAGCCAGAGAAGAGTGGGGCAAAGCTTTAAAGTACTGACAGTACTATTAGTGCTTTTTTCTAAGTTAACAACTTAGAATTCTATACTTAGCAAGAAGTACCTCCTGCAAATGAAAATGAAATAAATCCTTTTTCAGACATGCAAGGCTGAAAGAATTCATCACTAGCAGATAAGAAATGATAAGGGGAAGTGCTTTAGGCAGCAGGAAATAGAACTCTGCATTTATGTAAAGACAATTAAGAGTGTCCAAGGCCTTGAACATGGTAGGCAATCACTCTAGCACTGAGTTACCCCTTCACTTTGTTGTGGTTTTTTTTTTCTCCACACTGGTTATTTTTGAGAAAGTCTTACTTCCTGCCTAGGCATACACTTAAACTATGATCCTCCTATTTTTTTCTCTTCCTGCCACAGCTGGGATGACAATTGTACATCATCACCCCTAGCTTCTTCTGTTGTAATGGAATCTTATGAACTTTTCAGTCCACTGACCTGGAACTATGATCCACTTGATCTCAGTCTTTCATGGAGCTGACAGGCACAAAAAAAACTGCCCCCCAGCTATTGGTTGAGAAAGGAGTCTTACATGTATGTCAGGGCTGGCTTCGACCAGAGATTCTCCTAGTCTCATTTTACCAAGTAGCTAGGATTACAAGCATGCGCCACCAGAGTTGGGCTCTGTCTTTTCTTATGGCTTAAATTGCTTAACAAAATAATTGACCACATAAAGCAAAAACAATAACAATATATTGTAGAGTTTCTAACAAATGAGAAGCTGCACAAAGATGAAGGGAGAGGAAATAGACCTGTACAGTTATCAGGCTGGCTTTGAACTGCTAGCTACTCAGTGGGGGACTGAGATCTGAGGGTTGCAGTTCAAAGCCAGCCCTGGCAGAAAAGTCTGTGAGACTCTTATCTCCAGTAAATTACCAAAAAGTTAGAAGTGGAGCTATGGGTTCAAGTGGTAGAGCACTAGCCTTGAGCAAAATTACTCAGGAACATCACCCAGGCCCTAAGTTCATGCTTCAGGACTGGCAAAAAAAAAAAAAAAAGAGAGAGAAAAGAAAAGAGAACTGCAACCAAAGTTTCCTCCTTCACTTCTCCTTCTCCTACTCTTACCACACTCCAACAGAACCCATTTTATCTTCTTGTCATTCATTTTTTAAGTGTACTTGAAACCCCTCTGACAACTGCTTAAAAGCAATGAAAACATTAAAATAAAAAATAAAGTGTAAGTTCATTGTTCAAAGGAGTTTCATCATGATATTTCACACATGATATTTCACACATGAATATTGACTCCTCACATACTGACACTTTCCCCCAAACTCTTATCCCTTATTGTTCAACAGTTTTCAGTGGGTCTTGTTTGGCTATCCATTCACAAATGTATTTTGGTATTATTCACCCTCTAACATTCTCTTTTCCTTTCCCTCTCTTCACTTCTAGTCCAGTCTCCTCAAACAGTTCCATAATTGCAAACATGATATATAATTGTGCATATATGTGTAATCCTGTATGTGTTCATGTATAATTATATGGATTCTAGACCAATCTTTAGAATCCACAAATGAGAGAAAATGTGAACTTTGTCCTTCTGAATGGGAATTACTTTGCTTAACATGACATAATTATATTTTCAGTGGCTGAATAATACTACAATATGTATATATGCTACAATTTTAAAATCCACTCATTAGCTGCAAAGCATCTGAGCTATCTTCATAGTGTGGCTAGTGAACTAGTGCTGTAATGAATGTGGTGTACAAGTGCTCCTCAAGTGGCCATGTTTCTTGACTTTATAACATTGATTTTCATACTGAACAAACCTTATATTATTAGAATAAAACCAACTCGATCATGATGTATGTTCTTGTTAATAAGCTTCCCAATTCAGCTTGCAAGAATTCAATGCAGAATTTCTACATCCACTTGCTTTTTGGTCATGTCTTTGATTTGGGAATGAGGGCAAAACTGGTTTCATAGAATGAGTTAGTAGTGTTGCTTTCCCATTTCATGTAAGAATTCAGGAAGTATTAGTGTTAAATGTTCTTAAAAGGTGTGGTAGGACTTGGTACTAAGTCCATAAGGTCCTGGGTTTTTATTGTTTGGGAGATTATTATTTCTTCGATTGCCTTGGTTATTATATATCTACTTAAGTCACTTATTTCTTCTGCATTCAGTTTTGGTAGGTCAAATCCAACTAGAAATGCATTCATTTCTTCTACATTTTCCAGATACTTGAATACATGTTTTTTTGTTTTTTAATACATGTTTTCAACATATCCCCTCATGATCCTATGTATTTCATCTGAATTTGTTGTGATATCTCTATATTTATCTCTAATTTTATCGACCTGGCTTTTTACTCCTTTTAATTAGATTGCCAAACCACCACTTCCGGCTTATTGGGGGCAATTAATTAGAGACAAGTCTTGCATACTTTGCAGCACAGCCTGGCTTCAAACTGTGATCCTCAGATCTCAGTCTCCAGAATAGCTAGGATTACAGGCATGAGTAACTGGCCTTTAAGCTCTTTTAATTGCCTTCTTTGAGCTCTTTCAACTGTTTATCTGTGTTCCCTTCCAGTTCTTTGAACTATTTTAACTTTTTTACATATGCCTTCTTTGAGCTCTTTTAATTGTATTCTTACAGTTCACTTAGCTATTTATTTGCATTTCTGTGTATTTCATTTGGCTTTTATTTGAATTTTCTTTGAATTCATTTGGTTACTTGCATGCATTTGCTTTGATCTCATGGAGGTGATTATAAATTTCTTTTAATCATTATCACCATTGTTTTTATATCAACATTTCAGATTTTCTCTACTTTACTACCATTCTGATCCTTTGTTTTGTGATTATTTAGTTTTTGAAGCATCATATCGCCTTGCTTTTCTTCATTTTCTTGTGCTCCTATATTGAGATTTGCTCATTTGAAGTCTATGTGAGGTTTAAGTTATAGTTATCTGAGGTTGGACTATTCTCTATGTTCGGTACCCTGAACAAAGTTTGCCAAACTGTATGCCAAGCATTAATAATCTCTCATGACAATATTATGTTCAAAGAGCACCCATGTCAGGGACTCTTGCTCATAGCAAAGAAAAAAATTAATTATAAAGGGATACAAAGGCCATTTGGGTATGCCATCTTGGAAGTAGCTTCTTTGGCCTCTGTGAAGGCTTCTGATGATTATAGCTCAGCTTATATCTGTGATGATTATAGCTCAGCCTATATCTGACTGCAACTTCATGGGAAACCCTCAGCCACACAATCCTCCTCTCAAATTTCTGACCACAGAGGAATGTTGGATAATAAGTATTTGTTGTTTTGAGCCATACATTTGGGGGCAATTTGTTAGACAGCATTAGATAACTAATACAGGTGAGTTCTCTTGTCCATATTTTGAAGACTGGAAATCAAAACATCAAAAAGCTAAATCAATTGCCAAAGATCATCTTGCCGGAAAATGATAGAGACAGGACTGAAATCCAAAGAGTTTGACTCAAGAAACTTAACAGACTATGCTGCTTTCTATATCTAGTTTAAAGCCCAATGGGTTTGGGTTTCTGGTATTTGTTAAGACCCATGTGTGCTGGGAGGATCTCATCTTGTATTTAGGTTAGTCTCTGGAAGGCTGAGGACTGTTGAAGCAAGGATTTTTGTTTTGCCTCCAGCTGTATTCAGGAATGAGCAACATTTCAGGGAGGTGACTCCCTGAAGCCCTAGATCTGGCATCATCTCAGGGCATTCCTTCTTTCAACAAATATTTACTGAAAATTAATAAGCCAGGAATCTTGCCTTTGGTTTGCTTACAAGCTAATTAGTTACCAGTCAAGATATAGTACAAATAGAGCTATGGTCTACATTATATAGAGGAAGAACAATCAAATCAGATGGTTAGAATGAGATGGAAATGATATCCACAATGGGTTTCCTGGAGACCAACATGATGATTAAACTGTATTGTTTTTCACTGGGGTTTGAACTCATACCCTTGCTAGGCAGGTACTATAACACTTGAGCCATACCCATAGCCCTTCATGGCTTTGGATATTTTTCTGATAAGATTTCCCATTTTTTTGCCTGAGCTGGCCTCAGATAGCCATCCTCTTACTTATGGATGAGATTACAGGTATTTGCCACCATGCCTGCCTTGAGCTGAATTTTTGAAGACAAGTAAGATTTAGTAAAATTTAAAATTTGGGTAAACTTTTTAGAGAAGAGCAATATGAAACTGTCAGAATGAGAAATAGCCAAACATAGGGTCTAGCATCTGTGGTAAATATTTTGGTTTGATTTCTTCTCCTATAAAACAGGAATAAAATCACTTACTCCATAAGGTTGTAAAAGAAATTATTTGAATATAACAAATTCAGGAAAAATGTTTGTTATTATATGTTATTTTACAGTGTCTTGATGAAAGAGGACAAGCAAGGTTCAGTTTATCATTTGGTGATATAGTGTTCAAGTTACTTTTGCCAAATGTATAAACATCCCTCACAAAGTCCACTTAGATTTTAATTTCAGTTCTATAGCTGGAATCAATTCCTTGACTCTTAGCTGCATGACCATGAATCAGTTACATTACCATTTGTGAGTAACACTTTCTATAATACTAAGAAAAACATACATTTTATATGTCCACAATAGTTGGCCAATCAATTAGTGTTAATTTTCTACTTATCCCCTTTTATATAACCCTGAATTGACTTTAAAAATAAGCCTTTATGTTAGGTTAAGAGGGTTAAAGTGAGCACAAGACTTTTGGCTAATGAAAATCTGAAGCACTGGAAAGTATGTAAAAATATTGATTTGCTTTCTTTTTCATGTGCACAAGTATATGGGAGAGGTTGGACAAAGGCTAGATTGGGAGAGGTTGAAGGATGTGTGGGTGAAGGAAATTGCAGCGCAAAAGAAAACTTGTCTCTGGATGCCAGTGGCTCATGCTTGTAATCTTAGCTACTCGAAGTCTGAGATCTGAGGATCTTGGTTTGAAGCCAGCCCATGAAGAAAAGTCTTGTGAGACTCTTATCTCCAATTAACTTCCAGAAAACTGCAAGTGGCTCTGTGGCTCAAAGTGTTAGAAGACTAACCTTGAACAAAAGAGCTCAGGAACAGTGCTCAGGCCCTAAGTTCAAGCTCCATGACTGAAAAAGAAAGCTCATCAAGTTAACATGGTCAACCTAAAGAGTTTTTTTTGTGGGGAGGGGTTAATATATGATTTGGCAGATAATGACCAGAAAGTAAGGCCATGAAAATAATGTTGGAGATGCTAGACAAAGCAGTAAGACACAAAAAATAAATGGAAATGTTAAGAACCAGAAACTCAGTTTTCAGCTCTAGGATAGGAAACTATCAGCTGAGAATAATGGCACTAATGTGCTCTCCTGGGATAAATCAAAGGCTGGAAAACTACAACCTGAGGTACAAATCTGGCCTGTCACCAGTTCTTGTAAATAAAATTTTACTGGAACATCTACTCATTTAGGTCATATCTATGCTGCTTTGACATAATAATGGTAGAGCTGAGAAGCTATGAAAGAGCCCATGTATTCCACAAAGCCAAAATATATTTATCATCTGGCCCTTTACAAGGGAAATTTGCCAACCCATGTGCCAGATAAACTCATAATGAGATAATTAAATGTATGTTTAGAGCCAGAAAACTAAGGGAGAGTCTTGATAAATGTCTTCATCTATTTGAAGAAGTAAGATGGGGAAAACAGGCTTGTTTTATAGCTAAGACATGAAGCATTAGAGAGCAAAGCTTTGGCCTACTCTAATAAAAATCCTAACTTTCAGAGCTGTTCAAGCAAAAGGTGAGCCATCTTTGGTGATACAGAGATTTCAACAGAGGCACATTCAGCATTGAGAATGCTCAATTCCCACTAAACAAATTGATACAATGAATGGATAGTTGTATATCAGATAATTCAAAAAGCTATGGCTAATACTGAAGATGTGCCATGAATCTGACATTTTCTAACTATAAGGTAAAATTATCTCATTAATCTTTGTAATAACAATATTAATGATAGAGATTACCAATTTTCCCCCCAAATCTTTTCTCACAGTTTCCCTCAGTAATATAACCTCTGAATTTTAGTGAAACCTCTGGCTATCCCTCTATTAGCCTGCAAAACTGCTAGATTTGGCCATCCAACTAAGTTATAGCTAATGAGATATAAGCATAAAGGTTTTCAACTTCTGGGAAATATCAGTAAAAGAAGAGGATGTTGTTAAAGTGTGTCTTTCTTTTTCCCTTCCACTAGTTGGAAGAAAAGCATGATGGCTAGAGCTAGAGTAGCGATCTTAGATCATGATGTGACCATGAGCATGAAATATCCTATACAGTAAAGAAATAAAAGAGAAGTTTAAGTATTTGCTTTCTGGGCCTGGGAAGGGAAAAAATTCTACCTGGTTTAAGCCACTGGGATTTTGTGTATTCAGAATACATAAATCTCCCCAACTAATAAAAGCATATATTACTATGATCCTCATTATACAGATGAGGTTCATGTTTAAGTGACTTACAGAATTTCAGAGGCTTGTGCCATAATGAGGATGTTTTACAGCTAATTATTGCCTTAGTAGCAAAGTTACATTCACTACTTCCTAGGATGGTTCCAATTTTGTCCTCCTTAGTCAAATGGAATATCAGGTTTCATGAAGACATGTTAATTTAGAAGAAAACATCAAATGCATAGGTCTTAACCATAATAATGGAAACTGATTAGCTCTCAATTACTTATTAAGTACTTACTGAATTCCATAGAGTTCAAATGGTAAGGTTTAGACCAGGAGACCAACAAAGCTGTCAGATGAGGGCTGTAAGCCTGGATGGACTTTGAGAGAGCAACAATTATTTGTACTAATAGAAAGGAAAAGAAAACACTGAGTAGAAGGAACAGTGTAACAAAAGATGAAGAAGGAGGAAACTATGAAGTTATCTGAAGTTCTCAGGAGAACACTTTATCCAATCAATGTGAAATTTTATCAGTAATTTCTTAATCTTGGAAAATAATAAGATAACTCAAAGTTGGTAACAGAATTTAAGAGTCCTACTTATGTCCTTAAACTTAAAGAGCTTTATAGAGTCCCTATGAATTTCTGTGTGTGACAATGGGGAGCCATGGGGCAGTTATTCTCTTCCTCAACACCAACTCTGCAAAGAGATTTGAGAAAATACTTTGCCTTCCCAACCTTTCCCTCCCTTTCTACTTGTACAAGTATACACTGGTATAAGTGTACACACATAGCCCCACATAAGCCCTACATGATACAAGTCAGTCCTCATTTTTTTCTTCTTCTAAAATAACTGCTGCTCCACTCCCTCCTGACCTCCTTTCCCTAAGTTATTAAGATGAAAATACCATAACTCACAGGAAATAGAGATTTTAAACAGTCCCCAGGGGCACTAGTGTGTTCATCTAGGTCCTTGTCCAAGACCACAAAGGTTTAACCCTTGGTGACTTCAACTCTGTTTATTAAAAACATCTCTCAATCTGGAAGATTGTATGTCTCTGATGTCCTTGATGAGACAATATGAGAAAAGCAGGCAGATTTCACATAGTGAAACATCCTAGTCTATTTGACCCTAGTCTAATTTCTCCAGCTTCATATCTAACCAGTCCCCAAGGAAGAGTTACCCAGTCACCTTAGAGTTCCTGTCATTTCAACTAATCTGGCACTTAATGCTCCTGTTCCCTTTACACTGTTTCCTATATAACTCTGCTGATCCATTACCGGCTTGTATGGCACCTCCCTTCCACAGCCCCTCCCAAACCTGCCATCAGCATTCATTGCTCTCAGTTGTTTCCTGCTGTTCCTATATTCTACAACACACTGTACAGCTCTGCATTGACTGAGCACTGCTGAAAAAATAAGGATCTTCAAAAGTATGGAGTCAATTTTTTTTTGGGGGGGGCCTGAACTCTGGGCCTGGGTGTTGTCCCTCAGCTCTTCAGCTCAAGGCTAGCACTCTACCACTTGAGCCAGAGCGCCACTTCCGGCTTTTTTCTTTTTACTTATGTGGTGCTGAGGAATCGAACCCAGGGCCTCATGCATGCAAGACAAGCGCTCTACCACTGAGCCACCTTCCCAGCCCAAGTATGGAGTCTTATAGGTACTTTGTACTCTTCCATCTCAGAATACCACCAAGATATATTCTTAGTGTCAATATAGTTCTGACTCTCTCTTCTACAGCTACCAGCTCCATATGACCAGGGTTCCTTAAAGGCTTTCGAACTCCCCAACTCTTAACCAGCTCCTGCTTCAATTAAACCCATGTGATTTTCAGAAACATTTTCTTTCCCCAAACACTAATTTCATGGCATGATTCATTTACCTAAGAAAGAGAAATCCAAATCATTTATCTTGCCCACCAAAAATATCAGCAGTACTCTCTCAGGATTAATTGAGTCAACTACATCAATTAAGGAGAAAAAAACATCTGAAGCATTTTAAGGCTTCTAATCCATAAATATGATTTAGATAGTCACTGTGAGTATACTCTCTACTCTCTCACCACAGATTTGCATACATACATACATATAAAACATAAGCATTTACATATGTATCCATAGATAAATAAACACACACTTCATACACTTTAATTATATGCACTTTAATTATCTATATAATGTTGAGTATTTACAGAATTAAAGTTTCAAGTGTCTTATTAAATTTGTTCCTTGGTATATCATGATAGTAATGAGATTATAAATAAAATTATTTTAAATTTCATTTCCTAGTTGTAGATATGCATGCTCATAGGAAACAACTGATAACATATACACATTGTGACTTACACCTTATTAAATTCAATCACTTTGTAAAAGACAGTATTTTCTATATAAATATGCCATCTTCAGATAAAATTTCACTTATTTCCAAATATGTGCATTCTCTTTTTTTGGCAGCACTGTGGAGTTTGAACTCAGCTTCTTGCAGTTTCTAAGGAATTACTTTACTAATTGAGTCTTACCTATCAAATATAAACCTTTTATTTCTCCTTTTGTCTTACTGCCCTGGCTAAGCTCTCTCATGATGATGCTAATATTAAGAGCATATATCTTTGCCTTGTTTTCAGTTTCAGTGTTCTCTACATCACTATTTAATGTTAGTTATGTCTTACAAATTCATTTAACTCACATATATGTATGAATATACATTTTATATAATGAAATCTGTCCAACACTGTATAATGAAACCTATCAAACACACTTCAAAAAAGGGGAGAGAGGGAAGAACAAGACCTGATTTCTTAAAGACTTCTGTTACATATCTCATGAAACCAAAATATAAGTCATTTTCCAAGTAACCAATCACCACCAATTAGATAGAACAATGACAATTCATGTTATTAGAAATTGATAGGTAACATCAACTAATTTTTTTCACTAATTTTTTTCAAACTAGTATTCTACAGGTCATTTCTTAATTAACAGAAGTGTTTTCCGAAGAATTAAAAATACATGGGATGAGAACTCACCCTGAATGAGATAAACACAGTAGAACCAATCTACTCTCCTAACACATTCTCACATTACAGCTCCTCAGTAAAATGATCCTGATTTAATCAAAAGAAGATATGATTCGACTTCTGAAAACTTTGCTTCCCAGTTGTGCCTCCCATACCTTCCAGTTGAGTCCCCACATCTGATAGACAGCCTAAATGTCATCATCACACCAAGTGAGACATTTTCCAGATAACTATCCAGTCCCATAGAGGTTCCCCGACAAAGCCTGGCAGATGGAAAGCATTTTGATCCACATACTAAGGTATCAGATGGCCACTTTTAACCATGTTCTTTTTTTATATCAATATCATATTTAACACCAGTCCAAATGAAGACCTTTAGGGGCCTTCTAGTCAACCAGCTTAAAGGACTGCTCCTACCCCTCATGGATGCCACCAATGACCTCAAATTTTGGGTAGATGCCCAGCCAACAGCTGACTCAAACAGTTGATGTCATTTGAACAGCTTGTTTTGAGTAGAGTTAAAAATGCAAATAGAACACCTCATTAAAACTCAAAGTTCATTTTGAAGGGACCACTGATTTACCACTAAGATATCATTACCCAAATGAAGCAATATTATTCACACTTCCTACTGACTAAAAAAAAATAAGGAAAACAAGTTTTAGGGTTCTATTTTTATTGGTTTTTAACTTTTTTAATCTACAGGCCAACACCTTGGCACTTTTGCTATTTTTCTTTCCCTTTTTCTTTTCTTTTTCTCTTTTGTTAAAGAGCTAAAGAGTAGTTCCTTTTCTAAAAATATTTTTATTGTTAAGCAGTTATACAAAGAGGTTACAGTTCCGTAAGTCAGGTTATGAGTCCTTTTGCTATTTTTCAAGATGGTGTAATCCCAAGTAAAGTATACAGAACTGTGTGCAGAGTTCAATGTTCTCTGGCCTGTATCCTCAGCCTTCAGAACTTTCCCCAGGCTGGTGGAGAGTGGGGAGTAAGGAGGATGAAGTACCTAGGGAGATGGGGATACAGACATGATGACAAGCTTTGACAAATACGTTATGTTCCACACTAACTTTCCAATTAAAAACCTATAAAAAAATAAAAATCAATACACATTTACTGTAAAAAAAAAAAAACTTGAAAAAAAGGCTGATAGGTAAAAGGAAAACTGCTACCAGTGATCCTAATTTTGTTATAACTTCCTTCCAGTATTTTTCCCAGGAAAATATATTTTTTACAGAATTGGAATTATACTGTGCATTGTTTTTAATCTTGCTTCTTTAGACAATATAATAACTATGTATATTATAAATCACATCTATAATATACAACAATATATGATATTGTATTTGCTAAAAGAGTAATTTATGGACATAATGGAGTAATCACTTTTCCTAAAGTTCTATATTATTTTGTAGAGGAAGAGATCATGGAAAACTCACACTGCCCTGCCTCCCTAAAATCATGCACAACTTCACCTGTTTTATATGTTTAAAAACATTGCCTCATCATTGGAGGTAGTACAACTTCCAAATTGCTCAATCTTTTTTTCTAAGAGTTGGTCAAAGGGTAGGATTCATTCATTCACCCATACCGTTTTTCTTTTTTCTCTTCTTTTTTTTTTTTTTTTTAAGATGAGTCTTACTGTGTGGTTCAAGCTGATCTCAAACTCCTGGGCTCCAGGTATGCCAGAACTATAGTGATGCCTGGCTATTGTTTAAAACCCACTATGTGTCATGGTGTAGGTACTGAATATAAATGTCCATAAAACCATACTCTAATGGGTCTAATTAATATTTATCAAAGGGATATTTGCTAGGTTTAGGTAATATTCATTTTAACTAGGTCAAATGGAATCAGTTTCAAAGCTGATCTGATCAACACTAGCCTCCTCTATCAATCTGATAGTCTTTAACTCACAGACCCATTCCCTGAGCTTGACCTACTGACCACTTTTATGTCCAGCACATCACTCCCAAATCCCTTATATCTTCCTTCCAGACAAACCACATTCTATTAGGAAGCTTTTTTACCAGTACCTATGAGTCTAGCCTCAAATTATCACAGTCCCAAACATCCAGAATATTCTTAAACAACCCTTTTACAGCCCTTATTCTCAAGAAGGATGTAAATATCCAGTACAGGCAACATATCCTCATTTTCCTCATGACTTCCTATAGTGAAGCAATACATAAACTCCACTTATCTATCCTACTGAGGAATTTCTCCATCTGAATCTGTCATGCAGAGAAGTCTCTGGAGTCATCCTGCCACCTCTACACTCTATCAAGACCTACATCTTGTTACACATGAAGCTCTGTGCTGAACACTTCATGTGTATAACCTTAGTCAGTTTTCACAACAACCTAACAGTATTATAATGTCCAATCTGGAGATAAGAAAACTAAGGTTGAGACACATTAAGCAAATTAGAGTCATACCCTTAGCCACGAGACACAGGTAGCAATTCAGATCCACACAGCTGCTTCTCCTTAGCATGCCCTGTCATGAGTTACCCCATTACCTGGTTCATCATCTTCCTCACATATTCTTCCCATGAAGCAGAAACCAGTGATTCCCCACATTTATATCAATAGCAGAGTTATGTGGTGGGACCTTGTAAGAACACAGATACGTAGGCCAAACTCAAGATGTTCATTCAAGAGGATGAAAGGAGATGATCATTCTAACAAACACTGGTTCCCACCATCTCCACTACCACATGGCAATTCTGACTATAGACTACCCTGAAAGACACTGCAATAAACCCCAGAATCCTCTACCATCAGGTGAAGAGGCATTTGTTTCCTCATTACCCACAATTCATGAAGGGCTTTAAAAAATGGCAGGAAGCTATTATTTAATGAGTTCAGAATTGCCATTTAGATGACAAAAAAGTTAAGGAGATGGATAGTGTGATGGTTACAAAACACTATATATTTAATGCAATTGAACCATATACTAAACTATGGTTTAAATAGTTAATTTTATATTACATATTTTACTCCAGCTGAAAAACAACGGCAGCATGTCAATCCTTTAGCTGCTTTAGATGTCTCTAATATCCGCTCCCGATTACCTGGAAAGAAGTAATTTGTGTGTGTGTGTGTCAGTCTTGGGGCTTGAACTTAGGGCCTAGGTGCTATTTCTAGGCTTCTTTTGCCCAAGGCTAGCTAGCATTCTACCACTTGAACCATAGTTCTACTTAGGCTTCCTTCCCAGGCTGGCTTCTAACTGTGATCCTCAAATCTCAACCTCTTCAGTAGCTAGAATTACAGGCATAAGCCACCAGTACCCAACAGATGGAGTAAAATGTAATCCTATGGAGTCCCTTGAATAAGGAACTAGTATAAGACAAGAGGTGAAGTCAAGGTGATCCTCAGTGGGCCCTCTTCCCATAAAGACCGTCTGTGAATACTCAAGTTGGAGGGCAGGGTCTGTGCTTGGTAAGAGTTTCCAAAGCATTGCAATGCACTTTATCCCCTGCCTGTCTGCCAGGGCACTAAATAAGTGTCTTATATCTAACATAACCCACAGGTATCTATGAACATGATAAATGGGGAAGAAAAGAGCCCAAAGGATAATGGAGAAAGAGCTAGAAGGCTCCCAGAAGGTCCCAGCTGTACCCTGGGCCTTCAACAAGTCCCTCAGCTCATCAGCAAATCATCACCTGGCCTGATCTATCTCACTTTGTGATTTTAGGTCAAATGTCGTCTCCTCAGAAAGGCTTTGCCTGCTTTTGAAGCCCCTCCTCCCCATCCACCCATGACTTCTTTGTACCATTATGTTGACTACTATGATGTACCCCTGCTAAAAATTGTATTCATTATTTATCTGTACACTAGTTACCTATTTGTTTTCCTGACTAGGATCATAACTTCCTGAGAACAGGGAATGTGCTGATTTTTGTTCTTTTTTCTTGAGCCCTTGCCTAAGAGATAGTAGGAACTCAACAAATGAATCTTCCTCATTGGCTTTAATCCTTTCTATCTCACAAGGTGATTTGTAGAAGAGGTTCAATAATACCAACTATGTCAAGGTGCTTTGTAAAGGCAAAGAGACCACATACATGGTGGAGTCATTGTGCTATGTGGGAAGAGTAGTTCTCAAGACCCCAGGCATCTCAGAGGCCTCCTTCCATGACCTTGCCAATCTGTGATGCCTCTTACTGCTTCTCAATTCTCTCTAGGCAGATAGATGTATGACATCTAAAGATGATGCTTCTCCACCTGCAGACCATCCAAAGAGAATGCGACCAAATTATTACAAGAGAAAGCCTCTCTGGGAGTTTGCTCACCATGAGATTCAAATAGCAAGATAGTGTTTGTGAAATTAAGGGTCTGCCAGAACAATGAACCTAGAGCAAACACACAAAGATGCTCCTCATCCCAGGTTAGCTAGACTCAACAAGCACAAGACAGGTCTCAAGCATATTCAGTCCAGCCGTAAGGAAAGAGGTAAGTGGGACTTTTGTAGCAGAATGAGGGAAACAGACATGGAACACAAAGGCCCAATTTACCATAATGAGTCTGACCTCAGGAGTGTCAAGGAAAACTTTCTAGAATGACTAATACCTAAACTGAATTTAATGTATAGAGGAAAGCTGGATGGGGAACAGGCAGCAGCCCAAGGGAAGGCATGGGATGGAAAGATGCCTCATGGTGATCAGAGTACTCTTAAGACATGAAAGCATGGGGTATTTATTACTTAGTATCTGTTGTCCTGGGAGGATGGGGGCAGAGGGGACAGGTGAGGGCAAGGGGCTAGGAGACATATGCAAAGAAGTGGGTGGTGGCCATTCTGCTGCACGCTATTTCAGACACACTCTGGTGGAGTGTGACAGTGTGCAGACAATGAGCCTATTCATTGGTCCAGCAGCCCAGTGGGCATGCTAGCCTGGCTTCAGTAGAAACCAGACAACATCTGAAAAAACTCAGAAGGCAAACAGACTGCTTGACTAAACCAAGGAGGCCTTGGCTTAGGAGGGGTTGATGGGTTTAGAGAGCTGAAAAGAGATATTAAGAGGAGAAATTCCCTCGCAGAGTTGTCTCATATGGGTAATGTCAGCAATTCCAAACTGCCTAGAAGACTGTCCACCAGACAGTCTCACCCTGAACAATACAGCTTCTTCAACAGCCTGGCCGAGTTGGGTACTAGGAAGAAAAGAATTAGGCAGATGTCCTGCAGGTTAGCCCCACATAGGACCTTCTCCAAGTTCTGAGTGAGGGCAGCAGAAATGAAGAGGAGAAAAATTAGGGCCCTGGAGGTTTACATGACTCAGAACACAAAAGTCAGGATAACCAAAAACAGGTCAAGGCAGAGACAGAACACATCACCCAAGTGAGATAAAACTAGTACAGAAGATGGTCCTCTTCATTCCTTGCCCAGCTGTCCTTACACTGAGCCTCAAGGAAAGGAGAATGAGGGGTATGGTAGTTTCTCTCAGGGACATGTATTTTTAGTTGCTTCTAGGCCAGAAGTTTAAACTTTGAATATTTATTACAATGCTAGGAACAACAAATATTCTCAAACCCAACCGACCTCTCTCCTAATCAACCACTTGACTTAGAGCTGGGGGTAGAGGCAAAAGTTCCCTTCTCATGGGCACACTGTCCTTTCCCTTCTTCCCCACAAGCTCCAGCTCTCCAGCTTAATGGTATGGACAGAGTCCTGTCAAGGTTGAGCTCACAAATGATTGTGCCTCACACAGAAATTCCCTGTCATGGGTCAATGGCATATTAGTAGTTTATTCTAGGGAGTCATGGCTTTAAGGAACTATAGGGGAAAATTAGTGTTTATCTCAATCATCCATCAAGGTCTCCACCCCAAAAAACCCAGAGAAATAGCTCTACTTCTCCTAGCTATGTCTCTTAAGCATCTCCAAATTGAATATGGTCTCCTTCCCCTGGAGATGCCTAAGTATTATCAAAACCTGAAAACTAAGTAATAGTGCTCTCTTTTGGACACTGTAAGGTTAAATGGGGATTAATTGAGGAGGGAGGTGTTTTTACTCAGTCTGTAGTGTTTACATTCTTTACAGACAAAAATGTACCCACAAATTGCTTATGTGACAAAAAAATAAGTAAAAAATCTAATTTTTAAAACCTGACATTCTTATAGCTGTTTTTCATCCAGTAGAATTTGGCTTTCAGAAGTCAAATAGCACCAGGAAGGCAGTAGAACAAGTTCCCCACTTGGGCAAGGGTTTATTTATCCTGCTTATCTCAAGTTAAGGCCAACAATGCTAATGATTCTGAATAGCAGCAGCCACTCCTCAACCATCCCATACCCTCCCACCCACAATTTCAACTATCACCTCAACAGATGACTCCCAAATGCTTCTTTCCAGACACAGCCTCTCCCTTCACTGAGCTGACTTTCCAACTTCCTGTTGGGTAGAGCCAACACAGCATGCACAAAGCCAGATTTCTGGTTCCCCCCTCTCTCCAACTCTCTGCTCTTCTGCCTAACTTCCTCTTTCCTATGAGCTGGCACCTCTTTTTTTTCCTGTATTCAGGAAAGCAAACTTCTTAGTCATCTCTAACCCTCTTCATCTACATCCCAACTCTAGATATTCAACTAATTATCATTTCCTGGTGATTTTTCTAGAAAGTTCTTCTCCATATTAAGACCCAGTAACCATGTTAAGTCATCCCTATCCCCAATCCCAGTTCACATTCTTTTCACACTTTGATCCACCCACTTCATGTCCCATTGGGACGGGAAAGATAAAAATCCCAGCACTTTGGGGCTCTATTGTATCACCTATTAACCATGGTCCCCAGAGGTAGAAAGGGTCATCTGCAAATTTGGTTAATATGGCCTTATGCTTCATCCAAATATCTGATAAAAATGTTAAAGTTGGCTGATCCAAGAACAAGGCTGTGGCTACAGATCTCTTTCCAAGGCAATTCAGTGCTTTTTAATCAGGGGTGGGGAGCCTTTGTTCTGCCAAGGAGTCATTAGGATATTTATAACATCATTTGCAGACCATACAAAATTATCAATACAGACAGATGGCCATGGGCAGCAAATGTGTCCGTCCCATTGGGCTCTATATGGCCCATATGCCCAACATTCCTGCTTAGAGTAAAGAAAATAACTTTTTAAAACTTCATGTTTGGGCTGAGAATGTGGCTTAGTGGTAGAGTGCTTGCCTAGCATGCATGAAGCCCTGGGTTCAATTTCTCAGTACACATGAACAGAAAACGCCGGAAGTGGCACTGTAGCTCAATTGATAGAGTGCTAGCCTTGAACAAAAGAAGCTTAGGGACATTGCCCAGGCCCTGAGTTTAAACCCCAAGACTGACAAAAACAAAAACAACTTAATTTTGGATGCATCTCATGTATACCTTACAACAACCCTTGGTAAGAAGTACTGTTGCTCCAACTTTATAGGGATTTTGTAACTGAGGTTTAGAATGGCTACCTATTAAATGGTAGTTTCATCTGAACCTATCTGTTCATTCCAGTGTGCATGGTTTGTCCAGATCTTCACCTGCTGAAAGATAAAGTACCTTCCTCTTTAACCTGCACAGAAGACCTTGCACATCCAAGATCCTACCTACATAACAATACACCTTTCTTGATGTTAAATATGGTATAAACTTCAATGAATCCTCACCACAACCCTGTGAGGTGTATACTGTAATTCAGAAACTGATGCACAATGATATTAAAACTAGCCTGATTTATAAATGAGAAATATCTCAAGATTAATCAAGTCCATCCAGGAAACAGCAAAGCTGGACCAAGCCAGGCCTGCCTGACTGAAGAGATATCAAAGAGGTAAAACAGATAAGGAATTTCCATTTGTACAATTAATCAACATATATTTATAGAGTAATTTTGTGACAGGTCCACTATTGCACAAGGGCTGAAGGAAACAGAAATGAACAACCAACACAAGCTCCTTCTTGGGCTTTATGGAGCCCACACTGAACTAAGAAAGATGGACTTGAAAACAGAAGGCAATAGAGTATGGTGAGGGATGGGAAAGAAAAGCCCCAGATTCTAAGGAACCATGAAAGGTTTCCAGCTTTGGCAAATAGATCAATATAAGATATCCTCACTACCATGGAGAAGACAGGAGAAACAAGTTTGGGAAAAGACTGAGTTCAGTCTGGGACACAAGTTCTGGGGCGATGCATGAGTGCAGGCAGGGAATTATGCCACTCTGGAGCTTAGGAAGGAAGCAGAGGATGCAGAGAGGTTTAGAATCAGGGTTATAAAGGTATAATTCAGCTCACTGAGTTGAGAAATTCCAACATACATGGCAGGTAAGCAAGAAAAGAGAAAGACTTAAAAAAAAAAATCTGCCCACCTGGCTAAATTGCTGTCCCCAGTGACAGCCTTCCAAGGAGTGTTCCTCCTCTTCCCACCCTCTTCCCACCCACTTCCCATCCTACCCCCCACCAGGAAATCCTTTCGATCATTTCCGTCCAGCTATACCCTCCCTTGTCCATACCCTACACTAGGTATCAGAAAACCCCAGACAGAGCTCCCTCTCCAGGACTTAATCATATAACAGCTGATCAGAGACAAGAGACTTCCTGAGAAGGACACTGAAATGTCCAGGTACGTATATTTTAACTCCCTAACTGTACCAAAAGATCACCCATGGCAAATCCTGGGTATAAAGTTAGGAACCCAGTAAACAGTCTCATTACAGACCAATCAAAGAACTCAATTTCAAAACAAGCAACTAAGCAATAAACCAAGAGCTGAGTATGGGAAGTAGTTACTCCAGATGAACTTCAGTTGCTTCCTCAACAACAGATCCAATGCCCTGGACATTCTCCCTAGTTTTCCCCTGAGCCTTTACACGCATAGAACTGGTCACAGGGTAAGCATTTGCCGCCTCTCCTTGTGCATTCTAGTCAGGCTTGGAAGGTACTGACTCAGTCTCAGAGCCCTTCTATCTAGAATTCTTCAAACTGAGAAGACATTTCAGCCAGGTGCCAGTGGCTGATGCCTATAATCCTAGCTACTCAGGAGGCTGAAATCTGAGGATCAAGGTTCAAATCCAACACAGATAAATCCAAACCAAGTTACCTCCAGTTAACCAACACAAAGCCATAAGCAAAGGTGTGGCTCCAGTGGCAGAGTACCAACCTTGTGCAAATAAAGCTAAGAAAGAGAGCAAAGCACAGTTCTGGCACACGCTAAAAAACAAGAAACCAAAACAAAACAAAACTACTCTTTTTTTTTTTTTTTCAGAAAAGACAAAAGAGGGTGGGAATGTTTTTTCTAAAGGAAACACCAAGTTGTGGCACTAGAAGCTTCTTTCCCATGAATCAACATGTCACAGTTTTCATCAAGACCCTTTAGCAAATCACTATAAAAAATTATAATGTATATGCATTATATAGTCTTTCCATAAGTAAGTATCTGAAAAACTGACCAAGGAACAGAGATACAACGAGTCTTGTTTTGCCAGAAATTGCCAGGTCCTCCCACACCTGTAGTATTGTCTGGCTCAGGTAAGCTTGGGTGTGCAGTGGCTTTGGGATCTTGCTCTCCTCCATCCCCATCATTTGGCCTAATGCCTGACATGAAGAAGTGACTCACAAAAAAACTGCTAGATGGAGCAGCATTGAATGAGTGAGAAAATCTGGTTAACATTATAGGAAAAATAAGGAGATGGGGACTAGGGAGTAGCATGTAAGTAGCAAGAATGTAAAGATAGTGATAAAGGGTATGAAAATGTGAAATAAGTCTGATAGGGAGGGACCTTAGGAGTGGAGGAAAATGATGGAAGGGGTGACTGTGATCAAAAAGCTGAACTAAAACTTGACATTGAATTTGACTGATAGTAGATTCAGAAATGATGCTGTGGCCTGGATATTTTGCCCTGCTTTTTTTTTTTTTCACCACAAAAGAAGTTCCACATCATGTCTCCAGCTAACAGTATAGCTCCAATTCTGCTTATCTCTTGAGGCCCACAGAGTGACCTCATTTAAAGAGGAGGAGGAAGAGGAAGAGGAGGGAAGAGGAAGAAGAAGATGAGGAGGGGGACAAGGAGGAGGGAGAAAGAAGAGGAGGAAGAAGAGGAGGAGGAAGAAGAAGAGGAGGAGGAGGAGGATTGGAGGAGGAAGAGGAGGTATCCTTTTTTTTTTCCTCACAGGAAAGCAAATTTAGAGATCATCCTTAATTAACACCAAATTTCTTCCAAGAACACAAGTCCCAGTTACCCAACCTGGGGTGTTCTCTTTATTCTAGACTGCCTCCCACAGAAACGCAGTGGGCCCAGCTTCTTAGCCATCATCATTCACTCTCAAGAGAGCAACAGAGATATCCTTGAATTCAGTTTCAGGCACACTTAGGAGTAAAAAACTAATTTCAATTCTGGTTATAACTAGAGCTACTTTTATTTAAATCCAAAGTAAAATCCAAATTGGTGTTAGGATAATATCTCTACTTTAGAGACATGATACATTGGTGAAATAGGAGCAAACTGCCAGAACTGGATTGCCACCATGGCTTAAGGAGAGGAAATTTATTACTTTGGCTAACCTGCACCACAGCAGGTTGAATGTGAAAAGCACACGTGTGGCCTTTTAGACTATGATACAACTTGTTTTCATTCTTTAAAATCTAGAATACAAAACTACTTTACTCAAAGTGAGTTAAGCCAAAAGCCAATATCTTACTTACTAATATTAAAAAAATTCCATTAAAATCAGGAATGAAACAGGTTTACTTTCCTCAGCTTTAGCTATTGGATTCTGAAATCTCTGATTTTAAAGAAAAATAATCCCTATTTGTAGATAACATAATACTCTCCTTCCAAGGCTGAGGAAAAACCTACTACAATATTAAACTGGTTAAGTAAAAAATAATAATAATAATAATACAGGGCTGGGAAGGTGGCTCAGTGGTAGAGTGCTTGCCTTGCATGCATGAGGCCCTGGGTTCGATTCCTCAGCACCACATAAGCAAAAAGAAAAAAGCCGAAAGTGGCACTGTGGCTCAAGTGGTAGAGCGCTATCCTTGAGATGAAGAGCTGAGGGACAGTGCCCAGGCCCAGAGTTCAGGCCCTATGACCGGACCCCCCCCCAAAAAAAGTGTTTCAAAATAATGAATAAACAAGATAGCACTGATATGAAAAATATATATTAAGACTTAAACTGAGATATATCAGACCTAGATACTAAAATAAAGGTTTGGAAATATTCAGTGGTTTGAGACCTTCTTCATGATGGAATGTAAGGCAAGGAATTCAGAATCTAAAATTGTGGCTGACGTATTTACAGAACAATGCCAATTTTGTTTGTGAAAACAAAGTCCGAGATCTACCTCTCCCTAGCTAGGAGGCTTTGGCAGTCCCCTGATCTCTAGGGAGACCACATCCCTTGAATTTACAAAGCCAAGACAGCCAAACTTGGACCCCTCTCCTTTCCACTCCTCAATTCTAATTACTGGATGATAGCATATCATCAAACATTAGTAAATCATGAACAAATACATAATAAATGCATTCGTGATGAAAAGATAAAAACATAGATTTTGTTGCTGTTAAGATGGTATTTTTAAAGACTTTTTCTCCTATCTCCTAAATAAGTGATGTATCTTAGACTTGACTGCATAGACAATGATAGTTCTTTAGAAATGTACTGACTAGCTAGAAATAAACATGTTCTGTCTCATCCTTGGTGACCAACTGGATGTGGGCTTTTCTGCCTGCAGACAGTAACACCCTTCACCTGTCACCAGCCATCTCATGACTCAGCACTGGAGAAGCCTGAGGCTTTCTCAATCCACACAAGCAGTCAAAAAAAAGAAGAAAGAAAGAAAAGATCCAAGTTGTCATCAGAGAACACACATGGCTACGCTGCATCGACAGTGTCAAAGATTCATTTTTAGACTCCTTTGGAAAAGCCATGTCACTTTCACACATAGCTCATGAAGTTCTCTTCTTCTCTTATATTCAAATAATATTTCTTTCATAGCTTTACCAATCCCTACCACTGTGAATTTTTAAACCATGCCCAAGCCACAGTTGAAAGAAGAAACCTCAAGCACAATAGACCAAGGCAGAGTTTGTAATGAAGCTAAGCAACAGAGAAGAGAATCAGCTCAAACCCCAGTAGTTAACGAAGCAGCTCAAGCTCAGCCCAGTCATCCAAATTCATTCTGCCTAGGGAGTGGAGAGGGAGATACAATTTCATGCCAAAAGTGTTTAACTTCTGTGAATTTTATCCACCTCAAGGAGATTGACAAAACAGACTAACAAAGAGAACTTCAATCTTCCAGGCAAGCATTTCACAGATAGAAAAAAATAATTGTTCATCAATGAAACTCGAGTCCATATTATGTATAATAGCAAATAATTTGAAATTTTCTTTAGAAATGACAGCAACTTGAAACAACTCCAGTGATATCCAGATTAAACTGTGTTATATGATATTTTAATCCAGACACATATAGCATGCACTCAGTCACATGTGTTTTTCCCAAATGATTTTTTTCCATTCCCTGGATTTTCCATAGTTAGTAATATTATATAGCTTAAATCTAAAATGAAGTCATCAAAACAGTCTCTCTTTTGCCTCTCCTTAACTCTGAATCCAGCAGCTTACTGTTTAATTATTATGTAGCAGTTCCTACCAAGCCTTAAAATACACAAATGTTAGCTGAGTTCAGGACTTGAGTGTACCCACAATCCAACTCTCTAAAGGAAATCCATCCTGTGATTCTAAGTGGAGGCGACCCCTCAGCCACAGGGCCCCCAGAAGTGCCATGACCAGTAGAGAGAGATAACAGGGTTGGTCAGACTGGACTGATAATGTCCCAGGCTGAGGATAACTCTGCCCAGTACAGTCCAACTAATAATACCCTTGTCAAGATTGGCTGTTCATGTTTATGTTTTGTTTTACCCAGTTACTTTCCTCTTCCTCTATTCTTGCAAGTGGTCTGGTGCTCTCTGCCTCAAAACAGAATTGTAAGTCTCTTTGGCTTTTGTTTTTTAAACTTGTGTCCTAAGGGTAGAGGGTAAAAGGTTTTAAGACTCAGTGGTGACAAAAATTGGTCACAGTGGCTATTTGTTGGATTTTTATGTTATGTCAAGTGGTGTTTAAGTCCTTTTATATGAATTGCCTTATTTAATTCTCACAACTTATTAGGTAGGTACTACTATCCCCCAACTCCATTATGTAGGCCAAGTGCCTAGCACAAGGCCATACAAATTACAAGTACTGGGGCCAGGATCTAAACAAACCCAAGCAACCTGGCTCCAAATTCCAAACTTACAAAATGAAATTAGGGAAAATCCAGCGTTATGTTACTAACACTTCCAAGTCTGTGGGCTAAGGGTCATACACATAATGCCTTACATCCATGTAATTCTTCTCAAACGCCTTTCTCTGTTTCTCTAACAACAGGATGTTCTTTCCACACAGAAGACTAAGGCGGACCACAATGTATCAAACAGATATATTGGGGTTGCTCTATAGGAACAGAATTAAGGGCTAGGGCCTTTATAGCTCCCCAAGCCCTTCTAGAACACAGTTTGAAAACCCCTGGTCCAAAGTAACATCATTCAGAATAAAAGTACTGAAGACAAGAACCCACCTACTGCTTAGGAAGTCAAATACCCCATTCATTCTCATGGAGGCCCTGGCACTTCCATCCAGGAACCAGCTCCAGTTTGAGCACCAACGGGGCCAGGAGGAGGTAGAATTTGGGGCTGGAAGGAGAGTCAGGAATGAGGTAAATCCAATAAACAGGCAGAGGTGGGAAGCAGAGCCAGCGGGGTTCCGGGGCCAGCCGTCTGTGGTGAGGAGAGAGGCTCTGCAGGAACTGAGGTGGAAGCAGAGCTGCCCCATGGCTCTGGCTGGCAACTGCTGCCGCTGATGCTGTCCAGACTCACTCACTGTGAGACAGGAAGGGCAAGACCCACTCAGGACTTTAATAGCTGGCATTTGGGGGTAAACATAAACTACACGATCCTTCTCACTCATTCAACTCTGGTCTTTACCTACATTCAGGAACATACCATTCACAGGCTGGTACTGTCAGTCACACCAGAAATGGTAAACTTTGGGAATAGTGTAGGTCACCAATAAGAATACCATGCTGTTTGGACCCACAGCCCAGCTCTACTTGAAATGGCTGCGTGAACCTGGGAAAGTGCCTCAGATTGCTCCTGCAATGCACAGATGATAACAGTACCTACTTCAGAAGGTGATGGTGGAAACTGAACAAGTCAATACATCGAAAGCACTTAGAACAGTACTTAGGACCAAGTGCTCACTAAACATTGGCTTACTGTTTAACATAGCTTCAACTTCACTCCTTACCACTCTCCTTTTTCCCTTCCACGTTGTTTTAGTTTCCTATGCTGCTGTGACAAATTACCACAAAGTTAGCATTTTAAACAATACAAACGGTTGGGAGTTAGAAGTCTAAAATGGTAAGGCTGGTTCCATCTGGAAGTTCTAGAGAAGACTGTTTTTTAGCCTTTCCTATAGCACTGGGCCACCTCTCCCTCACCCCTACCCGCCTATGTTCCTTCACATCTCATCACTCATCCTACTACCACTATTGACTCTGGACCTACTCAGAAATCCAGGATACTCTCCTACCTTAAAATCCTTAATTTATTTGCAAAGCCCTTTGGATATGTAAAGAAAAAAAAGATTCACAGGTTCCACGTATTCAGACTTGAACACTTTTTAGCCTACCACATACCCCTACTCAGAGCTTACAATAACAGACTGGTACAACTTGTGGAGAAGGTAAGAAGATTAGTAAGACTTGTGGCCCATAGAGAAGGAAAAATATTGGTAGCTAACTTTTAGAGTAGTTAGTATATGCCTGGTATTATATATGTTGCTGTAGGTGAATTGTCTCACTCAGGATTCATAGGAATCTTGCAAAATTACTTTTACTATTGTACAAAATGGTTAATTTGTTTATCCAATGTTGGATAGCTAGTAGGAGGCAAAGCTGAAGTAAACACAGGGAAAGCTGATTCTAGAGTCTTTATGTTTGATCAGTAGTAGAGTAGCAGGGAGAGGGTGATAAGAATATGAGGGGAGGGCTGGGAAGGTGGCTCAGTGGTAGAGCGCTTGCCTTGCATGCCTGAGGCCCTGGGTTCGATTCCTCAGCACCACATAAGCAAAAAGAAAAAAGCCAGAAGTGGCGCTGTGGCTCAAGTGGTAGAGCGCTAGCCTTGAGCTGAAGAGCTGAGGGACAGCGCCCAGGCCCAGAGTTCAGGCCCCACGACCAGACCCCCCCCAAAAAAAAAAAGAAATGTACTCATCTTGCCTATGTAATTGTTACCCCTCTGTACAATATTTTCACAATAAAAAAAAAAAGAATATGAGGGGACTGTGACACAGTAGTATACATACCCCTCAGCCACAGAGACAGCGTCCTCAGAGCCCATGCGAAAGGAACACACAAATGCTGAGACATGCAGAATATTTTCTCATACCCAAAGGAGAAACTTTAGGATTACCAAGAACTTATTCAAAATCAGGTCTGCACCCAAAAGCCAAGCAACAGACCACCTGGGCCTGGCACTACCTGAGAAGTCCACTCCTATCCTGAGAACAACCCGGCAGTTCGAGTCAACTTTCTAAAAGAAAACAGGTGTATTACACTTGTATTCACAAGTGTAAAACTAGAGAGGTTGGGTCCTGAGGCAAATGGATAGAGACTCTCTGAATCCATGCCAGGGGGTGCTCAGAACCCTAGGGGGTCACCAGAATAACCCCATCTGGAGCTCACCTTGTTTACACCAGTTATAAATATGCAAGCCCCGCCTGCCACAAGCCTCAACATGGCCCAGTGGTTTTACTAAGACTCACAATGAATGACCTCTTTCCTCCTCTGTTCTCACGCAATAAATGGCTCAAAACCAAATGTGAATGGCACCAGGTAGAAGCTAAACAATTGCTAAGCTTGCCTACTTGAATGGCTAAACTAGTCATAGCCTTCAAAATCTCAACTGCTAAACAATTCAGCCATAGCCTTATCGGAAACTTTCCACTGAGCTGAGTTAAAGCTATTGCATTTCATCCAGTCATTTGGTTGGGATCACCAGCCCCAAGGCTGATGCAGGATAGCACAGGGGTCAAGAGAATAGACTAGAGCTGGCCAACTTTGACTGAATCTGAATCCTGACATTTTCTTGCCAAGACTTCATGCAAGTTACTTAACCTTTCAATACCCCAGTTTTCCCATCTTCCAAATGGACATGATCCTGAAAGTTTGTAGTCCCTATCCAAACTGAGAAGCTTACTGTGAATGAGAAATGTTTTAGATTTTGGAAAGGTAAGAGAGTGCCTGTTCCCTGTATTACATAACACACTTTCCCTGTGGGATCTGCAGCAAACCAAGCATGCCTGTTATTTCTGCCATTAAAATGTATGAATGTTGTCAAATGAAAAGGGAAATCTACCATAACTTCACATCAGTTTAGATCAAGTTTTGTTGCCAAACTTATAAAGGCTTCAGTTTTCAAAAGGTCTGTATTATTGTTGTGATGATCACTGTTATTATTTTAGAGTTACAGGTAAGGGATTTAGATCTCTATCACTTATGACCTAATGTCTTAAAAATTAAGAGAGCTAATAGATGTCAAGTGTCCACCATTTCATAGAAAGTACAAGAGAAGTGGTATCAATAACAAATTCTATTGTTCCCCTCTAAACAAACTTAATAAGGAATTATAAACAGGAAACTTCAGTTTTTTTATAACTGAACTTGGTTTGGACCCATTCATTTTGAAGTTTAGGAGGCATTAATTCTTTGGACCAGTTTTCTGGAGCAGGATTCTGAGATGATAGAAATTGTTCTATATCTACTCTGTCCAGGACAGAAGCCACTACTGAGCACTTGAAATGTGGCTACTTAATTTCATTTATTCAAACTCTTCTAAATTTAAATAGACATGTGTGGCTAGTGGTTAGCATATTGGACAGGACACTTGTTGAGGGCTGGTTTCCCAATCCAGTCCATGAAAACCTATTTAAGCCATAACACAGCTGAATTAAAATTGAGTAACAACAAGCCTGTGTGTGTTCTGCATCTAGGAAGCAGGATAGAGCACATGATACTGGGGAGTATTGCCTTCCTTGCCAAGCCTATGGTTGGCCTGTGGCAAAATGCATCTTTGATATCTTCTTCCTCTTTTTCTATTCCTTGCTCCCCCATCTCTAACTCTCCTCTTTCGTGACCCTACATTTACTGAACAACAACATCCTTCCTTAGACCACACTAAAGCTTTGTAACTTTCCTTGGGTAGCACCATATCCCCCAGTCACCTGCCTTTCCTCCCCTCAAACTCCGACTTGCTCAATTCCAAAGGAGGAAATACCAAGGAGGAAAGCAACTTCATCAAACCAGTTCACACTCTCCGCTATTAAATGTTTCTTCCTGGTTTCTTCCCCAATTCTCTTTCTAAATTCAAAAGCTGTGAATTCTAGAATTCTCCTTCTTAATCCAAAATTTGTTCTTATTGTCCTCTAGCAGAGAATGGAAGGTAAGCACTGCTAACACACACACACACACACACACACACACACACACACACACACACACACACACACACACACACACACACACACACACACACACACACACACACACACACACACACACACACACAGAGGCTAAAGGAGAGAACCTTGCAGTGTGTTTGCCCAAACATCGGAATCATCCTTTTCCTCTACTTAGAAAACTTTCACTATGCACAATCACCTTCACTCTTCCTTATTCCTTTAGGAAGTAGTAGCAAACTACTCATTAATGAATTTTAAATATAACAACAACAAAAAGCCTTAAAATGTATACAATTAGATTAGGGAAACAACAACAACAACCATCTACCTTCCTTCGACTCCAGCTCCACCACAACCCACTTGAGTATGAAATTTTTAATGACAGAGGTCAAACTTGGAGCCCAACGAGCTTGTGTCACTAGAAGGGCTAGCAGAACATCTCTCCAGCTTATTCTCACCTCTTACTTGATCCAAAGGCATGGACCAATGATCATCAGAAGGCACTCTAAGCTATAAAGAAAATTCCCCCTGTGGGGCTCTACATGAAAGATAATGCCAATAATAAACATTTTACATTTCTCTCAATCCTTTCTATTATATGATCCACTCCAAAGTGGAGATTTATGTCATTGAACCCAAGTCTTAACATTTAAGATCAGCCCATAGTTATCTTTAGAAAACCTAAATGCCAGGCTTATGCCAAAAAAGTCACAGTAAATGCCTTCAGTAGGGAGAATAAGCCATCTACATAAATCTCATAAGAGCAGAAAGTTCAGAGGAGGGAGAGGTGGGCTGGTTCCAGGCTAGAATTTCAGGGAAGGCCTCACAATAGCAAAGTCAATGTGCTTAGCACTATGGGAGAGGAGAGGCAGGAGGGTGAAAGGATATTGTATATGGCACTGGCAGACATTCTTCAGAAAGTATTCCCCAAGACCTGGCTGCATAGAAAACGCTAGAGCCTTATGTTATTATCTCTGTCTCTCTCCCTGTAATGATGATACAGCCATCTATGCAGTCACCTTCAACCACCTCCCAAAACCGTTTTCCTTCTCAACCATTCTCCCTCACCAGTAGTTCCAGAAACCAGAGCCTTGACTGTGCCCATTCTATAACCTCTTGTCCACTCTATCTCTCCAGAAGGTTTTCATAAGAAACCATGGAAAGGCACTAATTCTGCACGGGTCTAAACCATCAACAGACAGAATATAGCTGAAATTATGAGCTATGTGCAAACAAAACTTTTCAATGAAGTGAATCCTACTTTTGCCCATTCAGGGAGCTCATTATGTAAAATAACTCTGATAAATCATTTGGGGGGGGGTCCGGTCGTGGGGCCTGAACTCTGGGCCTGGGCACTGTCCCTCAGCTCTTCAGCTCAAGGCTAGTGCTCTACCACTTGAGCCACAGTGCCGCTTCTGGCTTTTTTCTTTTTGCTTATGTGGTGCTGAGGAATTAAACCCAGGGCCTCAGGCATGCAAGGCAAGCGCTCTACCACTGAGCCACCTTCCCAGCCCCTGATAAATCTTTTAAATGACTTTTTTTTATATACTGGACCAACTGAGCTAAGTTTCTCAGGGGTTACTTATGGAAGTGACAATTCCACACCCTTACACTTAGCCTGGGCTAGGACCATGGGCTTGTAACTCTAGCTTACTTATTCCTACAGAATTGAAGGCGTTAACGGAAAGGCATCGGTTCTTCTGGTTATTGGTTAAGAGTGGGACCAGCTCCAGTCTTGCACTTCCTAGTTGTTGATCTAGATAAATCTCTCCAGGAACAATCTCAGGAGCACTTTCCTTGAAATACCATCACTAGGGCCCTGCCACAAAGAAGACTTCTAATTTTCTTTATAGTGGATGCCCCCAGCCCCCCCCACACACACACAGCATGCACACATCACCCCACACATCACCTCCATGTACACATGTACACCACATACACATCCTACACACATATACACCACACACACACATACCCCATGACTACATCACATACACCACACACATCACTTCCATGTACACATGTATACCACATACACACATCACCCCCATGCACACATACACCACACACACACACACACACACACACACACACACACACCTCACAGGGGCGACCTGAGGCCATCTGAAGGAGGGAGGCAGAATGACCTCCAGCCTGGAGGGTGCGGACACCAAGTCCGGGGTCCCCGAGGCCCGTCCACACCCCCAGGTATGCAGCCCCGCCGTCCCCTTCTCCAGCCCCACACCGCCTCGCTCGCCTTTCATCCTCCGGCCGGCGGCGCGGGCGTCCCCGGGGAACCTGCCGCCCGACGGTCCGCGCCGGTCCCTCCGTCGGGCTCCAGCGGCGTTGGGCGTCCCGGGTTTCTGTCAGCCGCAGAGCCGACGCCGAGAAGCGCGCGCCGGAGCCAGGCAAGTGCGCGGGAGGCAGAGCCGGGGCGCGCCGCTCCCCGCTCCCCTTCCCGCCGCGTGAGCTCGCGGGGCTCCGCCGCCGCCGCCCGCGCCGTCCCACCTCGCTTCGCGCTCGCCAGCGACGTGCGCGCAGCCCCGACCGGGGACCCGGACCGCAGCCGCAGCGGCACCCGAGCGGAGCGGGCGCAGGGCTGCGGGGGCCCCCGCCCTGGGCCGGGCTTTCCCAGAACTCGCCCGCCCCGGAGAGAGGCCGAGAGCGCCGCCGCGGGCTGCCGGGCAGCTGGGGGAGCGGCTTGTGCGGGGCCCGCCCCCGGCTGGGCCACGCTGGGGTGGGGGGCGGGGGGAGAGGGGCGGGTGCCGAGGGCGCCGAGGGCGATGCGCCCCGTGGCCACTGTGGGGCCCAGGCTGGCGACCGCGCCGCCGGGTGGCTCAGGCCCGAGGGCGGGAAAGCCACAGACCTAGGCAGCCCGCTGGAATTCAGTCCCCCCTCCTACCCCCGGCGGCGCACCCCATCCCTGGTTAGTAGATGGGGAAACTGAGGGTCTTGGCGGCTGGGACTAATTTGAGGCACCCTGAGTACCAAGCTTCGGGTCCATTCTGCCATTCATTCACTTAAGTATTCATGGAGCACCCTTTAGAGGGCCAGGCTCTGGAGTAACTCAGTTGCATGCCTAGGTGACCCTCTGTATCTGTGGCCTCTAAACCCAGTGCTCTCACGTCTCTGAAGCAAACCTGGAAATTTTCACACTTGCCAGAAACTACAGGCTCTGCCCAGAATCTTCTGAGCCACTAGCCTTGATGTTTGTGCCCAGTCCACTGGCTTAGGATAGCCAAAGGACCTGGAGAAAAATGAAAGTCTTCTTTTCCCCTTGCCCTAAATCTGTGCCTCCTTCCTCTTCACCTATGCTAATGAAGGACCTGTTCCAGGCTTCACCCTTCCTCTCACATTCAAACCAATTACTCTGGCTCACATCTCCTAACATCCATCCTCTCCCTGGGAGAGAACAAATCAGTCTTTTACACCCCAATCGTATTATTCTTTCTTTTCTACAAGTTGATGCAGAGATGTTCATGGCTCCCTATTGCCCTTCAAGCTGACTCCCAACAATATGAACCAACCCTGCAGGATGTCTCTCTGACTGGAACTAACTCATGTGCCTGTACTTAGCTGAGCCATCAGTCTGGAGAAGAAGGCCTCTTTTTCTCCCACAGCTTTCCTCCTCTCTTTCAGGTTGGCCCTTTCTTTCAGGTCCTTCTTTAAAGTAATCTCCCCTTGTCTGAGCCTCCAGAACATGGGAGAGGTTGGAACAAGAATGTGTAAGACAGCCAAAGAATTCTGCCCATAAGAAAAATCTGCCAGGCTGATCCTTGCACTGTTTTGCTGTTTTCTTAACCATTAGGATTTTAATGAAAGCTAACGGTACCTCCTCCCTTGAGAATTAGTTTAGGAAGGCCTTTGCAGAGGGCTCTGATGAAATTCTTTGTTCATTAAGAGCTCATTAAACACTAGAACAATGAGTAATGCATGGTAATTTACCTCAGCCCTTGGGTTTACAAGTTCTGGACAAGTCAGTGGAGAGGGAATCAAAAAACTAGTATGCCTGGCACTGGTAGCTCACACTTATAATCCTGGCAACTCATGAGGCTAAAACCTGAGGATTGCAGTTCAAAGTCAGCGGGGCAGGAAAGTCTGTGAAACTCTTATCTCCAATTAACTACCAAAAAGCCAAAAAATAGAGCTGTGGCTCAAAGTGGTAGAATGCTAGCCTTGACACAAAAGCTCAGGGACAGCACCTAGGCCCTGAATTCAAGCCCCAAGACCAGTGTGCAAACACACACATGTGTACATGTACACACACACACACTCACACAGCATCAAGCAGCCAACAGTGGCTCAGCCTATATAAACCTAGCTATTCAGGAGTCTGGGGCCTGAGGATACTGGTTTGAAGGTAGCCCAGGCAGCAAAGTTCATGAATCTCTTATCTCCAGTTAACCACCAAAAAACCACATGAGTCACAGCTCAAGTGGAGTGCCAGCCTTGAGTGAAAAAACTAAGAGACAGGGCTGGGAAGGTGGCTCAGTGGTAGAGCGCTTGCCTTGCATGCATGAAGCCCTGGGTTCGATTCCTCAGTACCACATAAGCAAAAAGAAAAAAGCCTGAAGTGGCACTGTGGCTCAAGTGGTAGAGTGCTAGCCTTGAGCTGAAGAGCTGAGGGACAGCGCCCAGGCCCAGAGTTCAGGCTCCATGACCGGATCCCCCCCCAAAAAAAACAACGAAGAGACAGCATCTAACCCCCGAATTCAAGCCCCTGTACTGGCATCGAAAAAAAAAAAAAAGTATCATCACTGACAGTAAACAGGAGGATTATTTTTAATACCTTTAATATATTAGCTTTTTATAATTCACATAGTGAATTCATATAATGAATAATGGATATAGTAATATCAAATATCATCAATCATCTAGAGCCCCCCAGAATTGTGGTTATTATTATTTCTTTATTCAACATAGGAGTCAGCTCACTACAAACTGGTAGCTGTACAAGCAGTTAACATGAAATCCTCCAAATGAGTCATTGCACCATTATGAACAAAGGCAAATCGAGGTCCAATGAGCAGGGATGTTATCTGAATGTGATCATCAAGGTGTTTCATCCCTTCAAGAGGGTGCTTTCTTCCCAAATCTCTGCAAAAAGCAGATCCAGATCAGTGTCCTCTGCTCGCCCCCTCGCTCCCTTTCTTAGCAAGAGGAGGGAGCAGCGTCCGTGGGTCTGCCTCACAGCATTGGAATGTCTGAGCTAACCGTACTTCCAGAGGGTTCATTGCTCCTCTGAACAGCGCTGCCCAGACTTTCTGGAGATTTTAATTCACTCCCCAACCTCGCCAATAGTTGCACACAAGGTGCCTTTTTTACACCCTGCTCCCTGTTTCGTGAAACATGCAGACCATTGGCTGGGCACAATGGTTCCATTCAAGGCTTTTTTTTTTCCCCCAAAAGTGCAGCATATAACCTCCATGCTGTGGGTGGCTGCCAGCCATTATCTGAAGGAAGAAAGACTGTCCGATAAAGCGCCTGAGAATTGGAGGAGCACTGGATCATTTCCATGGAAAATCCAGTTCAATAAAGCAAGTTAAGCATCTTACATACAAGACCATTCTGCAGAGCAAACAACAGCAAGCCATAAGAAACAACGGCCCTGTGAAAACTTCTTCATGTAAATATAGAACAGAAGGAAACACATCTCTTTTGAGCTTGTTACATAATGTTCTGCATTTAATGGTAATCAACTTAGGAAAGTGATAAGTGTAGAGATTAGGAAATTCGAGTTGTAGAATCATTTTAAGAAGTGGGACCATGTCCTCTCTTTTTTTTTTGTCTCCCCCTCATCCTGTAATTTTCAGATTGAGGGGTGGGCTCTGACTTCATGCCTGTGGCTGCCAAGTGGAGGAGGTCCCACACCCTCTACAGAACATACTACAGAAAGGGATTGGCCCTTGGCCACATTCAACAGGCTAGCCATCAGTTAACTTATTTCTAAACAAACCCTGAGGTGGGGTACTGAGTGGTCTGAACCGGCATTATTGAACTGCTACACTGATCTTTGTTAAACAAGTACTGATATGTGTGCAGAGGAATTTGCCAGCAGTCATAGAAAAGGCTTAGGAAGGACCAAGACAACCCATTGCTTTAGGAGGTGCCATGTCCCCGCTTTTTCAGTCACTGTGAGGAACTGTACAAAGCTGACTGGTATGTTTAGACAGTGAGGAGAAAGCCAAATACCAGCTCTCCCCAGAGTTATCTGGAGAGTTAAGGGTTGTAAGAATTCCATTTTATTCACTTATTTTTCAATTTGTAATCTCAGAGCTGGTTAGTTCCTCAAGCCTTCAACCAATTCCATTCTTGATTTGCTCTGCCACTTCTCCTACATGAATGCTAACAAGCCACTTCGGCTAGTATTCCTAAGCTCAGTTATGATTAATTACCATCCAACCCACAGCCTCAGAGATAATGGTAATGAAGATGATGATAAGAATAAGAAACCACCATGCACATATCATTATGCCATTCTTCTATTTAATTCACTCAAGAAAGAAGCACCAGGCAATTACCATCTGCCAATCATTGTTCTAAGTTCCAGGGATATGACAGTGAACACAATTGCCAACAAAGTCTCTGACTTCATGGAAGTTAAACTAGCTAGAATTGTTTTGTTGTTTCTGGCAACTAGGACTGCTGATGGGTCTATAACTTTCTAATAAATGCATTTATTAGAAAAGAAAAAAGATTTAAAATAAGTTGCTTAAACACTCAATATAAGAAATTAGTTCAGCTGGGCACTGATAGCTTACGCCTGTAATCCTAGCTACTCAGGAGGCTGTGATCTAAGGACTGCAGTTCAAAGCCAGCCCAGGCAGAAAAGTCCCCATAAGACCCTTATCTCCAATTAGCTACTCAAAAAACAGAAATGGAGCTTTGGCTCAAGTAGTTAAGCAAAGGAGCTAAAGAACAGTGCCCAGGCCCTGAGTTCAAGCCCCATGACTGACAAAAAAAAAAAAGAAAGAAAAAGAAAAGAAAAGGAAATTAACGAATAGTGCACCAAAAGCCAAATAGGAAATAATGCATGCAAAAAAAATGTACATGGAAGACAAAAAGCAGAAGCCAGTCTGCATAGCAAAGGACATAGCTAGCCAGATAACTAGAAAGCCCACAGATTGGGAGAAGTTCTTCACTAGCTATACAACAGAGAAGGGTCTCATATTAAAATTATACCTAGAGCTCAAAAAAATTAAACCCCCAATAAAAAATATCCTCAAAGAAACAACCACCCTGTTTATAAGTGGGCTAAAGAATTAAAGAATCTTCCCTGGACACATGAAGAAATGTTCAATATCTCTGGCCAGAAAAGAAATGCAAATCAAAACTACATTGAGATTCTATCTCACCCCAGTTAGAATGGCTATTATCAAGAGAAAAAAAAATAGATGCTAGCAGAGATGTGGCCAAAAGGGAACACTGCCACGCTATTGGTGGGAACGTAAACTTGTTCAACCACTCTGGAAAGCAGGATGGAGGTTCCTTGAAAGACTAAACATAGAGCTCCACTATGACCCAGCAATCCTACTCCTGGGCATTTACCCAAATGATCACAAGGCCACACTAAAGCTGCCAGTGTAACAATGTTCACTGCAATATTATTTGCTATAGCTAAGATGTGGAATCAACCCAGATGCCCCTCAGTAAATGAATGGATCAAGAAAATGTGGTATATATATACATATCTACAGAATGAAATTCTATGCTTCTATCAGAAAGAATGACATTGCCCCATTCATAAGGAAATGGAAAGACTTAAAAAAACTATATTAAGTGAAGTGAGCCAGACCCAAAGAAACATGCTCCAGGTTTCCCTCATTTGTAATAATTAGTATATGCCTAGGATAATCCTAGCAGAGGTTCACAATAGCTATGTACATATGACCATATAAAATGATGCTAATCAAAATTATCTCCATGGCCAGGCACCAGTGACTCACACCTATAATCCTAGCTACTCAGGAGGCTGAGATCTGAGGATCATGGTTCAAAGCCATCCTGGGCAGGAAAGTCCACGAGACTCTTATGTCCAATTAACCACCAGAAAACCAGAAGTGGCGCTGTGGCTTAAGTGGTGGAGCACTAGCCTTGAGCTGAAGAGCTCAGGGTATCACCCAGGCCCAGAGTTCAAGCCTCACTACCGACAGAAAAAAAACAAACAGGGCTGGGAAGGTAGCTCAGTGGTAGAGTGCTTGCCTCACTGCATGAGGCCCTGGGTTCCATTCCTCAGCACCATATAAGCAGGAAAAAAAAAAGCCAGAAGTGGTGCTGTGGCTCAAGTGGAAGAGCGCTAGCCTTGAGCTGAAGAGCTGAGGGACAGCGCCCAGGCCCAGAGTTCAGGCCCCATGACCAACCCCCCCCCCAAAAAAATACACATACACACACACACACACACACACACACACACACACACACACATCCATGATATAGAAACACATATCCATGATATGGAAACAAGAGCAGTTTTGTAATTTTTTTTTCTTCTTTTCTTAGTGCACTGTTTCCAGCTATTTCTTTTGTCTTTCATTTTTTTTTCTTCTCTGGTTTATTCCCTTTAGTCACTGCTTCTGATTTCCATTCCCTTTGACTTTTATATAAGTTTAACTGATTTGGGGAAGGGAAGGGAAATCACAGAAATGGTGGGCAAAGGGTGAACCAATGCAACCAAGATACTCACCAGACTACATTGGAAATTAACTTACAACTTGGAGGGGGAGAGGGAGGCAAAGTGAGAAAATACAAGAGAGGGATTAACACTGTTCGAAAAGAAATGTACTCACTACCATACTTATGTAACTGTAATCCCTCTGTACATCACCTTTACAATAAAATAAAATAATTTTTAAAAAGCAGAAGCCAGGTGCCAGTGGCACACACCTTAAAGATCTCAGGAGGCTAAGATCTGAGGATGAGGATTGGAAGCCAACCTAGGCAGGAAAGCTCATGAGATTCTTATCTTTAATTAACCAGCAAAAAGCTAAGAATGGAGATGTGGGAGATAATTGCCTTACAGATTTTCCTCTGGGCTGGCTTCAAACCATCATCCTTAGATCTTAGCCTCCTGAGAAACTAGGATTTTAGGCATGAGCCACAGGTACCAGGCCTGACTCCCTCTTTTAAGTACCCTTGTAATGATCATGGACCTGCCAACATAATCTCCTCATCTCAAGAGCCTTTAACTTAATCAAATATTCAAAGTCCTTTTAGCTACATCCACTAGATGACACACTCACCAGTTTAGAGAGTAGGATGTAGGTGTCATTAGGGTACCATTACCCAGATAGATTTTAACAAGAGAGAATTAATCTTGAGTCTGACCATTGATTAGATCCTTTGGTAATTGTTTTGATTATCTTTGTTCCTCCTTTAACCATGATATTACTGTAATAATGTTGCAGATACTATTTCATGGACTTCATACATTTAACTGGATAATGTAGGCATAAAAAGATAAAGCCCAGGGACTGGGAAGGTGGCTCAGTGGTAGAGTGCTTGCCTTACATGCATGAGGCCCTGGGTTCAATTCCTCAGCACCACATAAGCAGAAAAAAGCCAGATGTGGTGCTGTGGCTCAAGTGATAGAGCGCTAGCCTTTAGCTGAAGAGCTCAGAGACAGTGCCAGGCCCAGAGTCAGGCCCCACGACGGACAAGAAAGCAAAGGAAGGAAGGAAGAAGGAAGGAAAGAAAGCCTAACTAGTAAGTAGCAGAATCAAGATTTGAACTTGGGAAGTTGCCTCCCAGAGTTAAAGGCTACATTGTCTTGTCTCTGAGGACCAGCTTGCTGCCGAGTACCCCAGTGCTGACAATGGCATCTTAGTGAGGCCATTTGACCTCTCATATCCTCTCCAGACTTACTCTTGCCAGAATGCCCCAGTGCATCTTCTGCTTTGAGCAGAGACTCTTTGGTCAGACTAGGAGCTTTGTTCAGCTCCTGAGTGATTTGGGATCAAGTGACCATATTAAATATCTTAACTCTACTAGGCACTGGTGGCTCATGCCTGTAATCCTAACTCTCCAGGAGGCTGAGGGCTAAGGATCATGGCTCAAAGCCACCCTGTGAGACTCTTATCTCCAGAAAAGCCAGAAGTGGAGCCTGTGGCTCAAGTGGTAGAGCAACAAAGCTCAGGGACAGAGACTAAGCCCTGAGTTCAAGCCACAACTAGCACCAAAAATTTTAAAAATAAACAACAACAAAAAATATCCTCTTAACTCCTCAGCACAAATCACCATCCCTTGACCATGATAACTCCACAAGGAACCAGTTCTTGAGCTCTAGCTGGACTAACCCTGCAGACTTTTTCAATATTAAAAAGCACTACTTTTATAGATGTGAGTGTGATTCATGCTCCTGTTTTTATTGAGTACATGGAAGTAGGAGCTAATGCAATTTGGTCCCAACTTGGAATATAATTGTACCATTGGAAGAGGAGTCATGCTCAGATTTATTTGAAGCTAGAGAAGCACTGCTAGAGTTCATTAAAGGTTTTCATTTTTCATCTCAATTAACCTAAACCCATTTTGGTGAGTCAGACGACATAGGGCTTCTGCTCTGACTAGATACTGAGCCAAGGCATTCTGAATCTGAGGCCATGGACAAATGGCAATTCTGTAGGTAGGCTTCCGGTAGACTGAGAGTGTTTCTATTGATCAGTTTTGAGACACAAGAGCCGCTATGAACAAGCAGTGAGACCCAACTGCTTTTCCAAAGCAGCATTCATTTCTCTCCACATTCATTGTCTTTCACCTCCACCACTTGGGTCTGTCTCTTTACACTCTTGTACTCACCCGAGAGCAATAAGAATGTTTCAAAATGAGAGTCAGATCACTTCTCCTTGTATTCAAAACCCTCCAGAACCTCCTATCTCATTCAGAAGCCCTTCCTTTATTTTTTTTTTCATTGCATTTATCTCCTGCGATATATTCTGACTTACTGAGTCAATTGCTTTGTCTCCTCCACTGAATATCCCATGAGACCACTGACTTTGCATGTTATCTCATATTCATGGTAACTAAATTATAGATGCTCAATAAAGAAAAATAAAATCATAGCTAAGATGTAGCCTGGAGTTAGGTGGCATTAGCTCACCCTAAGTCCTAACCCTTATTGTGGCTTCTGCAACTGCCTTCTCAGGAACAAGTAAGGGTTGACCCTCAATTTCCCCTGCTGTCCACTTTATTTACTTAGGAATAAAGACAAAGAGAAACACCAGAGTGATCTACCCATGGGTACATTGTATTGTCACACATTGTCATGAATTTTGGAAGGAAAATATACAAACTAGAGCACAAAGAAATGTCATCCATACATTTCTTAAAATTTTTACTGTTATTATAAAGGTGATGTACAGAGGTCACCACTACATATTTACTCAAGAATAAGTCCATACAAACACTTGTTCAGGAATGGTCAGGACAACTCTATTTGTTGTTTAGAATTAGGATGTTTGTGAGATTCTTATCTCTAATTAACCACCAAAAAAACAGAAGTGGAACTGTGATTCCAGTGGTAGAGCACTATCTTTGAGCACAAAAGCTCAGAGACTGCACCAAGACTTTTAAGTTCAAGTCACAAGACCAGCACAATAAAGAGATGGAGGGGCAGGGGGGGAAAAGGGATGGAGGGGAAGAAAGTCAGGGAGGAAGACAGGAAAAATTTCATTGGGAAAAACCCAATGAATTCACCAGCTTTGACAAAGCCTAAACTAAATCATGGATTATAATAACAATAATGAATTACCATTTTAAGCCTCAAAGTTTTGAACATTCTTAGGCAATAACATATAACTGGATGCTCTAAGTTCAATTCTTTTTTTTTTTTTTTTTTTTGGTCAGTCCTGGGGCTTGACCTCTGGGTCTGGGCGCTGTCCCTCAGCTCTTCAGCTCAAGGCTAGTACTCTACAACTTGAGTCACAGCGCCACTTCCCCTAAGTTCAATTCTTAACACCACAAAAATTGTGATATGTGTATGGAATAAGTGAGGTTGTCACTTTTCTGGCTATATCTTTTGTATTAGTTATGCATTACAGTTTTACAACCTCTCTCCAATTCTGTGGCTTAATGACTCATACTTTTTTATTCTGGGTGGTTCTTTTTCCTTCTTGCGGTATCAGCTAGAATCAATCCTATAGCTGTTTCAACTGGAAACACAACCACCAAGTGCTTCACTTTCTTCCACTCAGCCTCTCTTTCCAGGTAGTGTCTCATTTTCTTGGGTATCTTTCCATGGTTTCCATTTCTATCAGGAAAGCCTAACTTTCCTTATATCTTCATGCTTAGGTCCCAAGAAAGAATGTTCCCAGAAGACATGCCCATGCAGAAATTAATCAAGCCTCTACTTAATCACACTTCCTAACAATCCATTGACCAAAGCCACTGGCTAAACCCAATGTTAATGTGAGAAGTCTACACAAGGTACAAATGCTAGAAGGTATGATTCACTGAGAACCACCTATGTTAACAGTTTATCAGACCTTGTACATGGCTTTTACCTTTGAATCACATGTATGCTCTACATTATCAAGAAAAGGTAATAAATAAAATGTCAAAGAAAGGAAACCACAAAAACAAATACCAACAAATCAATAAATGCAAATAGTTATTAAATCAATCGTGTACTTACACACAAAAATGAGTCCAAGAAACTTGGAGGCATAATTTTCATCTCCATAGACAACCTATTAATTCAAGAAAAGGGATAGTTCACCCAGGGCCACTCTTACCTAGTAGGAAATTTAGCATGACCAGCAACTGGACAGCCTGATATTATGTGTATGCCTTCTGAAGGGATGCGATGGAAAGTATGTATCCTTACATACAACATTTCAAGTGAAAATATCTGGCCTGAATTTAATCATGATTGTATAATCTAGAAAATCCAAATATTAGAGATGCTATCAAATAATAGGATGTTTTTTGAAAAGTCAGTGTCATGAAAAGTTTTCTGTTTTTTTTTTTTTTTTTTAACACAGCAGGTTACTATTCCAGACTACAAGACACTTAGCAATGTGATGCAATGTGTGAGGGTTGGTTGAATCCTAGAATTTCAGAAATGGATGTTGTGCACATGAGTTATTAGGGAAATTTGAATATTAGATACAGTTTTGTATCAGTGTGAAATGACTTATGCATGATATGAATAATAATGACCATTTGGTTCACTTGGAGACAGGTGATAGAGCATTTAAAAGATATTATGATGCTTTTGTATTTCTTTTTTATTTTTATTTTATTTTGTTTTTGGGGGGGCCTGAAGTCTGGGCCTGGGCACTGTCCCCCAGCTCTTCAGCTCAAGGCTAGTGCTCTACCACTTGAGCCACAGCACTACTTCCTGCTTTTTTCTTTTTGCTTATGTGGTGCTGAGGAATCAAACCTAGGGCCTCAGGCATGCAAGGCAAGCGCTCTACCACTGAGCCACCTTCCCAGCCCAATGTTTTTGTATTTCAAATGGTTCAGCAAAAAGATATTGTGTCCATGAATGTGTGTGTGTGTGTGTGTGTGTGTGTGTGTGTGTGTGTGTGTGTGTGTGTTGAATGTATGTTGAAACAAAGAGAAGGAAAGCAAATGTGGTGAGCAATTAACAATAGGTGAATCTAGCCACAGATGATAAATTCAGTATGCTGTTCTTTCCATTTCCTGGTAAGTTTAAAATTTTTCAAAATTAAAAAGTTTGGAAAAATAACATTAGAAAAGTAAACAGTACTAGAAAAAACAAATACCATTTTATGTCTATTAAACCAGTTCCTCCCACCTCGCTGTGGTTTGTTTTTTAAAATAACATCAGTGTTGCCAAGCTCGTGGGGAAGCTGGTACATCTGATTGCCAGTGGCACGACCGCAGGCCCAATTGCTTCCCCTGGAATGCCTTCATGCTGATCAAGGCAATCCTTTCCCTCAGCATTCGTTCAAGGAGATAGGTTGACAACAGTGTGACAAAAATGGAAATGAAAATAATCTAAATGTCTAACACTTAGGGTTCAGGTTAAGAAATTAAGCTTCACTACTAGATGGAACATTATGCAAGCATTATACATGGGCTTTAAAATGTCCTGAGATGAGAAAAGCTTATGACTAGCATTTAGTGTTCTTGCTTTTCTCTTCTCCCTTTTCTCTTCCTCCTTTCTTCCCTCCCTCCCTCCCTTTATATTGGGGATTAAACTATGAACAGCATTCCCAGCCCCTATGTATTTTGTATTTGTTGTGAGACAACAGTCTTCCTACATTTCTGCTCTTCCTGGCCTCAAACTTGAGATCTTCCCATCTCTACCTGCCAAGTAGCTAGGACCACAGGCATATGCCACCATGCCTGGCTCATTTAACGCTTAAGGGAAAAAAGAAATACAAATGGTCTGATTCCACCTTTTTGGTTTTTTTTTGGGGGGGGGTCCCGTCATGAGGCTTAAACTCTGGGCCTGGGCGCTGTCTCTCAGCTCTTCAGCTCAGGGCTAGCGCTCTACCACTTGAGCCACAGCGCCACTTCCGGCTTATTTTCTTTTTGCTTAGATGGTGCTGAGGAATCTAACCCAGGGCCTTAGGCTTGCAAGGCAAGCGCTCTACCACTGAGCCACCTTCCCAGCCCCTGATTCCACCTTTTAAATTTTATTTTTCACTATCTTTAAGTAATTGTTCAAAGGTTTTCCATTCAACCTGCCAATTTATGTGTACAAGGCATCTTGATCACCGTCACTCCTTAGTCCCTTCCCATTTGAGATTCTAACTTTGAACATAAAAGCATGAATGCATATGAATAAAGATTAACAGGTTATATATAATATATATAATATGTATAAACATTAAGTTCACTGTATTAGAGCATCAGACATGTGAATGTATTTTTTCTTTTCTTCAAAGTCCATTGACTATGCAATAAAGAAAAGATAATAACCTCAACAAAGTTGAATAACATTTAGAAAGGTACCATAGTTTAAGCTTAGACTGGCTGTATGCAAATTCTAAAGCTCAAGTGACAAATTAGCTAACTGCCCCCCAAAAAAGAAAAAATCATATCTGCTAAGGATATGGACTGTAAGGAAAAGAAAAGCTTAAAACTGTGTGGTCTGACCCTGAATTTTTCTTTTCCTCTTGACATTATCCTCTGACTAGGCTATTATAAAAAAAATTCAAATGGGAAACAAAGAACAAAATCAAGTTACCATATTCAGCACTTACTACATCGTTTATCTATTTTATCTCTGTTGGCTTTATAACTACCTTCCAAGTAGGAACCTTCATACTGTTTGGCAACCAGCTGCCTGCATTTGCTTCATTAGGAGAGACTCTGTTCTCTGAGTCCTGGCATTGTTTCGCCATGGCAGTAGCACTTTAAGTATTGCTTCAGGAAGCTATACCATCCCCACTTTTAGCCACATGCTCTTTAGACTGAGCTAATTCTGTAAACTATTCCTTTTTGTTTTTGTTGGTGTGGGTTGTTGAACCCCAGAGTTTTATGCTTGCTAGGCAGGCTCTCTACTACTTGAGCCATGCCTACAGCCCTTTTGATTCAGTTATTTTTTCAGAAAGGGTCTCCTCTTTTTGTCTGGGTTGTCCAGGACTTTGATCCTCCTGTTTAAAACAGCATTGTAGCTAGACTCATAGCCATGCACACCCAGTTCATTGGTTGAGAGGGAGTTTTGCCAACTTTTTTGCTCAGGCTGACCTTGAATCACTACCATTTCCATACCCTTCTAATCTGCAGGAGTAAGCCATCATGCCTGGTGTGAGTGGCTTAGGATTGCTAAAACTGGCTCATACTAAATCTTCTAGCCTAAGCCTAGTTCTCTTGGCACACTTACTCTTAGAGTTCAAAGACATTCCACATAAGAAGTTCAATTAACCTTCTGGAAAAATCACTGACTATGTAGAGAGAAAAAGTCTTTGCTTTCCAACTGTCTCAACTAAGACCCCAGGCATGTAACGAAAGTCATCTTATACCCTCCAGACAAGACAAGCCAGAATAAAATAATGATCCTAGTAGTACAAGTGGCAACTGAAGAATCACTCTGAACTGATCTCTGCCCATGCTTCAACCTTTCCCAGTGACTTCATAGCTGCTGGGCTTCAAGTATTTATTTGTTTGTTGTGGGTAACAGAATTTGGCCTTGGCGTTCTTTGGTCATGCACAGGAAGTCAAAAGTCTAAAAACAGGTCTGGCTGATCTCACAGCAAGGTGTGTTAGGCTGTTCTGCATTCTTTCCAGAAGCCCTGGAGGAGAATTCATTCCCTTGTCTTTTGTCAGCTTCAAGAGACCACTGTGTTTCCTCATCATGGTTCCTTCCTCTAGCAGTACAGCTGTTTCAAATCTCTCCCTCTGCTCTCACCACCATATTTGCTCTGTCCTTCCTGTCGTTCTCTTTCTCTTAGAAGGACTTTTGCAATTATAGAAAGTCCACCAGGTAATCCAAAAGGCTCTCCCCAGGTAAAACCATAATGCAATCACATCTGCAAAGTCTCTCTTGCTATGTAAAGTAACAGATTCAGTGTTTCTGGGGATTGCAACACAGATTCATTTGGGAAGCCATCATTTCACCTAATACTCCAGAGAGCATTCTCTCATGAGAACAAACAACTTGGAGCCACAACATTTCAGGCAAAGTCAGGCCCTAGTTCTCTCTAGAGACCTTGAATGCCAAGAATTAGTAATATTAATAAACAATTAGATTTACAAAGATGTATCTTTTTTTTAAGAGCTTAGAATGGTACTTCTCAAAGTCAAATCTCAATACCAGCAGCATTAGCATCACTTGGAAACTTGTTTTTAAACTTCAATGCTCACCACCTTAGATCTACTAAATTAGAAATTCTGAGTGCAGGAGCCATAGTCTATGTTTCAAGAAACCATCTAGTTGCTTCTGATGTAGGCTGAAGTAAGAAAGATACTGCATGAGATTGTTCAATCGCCATACAAAGAAACACTGAACTCAAATAGGTCTCTCATAGCCCATGAACCTCGAATCAAAGTAGAATCAAAGAAATAGGCTTAGGGTGCCCAACTGTCCTGGCTGGCCTGTAACTCAGGAACTTCCTATGATTCAGGGTTTTTAGCTAAAATCAGGGAAAGTCTTCTTGTTAAACTGGGACAATAGATCACCCTCTTCCAGTCATATTACCACCCCACCTCTGTCCCTCTCTGTTTCTCTGTTTCCATGTCTCTCTGTGGGTCCTCTCCTTTCACTTTCTCCTACCTTAAAGACAACTGTGAACTCAGAGTCTTAGATCTGGGACATCATAGAGAGATGACTCACTTCTAAAATTTTAGTTTCTAGAGAAAGTTTCATTTTGAGATCTTACACCTATACCTCTCACCTACTAACTTGGTGAAAACTCTATTAGCTGAGAGTCAATGTTGCACAGCAGAATGGTGGCTAGCAGGAGCTGCTTTCTGACAGAGCTCAGCCACAACCTCCATGTGAGGGGTACCTCTCTGTTCAGGATGAAAAGAAGTGCCATTCATGGAGATCAGAAAAAAGACAACTTTCTCGGGGCTGGGAAGGTGGCTCAGTGGTAGAGCACTTGCCTTGCATGCATGAGGCCCTGAGTTCGATTCCTCAGCACCACATAAGAAAAAAGAAAAGGGGCTGGGAAGGTGGCTCAGTGGTAGAGCGCTTGCCTTGCATGCTCAAGGCCCTGGGTTCGATTCCTCAGCACCACATAAGAAAAGAAAAAAGCCGGAAGTGGCGCTGTGGCTCAAGTAGTAGAGCGCTAGCCTTGAGCTGAAGAGCTGAGGGACAGTGCCCAGGCCCAGAGTTCAGGCCCCATGACCAGACCCCCCCCCAAAAAAAAGACTACTTTCTCCATATTATACTATAGAGACAATAACCGGCATTGAATCCTGGCTTTATTCACCACTCACTGGGCCTAATCAGGAGGCTGAGAACTGAAGAATCATGGTTTGAAGGCTGTAATCCTATTCCTCAGGAGGCTGAAACCTGGAAAGTCACAGTTTGAAGCCAGCCCAAGCAGAAAAATAGGTGAGGCTCCATCTTCAATTAACTAGCAAAATGCTGGACTGAAGATATGGCTCAAGTGGTAGAAAGCTAGCATGGGCAAGAAAGTTAAATGAGAGCTTGAGGCTCTAAGTATAAACCTTGGTGCCAACATAAGAAAATAAACACTTTAAAAAAAAATGAAGCCATGTATGGGTGGCTTACTCCTGTAATACTAGCTACTCAGGAGGCTGAGCTGTGATCTAAGGATCTAAGGAAGTTTGAAGCCAGCCCAGGCATGAAAGTCTGTGAGACTTTTCTCTCCAGTTAACCAACAAAAAACTGGATGTGGAGCTGTGGCTCAAGTTGTAGAACATTAGCCTTGAGTGAGTGAAAAAGCTAAAGGACAGTGTCCAGGCTCTGGATTCAAGCCCCAGGACTAGCACAAACAAAATAAAGCAAAACAAGATGATGCCAGGACTGAAGCACAGCGCTTGCTACATAGTAAACAGTCAATAAACACAAGTGGGAGAGGGCACTGTCATCTTTTCCATTCAGGCTTTGGTATCCAATTTATGTATGAAGCTCTTTCTTTACAGCAATGGTAAAGAACCAAAGGCTGGGAGACTGACTGATCACTGAGCAAGCATTTATGCTGTTCGTGGCAGCAGTGTACAGTTCCTAACACACAGTAGGTGCCCAGGAAATACTTTTAAATGAATGAAATACCTGCTACACCACATATGAAATGAGGACTCAGGAAAACGGAGGTAAACAAGATAGTCCAGACTCTGTAGAATCATGTAAAAGTTAATAATAATCACATAATTGTTATTAACAATTAGCCAGATGTGGTGGCTCACACCTGTAATCTTAGGTACTCTAGATACAGAGATTGGGAGAATCATAGTTGAAAGCCAGCCTAGACAAAAATATCACGAGATCCCCATCTCAACAGAATAAAAAAAAACCTGGGTATAGTGGTGCATGCCTGTTATCTCAGATACTACAGGAAGCACAAATAGGATGATTGTGCATCCAGGCTGACTCCAGGCAAAAAAAGTGAGACCTTATCTTAAAAATCCATAGCCAAAGCCAGACACCAGTGGCTCACGCCTGTAATCCTAGCTACTCAGGAGGCTGAGATCTGAGGATCGTGGTTCAAAGCCAGCCCAGGCAGGAAAGTCCGTGAAACTCTTATCTCCAATAAACCACTAGAAAACCAGAAGTGGCACTGTGGCTCAAGCAGTAGAGCACTCGCCTTGAGCTAAAGAGCGTAGAGACAGTACCCAAGCCCAGAGTTCAAGCCCCACAACCAACCAAAAAAATCCATAGCCAAATGGCATGGTTCAAATGATAGCGCACCAGCAGAACCCTGAGTCCAAACCCAGTACTCAAATAATAATAATTACACTCATAATCACAAGAGTACTACAGTTATTATAAAAGGAGGATGCCAACTAAGTTGCATGGACACCAGAGGCACTGTCTCTACTGAGACTGCAGTGAGAGGATTAGCAAAGGCATCCAAGCAGACAGCAAAACAAGGGACCAGCAAAGTTGGCCTTGCAGATCAGTGTGAATTATGCAACCAGCACACAATGAGCACAGAGGTTCATGGTTCCTGAAACAAGCAGATGAACGTATTGTGATAATGATCTTTAGAGAGGCCATTAGACCAGCATATCCAGGCCAGTCCAGGAAGGAATCTGTGACCTCTTTTTTTCCCCGGCACATACACACACACACACACACACACACACACACACACACACACACACACACACACACACACACACACACACACACACACACACACACACAGAGTATGGTACAAGGAACAGGCATCTTTGGATATACACATGACTGAATGGCAAGAAAACCACACAGAAGAGTGAAAGTCCCTGTTCCAGTGCTGGGAAATTTTTATTATTCACTTTTGTTCTGTAGCATCAAGTTCAAGCTTTGGCAAAGATTGGGTGTTCCCCAAGTGTTTCAGACATACTGGCCGGGCAACAACACAGGCAGCCAAAAATGTGAACAGGCTCCCCAATTGTTCCCAAGACTTGTAGTTCCTTAGCCCTTTACCCTGGGGGCTCTGGAGCCTAGGGAGTGCAGGCCTGGTATTATGTGTGGACAGAAATACATTCCCTGGCATGGGAAGAAAGGCCATAAGGGGACATTAACCCAGCTCTATGGCTATGTCCCATTGATGCATTTTTACCCCCATATTTCTGTTTCACACAAAGCTACACTTAGACAAAACTATGTAAACAAATTAGTCTTTCCCCAAGTCACTGTCTTTCATCATCTAATAATTAGATTGCAACTTATTGGTTTCCACAATTAGATTAGCACTGTTGATGAACAATTACTCTTATTAGACTAGTATCTGCCAAAGGAAAGCTCCATGTTGGTTTCAACCCCATTGAAAATGTAAGACCCATGTCTTCTCTCTGACCTCCCTTTTCTAGTCCATTTGAACTCTGTCTTAATCCTGAATAAGGCATATTCATCTTGATCAAAAGCTTAGTATACACTAGTCCAGAACTGTGACATGGCTCAGAAGCAAAATTAAAGCTTATTTTCTTCCTTAGACTTATAAGAAAGTCATGTAGTTCAACTGGTTTGATTTCAGCCTCTTTTTCTTTCCCGGAAAGTTAAGTGGGTTTCAATGGCAGAGCAAGTGATCTTTATGGGAAAAGCATAAGGTGATCAAAAGCAAAGTAACCCATACTTGGATAACCTGATCTCTCAGAACACACAAACCCAATATCTAAAAGATTACAACCATTTGCAGTTATTTTGGCCTCCTTACTTGTTTATAGTAGCCAGAAATATAATGACTGGAAGGAATGAACTGGGTATAAATATGACTAGAAAAGAGAAGCAGGATGATTTGTTTGGTGGGTTCTAAACCCTGTTTCACCTACACAGGAAAACCTTGAGGAAGTTATTAGACTTTATACATTTGTTTACAGATGAAGGATGAAAGTACCAATGTGAAAATTGACTTGAGTTTATTAAGGGCTGGAGACTGGTGGAAGAAGGGTTGGCTACTCACGAGTATCAGGTTTCACTTATAGGTGATAAAATGCTTGGAATTAAATAGTGCTGATAGTTGACTATCTCGTGAACATACTAACCTACTGAATTATGTATTTTAAAATGGTGAATTGTGGCCAGGCACTGGGGGTTCACATCTGTAATACTAGCTACTTAAGATGCAGAAGTTAGGTTTAAGATTCTAAGCCAACCTGACAAAAAGTTTGTGAGAACCCCCATATAAACTGAAAACGCCAGGTGTGATGACATGCACCTATCATCCCAGCCACAGAGAAAAGTACAAATAGGAGAAGCATAATCCATGCTGTCCCAGGCAAAAAGTGAGACCTAAATCAAAAAACAAAAACAGAGAAAATAGGCCTGGAGACATGGCTCAAGCAATAGATGACTGCCTAGCAATGTATGAAACTACGTTCAAACCCCAGTGCTGTCAAAAACAAACAAACAAAGGTAAATTTTTACAGCATATACAATTTCTTTGAGCTGGGCGCCAGTGGCTCACACCTGTAATCCTAGCTACTCAGGAGGCTGAGAGCTGAGTATCAGTTCAAAGCCAACCTGGGCTAGGAAAGTCCATGAGACTCTTATCTCCAATTAACCATCAGAAAAACCGTAAGTGGCTCTGTGGCTCAAGTGGTAGAGCACTTGCCTTGAGCTGAAGAGCTCAGGGACAGTACCCAGCCCCAGAGTTCAAGACCCATGACCAACAAAGAAAAATTCTCTGAATTTTATGTGTGTGTGTGTGTGTGTGTGTGTGTGTGTGTGTGTGTGTGTGTGTGTGTGTGTGTGTATGCGCACGCTTGTGCACTGGACCTGGGGCTTGAACTCAGGGCCTACGGGCTATCTCTGAACATTGCAGCTTACAGCTGTACAGTGGACAACTAGTGCTCTATCACTTGAGCCACAGCTCCACTTCTTGCGTTTTTGGTGATTCATTGAAGATAAGAGTCTCTCACAGACTTTCCTGCTCAGGCTGGCTTCTAACCATGATTCTCAGATCTCAGCCTCCTGAATAGCTAAGATTACAAGTGTGAACAACCAGACCCTTTATCTCAATTATTTTAAAAGAAGCCAGGTGTCTCTCTGTTCTATTCTAGCTCTCTCTCTTCGTTTCTAGCTCTCTGCTCTCTCTCTGTTCTATTCTAGCTCTCTCTGCTACCTATCTCCCTCTCTGTACCTCTCTCTTTCTCTCTGTTCTTTTCTGCTCTCTCTCAATGCTCTTTTCTAGCTCTCTGTGCTCTCTGTTCTATTCTATCTCTCTCGCTGTTCTTTCCTGCTCTCTTTCTGCTCTTTTCTAGCTCTTTTCTCTCTCTTTCCTCTCTCTTTCCCAGCTCTCTTTCTTTTCCCAGCCACGTGGAGTGCCAACCTTGCCTGGTCCCAGGAGGTCTACTGAATAAACCTACCCCTTACCTGAATACCACGTGAGTGCTGCTGTTCTTACCTCTCTCTCTGTTCTTTTCTAGCTCTTTTCCTCTCTCTTTCCTCTCTTCCCAGCTCTCTCTCATTCCCAGGCCTTTCCCAGCCACGTGGAGTGCCAACCTTGCCTGGTCCCAGCAGGTCTACTAAATAAATCTACCCCTTACCTGAATAAAAAAAAAAAAAAAGAAGCCAGGTGTTGTAAATGAAAAGGAGAAAATACAGACACAAAAGCCTTCATAAAACCATGAAGTACAGTCATGTTTGTTTGAAGGGCTTCTTTGTGTGTGCAGGAGAAGTGGGTTGCAAATAATAGAAACCTGGGGTGAGTTTACTGAAGCCGTTGGAACAAGAAATTCCGACAAAAATTCTCTCAGTCTTTGATTTTGACTATTCTGAATATCACTTTCATTCCCTCAGTTGTGGCAAAGGAAGTAAGTATCTTGGGTCCAGGTTCCTAACAGGCAATGTCTAAGCTGTTCCCAGAGAAAGGTCAGAGTCCTTGGTTCTCTGGCCTGAAGTTCAAAACTCCTGTGGAATGGTTCCAGCTGGCCTGATGAGGGTACAATGTGCAATTAGGATCAGTTACAGTGGCCAAGAAGTGTCTGTAAAAAGATTGGCAGTTCCCCACAATCATGAGTAGAGGTGAACTTCCCAGAAGAGGCAGACAAGATGCTGCTTTCAGCAGACAAAACAACAGATATCCATACCACAGACCAATGACTCAAATATCCCTATGTTGGAGCCAGGAGAGACATTAGCCACCTCCAAGAGCATCTAGTCCATTCTCATCTCACAGAATGAGGAGCTGTGAACATAAAACCAGGTAGCAGAACTAAGACTAACTCTCTGCTTTGAGTCTGCCAACAAGATGATCATAGAGAATCAATTTCCAAATTCTACACCAGAGCAAAGTCCAGCAGTTGCACTAAAAATGTAGACTTCGGGGCACTCTCTACAGACCTAAGAATTTAAGGGAGTAGGGTATGTGAGTCTGGGTTGAATTTTCAGTATCCCAGATGATTCTGTTCTTTGGGATCCACCATTTAGAAAGGAAATTAAATCCTGTTGCTTAGTCCCCACACCTTAAAGTGCTCATATACTTGAACAAAGCTGAAGTGGGTCCTTGTGTGCAGCTAAGATTGAGAAGCACTAATGTAAAATGATACACATTACAATCACCAAGGAAGCTTTACAATCAGTTCAAATACCTGGGCCCAATCCCTAGAGATCCTACTTGACCTAGGAGTCAGACACTGATATATTTTTTCCCTTAATCCTGGGAAGTTCAGCCAGGATCAGGGAGCATCAACTCAGACTTTACTGTCTTCCTTCCATAGGGATTGTGGATGGGATACAGATATGGAAAGTTCTCCTCTGTTAATGTGTTATAAAGTGTGGTGATGAGGAGGATGATGACAGTGATGAAAGTATTTCCTGACTGCTTCCTGTGTGCCAGCCACTCTGCCAGACATGAGATGAGCATAATTTCATTTCAACAACATTAGGCTGCCAATATTAGTTCCCTTTTCTTTGACTATAATATGTCATCTGTTGAAAACTATCACTTTAATAACAGTAATCAGAGAGCCTGCTGTTAGTTAGCAGGAAAATATAGAGATTTCATCAATCCTCCAGGCAAAGATTTGTTTTATTAGTATGGATGTTTTATTAGTATGATGAAATACAAATAGACACATGTGGTTCTAGCAATTCAGATAAGTCATCTGAGGTAATGTCGAATGGACAAATGCCACCAAGGTATCCTTCTGGGATCATCTGCAGTCACAAATGAAAGTTATGTCGTCTCCTGGGATATTCACATTGGGCTTGCAAGCTGGTAAATTTATTTAGATATATTTTAGGAAATAAAACACAGTGGAAAATGTGTATCTCTGACTCACAGAATCAGATAAGGATGAAATGGCTCCTAATTTCAGAGAGATCTTAAAAGATTAAGTGATTTGGAGACAGGTATGGTAGTGTACACCAGTAATCTCCCAGAACTTGAAGGCTAGGGAAGGAGGACCTCAGTTTGAAGCCAGTATAGGCTATATACTGAGGTTTATATAGAAAAACAAGAGAGAGGGAAAAAAAGAAAAAAGGAAGAAAAAAGAAGAAAGTGGAAGCAAGGAAAGAAGGAAGGAAGGAAGGGAAGAAGGAAGGAAGGAAGGAAGGAAGGAAGGAAGGAAGGAAGGAAGGAAGGAAGGAAAGAAGGAAGGAAGGAAGGAAGGAAGGAAGGAAGGAAGGAAGGAAGGAAGGAAGGAAATTATCCTAAAGTCAGCCACATGAAACATCCAGCATCCCTGATGCTGGAACCTCCAGCAACTCCCCTACCTGCAGTCTTCCTGCATATAAACTCCCCTTCATCAGAACAAAGCAGTCTGACCAAACAAAATCTTGCCAGTTCTCCCTGCTGCCAGAAGTTGGACATTGTCTCCCAGGGTTTGCAAATGAATGGACACAGAGACCTAACCAGTCCCTAGAGAGCAGCTGGTATATCTCAGTGCAATTCAGGGACTACTTTCCAAGCATTCTGAAACAAGGACAAGAAGTGAGTATTCAGAGCCAATCAAAAAATAAATGCGTTGTGGGGGGAAATGTTAATCGGTAAAGGAAAGAAAATAGGCTGAGATTGTAAGAACAAAGAAGGACACCATCAGCAGGATCAATTTTAAACTGTTGTCAAAAAGCCATTGCCAAATGGTCAGCATGATCAAATCTATCTGACATCGTCTGGATCTTTTCTTTCTCTTAAAGGGATTATTTAATTATAAGAAAAAAATAAATGCTAGGGTTCTTTTTTATTTAAAAAAAGAAAGCAATAAAGAGCAATTAAGAAAAATAAAGCATAAACATCCCCGCTCCACTCAAAGATAAGTTTTACCTTTTTCTAGAATATACATGTATAAAAACTATTTTTCATCACTAACAATGGGCCATATATATGTGGCCTATAACTTGATTTTTTTCCATTTAACAATGTATAATGATCAGAAGGCTAGAACTTTCAAGCCCAATCCACTGACAATTGCAAACACAGTGAGCCACAGAGATTAAATTGTATGAAAACCCTTTCATAAGGATATTAGATAGACTTCTAGGTTGTTGAACACGTCAAGGTGTTGGTATCCAGGAGAGCTGCTAAAGCAAAACAGCTCTTTGAGACTGTGTATTCTCTGAAAATAGGGCTGATTAAAAGCTGTTACAAGGGGCTGAGAAGCAGCTCAGTGGTATAGTACCTGCACAAGACCGAGACCAAATAAAGAATAGAATAGAATAGAATAATCATCTGTTACAGTTTCTAGACAGGAAAATAAACAGGGCCTGGGAGAAGTTGCATATTCACCAGCCACAGGACTACACAACAACCTAAGAACCAAAAGGATTTTTTTTTTTTTTTTACTGGTCATGGGGCTTGAACTCAGGGCCTGGGCTCTGTCCCAAGCTCTTTTTTTTTTTTTCTCAAGACTAGCACTCTAAAAAAAAAAAAAAGACTAGCACTCTACCATTTGAGCCACAGTGCCACTTCTGGCTTTTTCTGTCTATGTGGGACTTAGGAATCAAACCCAGGGCTTCATGCATGCTAGGAAAGCACTCTACTACTCAGCCACATTCCCAGCACGCCAAAAGGATCTTTATAAGAAAATTTTGAGGTGAAGAGCCCAAATTGATTATATTGAATCTACACTGTCTATACAAGAGGGGTAAGGGTAGATAGGAAGGAAGGTATAAGGGAAAGTGTACTTGTTGTTTCTGGGGAATCATGGTATGGAAAGTTTATCATAAGCAGGGTGCCTGGAGGCCCCAATGAGATTTAACTCAGAACTTTCAATGCATATTCAGAAATGTGAAACAGTCTTGTTGGTTTGGCCAAAAGCTGTTACCTGATTACTTTCCCTTATCTCTCCACACTCCCTATCTGGCTCTTGTAATCAAATTTAGGACATTTCAGAATCTTTTTCTTATCTAAGCCCTGGACACTGCAAGCCCTCAAACCTTGTCCTGCATGTCTATTCCTGAGCATGGCTGCTCCTGAGCTACATTCTTTATAATAAGCAGTAAAATTAATCAATACCACTAGTAATAATAATAATAGTTAAAAGTGTTTCCCTGAGTTCTGTAAGTCATTCTAGCAAATTATTGAACCCGAGGAGTTGGAAAGGTGTCTTAGGAAACTCTGCTTTGTATCTGTCAGATGCACAGAGGCCAAGCCTAGTAGTTAGTATCTGAAGTGGAGGCACCCTTGTGGGGTCCAGCCCTCTCACTGGTAGGAGCACATGTCAGAATTAAATTCCAGACACTCAATCAGTGTCTGCAGAATTGGCTGGTAGGAGGAGGTCCTGCATCAACATGTACACACTATGGACCACTATTATTCTTGCCATTTTAAGATAACCTTGACCCAAAGGATAGGTCCACAAATTCCACAGGGGAGCACAAGGCTTAAAGATGTTCTACCAGGGGCTGGGAAGGTGGCTCAGTGGTAGAGTGCTTGCCTTGCATGCATGAGGCCCTGGGTTCAATTCCTCAGCACCACATAAGCAAAAAGAAAAAAGCTGTAAGTGGCGCTGTGGCTCAAGTGGTAGAGCACTAGCCTTGAGCTGAAGAGCTGAGGGACAGTGCCCAGGCCCAGAGTTCAGGCCCCACGACCGGACCCAAAAAAAAAAAAAAAAAAAAAAGATGTTCTACCATAGCCTGAGATTATGAGTAAGAAATGAATCCCAAACACAACCAAGGCACCTGCAGTGCCAAGCTAACCTCCCAATCTGACCTGCTGTTCACAGGAATGAAACATTTAGTCAGGCAATCTCAAATTTCTTGCTGTTAAATCAGCTGTTTGTGAAGAATAATTACTGAGATGTGTCATCTCCAGTATCCCTTGCAAGCCTCAAATGGTCTCCATTTTTCATGTTAATAAAAAATAATACAGCCAGGCACTGATGGTCCACACTTGTAATCCTATCTACTCAGGAGGCTGAGATCTAAGGATCATGGTTTGAAACCAGCCTGGGCAGGAAAAGTCCACAAGACTCTTATCTCCAATTAACCACCAGAAAATCAGAAGTGGCACAGTGGCTCAAAGTGAAAGAGCACTGGCCTTGAGCAAAAAAGCTCAGGGGTAGCACCAAAGCCCTGAGTTCAAGCCCTGTGAAAAAGAAAAACAAGAAGAAGGAGGAGGAGGAGAAGGAGAAGGAGGAGAAGAAGAAGAAGAAAGAAGAAGAAGAAGAAGAAGAAGAAGAAGAAGAAGAAGAAGAAGAAGAAGAAGAAGAAGAAGAAGAAGAAGAAGAAGAAATTTAAGTATTCCAACAATGACTGTACCATATACAGTCTACTAAATAGACAAACAGGTAAAATATGCATCATCTGCATCTTTTTTAAAATCCTTTTAATTTTAAAAGTGGGTTTTGTTTTGATAAGAAAACAAATAAAGAAAATATTCACATTCTAAGGAGAAAACTCACATATGATCATAAATTTTTTAATTATGGTGACTGCTATGGTTTGGCTATGGCTTGAACTTAACTCCAAGGTTTCCTGTGCTGGAACTCATCCCTTAATGATGACGGAAATTTATTTCGGCTATGATGCCTTGTGGTGGCGTTATAAGATTAGAGAAGGTCAGTAAGGCGGTGACTTTATGAGAAGAGGGACCAAGAGAAGAAGAGACTTTTGTCTTCTGTCCTGAAATACTCTGGGCTGCCTCTGAACCAAGCAAGCAAGATAGTCATCGCCAGGTGCTGCCCTCTACCTTCTGCCTCCAGAACCATGAGCCAAAGTAAAACTCCTTTCCTGTTAATTCAAGCAGTCTGTGGTATTGGATTACTGACAATAGAAAATGGACTGACACAATGGTGGGTTGGCCTGTATCATAACTTTGTTACTAAAAGAATTTTTATTGTTCTTGCTGGGTGGAGAGCTAGTCCTGGGGTTGCGTGAACTCAGGGTCTAGGCACTGTCCCTGATCCTCTTTGTACTCAAGGCTAGTGCTCTTCCATTTGAACCACGGTGCCACTTCCGACTTTTTCTGAGTAATTTATTGGAAATAAGAGTCTCACAGACTTTCCTGCCCTGGTCTGGCTTTGAAACACGATCCTGAGATCTCAGCCTCCTGAGTAGCTAGAATTACAGGTGTGAGCCACCAGCACCTGGCTAAAAGTTGTTTTTTTTTTTTTTTTTTAAATAACAAAATACTGTGGGCCTCCGCATTAAATTGTATTTTATATTCTGACAGGCTAGGGTTTTGTACTCAATATTAGTAAAACAAGTCACCTTTAATTAAAAAGGTAAATACAAATCTAATAATATTTTAAAGAAATTATAATGTATAACTATCCAGTGAGAGATTAAATGGAAAGAAATACACTAAGGCATAATTGGTTATCTTTGGTTAGTAGCACTATAGATTATGAAAATAAAAACATCAAACATGGATCGGTGGCTCATACCTATAATTTTAGGAAGCTGTACCTGTACTCAGGAGGCTGAGATCCAGAGGTACCTCAGAAACCATCTCAGATAGAAAGCCTGTGAGACTCCAACCCCAAAATAATATTATATAGTATATATAAATTATATACATATAAATTATATGCATGTATTTATATATTATATTACATATACATTTTCACACATATAATATTATGTGTGAAATATAATATTATGATAATATACATATATAATAAAACCCACTGCACACAGAGAAAGGGAGATAGAGATAGATAAATGGGTAGGTAAGTAGGTAGGTAGATAGATAGATAGATAGAGAGATAGATAGATAGATAAAAGAAATCTTGGTGTGTGGGGCTGGGAAGGTGGCTCAGTGGTAGAGCACTTGCTTTGCATGCATGAGGCCCTGGGTTCGATTCCTCAGCACCACATAAGCAAAAAGAAAAAAGCTGGAAGTGGCACTGTGGCTCAAGTGGTAGTGCGCTAGCCTTGAGCTGAAGAGCTGAGGGACAGCACCCAGGCCCAGAGTTCAGGCCTCACAACCAGACCCCCCCAAAAAAAATCTTCGTGTGTTTCAGTGTGTCTGCATTTGCCCAATAACCTGGTTGATGTTAATAGTTTGAATCTGGAATGCTCTCTCAAAGGCTATGTGTTGCATACTTGGTCCCCAGTTAAGAGTGCTATTGAAGACAGTGGAACTTTTAAGAGGAGAGCCTGGGGCTGGGAAGGTGGCTCAGTGGTAGATCGCTTGCCTTGCATGCATGAGGCCCTGGGTTCGATTCCTCAGCACCACATAAGCAGAAAAAGTCGGAAGTGGTGCTGTGGCTCAAGTGGTAGAGCCCTAGCCTTGAACTGAAGAGCTGAGAGACAGTGCCCAGACACAGAGTTCAGGCCCCATGACAGACAAAAAGAAAAAAACAACAACAACTAAAGAGGTGAGGCTGTTTGGAAGAGATAGGTCACTGGCAGTATAAGCTCAGAGGGTATATTGAGGCCATGACTCCTCTCCCCCTCTTTTCCTTCCCCACTGCCATGCGGTGACTTTACTCCACCCGTGCTTCCTGCCATAATGTTCTGTCTCACCACAGGCCCAGAAGCAAAGGAGTCAGGTGACTATGGACTGAAACCATGAACCAAAATAAATCGTTTCTCCTTTTAACTTGTTTATCTCAGGTATTTTGTTACAGAAGTGAAAAGTGGACTAACATACCTGGTATCTTCATAGAGAGAAGCAATCTGACTTACTAATTAGTGCCCGTCTGCCTGGTTCTCTAATTTTGGAAGTCTGGATTCTCACTTTAAATCTCTTAGAGCCTGCCTGCAGTTCATTCAGTGCTGATATCTCTGAACCAGGTTCTCTTGCACAGACCTACAGTGTTTGCCTGTTTTCTTCTGGCCCAATACTATACTATTTGATCTACTGGGCTGCCCAGTTTCCTGTCATGTGACCAACACCCAGTAAGAATAGTTTTGGTGTGTGGGACTGATAGGTCTATATCCTGAACTTCCAGGCCGTTTTTCATCTCTCTTAGTTGCCAGACTTGTTTCTGAATTCAGCTCCTGATCCCTTGCCTCTGTTATGACTCTAATCTCAAATCAACCTCTTGGATCTGGCAGCTGATATTGCTCCTTTGGCCCAGCCATTGGCCCAAATGTAACTTTCTGCATGCATCTGTCACAGTATTCCTTCCTCCTTGTTACCAACACCTTTCAACCCAAATCAGGACCCATCCTGGGTGCCAACCATGGGAGCCCCAACTTAAGAAAGAGATGAGGGGAAGTTTCTCCCTGCCTCAACTAACCTTCCTGGTCTTACTTCATGGTACAGTTTGAGATTGACCACTCTGCTTGGCTGATCTTACCCTCTGACCTGGCTTGGCCAGTCTTATTCTATTGGCTGTCACAAGGAACTGGAATGAAATTAGAGAAAATGCCTGGACAAGCACTAGGCTGGAGCTGTTGTGTATCAGGTTTCTGTGTGCTTCTGAGGGGCTGGTGTCTGCTCTGAATTCCATTCCACTGACCGTGTGGTGCATTCTCAGTGAGGGCGGCTGGATGAAGTGTCTAGCAGAAAATACAGCTGCTCACCCCTCAGAACTCTCAGTGCCCTCTTCCACCAGCCTCCTTCTCCGGCTCAGGCTTGAGCCTTCCTCTCATGGGCCATAGCTTTGATCCTGGGTTTATCTTCATATCTATTCGTGGTTTGTATCTGCTGTAGCCTCCAACTCTTGCCATGGAATGAAGAGGCCAACATAGACATCTGTTGTTTATTGCCTGACTAGACTCAGCTCCTCTACTCTACTTTTCTAGTAATAGCACCTAAGTTTTGCTTGAGGAACCAATGCTCATCTCCATCCAGAAGTCACATAGATCCACCACGGATATGGAGTGCCCACCCTCACCCAAGCTGTAGGCAGAAGTTTCCATCACTATCATTCAGATACTTTCACACAAACTCATAGGAGCGGTACAGCAAACTTACAAATGGCTAAAAATAGTTAACTCTACTTATCTGGCAGGTCATGCTTATTTGTTTCTACCCTAGGGCTCTACAGTCTTAATTCCTGCCACTAACTTAAGCTTTGTATTTTCCATTCATTCTACAGCTTTTCTTCAATTCTCAAAGCTTCTTTATTTTTTTTTCTTATAGCAACACCAAAAACTGATTTTATTGGGTGTGAACAATATATAAAAGCAAACTGTGGTAAACTAGTTTTCAAGCTCCATTGTGAATGTGAACTAGGTCATTCTTACAATGAAAAAGTAGTATCAAGTGTTTAGGATGGTAATAGATTTTGCTCAGTACATTTATAACCTAGTTAAGGTCATCATTTATCATTGTAAAGCAGCAAGACAAGGATACTTCTCTCATAGAGAACCAGGGAGATTAGATGAGAAATGTTAACCACATCCTAACGATAGGCTGCAAGCTCTGTAGAGAAAAGCAGATCTGCTTTTCTCTCCCATAATGCTTTCTCATAATCATGTAGGAGGCAGATTATGTAAAATTGTCCTTGGGACCTAATCACACAAAATTCTCCTGACAAAGTACATTTTGGGGTATTTGGTCCAGGAACATAGCCAGTGATTTTGCAAGAGTATCTCTCCAGTAAAAACAAGGGCTGTCTATAACCGAACCTCTCATTCCTTTGGTTTCTTGTCTGCTTTGGATTGACCTGACTTCTGCTAGTGATCAGGCTTAACCTGGAAGAGACGGGGGCTGATCTCTAAGTCTACATATTATTGAGGAAGAAAACAAGGCACAAGGGACAAGGGACAACGTGTGCAGCTCATCCATCAAACATGTCAATAGGAAAAGAAAAACATTTTTTCAGTTCATATACTCTCACTGCTCCCAATACTCAAGGATTTACGGTAAATCAAGGAGTAAGCTCCCAGGATAAAGAAAAGATAGAGAAGCTTGCTTCCTTCAATCTATGAAGTCTTTGAGAAACACAAGAAGCATCAGCAACTGCTGAGGGTGAGCCTTGGAATGTAGACTATAGTTCCAGACAGCAAAGGCCACAGACAGCAAGTCTGATTAGGAGTGTGTGTGTTATATTCACCCACTTATCCTCTCGCTGTTTCTCCTGATGCATACATTTTGTATCTGTGTGGCAGTTGAACACACTGAAAGAAGAAATAATAACTTTCCAGGTACCAGTAGCTCATGCCTGTAATGCTGACTACTCAGGAAGCTGAGATCAGAGGATCATGGTTCAATGCCAGGCAGGAAAATCAGTGAGGTTCTCATCTCCAATTAACCACTAAAAAGCTGGAAGTGGAGCTGTGGCTTAAGTGGTAGAGTACCAGCATTGAGCACAGAAACTCAGGGACAGTGTCCAGGTTCTAAGTTCAAGCCTAGCACCAAAAAAGAAAGAAAGAGAGAAAAAAGAAAAAGAAACACCAACATATAGTGAAGTGATTTCTGCTGTCTTCCAGTTTATGCCTAAATCTTAAAAGCTTGAAATATTTAAGAGATAGTTTTCTTTTAAAGCACAATCCAGCTATATTTGAATTTTTTTTAGAGAAAAGCAATTTAAATCAACAACATTCTAATTATTGTCCAAAAAGTCTGTGTTAATATGACAAATAAGAGACTTCAAAAGTACCTGGCTCATGAAAACAGTATTTGGAGTAAGTAAATGAATGAATAAAATCATTACATGAGAAGATTAGGTTACTTATTAATATTTGCATTGTAATTATGGGATAGGAAGCTCAATCCTGTGAATTTACAAAGGAGAAGCAGAAGCTAAAGGGGCAGTTACTTGTCTAAGGCACAGGCAGGTGGAAGTTTTCTTAATTCTGTACAAGGTCTCATTCCAATCCATTCCCACCAATTGACTTTTTAAGTAATTGGCTTACTAAGTTAATAGGTTTTTCTCCCCTAAGTTTGCTTTAACAAGTTTAGCTCCTTGAAAGACTCGTGCAACATGGTACTCTTCTAGAAAGAGAATAAAACAGACCAAGATTGCACATACAGGATGCTTATAACCTAATGGGGAAAGGGCAAATCATTAAAAAAAACACATTAAATATACAGTATATAAGTTGACAATAACTTCAAGTAAAGTGGCATCCATATCATGAGGACCCACTTTTAAGCATATAACCAAGATAAAAAAAATAATGTGTCTCTGTAGAAACATGTACACAAATTACTTATTTGTGACAGGGCCATGCTATTAGCCCAGGCTAGCCTTGAACTGTCTCTCCTGCCTCCGCCATCCAAGTGTTGAGATTACGGGCATGTACCATATTTGAGTCATAAATGTTCTTAACAGCATTGTTCTTTATAGCCAAGCAATGGCGACAATTCAAATGTCTACCTGCTGATGAATGGTGACAGTAAAAGTGGTAGAATCATACAATGGAAGTTACAAACAATAACAAACAAAGAAGCACTGATTTCTGCCACACCACAGGTGACTCTGGAGAACATTCATTAAAGGCAAGAAACCAGTCAGTCGCACGATTACAGATAGAATAATTTCATTAATAGGAATAGTCTGAGAATTAGCCTGTGTATTGGAGGATGGAGTAATTGTTGGTGTGCAGGGTGGTAGTGATTAACAGGTAGGAAGTTTGTTTGGAAACTGATGAAACTGGTCTGCAGTTGATACCAGTGATGAATTCATAACTATGAGATTACATTAAAAATCATCAAACTGCATACTTCAAAATGAATGGTTTGTGTGTGAATTAAATATCAATAAAGCTGTTTTAAATTAAAAATAAGAAGAAGGGCGCTAAAAATAGTCAGGGGGTAAAGCACTCGCCTGAGTAGCCTGAGGCCAAGTTCAAAATCCTAGTACTGGCCAGGCGCTGGTGGCTCAAGCTTGTAATCCTAGCTACTCAGGAGGTTGAGATCTGAGGACTGCGGTTCAAAAGCCAGGAAAGTCTGTGAGACTCTAGTCTCCAATAAAACACCAGAAAACCAGAAGTGGTGCTGTGGCTCAAGTGCTAGAGCACTCACTTTGAGCTGAAGAATGCAGGGACAGTGCCCAAGCCCAGAGTTCAAGCCCCATGACCAGCAACAACAACAACAAAAAAATCCTAGTACTTAAAAAGTGATGAGAAACACTGAGACAGGAATGGGCTTCTTCTATTTTATGGTAACAGAGGTCCTCTCACTGAGAAAGTGACAATTGAACAGAGATTATAGGAATGGCTGGAGTAAGCCTGTACATGTCTTGGGGAGGAGCATTCTAGCCAAAGGGAACTCAACATGCAAAAGCCCTGTAGTAAGAAAAAAATCAATTTTGAAAGAAGAGCAAGAAAGTCACATGGTTGTAGAACAAGGAAGGGGAAAGCTGATTATGATGAAGCTAGTGTTAAAACCCAGGTGGGAGACATGTTGGCAGGACTTGGAAACCACTGATAAAACTGTGTCTTTTTTTCTGATGGATATAGGAAGCCACACAAAACTTTAAAAAAACAAAACAAAACAAGAAGTTTATTTAAACAACAAATTGCTTGACTTGAAGGGAAAACTAGCTAAGATTCTTTTTTTTTTTTTTGAGAGTCATTTACCCCTACTTAAAGACAGATTGCCCTACATATAACAGCTACATACAAAAAAGTTACAAAATTGTCCTTGGTCAGAAGTAGTACTGTGGCTCAAGTGTTAGAGTTCTAGTCTTGAGCATAATGAGGCTCAGGGACAGGTTCTAGGCCACGAGTTCAAATCCCACTACTGACAAAAAAAATCTAGAAGTAAAACTGTCCTTGGTTTTACAATGATAAATGAAAATATTAAAATTCTCCAATCAAACAAGGTATGTAAGGATTTTTGTTTTGTTTTTTGTTAAAACAGTGAGAGCAAAATAAACTTACTGAAATATAAAGATAAAAGCTGAATGAGCCAGGCTCGATGGCTCATACCTATAATCCTAACTACTCAGGGGGCTGAGATCTGAGGATCATTGTTCAAAGTCAGCCTAGGCAGGAAAGTCCATGAGACTCTTAGCTCAATAAACCACTCAGAAAACTGGAAGTGGAGCTGTGGCTCAAGTGGTAGAGTTCTGGCCTTGAGCTGAAGAGCTAAGGGACAGTGCCTAGGCCCAGAGTTCAAGCCCCACGACAAAAAAAGCTGAATGAACATGCCACAAATGGAGAAGGGGGCTATTTTCACAGAACCAGTATTTTTCCCCCTCCCATATCCATTTGATGTCAATCAAAATATAACATTGGCCATTTAGTTTAAAAGACAAAAGAAAAAGAAAAAAGAAAAGCAATATGCTTGTGCACATACAACAGTTACTTTATGTACAATAAAGGAATGGGGAAGGGGAAAATGAAAGAATAGAGAGAACTATACTGTAGCAGTCAGGATGTGGTGGAACCAAATTGCAGTTTTCTTATTAAGAATGTATTCTTGGTCTATAAGAACAAAGTTCTGGAGCAAAGTAACAGGTTCCCTTTTTTAGTAGACACCTCCTGTCCACTGCTGGAACACATCAATTCTATCTTCCTCCTCCATTTCCAACTGTGCAGGTGTGTGTGTGTCATTGATTGGCTGCCCATCAAATTGGACTCTGATCTGCCTCATTGACAAACCCTGTCGTTCACAATAGGCTAAGTGGTGTGTACCTCTTCATCTTAAATTGCACTACAGAACCATCCTGCCCCGCCACCTTCAAATTAATATGATCGTTGTTCATAGTTTTGACTCCTTTCTTGGGCTTTTTCGTCGGCCATCGTGAGCGCTGGAGTCTCCTAAGATGCGGCTTCAGGAGAAAGGTCCCCGGTACGCACAGAATGAGCACACAGGCAGCGCCCCAGGAGCTGGAGGAGGTGGCAGCTGTCCCTCAAAACTTTGGAATAGAGGCACAGCATAATTTTGCAAGCAAATCATTCTGCTGTACTGAGCATAGATTAGGAAAATCGACTGGCTCCATAACAGTAGTTATTGGAACTTCTGGCTTTCCTTCGAGGTTTAAAGCAGATAATGAACAGAACCAGGGCAGGGGTCTTAACATCCAGGCCTATTGAGGGCATTTTCCTGCCTTCAGGGTCAGCCCTTACTCTCTTCTGCCCTCCTTCCCTCCCTCCCCCCTCTCTCTTTCTTTCCTTTCTTTCTTTCTTTCCTTTCTTTCCTTCTTTCTTTCTTTCTTTCTTTCTTTCTTTCTTTCTTTCTTTCTCTCTTTCTCTTTCCTTCCTTCCTTCCTTCCTTCCTTCCTTCCTTCCTTCCTTCCTTCCTTCCTTCCTTTCTTTCTTTCTTTCTTTCTTTCTTTCTTTCTTTCTTTCTTTCTTTCTTTCTTTCTTTCTTTCTCTCTTTGTTCTTTTCTCTCTTTCCTTCTTTCTTTTTTTCGCATTGGTTATCTTCAAGATAGAACCTTGCTTTATGCCCAGGTTAGCCTGGACTGTAGTCCTTATTTATGCTTTCCTTTGTTGCTGGGGTAGCAGGCATATTTCATTATACCCAGCCACTATGCTTCTCCCATAGATTGGGATGAGAAATTCATGCCACTGCACCAAGCCATTGATTGGTTGAGATGGAGTCTCACATATGTTTATGTCTGGGCTGGCCCAGAACTGCAATTTCCTAGTCTCCATCTTCCAAGTAGCTAGGATTTTAGGCTGAGCCATTGCACCTGGCCCTCTTACTGGATTCTTAAATAGGAAATGAAAACATGAAATCATACATACTCTAGGAAAGATGGAGATAATTAAGACAATCTATTATAGAACAAGCTCAGCCTTGAATATATTTATTATCACAAGAGATGTTTGTGGTTGGTTTTATCAGAACATGCAGAATGTCAAGGATCAGACTAGACCAGACATGGAGACTCAGGAAGCCAAATTGAAGCAGCATATACTTGCAAGGTGAGTTTGGGTACTAAAGGTTTGAAGAGTGGTCTGAACAACTGTAACTCCTTGTCCATCTTTAACTCCACACTCTCCCAATGTATCCCCTTTCCTCTCACTCTTTTCTGTTTTCCATTCATCACCTTTTCTCTGTCTTTGTGTATATTATTAGACTAAACCAAACTCTAGTATTTATTTATTTTTATTTATTTATTTTTTGTCAATCATGGTGCTTGAACTCTGGGCCTGGGCAGCACTGTCCCTAGGCTCTTCAGTACCAAGCGCTCTACCACTGGAGCCACAGTGCCACTTCCAGTTTTTTGGTAGTTAATTGGAGATAAGAGTCTCATGGACTTTCCTGCCTGTGCTGGCTTTGAACCACAATCCTCAGATCACAGTCTCCTGAGTAGCTAGGATTACAGGTGTGAGCCACCAGTGCCCAGCTACTTTTTATTGATTATTGCATCTACTGAGCAAAGTTTTACATTCCTGTGTATACTTTTTTTCATTCATTCTTCTGTAGTTTGTCTAGGAAAGAAAATAATAACACACTGTGCTCTATGTTTACTATTTAATTTTTGAAGTGTTGAGGTTTGAACTCAGAGTTTCACACTTTGTAGGCAGGCACTCTGCTACTTAAACTATGCCCTCCTTTTTTTTTGCTTTATTTATTTTTCCAGGTAGCACCTCAAGTTTTTAATGCAAACCAGCCTTACACTATGATCCTCCTACCTAAGGCCTTCTGCATATAGCTGAGAACACAGACGCATACCACCATACTGCACAAGTGGTAGAAATGGTAGTTTCACTGACTTTTGCCTGGGCTGGCCTTGAACTTCAATCTTTCCAATCTCTTCCTTCTGAGTAGCTAAGCTTATAGGCATAAACCACCACACCCAACTACACTATTAAACACGGTCAAATGAAAAAAACAAATTTTGGCAGTGAAATCCTTTTAGTGGGCCATTGATAGGGTTAAAGAAAATTTCCCCACTGACTCCAAATCTACACAAAAGTGCCCCCAAAAATTCTTCCCTCAAGAAGAAAAGTAGTGGCTTGGAAAGGGGGAATGGCTCTCCTATTTATGTTATATAATAGGCAGGAATTGATTTTTGATAAGCAAGACTAGCAGCTGCAAATGCTGGCGTTCAGCTTTAATGAGAGATGGTTGCTCTATTTTGGGGTTCTTGCCAAAGCTGGAACAGGTGTGGACTCCTTTTTCCTTTTTGATTGCTCATAGCTCACAGGGGTTTAACAAGCAAGAAGGAGGCCGACACTCAATGGTCTCCAGCTCAACACAATGCGCCAACCACCCTGATGCTCTGATACAGCTCTCCAAGCCCTTCTGAAATAGCTGGCTAGGCAGACTCTTGCCCATATTAAAATTAGCACTGCACCTGCCACGTCCAGCAAGTGTTAAGTTTCTGAAAATACTAGAGAAGGAAAATAGCAAAAATATTTACACTAATGTTCTTAAAGAGGCTGTAGTTCCGGGACTTTGTGTGAGGGGGTGAAAGAGAAGGGGATGAGAATAATCAATGGCTCTTGCTTCTAGTATATTCCAGTTAATGAACTATGGGAAATCCTTAAGGCAAATTGAGTTATGATATTTTCCTACTTCTTTATTGTATAATTGTCAAGCACATACTTAGTTTTGGAAAATTTATAGGACCCTTTGTGTGTGTGTGTGTGTGTGTGTGTGTGTGTGTGTGTGTGTGTGTGTGTGAATACTGGAGCTTGAACTCATGGTGTGGGTACTGTCCCTTAGCTTTTTCACTCAAGGCTAGAACTCTGTCACTTAAGCTACAGCTCCACTTTTAGGTCTTTTGCTGGTTAGAGACACAGACTTTCCTGTCCAAGCTGGCTTCAAACTAGACTTCTCAGATCTTAGACTCCTGGGTAGCTAGGATTAAAGGTGTAAGCCACCAGCACTTGGCCCTTTATTTACTCTTAAAAAGTTATTTAGTAACAATGTTTGACAAGAAATGTATTCATTACCTTACTTATGTAACTGTAGCCCCTCTATACGTCACCTTTATAATAAAATAAAATAAAATAAAATTTTTAAAAATTTATTTAGCTGGGCATTGGTGTTCCAAAGTTTTAGAACACTGGTGATTGCCCCAGTCTGTTTGTACTGCTAAAACAAAAATGAACAATAGAATGTATTTTTTCACTGTTCTGGAGGTTGGGAGTCTGATAGAGTCCATTGTCTGCTGAGGGCTGCTGTCTATTTCCAAGATGCTTGGATCTGCCTCCTTAGGAGTCTGCAGAAGGCAGAAGGGCAAATACTGTGTGCAACCTCTTCTGTTAGGACTTCAGTCTCACATACAAGGGAAGACTACTCATAACTAATTCCCCTCTTAAAGGCCCCACCTGTTCTCATTATCACACTGACAGCACCTGCATTTTGAAAAGAACCTATTCAAACCACAACAGAAGCACCAAACAAAACACATCTATTTGCTACCTGGTGACTTTTCAGGCATGGAGTATGCCCCCACCCTCCCATAACACCCTCCTTGCTACCACTCCTCTTTGTTAAGTCTCACTAGACCTTCACTTTCCCTCCTACGTACTCTGATGCTCTCTGTACGTCTTCCCCAGTCCATTCTTCCACTATTTACTGATGTTTGTCGTGCATCAGGCACACTTCTATATAGGAGGACAGGTAAATTAGAAGGACAGGCAAAACCCTCAACCTTTATTGAGCTTACACTCCAGTCTTCCTTGCTTCCTACTACCCTGAAATCCACAGAATTGGAAGGACTCCAAAGTAGCCATTGCTTTGGTACAGTAACAGGCAGATGCTTGGTGAAGGTCTCTAGCTGCCTCTCCCCTGCTGCACACACACTAAAGGAAGAGCTTCTTAATGGCAAAGACCATGTTTTCTACTTCTTGTAATCTCACTGCATTCTTTCAAAGGATGTACCTTATACCTTCCCCTGTTTGAGTGATTAAACAGAATTCTGCATCACCAGAGGAATGGAGCTCAGCACTGTCCTTTGACAGGAGATTAGGGGAACTTCCTTTATTTTGATTTTTAAAATATGAAATGTGTTTGGGAAGCACTGGCTGACTGAGCTTAGAGGAGAAAATAGGTTGGAGTTTAGAAATTCCATATGGAGACTTCACAGTGTCTTGGTTTTTTCTGCCATGAGGTTGGTAGAGAAACTAGCCAAAGGGGAGAAGGGAGAACCAAGAAGTGTTTCTACTCCTTGATGATGAAGATGAGATGTTGTCTTTGTTGTTTGGAAGGTTCCAGGAAGTATGTAGGGCAACAATGAAATCATCTCTTAGGGCTTCCTGATAGGGTAAAATTACATTGAAGAGCCTGAAAGCTAGGGACTATCCATCTTTCTTTGCCCTGACCCAAGATAGCAACAGGAGTGCTTGAGTCCTTGAGTGATGATGCACACAATGATTCTGAAATGCTCATCTGTGGATTTCGCTGGCCCAGAGGCCAACCCCCCTTCATCTTCAACAGCATCCCAAATTCCCTAGAGAACTATGCCCACCCTTCTCTCATCCAAGTGATTTTGGTGAAAGTCAGAAGTCTCACAGCTGCCCATTAGTGTTCTTTATCATTTATGTTCCCTCAAGTTCACTCAGTGAGATGAGTAGTAGAAGTTTATGAATTAGTTGGATAAGTGAGTTTTCATTTCTTCCAATAATATGGTTTATACTGGATCTGCAAGGCCACCATATGGACAGTCAAGAGGTAAAAAGAATAAGATAGTGGATAAGGGAGAAGAACAGGAGAAGAGTGATATACCTATACAGAGAGAGAGAGAGACAGAGAAAGAGAGAGAGGGAGACAGAGAGAAGATCCTATTCACATCAATTACTGAGCCCCTGTATCTAGTTACGCCTGAAGTATGCTCTTTGAACCTAGTTAAATGAATGGACTTTCTTTGTCAATTATGTAGTTTGACCTGGATAGTTCATTATTTGCAATCCAAAGAGTCATATTTGATCATTCATCTTAAGTATTTAGTAAGTATATTTTGAGGATCTACTGTGTTCCAGAGGCTATATTAGGAAATTGGGGGTATAGGGTTGAAGAGATTATCTATATATATATAAATTAAATTTTGAAGCCAGGCACCAGTGTCTCATGCCTATAATCCTAACTACTCCCCCCCACACACAAAAACAGAAGTTAGCTGTGATTCAAGTGGTAGAGCACCAGCCTTGAGCACAAAAGCTCAGAGATAACGCCCAGGTCCTGAGTTCAAGCCCCGGGAAAGCACACACATGCACAAAAAGAAAAAGAATTGAAAACTTCATTTTTCACTAGTATTTTGACTTATTTGTTCATTTTCTCTCTCACATACATACACACACAAAGTTTCATTTCATTTCTTGTGTGTGTGTTTGTGTGTGTGTGTGTGTGTGCGCGCGCGCACACACGCAGATGTGCATGCTACTACATGAACTTGAACTCATGGCTTCAAACGGGGATTTTCAGATCTCAGAATCCTGAGTCACTAAGATTACAAGTGTGAGGCTGATTTCTTACTTTCTTTTGCTATGGCATCGTACTTCTTTGTGTGAATATGCCTTTAACAAATAAGGAAATTGGGCTGGGAAGGTGGCTCAGTGGTAGAGCGCTTGCCTCGCATGCTCAAGGCCCTAGGTTCGATTCCTCAGCACCACATATGCAAAAAGAAAAAAGCCGGAAGTGGAGCTGTGGCTCAAGTAGTAGAGCACTAGCCTTGAGCTGAAGAGCTGAGGGACAGCGCCAAGACCCAGAGTTCAGGCCCCACGACCGGACCGGAAAAAAAAAAATAATAAGGAAATTCTTGCTATCTTTTGCCATCCATGGAGCTCATTGACCAATGGGAGGTATATACTATGAGAGTAAAAACTTAAGCATTTGATGAATGCTATTATTTAAATGAGAACAGCACAGTCTCCAAGGCCGAGTGGGAGAAACTCACCCTGACTGGGAAGTTAAAGACTCTGAAGGATAACCTAGAGGTGGGAAGAACGTTGGTGAAGGCAAAGAAGATTCAAAGAGCTTAAGTGATTAGTGACGCTCATCTTCCTTTCTCTAATATTCACTAATCTTACTATACCGCATGTAATCTACTTTTGAAACTGAAGCTTTATTTTTCCCGTACAGCTAATCTTCATTTTTTTCAACAGTACAGGAGGTCAGTGAAGGACTGGCAAGGATTTCAAATTTTCTGTGGTCATGTTGGCCTGTCAATAAATGAAGGAATCGTGAAACAAAATACTGAGTGCCATAATTCATCCAAATTATAAATAAATACCTTGCGGTCTGTGTCAGGTCATTCTCTTTGTGGGAATAAATACCTAATGATAATCTAGATGTATTTTGTGGGCCATCTGATCATAATGAAATAAACTTGGATGGCTTTCATTTCCCTTATCAGCTGCCAAATTCCTGTCAGATAAGTCACAAGTTGGCTGGCGTGGCTTTGGAAAGCAAAGTGGAGCCCTGGTTTGTTCTGAGTTTTCCTGTGGCTGGTTTGGCTCACCAGATGGGTTCACCAGGTGGACCCTCCTTCTGCCTTTCTCCTCAGGGGGAGATCATTCTCTTCAGGTCATGATCATTCATAGCTGAGTTCCTATTGTTACAATGCCCGGATCTGAAAGTGACAAGACCAGATTTGATTCCAGATTTGGTTTCCAAGCCTTGCTCCTAATGCTATCAGGGGACATGTTTCCATGATTGGATGGTCCTCTCATCTGGGGACACTTGTGATAAGATACAAATTGAAGAACCAGCTCTGCTGGCCCCTTGAACTGCCATGATTTTACTACTTATTTATTCCAAAATGTCATTTTCTTTCAAAAAAAATTTATCATTAAAGATGATGAACAGAAGGGTAACAATGACATATGTCAGGTATTGAGTACATTTCTTTTTGAACAGTGCCACCCTCTCCCCTCCCTCATATTTTCCCTATTTTCCCCTCACATCTCACCTCCCTGCCAAGTTGTATGGTTCATTGTCAACATAGTATCTCATGAGTATCACTGCTGAATTGGTTCAGAACATCATTTTCAAATTCTGCTGGGATGATTTCTGCTAATCCCCAGCACCGACCCTGTCCTCAACCAAAATCCTTGTTTCTGAATCTTTGTTTCCTCTTATGTTCAGCATTTCCTGACCCCAAACCTTACAAATACTTGAATGAAAATGACCTGTTCAACTACGCCTTCACTTTTGGTGACCCAGAGAGCTATAATTAAAATGAAGTGCTTTCTTGGGCTGGGAAGGTGGCTCAGTGGTAGAGTGCTTGCCTTGCATGCCTGAGGCCCTGGGTTCGATTCCTCAGCAGCACATAAGCAAAAAGAAAAAAGTCGGAAGTGGCGCTGTGGCTCAAGTGGTAGAGCGCTAGCCTTGAGCTGAAGAGCTGAGGGACAGCACCCAGGCCCAGAGTTCAGGCCCCACAACTAGACCAAAAAAAAAAAAAAAAAGAAGTGCTTTCTAACAAGAGACCTGCTGGTTTGTGTTTCTGTACTATGCTGTGTGTGTTACACATATCACTTTCATGAAAAAGAATGAGTTAACTCATTCTGAATTCTTAGCCAGGAGTTGAAGCCATCCTTCAGATCAGCTAGCAATCAAGGCCTTCTGATGTTCTTCAAGGCTTGCAGCAGACATCTTTCTTCTGACTGTGATCACTTGCCTCTTCTTATACTCAACCAAGGTGTTTTCCACACAGATATCAGGGAAGAAAGACATGAAGTTAGAAGGCGTCTCCCAACTGGGAACTGGAAACCCTATAAGTGATTCCATTGCTTGGTTATTGTGAATAAGAGTTTCATAAACACAGGGGTGCAGTGTCTCCAGTGTTTCTTCAACCTTGATTTCATTTCCTTTGGATATATACCAGAGGTAGCACTGATGTGTTACACAGTAGTTCTATTTTTTTTTTCATTTTCTAAGAAACCACCAGACCTTTTTCCATAATAGTTGCAGCAATTTACATTCCCACCAATAGCATACAAAGGCTTCATTTTTTCCATCATTTTTAAGATATCAGACTGGCTTTGACCTTGCCTCAGTCTCCTGAATGCTGGAATTATAGACATGTATATAAGTATTGCTTTAGAAAAAGAAAGGAAAAAGGGGGAAAGAGGGAGGGAGGGGAGGAGGAGGGAAGGAAGAGAGGGAGGGAGAAAGACAGTGTATGATTTTTTAGAACAAGAATATTTTAAGAAATGTTCCTAGAGTGTTTGAAAGCCATTGGTTTCTACATCAAGTCTTGGCTAGCTATATCCACACCACAAAGTTGGGGGGGGAGGTGGGTGCCATTAGATTCTGAATGGATTTCTACCCACCTCACAGGACACCGGGAAGATGAGAAGAAACAGCTATGGAACTGAGAGAGTTCTGGGAGCCTGGGAGCCTTTCTAGATATGAATGAAGTTTCAGGGGAGATGAGAATAATTTGTGCTAATAAATTGTATTTCTAAAAACAAAACAAGAGGTCGACATGTGATTTTGTCCTTGGGCCTAGGGCTTCTGACAAAAGACAAGTGCTGGTGGCCTATACCTATAATCCTCAGCTACTCAGGAGACTTGAGATCTGAGGGCTGAGGTTCTATGCCAGCCTGGGCAGAAAAGTCCATAAGACTCTTATCTCCAGCTAACCATTGAAAAGCGCAAATTGAGTCCAATGTTGAATATTATTGAAAACAAAAACAAAAAAATCACAAGCCTCCTCCTAAATGTTGATGTGAATTACAAAAAAAGAGCTCACTGCTTCATTACTCTATTTTTCTTTATAAGAAACTCAAAATTGTCCCTATATTTATAAGTGATTTGTGTTTTTTATTTAGGAAACATTTCCTATTTACTTGGAGTTTTAATAATAGGTTTTCACAGGCCGTTGCAGGAAAGATTCACTAGTTGTGTAGGCCTTGACTTTCAAATACTTATCTTGTAATTTTTCCAGAGCATCATCTTCTACCTGCTTCTGGACAAAGTATGTGGGAGAAGTTTCGAGTCTGAGGAATTCATAATTAACACCCAACTGGATTTACTTACCTTGCCAAGGACAAGATGGAATGACTCAGGGAGGGTTCCTGAACATAAAAGCAATGAAATAATTTACCAAAATATTTTTAAGTAGAGAGGTATGGTAGATGTCCACATAGTTTTAAGCCAGAAATCAGGGAGATAACATTGCTCCAAATAAAAGCAAAGGTTAGAGCAATATATCCCTGAACCGTGAAGATACTAACAGATACAGACATCCCTAATATTATGTTTATGTAATGACTTCAAATTTGCAGTTCTGAAGATATTTCTCACTTACTTGCTTCCCTAGTTCAGAAACAGAATGACCTTAAGAGAAATCAAATTAGCCGGGCGCTGGTGGCTCACGCCTGTAATCCTAGCTACTCAGGAGGCTGAGATCTGAGGATCGTGGTTCAAAGCCAGCCCGGGCAGGAGAGACCGTGAGACTCCTATCTCCAATAAACCACCAGAAAAACCGGAAGTGGCGCTGTAGCTCAAGTGGTAGAGTGCTTGCCTTGAGCTGAAGAGCTGAGGGACAGCGCCCAGGCCCAGAGTTCAAGCCCCACGACTGACAAAAAAAAAAAAAAAAAAAAGAGAAATCAAATTGCCTAAACAATTAACAGGGGAAGTAAAGTCAGCATCAGCCCCTTCCCTTTAGGTAGTGTGATTGTTTATCTATTTTTGTGATATAAAAAAAAAATTAAGTAATGACAATATTTCAAGAAACGATTCATTCCCTACTGGAATTCTTCCAAGTTTGAGCCCTAGCCAGCGGTGAAGTTTATTTTGGCAAAATCTGAGAAAATAAACACTATTAATTGTGAAGCATGGAAAGAAGAATCCTGAAATACCTCTCATGTCTCTAGACCTATTACAGAACCTCACACAATCTCCTCAGCAGGCGCTCCTCAATTCCTTCCTCTTTCCCTCTAACAGCCTAAAGCTGTGTAGAGGAGACAGACAGCCACTAGGTGGCCTTCCGTATCCAAGTTCCTCCTCACCTCCAGATGCTCCCAGCTCTCTTCCTAGTCAATTAGATATTCTTTGAAGACAGCCAAGAATGGGGGGTAGAGTGGGGGATGTGGGGCAGGGCATGGTTCAGATGGTAGAGTGCCTGCCTAGCAAGCTCAGAACCTTGGGTTCAAACCCTAGGACCACCAAAACAAGAATGGCAGCCAATTTTCTTGCCTTTGTATTCATTCCCTTTTCCTAACACAAAGTGAAGCATCTTATTCAAAGGAATAGTTCAGTAACTAAGATCTTTTTATAGGAGTGATTGAGAGCTGGGGGGTGTAGCTCAGTGGTAGAGCACCTGCCTAGTGTGAGCATGGCCCTGGCTGCACGCCAGCACCACTTGCATGTACACACACACACACACACACACACACACACACACACACACACAAATTTAAATGAGCAAGTGGTACAAAAACCAACCTAAACAACGTGGATCTGAGGTTTTATTGTAATCAGGCCCTGACTAGAGCCAGTTGCCTTGGCTGATGAATGATGAAAAGAGAATCGCAGAGTGCTTTATCGTAAATGAAAATTAAGAGGCTATAAAAGCATGATTATGAAGCAGAAGGCACCCATCGTAGGTTAAACTGATTCACTCTGTAGGAGGCACAAGGATCACACCCACAAAGGTCATCAATGTGAGGTTACTGACCACATGTCATCTACCATCTGAAATTTCACTTTAAAAACAAACTGAAGGGGACATTGGCTACTGATGACCTCTTAGCCTGGAATATAGAAAACATCTCCAGGTGCCTCACATCTCCACAAACACATAGCTTTACAGAAATAAGCCTAAATTAAGCAAGAATGTCAGGGGATGTTGAAGCTTGCTCTTGAGAGGCAATCTGCATTTTAGCATGTTTGGTCACACTCTTTCTCCTCCTGGATAGTTTCCCTTGAAGGAAGAATGTTCTCTCCCACCCTCTCAGTATAAGCTTTCTTCAGTTTTGATCTGTCAAACTTCTCCACTTTGGACACGTCTGGCTTATCACTCATCTTGACTGGAGGCCTAATGGCTCCCTGGAGGATGTTGGCAGGCATAGAATGCTGGCTGGCTCTGAGCCGGTTGGGTCCAGCCCCAGTTTTGAACCCCAACTTTATCACTTATTAACTAGATGGTTTTGGATATGTTATTTAACCTCTCATCCCTCACCTTTCTTAGTTGTTTCATCATTTAAAATGTGAATAAGAAAAACTCCTGCCTCACTGAGCCCTTGAAATGATTAAATAAGAGAAGATACTTTCACATAACAGGTGTCCAAACCATGTACTTAACCATTGCCTCAAATCTTTGAATAGTTTGCCATATTTGCATACATTCTAACTTCTAATCTCTTTGTATCATACATAGCTGATCTCCGTTTTTAAAGAAAAGAAAGAAAGAAAAAGGAAAGGAAAGTAGGGCCAGATAGGGGCACATGCTTGTATTTAATCTCAGCTACTCAAGAGGCTGAGGTAGGAAGACTATGGTTCTGTGGTTCAAGGTTAGCCCAAGCACAATTACCCAGCCTTGATATGAGAAACAAATAAAAAAGCAAAATGATTGAGGCTCAAGTGGTAAGATGTGGCTCACAGCTATAATCTTGGCTACGCAGGCAGCTCTGAGGATCATGGTTCGAAGCCAGTCTGGGTAGACAAATCCACAAGACTTTTATCTCAGTTAACCAGCAAAAAGCCAGAACTGAAGGCATGGCTCAAGTGGTAGGGCCCAACCTTGAATGGAAAAAAGCAAGCGAGAACGTAAGGCTGAGATCTTATTGAGGAAGAGCTACTGGCAATTGTTTCTTGAGCCCTTCATTCTGATTTTAGAACTTTTATGTATTTCTGGTGCCAGGAAATATGCTCTCCTGCATTTCTCCCATGAAGAACAGGAAAAAAAAAGTCCTGCTTTACTTTCCCATGGATGTCTGGGAACCACACTTTCCCTTGGTAACCTAGCCTAGTGCCTGGCACAGAATCAGATGCATCTATATGACTGAGTTGCTTCATTCCCTTCACCCCTTCCCCTTGCATGGACTCCAGACAGAGTTGTTTCCTTTTATTTTTGTCTGATCATTTTAAATATCATTTTTATGTTGCAAACTTAAGACTTTCCTCTGACATTCCTATCAGAACAGAACTCAGATTTCAAGGCAGAACAATTCATATACATTGATTCTTCCTTAATTCACTCCATAAACATTTATTGTCTAAGAAGAGCCGAAGTAGTTTAGGTGAAGAGTGATTTGCTTTCTCAGTAAGCTTGCTTTTTAACATTTTTAATAAAAATAATGTCTGACTGTAGCGACATCTAGTGGTAAGTCAAACTCCCAACTAAAGGAGTCTGTTTTTTTTCAAGTGTAGTTCAGGCAAACATCCAATCCAACATTCTTTGTTAATGAGAAGTACTAACTTACTTCATTCAAAGCACTTTCTTGTTAATGATTCCTGAATGTTAAAAACCTTTTCTGTTGGAATAGTACTGTTATTTTTGCTGAAAAGTCATAAACCAAGCTTCCAGGCAGCCTTTTTGGAAGGACCATGCTTGGAACAGTGCACCAAACCTTGAATTAAATGGTGAGGAGCCATGACTAATACAGTATTGCCTCGTGTTATTAATTGATGGGTTCCAGGACTTTTCAGCTCACAAGGGACACATCATTATCTAGAAGGAATTCATGTGCCTGATTAGCATTTTTCATATAATGTGTTATTCAAGTGATTACTCAAACTATCCATTTCAATTGGCCATGTCAGACACTATAACTAAAATACTGTGCATTTGCCAGAGAGGGAAAAAAGAAAGGGTTAAAAATAATGCTTTTGAGCTGAGCACCAGTGGCTCACGCCTGTAATCCTAGCTACTCATGAGGCTTTGAACCGTGATCTTCAAGATCTAAGGCACTGTGGCTTAAGTGGTAGAGGGCTAGCCTTGAGCCTTGAGCTGAGGAATAGCATCCAGGCCCAGAGAGTTCAAGCCCCAGAACAACAACAGCAAAATGCTTTTAAGTTGGACACTGGTGGCTTATGCCTGTAATCCTAGCTACTCAGAAGGCTGAGATCTGAGGATCATGTTTCAAAGCCAGCCCAGGCAGAAAAGTCTCTGTGAGACTCTTATGTCCAATTAACCACTCAAAAACCAGAAGGGAAGCTATAGCTCAAAGTGGTAGTGTGCTAGCCTTGAGCAAAAGAACTCAGGGACAGGGCCCAGGCCCTGAGTTCAAGCCACTCAACCAGAGAAGAAGAAGAAGGAGAAGGAGAAGGAGAAGGAGAAGGAAGAAGAGGAGGAGGAGTAGGAGGAGGAGGAGGAGGAAAGAAAATGCTGAAAGAAATAGCTAATAATTCTCCAATAACTAATTGCCAACTCGTAACTGTCAACTACCCATGTTGGTGCCAGAATTTTATCAGTGGCTATGCCTTTTTGGCTATATGTCCTTATGGTTATAAGAAGCTGCCGCAGCTCTGAACATCACCTCTTTGCCCAAGCAAAAATAACTTATTTTATTTACTTAGCATTGCTAGGAATGGGATATAGAACCTTGTGCATGCTAGGCAAGTATTTACTGCTGAGCTACATGTCTACCTTGAAGAGGGAAAAATGATCTTAATGGATTCTCCATGTAAGAATAAGAAAATCTTTCCCAAAGTGTTGCCTTCAGATTTATCCTCCTTTCAGCCTCTTTCTAAGCCAATCACTGGCTTAGAAATTAGCATAGATGGCTTGCAGAATCATTAAAGATACCCCAACCCCCAAGGTGAGACTGGGATTATCTTCCCTGAGTACCTGTCCTAACAACCTCTTTGGGGCTAGTCAAGCGAGGAAAAGAGGGCAGATGGATTTACATAAGCAGTCAGTTGAGGAGAGGATGGGAGAAGAGAATGAGGCAAGCCAGGATTCTAGCTTGATGAAGAACAAGGCTGACAACAAATGCTGGACTTAAAGAGAAAGGTTCATTTGATTTTTATTTGGTTTCAAGATAGTAGATATCTCAACATGATTAGATGCTGAAAAAAAGGCCAGTAGAAAGGAAGTGTGAGAAATTAGAAAAAGAAGTATCTGGAGCAGATGAAAAGAATAGACTCTCCCACAATGTCCCAGAGTTGGAGCTTCTGAAGACCAAATTCATAACTGTCTATCTAATGGGAAGATTATAGTTTGAGCCCTGCCCCAGAGAAACTCATGAGACCCCCACAGTTGGGAGCAATGGGGCACTTCCCTCATTCCAAGCTATATGGGAGGCTCACATTGGGAAGACTGCAGTTCCAGGGCAACTTGGGCAAAGACTGAAAGACTCCATCCATTTCAACATAAAGCAGCTGGGCATGGTCTCATGTGTCTGTCATCCCAGCTGTATGAGAAACCTGAAATGGTTGGAACACAATCCAGGTGTTCAACCTGGCCAGGAAGTGAGAACCTATCTCAAAAATAAACAGTGCAAAAAGGTGCTGGAGGTGTGGTTCAGGGGTAGAGCACTTGAATAGCAAGCACTCATGCCCTGAGTTCAAATCCCAGTACCAAAAGCAGAGAAAGTTGTTGTCTTGGACTTTTCTTTACAAGTCACTCTTGGATATGTATGGCTTGATTGCTCGCCTGACCTCCTTACTGGTGATGCCATATCTTTAGCACTTATCTGACCTTAAACATATGCTTTGAATTGTTTCTTGCTTTCTTCCCCATCTACTTAGAAAGTTAAAGACAGCAAATAATAAGGTAGATGCCATCTGTCAAGGTTTACCTAGACATCCCATTGTATCTCCAAGGGGAGGCATCTCCTCTAAAAGTATCACAGTTCAAGGCCAAGACATGAAGAGAAGAGAAATCTGGCCGGTCAGTATATATGTGATAAATACTAGTACCAATTAAGATACCCTGGGTGCAAGTAACAGGAATGAATTCTAACTTAATCAAACATAGGGAAATTCATGGAAAAGACAATGGGCATCTCAAAGACTTGAGAGAAGAGCTAGAAAACTAGACATGGAGAGAAACAAGGTCCAGTGGAACCATAAGAAGATCACAGCTAGAGCCAAGTGCCCATCTCTCTGGGCATTGCCACTGGATCACTCCATGGGGCACCATCCTTCTACCCTTCAACTCTGCTCAAGACTCAAGTTACAGAGAGAACTCTGACTTTGTTGAGCTCAGGTCATGAGACTACTGACTTCTAACTTGTCTTAGGTGGGATTTACACTGCCAACTCCATCAAAACTACAAGGAATTAGGTTAAGGCAGTTTCCCAAAAGAGGTTTAATGGTAGAACAGTGTTATATGTTCACCAAATCCTGTTTTCTTTTTGTCTCTCAGAACATAGCTAATTCAGTAGGATACTCACCAGACACTATGCTGAAAATGAATGAGGGAAAATATTGGGAGAAAATGAGGGAAAAGGTGACACTGTTTAAAAAGAAATGTACTTATTACCTGACCTATAACTGTTACCCCTTGTTCATCAGCTTTACAATAAAAATAAAAGAAAACCTTATTTCCCATCTTTTTGTTTTTAGTTAGATTAAAATCAAAATGACCTCCATATTCAAACCTGTGTGGGTATAAGATGTCAGTGAGGCTACATGTTTAAAAAAAGTTGGAAGCTGGTGGCTCATGCCTAGCTACTCAATAGGCTGAGATCTGAGGACTGTGGTTCAAAGTCAGCCCGGGGAAGGAAAATCCATGAGACTCTTATTTCCAATTAACCACCAGAAAGCCAGAAGTGGCGCTGTGGCTCAAGTGGTAGAGCTCTGGCCTTGAGCTGAAGAGCTGAGGGACAGTTCCCAGGCCCAGAGTTCAAGCCCCACAACCGACCAAAAAAAAAAAAAAAAAAAAAAAAAAGTTGGAAGGCCAGTGGGTCATGCCTGTAATCCTAGTTACTCAGGAGGCTGAGATCTGAGGATCATAATTGGAAGCCAACCCAGGCAGAAAAGTCCCCCTGAGGTTTTTATCTCCAATTAACCACTCAGAAACCAGAAGTGGTGCTATGGCTCAAAGTGGTAGAGCACTACTAGTCTTGAGCAAAAGAGCTCAAAGACAGCGCCCAGGTCCTGAGTTCAAGCCCCCCCCAAAACAAACAAACAAAAAACAGTTGGAAGGGCGAACAAATGTAATCATTCTATTCAGTATACACTATGTGGAAAATGATCTTTGTAACTGTGGGCAAGGACAGGAGGGGAAATTGAGAGATAGTGAAAGGAGTGATATTGTTCAGTAAAAGGAAAGAAATGACTCATTACTTGACTTATGAAATGATAAACCCTCTGTACAACACCTTAATAATAATAATTATTATTATTATATACATATATATACATGTATATACACATTTGAAAGTTAGGATTATAAAATGTAAGAACCTGAAAGTCTGAGTCACTACTTAGAGGAGAGACACTCAGAGAGATGACAACTGACATCAGACTGTGATGGAAATTGGAAACACAGCTTTATTTTTTTAGGCCTCTGAGATTTGGAAAATGTCCATTATAGTAGCTATCATAATTTCTCTGGGATGTTACCTCAAAAGAAAGGGGACAAGGGATGCTAGAAGAGCCTCCATGGCCAAATGTGAAGAGTCTAATTAATTATGGAACAATACTAATTTTATTCATAAGCCATAAAATTTTAATAGCTGAGAGAACCAGGTACTCAATCTTTTTATTCTACTTTTCATTCTTTTCTGTACTTATACCATATGAAAACCAAGTTATATTCATGGTGCCACTTGATAACATGAAGTAGCATAATATAAAAACCAAGGGGTATTCATCCTATAATATAATGTTCCGTGGTATGAAAACTCACTGGGCTATGGGAGGTTTTTTTGTTTGTTTGTTTTTGTCATTTGTTTTGTTTTGTTTTGCCAGTCCTGGGTCTGAAACTCTGGTCCTGGGCTCTGTCCTTGAGCTTCTTTTTCCCAAGGCTCATACTCTACCACTTGAGCCACAGTGCCACTTTCAGCTTTTTCTGAGTAGTTTATTGGAGATAAAGTACTTTCCTGCCTGAATTGGCCTTGAATTGCAATCCTCTGATCTCAGCCTCCTGAGTAGCTAGGATTACAGCTATGAGCTACTGATGCCTGGCTATGTTTTTTGTGTTTTGTTTTTTCCTAATGGAGTTCAAAAGTCACTTAAGCCTAAGTGTATGCAAAGTCTGAGATTGCACAGCATGTCTTCCAGGACACGAATGATTTGGGTAATAAAATGAATGAGTAATTTAGATTAGTATCTTTACACTAAAAGATATAGATTATGATTAGTCAGGATGCAAAACAAGAATCATGAATTGAAAAAAGGTGTGGAAACTTCAGAAAGTTGTGAGCTTGCAGTGGCCTCAGGGTTACTGTGAACAGTAGAGTAGCAGCATCAGCAGAAGGTTTAAAGTTTGACAGTCCAGCACTGTAAGAACCAGACTCTGATCTGAATGACTCAGGCTGTAACCAGCATTACCTATGTGGCCTTGGACAAGTCATTTGTCCAAGTCTCTACTTCCTCAATAGTAAAATGTGAAAAAAAAACAAAAAACAAGGTTGTTCCAAGGTCTGAAGGAGCCAGAGCAGCAGGGCAGTGGCTGACACAGGAAAGACACATAAAGGGTAGTGGTTATTGCCCCTTGGCATACTGCCATGCCAACAGACTCTTCTTAGCTATTAGGAGCACTAGAAGGAGAAAAGCTAGGAACTCACCATCTTGGTGCATCTGTTCTGTAATGGGAACATGCTGACACAACCTTTCTGCTTTCCTTCGAACTAGGCTGATTGGTTCATTGCTTCTGTGCACTATTAGAATGAATTTGGAATAGCTAGAGAAGTGATGGCTGAATAAAAAATATTCATTTCTATATAGGTGGATGGCTTTTCTGCTTAGAGACCTAAAATTTAAAATGCACAGGGCTGGAGGAATAGCTTGAGCATGCCAGTTGATCAAGCAAGCTGAACAACTTGAAGGCCCTGAGTTCAAACCCCAGTAAAACAAACACACACAGACACGCAGATACGCAGACACGCAGACACACACACACACACACACACACACACACACACACACACACACACACACACACACACACACACACACACACACACACACACACACGCCTCACTTGGATGAGACTTATATGTTTCTTTTTCAAGAAACAATTGTTAGCTGGGCGCCAGTGGCTCACACCTGTAATCCTAGCTACTCAGGAGGCTGAGATCTGAGGATTGCTGGTTCAAAGTCAGCCCAGGCAGGAAAGCCTGTGAGACTCTTATCTCCAATAAACCACCAGAAAACCGGAAGTGGCACTGTGGCTCAAGTGCTAAAGCACTCACCTTGAGCTGAAGAGCTCAGGACAGCACCCAGGCCCAGAGTTCAAGCCCCACCACCCACAAGAAAGAAAGAAAAAGAAAAAAGAGAAACAATTGTTTTGGTGCTGTGCCAAAGCAAACATTTGACTCAATGCTTTCTGGGATCTTGGAATATATATTCTTATTAAAAAGCAGAAACAGATTGTATTTTTCTTCAGTTGTCGAGCATGTAGAATCAAGTTTGTAGAGCAAACGAGGCAGAAGAGAAAACAGCAGAATGTCATAAAGAAGAACAGGGACAGCCCAGATTAAAGCAATAAGCATCTCTGTGTGTATGCGGGTCTCTACCTCTCTCTTTATCCTTTTCTCCTTTCCTTTGAAATCAAATCATTTTTTGTTTTTATTCTATCAACTTTTTATGTTACTTTTTACTAGCTCATCTACCCATATAGTTCAAATGTTAAAGTATAAAGAGGATTTAGTGAAAAGTCTCCTCCGAGTCTGCCCTTAGGCTGCCAAATTCCTCTCCCCAAAGGCAGCCAAGGTTGACACTTTCTCCAGTTTCCTCCCAACATAATCCCGTTCTCAAACAAATAAGCACATACTCTTCCTAGACAAGAACCTTGCCCTTTCCACTTAGGAATCACACAGGTGATGCCACACCCATGCATGGAAAGTTTCCTTGTTCTTGTTTATTTATCTTTTAAAAATGGAATGATGCTTTTATTATTTTATTGTCATACCACTGCTGTCACATGGAGCCATGGAGTCCTTGAAAGGTGCTGGACACCCTAGTGTTTCACATGCTTGGAACAGACACTTACACGGGCAGAACACATCTGAGGAATATGTTGAGGACAGTCGGGCACACAGTTCGCAGGACCCCACGCATGGCATGAACTCTGACTCTTGAGCTGAAGGTGTGTGGAAGCTTTTCCTCCCATGCAAACCTGCCATACCTGGGCAGCCATGGGGGGTGCCTGCGACCACAACACTTAAATGTGATGCCAATGCTCCACAAAAGCCACTTGTGCTGTGGTTGGCATAAACAACCTATGGTGTCCCCTAGATAGCAGTTACGTGATCAAGAGTTGAGTGGTTCACAACAAGACTGTAAATGGTATTTTTTCCCTAAAAATGTACTGTCTATTGTCATAATAAAAATGTTTAGTAAAAAAGGACAGATCTAAAACTCTTCCTGCCTTTTATGTTGGAAATTAGTTTAATATCTACAGTATTGAATGCATTTCATTGGCATTGAGGTTATTTTAAATTGCATTATATTTGATTTCAAGCATGTACCATGACCAGTAGTTCAGTTGTTCTCCCATTACAATACAGCTGCAATATGCACAGCCTTTTTGCATAAAAATGTGTATATTTGCAAGATAGATCACTCAAATGGAATTTCTGAGTAAGAATGTAAATTTAGCCAGGCACTAGTGGCTCAAGCCTGTAATAATCCTAGTTACTCAGCTGAGATATGCGGATCATGGTTTGAAAGAAGTCCTGGGTAGAAAGTCCAGGAGATTCTGTAAGCATTAGGCCCACCTTTGGTCCTCAGCTCCACCCAGACCTGAGCTCCTCCCTGCCCTGGAGTTCCCACCTTACAGCTGGCCCCTCCCTCTCTTAGCCCAGACCCACCTGAACTCCCATCTACCTCACTTCCTACCCTGATACCCTTCTGCCACCTAGATGGCAGAGGCTGCCATGTGCTCTCTCTCTGGGGCAAGGATGGCTCCTCTAATAAACCTTGTAATAATCTTTCTCCTGTGCCTGCCTGCCTCTGTGTAGTCCCCTGGGATGGATGTGACAGATCCTTTCAGATTATTGTCTCCAGTTAGACACAAAAAGCCAGAAGGAACTGTGACTCAAGTGATAGAGCATTAGTCTTGAGGACAAAAGCTTAGGGACAGCACCCAGGCCCAGAGTTGAAGCCCCAAGACTGGCAAAAAATATATATTATATATATATATATATATATATATAATAGATATGCATATATATGAAAGGTATTCTAATTGCCTTTTATAAAAGTTGTCCAATGTCTACCCTTAGAGCTACAAAGTATCACAGTTTTGACTTTCTAAAGGACAACTGGGGGAAAAAAAAAATCAGAGAACTTTCTGTGACTCCTTGGCCTTAGGCCAGTTGTACTGTTTGCTACTCCTTTGCTTTGACTGTTTGGGATAGATAATTTGGAACTCTTCTATAGATTAGAGTCATTTACTTTACAAGTTTAAACTGAACATTACATTAAAGATCTTTCCAATTTATATGCTGATTCAGTTGTTTCAGTCTGTCAGAACATCTTGAATTAGTTTGAAGGTTTGATGATAGTCTTTTTTTTATGAATGGTTTGAAATCAAATAAATATATATATATATATATATATATTTCAGGACCACATATATCTATGCAAGTGCTCTACTACTCAGCTACGTCACCAGCTCCTGATATTGTTTTTGGACTCATTTACTCTCAAAAATTACTCAATACACTGGCACATTTATATGTGTGTGTGTGTATGTATGTATGTATATATATATATTTATATATATATAAATCTCTTATTAGATGCGAGCTGGCTTCCTCTACTTTTTCTGCCTTTAAACTATTGTGGTATCTCAAGTCTTGTAGCCTCTTGAAAACTCTAGTATATACTTATGAAAGACCACTAAACAGACTAGTGTAAGGTATATGAAGTAGGTAGGTTTCATTAGGTAGCTAATGAAGCGAACACCACAAACTATTCAGGCAGGAAAAGAAGTTTATTTACCCAACTGCTTCCCCTCCCAGCATGGTTGAGAGGCATGGCTGAAAAAGAAAAGGGGTGACCCACCCCTGGGCCAGGACTTATCTAGGCCAGGGACAGGGAGAAGTGTGGCCAGATGGGGGAAAGGTGTGGCCACACTGGATCTGGATGTAACCTCAGGGTCTGGGAACCACCTATGGTCAGATGGGAGGCATGTGACCAGGGGCAGCCCAGGATGTGACCTAGCAGGAGGGGAAGGTAACTGCTTCCAGGTCTGCCAGTTATCTGGGTAACAGATACTGGGTGGAAACTTAACCCGGAGGTAGGGAGGTGTCCCTGTGCAGACCTTACAACTAGAAACATTCTTAACATTATTATCCAAAATAATTTTTATATCTTAAGTCCCTAAAAAGGGCCTTAAAGACCTATAGACCACACCTTGAGAGTAGTTGGTTTAATTTCATTATACTTTATAATTCTTATCCCCTGTATAATTTATTTTTTTTGGGGGGGGGGGGCAGGTAGTGGGGCCTGAACTCTGGGCCTGGGCGCTGTCCCTCAGCTCTTCAGCTCAAGGCTAGGTGCTCTACCACTTGAGCCACAGCACCACTTCCGGCTTTTTTCTTTTTGCTTATGTGGTGCTGAGGAATCGAACCCAGGGCCTCATGCATGCAAGGCAAGCGCTCTACTCTACCACTGAGCCACCTTCCTAGCCCCTCTATATTAGTTTTATCTCTCTGATGTTTTGGGATATCTTCGAACCATGATCAAGAACACCTAGAAAAGCCAGTGCTGGTGGTTCATGCCTGTAATCCTAGCTACTCAGGAGGCTGAGATCCAAGGATCATGATTCAAAGCAAGCCCAGGAGGTAAAGTCCATGAGACTCTTATCTCCAATAAACCACCAGAAAACCAGCAGTGGTGCTGTGGCTCAAGCGGTAGAGCACTCGCCTTGAGCTGAAGAGATGAGGGACAGTGCCTAAGCCCAGAGTTCAGGCCCTATGACCAAAAAACAAAAAACAAGAATACCTAAAAAATCTGTAAGAAAGGTCAAGTATTTAGACTCAGAAACAAGCTTTGTGGCTGGAAGTTTCCAGCTGCTGACACCATCAGGTTCCTGACCTTAGTGCAGTATATTGATATTGCCTGGCACACCCTGCACACTTTTTCTCCTCCTATGCTTATCTCTGCTGAAGTGTGATTTTGTTTTCTTAACCTTGGCTGGCAGCTTATTACTGATAGAGGCTACTTCCTTTGCTCCATGACTAGGCTTACTGGGATTAATCCTGGATGGTTACCAGAATCCTGGAAGCTTAGTAGAAAAGATCCCGGCTCTTGTTTCTGAACCCAGTAGAACCTTGTCCTGTGGACCGGGCAGCTGTGGCACAACCTCCCTGTTCTGTTTTGATAGCAGACATACCTGCTCTCCACCCTCCCACCATAAAGTCCCACCCCCAATTTCTAGAGAATGGGCATTGCCAAGGTTCATGGTTTCTCTACAAAGTTTTCCAAGTTTAAGCCGGGTGCTGGTGGCTCACGCCTGTAATCCTAGCTACTCAGGAGGCTGAGATCTGAGGATCCCGGTTCAAAGCCAGCCCAGGCAGGAAAGACTGTGAGACTCCTATCTCCAATAAACCACCAGAAAGCCGGAAGTGGTGCTGTAGCTCAAGTGGTAGAGCGCTCGCCTTGAGCTGAAGAGCTGCTGAGGGACAGTGCCCAGGCCCAGAGTTCAAGCCCCACAACCGACCAAAAAAAGAAAAAAATAAACAAAGTTTTCCAAGTTTAGTTTCAATTTTAGTTTTCAAATAACCTAAAACATGTCAGGATCTTTGTGAATCACTGATGGTACCTGGTAGTGATCTTGAAAAATTCTAGACAAATATGGAAACTGTATTACCTTTGATGGAAGGAACCAAAAGGCCACTTAGAAGCATGCTTGGGTTAGTATCTAGGCTTCATGTGTCCAAATAACCCCATACGACTCCAATTCTAATGCCTTCTATTGACCACAGACCCATATACACTTGGATCAGAAGCCAGGGTAGTACAAGGAAATCTGGCTCTCTTGCCACTAGATTATCCTAGACATACCAATTATACTTAGTTGGTGAACAGATAAAAAGCTACAGATGGGTTCAGTGTAGTGTATGGGAAACATTCCCCAATCAGAGTAAAGCACAATGCTAACTGGAAAGATGGGACCAGTTATGCATAAAAGGAGTGATACTCAGCAGCCCCTCCATGCAATGAAACCTGCCCAGCAAGTCCTGTGTTTGTGCCTGGGGATGGGAGGGGTGTGGGGGGGGGGTGGCAGGAGTGGAGTTTGCACTCTGAAAGATCCCCTAGTCCTGAGCGAGACTGCGCAGGAGTAAGGACCCTGAGAGATTGAGAGAGTGAACTCTACAATAAATATTAGTAGTTTAATACCAAATGGATTTTGTGTACTTTTTTTAGCCTACAGGTCTATGGCACTCATTTGTAGGATGAGTTGGGCAAATAACATTCTACTTAACACATGAAAAATAAAGTAGCTCAGGTATAAGTGATTAGCTTAGCTAGAAAGTGACAAAACCACACTGAAACCACCTTCTAACTCTTGCCCCATGCTATGTTCATTGTGGACTACTAGGTGAGAAGCTAGAGAAGAAACAAACTCTACAGCTGAGTCACTGAAGGCTAACAGGCTTCACAGGGCCAATAAGCTATCCTGAGGAAGACAGGGAAGAAAAAGGAATGTTCTAACAAGAGTGAGTGGGAAGGCTGCCCCAAGTATCAAATTTATGTTGAGAAGTGGGTAACTGGGTTGGAGAATAATCTGGAAGGACTCTTAGGGGTAGAACACAACAGTGCCTCTGATCATATAAAATATCTATCAAAATGAAACTCCAGGGAATAGAAACACAGTTTTGGGGGTCTTTTTTTTCTTTCTTGTTTATTCATTTTTTATTTTTTGCTAGTGCTGGGGCTTGAATTCAGGGCCTGGCCTCTGTCCCCAAGTCTCTCTGTACTCAAGGCTAGTGTTCTACCACTTGAGCCAAAGCAGCGCTTCCAGCTTTTTTTGGAAGTAAGAGTCTCACAGACTTCACTGCCTGGGCTGGCTTTGAACTGCAATCCTCAGATCCCAGCCTCTTGGGTGGCTAGGATTACAGGCATGAGCCACCAGTGCTTAGCTTATTTGTTCATTTTTATACCTTTGGGAGGTAAAGGGGGAGCACGAAATAGAGTGGCATCGGGGGAATAAATGCAGCAGTGGCATTCAGTAGCTACAACTATGTTGAAAATGAACTGCACAATTTGTGGGTGGGGACAGGAGGAAAAACTGGGAGACAACAAGGGAAGGGGTGACACTGTCTAAAAAGAAATGTGCTCATTACCTGAGCTATGAAATGGTAACCCCTCTGTACATCACCTTTAAAGTAGCAATAAAAAAATTTAAGCAGGGCTTTGGGAGGATTAATGTGGCGCTAACATATGGGTAAGAGAGCCTAGAAGATACTCCAATTAGAATAGAGTTGTAAGAAGCCACATGTGAGATAGTAAGTTTTAAACTAAAATGGCAGCAGTGGAAATGGTGAGAAAACAATGGAGCCACTAGACAGGAAGAAGATAGTTCGAGGTTTAATAACACATTAGGTACCGGAACAAAACGTACAAAGTTTAAAGCTGCCCCTAATCCCTGGATGTGTGAGGCTTCTTTGGAAAGATGGAGGCTTCTTGGGAACCACTTAATGCTTTTATTTTGTGTATCTTTTATTTTGGGGGGGGGGTCCAGTCATGGGGCCTGAACTCTGGGCCTGGACGCTGTCCCTCAGCTCTTCAGCTCAAGGCTAGCGCTCTACCACTTGAGCCACAGCGCCACTTTCGGCTTTTTTCTTTTTGCTTATGTGGTGCTGAGGAATTGAACCCAGGGCCTCATGCATGCAAGGCAAGAGCTCTACCACTGAGCCACCTTCCCAGCCCCTAATGCTTTTATTTTGGAGACAATATGAAACTTGAGATTATAACTCAGCTAAATGGCTAGCTGTCAATCTCTTATATAAAATGAAAAAAGAAGTTGCATTAGATTAAGGCTTTTCCACCAACAGAGAAACCAACACAGCTTTTTTTTAAAACAGAACTTTATTACTACTTATAAAACAAGTTATGAAAATATTTTCTTCTCAAGATATAGAAACTACAGTCTTTGCAAAATATATACACCATCATGGTTATAATACATAGCCTTGTATATATCTTGTCTATTATAGGTACTTAAGAATCATACCCTGTAAAGGTTGGGAAAAGAAACATTTTCTCCACCTTTAGTCATATATTGTGACATTCAAGTACTTATGCCACATTGTTGATATAAAACATATATTATTCATACACAGGTCCAAAGGGATTTAACTTCTAATGTTCCAGAGATTCTTTGATTGAGCAGAGGAGAAAATTAGAGTTAAGCCACCTTACATAGTTGTAGGACTAGTTACCTTTTTGTATTTTACCATGGAACCAGATTGGGCAGGGCAGGTCTCCTCCCTGCCATCCCTACCTATAGCAGAGCTCCTATGAGATGATTTCTAAGATACGTGTGAGCTCTAAACTGCTCTTGATTCTACAATTACCTAAGATACCTGCAGAATGTTTTATGAGTCTGTATTCCCACACTCGAAGTTAGGTTATAAGTGTGATTGGCATGACTCATGTAAATAGCTTTTATTTAGGATCTGTCAGGTGGTCAGCATTAGTCAAGGCAGCAACCTGAAGTTCCTCCTTGAAACAACTGGAAACAATCCTTTCTCACCAAGGCGTAAGTCCCTTAAGGCAATTCCTCTGAATAGGATGAGAAAGAGGCTATAGCTTTTCAACTCTGCAGATTAAAATGACAGATATTGTGTCTGACATATAGTTAGAGGCCATTATGGCCTCATTAATAAAGGGTTCACTATGACCAAGAATCAGAAGAATGCATGCCCCATGTCCAGACTAATCTTCCATTCTTTCCTAGGTTCCACAGTCTCTCACTAGAGTATTGGCCTGACGATGCTCCAGTTACAGAACATATTGTCTCAGTTCATGATCTTAGCATCATGGTGGACCATGACTGTCATCAAAACCATGCTGAAATATTAGAAGTTACCGTATTTTTTTCCTACACAAAAAACTATGAAAGTCAATCAACTGTGAATTAACAAATCTTCACATTTAACGTAAAAATGTGTTTTATTACAAAAAAAGACTGTAGTAGGTTTAACAGCAGAACTGTACTTTTAAAAAAGTTATTTAAAAAAGAATCCAAAGTTCTGTAAGTGATTTAGTGGGTGAGGGAGATACCTTGTGGAACTATGAGTTTTAGAAGTGAACGTGGTAACAAATTTTGGCAATTTCCTATGGTTCAACCTAATAAAAATCCTGAGAAAATTATTTGGCATCACACTACAAATTCACTAAAAATTTATAGAAAATCACATTTAAGTGAGGCGAAAACTTCAGGATGAAAATATGCACACTGATCATGCCAAGATTTCTATCCTGTTTTAAAAATTGGAAATCTTGGAATGTTAAAAAAATGCAGTTTCAGTATAATAGAGTATTCAAATTACAAAAAGGCTTCCATTGTCAATACCACTGAAACAAAAAAATTGAAACACAAAATATGGCAATTTAAAAACTGTCTCAACAGGTTACTCATAAAAATTCCAGCATTAAAATGAAAAGGCACAAATATGAGTTAAAAGTATGTTAATCATTTATAAAATCCTTAAAAATAAGGCTGATTCATTTGTATAGTAATATATCAATAAGTTAATAAACAGCAGTAAGTAGGCACCTATACCAAGTTTCAGCTTTGGCATACTAAACTGAATTAGGTTGCAAATGAACAGTTAACATAATACTAATTATAGCAGCATTTTCAGTAAGTTTCTTAGGTTCTACACTACTAAAAAAGTATCTTAAGTTGTGTGTGGTAGTGCATGCTTATATTTCCAGCTCTTAGGAGACTGAGGCAGGATTATGAGTTCAAGGCCAACCAGGGCTACATAAGGAGATGCAGTCTCAAAAAACAAACAAAAACCCAAACACTGGTGGCTTATGCCAGTAATCCTAGCTACGTGGGAGGTTGAGATCTGAAGGACTGTGGTTCAAAACTAGCCCAGGCAGGAAAGTCTTTGAGAGACTCTTATCTCCAATTAACTACCAAAAAACCAGAAGTAGAGCTGTGGCTCAAATGGCAGAGCACTACCAGCCTTGAGCTGAAGAGCTGAGGGACAGCGCTCAGCCTCAGAGTTCAAGCCCCATGACCGACCAAAAAAAAAAAAAAAAAAAAAAAAAAAAAAAAATTCCTGTACCCATATCTCATCTGTAACAAAAATACATTTAAAGTTAGGTACATTTAAAAATACATTTAAAGTCATAAAAATGTTGCAGTCTTCAGATGAGCACTTCTCTTGCTTATGCCTCACAACATAAAAAGAAAACCAAAGCAAAAACAAAAGCTACCCAAAACATTTTCTAGATCAAACAGACTGATTATTCTTCTAATTGAACACATACCATATTAAAAAATGGTAGTTTATAAAATTAAACATCATTGCAGACTTTTCAGGTGCGTGTGTCTGTGTCTAAACTGAATGATGGTGTACTTGGAAAAAAATCTCTAGATCTCACCAAGATGATTCATTTGGAACTCTGTAACCACTTACGAAGGACTGCTCCAGTACTACTGGCTACTACACATAGAGCACCACCCACTGTCCACCAGGTGGGCACATCATTGAAGAAAATAATCTGAAAGATGAAAGCGAAGACCACATCCATTGTCTTCATCATTGCTACAGGTCCTGCTTTTTCTATTTGGACTGCTTTTGTGATAAATATCTGACCCCCCAAACCTAGGAGCCCAATGAGTATGAGAAACAACCTGTCCAACCCACAGTTAGGCAGACTCCACTCCCCAGTTATAAAAAGGACAACTGTGCTTTCAAGAAGGCCAAGGATGACATAATACCAAATGCTGAGAAAGTAGTCCACAGATTTTCCCATTTTCCTCAGGATAACTAGAGTCATCGCCGCCAGCACAGCGTGTCCAATGGCTGCAAATGTCCCTTTAAGGTGGTCGGAGTAGTTTTTTTCCACTGCTGTAGTAACGGAACCAAACAAAAACGGCGGCCTCACAATAAGGATCACTCCAGTGATGGTGAACAAGATGAAGAAAGCATCCCAAAGGCTATACTTTTCCTTGAGAAATAGGCAAGCAAACAGCGATGTAAACACTGGACAGCTAAAGGCGATGACTGTGGCATCTGCGAGGGACGTTGTCTGGAAAGCATAGTACATAAGGATCATGGCAGTAGAACCAAGCATTCCTCTGAGAAGGAGGAAAAGTCGCTGACCTTTGGGGCCTATAAAACCAGTCCTGTAAATGCAAATGAAGAAAGGCATGTTAAACCAACTCAGTATTTGCTTATACATCAAAAATACTTAATTAAACAATACTTCAAAAGTTCTAAATGTAAAAAATGGGAATAAATTAATTATAACATTGTCATCTGAGTATTACATACCTTTTAAAAATATTTTCTCAGGATAGTATTAAGTGTTCACAGTATGAGCAAAAACCCACATAATTGTAAATTAGTAAATAAACACATAATTCTCCATATGTATAGGTAGTATGCTTGGGGAAAAAAAGGAAAACAGACTAGATGTTAAGAGTAGTTATACTTTAATAGGGAGATAATTTTCCTTTTTACTTCTCCCAGGTTTTCTATGATGACAATGTGTTATTTTTATAGTAAATACAATTTCAAGATTTAGCAGTGCTGTATGAGGAAAGTTGATCCTGGCTAATGTGCAGAAAGTTCTCAATGTTCTGAGCTGCTCTATAAAAGCTAAAGCAAGGTTATAAAGTTAACTTTCAGCACTGAATGTGAGAACTGTTTTCAACATTCTCATGAGGAGAAAATTAAACTACACAGAGATGAATATGAAGTGGTTCAAAAAGTGTAATCATTGCTTTTAATTTTTTTCAACTACGTATTTATTAAATACCTACTCTGTAAATTCTCAGGTACAGCTCTGATTTGTGCTGGGCTTTCATTATGATACCATCTGGGCCCAACACAGGGACCCTTGATGTATGGATTAGAAATAAAAGTACAGCCAGGCACCAGTGGCTCATGCCTGAGATCTGAGGATCAGGTTCCAAGCCAGCCCATGCAGCAAAGTCTGTGAAACTCTTATCTCCAAAAAAGCTGGAAGTGGAGCTGTGGCTCAAGTGGTAGAGTACTAGCTTTGAGCAAAAAAGCTCAGGGACAAGCACCCAGGCTCTGAGTTCAAGCCTCAGGACAGGTACAAAAAAACAATAGAGAGAAAGAGAGAGAGAGGAAGAAAAGAAAGAAAAGGAAAGGCAGACAGGCTACCTTTGGATCTGTTGGCAAGCTAGGTATCAAAACAGATTAGGACAAAGGACTCTTTGACCATAATTTTCTTCCATAATGGGGAAGATGGTTCTATTAGCCTCAGTGCTCTGTTGCCACTGGAGGAATTTCTCAAGTCTCACCAGGATCTCCTAAAGTGCTAGGACCTGTTCACACTTAAGGAGAATTTCTGACAATCTTAGCAGATTTTAATTTTTTCTACCAATTCCTCAGGATAAGGGTTTAAAACTATTCTGTGTGACTCTGAATTATGTTATGAGACACTTGGAGACTTCGGTGACAAGCAACTGAAACTTCTTTCTTTTCTTTTTTGTTGCCAGTCCTGGGGCTTGAACTCAGGGCCTGCACTCTGTCCCTGAATCTTTCTGTGCTCAAGGCTAGTGCTCTACCACTTGAGCACCACTTCTGGCTTTTTCTGAATAGTTTATTGGAGATAAGAGGCTCATGGACTTTCCTGCTGGGGCAGGCTTTTAACCATAATCCTCGGATCCCAGCCTCCCCAGTAGCTAAGATTATAGGCGTGAGCCACCACAGTAGCTAAGATTATAGGCGTGAGCCACCACAGTAGCTAGGATTACAGGTGTGAGCCATCTGTGCCTGGCCAAAACTTTTTATTTTGAACTCAGGGCCTGGGTACTGTCCCTGAGCTTTTTGTCTCAAGGCTAGTGCTCTACCACTTTGAGGCACAGCTCTACTTTCCATTATCTAGAGATTAATTGGAGATAAGACTCCTGGGTCTTTCCTGCCCCGGAAAAGAGTCTCATGGACTTTCTTGCCCAGGCTGGCTTTGAACCACAATCCTCAGATCTTAGCCTCCTGAGTAGATAGGGTTGTAGACACGAACCACCAGTGCCCAGGAAACTGAAACTTTTCATTTAGGGGTTAAGTATCTATGCCCAAAGAAAGAGTAAGACAGCCGCTAGGGACTCAACTGGTCTCCCTTCAAGGATTCAAAGTACAGTGGCGTGGGGATTATGATAGTAGAGAGAGAGGCATAGTTATAAACTAGGTAGAATGGTGAATTCCATAAGGAAAGAAAAGAAGGGTAGGGCTAGGGGAGAAGGGTGAGGGGAGAATAAAGGTGGTGTTCGTATGTTTTTTACAGTTTAACAACGCACTCTGAATAATTCTTATTTGACCCCTGCAATCATACGGTAGGCCAAGAGTCCAAAGTGTACCACTGTCTCCAGTTAACAGAGGAGAAAATTGAGTATGCAAAGTAATCAAAAAGACCTCAAAGTTGAGAGCCAGAAGCTCATACTTGTAATCCTAGCTACTAAGAAGGCTGAGATCTGAAAGCATGCTTCAAAGCCAGCTGAGGGAAAGCCAGCCCAGGCAGAAAAGTACATGAGATTCAGATCTTCAATTAATCACCAAAAAGTTGAAAGTGGAACTGTGGCTCCAATGGTAGAGTAGCAGCCTTGAGTACTGAAACAACTAAGGAACAGCACCTGGGTTCACACCCTAGCACCAGCAACAATGACAACCAAAAAAATCTGAATCTGAATCTTACCTCTATCTCTCCACCCTAATGAGAGCTGCCTGGTCCACCTAAATCTCTGACACTTCATGTACTACTTCCTTTCATTTACTTTTTTCTTCCAAATACTAGTCATATCAAAAAAGTAGGGGAAAATGGTACAAGCTAAGGGGAAAACTTGGCTCTCATAAAAGGAGTAGCAAATAACTAAACTTCTTTCTTGTTCTTTGGAGGGTATGTGCTATGTGCTGATGGTAAAAACTTTCCTTGGGACTACAACCTTGGGACTGTTCATTAATCAAAGCCAAGGGCTCTGAAACTGGTAAGTTCTATGGTAAACCATGATATCACAGAGCAAAAATAATTAAGGCAGTTCAAAAGATTTGCACACATTTATTTATGTCTTCTACTTCGTAGTTAAGAAATACTTACTTTCTGTATATTAAGCAAGGGATAATAACTAGCATTTGGAACACACATCGAAATGCACTAATTTCTACAGCATGGACGTCTTGCACTTTTTTAACAAATAAAGAGGCCACTGAGAAAAGGAAGGCAGACAATAATGTGTAAAACAAGCCAAGTCCAGGACAGGGTGCTTTCTTCTTGGCTTCTGAAAAAGATTAAATTCTGGTTAGTCCTTGTTTCCAAGTGCATGTTTCATAACTTTCACTTAGAAACCGAGAGAAACAGTGGGACGGTAGCAGTGGCTGGCAGATTATGACAATGGCCTGAGTATATCCCTTGTCTATTTCTCCTAGTAAAGATAAAGGCCATGGACAAGGACAATTTAAACTTGCACTTAAAAAATGCTATTTCACCCTATACAGCAGATTTCCTTTTCAGCTTACTGAAGAATTATCCCTCACAAGTCAAGCAGTAGGAAGCTTGCCAAAATGGTGAAAGAAATTTTTATGAAATACTTGTAGAAAAAAATACTTCCTGACCAGGCACTAGTGGCTCACATTGATAATCCCAGTTACTCAGGAGGCTGAGATCTGAAGATCATGGTTTGAAATGAGCCCAGGTAGATAAATTGAGAGACTCGTATCTCCAATTAACCAGTTAAAGGCTGGAATTAGAGCTGGAGCTTCAGTGGCACAATCCCAGCCTTGAGCAAAAAGCCAAGCAAGAGTTCAAGCTCAAGCCCCACAAACTACTTCCCAAAGATACATCTCACTGGAAAATCTGGTTTCCTGAAGAAAACTGTCCTTTTTTTTAAATTTTTCTTTCTGTAAAGTAATTTATAACTAACTGTGTGGCCTGGTCATTTGTTGACTCTGAGTTCCTTCAGGGCTGGAGTCTCACCTGTCTTTGTTCATGGCAGGCATCTAGGAGACCTTGAATGAATACTTGGTAAATGAAAATAGATGAGAGAAATTCACAGAGAGACTCAAGGCCCTAATGTTACTGGCACCAACACAATCTGAGAAGGTTCTCGGTTGTGAAATCATGAACTGTGAATCAAATCTTGACTTCACTTTTCATGGCTCACAACACATCTTCCCAGTGGAGAGCAGGGCTCTGCAGCAATCTGACTCCTAAATTCCTTGCATGGATCTGCACCTTATCCTTACTTCTTGATTTGATGCGAACCAGGAAAACAGTGCTTTCTCCAGGCCCTCAACTATTAAACCCATCAATGATAACCTGCATGGAGCTTTTGCTCAGCCTTTTCCTCCATCCTCTCATGCAAGTAGGAACCTGCTATCAAACTCAATCCTCTGTTATTGAGAGGGAAGAAAAATGGGAGAGAGTAAGCGGAGAGCTCTCTGAAAACACAGCCACACATTGAAGAATAAATATATGCTTTTTCTCCCCTCTCTTTTCCCAAACTTGCACAAAATCAATTAGAAAAGAAGACAACACAACTGGCTCTGCGGGTTCAGAGAATCACAGAGCTGCCAGAGGGATGGACACATACAAGCTGCTGGAAAACTAAGACTGCTGCTCCAATCCAGGAATGTACAAATGTGCTACTCAACTATAGAATAGTATTGCATAATTCTGGAGGTTCCCCCCCCCTTTGATAAATGTTACATCAGGTAATACATTTCAACATCCTCCTGTTGTTTAGTTACCTTTGCCCATAAGTGACTACAAACTGCGACCCAAGTGTGCTGATTAGGTCTTCCTGGAGAGAGTGTATAGCCTGATCTTTGCAGATGCCACTCTCATCAAGGGTACCCCCTCTTCCTGCTCTATCAGTATCAGCTGGAGAGGCTGCCGCACAGCCAGCACTCACTCCATACCAGGTGCCAGAACTCTCCACATCCTGTCCTGTGTCCAGGTGCTCAAACGCTGTAGAAGCAAATAGCACATGGCTACTGAGGCCATGAGAACGTAGCTTTGTAAGACTTCCAAGTGAAGAACCACAAAATACAGGCCTTGGCTGTGGTTGGCCTCAGAATCTGGCTTCTGAAATTTCAGAATTCACGTCCAAATACAACAATTGTTCTTAGGAGAAGCCCAACTCATACACAGAACCTCCACCCTCAGACAGAACAGGGAAGATCGAAGACAGAAAACATCTTCTTGTCTATTAATTCAAGGATCTCCTCCCATCTAAACTCATTTTTATGAGTTTTTCTCCAGAAATATTTTCAACTCAACACAACATTTTAACTCTTTTAAAACATAATTTGATATCGTTGGCTATGATGGTCCTTTCCTTTAAAGCAAACATTTACACACACACACACACACACACACACACACACACACACACAATCTTTTTTGTGTGTGCCTGTGAATACTTAAAGCTTGTCTTTCCTGATTAGAACAGGATGTATGTTAGGGGTCTAGCTGACCTTTATTACTTATTAATGAGGGCAAGGATGGTTCTTCTCAAGGAAATTTCAGCCTTTAAAAATAATGTCACCTTCTCTGTGGAGATGAGCACGGAAGTGGGATAACACAAAGAGGTATCTGCCAGTGTAAGGCATCTTCATGTTTGTATCTAACCACATGGTGCCTCTAAATAATTCAAATTAAGTAAGTGGCCACCATTAGCTTTTTGCAAAGAACAATTTTTTTAACATGTTTCTTTATCCTCTACTTTTTAAAGCTGGTGATTCACAAATACGGCTGGAATTTAGAATCACCTGAGGAACGTACAACAAATTCACTTTCCAAGTTGTACCCCACAGAAGCTGTATGTATGGCTTGTGAAAGTTCTATTAATTTAAAGACCACTGCTAGACTACAGAGTCCACTCCCTGCAGTAGACTGAAACGAACAGGGATGTCACTTCTTGCTTCAGTCTAAGATCCACACTGTTCCTGAAGAGACCAAATAAATGCCTTATGAAAGCTGTACACTGTTAAGATCATCCCAGAATGTAAGAAAAGGATAACAGTTCCATGCTAATTTTTTTTTTGTCAGTCATGGGGCTTGAACTCCAGGCCTGGGCGCTGTCCCTCAGCTCTTCAGCTCAAGGCGAGCGCTCTACCACTTGAGCTACAGCGCCACTTCCGGTTTTCTGGTGGTTTATTGGAGATAGGAGTCTCATGGTCTCTCCTGCCCGGGCTGGCTTTGAACCGCGATCCTCAGATCTCAGCCTCCTGAGTAGCTAGGATTACAGGCGTGAGCCACCAGCGCCCGGCTTCCATGCTAAATTTTAAATGGAGCTTTGTTAAGATCATCCACTTAAATCAAGAGTCTAAAAGCCAGGCACAGAGGCAAATCCCTGTAATCCTAGCACTTGGGAGGCTGAAGCAGGAGGAACCTGAGTTCAAGGCCAGAGTGGGCTACATTAAAACAACAACAACAAAACTAAAGTAAAATGGGATTACCAAAGTGTTCAATGAGAACGGAAGTTCAAAATGTTTTTATAGTCGGGTTTTTTCCTCGCCCCAGAATGTTATCTGATGACCATTTAAAAACATCTTGAGCTGGACTTCGGTGGCTCACGCCTGTAATTCTACCTACTCAGGAGGTTGAGACCTGAGGATCAGGGTTCAAAGCCAGCCTGGGCAAGAAAGTCTGTGAGAGTGTTATCTACAATCAACCACCCAGAAAGCCAGAAGTGGCTCTGTGGCTCAAGTGATAGAGCTTTCATCTTGAGCTGAAGAGCTGAGGGACAGTGCCCCAGGCCCAGAGTTCAAGCCCCATGACCAAAAAAAAAAAAAAACCTTTGAATTTAAAAGACACTGGTTCTTAGTTTCACTTGCTCACACAGGTTTGTCATTTTGCCAAGTCCCATCCTAGTGTACAGTTTTCCTGTGGATGCCCAAAGGACATTTGCAAGGACATTCCCTTCCACCTTAGAGTAAGAAGGTAAAAATGACCTTCTCAAGGGCCACCGGCCTGGTCAACCCAGTTTGGAGTAATTGCCCTGGAGGCACTAGCCTATGCACAAACCATCACAAGTCTGATCACTTCTGTTCACAGAAATGTAGCAAGAACCATCTCTCTAGGCTTTTTGTGTGCCTAAATGTGAAACTTCATAGAGGGGAAGGGGAAATTAGGTGGGGAGAGAGACCCCTCACCCCGTGGCAAGCTCAGGGGAGGAGACCCAGGAATGATTGTGCAAATACAGCACTTTGTCTCTCTCCTCTCTCTTTCTCTATATTTAATCGTAAAGATACTGTACAGAGGGGTTACAGTTACATGAGTACGTAGATCTCCACAGCCTTCCTTTTAGGAAGCTGCTCCAGTAGAAAGTGCCCTAGAGTTTCTGGCAAGCTCAGATCCTTTCCCCAGGTGCTGCCCAGACCTGCTCGGTCTCGCCCATGCCCACGGGAGGCAGTTTTTGAGAGAGGTAAGAAGAAAAAAAAAGTTATAGAAATGCCCTGAGCCTCACTTTGCCTCTTGGTCAGAGGAGAGGTTCCCGGCTTTGGAGATGGGGCACGGAAGTCCCTACCACCTTGTTTTTCAATCCGTTTCTAAAATGTTGAAGAACCCCAGAGTAGCTCCCCAGCTTGATGAACCAGGGCTGGCACTCCACGGTGCCTCTCCAAGATTCTACGACGCCGGGACACACACTTTTTCTAAGGAATCCGTGCTGTGCTCAATCTTCTCAGGCGGAACCACCCAGATGCGTTTCCAGGGTTAAGGGTCTTCCTTAACGCGGGCTCGGCCTCTCCGGTGACCACCCACCTTCACCACGTGGCTGCCCGGTCCCGCACGCCACCGGTTACCCAAGCAGATTGAAGACTCCCAGAAGGGTGGCAAATTCTGGAACCAACTTTTTTCTCCCCGTCCTGGCCCCCACTGAGGGATGAAGGCGCGGTGGGCCCTGCACCCCGGTGGAAGAGACATCCTCTCCCACGCCACGCTCCCCGTCCCCGATCGCCCCAGGTGAGACCCGCGCAGGGTCCACACAGCGCATTCCCCGGCACCGCGCACCCCCCGCACCGAGCACTCCCCGCACCGAGCACCGCCCGCACCGAGCACCCCCCCACCCGCACCGAGCACCGCCCGCACCGAGCACTCCCCGGCACCCCGCACCGAGCACCGCCCGCACCAAGCACCCTCCGCACCGAGAACTCTCCGCACCGCACTCACCCCCGCCAACACTCCGCACCGCAATCCCCGCACCGATCACTCACACCCCCGCGAACACTCGGCACCGCGCACTCCCCGCATTCCCAGTATCGCTCACTCACCCCGCTAACTCTCGACACCGCACTCCCCGCACCGCGCACTCCCCGCACCGAGTACTCACCCCCACTAACTCCCCGCACCGCGCACTCCCCGCACCGAGCACTCACCCCCACTAACTCCCCGCACCGCGCACTCACCGGGCTCCGAGCTCGAGCCGCACCGCAAGGAACGGCAGAGCCAGCACCTGCGGCTCCCGGGGGCGTCCGCCGCCTCGGCGTCCACCCGCTCGCCGTCCGCCTCCCGGGGCGGCGCGTAGTCCGTCAGAGGCAGCCCCGACTCCTCCAAGTCGGCCGCGTCCCCGGCGCTCTCCGGGGGCCCCATGTCGCGGCCCGCGCACTCCCCGCGCTCTCCCCGCGCTCGCGCGCTGGCTGCAGCCGCTCGGCCGCGCTGCTCTTCCGGCCGGTGGCGGCGCCCGTGCGCATGCGCGTGCGCCCTGCGGGCTCCGCTCCGCCTCCCTGGGCAACGCGCGCTTGTCCTCCGCTGCCCTCCTGCCCCGGGCTCCGCCAGCCGCCTGCCCCCGGGGGAGCTCCGCCGCCTCTCCCATCCACCGCGGTGCCCACAGCTGGCCAGGAGGCGCCCCTCTCTCTGCTGCGGTCAGGCGAGACGGGCCGGCGGCTGGGCGCGCTCCTTCCCAGGCACGGTGGTCCCCCTCTCCTGGCCTGGCACGGGCTGGCGGGGACGCTGGGCTCCCAGCCCCGGCGCCACCCGGCCTGTGGCCTCCCTTGACTTTCACAGGATGGGTGCTTATTTATCCGTGTGGCCTCGTGCTCGGCCCTCTGGATGCCCCGGAGACCTTACCCTGCACCTTGCCAGGGTGAGAGTCAGGGTGTTTGCTCTGTTGCCTCATTGCTACTTGACCAAGGCTTAAAAGGTTTAAAGAAATATAAATAAATAAAATTTAAAAATTAAAGAAAAGACACGAGCCCGGCTTACGCCTGTAACCCTAGTTACTCAAGAGGCTAAGGTCAGAGGGTCACACTTCGAAGCCAGCCTGGACAGGAAAGTCCATGAGACTCACCAAAAAGCCAGAAGTGGAACTGTGGCTCAAGTGGTAGAGCACCAGCCTTAAGCAATAAAAGCTCAGGCTCTAAGTTCAAGCCCCAGGATTGGCACCGACTTCTTTCCTCCTTCCCTTCCAAGAAAAAAAATCAGAAGTAGAACTGTGGCTCACACGGTAAAGCACCAGCCTTGAGCAAAAAAAAGTAGGGAACAATGCCCTGGTCCTGAGTACAAACCCCAATACCAACACTAATTAGCATAGGATGGAATTATAGGGAAACTAGATCTGTAAGATGGAAGAGCCTGTGTTCTTTACAGTTAAGTACTAGGCATACATTATTGACCTTTAGTCCCTCCCTTCCCATCCCTTCCTCTATTCTCTCTCATTTAACTGAGACATCTTAATTTAACCATTCATTTTTGGTGTAGTTAAAATCTTCTAATTGTTGACTATTGGTTTCATAACTTGTTATGTTTCTGAAGGTGTTTATCAGATCTAGAATTTTTTTGGTGGAATCTGTAGGGTCTGTTAAATATAAGACCATATCATCTGAAAATAGATATAATTTGACAGAAGTTCTTTCCCCATTTGGATCTATTTTCTTTCTCCTGTCTTATTGCTGTGGCTAAGAATGCCAGTACTACATTGAATAAGAGTGGAGAGAATGGACATACTTGTCATGTTTTTGACTTCAGAGAAAATAATTTCAGCTTTTTCCATTTAATATGACGTTCGTTATAGGTTTGTCATATACACATATATGTGTTAGGTTTTTAAAAAGAGGTAGCCGAGTAAGAACAGCACCACGCACATGGTATTCAGGTAAGAGGTAGGTTTATTCAGTAGACCTGCTGGGACCAGGCCAGGTTGGCACTCCATGCGGCTGGCAAAGAGAGCGTCTGGCCCTAGGTTAGGCCTTATATAGGGTATGGGTGGGGAAAGGTGTGTCCAGGTAAAGGGAAGTGGGACTAGGTAAGAGGAGGTGGGACAAGGTGGGAGAAAGGTGTGGCCATATCAGATCCAGATGTGACCTCAGGGGATGCAGATGTGACCTCTTCCAGGTGTTCCAGTTGCCTAGGTAACACAGGTACTGGGCGGGGTCTGCTCGCCATCCAGGAATGGACCTTTATATATATATGTATATATATGTATATATGTGTATATATATGTATATATACATATATACATACATATGTATATATACACGTATATATACATATATATACCTTATTATTAAGTTCTGGTACATTCCTCCTATTCCTAGTTTCTTCAGATTTTACATAAAAGAACATTTGAATTTTGCCAAAGGTTTTCTTTCTGCATCAATTCAGATAGTTATGTAACTTTGGGTTCTTAGTCCTGTTTACTACACACTACATTCATTGATTTACATATGTTAAACCATTCTTGCATCCCTGGTTTGAAATCAACTGAATTATGGTGTATGAGCTTTTTAGTGCGTTGTTGAATTTGGTTTGCAACAATTGTATTAAGAATTTTTGCATCAAAGTTCATGACAGAGATTGGTCTATAATTCTCTTTATGTGTGTGTCTATATATATTATTTGCTTCATAGAGTGAGTTCCATAGCATTTATTCCTTTTGTATTTTATGGGAGAACTTGAAGAGTACTAGGGTTCTTCTTTAAAGGTCTGATAGAATTTGGCAATGAATCCATCAGGTCCTGGGGTTTTCTTCGATGGGAGAGTCTTTGTTATGGTTTCAATCAAATTACGTATAATAGATCTCATTAAGTGGTTTATATCTTCCTGGTTCAATTTTTATATCTAGATATTTATCCATTAATCTAGATTTTCCAGTTTGAGAAAAATTTTAAGTCAGTCTTATCCATTTAACTAACTTACCTTATGATTTTGGAAACAGTAATTTGTTCCAAAGAGTGAAGCCTAATGTTTATATTTTGGAAATAAACCAATGCTATGGAACATAAGATCATGCTTCTAAATAACCTTATTAAAGGAAAGAGGGAATAAACAAAAGAGAGGTTATTGAAGCTGATTATAAGCTGGCACATTAAAGAGGTAAAATAAACTGTTCAAATGTATGGTACGATTCAAATGGATGGAAATTTAACAGGGGAAAAATATTGTCGAGGACAGCTTGTCAAAAACTTGCACATAGAATTTTCATTTGATCCAACAATTCCACTTCTAGCTATATACCCAAAAGAATTAAAAGCAGGGCTTGAACTGGTATGTGTATATTCCATATTCCCAGTAACATTATTCACAAAGATGAAAACAATCCAAATGTCCATCCATGGTCAATAGATAAATAAATAATGTAGTGTATGCCAGGCATTGGAACATTGTTTTGTCTTAAAAAGAAATTCTTGACTCAGGCTACAACATGAATGAATCTTGTAGACATTATGTAAATGAAATAAACCAAATATAAAGGATAAATATTATATGTCCTAGCATAATTAAATTATAGAGACAGAAAATAAAATGATAGTAGTCAGGGGCTGGTATAGGAAAACAATTAGTGCTAAATGGGTATAGTGTTTTCAGTGTGGGCCAATGAAAGAGTTATATGCATAGATAGTGATGATGATTGTCCAGCAGTGGAAACATTCTGCTATGTACATTTTATCTAATATATTAGGTTTAAAAAAATCCAGGAAAAATCCCTCCTGAGAGTACATAGCAGACTACTAACAGATCAGCAATGTGGCTGGGTCAGGTGCTTCACATTTGTTATCCCAGAACTGTGAAAGATGAAGCAAGTGGGTCATGAATTTAATGACAACCTGGGCTACATATCAATATCTTGTCACAAAGCAAAATAAAAACAAAACAAACAAAACACCCCAACAATGCAGATCCAAAGTTGTGGTTAACCTATGTCTGTATTTACACTGGGATATGCAAAGCATTTTTTCCTCATCATTCACTTTGCCTTCAGTTCTGGCTCATAAAGAAATGAAAATGAGCATTAAAATAATAATAGAAGTGAAAAGGAAACAGTAAAACATTGTGTAGTGTCTTCCAAGACTCAAAGTTTTTCTCTCACATATCCCCAATACTTAAAAAGTATGAACTTGGATTTCTACATTTTAATCTCTATAAAGAGTTTAATGCCCTTATCTGATTTGGGAAACTTCTTTGCAGCCCTGTTTTCCATCTTAAAAGTTTACTAAGTACTGGTACTGATGTTCACACCTGTAATCCTAGCCACTCAGGACACTGAGATCTGAGGATAGCTGTTCAAAGCCAACCTGGGCAGAAAAGTCTGTGAGACTCTTTTATCTCCAATAAACCACTTTTAAAAAGCTGGAAATGACACTGTGGCTCAAGTGGTTGAGTGCAGCTTTGGGCAAAAGAAGATCAGGGACAGCGCCCAAGCCCTGAGTTCATGCACCAGGACCAGAAAAAAAAAAAAAAAAAAAAAGAGCCAACTCAGATTTTCCATTTCTAGTCTCTAATATATTTGTCTTTATTCTCGTACCATTTTTCCATGTGACTCATTTGACTAATGTTTGCATGCTTAACACTGGCCATTTGTGATTTCTAGCCAAGATCTAGTGGGAAACCAAAGTGATAAGTCTCCTGACCTCTCAGGCATGGGGAAGGATAAGAAAAGAATGAGACAACATTATGGAATGAGATGATGACATTATTTAGCATCACACAAAACCCAAGCACCAGGAGTATGGACCCTATTTAGGTCTAAGCTTCCTACTCTTTCCTAGTCAGATGGAATGGCCTGCATGCACATTTGGATACTGGATCTGTGTTGTTGGGAGACTCCTGGCTCCTCAGGCCATCATTTTCTCAACTCTGAAGTCACATGGCTGCTGCATCCCCAGCAGCAACTGATGGGCAGAGGAGCACCCTGTGGCCTTGGCAACTCCCTTCTCTGTGTTCTGGGACTTTCTCCAGTTTTTCCTTGCTTTTCTACCTTCTAGTCTGTTCCCACGCTGCAGAAGAAGGTAACTCCTGTATACCTAAATGATTTCTGACACTTCAGGGAACCTCTGTCTTGCTCTGAGAACTTTTTGTGTGCAGATTCTCTGAGACTGGGCATGCCTGAGCTTTCAACTTGGCCCTGGATGATACTGAGTAATCCTCTTTCACCTCAGATTTGTTATGGTCTAGGATTTGGATTCTATTCAGCTCTTGTTTTAATAATTAACATTTGAGAAATACTCAAAATATGCCACACACTATTAAGTGCATCGGTTCATTTAACCCACAGGTGAACTTTAGCAGGCAGTTCAGCATAACTGTTAAGCGCAGGACTCTTGGGGTTAAATGGCTCCAGGTCACCATTTGGGGTGTACCACTCCCCAGCTGAGTGACTTCAGACAAGTGATCAGCTTTCTCTCTTTTTCTCTCTTCTCACTCTACCTCTCTTTTAGTCTCTTTTTCATGTCTGTAAAATGGAAGATAGTATCTAGCTGCTGTGAAGTTTAAATAGTGCATATAGAACACCATAAGCAAGTACTCTTCTCTTTTTTTCAGTGAGAAAAGCTAAGCTCAGACATATTGAACAACTTTCCCAACATCAAACTGATACTAAGGGCAGAGTTAGGACCAGCTCCTCAGATCATTAGAATGCTAAGTGGGTGGCCTGGGAAACTCCACTGTACTCATTCATCCAGAGTTGAATTTCCAGGGCTATGAGCTTCTTCTTTTTTTTTTTTTTCAGTCATGGGACTTGAACTCTAGGCCTGGGCTGTCCCTCAACTCTTCAGCTTAAGGCTAGCACTGTACCACTGAGCCATAGCACCACTTCCAGTTTTCTGGTGGTTTATTGGAGTTAAGAGTCTCATGGACTTTCCTGCCCAGGATGGTTTTAAACCATGATCCTCAGATCTCAGCCTCCTGAGTAGCTAGGATTACAGGCATGAGCCACCGGTGCCTGGCCAGGCTATGAGCTTCTCAAGTACTTCATTAGACCACAATTTCTTCCACCTGATAATCTGGCTTAACCCCCTGAGACGATTAAGTCTGGCAACATTCCATGACAACTGTCTTGCTACAGCAATGCAGTGGGGTTCACACTAAGCTTATAGAATCTCTAACGTCTTGTTTTAATAACCTCTTTTTGGAGTAACATGCCATGGCACAAAGAAGAAAAGTAATTTTATAATAATATCAACAAAAGCCTCAGTTCCATACTGATAGGTGACTTACTAGCAACCCTTAAATCTTTTGATATCTTTATATATTTGCAGTGCTGGGGATTGAACTCCAGGTCTCTTGTCTTCTAGACAAGGATTCTACCACTGAGCTATATCCCCAACTGACTTGTGATGCATTAGCTTATAGATCATCCAAGTTTCGCACACCTTCCTAAACCCACTGAATTCTTTGATTAGTGTCAATGAGTTGCCTAATGTGATACTCGTATTTCACACGTAGATATTACCTTTGATGTTCTGCATATCTTGTCCTACCACATACTATAATTATGTTTGTAAGAAATATTATGGGTATATACCATTCATGCAAAAACTCACAAATACATATTGAGCATGCCCCATGTGAACAAACAGTGTCCAGATGAGCACATACTCAGTTCCCTAAAAGTGTCTCTCATGCCTCCCTCCTTCCCATCACTATACCTCCAAAGTTAAGTGCCCACCGAGCTTCTAAAACTATACGTTAGTTTTGCATGCTTTTAAACTTCTTAAAATTATAGTTATATGGTGTTCATTGTCTGTGTTCTGAATGTGTTCTCCAAAGTTCATGTTGGAAACTTAGTCCTCAATTCAACAGTGTTGATAGGTGGATTTTGGTTTTGGTTTTATTTATTTTATTATTTTTTTGGTCGGTCATGGGGCCTGAACTCTAGGCCTGGGCGCTGTCCCTCAGCTCTTCTGCTCAAGGCTAGTGCTCTACCACTTGAGCCACAGCGCCACTTCCGGCTTTTTTCTTTTTTCTTATGTGGTGCTGAGGAATCAAACCCAGGGCCTCATGCATGCAAGGCAAGTGCTCTACCACTGAGCCACCTTCTCAGCCTGGTTTGGGTTTTATTTTTGCACTAAGGGGGTTTGGTTAGAAACCCTTGTGAATATCACAGCCAGTAAGAAGGGGTAAAATATAAGTAGACCATCACAATATAATGTAGTAATGTTAAGACAATTATGACTATTACTTTATCAAAATTACTTTAAATTTTGTAATTTTAATAAATATTTAGTTTTCACAAATGGCTTCCTCCTTTATCAGGGAACTAATCTTCTGGAATTCCCAGAGGTAAAGACTTACAGATCATTTAAGCAGATTTAGAAAGATAAAAGAGAATCACTCTTTTCATGGGGTCTCAGTGAGTAGATCCCATTATGCATCAAAGAAATGTCAATATCATTTCCCACAGGCTTTTCTTCCTGTGTTCCCTTTAAATTGCCCTCAGCCCTTTTCATTTATTACTAATATTCTCTTTCAACCAGCTCCTCCATTCTCTGGCTTTAAGTAAGTTTCATTGGTCCATTATTCCTTTTTCTTTAACTCAATTCCAGTCTTCTCCTTGAGCCTGTTATTTAGGTACATTGATACTTAACCACGCTTCAGATACCTCTACTAACATCAGTTCAACATATTTTTTAACTGGTCTCCACACTCCTCCCCTTTCCTCTTTCTTCTATCCCATTGGAAACCTTACCAACCATTTACGCTGGGGTCCATTTAAAACTCTTTCTCCTTCTTCCCCCTCCAAATGCAATCAATCAGTCTGTTTATCAACCAGATTTGCTAATTCTACTTTATCCATGTCTTGAATCTAATCATTGTCTTTAATTTTAGCTCCTGCTATTTCTTTTTAGGTTATTTCCACTGTCTCCTTCCAGATCTTTCTGAATTCACAGTTTTTTTTTTGTTTTGTTTTGTTTTTCTGGTCCTGGGATTTGAGTTTCTTTTGCTGGAGGCAGGTGCGCTACCACTTAAGCCACAGTGCCTCTTCCAGCTTTTTCTGTAGTTTATTGGAGATAAGAATCTCACAGATTTTCCCCTCCAGGATGGCTTCAAACTTCAGTCCTCAGATCTCAGTCTCCTGAGTAGCTAGGATTGCAGACATGAGCCACCCGTGCCTGGCTCACACTTGTTTTTTGTACTGAACTAAACCGTGATTTAGAAGGTGAATGTGAGTATCACTGGTTATCATCAGTAGTCTTCTATTAGCCATAGTTGTGCTTACCATGTACTATAGTGTTATAAGACACACCTAGGTTGGCCAAGGCCCTTGTAGCACGCTGTGCTATGTGTTCTCATTTTCCTTGTGTGGCATGAATGCAAAGGTTAGAAAGAACCAGCTACAAGATTTGGTCCAAACTCCAGACCCTTGTTGACATGTCTGGCTTCATCTCCAGCACTCTTCATCTCATACTTTACTGCTTAAGGACTGCCATTTCCTGTTGTAACATGTTGCATGCCAACATGTTGCATGTGCAAATCATTGCTTCTTCTTTTGTCTTTCTGGCAAACATCTACACACCTTTTAAACTTTAATTTATATGTCACTTTCTTCAGTGGAGCTTCTCTGAGTTTAAAGGATGAAAGTATTTCAGTCATTGCAACCCATAATCTGCCTCTATTATGTGCTTTCACTGTAACCCATAATCTCCCTCCATTATGTGCTTTTGCTGTAACTCATAATCTAACTCTATTATGGTACCACCATAATGAAGAACATCTTTGGTTTACATGTTTATTTCCTTTGTCAGATTGTAAACTGTTTGATGCTTTTCATCCCCCCCCCCAAGCCTGCCCCCCCACCCAGTGCCTAGCACAAAGAGGCTTAAGAAAAGATTACTGAACCAAGTATAATAGAATAATCTAGTCAGGCGGGCTAGGTTAAGCTGCTGTGACAAGTGACTTAACACAATAAAAGTTTACTTATCTCCTGGTACCAGTGGCTTACACCTATAATCTTAGCTACTCAGGCAGCTGAGATCTGAGGATTGTGGTATGAAGCCAGCCTAGGCAGGAAAGACCATGAGACTCTTATCTCAAATTAACCAACAGAAAACTGGAAGTGGAGCTGTAGCTGTAGGGTGCTAGCCTCAAGTGTAAAAGCTCAGGATTAGTGCCCAGGCCCTGAGTTCAAACCCCAGGACTGAGGGGGGGGAGGTTTACTTCTCAATCAGGCTATTATCAATCAGATTGATGATATTAACACATGCTCCCATAATCACATTGGAGCACTGTGTGTGTGCATATTACCTTTTAAAACTTGTGATAAAGTACACATACAATAAACTTTACCATTTTAACCAAACTGTACAATTTTGTGTCATTAGTTATACTTGTAGTTCTGTGAAACTCATCATTGTGTAGTTCCACAAATTTTTCATGACCCCAAATGGAAATCCCCCCATTCCTTAAGCAGCACCTTCTACTCTCACTTCCCTGTGCTTCTGGAAACCACTAATCTGCTGCACCTAGTCTGCACATTTCATATGAGTGGAATCATATAATACATGGCCCTTTGTGTGTCTGGCTTCTTTCACTAATGTTTTTGATTTTATCTGCATTATGCCCTATCTATGGCTAAAAATACCACATTGTACATTTGTGCATATTTTGTTAATGCATTCATCATTTGATCGATATTGGTAGGGCTTTCCCCTCCATTTTTGGCAATTGTGAGTTGAGCTGATGTTTGTGTTCAGGCTTTTCTTCAAATACTTCTTTTCAATGCTTTCAGATGTATACCTAGGAGCAGAATTATTGGGTCATATGGTAATTCTATGTTTAAGTTAACAATCAAAGTTTAATAAACAACCAGTGTTTCCCACAGTAGCTACACTATTTCTTCTAGCAACCTAAGAAGAGTCCATTCTGTCCACATTCTCATCACTAATTATTTTCCACTAACATTTACTGTTAGGATTATTAGGACTGATATATGATCTTAGCAAATTCACCTCACTCTTCAGATTTTGTTGGGTAAAGCAGGTCACATGATCTTTGTAGTTCCAAGAGAGGTGGGGGGCACCCAGCTCTCCTCTTTCTGACACAGAAAGGTATGAGCTACCCATGCCTAGCATCATGATCTAGACTTTAAATATAAAGTTTCAGCCAGGTGTCGGTGGCTCATGACTATAACCCTAGCTACCCAAGTGGCTGATCTAAGGATTGTAGTTCAAAGCCGGCCTTAGCAGGGCAAGTCCATGAGATTCTTGTCTCTAATTAACAAGTAAAAAACCAGACGTTAAGTTTTGGCTCAAGTGGTAGAGAGCTAGCCTTGAGGGAATAAAGGTCAGGAACAATGCCCAGACCCTGAGTAGAAACAAACAGTCTCCAGAAGGAAAATGAACAGAGAACCACTGAAAGTGGCACAAATATACGCAAAAAGATTTGGATGGAATGGTTGAGTAACCCGAAACAGATAAAAGTATTCTAAGTCCAATACCTTATTTGTTAACTGGTTATAAATATATTTTTGAGATAATATGTAAAAGGAGGTTGCTGTGGGAAACAGATCTCTTCTTTTTAGTACAAAATGCCATGTAGCCAGATCCCACCCAAACTCTGGTGATTAAACTTAACTGCTGGAAGTCCCAATACCTTCGTAAGTAACCACAATAGTACATTTTGTTAGATGAATTAACCAAATAATCATTTTCTGGTGCATCTTCCAAATCAGTCTTTAAAATGAGGGAATAAAAAGCTGCCCAGAATGGTTTTTACTGAGAGGGAACACTTTTTGTAAACAAGCTCTTCTCATCACCAAGCAACTCTCTTCTGGATTTCCCTTTAATGGTGATCATTTCAGCTGGCAGCTGGTGCAACCTTGAATTGATGTTTATTTTTCCTGCTCCCTGATGTGTGGGGGTCATTGCTGATAATAATGGGATTGCTAGTCATTATTATCTGGAGTAATAACACAGCAGACTTGCCTAATGCTCCCCCCGCCCCCTGCGCCACCATCTTGACATTGACTCTGCACACAATTGGGTCACACTAGAGGCACATTAAAGATATTTACATTTTAGAAATCAAAATGACCCATGTGGGGATGAGAAGCGAATGGGAGATAAGCATTGTACACTTTGTCCAGTTTGTAGCTGTGTAATCGATCAATAAACACTCATTGTTCCAACCATCTGGGTTTAAATCTCAGCTCTTCCACTACTAGTTGGATAATATTCCACCCTCCTTTTTGGGGGTGGGTATTTGTCCTAGGGCTTGAACTCAGGACCTTGTGCTGTCCCTGAACTTTTATGTTCAAGATTAGCACTCTAACACTTGAACCATAGCTCCACTTCTAATCTTTTGGTGGTTATTTGGAGATAAGAGTCACACACACACACACACACACACACACACACAAGTCTCACAGACTTTACTGCTTGAGCTTGCTTTGAACTGTGATTCTCAGATCTCAGTCTCCTAAATAGCCAGGATTGTGGGCTTGATCCACTGGCACATGGCTATTCCTTCTTTTAACTGAATACAATAGATTGTTTATAATTCATATGTGTGTGTGTGTATATGTGAGTATGTGAGAGAGATAATATATATGTATATACATTACATATACTAGATATATTATATGTATATATATATATATATATATATATATATATATATATATATATAGAGAGAGAGAGAGAGAGAGAGAGAGAGAGAGACTAAACTCCTATATGCTTAGAACAATATATGGCACACAGCAAATATGAGATAGGTGATGATTTTGATTGTTTCAGGATCATGTTCCTTCTTGACAAAGCACTTCTTCTTCTTCTCGTCTGTCATCTGCTATGACTTAGAAAGCACCCCCTCAGACATTCTATCTTCCCCAGGTTTAAACATAGCTTAAAGGGAATTATAATTGTGTGCTTAATTGCCTTTGTGTTCCAACAGCTAGCAGCTCTGGGAAGGTAGGGACTCAATCCAGTTATGGCTAATTCCTCATGTGGTGGATGACTTATTCGCCTGCCTGTGCCCTGACACTACACAGGCAGCCAAGCTAATTCACTGGAGAATACAGAAAGAGCATCCCTGTGCTGATATTTCCCAGGACTGTGCAAAGACGCCAAAGAAAACCACTGAGTCCCAAACATATGACGTGGGAACAATCTCAGTGGGACCTTGCATCATTGCTGCTTGGGCATGTAGGGGCTGCTGGCTGTCCCATCAGGAGATAACGTACATAGCTGCTTATTATTCCTTGAACCAGCTTCAGAAAGAAAAGAGGGTGAGGACATATTTAGGAACATACTTAGCTAATTGTTATATGGAAATTCAATCACGAGAAGCCACATTTTGAGAGGTAGCATCAGGAATCCTTATTAGAAAGTTGACAGCTGTGAGTGGACACATTTCCCCCTTGCCAAATGACCATCTCACAGGCACTTAATACTGTTTGGAAACTCCGCCACAAAGGTAGTAAAGAAAGAGCAGACAAACAATGTCAACAAACCAGATCAACTCTAATGGAGAGCTGAAGAGGGACGCCGTGGTGACCCGAGGAGAGTCAGGAGACACGGGGCATGGCGCAATGGTGGCTGAGGTGCTGGGGCCTAAATAGGGTCATGGTCAGGGGGCAGGGTCACAGGGAGCTTGAGAGTTCAGTTTCTTGAGTTATGGTATAGATCTGGCAAGTCTAGTAACCTATTGTCCAAGTCCCTACCCCTGCCTCTGGGAATTCAGGTGAAAGTGGGATTTCACCTCTAAGAGTGTTTGGAAATTTCCTATCATCCACCATATTGCCAAGATGTCACCAATTAGAGTCCGTATCCATATTTCATTATCTCGGAACACAAGGGCAGGAACACAGCTGGTTCTCTGAGGAAATGGCAGTAGGAGTAAGATCACACTATCATTTCTGTCTGGAGCCAGATGGTTCCTTAGCACTGGGTCTCCCTTACCATCTGCTTCTTCCTCCGTCCTCTTCAGGCTGACTCTGCTTTACTCTATTCAGTGGAAGAAACACCTCTGGATGGCTGAGGTTTCTTCTCAGTCGAGCTGTTGCTGATCCCAACTTCTAGGGAAGAATCTGGTTGGTTCAAATGAAGCCACATGCTTCACTGTAGCTAATTGAAAACTGCCATGTTTGTTATTGCATGTGTGTTTTGGTAGGTGAGCAATGTACCGTGAACAGCGTCACTTTCCTTCCAAATCTGGGTAAGTCCATCTTCTTTATGAGATTTTCCTGAGCACTAACCCTAAGTCCAGCTGTGGGTTTTTGTTGTTGTTGTTGTTTTGTCGGTCCTGGGGCTTGAACTCTAGGCCTGGGTGCTGTCCCTCAGCTCTTCAGCTCAAGGCTAGCGCTCTACCACTTGAGCCACAGTGCCACTTCTGGTTTCCTGGTGGTTTATTGGAGATCAGAGCCTCACAGACTTTCCTGCCCTGGCTGGCTTTGAACGTGATCCTCAGATCTCAGCCTCCTGAGTAGCTAGGATTATAGGCATGAGCCACCAGTGTCTGGTGTCCAGCTCCTTTTCTATTTCAATATGGGTAAATCTTATATTATCTTTTGTCTTTATGTTTTATTTTTTCAATTATATTTGAGTTCTCTGCATCTGAGGATAGTGACTCATGTGTTCTGAGTTCTCACAATTACAGGTACAGCAATTACAGGTATATAGCATTCAGAATGTTCATGCATTCATTCATTTCATCCTCCCAGTACATACATATTGGATACCTGCTATTGGGTTAGCTCTAGAATTACAACTGTAAATAAAATGGATGAAAACAGTTTACCCTTACTCAATTTATATTCTAGTGGAACCAAAACAGAAAGTAGGTTATCATGAATGACTATATCTAAGAATATAGCAATATTAAGCTGTGATGAATAACCACATATAAAAATCTAAATATAATCAATAGAGCATGGGGTATGCTACATAGTGATCCATGCAATGGGGGAAGAAAACAGAGTTGGGGAAATCATAAGTAACCCCAAAGTCCATGTTGATTGACCTTTTTCTCCTCAAATACTTATTTATATTATTTTATCAACTTTGCCAAACTTGTTTGGTGAATTTTCACTTTTCTTTCTGTACTACCTGTAGACTCCGTTCATTTAAAAAAATACTTCCTCTGTTAATTTAATAATTATTTTAAAGATAGTATGAACACTTGGACATTTTATTCAATACATTTTGGAAGATGGTCTTAAAATCTCAGAGTAGTAGTTATAAACCCAAATGTCCCTTGGACTAGGATGTAGAGAAATAAGGCCTGGGGAGTCTTATTTTCTTAGCAGGCTGGACTCCAGACTTGGATTGCCAGATTTTTCAAGTGAAACCAGAAATCAGATTTTAAAATCTGCCAGCTAATCACATTTAAAAATACATGTGTAGGCCAAATGAGACAATGCTGAGCTGAATCTGGCCTACAGGCTTTCCATCTGTAATTTAATGCCACAAAAAGTACTGGCCATCCTCACAGCTCATTCCTGCTTTTGTGGGACACTTACCTTCATCAAAAAGACCTCATTTTGGGCTGGAAAGTCGGCTCAGTGATAGAGTGCTCTCCTCTCATGCATGAGGCCTTGGGTTTGATTCCTCAGCACCACATAAGTAGAAAAAAGCTAGAAATGGCGCTGTAGCTCAAGTGGTAGAGCACTAGCCTTGAGCTGAAGAGCTGAGGGACAGCACCCAGGCCCAGAGTTCAGCCCCCATGACTGGCAAAAAAAAGGCTGCATTTCATCAATGTTGTTAGGCTGGATTCCCACATGGACAGACTCGGCTATCGCAGCTTAACCAATGTGCTTTTGGTTAACACACTTCATATTTCTGAGCCTAAGTTTCCTTTTCATGGGATGAAAGAGTTATTAGTGAGTCAGAGGGCGTTTGTGGGGGTGGCAGTGGAAATGTTCTCTAATTCAGCTTTCCTACGTCTCTGGCATCCTTACAGAGAGTCACTCAGGCTTGCCAGCAATGGCTCCACCCTGGAATGAGTGGGTCCACCCATAATGCAGGGCACTGTGTAACAGTTGAAACTTACCTGCAGGGATCCTGAGATTTTTTCTTCGAAACAGAATACAGCACAAAACTTTTTTTTTTTTTTTTTTTTTTTTGGTCAGTTGTGGGGCCTCAACTCTGGGCCTGGGCACTGTCCCTCAGCTCTTCAGCTCAAGGCTAGTGCTCTACCACTTGAGCCACAGTACCACTTCTGGCTTTTTTTGCTTATGTGGTGCTGTGGAATTAAACCCAGGGCCTCATGCATGCAAGGCAAGCACTCTACCACTGAGCCACCTTCCCAGCACAAAACAATTGTTGTACCACATACTTCTTCAGCACAAAAACAATGCTGCTTTATCAAGATTATAGAACCAGGAAAGAGAGTGATTGCCAGGACTGGTGAGGGGCTGGAATGATGACTTCGTGATTCATGAGTAAGAGGTGCAGTTAGGCAAAGTGAAAAAGTTCTGGACATGAATGGTGATGACAGTTACTTAATTACATGAATGTGTTAAAAGGAGAAAACTATCCCCTTAATGGCTCAAGAAACAAATTCTATGATATATATATATATATATATATATATATATATATATATATATATATATATATATATCATAGTTATATATATCACACACACACACACACACACACACACACACACACACACACACACACACACATATATAGTTTTATCACAGTTGAAAACAAGTGGTTTTAAAAATGAGCACAATTGTGCCCTATCTGTGGGATGCTCTTCCAGAATTCAGTAACATTTACTTCATTTAAGATGTGTCCTGTTAAAATGTTAATAATGCTACATAAAATTAATTTAAAAGGTCTAGTCTCTGTCTCATACACCACAATGACCTTCAAATGATTGATGGGCAAAATAGGTTTGTCCTGTGGTGCCTTGTTCCTCATGGGAGTTGGGAAAACAGTGAGGAGGAGGTTCTCTATCAAAATGCTACCCTATCAAAAGAAAGGGAATGTCCTACAAGGAGAGAAGCACCTGTAGAGAGGAAGGAAGTGAAATAGTTAGGAATGGGAGATGCCAACAGATTAAGAAAATTGAATGAATATTACATAGAAGCAACCCATACAAGATAAAGTGAGGAGACAAAGATGCTAGGCTTTTGGTTAAAAAAACTGAGCAAAGAACTGGGACTCCGATAAGGACTGATCATCTCGGGGAGATATAAGTTGCCACCACAAAAACCAAACTTTCTAAATAAACCATGTTGGGCCGAACTCGTGAGAGAAGCTGTGTAACTAATCCACATCCTGTTGGAGCTAAGATTTCCTCATTGTAAAGCAATGTGGCTGTACTTTTATTGGCGGACCAGGCCATTATGAGAACTTGTACTACCAGAAAAATGTGGAAGGGCAAGATTATAGGTTTAAATTTCAATAAAGCCCCTGAAGAGTCCACACAAAAGCTACAATAGGGCATAGTGTGATGGAAAGGTATTAGTATCAGTCAGAAATCTGAAACAGGTGGTACCTGAATATGTCAAGTCATAGTTAGGTAAATCTACATAGAGTGGTGATATGGTTAGGCACCAATTGTAGCAGACAGCTATTCCGCCCCCTCTCCCCCACTTCCCTGTCTGAGAGACCAGAGGGATGGCTTTGTAGATACCAGTAGGAGAGAGGCTGTCCAGCAGGCCTTCATTAAGGAGCCTGACCTATGTGGACCCAGATAACCAGCAGAGCAGAGAGAGTAAACACAGGATCTCTGTCTGCTTTCTACCCTCAGTACCACTGGCTCAGCCACTGAGGCCTGAAGGCCACAGGCCTGCGTCCTGCAACTCTGGGAGGGTGGGCTCCTAGGACTCCATGGAGAATATGAAGAACAGATTTGACAAAGGAAGACTATACTTTACAGGGTAAATATGACACAGAATGCAGGGTGCTAGAAGTCAGGCTGCCTCATTTGAATACTGGCCCCACCACTTGGTTGTTGATTGTCTTACCTTATAGAGGGAGTTATCCTCACTAAGGGGATAGATATGACCTAACAATCACTCCTTGCTCCCTTATTACCTTCTATTTTAGAGTCTACAAAGTTAAAGACCCACTTCCAATGCTCCTTTGCAGCCAGGAATGGCCAAGAGGCACTGTTTTGACCAGTAGAACCAAAGTGGAAGTTAATAGGAGGGTTTGGGGAAATGTTTTTGTTTTCTGACAAAAGAGCAGATGGAACCAGTTTTCCCCAGCTTCCTCCCCCAGCTCATGTTCTTGCTGAACTGAGCTAATCATTTTGTGACCATGAAGGAGAGACCTAAAAAGCTCTGAGACTCTGACCTTGACATCACTGAGCCATGAGTAAGTGCCAACAGCTACTTTCCTTTGGATTAGTTTTATTCTCAGTATGAGAGAAGAAGGCAGGTGGTGGTGGAGAGCACAAAAACAAGTTGGCATTAGTGCAATTTTCTGTTATTTGAAGCTGAAAACACTAAGTCAATCAATCAAAGTCATGAAATTTTGTAAATGGCAGAGCCAGTATTTGTGCCCAGGTAGTCTGACTTTCAGGTCTGTCAGTTTATGAAACACTCGGCACTGAAGTACTGAGTAAGCACTCAGTATTACTGTCAACAGTAATAATGTAGATCAGGTGTCACAGGAATGCCTAATAAAGGATGCAGTGGCACTGCTGTGAGGTGACTTGGGGAAGCTTCCCCCCACCCCCCGCAAAAAAAAAGACTAGTTTAAAAATGGAATCATGTATCAGACAAAAATCACTTAGAGCCAAGTGCTATGGTTCACACCTGTGATCCTAGCTAGTCAGAAGACTGAGATCTGAGGATCCCAGGTTGAAGCTGCAAAGTCCATGAGACTTTTGTCTCCAATTAACCACCAAAATGCTCCTCACTATGGAGTTGTACCTCAAGTGATAGAGTGCCAGTCTTGAGCAAAAAACGCTAAGGGACAGTGCTCAGGCCCTGAATTCAAGCTCCAGGCCTAGTGTGTGTGTGTGTGTGTGTGTGTGTGTGTGTGTGTGTGTGTGTGTGTGTGTGTGTGTGTGTGTGTGTGTGTGTGTGTGCATGCACGTACACACACACACAATCTCTTAGAAGGCAAGAGAAGAATCTCCAGGACTGGAAGGGATTAAGACCTGCAAGACAAGTCTATCAGCTAACCAACAGCGTGTTTTGCTTTTTTTTTTTCCACCCTTTTCTCAATGCCCTGCAGCCAAGATTTTCCATGCTTTCTTTCCGCTAAACCCAAAAATCTACCTTCGTAAAATCAAGATCACTTCTTGTCCTTTTGTACCAAAGTCAAATGTGTAATACCTAGTTTGGCCAGCAGGTGTCAGCATCTATCACAACATGAGCCATTGCTTAAACCCTCCACATTCAAATTTGAAGATTCAAATTCAGTAAAACAAACCAAGATTTCTAGCTTATTAATACTTAAAATGTTGTAATTCCATTTCTGACTTCCCACTCCACTGGATATGTATATATATATAATATATTTCAAACATTTGAAAATGTAAAGAAAAACTTGAAAGTAGAGGCCGTCTAGTTGGTGAAAAGATGATTACTTTTTTATATAAAATCATTGATTGATGTATCAGTTCTTTATTGGCCCCCATTATTCTGTATATCAATGATTTTTTGTAAAGCCATAACTGGAGACTCCAGTAGTAGAATTTCCTACTAGTTAGTTGTAGGAGAAGATCAAGCCTGCTGTTAGACACTGAACTCACTTTCTGTAGTCATATTTGGATCATCTTAGAACCCAGGAAGGGCTAGGCCACTTGCCAGACATGGATTACTCTTACTGTATCAATGCCTCACCTGTGTAATCCCAAAACAAAGGATTGTTGGCTGTCACCAGATGCAGGGTTTGTGACACTTCCCTTTAAGACTAAGTGAAGAGTCTCACTTAGGGTCTTTGATTTCAGAATAAGAATTTCTGGACAAGTCACAATGGTAAGAAAACTTGGCAGAGCTTTATTGAATAAGTAAGCAAGCAGCAAGCAGACAAAAAGCAGACAAACAAGCAGAAAAGAAGGGGCACTCTCTAAAAGAGTGTGGGTACTCTCGAGGAGAGACACATACACAGCTCCTTGGCTGTTAAGGGTATTTCTATGGTAAAGGCAGGGTGTCTGACTTTAACGTTATGCAAAGATAGGTGTTTTACCTTGGCTTTAATTACTCTCAGTGTTGCAATTTTCTGAATTCCTGGATGTTTGGGATATTCTTTCCAGGTAAGAATGCATCCTGCCATAAAATAAATCCTTGTCCTTGAAATAAGGAAGCACCCTGTCATCTGCATTTTGGGTAGGAGTTTGCTTAAGTTTTGGGGGAGTACTTCTCTCAGAAAGGTATATATTCTGCCAGTTTGTTAATTCTTGGTGTGAGAAATGCATCTTTCAGGCAGGAATTTATCCTCTTGCCTCTCTTTGAAGCAAAGACAGAGCTTCTGTGTTTCTAAATACCAGGTTTCTGAGTTGCCTTCACCAGGCCTCATTTTTCCTCAATGTATCCTGCCTCAAGACCACCTGTGATGCCAACTCCAGCCAGCTCCGAGCACACCCGTGACTGGAGACTATGTAAACTATTCACACCTTCTCCTCCTCTCCACCAGTGCTCCCCATTTAATCTAAGGCAAATGTCTCTAACCTGAAGGCAGATGATGTACTGAAGTGCTGTGTGTGCCTGTGGCTGCCATGTCATAAATCTCCTTTTTCTACACACCACGATGAGTTTTTATTTGGCATATAGGGACAGGTGGCCAAACTTGACATATGGAGTTTGGGCCTGGAGACTAAAACTTCATTTCAAAAGCAGCAAAAATTCCTTTGCTGGAAATGTCCATCATATACTGAAAGGAAATCAGCTATGTGACAAGGTAATATACTTGATTCAAGATGATTAAACATGTGAAAATGCAACTAAGAAACTTGAGGGGATGAGTGAGGTTGGCTTAGATTTGGGGGAAAATAACGGAAGGTGTGACACTGATCAAGACTCATTGTATATATGTAGAGAATAGTTAGAAAATTATATTCTCTTTAAATCATGATACGTTTATGTTTTCACTCTTAAAACTGAGAGGTTGTTCTGTATTTGACAAGAAATGCAGTTTAAAAGCAAAATCACTTGGTACTCAGCAGTGTATCTATAGTAGAAGCTTTTCTTTCTTTTTTGGTTTAACAGCAATATTTTAAGTTTTTAAAAGCCATTTACATGAAGTGTTATTCTGCTGTTTCTGTCATTAAATACATCATCAAATACGCTAAGCACTTCTACATATCTAGAAGATCTAAATAGTTCCCACATGAACTTGTCTGCTATACACACAGCACAGTAAATAAAAGTTCACAGGCAGTAATGTTAAAAAAAAAAAAGGAAGAAGAAAAAAATCCCCTTTGTACAACTATATAAAGATAATAGAAATACTTAAAAAATATACATAGTGAAAATGTCAACTAACAATGAGTCCAATAACCTCTTGACACACGTCTCAAGTCTCTGGGTACAACATAAATCTACAGACACCTACTGTTAGAGGCAAAGATCATCAAAAGTCTACATTTCCAGGAAGCACCTGTCTCTTTAGTAGTCTCCCAACTCAAAATTTTGAAAAAATTCTCCCAATGTTTCTTTCATTATAGTTTTATTTTTACAAATGACTTTCTATATTCATGGGTGAAGAGCTTAATTTGCTTAGGACTGTCCAACTCTTTTTTGCTAATCCCCTCTAGTGAGAACTCCCTCTTGTTTTTCAACTATCTTTAAATAGTTGTATAAAAGAGTTGCCATTTAACAAAGCAGTTTATGAATACACTCTATCTTGATCAATGTCACCACTTTCAACACTCTTCAGAACTCCTGTTTACTCTTAAAACATTCTGGTTTTGTTGATGGTTATCAGTTATTGGTTGTAGAGGTGGAGATCCTAAATTCTTGGTATCTCCAAGAAGGGATTATATGAACCTGAACACATACACACATACATACACTCACACACACACACACACACACACACACACACACACACACAGTGGCAAAGCAAGGAGAGGGAGTGGGACGGAAGAGAGAGAGGAGAGAAAGAAGAGAATAGAATGCCATGAAAGGAAATACAGCTTGGAGCTAGGTGGCTCAAGAGCCAACATTTGATTGGGCATTTCAGTTTTCTAGAATTTGGTGTGTGGGAGGAGTTCATGGTAATGAATGAGGGATTGTGACTTTTGGAAAGAATCTGTGAATGAACATTGCCATCCCATGGTTTGAAGTACATGTAAGAGATGGAACCCATATTCATGAAGCCTGAAGTAGGAGTTTGTTGCACAAAGGTCAGGACTTAAGGACTTAAGTTGCTCCTTAGATGTCAAACTATAAACTGACCACTAATTATCCCCAAGGAGAAGTGACTGTGAGAGGAAAGATGTGTCTAAGTAGGGGGTGTCAGCATCCTTTCTCTTTAGCAGCCTCAGTTCGAGAAGTACTTAGCTGAGCACCTTATCCTACCCTACAAGTGCTTGAAATTATGGATTCTAAATTTCAAAGCCACTGTTATATTCATTCTGTTTTATGAACCCCCAGACTTTCTTTCTTTCTTTCTTTTTTCTTTTTTTTCTTTTTTTTTGTCGGTCATGAGACTTGAACTCTGGGCTTGGGTGCTGTCCCTGTGCTCTTCAGCTCAAGGCAAGCATTCTACCGCTTGAGCCACAGTGCCACTTCTGATTTTCAAGTGGTTTATTGGAGATAAGAGTCTCACAGACTTTCCTGCCCAGCTGGCTTTGAGCTGTGATCTGAGTAGCTAGGATTACAGGCGTGAGACACTGGCACCTGGCCAGACTTTCTGTCATTGTCTCTAGCAGTACCTCTAGGCCTTAACTAAGGCAATTATGGAGTGGGCTAGCACCCCATGATTTAAGTACATTCTCTTTCAAATCTGAACCATTGATAATAGACCGATGAAGATCAATCATGGAAAAAGCTTTAAGAGATAAATGGCAAAATGTACCAGAAATGGAAAAACAAGACAAAGTTTTTTGTGTAATGTCCCTTAAAAAAAAACAAAAAGCAAAACAAAACAAACAAAAAAAACAACAACAGCCGGGCACTGGTGGCTCATGCCTATAATCCTACTACTCAGGAGGCTGAGATCTGAGGATCATGGTTCAAAGCCAGCCCTGGCAGGAAAGTCCGTGAGACTCTTATCTCCAGTAAACCACCAGAAAACTGGAAGTGGCGCTGTGGCTCAAGCGGTAGAGTGCTAGCGTTGAGCTAGCTGAGGGATAGAGACCAAGCCCAGAGTTCAAGCCCCATGACCAACAACAACAACAACAACAAAACCACCTAACAGTAACAATTTGAATATAATAAAAACAAGGATGATAGGCATCCATGTGGGCCTTTAACATCTTACCTAGAGCAATTTCTATTAAGCTGCTATCACTGACTTTTAAAAGCCCACAGAATCTTTTAAGACAAGGAAATTTTGTAAATGAACCAGTTACAAACCCATTCAAGATTATTTTCCTTCCACAGCACTATTGGAGCAGCCTGTTAGTTTATTTTCTGCAATTAATGAATTCTGCTTTTCTTAAGCTGAATGTCTGATTGCCTGGAACTACAGAAGCCTCCCCCCCTCCCACCCCCGCCCCCCAACAGAAAGCTGTCTGCAGGGTTTATGTTAATACAAACCTGCAGGTGGCAAATGACTGCTGTTTGGAATGAAGGCAAATGACAGCTTTGAGACCATTGAGATGCATTAGGGCTCTTGATCTGAGAGAAAGCAAAACACTGACGCAAGAAAGAAATTGGTTTTACTGCCATTTATAGACTAACAAGCACCCCAAGGTCTCTTTGTGAACCTTGGGTTCTTGGATCCAGCCATTTTTAAAGCCATTCTTTACCCCACTCTCAAGTCTCCACCTCAGTGGGATACGTGAATTAATGAACTCCTATGGGAAAGAATATCCTTTAAGTCTGTGTCAACTCATCTCTACTTCCAAAACTTCATAAATCATTCAAAGCAAGAATTCTTCACAGCAGGAACTAATGCTTTTGGAGCTCTGCTTTAATTTTCTATCTCTGTTGGAGTTGCAAACGATATCTTTGCTCAGGCTCCTAACTTCTGGTAAAAATGATCTAACCAGCGCATCTTGGCCACGTGCTGGATGATAGGAAATTGGGTTTAACTGACACCATCTTGTTTTCATGGTGGAGGAGGGTGAACTCCTACCCCCAGGTGATAGGCATGCCTGAATTACTAGAGGCAGGGGAGGGGACTGGCTGATGGGTTACTGTGCCTTAAACACTGGAGACTCTTGAGTTCCCTGTGATCTTATCCCCTGACCCTGACCCTAATCTATTTAAGCCTGGACCAGCTCAGGTGCCATTATGCCATGTCTCCTAGCTTTCCTCTGGTCACCATGGCGTCCCCCATTGCAGTTGTTCTGGTTTGTTGGTATTGTTTTTCTGCTCTTTCTTTCCTCTCCTACTCTCCTGGCGCAGTTTTCTAACAGTGTTAAGTATATTCAAGGCAACTGCAGGTCTTGTGACAAGAGTCCACCTGCAGTCACTGGCTCTCCAATAAAGACTCCCAATTCGACCTTTCAAAATGTGGCTTCTCTGTTTCTTGCCGATCAAGTTCCCGTGCAACACTGGCAAGGAAGATATTAAGGTGGCACGTCCATTTTATTGACAAATATTTGAAATCTCTATGGATGAGATGCCACTAGCTAGAAACTGTACAGAGAAGTTTCTAGTCTGCAAACAGCCTTATGTTCTAAAGGTTCCTTCTAGTGCAATTGTTTGGAAGCCAGAAGAAACCTTGAAACATAATGAAGTAAGGAGGTCAGGTCTGGCTGGCGCCATATTGGCTACATGGTTGGATGGCAGGGTCTGGCATCTTGTCTTCATGCTGGGGGAAGAAAACCCCCTGCCCATCACCTGCCTCCCAGGTGATGGGTGTGCCCAGATCCCTGGAGGAAGGGGTGGGCACTTGGCTGATAAGTTACTGAATCTGTCAGTCTAATGCCTGGGACTGGGAATTTCTGTGAATCTGCCCCCTGTGCTGACCCTATTTAGGCCCAGACCAGCCACGTGGCCATTATGCCCTGTCACGTGTGTCTCCGTGATGGTGTCCTGTGTCCTGTCTCTTGGCTAATCTCGTCATCATGCTGTCCCAATCCAGCTCCCCATTGGAGCTGAATTGGATTGTTGGTATTATTTTAGTTCTTTCTTTCCTCTTTAGCCTGTTTCCTAGCTGTGTTATGTGTATTTGGGGGCTTCAGGCCTTTGTAGCAACAGGCGGCCTACAGCCTGTTATCAGTATAATAAAGACTCCAATACTCAGTGTTTCAAAATGTGGCTTCTGGGATGATTCACCTTACAACAATGGCAGCTGAGTTTGGGTTCTCTGTCCAGTAAAAAGCATGTTTTAACTCCTGTTGAGGCAGGATAGATAGATAGCATAAGGGATGCTGAAAGGAATCTACCACATGTTTCAGTCAGAATTGTTTATTTGGAGAGCCAAACTGCCAGGCTGCACTCTAGAGTAGAATGTAGTGTTAGAACCAGGTTAAATTAAACAAATAGAGTATTAATTAGACCAAGGAAAAATGAAATTTAACTGGGACAAACAAGTCCCAGGGACCTGAGAAAGATAAGTACAGACCCTAGCAATGAAGCAAACTGAGGCCTGGTATTTACTGAAACTGGCAAAATGAGTAAGAGACTTGAAGGGCAGAATCTCCCTCTAGAGAAAAACTCCAGGATAGTCATTAAAAGGAAAAATTCCAAAGATAAAAGACTTGAAGTAAATTGTGAGTTAAACACCCAGGTATTGGAATTTGGTAAATAACAGTGAAACTAAGAAAGAACCAGAAAACCTGGAAGGTGGTTTGATTTTGGTATGTGATAATTAAGAAATCTAGAATATGGGCTGGGAAGTTGGCTCAGTGGTAGAGTGCTTGCCTTGCATGCCTGAGGCCGTGGGTTCAATTCCTCAGCACCACATAAGCAAAAAGAAAAAAGCTGGAAGTGGTGCTGTGGCTCAAGTGGTAGAGGGCTAGCCTTGAGCTGAAGAGCTGAGGGACAGCACCCAGGCCCAGAGTTCAGATCCCACGACCTGACCAAAAAAAAAAAAAAGAAATCTGGAATGTGGTTTTTGCTTCAAGGACTTATACTTTTTTTTTTTTTATAGAGCCTGTAATTGCTATTTCACTAACTTGCTTCTTTGATGGGAAGATTTGGGATAAAGACTGCCTTGTGACTTATGGCCTTGGTTATTGGAATGACTGGAATTATAATCGCCATTTTGTAATCACTAACTGCTAACTCTGCTTCTGTAACTTGCTTCTTTGCTCATCATGAAACTACCACTGGCCACCTGTGAGTGGCACCCCAGTCCCCCATGGATCTTGCCTTTAAATACCCTGATCTATTTGACTTTATTGCTGGTCTTCACTGTCTTGGTACAGTGAGGGGTAGCTGCGGCATCAATTAAGACTCCTAGCCTAATTGACCAAGTGTTGGGGTGTCTTGTTGGTAAATAAGGGTACTACACTGGGTCTGAGTGGTGCCATCTTGGTGGATGGTGGAAGACTAGAGGAACCCCCCCCCCCCCGCCCCCGCCCCAGGTGATAGGTGCCTGAATTCCTAGAAGCAGAGGCAGGGAGTGGAACAATAGGTTCCTGGACCTGCCAGACCTGTACAATGAACTTAGGAGATTCTTTGAACTCTGGAGCTTCCTGTGACCCTGCCCCCTAACCATGACTCTATTTGGGCCCCTCCACACCCCTGCTGCCATTGAACCACGTGCCTGCTGTCTCCTGACTCTCTTCCGGTCACCTTGACATCTCTCTTCAACTCTCCATTAGCGTTGATCTAGTCTGTTGAGATTGTTTTTCTGCTCTTCACTACCCTTGTGGCTCAGTTTCCTAACAGTATTAAGTGTATTTGAGGCTGCAAGTTTTTTGAGGGGGTGTAAGTCCATTCTCAGTTGCTAGCTTTCTAAGAAAGACTACCAATTCAACCTCTCACAATGTGGCTTCTCTGTATCTCATGAACAAATTCCCATATAACAGACTTAACCATTGTTGAAGAGGGGTACCAAGTAGCACCAAACAGTTGGACATACAAAGAGCAAGGAGCGGTGCGGGGGTGGGGTGAGGTGGGGGGGGTGGCTAGGGTTTAAATATAGTCGGGTATGAGGGTTTGGGATTTGTAATGTCCTTGCAATTGTAGCAAAGGACCTGTCTTGGATTTGTGATGTCCTTGCAGCGACAGCAGACAGTCCTGCACTTTCAGATAAGGTCAGGGGTAAAGCTTTGCTGAGAATAAGTCAAGGACAGGGAGGAGATTATCAGGAGGGCTACCCAGGGGAGGGGTATGGTCAATGGGCCAGGGATGCAGCCATGGAGTTAGGAGTTAGCAGAACAAAGCAGATTCCTGACAGGAATCTATAATCTTAAAACACGAAAGCCCACTCTCCCACCCTTCTTCCAGTTGACAGATGCCTAAATTCCTCAAGCAGACCACAGCTGACTAAGCAGGGGTTTGTTCAAACTATAGGTTCCCAGAAATAGGCCCGTGAAATCAACTTCAGGCAGAGACGATAAACTGAGGCAACACTTGGGAGAGCATACCATCCAACCACCTTTGACCCTACCACTATTGAATTCTCTGCTTAAGGACGCCCCCACACACCCCTGCCCCCATTACCTCTCATGACTCTTGACTCTCCCCAGGTCACCATGGCTTTCCTCTTCAACTTTCCATTAAAATTGATCTGGAGCTGGGAAGATGGCTCAGTGGTAGAGTGCTTGCCTGGCATGCCTGAGGCCCTGGGTTCGATTCCTCAGCACCACATAAACAGAAAAAAAGTCAAAAATGCCATGGCTCAAGTGGTAGAGTTCTAGCTTTGAGTCAAAGAAGTTCAAGGACAGTGCCCAAGCCCTGAGTTCAAGCCCCAGGGCTGGCAAAAAAAAAAAAATCTAGTCTGTTGAATTTGCTATCTGCTCTTTCCTTATTCTAATACCCTCATGACTCAGTTTCCTAGCATTCCCATCATCAAAACTGTTCAAGCCATTGAATTCAGAGTATCCTGCCTGTAAGACTGCCATATGGTTCAGACAGAAAAAGAGTTTATTGGGGAGAGCAAATTGCTGGCCTGCAGGAGAGAGAAGAGAAGAAAAAGGAGGGACATGTGGTTGGGTGGTATTATATAGGGAAAGGTGGATGGGGAAGTGATCTCAGAGTCTGGGGAACCTCTCACTGTCCAAAGGAGATGGGAGACCGGACAGGAACATGGAAACATTTGGCATGACGTAATGGTGCCTGTGCTGTTCTGTACCTAATAGGGTCAGCTCAGGGGGCAGGTCACAGGAAAACTCGCAGTCTTAGGCACTGGACTGACAGGGTTACCATGACTTGACTCTCTCCAAGTTACCATGGTGTCCCACTTCACCTCTCTATTGCAGCTGAATTAGTTTGTTGGTATTGTTTTTCTTCTTTCTTTCTTGTCTGGCCTGTTTCCTAAGTGTGTTAAGTATATTTATGGGCTGCAGGCCTTTGTAACAATTGGCTGCCTGTAGATTGCTATCGCTTCAATAAAGACTCCAAGATTCAACCTCTCAAAATGTGGCTTCTGCGGGTTCTTTCACCTTTCAGGACATTGGCTATTAATTTCGGAAGGAAGAGAGTGTACTTCCCCTTGAAGGCAGATGGAATCTCCAGCAACTACTTAGAAAAGATGTCAATGATATCATGTCCGAATGTGTTTTCTCAAACACAAAAGGCTGGAGGGACTTCTTAGTCCTCATGGTGTTCTCTGAGCTCACACAAATTTCAGTATCATCCAAAGGTTAAGTAACTCATCCAAGGTCAGTCAGCCAGCGAGTAGTCTCGCAGAACTAAGATCCAGACTGACTGTGGCTGTCTGTTCTTGATTTGCAAGGCAGAACATCAGTTTTTATAAAAAGAGAGATTGGGTGCACTTCCCTTGGGGAAGACTCCAGAGATTAAAGTGTAATGGGAGTGGTCCTGTGAGGCTGGATGGAACTGGAGGGGTTGTGTTCCCATTAAATACTTCTAGGGCCAGTGTTGTAAGAATCCAGCAAGCCAGTGCGCAAGACAAGGGTCCTGGGCTGAAAGGGTGGGAGTCCCAAGGTCCACTGAAGGCCAGGAAGACTTTGGGCGTCTGATAGAGGCCGTAGACTAAGATCTGGTTCTGTTCTCCTTGGAGGATCTTAGATAACCCCAGGGTTTGGACAGACAAGTGGGCAGATGTGCAGGGAGCCAGAGAGCGGCTGTTCCATTTCTGAGCTCCTCAGTGATGTAAGCCACTGTAACTGGCAGAGAAGCTTGGCTGCTTTGTCATGATGAGCTATCATTCTCCTGGGCTCATTAAGCAAGTTCAAGGACCTTTACTGCTTTGTTGACTGAAGGGTAAAATGAAAGTGAGTTTTTACACTTGTGCAGCTTAATAATTAATAGGTAGAGAGTTCTGAGCTCCTTCATGTAAGGCTAAACTCCCTGAGATTGCTAATGCAATCAGTATTTGAGTCCCCACGATGCACTAGTGCTGATGTGGCTGTTCAGTAACTAAAACAGATATAGTGTTCCCTTTCTGGATCTAGTGGAGTGAGGAGATAACAAACACAATAAATGCCTGACTTACAGAGAGAGAAAGAACATCTAGTGTGGTTTACAGAAAACAGGATTAAGAAGTTGTGTCCATCCACTTTACATTATTGTAACAAATACCCAAGACAGATTCATTGATAAGGAGAAAGGTGGGTTTTTGGCTCATGGTTTCAGACTTCTCAGCCCATGGTGGCTTGGCCCTGGCATGTTGGGCCTGTGGCAACACATCCCATCATGGCAGTATGGGTGAGGGGCAAGTTTTCCTCTTGGCAATTGAGGAAAAGGAGGGGTAGAGTTCCCAGCATTCCCTTGGAGGATATACTCCCAGTGATCTGACTTGCTGAAACTGGACCCCTTCCCACCTCCTCAAAGTTCCACAAGCTGTTCAACAGGCTTTTGATACATGACCTCTGGGGAGATATAAGGTCCAAAGTATGAGACCGGTACCAGTGGCTCACATGCATAATCCTAGCTATGAACAAGGCAGAGATCTGGAATATCACTGTTTCAGACTCGCTGAAAAAGGCAGAAAATGGGCAGGAAAAGTCCACTGGACTCTGCACTCTATCTCAAAATAACTAGCAAAAAACAGAACTGGAGGCATGGTTCAAATGGTAGTGTCAAATGGTAGTGACAGCTGAGTAAGCAAGCTGAGCAAGTGTGAAGTCCTACTGAAGTCACACTCTAGTAATGGTTTTATTTTTGTTTTGCTTTGTTTTGTTTTCTCTAAAAACCCTATAATGTAGTAGACGTGTAGGGGATCTTGTATTAACTCACTGGGATTGCTAACACAGTATCTTATTTAATAAGTATTTGAGTAGTCAATGTACTATCACTGGTCTGGTCTGTTCGGTGCTAGCACATTGGTCATGCTCCATTTATTTTTAAACTTTAAATTAATTTTTATTGATACATACAAGCATAAATGTTATATATATATGTATATATATATACATATATATATATTAATGGAGTACTATGGGGTGTTTCCATCCATCCATTATGCAATTTTTAAACCAGGTCATAGATCCATGTCTTCAAAAAATCTATCATTTATTAACTGTGAAACATTCAAAATCTTTTCTTCTAGCTTTTTGAAATACACAGTGCATTATGGCTACCTATGGTCACCCTACTGTGGAATAGCCCACCAGAACTCCTAACCCTCAGTGTCACTTAGCAGCCATTGATCAATCTCTACATGGGTACATTTGCAGTAGGGGTATCAATGGAGCAGAAATTTGAAGGTGGCAGAATACATCTTGCAGATACCTATGGCAAAGTGATTCGGGTGAAAGAAGGAGCCAGTGCAAAAGCCCTGAGGTGGGAATGTGCCTTATGTGTTCAAGGAACCATAAGAGATGTGGAACAAAGTAAGTGAAGAGAGAGGCCAGAGGAGTGGCAGTGTCAGCTGGTGAAGGATCTTTGTATGGGCTTCTGCTTTCTCTCTGAATTAAATAAGGACTAGAAATTTTCTTATCATATGACCATCACCATGGTCTTACTTGCCCACTATTATCTCAGAGCAGTATGTAGAGATGTTGGCTCAGACACCAAGTTGTCATGATGGCCAAATTGTAGGAAGATATAGTAAGAGGCCAGCATGAAGGACTTCTTGATCACATACCTCTGCTCCAGATGGCCTTCACTGATGGGTCTCCCACGAGAGTGGGGGGCTCTCTATGGTCTCCATGGGTCCCTAGATTTGCCTCATGAGAGCACCAATCCATTCTATTTGTCATGGATCTGGCAACCTTCCCTCAGAAGCTCAGTTCCCTGGAATTAGAATACCCATTTTATGTATTTATTTTCCCATGAGAGGGCACACAAACAGAGGGAGGACAAGTGAGAAACTGTAATGATAGTATTCAATGAACTCAATGTAAAAACTGAACTATGTAACGAGGGTAGGGATGGGCTGGGGTTAAATGATGGAAGGGGTGGCGTTGATCGAGATACATTGCAATAAGAGCCTGCCTTATGGCATTGAAACCTCTTTGTACAACCACTTCATAGAAATTATTCAGATAATAAGTATAGAGGCTATACTTGGACTAACCTACAATATCTACTATATTATCTATTGCTAAAATATAATTTTAGCATGGCTATTCCAGATGTTGTTATCTGATATTCTAATGATTTATTTATTCATTTGTTTGTTTGTTTGGTGCCAGTCTTGCCTGGGGCTTGAACTCAGGGCCTGGGAGCTATCCCTGGGCCTCTTTGTGTTCAAGGCTAGTGCTCTACCACTTGAGCCACAGCCCTACTTCTGGCTTTCTTCTGAGAAGTTTATTGGAGATAAGGTCTCATGGAGTTTCTTGCGTAGGCTAACTTCTAACTGTGATCCTCAGATTTCAGCCTCCTGGTTAGCTAGGATTTCAGGCATGAGCCACCGGTATCTGGTGAATGCAGTCTTATTTTAGACTTGAGAGAATAAAAACCTGGATGTTGTGATGACAGAGTATTAGCTTTCCTCTGCTAGGCATATAAGGGTAAAAAATATTGGACACAATGTATGGCAGGCAATGTATGTGGCTCATCACGGCACTTCTTCCCGTATGCCCTGGGTACCCACTCACCAATGAAAAGATCCAGGTAAATACACAATCCCCTAGGCAATCAAGGGAACCCCAGGCAACCAAGGGAAGAGATAGGAGGAGCCCCTACTAAAGTAATTGCTCTTGCAAATGACTCCATTGGACTCATCTTTTGGAGGCTCATCTTTTGAAGAGTCTGTGTGTGTGTGTGTGTGTGTGTGTGTGTATGTGTGTGTGTGTGTGTGTGTGTGTGTGTGTGTGTGTATGTGTGTGTGTGTGTGGTGTGTGCCAGTCCTGGGACTTGAACTCAGGACCTGAGCACTGTCCCTGAGCTTTTTTGCTCAAGTCTAGCACTCTACCATTTGAGCCACAGTGCCATCTCCAGCCTTTTTTTTTTTTTTTTTGCCAGTCCTGGGACTTGAACTCAAGGCCTGAGCACTGTCCCTGAGATTCTTTTTCACTTAAGTCTAGCATTCTACTTGAGCCATAGCACCACTTCAGGCTTTCTCTGTGTATGTGGTACTGAGGAATCGAACTTAGGGCTTCATGCATACAAGGCAAGCACTCTACCACTAAGCCATCTTCCCAGCCCCCCAGTTTAGCTTTTTACGGGCTCATTAGAGATAAGTCTGACAGACTTCCTGCCCAGGCTGGCCTTGAACCAAGATCCTTAGACCTCAGATTCCTGAGTAGCTAGGATTACAAGTATGAGCCACTGACACCTGGCTTAGCAGTCTTTTGATGGTTTCCTTTCACTGCTTTTCTTTGACTTTTAAATAAACTTGCTCTGTCCACTTTTAACACTTCCCTGCCATTTAATTCTTTAATTCGCAGGGAAACACAAATCTGTACCGCTAGATGGCATCAGTGTTTACATGTATTTGGCAGGAAGCCTCTGGCTACAGTCTTGTCTTACCTCTGGCTCCTCTTATTGGCAGCACTGGGATTTGAATTTGGAGTCACATTTTTGAGGGAAGTGTCTACCACTTGATCCCTGCTCCCAGCTGGTTCATACAGTAATCAATTATTTCTTAATCCCAACTTTCACACCCCCATAGCCCAGAAAAAAGAATTCTGAGAGTGTAACTTCTCAAGGTTTAAGGAACAGAGCTCATGAAAACCTGGGCTTGCTGGCTAATAATGGGCTGATGAACACCTTTCATTCTTGTCATGGAGTGTGACCAAGACAGTTTATCTAACATTGCCTCAGGATTATTTTGTCTCCCATTCTTCATTCATTCATTTAACCAACAAGTACAAATGGACCACAGCCATGGAAATAAGGCCTCTTCTTCCCAACTTAGTAGGATTTTGGAGCACTTTCTACTTTACAATTTGAATGAAGATGGAAAAGCTGTTCTTGTTACTTAAAATAATTTGATGTTTTACTTTTCCCCCCGAGACAGGCATCACAGCCTCTCTTTCTCCTACATCAATAATTTATTTTTGAAAAAAAAAAAAACCCTTCTTGTTCCCATAGCAACTTCAAAGGTTAACAGCTTAGCTAGGCTAGAGAGATCTTCAGTAACTGTTATAGAAGCACTAGATCTTTGAGGAAAAACTAAAAAGTTACCTAAAACATTTAAAAGCTTGACACTGTAAGAGAATAAATACACACAGAGATGTATACCTCAAGGAGAATCATGGGTGCTACTTTTGGCACATAAAGTACATTAGAATCATATATATATATATATATATGTGTGTGTGTGTGTGTGTGTACACACACATATGTATACACATATATAAATATACACCTAAGCTGGGCACTGGTGGCTCACACCTGTAATCCTAGCTACTCAGAAAGCTGAGATCCTCAGATCGTGGTTCCAAGCTAGCCCAGACAAAAAAGTCCCAGTGACACTCTTATCTCCAATTAACTACTCAAAAACCAGAAGTAGACTATGGCTCAACTGGTAGAGCATTAGATTTGAGCAAAAAGGAGCTCAGGGACAGCGCCCAGGCCCTGCATTCAAGCCCCACAACTGACTTGGAAAAGAGAGAAAGCAAGCAACATAAGCATATTTTTGAGTGAGCTGTACCAATTTGCCCAGGCCTCTGCAACTTCTTACATTTGGTCCATTCAGATCTTTTTCTTTCCTTCTGAAAAATTTTCCTACATAATAGTGGGGTTTTTTTTTTGCAATTTAGTTTACATATATAAAATATAGCCAATTTAAATATAGAGTTTTAAAACTTTAACAAATACACGCAATCAAGAGACAGACGTCATCATCAAAGAAAATTCCTCATGCTTTGTTGTCATCATTTCATCTACCCAAGCAATCCCTAATAAGTTTCTGGCCATGAGAGATTAGATTTACCTTTACAGAATTTCATACAAACAGAATTGTAGAATGTGTAGTAAGTCATTTGTGTCTGGGAATCGCTGACTCAGATAGTGTTGAGAAGTCTTGTCTTTTCTGTAAGTTGCATGGGTCATTGGTTGATTATGATCTCTTGTTTATCTGTTCATTTTTTTCCCAGTCCTGGGGCTCACTTTCTGGGTCTGGGTGCTGTCCCTGAGCTCCTTTTTGCTCAATTCTAGTGCTCTACCACTTGAGCCACTGTTCCACTTCCAGCTTTTCCTGTGATTAATTGGACATAAGAGTCTCACAGACTTTCCTGCCTGGGCTGGCTTTGAACCATGATCCTCAGATCTCAGCCTCCAGAGTAGCTAGGATTACAGGTATGAGCCATAGGCACCCAACCTGTTCACTCTGTGTGTTTGTGTGTGTGTGTTGGTCCTGGGACTTGAACATAGAGCCTGGGTGTTTTCCCTGTTTTCCCTGAGCAACTTTTGCTCAAGGCTAGTGCTCTACCACTTGGGCCACAGCTTTTTTTTTTTTTTTTAAATAATCTCATGGGCTTTTCTGCCTAGATAAGGACCAAATCAAATCTAGAGTTCAATTTGGCAGGAAATGACATCATAACTATACTGAGTTTCTCTGTATGTGAGCTTGGTATATCACTCCAATTTGGATCATAGACTTAAATGTTCCACTGCTTTTTATGTCTTCTTCGGGGATACCAATGATCTGTATCTTTATTTTTCTTTATTCATCTTTCATTTTAGCCACTTTTCCTCTATCTTTTTTACTTCTTTCTTTTAATTGTATTGATTTTCTTTTTTGCCACAAAGTCCTTTATTCAAATTTAATTTGAGTCTATCATTGAGTATGTATGAGGGGGCCTTCATTCCTAAATTGTCTTTTTTCCACCTTTCCCCAAGTTCAATCAACTTCTCAATCACTTTATTTACTTATCTGTTGCTTTGTCCATGGATCTTCTTGGGTTTCAAATTTCTGATTCAAAGTGTTTTTTTATATTTCCAGATGTTTGTTTGAAAATACTAATTCCATTTGAAATTTTGTGTTTGTGGTTGCATAGTGGCTGTTTTGGGGGAAGAATTTCATTGACTAACATTCTTTGATTCTCATTTATCCTCTTAGATAGTTTTGTGTGGATTTAGCAGGCTTCATTTCATTACATTACATTTCATGGCTTTAAAATTATTTGCGTTGTTGGGCACTGGTGGCTCATACCTGTAAGCCTACGTGCTCAGGAGGCTAAGATCTGAGGATCTTGGTTTAAAGCCAGCTCAAGCAGAAAAGTCCCTGAGAGACTATTATCTCCATTAAACCACTCAAAAACTGGAATGGTGCTGTGGCTCAAGTGGTAGAGTCCTAGCCTTGAGCATAAAAAGGCTTACGGACAGTGCCCAGACCCTGAGTTTAGTCCCTACAACTGTTAAACACACACACACACACACACACACACACACACACACACACACACACACACACAATGAAATAAAATAATTGGGCCTTTCCTAGTTTAAGATCACCCTCTTCTGTGGGAGTAGTGATGTACAGACAATCCTTGTAAGATTCCTAGGGCACAAGTGGCTGAAATTTAGAGATATAGAGCAAGGAGGGGTTACAAATGAAGCTGATGTTTTTAGACCTCCAACTTCAAGCTCTGGGAGTTCAATATGAACTTGAGATGCAGATGCATGTGTCCTTGTTCTCTGGACTATATTGAAATAAGGCAAGAACAGTGAAAACTCTGAGCAGAAAAGTTTATTGCAAAGAGGAAGATGAACTTGCCAGTAGAACCAGAAAGAGGGCCCCTGGCAGTTGATCCAACTTTGGCTACCTCAGTTTCCTCAGGAATTTGGGAGCTAGCTGGGAAATGTATTTTTTCCCTCCCTCCCTCTATTCTTCCCTCCCTCTCTTCCTCCCTTCCTCCCTTCCTCCCTTCCTTTCTTTCTTTCTTTCTTTCTTTCTTTCTTTCTTTCTTTCTTTCTTTCTTTCTTTCTTTCTTTCTTTTCTTTCTCTCTTTCTTTCCTTCTTTCTCTCTCTCTCTCTTTTTTTTTTTTTTTTTTTTTGTCGGTCGTGGGGCTTGAACTCTGGGCCTGGGCACTGTCCCTCAGCTCTTCAGCTCAAGGCAAGCGCTCTACCACTTGAGCTACAGTGCCACTTCCGGTTTTCTGGTGGTTTATTGGAGATAGGAGTCTCACGGTCTCTCCTGCCGGGGCTGGCTTTGAACCGCGATCCTCAGATCTCAGCCTCCTGAGTAGCTAGGATTACAGGCGTGAACCACCAGCGCCCAGCTTCTCTCTCTTTTCTTTAGAAGGCCAGGAGCACTTTTCAGGGAAGTCTGGACAGGTAGGGAACAGACAAGCTTGCAGGAGTGCTGGATGGGCAGGCCCCTGTGGGAGAGAGCAGCACAACTGTCACAAAGTCACAAATAAAGAGACATGGAGGACAGAGAAAGGACAGTTGTTACATGGATAGACAGCATTCAGTACCTTTTCAGTCATCCTTAGCTGTCTTGGGAGGCAAACATTTGCCTTAAGCTAATAGGGAGAATTGGGGGTAGAGGGGAAAGAAGGTAAGCATGCAGGGATGGTCAGAGGTGGGGTCAGGTGGTGTGACAGTCCGTGGTTGCAGGATTGATGAGGCAGGCCTAGCGGAGATGCCTGGCCCCAACCTGGATTCCAACATGGTTGCAAAGTGACTTCAGAGAGAATGGCTCAGGACATAGGACATAGAGTTTTTTAAATGAAGAAGAAAAGAAAAAAAAGTGTGTGTGGGGGGGAGGGGGGAGGAATCTAGGTTGCCTACCCTTTTGCTGTTCCCAATTAACTTATGGGGCTACGAAGAGTCAACATTTCTCAGTAGAAAGCATTTTTTAAGCACCTCTTACATAAGGGGCAGGCAGATGGCAGGAACCTACAGTCTGCAGACACATGGCCTAGATCCAGGTTTGGACCCAGGGAAGGACAACCTGGAGACTGCACCAGTAGAGTCTGTAGACAGTGGCTGTAATAGGAGCCAATATTTAGGAAAAGGTTGTGCAGTTGGGCCAGTCATCTTTGTGTGTGTGTGTATGTGTGTGTGTGTGAGCAACAGTCCTAGTACTTGAACTCAGGGTTTGGGTGCTGTTCTCAAGCTTCTTTGGCTCACAACTAGCACTTTACCACTTGAGCCATAGCACCACATCCAGACATTTCTGAGTCGTTTATTGGAGATAAAGAGTTTCACTGACTTTCGTGGCTTAAATGGCCATCCTCAGATCTGTCTCCTGAGTAGCTAAGATTACAGGCATGAGCCACCAGCACTTAGCAGGCCAGTCACTCTTTAAGATCCAAGAGAAGAAGATTGACAAAAGTCTTCTTCATTTATCTGTCTTGGAGAGGGGACATAGAAATGGAGGGACAAAGGGTGAATAAATATAGCAATGGTACTCACTAGATAGCATGTTGAAAATGAACTAAACAAAGTATGGGGAGGGATGGGAGGGAAAAACGGAGAGAGCAAGGGTAGGGGTGACATTGCCCCAAAAGAAATATACTCATTACCTGATTCTGCTCATCACCTTTATAGTAACAATAAAAAAATAAAATAAAATTTTGCCTTCAAGAAACTTATAGCACTGGACAGGGGGTTTTAAGCCCTACCCTTTTTTTTTTTGTCAGTCATGGGGCTTGAACTCTGGGCCTGGGCGCTGTCCCTCAGCTCTTCAGCTTACAGCAAGCCCTCTACCACTTGAGCCACAGCACCACTTCCCATCTTCTGGTGGTTTATTGGAGATAAGAGTCTCACAGACTTGGGCTGGGAAGGTGGCTCAGTGGTACAGCGCTTGCCTTGCATGCATGAGGCCCTGGGTTCGATTCCTCAGCACCACATAAACAAAAAGAAAAAAGCCAGAAGTGGCGCTGTGGCTCAGGTGGTAGAGCGCTCGCCTTGAGCTGAAGAGCTGAGGGACAGCACCCAGGCCCAGAGTTCAGGCCCCACGACTGGACAAAAAAAAAAAAAAAAAAGAGTCTCACAGACTTTCCTGCCCAGGCTGGTTTAAACCGTGATCCTCAGATCTCAGCATCCTGAGTAGCTAGGATTACATGTATGAGCCACTGCCACCCGGTTTAAGCCCCCCCCCCTTTTTTAAAGAAGCTTTTTTTTTTCTGATTTGATTTCTTGAAGATGTAGGGAATTGAGAGAGTCCCGATGATGATGATGATGGTGATGATGATGATGATGGTGATGATGATGATGATGATGATAAAGGAGGGGGTGGGTGAAGAGATAGAGTGGATTAAAGAAAGCTGTTATGATTCAGGTCTATTATCCTTCCTTCCCTCTTCACCTTCATTCTTTTTAAAATGTACTGGAAGAACAGCAGGAAGAAATGTGACCCTCGTGGGCCACTATACAAAGTGTCGTTCAGGCACAAATACCTACTGGTATATTATTCATTGTTTGCCTGGCATTTAACCTTCATGAAGAACCTGTATTTTTTATGTAATAATTCTGGCCAGCTCAGACCTGTTTCTGCAAGTGCCATCTCCTGCTGGCTGAAGTCCACTGCCACCAGAGGGCAGCCCAGTGCCACAATGGCTGGGAGGAAGCATCCTGGAGATTCTGGAAAACTCTGGCTTCCTTCCTTCTGCAACCTTCATGACATCTGTCCTCTTTCCTACACAATTTTCACTGCGCACCCCGATCTTGATTCATTCAAGTAGCCGAGCTCTAAAGAAAACATTTAAACTTCTTTTCAAATGTAAAACAAATCCGTAATATTATCTGCAGCTGGCCTTCCCAATTAATTGTAGTTATTAATTCTTCCTTAAAAAAAAAAAAGCAGAATTCATCTTCAATTCCTCCCAGCTCTTGTCCCTCACCCCTTGATCTGGTGTCTCCATCTTCTGGGTTTTGTTTCTATCTGGTGCTCTGTCTGCATTGCTCCCTCCCTCCACCAGCTCTGTCACTATGGTTACGTGGGTACCTGTTTCCAGCTGCCCTCTGCCATAGCTGGCTTCTGAGGTAATTTCCCAAGTGAATTCCAATTCCTCCCTGTTATCTCTGCAGAGAGAGAGAGAGAGAGAGAGAGAGAGAGAGAGAGAGAGAGAGAGACAGACAGAGAGACAGACAGACAGACAGACAGAGACAGAGAGACAGAAAGACAGAGACAGAGACACAAAGACAGAGGGAGTATGGGGAAAGAGAGAGAGGAAGAACAAAAGCATCTTAGCAGCTCAGGTATTAAAATTCTTCCTATGGGTAATCAGGAGACTTTCTCTAGCTAATGTTTCCTTTTCTTTTTGTTTTCATTCCTTAGCCAGAAAGCTCCTCCTGACCCTATGCTTCTTATTCTGTTGTAACCCCAAAATCTCCTTGTAAAACCAATCCACTGACCACCTCTTACCTTTGTGGTTATCATAACATTGTTCTTTTCTTCAAATCACTTCAGTATTAGGAGCGACAGAGGTCCCTTTTGTATGAGGGTGACAGCACCATAGAGAATTGCTAGTCCAGGCCACAATGAGATAGCTGTCTTAGGGGACAGCCTAGATAGAGCCTTGTAACTAGGTGCTGGAACCAAGCATTCTGGAGTATGAAGCTTGCCCACAGATGGAGAGGAAATATCTCCAACAATTTGCAGACAGCAAAGATAATTCTGGAAAGCTCTTGGTTCAATAGTTTGGATTTTAAAGTTGCCTGGTTTTTGGTTAAGTTCAGATTCTGTGTGTTGGTAGTTTTCATGCTGTTCTTAGGGTATAAGATAACATGTTAAAATGATCCACATGGTTCAAAGGAAATAGCAGAATTATGTCAATCTCTTCTGTAATTCTGTTGAAGCTTTGATCATAAGGTCTATTTGCAAAGAAGATGTACATCTGATCAATATATGAGCAACATCTTTTCAAATAAGAAAGGGTTTCTTAAGACCCTCCATGTTCCTGACCATCTTCTCCCCTTAAAAAGCTCCTTCTTGCCGGGTGCTGGTGGCTCACACTTGTAATCCTAGCTACTCAGGAGGCTGAGATCTGAGGATCGCAGTTCAAAGCCAGCTTGGGCAGCAAAATCCATGAGACTCTTATCTCTAATAAACCACCAGAAAACCAGAAGTGGCACTGCAGCTCAAGTAATAGAGGGCTAGCCTTGAGCTGAAGAGCTGAGGGACAGCACCCAAGCCAGAGTTAAGCTCCACAACCAAGCAAAAAAAAAAAAAAAAAAAAAAGCTCTTTCTCCATTTTCTTCTTTCAAAACATACTAAAGTCAGCCTCTGGGAGCTCATTCTGTAATCTTAGCTACTGTGAGAATTGCATTTTGAAGGCAGCCCCAGCAGGAAAGTCCGTGAGATTCTCATCTCCAATTAACCAGCAAAAAGCCACAACTGGAGCTGTAGCTCAAGTGGTAGGATCTAGTCTTGAGCAGAAAAACTCAAGGACAGTGTCTCAGTGCAACAAACAAACAAAATACTAAAGCTTGTTGTGGTAGTTTATGCCTGTAATCCCAGCACTTAAGAGGCTGAGGCTGGAGGATCTGAGTTCAAGGACAGCTTAAATTATGTAGAGAGAGAAACTATGTCTTAAAAAACAAAACAAGATAAAAAGAAAACAAAAAAAAAGCATACTCTAGCCTGGTCTAGGTGTCTCATGCCTGTAATCCTAGCTACTCAGGAGGCTGAGATCTGAGGATCAAGGTTTGAAGCCAACCCAGGCAGGAAAGTCTGGTGAGACTTTTCTCTCCAATTAGCTACTTCTTTAAAAAAAAAGAAAAAAAGAAAAAAAAAGCTGGAAGGGGAGCATTGGCTCAAGCCTTGAGTGGAAAAGCTCAGGGACAGCACCCCGGTCCTGGGTTCAAGCTCTAGGGACCAGCATCTGTACACAAGTCAGTGTGTGTGTGTACGTGCACATGTACGCACACACACACACACACACACACACACACACAGAGCATATAACAACTAACATCCTCTTCTAGCCTACCTTACTTTGTATTATTTTCTTCAGTCTTTCTTCCCTCTCTACAGTGCTGGGGATTGAACCCAGGGCCTTGAGCATGCTAGGCACACACTTTACCACTCAGCCACATCCTGAATCCCAACCCCTTTCTGCCTTGATCTTTCCTGGTTGTGCTTCATGGGAGTTTCCCAAACAGGACTCCTCTGGAATGGCTTTGGAGGAGAAAGATACAAAGTAGATAAACCCAGAAACTTTCATAAATCAGGACCACTGGAAGACTGGGATGGCACTGAGAGCAACTGTTTTGCTGGGTTTTTCCTCACCTTTGGGGAATACAACGAGTCATAGTTTCCTTTAAGTACCTCTCCAGGATGTGTCTATGCTGTTTGGAAGCATCATCTCAGCTACTCTAACCTTGTACTGTTAACTCATACACATGAAGCTGAAGCAGGAAATTCAACCACATTCTATGTCTCTGTTCTTAACCAAAGAAATGCAGGCAATTTTTGCTTACCATTACCTGTGTTAGAATATCACCCTTCCTGATAAGAGGATAGGAGGTTCGGGCACTGGTGGCTCACACCTGTAATCTTAGCTACTCAGGAGGCTGAGATCTGAGGATCACGGTTCAAAGCCAGCCTGGGCAGGAAAGTCCATGAGACACTTATCTCCAATTAACCACCAGAAAACTGAAGTGGTGCTGTGGCTCAAGTGGTAGAGCGTTCACCTTGAGCTGAAGACCTGAGGGACAGTGCCCAGGCCCAGAGTTCAAGCTCCATGACCAACAAAAATAAAGGATAGGAGGCAGGCCCCTGGGGAAACAGAGTCAAGGAGTTTCCTGTCCCCCTTTGTGATGCAGGGGGTGAACATTGGTGATCCAGGGGATATTTTAGTAAATCAGCAGGAAGTGCTGGGTAGTTATTTTACACTGAGTTTAATTAATTGCTCATATCTTGGCCAAGTCCTTAGGAGTTTATGTTCCGGCCTTCAGCTGTGCAGAAACCAAATTGCCATCATAATGGCTCCTCTGGGAATGACCAGGATCTGGAGTACATATCCTCTCTCTCAATAAACAGACCAATGGGTGGATTCTAGGGCATGAGATAAACTTCAAAAGGGACTGAATATAGGTTTGCTCCTATTGAAGAAAGCCTATTTAGAACAACAAAGTAAAATGTTATTTAAATATTCTTCTTAGTTTTACACTCTTCCTTGGCTCCTCCTGTCTTCCTTATCATCTAGAAGAGGCAAACCGTGTCCAGAAACCAGTTACTAGCATCACCAGAATAAACCCACAGGCCAGGCATCCTCTGGGAAGGAAATCTTCTCTCTCTGTGAGCCTCCTGGCTCATATTAAATAGGTCTTTCTTGGGGCTCCCCGTTTTGTGGTACCGGGTTTTTTTCCAAGTGGAAATGGCCAGTGCAGCGGTCACACGGTGTCCTGTGGTAAGGCCGCCTGCAAGGCAGGCTGCCTCTGCTGCCCTCTGCTGGATACAGTGGACTTTTTCTGCTTGTTGGCATTGACTAATGTTCCCCTCCCCCAAAGTCTGTGATTCCTGTCCTCCAATTCTCCCCATCAGCATTCGTTAAGGGGTACCAAAGATTTCTATTGTTAAGCAGCAGGGCACAAAGCCACATTGTAGTTTCCAGGTGCAGTTTATCTAACACATCTGAGCGAATGGTTCTGGCATTTATCATAATGGATAATGGCTTGCTTCTGGGAAGGGCCTTGAAATATGGTCAGAAAATGTCTGAGCTCATCAACTACACTTGATTCTCATTTGATTTGTTGTCAGACTGTGATATCTCTTGACCTTGTCCCCACGTATTATGGTAGTTCCAATTTAGGAGCCTCTTAAACACAAAGCCTTTGTAACATAATAACAGCTGCTATTACTGTTGATTTGTTGGCTATAGCATCTGTGAAGTGGTAGTAGCTGAAAACAGTAGAAATCCCCAACATCAGCATTTGCTTGACCCTTTAAGCTGAAAGTCGAGTTGGAAGATGTTAATGTGATTGAAATAGGCTATCCTAAAGATAAAGGACACTGGATTTAAATATCTCTGTGTGCTCAATAACTAAGGATCAGAAATATGTCCATTTTTATTATAAAATAGGTATCTTTTTAGAGTCTGATATAGTTGTATGGGAATTCAGTTGTGAGAAACAGAGAAGCCACATTTTGAGAAGTTGAATTGGGAGTCTTTATTGGAAAGCCGGCAACTGCTGTTGGACTCCTGTCCCAAAGACCTGCAGCCATCTTAATACACTTAACACTGCTAGAAAACTGAGCCAGGAGAGCAGGAGAAGAAAGAAAGAGCAGAAAATACCAACAAACCAGATCAATTCCAATGGAACACTGAAGTGGAACACCATGTTTGCCATAGGAGAGCTAGGAGACATGAGACATGGCATAATGGCACCTGAGCTAGTACAGGCCTAAATAAGGTCACGGTCAGGGGACAGAATCACAGAGAGCCTGAGAATCTGAGGAGTTCAAGGCACTGGACTGACAGATCCAGTAACCTATCCTCCAAATCCCTGCCCCTGCCGATACGAATACAGGCACACCCATCACCTAGGGGTGGGACTTCACCTTCCTCTATCAGATGGTGCCAGTTAAACCTATTTCCCTACCATCTACTATGTGGCCAAGATGGTGCTGGTTAGTCCCAGTATCCTTATTTCAATACAGGTGAATAGTGTGGAGTCTTGGGGTATACTTCTGGAAGGATCCATTTCTTTGGCATGGAAGAGGCTGTTAGCAGATGGATGTGTGACAGTATGTTGCCCCCAAAGGATAAATTTTGTAAATGTGAATGAACACTTAGTTCAGATGACTGAGGTCTTCTGGGCCTACTGGCCTCATTAGAAGATAGGATACTGAATCCCGCATCAAAACAATAATGATTGGGGGGGGGGGTGGAAAAGGAGGGCACTCAAGTGCTTTTTATTAGTATTTTTTGTGATTAATACATTATATTTTTTCTAATAAATACTGAAATAAATGCATAACTATTCAAATAGGAAAAAGAGACACCCCCACCCGCCCTGTCTTGACCCTGTTTGATAAGCATTACAGTTAAGTTATCCAAATATATTATATCAAACAATGGAATTCCAGTAATAGCAAAGTCCACTGCCCACCCCTCTCGCCAGACACTTTCAGCTGTTTTTAGCTATTGCTAATGATATATACTTCTGTATTCCAAATGGAGTAGTTTCCATGAGCTAAAATTTCCTGTATCTGTTACCTAATAAATGTGTTATCTATTCTAGATATGCCTGAGTTGATTTGTTATTAGGGTACATGGGGATTTAACTTTCTTCTATCCAATCTTCTAACTTCCCCCCATCCTCTGAAATTGCTTTCTTCCCACTTGGTAGAGCTCCAGGTTTGAATTCAAGCTGTGTGACCTTGGGCAAAGTGGTTATCTGTACTTCAATTTCCTTATCTTTTTTTTTTTTTGTCTGTCAAGGAGCTTGAACTCTGGCCCTAGGCACTGTCCCTCAGCTCTTCAGCTCATGGCTACTGCTCTACCATTTGAGCCACAAGGCCACTTCCGGCTTTTTTTCCTGCTTATGTGGTGCTGAGGAATTGAACCCAGGGCCTCATGCATGCAAGGCAAGCATTCTACCACTGAGCCACCTTCCCAGCCCCAGTTTCCTTGTCTTTGAAATAGGATGTTGACTATAACAATACATAAGATGATTGAATGAGTCAAGTTATGGAAAGCTGTTGCCATGGCACATAGTAAGTATTGGCATTTGATGAAAAAAAAATTTTTTTTGTCAGTCCTAGGGCTTGAACTCAGGTCTGGGCAATGTCTCTGAGCTCTTTTTTTCTCAAGGCTAGGGCTCCACCTCTGAGCCACAGTGCCACTACCACCAGATTTCTGGTGGTTAATTAGAGACAAGAATCTCACATACTTTTCTACGTGGGCTGGCTTTGAACCATTATCCTCAGAAATCAGTTTCTTAAGTAGCTAGAATTACAAGTGTGAGCTACCATGCCTGGTGAAAAATTTTTGGTTGCCTCAAAATTCTGTGTTCAGGGCTGGGAAGGTGGCTCAGTGGTAGAGCGCTTGCCTTGCATGCCTGAGGCCCTGGGTTCGATTCCTCAGCATTACATAAGCAAAATGAAAAGCCGGAAGTGGCGCTGTGGCTCAAGTGGTAGAGCGCTAGCTTGAGCTGAAGAGCTGAGGGACAGCGCCTAGGCCCAGAGTTCAGGCCCCACAACCGGACCCTCCCCCCCCAAAAAAATTCTGTGTTCAGATTACTATAAACACATAAATGATTGTTCACATTTCCTAGGTGGACAACTTATTTTCCTGGAGTTGATAATTGCATTGCTTTTCTCCCCCCTCACTTTTGTGTGTATGTGTGTGCCGCGGACTGTCCAGACCCGCAGGACTTCAACCAGGGCAATGAACCTAAGCAAGAAGGAACGAAGGGACAAGAGACACGAAGGACAGCAAGACAAGGATTCTGATCAAGCTGCCAAATTTTATTCTTCACACAGGGGTATTTATATGCTTAGAATAAGGAAGCTTTTTCATTGGGCGTAGCAGCTGCAGGATGCTTGCTTAGGGCAATGTGAAAAGGTGGTCAATAGCAGCTACCTGGCCTTTGTTTGGGGCAGGATGCAAAGACCAGATTCTGTAAATAGCCTTGAGAGATGTTCCAGCGAGATAGTCAAGCTTATAATGCAGAGAGACTCCCTGCAGGACTCCCGACATCTCCCCCTTTCTTATTTAGAAAATTGACCATCAATTGTTGGTGCTCTTTTTAAGGGGGTGACAGAGGCTCTGTTCCTCTAAGGGGCCAGGGTTTTTCTCCGCTCTGAGAAAGCATCCTCACTCGGGGAGGGGAATTTTACTGGCCTTGGCATGTTTTTTGAGGAGACGGCTTGTGGGTATGCATGCCAACCGTCATGCACCAGAGCTTGCCACTCAGGGGTCTTGGGTTTTGGGATCTCGCGGATCCATCCCCCTGCAGTCTTATCTGCACCCTTGATTTGAGCATTTTTTCTTCCTCCCATAGGTGCATCCTCCCCCAAGCAGAGGGGCCTATAGGAGGAGGGGTGAACTATTCCTTATGGCAATAGGTCTTGCCCGTTGAATGGTCAGGAGTTATGAATGAGGAGAAGGATTTTCTAAATAACAAAAAGGGGGGCTGTTTCCCACTGGAACAAGCTCATGGCAAAAACACTAATTAAAAGCCTGGGGTAAATCCTAGATCTCAATGCCGCAGTCTGCCATATCAAGGCGATGGTGATGAACCTGTATGGGCTTAGAAACCAAGAGATTAATCCGTTATTTAATAAATTCAAACAGGAAGGTCCATGTCTGGAGTTCTAGCTGCATCTGCAAGAGAAGAGGCATCATCCATCATCCTGGGGGGAAGGTTTCCCCTGGGTTGTGGTAAGCCATGCACCTGTTTTATCAAGTGTTCTGGCAGCCACCTTGGGGCCACTTGTTCTTGATCTAAAAGACAAAGAGTGGCAGGGAATGGTCTACCTGTAGCTTGAGAGGGCATTGCCCCTTGGCTTTGTTTGCCGAAAGTATGCGAGCTGGGGACTGAACTTTGAAATGCGTTGGTAAATGGCGAGCCCCATGGCGTGAGCGGTCCCTACTCCAGCACAAAGCCTGACTAACGCAGAGAGGTCACCCTTGTTTTTATGTGGCCGGAGGACATCTTGACATGCCGGGTTAGAATTTTCAAAGGCAAGATGTTTAACAAAGGCACTTTCACTTTCACTAGGCCCAAGAAGCCTTTCTGCGGCCAAGTTAAGCCATGAGACAAAGTCACTGTAGGGTTCCTCTGGCCCCTGTCTAACCTTTGCCAGGGAAGTAGTAGCCGATCCCTTTTGAGGGAGACGCTTCCAAGCATAAAGGCCAGCGTTCTGAATTTGTGCCAAAAGTCCGGTAGGAAAGCACGCCTGTTTAGCATTGGTATCAAAGGGCGCATTACCCAAAAGTTTAGTATAGGTCCAGGTTTTTGAAGATGTTTTAGCCAAATTTTTTTGCGCGGTCTCTCTACATTGTTCCTTAAAGTCCGCATTCCATAAAACAAAATCACCCCCACTAAGGGTGGCGCGGGCCAGGAACTTCCGATCATTAGGGGTGAGCCAGCGCGCACTTTGGTTTTCTAACAAGGCTAACGTATAAGTGGCAGTCGGGCCATATTGGGCACATGCATTTTTAAGCTTTTCAATAAACCGAAGGCTAAGCCTCTTATACTCTTGTTGGCCTTTTCCCTGGGCGGGTTGTTCCTCTTCATCCCCAGTATCCTGTTCCTCATCTTCCTTTTCCTCCTCTTCTGATTCATCCTCCTCACCCTCTGAGATCTTATCTGTCTGGCTCCGAGTTACTGGAAAGGCGAGAACTGATTGATGGCGTGATCTAACCTTAATTTTTTCAGGCGGTTTTGGCGTATCAGCCAAGGCCAGTATGCGGAGTTCATAATCAAGGGACCGCAGTTCTTTTAAAAGTTGAAGGTGTTCTCGCCTATGTTGAAGAGTCTCGCGTAAAGGGGACAGGTTAGGTAAAGGGGGGGGAGAAAAAACATCTGGATCTGGAGTGGCAGTGGGCCCTTGAAAGGCTGGGTCACAAAAGGGAGGGGGCGCATAGGAGGAATGCGGAATATTTGAGGTAGAGGGTTTAGTCTGAGGTAGGGGGTGACTGAGTAAGGGGGGCCAATCATGCTGATGATATTGAGCCTCCTCCTCGGGATTTAAATTATCCTGAGGGGAATGGGCAGTCTGGGGTACAGGATAATAATGTTCATCTACCTTTTGAGAAGGAGTTTCAAGATCTAATACAACCGATGGGCAAGCCGCGGGGGGCCGAGAGGCATGTTGGAGAACCTCCTCTCCTGTTTTTACAAGTTTTAAAATTCCACTATCAAATAGAGAACCTTTTAAAACTTCATTAATCAAATTCCAATAGGAAAAGGCGGTAGCAGGAACCTTTTCCGGACCAAAGGTTTCATAATAATCTTTTAAACAATCTCCTACTCTTTGCCATCTTTTTGCATCTATGATTCCTACAAGTCCTCTATGAATGAGAAAAATAATTCTAAATCCTTTTTCTTAACCCGCGTTCCCCGTGTCTTGAAGGCCTCCCTGAGGTCTGACAGAAATAGATCATGTGACGACATTGCTTGTCCCATGGTGGGTCGGTCACTCACCTTGCGCCATCCCCACTCTCCTCCTGGATCTGTCTCTCGGTGGGGTCTGTCGAGGCGATCTCACGATCTCGGAATGTACTTGGCCAAGTTTTCCCGGAGGACGGCGTTCCTTCCTTAGTCAGAGGCTCGAGCCCCACGTTGGGCGCCAGTTGTTCCGACCCGCAGGACTTCAACCAGGGCAATGAACCTAAGTGAGAAGGAATGAAGGGACAAGAGACACGAAGAAGGACAGCAAGACAAGGATTCTGATCAAGCTGCCAAATTTTATTTTTCACACAGGGGTATTTATATGCTTAGAATAAGGAAGCTTTTTCATTGGGCGTAGCAGCTGCAGGATGCTTGCTTAGGGCAATGTGAAAAGGTTTGTTTGGGGCAGGATGCAAAGACCAGATTCTGTAAATAGCCTCGAGAGATGTTCCAGCGAGATAGTCAAGCTTATCATGCAGAGAGACTCCCTGCAGGGCTCTCGACAGCGGACTGGGTTCTGTCCTGTCGGGACCACGGAGGACACCTAGGGGAGGAACCTGGAATAGGATGGGAAGATGGCAAACAGACAACTCACACACAAGAGGAGTGGATGCTGAGTGTGATTTAATGCAGAGGATAACAAACTTTTATAACAGAAGTCTTCATGAGAAAGGGCAAAAGGTTACACAATCTTGCTGCATGGCTTCATTTTTGGGTGGTCACCAGCTGGTCACCTGATAGGCACTTGTTTCCGGCTTATCTCTAAGAAATACAACGATTACGATGTTTGTCACCAATTAACCATTACCTATCTTTATAGAGGCCTTAACTTTCCCATAAGATCTTTCCTGTTTCTTCTTTAATAGTAAACCTCAAGGAGACCTGGATCTAGCAAGTCTCTTAGTAAATAGCAGGAAATTCTTTCTCCTAAATAGTTATCTCAGCAATTGCCATACATTCTTTCTGTTCTAGCTGAGCCTACAGCTTCTTGTAAATCCCTTACAAACAATTCCTTCTGCTGAAGTGACTTCGTGAAACCCCCAATATTTTATATTTACTTATAACTTGTCTACTAGCCTCCATAAGAGGGGCTTTCAGGGTAGCACTTAACTCTGGTGAGTTAGTCATATTTTTAAGACACTCATCAGATATTGGAGTCGTCAACACTCTTAAGAAAGAGTTTTGAATAAGGGAACATTGACAATGAGTAAGTACAAAGAGCAGTAGAAACAGTAAAAGATTAATAGGCACTCTTATGAGGAAAAGAAAGGCAGAAACACATCTTTCCCAGGGGTTTGCCAGCCTTTCCAGGAGTAGGCCTCTTAGAAGCCCTATTCTCCGAGGTAGACTTCGGTGAAGGCCCAAAACTCAGAGATAGGTCTCTGTAAAGCCCCATTCTCTGAGGTAGACTTCGGTGAAGTCCCAATACTCAGAGATAGGTCTCTGAAGCCCCTATCTTAGGTCTGAAAGATGGTTTCCCATGTTAAGCAGACTCCACTGGAGTAGGCGTGGCATGTGTGTGTACAAATGGCTAATTCTTAAATCCTCCAAAAGGCTCTTAAGCCAAAAACCTGTATCAAACAATCTTTCAGCTCTGTTTTTCCTCCTAAGTAGACCCTTCAGGTAGCCTCTTCCGGTCTTCTTGCTGTCTTTGCCAGCTACGCAGAAATCATACTGGTACCACCTTCCACATCATCTATGTAATTCTTCTGTTTGTCATCTGTGGTTAATTCTGTTTTCTCAGGTAAAATTCATGTGATGGAAAAACATCTACCCATTAGGGTCAAGAATGAGAACAGGGGGCTGGGAAGGTGGCTCAGTGGTAGAGCACTTGCCTTGCATTCATGAAGCCCTGGGTTCGATTCCTCAGCACCACATAAGCAAAAAGAAAAAAGCCGGAAGTGGCACTGTGGCTCAAGTGGTAGAGCGCTAGCCTTGAGCTGAAGAGCTGAGGGACAGCGCCCAGGCCCAGAGTTCAGGCCCCACGACCGGACCCCCCCCCAAAAAAAAGAAAAAAAGAATGAGAACAGGGGCTTCCACTATTTGGTATGAAGACTTTTTCAGATAACTCACTTGTTTTAAGAACTATGTTTATACTTGTGTCCCTAGACCTTTTCTCAGGAAGGAAGGGAAGGGATAATAATAACATAGTTGTAAGAATTAAATAACTAAATGCATTAAAATGCTCAGTGAAGTATTTCAACTTCCTAGGGCCAGTGGGACTTGAATCCACAATCGGCGAAAGGAGTCACCAACACTCAATTGGGCTAGGAATCTTACTAGCCGTGACAACTGTTCCCTACTATATCCACTATATGAGGACTTTAAAGAACAGCAGTAAAGTCAAATAGTTCAGGGTGTTTAAAGACAAGATCCATAGGAGGGGGGCTGGGAAGGTGGCTCAGTGGCAGAGCGCTTGCTTTGCATGCCTGAGGCCCTGGGTTCAATTCCTCAGCACCACATAAGCAAAAAGAAAAAAGCCGGAAGTGGCGCTGTGGCTCAAGAGGTAGAGCGCTAGCCTTGAGCTGAAGAGCTGAGGGACAGCGCCCAGGCCCAGAGTTCAGGCCCCGTGACCAGACCCTCCCCCCCCAAAAAAAAAAAAAAAGATCCATAGGAAGGCCTCTTGCAGGTGGCCAGTGGTAATTTTGTAATCAACAAAGAAGTAAGTTACAGAAGCAGATTACAGATAGTGATTACAGATAGTGATTACAATTCCGGTAACCAATAAGTCATCAAGGCAAAGTTCTTATCCCAGATCTTCCCTTTGTTCAGTTACTGGTTTGGGGTTTAAATGATATGGACCAGAACACATTCCAAACAGCTTACTTATCACACCTAAAATCAAACTACCTTCCAGGTTTTCTGGCTCTTTCTGAGTTTCACTGTTATTTACCAAATTCCAGTAACCTTTTGTTTGACCTCCTAATTTTCCCAGGCCTTTATCTCTAGATTTTTCCTTTTAATGACTAGCCTGGAGTTTTTCCTAACTGGGAGATCCTGCCTGTCAAATTTGGCCCTATTCTTACTCATTTTGCAAATTTCAGTAAATGCCAGGATACAGTTTGTTCCATTCCTAGAGTCTGTACTTATGTTTCTCAGGTTACCTTGGACTTGTTTGTCCCAGTTAAATTTCATTCTTCCCTGGTCTAATTAATACTCTATTTGGTTAATTTAATGTGATTTTAACATTCAAGTAAGGGTAACTATTTTATTTCAATCACTATGTTTTTAGGCTATTGAATATGTACTTAGCAATGTACATGATCCAGGGGAGCTATTGTTAATATAGATGGATTAATATTCGTCAAGCTTTTGGGTGGAAATAAAGGCATATGGGACTACTTTTTCTGATAGTGGAGAAAAGTTGTATATATATGTATATGCACATATATATTATGTATATATATGCATATATGTATGTATAGTGTGTGTGCATATTGATATGTTGATATTGTTGTTTTTATACTAGAGATTGAACCTGGCCAGGAATTTGCACATACTAGCCATGTGCTCTACCAGTAAGCTATATTCTCTTTTCCTTTTAAGCTTCATTTTTTAGAGACAGTCTTACTATGTAGCTCAAGCTGGTCTGGAACTCACAATCCTCCTGCTTCAGCTTCCCAAGTGCTAAGATTACAGGTATGTATCACCATACCTAGATTTAGGTTTGGCCATACTAGTCCCTTTTTCCTAAACCTCAGTGAATTCTGTGCTAAAAATGCCACCTTTCCATTTGGTACAGTGAAACGTTATTCCCGTGAAACACCAACAAAATGCCACTGGTAGATTCTCAACCAAGCAGACCCAAGTCAGTATGAAACTATGATCTTCCAGAGCTTCACATCCTACAGCTCAAAAAATCACTGCAAAGGCATGTCAGAGTCTGAGTTGTCATCTTACCGCTATCTTAGAACTGTGGAACAAGAAACTCACTCACGATATTGAAGGTAGAAGCTGGATGCCAGTGACTCACACCTGTAATCCTACTCAGGAGGCTGAGATCTGAGAATCACCATTCAAAGCCAGCCTGGGCAGGAAAGTCCCATGAGACTCTTACCTCCAATTAACTACTAGAAAACAGGAAGTGGTGCTAGCTTTGTGCTGAAGAGCTCAGGTAACAGAGCCCAGGCCCAGAGTTCAAGCCCCATGACCGACACCCCACCCCACCCCCCTGCAACAAAAAAAGTAGATTGGGGGTCTCCAAACTCCAAATTAATGTTTTTGCCACTAAAACAGAGAGTGATAAAACTAGAGCTGCAAAGGGCCTTCAGGATGATCCAACCTAGTTCTGATATTTTTTCAGATAATGGAGACCCAAAGAAATTTAAAGGTCTTACCCAGGTATTGCTTAACCCTACTATCAGACAACCTGGGCTACATAGTGGGATCCTGTCTCACAGTACAATCAAGAAACTGGGTGCGTGGCTCATGCCGGTAATCCTAGCTACTCAGGCGGCTGAGTTCTGAGGATCCAAGTTGAAACGACAGCCCAGGAAGACAAATCCAAGAATATCTCCAATTAATCAGCAAGTGGGGTAGAGTGCCTTGTGGTAGAGTGCCTTGTGCAAAAATACCAAACAAGAGCACATGCTGCAGTACTGGCACAAACGATCATCAAAAACAACAAATCCCCACTATTATGTCCAGAGTTTTTGGGTGAAGTTTTCTTACCTAAGCTTACTCTCAAGATGAGTCACTGCTCAGTCAAATGAAATTATTATTTAGACTAGTAGGTCCCAATCCCTGAGCTGGTGATGGACCATTAGCTTCAGAATCACCAAGAGATGTTTAAAAAGAAACATGCCTGGTCTCACATTCTGTGAAGATTCCAGTTCAGTGGATTTGAGGAAGGACTCCAGGAGTCTATGTATTTAATTAGCCCAGCCTTGGGGAGCCAATGCTAACAGAAGCCAGTGTTTTCCATTCTTCTCTTCTCTGTGAGATTGGCCTATGGTAATTTCCAGTCAAGAGCTAAGTCAGAGGGAGTCAGTCCTGGGCCAGGAAGGAGCCTCTGACATTATAAATAGGCAAAACCAAGCTCAAGGTGATGAGAGGAGAGAGGACAGCTGGTGCTACCCTTGCCAAGAGGAGATTGATCTGAAATGGAAGCACATCCAGGAAGGGAACAGAAAGTGATCGAGGAATACCAGGGCTCCCCTCCCAGGGACAGGCAGCCACAGAATCAGAACTGGCAGCTTGACCTCTTTGGGGGAAAACATCATTCTGAAATCAAGGACATCCGCTTAAATATTTAAAAACAGAATATTGGAAAGAATACACATTTAAAATGTATATAGAAAATGTAACAGTGGATCGTCATGAATAATGGACAAAGACAGGAGCTTGCATTTTACCATCTTTTGCAAAATAAAAGCAAGAAGTGATCGTTGAAACCTCTTCTGGTAAAGTGCATCAGGAGCATGGCTCAATGAGAATCATTCTAGCTCCCCTTCAGGTTCTTTGTAGAGACTGGACCCCTTACTGACAAAATCTTTGTGTGTGTGTGTGCCAGTCCTGGGACTTCTGCTCAGGAATTTGGCAGTGTCCCTGAGCTTTTTGTTGTTGTTGTTGTTCAGGGGTAGCACTACTTCTGTCTTTTTTGGTGATTGATTGAAGCTAAGAGTGTCATGGACTTTCTTGCCCAGGTTGGCTTTAGATTATGGTCTCAGCCCCCTGCATAGTTAGGATTATTACAGGTGTGAGCCACCAATGCCCACCTACATTTTTTTTGAGACAGGTTCTCGCTATATAATTCAGGCTAGTCTTGAACTTAGAGTTCTTCAGCCTCACTACTCTTTAGTCACTTCTCAATGACTTTAAAAAAAAATAGCTTTTAACTTTTAATTTAGGGAATCACTCTTACTCATAATCCTCATCCATGGGTTCTGAGGACAAGTCCACCCCTAATTTAGCCAATCACAGAATGCTATCTTTAGTCATGATCATTGTTTGTTGTGGTTGTTTTAATCAGAAATTAGCACTGGGCCAATCAGAATCAGCTCTGTGTTTTTGATAGAACTACAGAGTGAAAGAGAGAGAGAGAGAGAGAGAGAGAGAGAGAGAGAGAGAGAGAGAGAGAGAGAGAGAGAGAGAGAGAAAGAGAGAGGATAGTTTCCAGTGTTTCTACTGGACATGGCTAACATGACAGAACTAATATAGTTGCTGGTGAGTGTCTCCCAGGAGAGGTTGACTTAGGAAGAAGCCAACATATGAGTCACATATTGACAGATTTATGAAAATACCATTTTAGCTATGTTAGTTAGGTTTCAGCAACTTATAATCAAAAGAACTATCACCATCATAATTCCTCAGGATTCAGAGTCTGGGGTAGGAAAGTGGTCTTGTGTATTTGGAAAAATTATGACAATTCTGATATATTGAGAGGGAACAAGATTGAGAACAGGAAATGGGTTATGGCTTTCCTCACCAGAGTACATGTAGTCGAGAATAGGCACAAGCTAGTCTAGAAAACCTAGCTGAAGTCTCACAGCTAGATTACAGCACACCTCTTCTGAGGTCAATTGAGTCATCTCTTAGGGAAAACAGAAGTAAAGGAATACAATCATTTCTTCATATAACATTGTGGACAATGTGGTAGGATTGTATCATTTTATCATTCAGGGAGATCTGCCTTTTATTGTCTCGGAACCCAGATAGAAATTTGCAAGAGCTCTTTTTCACACAGTGTTCTCTCCATGCATATAAACACGGACCACATTTCAACAAAAGTTAAGTTTTAGGCTGGGAATGTGGCTTAGTGGTAGAGTGCTTGCCTAGCATGCATAAAGCCCTGGGTTGTATTCCTCAGCACCACAGACACAGAAAAGAGCCAGAAGTGGTGCTGTGGCTCAAGTGATGGAGTGCTGGCCTTGACCAAAAGAAGCTCAGGGATAGTGCCCAGGCCCTGAGTTCAAGCCCCAGGACTGACACACACAAAAAAGGGGGAAGTTTTATTAAAACATAAATAAGTTCCTTGAAGCCCAAAATCCTTCAATGTTCCTCAAGAAGAAATGCTTGCCTATTACAGAGCATGTATCCATCTGCCTGCTCCACTCTTGCTAGGCTGGATGGCCTGGTATGGCAGTCCCCTGGGTTTCTGTTCCCTCTCTTCTCCAAGTTCACAGACATCTTCAGTTCTCATCGACAAGGATGTGACAGTCCACAAGAGACTTCCATCAACCCTACTCAATGATTGCACTTTCTACATAGCAGTGCTCCACTAACTAATGAACTGGCCTGAAGTAGACTCTGCCAGACTTGCTAACAGTGTGAATGTGGGCAGATTTACTTTTCGGAAGTAAAATGGAGGGGTTAAGAGTAGCCACCCTGTTTGGAAACAGAATTCATTGTAAGGCTTAGATTTGATTGACCATCCTATTCTATGACTGTCATTCATGTTTTTATTACAGAGAAACATGGGTTAACTTAGTTCAGGTCATACAGCTAGTATGGTCATACAGACACATTGAGTTGCAAACTGAAATAAAGATATTGGGTCTAACCAGCGCCATCTTGGCCAAGTGGTGGATGATAGGGATTTGGGTTTTACCTGCTGCCATGTTGTCTCAATGGTGGAAGAAAGTAAAGTCATACCTCCTAGGTACTGGGCATTCCTGAATTCCCAGAGGCAGGGCAGGGTCTTGGACAATATGTTACTGGACCTGCCAGTCTTGGGTCATGAACTCTTAAGCTCTTTGTGACCCTTCCTCTTGCCACTGCCCCTATTTAGGCACAGACTAGCTCAGGTGCCATTAAGCTATGCCTTGTGTCTCCTGTGTCTCCTGTCTCTCCTCTGTTCACCATGGTGTCCCACTGCAGCTCTCCATTGGAGCTGATCTGCTTGGTTGGTAATTGTTTTCCTGCTCTTTTTTTTTTTTTTTGCTTTACTACTGTCATGGTTCAGTTTTCTAATAGCATTAAATAATATAAATATAAAATAGTGTTGAATTTGAAGGGCTGCAGGTCTTTGGAACAGGAGTCCACCTACAGTTGCTGGCTTTCAAATGAAGGCTCCAATTTGATCTCTCAAAATGTGGCTTCTCTGTTTCTCATGACTGAATTCCCATACAACATTCAAACCTAGGTCTGCTAACTCTAAAATCACTATGCCTACTAACCCAGAGAGAGAAATGCTGTGACTACCAACCATTTGTTGTGACTGATTAAAAAAAAAAAAAGATTGGAAAACTGGGGTCATGATTCACCTCTCTACTAGACATCAATAGAACTTACTTTGGTCCAAGTTCATGTTTTGCTTTGCATATTGGCTTTTAGACATAAGCCCTACTGCTTTGTAAACCCTTTAAGTTTAAGGATATCTTTAGCTCATTTTGTTTTTTTCCTATCACCTACCATAGTGTTTTGTGCAGGGAAGACCTTCAATAAACATCTCCAGTGAAATTAAGCTTCTTGTGTCCATAGAAATAAATGCCCTATTCTAAGAGAACACTTCAGGTTTCTGAGTTGGGTATTCATCTACTGAGAGTGTACAGGGTTCTGAACTTGTAACATGTATTTTTGTCTTTGGGCACTTCATAACATGGGACCACTTATAGATACCACCCAAAGGAATCCTTCTTTGCTTCTCAGCTGGCTGTATGACTGTGGGCAAGTTACTCAGCTTTTCTAAGAATGCTTTCTCATCTGTAAAACAATACTATTATCAAAGAATCACAAAGGAAGTGATGATAATGCAGAGAAACCACTTAGCATAATGGGCTTAATGGCTGGCTCATGGTGAGTGTTCAGTGAATATCACCTGTTGTGCTTAAAATAATAAAGAATATGCCCTATATTAAGGATATTTTATTTAGGACTGCTTTATAGAGGGTCAAGGGAACGAAAGATAAAGAACTTTCTGGCCTGGGATGTGACATTAAGGGTTCTGATTTGTGCTGGAGATTATTGTTTATTACCTTTCTAGTGTGGATGCTCGCCCTGAGGTATCTCTGAGTAGCTGAACATGATCTGAAATCCTCCCTGGAGATAACCATTTCATAGCATGGACTTTCAGAAAGTACTATTAGCTATTAGAGCATTTTTTGCTCTCCATAGATTCTTTATTTTTTAAAAAAAATTGTTATTGTAAAGAGGGTTTCTCTTTTCTTTTTTTTTCCCCCATTGATTTTGTGTGTGTGTGTGTTTGTGTGTGTGTGTGTGTGTGTGTGTGTGTGTGTGTGTGTGTCAGTTGTAGGGCTTGAACCCAGGGCCTAGGTGCTGTCCCTGAGATTTTGTGTTCAAGGCTAGCACTCTACCACTTTGAGACACAGCTCTACTTCCGGTTTTTGGTGGTTAATTGGAGATAAGAGCCTCACGGCCTTTCCAGGAGCTAGGTTGGAACAACAATCCTCAGATCTCAGCCTACTGAGTAGTTAGGATTACAGGCGTGAGCCACAGACACCTGGCTCCATCGATTCTTTAAATTAGTTTCTATTCTTCAATTTTGTGGACCATGGTTGGGTTTTGTTGTTGACTGGAGCTTGAATTGAAGATTGGTTCATCTCCCTTGACTGTTTTGTTCAAAGATGGTACTCTACCACTTGAGCCATGGCTTTACTTCTGGTGTTCTGATAAGAGTCCCATGAACTTTCAGTCTCCTGAGTTACTAGGATTACAAGTGTGAGCCACCAGCACTCCAATTAACCAGCAAAAAGCGAGAGGAGGAGATATGGCTCAAGTGGTAGAGTACTAGCTTAGAGTGGAGGAGGAGGAGGAGGAGGAGGAGGAGGAGGAGGAGGAGGAGGAGGAGGAGGAGGAGGAGGAGGAGGAGGAGGAGGAGGAGGAGGCAGGAGGCGGCAGGAGGCGGCAGGAGGCAGGAGGCAGGAGGCAGGAGAAGAAAAAATAGGCTCAGCCAAGTTAAGTAACTTGTCTGTGGGTAGTCAGTAGATGGCAGAGATGGACTTATACCTAGTCTGTTAGAAGCAGGAGTCCTCTGACAGTATGTGATGATGCTTATAGGAAAAGGAACAAATTGAAGGAAGAGACTTTCCAAGACTAGTGGCCCCCTTGGAGCAGGAGCAGGAATGAGTAAGGCCTCCCAAAGACCTGATCCCAGTAGAGGGCTAACACTAGCTTTTCTATGTGGGTGAAGGAATCTAGTTCTGTGCATGACCCCTCGAGTGTTGCTTCCTGGAGACAGTGTAAGTTTTATATATGCCTTCTATACATTAGTCTTCCAGATATTCTCTGGGCAGAGAGGCTACTGTGTGCCTGAACTTACTCGGTGCTATGGCAAAAGTCTCAGGAACAACAAGCAGGAGCAAGCTCTGATTTACTCTGTCAGGCCAATACACACAACCAGTTTATTCCAGGAATATCTTCTCTGCCATGACCCTCTTTTTTTTTTTTTTTTTGTCGGTTGTGGGGCTTGAACTCGGGGCCTGAGCGCTGTTCCTCAGCCCTTCAGCTCAAGGCTAGTGCTCTACCACTTGAGCTACAGCGCCACTTCCAGTTTTCTGGCAGTTTATTGGAGGTAAAAGTTTCACGGACTTTCCTGTCTGGACTGGCTTTGAACCTAGATCCTCAGATCTCAGCCTCCTGAGTAGCTAGGATTACAGGCGTGAGCCACCAGCACCTGGCCATGATCCTCTTTTGAAGTCCCATCTTCTTTTAAGTTCAAGTAAGGACTCCATCTTGAAAGTCAATCTTGATGTTCCCAAGGTACTCACTATCTGGAGCATTCTGATGATTCTCCCACTCATTGTTTGCTCTGTATGTTTTTTTAAAAAAGTATTTTAACATCCCAACTAGTTTTCTAAGACTCCAGGAGACAAGGACTATGTCTCAACTATACTGAATTCCTTTTGTGTATGTGTGCTAGTACTGGGTCTTGAACTGAGGGTCTCTTGGCTTTTCATTCACAGTCAGTGGTCTATGATTTGAATCATGCCTCCACTTCCAGCTTTTTGCTAGTTAACTGGAGATAAGAGTCACAATATTTTGGCTGCCCAGACTAGCTTTGAACTGTGATTCTTAGATCTCAGCTTCCTGAATAATTAGGATTATAGATGTGAGCCACTAGAGCACCCAGTGACTTCATTCTTAATAAGTGTTCAGTAAATACTGACTGGTTAGGTCAAAGGACCTTCTAGTCTATTATGAGAAGAAGACTATATGCCTTTTCCAAGGCATGTTTTGAGGACCTGCTATGCCATGGGCATTGTGATAACTACCAACGGCTCATGTGATCCAGTTGCTTAAAAACTTAGAAACCCAATCTGAGCCTTCTGGACACTGTACAGCCAGGCAATAACATCAAAATGGGGGTGCAGAAGTGAAGCATCCTTGATCAGATTAGGAGGCCTCCACAGAGGTACATTAGAGGCAAGTGCAATTGAGTTATAGCCTCTATCATCTGTCAGATGATTCTACAGTCAGCACTTTAGAAAGTCTTTACTTCTGGAAATACTTTGGCTGTTGGAAATCAGCTTATATAGCCTGTTTATAAACCTGCTTATGGGAAATCATTTACATTGTTTTTTTATCTTCACTCATTAACTGAACCACTAATCCTGCATACAAATTTAATCCTGTTGCATAAAGCTATTTCCTCAGGTGACAACCCACCCAAGTAAAACAAGCCCTGTAAATAATTACCTTTGGGATATGAAAGAAAATGTAAACATTTTATTTGGCAGTTGTTTCTGAACACATGAATAAATAAATGGAAAAGTACTATTAATATTTCTTTTTTGGAGTAACAGATACCATTAAACGCTTATTTACACATTTCACTGCAAAGAACAGTTACACAATTAAATTTTGTCTTAGACACAGTAACTTTCCCACACCACTGGACTGGACAGTTAAAAGATGGAGAGAGTGGTAGTGCTTGGTTCTCAGTGTTTGGAAGGCATTCATTTGCAAGTGTGATAAGAAGAGTCATCATGCATTGAGTTCATCAAGGTCTTGTACTGTAGAAAGTTTCTGATAGCAGCCACGGAATTTGGTGTCTCATGCGCTTAGGTCAACTATGACATGTTTGTAAATCTGTGTATTTCCCTTAAAACTGGAAGCAAACAGAAAATTACGCTTATTAATGGATACATGTGTGAATGATCTCGGCGCCTGAATATTTAATTCCTGGAATTTCACAAATTTGGCTTTCTCTGCATCCCAGTTATACACTTGAGTAAAGGAATAATCACTTCCAAGAATCGCGTATTGGTAATTATTTATCTGAAGAGGCTGGAACACCATGGATCCTCGTGATGGCATTCTCTGAACATCCTGGAATGAGGAACCTCCCCATTTCATGACTTTGGAATCACCAATGAATCGGGTCAAGCAAATGTACACGTCGCCCTTCACTGCAAAGTGCTTTACTGCATATACATCCTCCATGTTAGGAATGTCAGTTTGGTTAGTGAATAGCTGGGTGGCTTTGTTCCATTGATAAATGACAGGACGTTGGGAGCTACTGGACAAAATTAAATGAGGTGTTCTGAGTGTCAGTGGTGTTCTGGCTATCTCTAGATATTCCACATCAGTATCCCTGTACCAGGCATGTAAGGATTGATGGGAGTAGAATCCATTGCCATTCCATTTATAAATGGTAGTGAAACCAGCCTTGGAACTGTCAGCCACGACAAAGTACCAGTTGTTTTCGATCTTGAATGTTTCAATGTCATTGGGTTTTCGGATTTTGAGAATTTCAATATCCTGGATTTTTATGAATTTGTTTGCAAAACCATCTCGCTTATAGATATGAGAGCCGCCAAACAGCTGGGCCACAATGACATACAGCTGAGTTTCAATGACTATTGGCTTGCATACTACAGTGGATGTGCCTGGGAAAAGACAAAGGAGAGATTAGTTGTGTGGCTATCTCCTCTGGAACATGGAGAACATGCAGACTGGAGCCATATACAACTTCTACTGAAAGCAGTCTGAAACAAGTGATTTCTGTGATTGGCTAAGCAAGGCAATTTCCAAGGCCAATGGACCCAAGGGTTTTTGACCTCATAGGATCTTGTTATGAACAATGAAGTTACCATGTCACCTCCAACTGCCTCTAGATATTCAGACCATAGAGCCTATATTTTCTTCTCTCACTCCTTGAAACAGAAAGTACTGCTTTCTCTGACAGATCATAAATTAATTCCAGTAATTCTAATTAAAAAGGTATATCATTTAGAGGTCGGACACAAGGGCACTTGCCTATAATCCCAGTTACTTGGTAAACAGAGATAGGAGGATCAGCTGAGCCAAAACTAGCAAGGCCTTATCTCAAAGAGAAGCTGGGTATGTATATGAACACCTAAAGTCCCAACTACTCGGGAAGCAAAGGTAGGAAGATCAAAGTTAGAGGTTAACCTACAACTATTCTAACCAAAGTCAGCATGAAAACCTATCTGGAAAACAAAGTAAAAGTAAAACAAACTCACCGGGTAGAGTACTTGCTTAGCAAAAGAGAGACCTTGAGTTCAGTCCCCAGGATTGCAACAAACAAAAGAACCTAACATTTACTGAAAATTTACTATGTGCTTTGTCACATCATCATATTAAAATTTCCCAATAAACTTAAGAGGTAAATATTACCATTTTCCCTTTTCTAGATAAGAAAATGAAGCCCAAAGGAATGAAGACCTATTCAAACCCGTATGTGCCTGTTTAACCCAGGCTGAGGTAAAGTTAGCTGTCCCAGTCTGAAAACTTGGGCTAGGATTGCACAAAGTTCTAGAACTACCTTACAAAATCTAGAGTGATGGTTGTAGCTTCATGTGTGATTGATTTGCTCTACGCATAAAATAGTCCCTGCTCTAGAATAATCTTGCTCTAGAATCCCCCAGGGAAAGAAGGAAATAATGTTTGTCACTTTTCTGGAGCTTCATGTCATGGTTGCAGGTGAGAAGGACAAGGAATCTTTAAGAACAAAGTGACAGCCAGGAGCCAGTGGCTCACGCCTATAATACTAGCTACTCAGGAGGCTGAGATCCGAGGATCATGGTTCAAAGCCAGCCAGGGCAGGAAAGTCTGTGAGACTCTAATCTCCAATAAACTATCAGATAAACCGAAAGAGGTGCTGTGGCTCAAGTGGTAGAGTGCTAGCCTTGAGCTGAAAAGCTGAGGGACAGCGCCCAGGCCCAGAGTTCAAACCCCATAATCAACAACAACAAAAAAAGAACAAAGTGAAAGAACAGCCACGGGTAATGCTCCTGAAATTTATTTTGGGAAATCTCATATAATGAATAATAAGGGAATAAGGGGTCTGTGAGAGATATGATTGTTATCCTTTTGCCAGTAGTTTGACATTTATCAACAGAGTCTGATCTCACTGTCTGAAGAGAGTTGAGCTCTTGGAAATCCAAAGAAAACAAGAACAAATTGTACCCATTCTTCTTCTTCTTCTTCTTTTGGTTCTAGCTCCAGGTTTCTGATGCAAACAAGTCATACAAACTCTCTCTACTACTTGGCTCCATCCACAAGTAAAATGATTTTTTTCCCTCCTTTTTAACTTTCCTTTAAGTAGTTGTGCAAAGGAATTGGAATTTAACAAAACAGTTTATGAACACAATATATCTTCACCCCTTTCAACATTCTCACCCATCCCTCCCCTTAAACATGTTTTATATGTGATTCTTTTCAGAACTAAACTGATTGTGTGACTTTGGGAGGATCATTTAACATCTCTGGGATTCAGATTTTTCTTTTGTGCAGTGAGAGATCAGAATAGGTCAGAGATGGCCACTTGATTTTACCATATGTACCAATCTTGATTGACTAGCTGACTGTGATTGCCTAGAGAAGGAGTCTCTGGCCATGTTTGCACTCTTCAAGGAAGAATAACATGATTGTGTAGCAATGTCTGTGGTGAAGAAGTAAACAGTGATCTTGTATCTGACATATTTGTCATCTGCCGTGATTTGAATGTTTGTATAATTCTAAAATTTGGTGTTAAAACGTAATTCCCAATGCAATATTAAGAGGTGATTTTGTGGTTAGGATAGAGCCCTTATGAATGTTTAATGCCCTTACAGACCTGAAGGAATCTATTTAGTCCCTTTTGGTCCTTTCTTTGTCTGTGAGAACAGAGAATGAACCATCTTGGAAGCACAGTAAGCTTTATGAGACACTGAATTGTGAGAAATAGACCTTGGTTGTTTATAAATTATGCAGTCTAAGGCATCTTTGTTATAGCAGCAGGAACAAACTAAGGCATCATTTTAGGTGAGATAAACTCTGAGGTGCCTGCCCTCTATTCTGCTCCTCTAGAAGACTCATCCGGAGAAACTGATGGGTTGTACACAGGCTGGAAGAATCGTTTCCTAATATGAAGTCCTTCCTGGTCCACTGGAAAACTTAGGAAGAGAGATGCACGACCTTCTTCCTTGGGAAAGAAGGGGAAGTCAAGAAAGGTCTCAGTCTGGAGGGATTCCTTTACCTGGCAACCTTGGTTCCCAGCAAGCCCTGAATTCTCTCTATCCTTTAATGAATAGGTAGATGGATGGCCACGGGCAGACTCTTAACTGTGACCTTCTACACCTTGTCTACCAGATGACCTTTCACAGGGAGGTTTGAGTGCTCTGAGGAGCAGTTCCAAGGTATGAGAAGGTAAGGTGATGTAAACATGTCAGAATTATTCTAATTTATGACTTACAATTTTAAAGGCTGTTGAACTGGGAAAGAAACTTAAGACATGACCCAAGTATTAATCTTCATGGAAAAAATTTGGACTGTCCACCAAATTAATAGCGAAAAATACTGAGATTTGATTTCTCATTGCTGGATTTCTCAGACCGCTAATATATGTTTTATGAATCTCTAGAGGGAGATATGGCTTATGGGTTTTTTAGACTATAAAACCTTTTATTTTTATAAGACACACATTAATATTTTATAAAATAAATGTGTAATAAAGTTGGAGGCTTACTGAATTAAAACAACCTCTTTAAGCCAGACATATGTATCAGTATATACCTGTAGTCCTGGTAGTTGGGAGGTAAGAAAGAGGATTGGGAGTTTGAAGTCAGTTACATGTGGGGACACCATCTCAGTAAAACCAGGTGCCCATGGCTCATGCCGGTAATCCTAATTGCTGAGAACGCTAAGATCTGAGGATTGTGGTTCAAAGCCAGCCTAGGCCGACAAATCTGGGAGTATCTTATCTCCAACTAACCAGCAAGAAGTTGGAAGTGGAGCTGTGGCTCAAATGGTAGAATGCCAGCATTGAATACAAAAGCTAAGCAAGAGTGGGAGGCTCTGAATTCAAATCCCAGCAGTGGCACAATCAATCAACCTAATTTTTAAAAATCAACCTAATTTTATAGTTAAACAAAAGAAAGTGAGTTGATTTCTCCAGCTACATTATGTTAGAATCTAGATTAGGACTTTCAGTACTTCCTTTTGAGATAAGAAGCCTGCCATTTAATGTATATTTAATATGCTGGGTCCTATCCTAATTTTCTTAAATACATGATCATACTATTTTATTAACCATCCTATGAATCAAGTGTTACTCTCATTTTATAACTGAGAAATATAACTGAAGCTTTAGAAGATAATCTCAAGTCACTTAGTAAATGGGATTAGAATGACTCTAAAACTCCTGCAAGCACTCCTTCATGCCAATCATCTTTTCCTGGTATTATTTGTTGGCCAAAGCAATCACTTCCCACTCAGTGTTGTATCAGGTTTTCCTACCTGTAATGTTGTCATAATTCCGGAAGGTCTTTTCTACGTGGTCCCATTCAAGGAAAATGCATTTTCCAGTAAACGGCTGAGCAATGACTACATACTCATCATTCATGTAAGAAAAAGTGTCTATGGACAGTGACTGGTAAGGCAGGTCTTGAGACTTTGCAAATTCTGCAAAAAGCAAAAAATGATGATGGGTAAGTGTGAACTACTATTAATACCTCTTTCCTTGGCTAGATTTCAAATATCTCAAGATTTACATTTATCTTAGAGAAACAATAAAATGGTACTTTTATTTTGCTTTTAAACACATGAAGTTTTAAGGGTTCATAATTTAAAAAATTAAATGCGAATTTCTTCCTTGCTTGCTTGTTTTCTTTCTTTCTTTGGTGCTGATTGGAGGGTTTGAACTCAGGGCCTAGGTGCTGTTTGAGAGCTTTTGTGTCCAAAACTAGTGCTCTGCCATTGATGCACACCTCCACGAATGGCTTTTGGGTAGTTAACTGGAGATAAAGAGTCTCATGGACTTTCCTGTCTAGGCTGGCTTTACACTGAGATTCTTAGATCTCAGCCTCATGAGCAGCTAGGATTGCAAGCCCACTTACACCCAGCTACTGAGATAGTTTTTAAAGTCAACCCCCTTCCCAGTTCCTGTAGGTACAAATAAAAAAGTTGCCCTTATGTTAATTGTATGCTGTCAATTGGTTTTAAGTATATTACCTGTAATGATGCAATCAAAATCCTTGGTGGAGAGACTATTGATTTTGCGCTTCTTGTATTCTGGGGGGCCTTCACAGTATATGTCTTCCACCGTTGCATTGGTGTGGCCAAGCCATTCCACTAGCCACTTCAGTTTACAGTCACAATTAAATGAATTTCCTCTCAGGTCCCTGAAAGACAAACCTCTTCTGCTTTTGCAGTTTGAGGGCCCTGGTAAGACTTCTACAATTAGCCATTAATGTGCAATGATCTCACCTGGCTTTATATAATGCTCCATAATCTGCCTTGAACTTCACTGACCATCCAATTTGGGCTCAGAATATGACGACAGAGCACCCATAAAGGACACTCCAGTCCTTGAGACCTCATAACTTACTCTCTTTTGGATTAAAGGGGGCTTAGTCTAAAGCAGTGCTGTCAATAGAAATAAGGTGTGACTCACATGTAATTTAAATTTTTCTATAACCGTATTTTTAAATAGTAAAGAGAAACAGTATACTTAATTATAATTGTATGCTTCATTTAATTTTATTTGCTCAAAATAGTATCATTTGGACAGCTAGTCAATATCAACAATTTTGAGATACTTACATTATTTATACTGTCTACAGTGTATTTTATATTTACATTGTATCTCAATTCTGATGCTAAATTTTCATCTGAAAATGTGGTCTGCATTTAGATTTCGTAAAACATATAGGTGAGCAATAGATTCATAAGCCAAAATTTCCTGGTAATTGAATTAAGAAACTTTTTTTTTTTTTGGTTTAAACTTTAAAAGGTAAGGGAATGGGGGTGTACTTAGCTCAGTGGTATATGCCTAGTATGTTCAAGGTTCTGGGTTCAGTTTTCAGCACCAAAAACTAAAGATTTAGAATTAAGTTCCTTAGTTACAGTACATCCCAGGTGTCATGTGACTACAAGGGTCTAGTAGACACCATATTACACATCATGGATCTCCAGAATAGAATACAATGTATATTTGTTTGCTTTCTTAATCCTGGTCTTGGTCTAGGTCTACAAATTTCCTGAATTACCAATATTCTGTTGATAGGAAATGATTTTGATAAGGCAGAGTTAATGTAGATATACACTAGTTTATGCCTGTAATAAATTGTATGCTATAGGCTTAAGTTTCCACGTTGGACCCCAATTCACCAAGTTCTCTGTTATTTGCATTGCTTCTCTTCAGGAATTCCATTTCCTTTGCTGGTCACACAGAATTCCTGAGATAGGTGCTGCTCACTCTTCACACAGCACATAAATAATTTTTAGATTCCCAAACATTTAAGAACATGTTTTAGATGAGACCGTTCAAGAAAATTAAGAAACCCACTAAAAGGCAAATTGGCACAGATCCTTACACTTCTAAAATAATTCTTGATTTGGGCCTATCAGATTAGGCCCACAAGGCCAAACTCATTATGGGATTTGCTAGAGACGGAACCAATTTCCAATGTTAGATTGATACAGAATGGGATGGAAGCCACCGATGAACTGTGTCCCCGGCCTGGCATGGAGCATCATCTGCCTTCCAAGACGTTCCCAGAACTGACTTCATCTCCCAAGAGTAATCTGACACAGAATAATGAGTGCCAATCCTTCAGGGTTAGCGTAAACTGGACCAGATAATAGATGTATGCGGTCTCTCTTGAAAGTGTCTTGATTCTGGCACTCTTGGAAATAAAACTATCATTCTGGAATTGGAATAACAGGCATGGGGGAAGGGCTGAGGACCTACTTCAAGGAACAAAGAAAGTTTTTCATTAGCTTCCTGATTTGAAGTTAAATACTAGGCTTAGAGGAAAATTTTTGCCCCAGAAGATTCTGTTATTGGAGACAAGTTGTTTTGAATATATAGTCTCTAGTAAAGCACTTGAATCTCTTGATTTCTTTCATCTATCCTCTTATTTGCTCTTAATAGTCTATTTTCTGACATCCAAATACCTTGTTAATGTTTTGGAAGGCATTAATGGAGCGAAATTGCTTTTGGGAGAGTTAGGCCTATAGTACTTGCTTTGCTTACAGCAAAATATACAAATTCCTTGCAAAAGATCTTTCACTCTGAAGCTTAAAAGTCAAAGTTTGAAAGCTCTTTTGTTTGAAAAAGGGTCAAAAATAATTAAATTCATTCTCTTCCTGGGGCTTAAGCCAAATTCCTAGGGATTAAGCCCAGAGTTGTTGTTCAGTCTAATGAGAGAAAAGGCAAACTTTCTTCCCTTCCCCCACTTCCTGCTCCCATTTCTCGGTGGCCTCACCCAACTTCTGAGTGTAACCTCTCATCTTACTCTGTCAGTTTCCCAGACCCCTTCATGTTTTTCTCTTTGAAACCTCATTTCCTGGACCTCATGAGAAACAAAGAAAAGCAATCTTGAAATTTCTGTGGAGGTCTTTTCCTCCTGCCCGCCCCCCCACCCCACCCTCCCCAGAGACCCTTTCCATTACCTCTCTTAAATAGACACACACTTTTTGTCAAAATAATGCCTGGGTCCCTTGTATTCAGAATTTCCCATGGTATGCAGCAAAGAACACCCATGTGTTAGTTTGTGTCAATTTAAATTTTAGGCCAATTTAAAATTAAAATTTGGAAATTCAAATGGAATTTTAAAGCCCCTTAAAAAGTCTCATAAGCAACACCTATTTAATTAATTACTGCAAAATAATTCATTAGCGATTTCTTAAGTCTTCTTACACATTTGTTAAAGAATCCAGGCCTTTGAAAATATCTTTTGGAAGTGTCTGGAGATTGTTATTTGCGAGACTCCTGAAAAATAAAAATAATAAAAAAAAAAGAATGTGATGTAAACTAGGTGACAGATTAAATGCATTTATGACAAAGATGAGTTCTGAGTTCCTTTTGCTGTTTCCAGTCTCCTAAATTACTTATAGGACGTGCTTTTATCTTCTAAGATACTACTCAGATTCCTACTATTGTATTTAACCTTTGACCTCTTTGCTTCAACATCCGTTGAGTTAGGTAACAGTTCATAGTGGCCAAAGGCAATGACAATAACAACAAACCAGCAACACAATGATATTGGTGTGTTGTTCTCTGTTTTTAGGAAACCAGACTTACCTTTTAGGGTATTTCCCAAATGATAATTCACTAAGCTGGTAGTATCTGCATCCAAATGGTCCTTCTCCCACTTACTGGAGCTGAACTATCTTATAATGATCAGAAGGCAGCTACATTTCTAATCAACATACCCATGGCTCTATCCCATTGCTCACATATGCCTTCTTCTCTCCAAAGTATGGGTCCCATTTTCTAGCTTCTAGCTTCATTCATTGCATCTCAGAAAAAGCTTTCTACCCATCTATCCTCTAGTCATCTCTTTCTCCCTTTCTGTTCTTTTATTATCACAGGTCTTGTTTCCTCTATTTGTTCATCCACAGATCACTCCAATGATACTCATCAGGCCGAAAGTACTATCTAGATACTACTGGCACCTAGATACTTCTGATAATACTAAGGGATATATATGCACATACTACAGGAATACTGACTGAAACAAATGGTAATGCTACATCAAGAAAGGGTACTGTAAGGTCCGCTCCTGGATGGCGAGCAGACTCCACCCTCCTCGCAGCAAAGTCTCCACCCAGTACCTGCGTTACCTAGGCAACTGGGACACCTGGAAGAGGTCACATCTGCATCCGCTGAGGTCACATCTGAATTTGATGTGGCCACACCTTTCCCCACCCATACCCTACATAAGGGCTAGCCCAGGCCCAGACTCTCCCTTTTTTTCTCTCTCTGTTCGTTTCTAGCTCTTGCTGCTCTTTTCTTGCTCTCTTGCTCTCTCTCTTTCCCAGCCACGTGGAATGCCAACCTTGCCTGGTCCCAGCAGGTCTACCCCTTACCTGAATACCACGTGAGTGCTACTGTTCTTACCCCTCTCTCTGCTCTTTTCTCTCTCTTTCCTCTCTTCCCAGCTCTCTCTCATTCCCAGGCCTTTCCCAGCCACGTGGAGTGCCACCCTTGCCTGGTCCAAGCAGGTCTACTGAATAAACCTACCCCTTATCTGAATACCACGTGCGTGCTGGTGCAGTTCTTACTCGGCTACCTCTTTTTAAAAACCTAACAGGTACCAGCTACTGAAATTTTTTGGTTTTAGCCAGCACATGTTATATACTTTTATATCTCTCATTAAAAAAAAAAAAAAGGAAACCAAAAAGCCTATGTTGTTTGCCTCCAAAGCCCTTGAAAACCTTAAGCTTTTCTTTTTAAAACCTGAAAAGTCTTCCCTGCCTTTTACCGCCTCTAATTACATATGAGATTTCTCAAATGCTAACATTCAAGACTTTTAGAACCTATTTTTAAGTTAATTAAGTTTTTTAATGAACTGGTAGAACGTAAGAATGGGGCAAGAATCAGAAAGTTGAAGTCTGGACAACAAAGGATTTTGTGATGAAAGCCAGTTTTGGAGTCTGAACTAGGTTGGAATCTGGAATCCTGATTTCACCATGTGACTTTGGTGATGTATCATCTTCAAGGTTCCTGCCAAAGTTTGGATCTAGCATGCTTGCCACAGACCCACATGTTAAAGGTTTGGTCTCCAGTCACTATGGCACTAATGGGAGATGATGGAAACAAGGCCTAATGGAGGATCGCTAGAAGTCTGCCCTCAGAAGATGACTGTGGGACCCCAGGACATTCCTACTTCTCACTTTATTTTCTGACCATGAGGTTAAGACTTTCACTTCACTGCACTCTCTCAACCACACTGTGCAGCCACAGGCTCAAAGCAATGGGGCCAAACCAGAGACTGAAACTCCCCACACTGTGAAGCAAAAGAAGCCTTTTTTTCTCTTATAAGTTGGTTATCTCAAGTAGCTATTATAATGACATAAAATGTATACAGCTCAGCTTTATCATGATGAAGTAGAGATAATATGAAGGTGTTGGGAAAAGAAAAGGAGATATCTCAAGCTGGTATCCAGCCTAACTGGGGTGGGGGGTGGGGAGGGAGAGGGGTGGGGTGTGGTGAGAAACAGTGCTCCTGTGTAAAAATTGTCCAGCAAACATTTGGAAACTGTTCATTTCTGAATTGACTGATGTGACCATCCACCTTCAGCAGCTCCAAAATCTGCTAAAGGAGACTATTAGAAGGTGATAGGATGGTGCTTTATGTCTAGATTGGTGAGCAATGGGCCTGAGAAGGCTAGACTTAGAGAAGAAGCAGAAACAAAAGAAAGACACAGAAATCTGGAGACTTCCAGATGCCTAAGACCTAGGAACTGAAGTTCAGTTCTCTAGTCTCTGGGAGGCTGACATCAGGTCACATTGGGATGAACAGAAAGCAGGCAGAGGAACTTGAGCGGAGAAAGACTTAAGGAAGTAATGCTGCCCCCTAGCCTGAGAATTATGCTACAAAAGAAATGTAATAGCCAGGCACTAGTGGCTTATGCCTGTAATCCTAGACATTCAGGAGGCTGAGAGCTGAGGATCACAGTTCAAAGCCAGCCCATGCAGGAAAGTCCGTAAGACTCTTATCTTCAATTAACCACCAGGAAACCAGTAGTGACACTGTGGCTTGAAGTGGTAGAAGGCTAGCCTTGAGTAAAAGAGCTCAGGGAAAGTGCCCAGGCCCTGAGTTCAAACCCCATGAAAGACAAAAAATTAAAATTAAATTAAAATACTATTATTATCATCTTACTTTTATTTATTTATTTATTTATTTATTTATTTATTTATTTATTTATTGCTGTCCTGGGGCTTGAACTCTGGGCCTGGGTGCTGTCCCTGAGCCTCTTTGTGCTCAAGGCTAGTGCTCTACCACTTGAGCCAAAGTGACACTTTGGCTTTTTCTGAGTAGTTTATTGGAGATAAGAGTCTCATGGACTTTCCTGGCCTGGCTTTGAACCGTGATCCTCAGATCTCAGCCTCCTGAGTAGCAAGGATTACAGGCATGAGCCATTGGTGCCTGGCTTAAAATTATTTTTTTTAAGAGAAAAATAACCATCATCCTGGTAGAGCCCCCCCCCCCCCCCCTTTAGGATTTTGTCACAGCCTCTTGCAGTCATCAGCTCAGAGCCCACTGAAGAAGTGATTCTGAGGCTTCAGGGCCCTGGTCCTCATCTCTGAAGTCCTCTGTCCTCTAGAGGTCATGGCAGGAGGGAGTCTGGCCATGAACTGGGGCTGGGAATCTCCTGCCTCGAAGGTCTGCTAGCTGGGAAACACTGGCAAAAGTGAGGTCTAGGGTCAGAGCTAGATTTCAATAGTGTATGAGAATTTCTTCTTCTCAGGATTGAAAGGCAGAAGAATACAGAGAGTGAAGGAGAGAGGGGCAAGGACTTAGAATTGGCCATCAATATGGCTAAGCGAAGAGGTTCCATTTGGGATAATTTAAGGAAAACCAGGCATGACCCAAGCCAACCCATCCTGCCAGGCTCCCATGAAGGGTTTTTGAATCAGCCACCGAGTGCAGTGGACATGGTCCAGATGGGGAAGAGAAGATGTGGGTTTGAGCTCTGGTTGTTTTCATGAGCTGTTTGATACCTTGGTTAAAATGATCTGCAAGTTCTATTTTCACTCTTAAATCACATCTTCATCATTTTCACTGTAAGAGGCTTATAGCTTCATCTTTAATACTAATCAGATGATGCTGGAAGTAATACTTGAATCCATTAAGAGGCAACAGGCTTCTCTAGGAAAGAGATGGTGTCCTGGGATATCTGTGAGGGAGGGCAGAGCTGATGGAGAACAGAAGATGACAAAAGCCATGAGAGGTTAAGAAAATGTCCCTGTCTTCTCCCACGCACCCTCCTCCCTCCACCGTTAGTCCTTTCTATCTAGGATGCTGCTACCTTAAGTACTGGAAGAACATTCTCCTTTCCATTGTACTCCCAGTCCCTAGCATAGCATCTAGCCTGCAGCAGAAGCCTTCAGTAGATACTTTTTAATGAATGAATGAGTGAGTAAAGAAGGTGGTTTCGAGTGGATAAGAGAAAAGGAAGCAATCTGGAAGAGGAGGAGTGGCAGATACTTCTCTTAGACCACTGCATCAGGAAAGGAGTTAAGGAGAAAGTGCAAGGCCTCTGTGTGGGCATTGCTGGGACCTTATCATGTGGATCTTGTCCCACAGCTGCTCTTCCTCCCCTGCCTCACTGGGCTGATAATTCTAAGTCACACAGAGACTCTTCACAGTGTGACTTCTGTTCAGAGTCTAAGAAAACACCCAGAATATCACCCAACTTGATGGTAGTTGAGCAGGGTCAAGTTCTCTCCAAGGCAGACCTCCATCCTTCCCCAACAGTAATGTCTACCATTCCCTCCACCTTGTGTTCAGATGGCTCACCCACCCCAGGAAACCTCTGATCATGATGGTGGAACTCACTAGGAAGTCTTGTCTCCAAGGCAGACCAGACTGGCTCAGACAGCACATTTGTTTCAGTGCCACAGGGCTGTGCTGCTAAGAAAGCAACACCCACAGCCATCTGGGGTGCTCCCAGGCCCCCTGCAATGCGGCATCTCAGCTTGGGTTTGTGTCTCACTGAACCTGCGGCACTTCAAATGCAGTTATTTTAATTTCCTATGAAATGTTTAAAGGAGATAAATACCCAGCAGCATTCAGAATCCAGATCCAGGACCAATGGAGGTGGATAGCTATAGTTTCTTCTTATACAATGGGTTTACTAGACATAAGGCTCTGCACTATGCAGAGATGAGCTGATTTAATTTCATAACCTTAGGAACTAGCTATTCCTAAGTCACCCCCACCCCTAAGCCTTGAGGGCCTGAGCATTGTTTCTCAAGGTTAGCACTCTACCAGTTGAGCCACAACTCCATTTTCAGCCTTTCTTTTTCTGGTTAATTGGAGAGCAGAGTCTCTCAGATTTGTCTGCCAGGGTTGGCTTTGAACTGAGATCCTCAGAACTCAACGTCCTGCATAGCTAGGATTACAGGTGTAAGCTACTAAGGCCTGGCTTCCTCACTCTCATTTTTATAAGTAATGATAACTCCCATTTACATGTGAACAAGTAGGACAAAGTAGAATAATACAATCTGCCTGAGGGCTGCCAAGATTTGAACCCCGCAGCCTGATGAGAGATTCCCCTTTCAGCCCCTACATCATACTACCTCTTCACACAGATGTCCACATGAGGGCCAAGCAAAGACTAAGGCTAAGCATGGTTGACTTGGGGCACAGGCACCCAAAGTTTGAGAACTATTACACATATTCTTGGCACCTCCACAGCACTGAGCAACCAGTAGCTACTCTATAAAAAGTAGACTGGTGATAATTTTCCCCACAGAATATTATAATTTCATGTCAACAATCCTGGTAGCCATAGTAATCCCTAAGGGAAAACAGCTCAATGAATATTAACAAAAATCATTAATGATATTCAAGGATTTTGGTCAGCATTGGCAATAAACTAATTTTTATTTTTGCTGACATACACAAGCTATTCAAACATTAAAGTTAGGTAGAGTGCTGTGGTTTGAATATGATTTGTCACATCAAACGCAGGCAGGAGTCTAATTGCTAATGCTCTTAAGAGTTAAGGAGCTTAGAGGTGGGGTCTTTGGAAAGTGATTAGTTTTAGATAAAGTTGTTGGTTGAAGCCTCAGGATTGTGTCCTGTTGGCTTTATTTAAATAAAAAAAGGCAACAGAGATCAGACACCTCAGAGACACAGACACTTCTGGTCTCTTGCCTTGGTCAGTGCATTTCAGGACTCTGCCAAAAAGAAGGACTTTGTCAGACCCAAGCTGATGCCAGTACCATGTTCTTGAACCTCCTGTACTCTGAGTTAAATAAATATATTTTCCTTATAAAGTTAGCCTGCTTCAGGTATTTCATTATAGTAAAAAAAAAAAAAAAGCTAACTAATGCACATGAATAATATTAGGGCAATGACTCAGAATAAGGAAATGAAGAGAAGGTTCTGACTCTAGAGAAGTGTTATAGGTTCTTAACCATAAATACCTCCTTCCTTCCTTCCTTCCTTCCTTCCTTCCTTCCTTCCTTCCTTCCTTCTTTTCCCTTCCTTCCTTCCTTCCTTCCTTCCTTCCTTCCTTGCCTCTTTCCTTCCTTCCTTCCTCTCTTCCTCCTTCCCTCCCTCCCTTTTTCTCTCTCCCTCTCCCTCCCCCCTTTCTTTTTTTGTGCTAGTCCTTGAACTCAGGGCCTGGAGACTATCCCTGAGCTTTTGTGTTCAAGGCTAGTATTCTACCACTTGAGCCATAGCTCCTCTTCCAGCTTTTTGTTGGTTAATTAAAGATAAGAATCTCATCGGGGCTGGGAAGATGGCTCAGTGGTAGAGCTCTTGCCTTGCATGCCTGAGGCCCTGGGTTCGATTCCTCAGCACCACATAAGCAAAATGAAAAAAGCCGGAAGTGGCGCTGTGGTTCAAGTGGTAGAGGGCTAGCCTTGAGCTGAAGAGCTGAGGGACAGCGCCCAGGCCCAGAGTTCAGACCCCACGACCGGACCCCCTCCCTAAAAAAAAAAAAAAGAATCTCATGGACTTCCCTGCCTGGCTGGCTTGGAATCAGGATCTTCAGATCTCAGCCTCCTGAGTAGCTAGGATTACAGGTGTGAGCCACCAATGCCGGGCTCACTCACCTTTTTCTGAGAGCTAATTTTTTTACAGAAGAAGAGTCTTACCTTACAGGTAAGATAAGTATATTTAAGTAGTTTTTTTTTTCTTTTTTTGTAGCTCTATCATTCAAACTCAGGCACATACTAGACAGTCTACCATTGCCATATATTTCCAGCCCTGTAGTAACTTTTAAGTTGTTCATAAGTAACTCTAGAAGACCATTCTAATGAAACAGATGTATATAAAAAAGTGAGATAAGTTTAAAGTGATATAATTTTAAAGTGATATGTTTATTGTTCTTGACACAGTTTGAATATTAAACTGTAGTGGAAACAAATTGGATCTAAAAGTCTAAAAGTGTACATTGAATTCCTACCTCATATCTGCAAAGTAAGAAGTTGGGGGCGGGGAGGGGGGAGGTGGCTCAGTGGTAGAGTGCTTGCCTTGGATGCATGAGGCCCTGGGTTCGATTCCTCAACACCACATAAGCCGAAAAAGCTGGAGTGGCGCTGTGGCTCAAGTGGTAGAGCATTAGCATGGAGCTGAAGAGCTGAGGGACAGTGCCCTAGCCCAGAGTTCAGGCTGCACGACCACCACCAACAACAACAACAAAAAGAAGTGGGTGTATGTGGGGGCTCTTATCTTCAGGATCTCTTCATTCTCTAGTCACATTTACTGTTCAAATCATTTCTCAGGGAAGGATCTAATCAGCTCAATGAAAGCTTCTGGTCAAGCTATAACTTATATGGTAGAGCCATTACTAATGTCTTGCCAAAGATCTTGGGAAATGTCTGGCTTTACTGCTGGCTGAGTGGGGAGTGGCTTATACTCAGGGTTGCCTTCATCTTGAAGTGCACCTATGAGGATGGTGCTATTGTCCTCCTCTTTCCTCCTGTCATCTGGAAACTATGATGTATTTAGAGCACAAAACAGCTTTGTAAACTCTTCTGAAGGGTATGCAGGTTAGAGGGTGAGGTAATCATTCTCTGCTTGATCATTTGCCTTTCAATTAGGGAAAGGGGGTCAGAGGTGGAGAAAAGTGCCTTTGCTACCTAAAAACTTAAAAAGGAAACTAATGGCTCATACAAATGCTGAATTTATCAGCAGTAAATAGTGGGAAATGAACTTGGCGTACAAGCAGCAGAGGGACATCTGGGTTTCAATTACTGCCTTTTCCATCTTTTCCTTAAAAGGAAGAAAGGAAGACAGGCAGGAAGGAGAAAAAAAAGGAAGGAAGGAAGGAAGGAAAGAAGGAAGGAAGCAAGGAAGGAAGGATAGAAAGGAAGGAAGGAGGGAAGGCAGGCAGGCAGGCAGAAAGTAAGACATGAAAGAAAAGAGGCAAGATGGAAAGAAAATACGAAGGAAAGAAAGCAGGAAGAAAAAAGAAGGAAGGAAAGAAGGAAAAAAACAGGAAGGAAAAACGGCAGACAGGCAGGCAAGCAGAAAAGAAGAATGAAATGTGCCTTGGAGAACAGCATAATTAGAAGGAGAATAAAACATGGGCATACACTCACATAGTGAGAAAACACTGGTTTGTCTAATTCCTCTCTCTAGAATGAACTTCTCCACTGTGGGGCTGTATCGTACTCATCCCTGCGGGTCTTACTCCTTGTAAAGTGCAAGTCACATCATAGAAACTGTGTAGAAGGAGCCATATGGTACTGTCATTTTTGTAGATGGAAACTGTCTAATCAACCTAATAAGTATTAAAGATGCTGGAGACCTAAGATCTCTGTTTGTTCAGCCTCAGCCCGTTCCCTCACCATACCTTCATGCCGCCAGTACCAACTTGGAGAGGTGGGACTTCCTTTTCATTCTTTTTTTTTTTTTTTTTTTTTTTGGTCGGTCGTGGGGCTTGAACTCTGGGCCTGGGCGCTGTCCCTCAGCTCTTCAGCTCAAGGCGAGCGCTCTACCACTTGAGCTACAGCGCCACTTCCGGTTTTCTGGTGGTTTATTGGAGATAGGAGTCTCGCGGTCTTTCCTGCCCGGGTTGGCTTTGAACCGTGATCCTCAGATCTCAGCCTCCTGAGTAGCTAGGATTACAGGCGTGAGCCACCAGCGCCCGGCTTTCCTTTTCATTCTTTGTATGACTCCTACAATTTTTGTCTCTCACTCTTTGAAGGCAGTCTTTGGTGTTCCTTTGATCTTGAAAGTTTCTAGATAGGAAGCACAAGCTATACCAAGCTGTCTTTCTAGTCTCCATACCACTAAAACAGGGACTTCATTTGCACCACAGTTAAATTCCTATTCATTTGATAGGAAACAATACTCTGTCGTCAAGCAAAATGTATGATCTTCTATATGGGGGTATATAACATTTTCTTTCTTCCTTTCTCATTTTCCTTCATTTTCTCTCCTTCTTCCCCTCTGTCTTCATTCCTTGCCCCTTTCCCTTCTTCTTTTTCTTTCCTATGACGTAGAGAGTACATTTTCTCTTGTTCCCTGTAGGAAGGTTGAGTAAAGGTCTAGGCCTTTGGGCTGGAAAGGGTACCCCTGAGTACATGGAGTCCGGGTTCCTGGAGAGGGCCTTGTATTCTTTCTGCAGGCCCCCTGATGCCAAGTATCAGTCTGGGACCTCTGTATATATGTGAAGGAAACAGACCTCAAATTGAAGTCATGCTTATTCATTTCTCCTTCCATATACTTACTGCTTTTGTTTACTTTTGTCTGGAGAATGAAGTTTGGCAGTGTTGTACTCTTTGATAAAACTGCATAACATTTATCCTGTTAACAGTCATATTTGCACCTTTTTTTTTTGGTCGGTCGTGGGGCTTGAATTCTGGGCCTGGGCGCTGTCCCTCAGCTCTTCAGCTCAAGGCGAGCGCTCTACCACTTGAGCTACAGCGCCACTTCCGGTTTTCTGGTGGTTTATTGGAGATAGGAGTCTCACAGTCTCTCCTGCCCGGGCTGGCTTTGAACCGCGATCCTCAGATCTCAGCCTCCTGAGTAGCTAGGATTACAGGCATGAGCCACCAGCGCCCGGCCATATTTGCACCTTTTTATATAGCTGATACAAAGGGCAGCATTGCAGATGATGTTTTTGTTATAAAATGGCTATACATAAAAGCCATGAAAGATACAATTTAGTAAAGTAAATCAGGCCATTAACTTCCCCTTTCTGCAAACCAATAAGCAAAAGAGAATGAGGTCTAGTTCACTTACAGGATGACTGATGTGGCATACGGCATACTGGAACATCCCCTGGAGGGCAGCTCTTTCTGTCTGCTCTTTTCCTTTGCTACATTCTAGGCCTAGAACAGAGCTGGGAATCCAGTGCTATGAGGGACTAGGGTAAGGTTGACAGAATGACAATGCTACATAGAACTCTTACATCTTTAATTCTAATGAGACCTAGAGTAGGCACTTGGGTAATAGTCACCAAGTGGATGAATAGCCAATCAATCCAATCAGTACAGAGATGCTTTTATAGTTCCATAACTCACTAGTTCATTAGTTATATATTCCCTTCATGATCTTTTTTTCTAATCTCTTACATGGGAAGATGTTATGCCTCCAACTGTGTGTGTGTGTGTGTGTGTGAGAGAGAGAGAGAGAGAAAGAGAGAGAGAGAGAGAGACAGACAGACAGACAGACAGACAGACAGACAGACAGACAGAGAGGTAGAAGAAACTAGAAGAAGCAAGTTGTAGAGTTCATGTTGTTAAAGGTTCTCAATCTCCTTGTTATGCCATTTTAGGCTAGATAATTCTTGACTATCCTGTTTAGGAACAATCCTGATCTCTACCTACTAGATGCCAATTACATTCCCTAGTTGTGACAAGTGAACATGTCTCTAGATATTGCTAAACGTTCCCTGGGAGACAAAATTGCCCCCTGTTAAGAACGACTACTATATTAATCACCCACTGATAAATTTATAAAACAAGTTGGTTAGGTACCCTGTAGACATTGCCTTTGGCTATATTCATTTTAAATGTATATAAAGGTAGATTTTATACAGAAAAATCCCCCAGCTAATATCAAATTAGCAGTTAATATCAACCATAATTATCTATGAAGTGAGTAATGATGTAGATATAAAAAAGTTATTTCAGTCATATAATTTCCCTGCTTTCGCTCGCTTTCTAATTATGGCAGTTTAGGCTAAAAATATTAATAGTGATCAATTTCCTGAGAATATGCTGACAAATGACAGAGAGAAAGAGCACAGCATGCATAGAGACAAATCATTTGGGTTCTTAAATTTTCATAGACACTCATAGCATGGTGCTTTTACTGCATTAGCAAGCGTAAATAGTAATAACAATATACATACTTACAGGTGAATTAAAGACTTGAGTCCCCGGAAGGTATGTCTTGAAATGGACTTGATGTTATTATTCTCTATGAATCTGCAATAGGTTATAATACATTTGGTCAGACAGTTGCAGGAAGTTGAGAGAACCTGTCTGGAATCATTTGTAATTTTTTCCCCCTTACTTACAAATACTCTAGATGTGGAAGACCAATAAAAGCATCATCACTGATCACATCAAAGGAGTTCGATGTGAATAACCTGCCCCCAAAAAAAGAACATAATGAAAATGGTTAAACTGACAGATTGACAGTCTTTGCTGCTTTTATCTCTCAGAAAAATGAATAGGGGTGTTGAATGTAGAAAAAGATCTGAATGTCTGTTTTCTACAGTGCTATTTATATAGAAAAGCCTTTGCAGCCTTTCTTATTCCTAATTATCTTCTCATCAAAGGCTGGTTGAAGGTTTTGGGCCCCACACATCCCCAGTGACAGTTGTCACGTGCCCTGAGAAGCATTCTGAGTTATAAGCAGAGCAGATAATATCAGAAGATGCAGCTAAATAGACATTTTTGCAGGCTATCATGACAAAGACTGTAGAATTTCTGGAACATTCATTGCTAAAACAATGGTGATTTGGGGGTTTAATCCTGGGAGACATAGTAAAATTTAGCTCAATGCCCAGTGGTACTGAGTTATTTCCTACCTCATTGACACTTCCTTGATGAGCATCACGTTCATCCACAGTGAACATCAACCTTCTTTTTTGAGAATATGACAGACTAAAGATGAGAACTAGTAAGACTTGGGGACAGTCTTAGACCATCATATTACCAATGAGTTGGTAAAATACCTTCACAGGGACAAATTTGTCATTTCAAAATTTACAGGCACTGTTTTCAAAATTACTGATGAAAAAGCAACTGTCCCCATGCTTTGTTGAACTCTTTGGACAACTTCTCTGAACAAAAGGCTTAAAAGAGGGGCCTTAAGCCAAATAGTAGGCTTGTCTACTAGATAAATTAGTGATAATATAAATATAAATAAAATAATATAATACATTAATAATTCTGGTTTTTGTTAGTAAACTTGTGATGTTTACTTTTGAAGTTTAGACATTAAATATAACTCTTTACCTCTGCCTGCTAACCAGGGGATTACAACTAGATCTCACTTTCTGAACTAGTTTGAATTACATTGAAACTAGTAAGTGATTTGACTATGAGTTGGTTTCTAAATAAGCAGGAGCTGGGCACAAATGGCTCATCCCTGTAATCTTAGCTACTCAGGAGGCTAAGATCTGAGGATCATCATTCAAAGCCCAACCTGGCAGGAAAGTCCATGAGACTTTTTTTTGCCAGTTATGGGATTTGCACTCAGTTCCTGAGCACTGGCCCTGAGCCTTTTTGGGCTCAATCAAGATAGTGTACTACCACTTGAGACACAGTGCCATTTCCAGCTTTTCCTGAGTAGTTTATTTTGTTTTGTTTTGTTTTTTGGGTCTGGTCGTGGAGCCTGAACTCTGGGCCTGAGTGCTGTCCCTCAGCTCTTCAGCTCAAGGCTAGCACTCTACCACTTGAGCCACAGTGCCACTTCTGGCTTTTTTCTTTTTGCTTATGTGGTGCTGAGGAATCGAACCCAGGGCCTCAGGCATGCAAGGCAAGCACTCTACCACTGAGCCACCTTCCCAGCCCTCCATGAGACTTTTATCTGCAATTAGCCACCAAAAAGCTGTGGTTCAAGTAGTAGAGCACCAACCCTGAGGGGAAAAGCTAAGGGATGTGCTTAGGCCCTGAGTTCAAGTCCCAGGGCTGGCATAAAAAAGAAATAATAATCAAGGGATGAGGGACATCAGGCTGCTAGAGATACATTGCAAATGAACTAATTATCTTGAAGCTGAAAGATAGGCACATGAGAGTGAATTTTTTTGGGGGGGAGTCTGTCATGGGGCCTAAACTCTGGGCTGGGCACTGTCCCTCAGCCCTTCAGCTCAAGGCTAACACTCTACCATTTTAGCTACAGTGCCACTTCTGGCTTTTTTCTGCTTATGTGGTGCTGAGGAATCAAACCCAGGGCCTCATACATACAAGGCAAGCACTCTACCACTGAGCCACCTTCCCAGCCCTGAGAGTGAATTTTTATATAGAGTTGAAATATCTTCTATAAACAATAGGAGTGGTGGGGTAAGCCAAACAAAATGTATTTTTTCCTAAACCATCAGTCCAGGTGTGGTGTTAGATTCACTTCTAATTCTTCTCCCCTCTGCTGTCACAATTTCATATTCAAGTAATTTGTTAGGCTTCAAAAAGCCAGCACTAATGAATTGATTCACATCAGAGCGTCTTGTTATTGAAGCAAATTCAAGGGTTCATGACTTTTTATCATAACTGTGCTCTTTTCACTTTATGGTTCTTAAAAGCATCTTGATGCTCAGCTTTATTCCAGTGTAAGTTGTCAGCCAATGGTTCCACAGGCTCCAGGGTTTTTATCCCCTTCTGTACAGGCATAGAATAAAGTAGAAATTGGTATAGACAGACAGGTGCTTCCTACATTCAAGAATTTGAAAACTTCCCTACCATTAACCAGGAATACCATCATACCTCACTCCAAGCTGCCAGAAGAAAGAAATAGCTTTCACCCTTAGTTCCTCTATGGTAAACCTCTTGTAAGACAGGGGCAAGTGGCTATTGGTGAGCAGAACTTGCCCATGCATGTCTCGGAAAGAAAAGAAAGGATTTCCACCAGTTTTGTCTGCAGGTTCACTGCTTATCCCCAGCACCTGTCCCATAATGAATACTGCATAAATATTTGTTTATCAAAGAAGAATTCATTTCATAGTAAATTCCAATCATGACTAGACCAAACATTCCTCACAGCAAGGACTTTACCCTTATTTGTTTTGTATGTCCTCAGCTCTAACCACAGTTCTTGCTTAAAATAATGATAGTTGGAGCCAGGCACTTGCTGGTGGCTTATGTGTGTAATTGTAGCTACTCAGGAGGCTGAGATCTGAGGATCATGGTTCAAGCCAGCCCAGGCAGGAAAGTCCATTAGATTTTTTTCTCCCATTAACCACCAGTAGACCAGAAGTGGAGCTGTGGCTCAAAGTGGTAGAGCAGTAGACTTGAGCAAAAAAGCTCAGGGACAGGACCCCAGGCCCTGAGTTCAAGCCCCATGAACAAAAACAACAACAAAAGTTTGTTGGAATATATTTCAAGGGCCAAAAATCTACTAAAATCTAGTTAAAACTATAACCACATGCAAAAATATAGGTCAATATATGAACAAAAAAATCCAGAACACAATAAAGTATATCTTATATGATTTCACTTACATAAAGTACAAAAAGTAGTAAGACAAATCTATACTGGTGGAATTTAAGGTAATGTTTATTCTTGGAAGCTGGTTCTAAATAGTACCAAGGAATACTTTGGGGTCTTGACCTGGTAACAAGCCAAATGCTGATTATAAATGTGTTTATTTTGTTAAAAAATTGAGAAGGATTCAGGATATGCACCTTTTTATGTATATTAATTATATTTCTATAAAAAGCTTCTTATGAAATCACAGATTCCTATAGTGTCCTACAAAAAAGGCAAAACAATAATCTTTATATTTTAATGGACATTCAGGGATTTTTCTTTTCTTTTGGTGCCAGTCATAAGGCTTGAACTCAGGGCCTACGAGCTGTCCCTGAGCTCTTTTGCTCAAGGTTATCACTCTACCACTTGAGCCACAGGTTCACTTTCCACCTTTTAGTGGTTAATTGGAGATAAGAGTCTCATGGCCTTTTTTTGGGGGGGGGGTCAGTTGTGGGGCTTGAACTCTGGGTCTGGGTGCTGTTCCTCAGCTCTTTGGCTCAAGGCTAGTGCTCTACCACTTGAGCCACAGTGCCACTTCCAGATTTCTGGTGGTTTATTGGAGGTAAGAGTCTCACAGACTTTCCTGCCAGGGCTGGCTTTGAACCACGATCTTCAGATCTCAGCCTCTTGAGCAGCTAGGATTACAGGTGTGAGCCATGGACTTTTTTGCTCTGGCTAGCTTTGAACCACAATTCTTAGATCTCAGCTTCCTAAGCTGCTAGGATTAGAGGCATGAGCTATTGCCACCAGGCTTAGAGAAATGTTAGATTTGGGTTCTATGATTTGTAATTGAGTCAGATTCTGTTCAGGCATCCTATTGGCCTTGATACAAGCCATATTGGTCACACACAACAGACTTGTGGCACACCAGCATGGCTATGTTTGATGCTACCCAACTTCTCTCCTTTTCTGTGGATTATTTTGGTAATAAATACTTAGTTCTTCCCCAAATAGTCAATCCCTAGGTTGAGCAGCATACTGTGGTCCAAATAGCATGACTTAGAAAAGTGATTTGGGCTAAGATGATATCCTTAAGAGCAAAGGAAATTCCTTAGGGTTGAGTTGGATCTATGGCAGGCAAGGCGTATGTGCAATGAACATCCAGGAGCAAAAAAGAATATGGAGATCTTACCAAAAGAAATGTGGTGGCATAGGACAAGTGCTTATAACTGAATCAGGTCCTAAGTCAGTGTGCAGCAATTTTGATTGCCCTGGGAATCACCCAGGAAGCATTGAAAATCCTGACAACTCATTTCCACCCTCAAGGATTCTTGTTAAATTATCTACCTGGAATGTGGCCCAGGCTATTTCAAAGCTCCTGGAGACACGGACAGCCTCCCAGGTCAGTTCTAATAATTCCTTTACCAAGATGACCAAGGTCTCTTTGCTCCTAATAGCAGTCTGACTACAACAGTTGCTGTGAGGCCTTGAGGGGCTATGAGTTTTCCTGTCCCCATCACTACACATAGCAAGAGCCCTCAGCGAGTCAGCTGTAACAATCATCCTCACAACAACATCATGTACATTTGTTTATAGTTTGAACGGCCTTGTTAGCCTGAACAGAGACCAAAGATTTTGTAGACTTGCTAGCAACCATCTTTTTTTTTTTTAAATGCTGGTCCTAGGGCTTGAATTCAGGGTTTGGGTGCTAACCCTGAGCTTTTGTGCTCAAGGCTGACACTCTACCACTTTTTTTTGGTGGTTAATTGTAAATAAAAGTCATGTGGACTTTCTTGCCCCAGCTGGCTTTGAACCATGATTTTCAAATCTCAGCCTTCTGAGTAGCTAGGATTACAGGTGTGAGCCACCAGCTAAATGTAGATGGCTTTTAAGTCTCTAGTACTTTATGCAAGCTTTACCAAATTATCTGTCCAACTCTGAGTATGAAAATGTCTGTCTTAAATCTTTACCACTATTTAATATTATCATTGCTTCTTTTCCTGTGAAATCATGGCCTCTTTAATCCATTTGGAGTTCACTTTAATATATCAAGTGAGATATATCCTTGATTCTTTTCTAAATATTTATCACCAAAGCTTTTAGTTGAATAATTAATGTCTCTCCAACCTGTGAGTGTTGCTCATCCAAATGGCTGTTATTGTGGAGGTTTTTCTAAGGATCAAATCTTGGATTTATTGATTGATTGACTGATTCATATGTGAAGTCAGTGCCTTGCACTTGCTAGGCAGGTACTTTACTGCTGAGCCATGCCTCTGGACCCCTTTTTTTTATTCCCACTGCTTCTAATCTATTGTTTTAACTTTCTATTATTGTTTTTTCCCTTATTTATTTTGGATATTTAATGAATTCAGTACTCAGTTGTATATTTTTGTTCTGTGCGTAAAGCATCCTGCAACTTTGATTTAGAAGAATCTTAAGTTGTATACTTAATTTCAACAGTCATTTAGAATAGCATTTCCTTTTTAAAAAAAAGTTTTCATAAATCTATCATTACTATTACATTGTGATCAGAAGGTTTGACCTCTAGGACGTTTGTTAACCCTGGTTCCTCTTCCAGATGCCCACACATGCCTGTGGATAGAGCAGAGCTCTTCATCAAGAACAGCATGTTAGCACCAGGGCTGGAGGTTGTGAGGGAGTTTTTGGTTAAACGAAAACTCGATTGAATGAATTTACTCCCAAAGGAGCTTTTGAAAAGCGGATAGCAGTGTGAGCACACAGCTCATAGCTCAGAGGGAAATTGGCGACAGGAGCAGAGGGTCTAAGAAGGAAGATCTGGCTAGGGGTTCGAGGCCTTTGTAAGTACAACTGAAAGGCCATAGACACGGTCCAGAGTGAAAGGACTGGGAACACACTTGTATTGGTGTGGCTCTGACAGTGATTTCTAGTCTTGCCTCTCCCAGAGGCCAGGGAAGAAACCTATAAAGGAAATCAAGAAATCTGACTTGTTGTTGTTGTTGTTCTAGTCCTGGGGCTTGAGCACAGAGCCAAGGCAGTGTCCTTGAGCTTTGTTTCTTTGCTTACTTGAACCACAGTTCCACTTCTGGCTTTTTTTTTTTTTTTCTGATTAATTGGAGATAAGAGTCTCATAGCCTTTCCTGTGTAGGCTGGGTTTGAACTGCAATCTTCAGATCTCAGCCTCTTGAATAGCTAGGGTTGCAGTCATGAGCCACCATGCCTGCCAGAAGCCGGGCATGCTTGGGTTTTAAAGCCTGTGTGTTCTGAGCATGCCACGTCTCCTTTATATTGTAATGTAAGGGGGCCATGCTGGACAGTACTTGAGGTCCCATTTAGGTTTAAAAGAATGTGAGTCTGTACTTGCAGCACTGTAGGCTTCAGTTGTGAAAGAGCAGGCATGGCAGTATTTTGGGGGCAAGGAGGCTGGTCTGCAGATGGCTGAATGTGAAGGAGTGCCATCTCTACTGAGAACATGGTCTCAAACCAGGCTGGTCACTGGCCTTGTGCCCGGCCCCCAGCTTCAGTGACATTCCTTCAGATCCTCTCAGGCAACATCTCCACTGCCATCAGAATTGTCATTGGCCCATGAAAAATCTACATCTCTTCTACCCAGATCAGGTTCTCCTGGCTATGGAGAAAGATGGTTTAGGAGACTCCCACACAATTCCTCCCGCTGTGAAGACTATTCTGGATAAAGAAGAGTGAGCAGCCAGCAGCCAGTTGTCACTTAAGAGGCTACAATTTGTTAGATATGAACTAGAAAATAAATCTTGTAGCTGCCACTTGTGCTTATCTGTCAAGACATTATGTAGGTGAATCTGTTCCGTTGTCTGTTAAAATAGGAATTACAATAACAAAACAACTTCTTGAATATATATTATGTGAGATACATAAACATCGCCCTGGTGTTTCTACCAAAGAACATCTAAGCAAAGAACACAAGCATAAAATATCAGCTAGATGAGCTTTAGATTTAGCAAAGGATCTTAACTGGACTGTTAAGGAAACTCAAGATTTGGATGGGCACAGTCTTGTTATTAGGCAGCCACGGGAAGTGTGCGCAAATACCAGTAAGTACTCTCCAAGGTATATATGGGTCAGGATATATGAGTGTATATGTATAAATGACAGAGCACAGAACATATGGCATGCAAGCTGTTGAAAGATACAAAGGCACAAGAGAGGCTTGGCAACTTGTGTAGAACACTGCCAAAGTGATTCAGACCCTCTGCTTGTAATCTTCTTCTTTATCCAGAAGAATAGGGCTGGCTGAATGATAATTAATAATAGGTTGATGATTCACTTTGGCTAAATGCACATATTCTAAATGTATGTGCCATGTGAATAATCTACATTTGAATATTTAAAAATACGCTCTTCAGACAGGGAAGCATTAAAATGAGAGGCATCCGTGCAAGAGTACATTATTTGATAGGTATTTTTGACTCTCATCCTTGAAAAACAGTTTTCAATGTAATTCAACTCCTCTTTAAGTATACTACCACCTCTTCAATCTGAATTGATTGGAATAATTTGCCTCCACATAAATCTAGAGTGGAGGAGGTATTAGAAATCTCTCTCTCTCTCTCTCTCTCTCTCTCTCTCTCTCTCTCTCTCTCTCTCTCTCTCTCTCTCTCTCCCTCCTTTCCTCTCTCCCCCTCTCTCCCCTCCCCTCTCCCCCTCTCTCTGTCTGTATGCCAGTACTGGGAGTCAAACTCATGACCTGGGCACTGTCCCTTAGCTTTTTCTCTCAAGTCTGATGTTCTACACTTGAGCTATACCCCCACTTCTGGCTTTTTTGGTGGTTAATTTAAGATAAGAATGTCACCAACTTTCCCACTCAGACTGGCTTTGAACCACAGTCCTCAGCCTCCTAAGTAGCTAGGATTATAGACATGAGCCACCAGCACCCTAATTACAGATGAAGAAACAGGTCAGCAGAAGGTAAGTAAATTGACAAAGGTTATTTCTTTTGTCAGTAGTGGACCAGGATAGGGATGTAGATTTTAGACTTGTAGGGATCTCTTGGGCATGGATTTGTGTCTTGATTTTGTAGGCTACTACCTCTTGCCTCAGGACTCAAAGATTTTTTTACTGGAGTTGACACACGTGGGCCAACAGCTCACTTGGCCGATGTTTTTGTAAGATCGTCTTCTGTCTGCTCCTGGAACACCAGGAAGGTGCTAGGATTTTATCTAAAGCCTGTCTACACCAGGGCTCAACATTAGCTACAAGCATCTCACTTTAATCCTCAAAGGACTGCACTAATATTGGCTTTATATTCTCCACTTAAAATACAAAGAAAACCAAGGTGAGAGGGGAAAAGTAATTTGCAGTCTGTAAGTGGCAGAATTGGACTCCGGCTTCAGGCCTAGTCTTCTGGCTAGAACTGGTTAATCCATGAGTGAGGCCAGCTTCCTTTAGTACTTTCAGCTCTGCCCAATTGCTGCTGCAAACCAGAGCAGCCTTGCCCAGTATTTCCCAGAATGTATTCCCTGGAATACAACAAAACCTTCCAGGGACTGAGAGCTTAGTGTGGAAAAAAAGTGGGAGTAGAGTACATTTAAGAAAGAGGGTTAAGGAAATTTACCAGGTTATTATTTTTTTTTAACCATGCAAATCTTTTCTGTCTTTAAGTAAATTTAGACTTTTCAGAAGAAAATTACCTTTGAAATAGGCAAGTTTGGAATCTTATTGATAACTGGATCCTTTAATCATTGGGCTGTGCATGAAATGAATATTCACTATGAGGAAACTCCCTTTTAGACCCAAACAGAGTGTACATTGTGTGTACAATGTACATACACCCATGCACACTGGTTCTAGGGCTTGAACTCAAGGCCTGGGCCTTGTACCTGAGCTTTCATGGTCAAGGCTAGCATTCTACTACCCAAACCATAGCTCCACTCCTGGCTTCTTTTGGTAGTTAAATAGACATAAGAGCCTCATGGTCTTTCTTGCCAGGGCTGGCTTCAAACCATGATCCTCAGATCTCAGCCTTCTGAATACTTAGGCATGAGCCATGGTGCCCATCTCAGATTACACATTTAAGCTCAAGAACCTTTTCCCGCCTGATCAATGTGCTACAAGGGACCATCTACTTCTCTGCAAGAAGGAGGATCTACTGGGATGCCCCTAAAGAAGACCCCGTCAAGCTACTTAATCAGGTAGAGAATCTGGTGCTGAGACCGGAACCCCAGATATTACATCAACGAATCCATGCCAACAAACTTGTTTTTAGTTGTTTTCCTTATCAAGACACATAGTCAAATTTCTCTTCTAGGATAGAGGAGATTACCTGCCTATGCATCATTATCTAGCCCTTCTAGATCAAGAGAAAAGTCTAAACAATAAATACATACAAGTATCACATGCATCCATTTCCAAAGTATTTTCTATAGAACTGATAGTAGGGCCGAAAAATGAAACAGCTTTAAATAATTGCAGAGAGTTTTCGATGCCAAAGTGCATTACATTGTAAGTGGCCAGTCAGGGTTTCGAATGTGCAGTAGCTCTAATTTAGTTGAGCACAGAACTTTATTCTTTTGAAACAAGTGTTCCCTGGGATACAGATTTAGAGAACAGTAGTCTAAGGTGTAACTTTAAAGTAAATAAGGTCTTTTTCTTTTGCTCTGTTTTGTCCCTCTTCTTTCTTTCTCTGACTCTTTCCTTAAGCAAGGAGACCAGAACGTACACATACAAATGAGAGTGGAATCCTAGGGAAACTAGAAGTTCTTGCCAGCAATGCTGCAACCCTTTCAAAGCGCTTTGAAGCTCCTTTTCAACCATTGTCTCTGGGAATGAGGACACATTCCCCTCAATGCCCTTGTCAATGGCAAAGGATTGACCCTTGGAGAGGAATTTGATTTGGGGAACAAAACTCTGCAAAGCCAAGCCCAGTGATTTACCACTCAAGGAGGAAGTCAACAGAACTGTTAAAGCCAGGGCCGGCTAAGGGTTTGAACTTCACCTCAACTGCTATTAGGGAAGTTTCATGGGGGACTTCAGTACTTCATCTAGGAAAGTGGAGATGGTCATATACACACTGCAAATGGTTATGAGGGCTGGGATGTGGCTCTGTAGGTAGAGCTCTTTCCTAGTATGTACCAGGACCTAAGTTTGATCTCCACCACTGCAGGGAATGATCACAGCAAAAGGGTGATCATGATGATGAAATAAAAATATGAGATAAATTAGTTGCTTAGAACCAAACAATATACAGTGCCCAATGTCCATAGTCAAAGCATGCCTTGGATGGTTTACATACTATCCAACATTGGTAATTCTAAGAAGACTCCAAAAGTCTTATCTATGGAAATGTGGGGAAAATCCAATGCTATTCACAAAGAATTCTCTGTTAAGTCAAGAGGAGGTAGATATTATGGTTCAAGGCCATCCCAGGCAAGGGCAAAAAAGTTAATGAGACTCCATTTCAACCAAGAAGTGGGGCATGAAGATAGGTGTCTGTGATCCAAGCTATGTAGGAGGCCATCAGGAAGAGGATTATGGTCTGAGACTAGTCTAGGCAAAACCAGGACACCTTATCTGAAAAAATAAGTAACTCTAAGAAGGGCTGGAACAGAGCTCAAGTAATAGAGCATCAGCCTAGCAAGCATGAAGTCCTGAGTTCAAACTTCAGTATCACAAAGAAGTATGCATTTGTACATATTCATTTTCATTTGTAATTTTCAGAGAATCTTTGCTTTTTAGTCACATTTTACAGAGGTAAGTGCCTGCCAGTTTGCTATGTCCATACGCCCAACAAGTCCTCTTTAATGTTTGCTCCATGGAAGGGATATTGAAATGCTGTCTGATCATCAGCCACGATTGGGAGTCCCAGTAAGATCCATTTGGACTATATTAGAGGTTGGATATTATATTATTAGTCTATCAATAACTTTATAATAGTCAACTTTATATTAGGAGGCTCCTTCAATTACCAATCAAATTTACTTGTTTGTTGGAACTGACAGAATAATTTTGTTCTTTCTTTAATGAGCCATTTTCTATATTATATAAAATAAATTTATAGAAGGGAATATACTACAATAGAATTTTAAGACAGGAGGAAATCTTAGGTATAATTGATATAATTTAATATGAAGGTCCTTAAATGTCAAACGATGTTCATCCTATTTAACAGTCTACTCCAGATTCATCTTTTCTCTGAAAATATTTAGGAAAACAGTGACCCACCCCCCCATCTCCATGGACTGAATTTCTATCACCAATAATTAGCAGGAGCTAAAGATACCATTTTTAGGAAGACATATATTCTCTGTCTTAACTCAGTCCCCATTGTCTCCTGCCCAAATGCGTCTTTCATTTATCTTACTACCCAACTCTCATTAGCACTTGAGTTTGAGAGCTATAATTTCTGTCTCTGGTATTTAATTCATATGAATGCTGAGGCTTAGTGATATTTTGTGCCCTATTAAATATCAAATAGCTCACTGGTGTAAAAAATGGATTTAGAGTCATGTTGCTTGACTTTTAGTTTAGGCTTATTTATATCCTAAACAAAAGACTACTCATTGAAAACTAGCCAGTGTTCATTATTTTTTTTTAAATCTGACATGTTTTACAAAATGTGGTGCCAGTTATTTTCTTTATGAAGTAGTGAGAGATTTTTTTAAAAAGGTAAGTAGTCCACATTTCTTTTTTTTTTTTTTTTGGTCCGGTCGTGGGGCCTGAACTCTGGGCTTGGGCGCTGTCCCTCAGCTCGTCAGCTCAAGGCTAGCGCTCTACCACTTGAGCTACAGCGCCACTTCTGGCTTTTTTTCTTTTTGCTTATGTGGTGCTGAGGAATCGAACCCAGGGCCTCATGCATGCAAGGCAAGCGCTCTACCACTGAACCACCTTCCCAGCCCCTCCACATTTCTTATGAGAGGTATGATCGTGAATACTTCTTATTTTAAAAGATTTCGTAGCAGATTCTAACAGAGACCTAGGTATAGCTCCACTGAACTTTAAAGCTGGGATTGTAGGTAAACACAAATTATACAGTCAAGACACTAATCTGATGTTACAGTGGTTCAAATTAAAGTGATTTTCTGCCTTATAGTAAGAGCTAATGTTCATGGAGTTACAGGAACTGGGCTGTTTGTGCCCCATTTCACTTAATCCTTACTGTAATCTTGCACCACAGCTTTGGTGGTTAGTCTCCAATGTGTACATACAGCTACCAAGGCTTGATGAAGCTTGTTCCAAAGCATACAACTAGCAAGCAGCAGTGTAAATGTGAAATCAAAGTAGGAAAAAAGGACTTAAACAATGAGTCTCAGGAAAGGCTTAAGGACATTGCTTTTGAGATTCTGGAAATGTCCACAGAAGAAATTTGAAGTCCTAACTTTCTGAGCAAATAGGTCTTTGGGACTCTGGTTCACTTTCCCTCTTTCCACCCTATTAGTTTATGTGACCTCAAATAGGTATCCCAAACCTAAGGAAGGATTAACACACAACCAGGACTTTCCACTGATAGTAAAACAGAGTCTTCGATGGACAGTGCATGGATTCAACAAATACATAGGAGCAGAGTCTGGATTTATGGTGTCTAGGCTGTTTCCCAGCACCATGGTCTACTGAGGATCCTCCATGTTAGACTTGGGACAGATACAAGCACAAATGTCCTAGAGGGTGGCAGGGAATACTACAAACAACAGAGAAGTCGGTAGACTGTGACAGTTCAGGTCACAGAATGAGATATTTCAGTCTAGTATGGATGGAGCTGGAGGGTGCAGAGCATGGAGGTAATGTCAATGCTGTGAGTGAAAACTCTGCCCCAATAGAAGTATGCCAAGTGCTGTTCACACAAATCACGGTGCTCAGATTTTCTGTGTTCATAAGGACCATTAAAGTTTTCCAAGCACAAAGGTGACACAGGAAAGACACATACATGGTGATGGAGGTGGCTGGGACAGGAACTGAAGGTTGGGAGGGGGGTGTGGAAGTTGTGCTGACTGTGCTTCAATGAGCTTTGGCGCTGGGGAAGAGGAGGAGGAAGAGGCACTAGTGTCTCACGCTGTTGCAGAGGGGACTTGTCCAGCTGGAAGTGGGTATGGATGTACAGGGGCCTGATAGTTGGGCTTCTTGATTGAGGAGGTAGCAGGATGAAATGTGCTTAGGAAAAATAAAAACAACCAAAAAAAATGTTGTACACAGCTACCATAATTAATTATGAAGTTACCAATCAAACTTCTGGATCTTGGGCAAAATGTAGACAAAGTAACTTATTGAAAATTTCCTTTTCAGTCCATCATTGTGAGAGCATCCACTAGGCAAAACCCAGAATATACCTATCTATGTACAACCAGTTAACAACTTCTCCAATACCTCACAGCTGAGTGGTATGGCTTCTCTAGTCACTGAAGAGCACCCAGCTTTTCTCATACTTGTCAAGAGAGATAGAGCTTAGTACTAGTGGGTCATACAGTAAGCCTAGCTAGTCAGAAGGCTGAGATCCATGGACTATGGTTCAAAACCAGCGGGGTTAGGAAAGTTCATCAGACTCTTATCTCTAATTAACCAGCAAAGTGGGGGTGTGGCTCAAAAAAAAATCTTTTTTTCTTTTTTTCTCTCTCTCTCCCTCTTTTTCTGCCTTTTTTTTTTTTTCCTTCTGATTCTGGGGCTTGAACTCTGGGCCTAGACACTGTCCCTGGCTTCCTTTTGCTCAAGTCTAGCAGTCTACCACTTGAGCCACAGTGTCATTTCTGGTTTTTCTGTGGTTAATTGGAGATAAGAATGTCATGGAAGCCGGGCGCTGGTGGCTCACGCCTGTAATCCTAGCTACTCAGGAGGCTGAGATCTGAGGATCGCGGTTCAAAGCCAGCCGGGGCAGGAGAGACCGTGAGACTCCTATCTCCAATAAACCACCAGAAAACCGGAAGTGGCGCTGTAGCTCAAGTGGTAGAGCACTCGCCTTGAGCTGAAGAGCTGAGGGACAGCGCCCAGGCCCAGAGTTCAAGCCCCACGACCGACAAAAAAAAAAAAAAAAAAAAAAAGAATGTCATGGACTTTCTTGCTCGGGCTGGCTTCAAACTCTCACCCTCAGATTTCAGCCTCCTGAGTAGCTAGAATTACAGGTGTGAGCCACTGGCACCCCTCTGGCAATTTCTTTAAGGTAAGATAGGCCATGATATTTTCCTCTTGACAATTATTTTCAAGGACTGAATGATTAAAGCCTTGTAAAGATGGGCTTATTTCTGGTTCATTCTATTTTGCTTTTTGTTTTAGTTTTTAATTTTCTGTGGTTATGGATTTATATGACAATTGTGGATTTATTTTAAAAAATTGCTATTTTCTCCCTAGAAAATAAATTCTGTACTTCAAATAAGACCAAATCTCACTGGAATAGTTCCCCCCTCTCCACCTCCTGGCCATATCAATTCTAATAGGTTTCTCTTTTTTATTTTAACTTAATTTTTCTGAGTATGATACCAAAACTACCCTTGAAATTCACTCCCTGCAAGGAGAACCCTCTTAGGAGTTGCAGGAAGCATATTCATTAAAATGCCATCAACCAACAGCTATGTGGCAACATTTTATCCTCTTGACACCAAGTCTTTGCCTGTCCTGCATCACTGTGGACTTCAGCCTACAGCTGTGCCAGAACAGGCTGGAATGTGTGAAACATACACCTCTTAATTGTGATCACTGAAAGTACCACTGTCATTCCTAAGAGCAAACTAGAGCTCAGAATCATTCTGATTCGTTACATTTCTGAACTGGCCCTGTAAAAAACATGGATAAAATTGCATTTGCTTGGAAAAGGGTTGTGTGTGTGTGTGTGTGTGTGTGTGTGTCTGTGTCTGTGTCTGTGTGAATGTCTGTGTGTGTGTGTGTGTGTCTGTGTCTGTGTGTCTTATGTGTGTCTGTGTGTCTGTATGTGTATTTTAAAACCATAAGTGAGATAGAAAATGTTTTTCACAACTAATCTGAGAAATTTTTATTGGATTGTTTTTATTCTTTCTCTCCTTTCCATGCAGTGTGGGCTTTTGTTTTTCTTGTTCTCCAACACAAACTGCCAGCCACGGCCTACCCGGATCTCTTCTGAAACACTGTGTAGAATGAGGTACTATGTATGTTTTCCTCTGTATCCCAGGCTGACCTTATGAACAGTACTTCTACAGAAGGGCTTGAGGATGCATTTGGGCCATAACTACATTCTCAGATGGCTATGGTAAGTGATAGGAATGGGATCTTTCTTTTTCCTTTCAAGAAACAAACAAAAAAAAAATGAGAAGATGAAACCAACTGCCTTCCACATGGATCCAACAGAATTGATTCCGAAGTTTCTCTCTTGGCAAACTAAGGGGCATATTTGAGGTCTGTGGATACAAATGCCATTATTCATAGCTACTCCCAAGCAATAATGGATGAGATCTAGGCCCCCCAAAATGGTAGCCCTGGGCTCTTAAGGTTCCAGAGGCAGATTGGCAGTTAAAGTGGGGGTTCAAGGGCACTGGATGGCCTTATCTCACTCTATCTGTGGTACAAGTTTTCCCACAATTATTATCCGGTGATATAGCTCATATTCAGATCCTTATTGTTACTTTCCTACTCAATGAAAATGATCTTGTTTGACCTTTCCTTGAGGATAGAAGGAATCAGGCAGGGAGTGATGCGCAGGATGTGTGGAGAACAAAGGCCTTAGGAACAGGATCCTGGTGACTAGAGACCAATGTTGACCCCTGATAGTTTTACCTAAGATCAGCATGACACAACTGAGGTTGGCCAATGGGAGTTAACTGAGGACATTGAGGGCAAGACTGCTCGTCCTTTTGTTATTTCTGAAACCTGACCTGCTTGTGGAAATAAGGGTTGGAATGTTCCATAGGAACTCAGAGCATGGGACAGAGGGGCATGGCACACACTTGGTGTGGGCTATTTAAAACCCATCCCTTGGCTTCCCTCTGTGATTCTAAATACATGTAATCACATTACCATGCAGCAGCCGGGTTCTATTTCTACAACACTGCCCAGCAGGGTTTGTCATGGCCGCACCCACCCAACAAAAATAAAGCTAACTGTTTACATAGATCAATTCAGGTTTTTGATGTTATAGCTCATGTACATATAATGTCACAATATAAGTAGTTAGTTGTATAACTGAGATTTCTTTTAAGACTTGATCTATACTGGGGAGGGAGGTATCTGGGTACACCAAAAAGATACCTTTTAAGCGACCCATTTATTTAACCAATAACCAGCATAAGGCCAATGTATCACTTTCTCACGTATAGCAAATTCTTATTCTGTGGGAGGATCCCAGCATTACTGACTTCTCCCTTCTCTCGACTAAAGACTATCATTTTTTGATTTGTTTAATATATTCACACTTATTGTAATCACACTACTGGCCCTTGGGAAACCCCTTGAGAATCATCTACTCAATTGTTGACTCCTCAGAGACATAAGCTTGGGGAAGGACATAGCCACAATTGTTGCATAAGTTGAAACATTCAATCAAGTTTGCAAATCTAATGAAATAGGCCACCTTTAGGATTTCATACAGCCCAAGCAATAGGTTTAGTGACTTGTAGGTTTTTTTCACCTTTACATCAAAATGAAATTCCTTGACTTTTATATAACATATAAGGATTTTCTATATGCCATGCCAAGAATTTTTCTTATTCATCTCCGATAAGAACTCTTCAAAATGTGTATTGTCTCCATTTTACAGAGAAGGAGACTGAGGCTCACTGAGATTGAATCATTTGATCGAAATTACATGTCTAAGATCTAGTGAGAGATAAGGTGAGATTTCAGTTCCCTCTGGGCTCTCCAATTTCAGTTCCTTACTGCTTAGTGTATACAATCTCAAACAGCCAAAATGGCCAAGTAAGGCAAGAAAGCAAGCAAACCCAAACCCCAAAAAACAAGCAGAAAACTCCAGTCCTGAATCATGCTGTTAAAATACTCCAAACTCAATGCATCGATAATTGACTAATTTGCTTTAGCTACCAACTCAAGACTGTTGTCGGATACTACTGGGACCTCTTGACCTTTCCCCCATGTGATATTGCTCTAACCAGAACTCCAATTGCCAGACATTACACATCTGAACAAATTATACATGTTACATTATGCCTATGAAGAGATCTGATTTCTCAGCCAAATATATATGTATATATATATATTAATATGTGCAGGCACAGACTAAATATGTGATTCCCCTGTGATCAACTCAAAACACATAGTGGAAAGTAATCCTGTGCACTAACTCAAAATTAAATATATTCTTTCCTTCTATAAATTAGATGAGATGAGAAAGCAGTCTCTTGAGAAATGATAGTTTAAGGAATTACCTAGAAAGAACTGAAGGTTTTCTTTTCCCCCCCTACATGCTAAATCACACAGAGTAGCAGCCTGCACCAGATTCTCTGGCGGCAACATCTTGAGCGCATATGTTATATTGGGTTCTGCATTGACAAATGTGAATAAACTCCAGAGCAAAAATCACCAAAGTTCCCAAGTTAAAAATGAAAGTCAAATAGTGCTATGGGATTGAGATTTTTGTCACCACATTCCAACAACTTCACAAATAGCCATTAGAGTAGACAGCCTCACAGGTTAGCACATTTACCATGGCAAGTAGCAACCTGCACCATTGGTGGGAAGTTAGAAGCAAACCTATCACCTTTCCTTCTGCTGATCTTTCTCAATTAATAGCATCACATGTGACAAAATCAATATTGAGCTTGTTTTTACTAGAAACGCTTATCCCACTATATTCCAAAGAGTCCCGTTGTACTATTTATCATCATTAGCCCACTATGTATTAAAAAATAATCATGATACAAATATTTCTCACAAGAGCTGCAGCGATGGTGTGAATAAAAAACTCCCTTCGGAGATTTCAGTAAAACCCGATCTCACAAAGGATCTGAAAGAAAACAAAACACACATGAAAAACACAAAGACAAGAGAGAGAGAACGAACCTTATGTTAATCCAGTTTAGCATCCAAGTCACTATTTTTACCCTATTTTATGAAGTACGATACTGCTTCTTCCCAGGTGAAGTAAGAAAGACAGATGAAACTGCTACAGGTTTCTCATATGAATGCCCAGGGAAATGCAGGGCAGCAGTGGGGGGGGGGGGTGTCTAAGCATGTTCAGTAGCAGTTCATCAAGAATCAAAAATTTGGAAATGCAGCAAAATGTTAAGGCTGTCAAATGGCCAAGCATGCAAGAGGAATCTCTCTCTCTCTCTCTCTCTCTCTCTCTCTCTCTCTCTCTCTCTCTCTCTCTCTGCCTTTCCATCACTATATACAAATCCCCAGATCCACAAGCTGGAATTTTTTTCAATCATAAAATTAAATATCAAAATGCTTACGGGCCTTACAGTGAGATAACATCAGGAGGCACGGAGCGAGGAATGGATCTGGCATTCTCACATAAAGCATTATCTTTGGTACAAGTACACACGGCAGGGCATTTTGGCTTCGCTGCTTTCTTCCCTTCAGTCAGCAAAAGCGCAGATAAGAGACATAGGAAATAAGCAATTCGTTTCAGGGGGATGCAGACATTTGCCATCCTTTTGCTTCTTTCTGATTCCATGCAGTCGAAAAAATAGCCCCACACATGAACAGATCTTCTGGAATTCAGAGGGTGCCTGGGTTTGTTCTCAGAACAGGTCACATAGGAGTCCACCCTTTCTTCCTCTCTCTCTCTCTCTCTCTGTCTGTATCTTGGCTTTTCAAAACAGGGACCTGCAGCTGATTCGTGAACAGCTCCTCTCTCCTCTCTTCAGCAGTGCACTGCTCGGGGTGGGGGGGGGGTGGTGGGGAGACCTGTGAGGTGCTGTGAGATGGGAACGATCCAACTGCTGGAGGAAGAGAGCCGCTTGCATCACCGGCAAACGCCGAGCACAGAGCAGCCTTCGAAGGCAAAGTGATGTAACAGAAAAATAAACAGCTTTCTGCTTTCACCCGGAGGCCCTTTAATTGTTACCCAAAATAGGACAGGCATTATGTCTTATTAGTGGGTGGGTGGGCGGGAGGGTGGGCGCAGTCATCTTGCACAGGATGGCAGCAATCTCTGGGAAACCTCTGGGAATTTGCTTTGCTTATAGCAAACAACCTCAGTAAAACTAGCTTTGGGGAGCCAGCCTTGGCTGGGGGGTGGGGGTGGGGATAAAGTTAAATGAAAGTCTCTCTCTCTCTCTCTCTCTCTCTCTCTCTCTCTCTCTCTCTCTCTCTCTCTGCAGGATTCATTTATCTTCTTATTTCTTGCTCAGTCCACCTGGTCAGAGGTATGATTAAACAACAAATACAAATGTATGGAGGAGACTGAGACTTTCATGGGAGGAGGTGAATGTGAGGAAATACATTTTTGATAGGTATCAAGTGTCACAAATTATGGATTTTCATAATCCCCCCTCGATGCACAACCATGAAAGAGGGCAATATAGCACACACACAGAACCCCCCCCTACAATCCGATCTCCTCCCTTTTCCCACCCCGCCCCCACCCCCATTCCTTGGCAGTAGCACTGAAGCCTGGAAGGAACTCCCTGCCAGCAGGAGGCAGCCAACTGGGGCTTTGAAAAGGGCCTGGCTCGGTCTAGGAGGCTGTGATAAGCTGGGGGAAAGGCTAGCCTAAGAACTGCAGATCTTGGCTTTGAAATCCCACATCTGCGAGTTCACAGTCCCGGGTGCGCAGCATGAGGATGACAGGATGGGGTGCTGCAACCACCACTATGAAAATAAGCTGTCTCTGGCGAACACCTCAGAAGAAAAGATGCATCCTTGGGGGGGTGGGGGAAGCGGGAGTGTGTGTGGGGGACTTGATTTAAGCAATGGAGAGGCCCTGGCCTTGGGGAGTGGAGTGGTCTGGTTCTAGAAGATGGGAGACACTCAGGAAGATCCTCCCTCCTAAGAGATAGTGGAAGCCCACAGATCCTTGGTCTTCTTGCCAGGCTGATAGTAGCCATCCTTCAAGCTGGGGTATCATGGCGAGGCCTTTTCTCCTGCTGCTTCTTAAACTGGGCTGGTGACAAAGACGATTTGAACAAATGTGTGATTATAACATAAGCTCCTTATCAGAAGCGATAACCATTTTGCCTTCTTCCTCTTGTAGCTGATCCTACAGACCCCATGCCAACTTAAGTCATTCTTTTTTTTTTTTTTTTTTTTTTTTTTGACAGATTCTCCCTGTGTTGGACTTGGCCTCAAACTCATGATCCTCTTGCCTCAGTGGGATTATAGACACGTGCCACCATGCCTGGTCCAATCACTCCTTCAAACTCTACAGGCTCTGTGAACAGAGGGTCCTGTCAGGCCTGTTCATTCTCTCAGTGAGTTACTACTTATTTATCCCAGTGTCCTGAAAAGTAGAGAGCCCCAGCTTTAAACCCAGGGCCTGGATATTCTGAACTCAGTGAGCCACACCCATGGCTGCATGAACAACATCAGCACTGTTCCTGGTGCCCATGTGACTCCAAACCAACCTCAAATTGCACCTCGGAATTTTAATAAAGAAGGACCTGACCTCATCAAGGAGGTTGGGAGACAATTCCCTGAAGAAGGGATGACTGAGAGGAGTTACAAGGCAAGGAAGGGGAAGGGGTGAGGGTGGGGGAGGTGAAGTGTTCCAGGTGTTGAGGGAACAGCATGCAAAGACCAGTATGATCCAGAGAATGGAACAGGATGAGACTGAAGAGTTTGAGGCAGGGGAGTGATATCACCTGGAGTATGTTTCCAAGTACCAGTCGGTTATCATCATTAACATCATGTAAATATATTTCTTACAGGAAAAAAAGGGGGGGGCAACAAAACACTTAATCCAAGAGAAGTTGTGATTTTTCAAATGAATTCTACTTCTTCCCTGTCAGATCTGTGGAGGAGGGAATGGGTGATTATGTTGTTAGAAACCGTGACCTCTGGGCAGCCTTGCTCTAAACAGTAAAACTGTCACTTAAAAGCTGGCCACAAGTCAGATGTTCTGTAAATGGGATTCTGCTGGATGTGCTAGGCAGAAGTTTGCTCCAGAAAACAATTCTGTGGTGAACATTTTATGAAGGATCATTTTTATTCAAAGACCCACACAACCCCCTTAATTACCTGACCTGAAAAATGATATCAGTGGTGATTAAAAAGAAGTCCTGAAAACTATCAGGGAACTCAGAATGCTTCGATTTGAAAGTGAGACACTGAGACATCACAGATGGGGTTAGTTAGGGGCAGAGCTGCCTTCGTACCTGGGGTGAAACAACGGAGACACATGATTAAAAACAATGCATGGAACCCAAGCCAGGTCACATATCTGTATTCCTAGCTCTTCTAGAGGCTGATATCAGGAGGATCACAGTTGAAGGCCAGGTTGGGTAAAAAGTTCACAAGACTCTTTCTCAATCAATAACTGGGTGTGGTAGCTCATGAGAAAAATCATGGTTCCAGGCCAGCATTCTATAAGGCAAAAAAAAAAAATTTTAAAAATTTAAAAAATAAATGTAGGATCCTATTTCAGCAGAAAACTCGGTATAATGGTGTGTACCTGTCATCGTCTTTGGCAGGAAGTATAAAATAGGAGGATCAAGGTCTGATCTAGGCTGGCTATGCAAAAAGTGAGACCTTACCTCAAAAATAAGCAGGGCCAAAGGGCTGGAGGTGTGGCTCAAATGGAAGGACACCTACTTAGCAAGTACAAAACTCTGAGTTCAAACTCTTGTACTGAAAAAAAAAAAATCCACATAGTCAAACAGGATCATAAAGTTCCTACATTTCATTCTCTCATATGTCAAATTATTGAGACCTTGGCTTTGAGCCCACACATCAGTCTTTCATTTCTGATGTGGTAAAGCTGGGAAAGCGACGAGTGAGGAAAAGAAATCACACCCCTGTTATTTACTCTGCAGCTGTAGTTATCTGGCAGCTCCATGTGTCAGTTCAAGTAGAAAAGGAACCCTGGGTGGGGACAGCTCTGGGGACAAATAACAATGGGCATTCTGAAAAGACAGTAACTTTTTTCTTTTTCTATGGCATTTAAAGCCCAGAGTTGAATTCTTTATTCAATGAAACAGCCCACAGGATCAGGCACAGTTTTAACCATGGCACGCAGGATGCTGCTGGCCTTTCTGGGAGCAGGCTGCAGAACTGAACCTGAGGAGGGAGCCAGGAAGATGAGAGTGGGTTGCTCCATGGAAAATCTTGAGAAGCCTGGGGTTGGAGAGGGGGGTCTTTACTTCAGACAATGTCTCCTACCCAACTTCCCAGGAAGCCCAAGGAAGTGATGGAAGGATGGAGGAGGAGGGAGGATGAAGACCTAGAAGCTTCCACCAACTTGGAGGCCTTCAGATAAGGTTGGCAACTTAACTGGGGATCATGATGGTGACACTGGGGAAAGGGACTTAAAAAGGATGAAAACAGAGTGGGCAGGAGGCCTAGGGATGCCAGGAGGTCCAGCGCAGGCAGGCACAATGCCCAGGCTAAGTTGTAGAGGAGCAACTGAGCAGGGTCCAGGAGTTCTGGCTCTGTACCTTGCCAGCCATGTGACCATCAACCTATTTTACCCTCCTCAACCACAATTTTCTCCTCTGTAATATAAGGACAATAATAGTAACACATGGAGTTGTTGAATTACGTATGATACAGATACATAAGAGATGTGTCATTATCATCATCACCATTGTCATTATTATCATTTCCGTTGCAACAGAACCTGAATTCTGGCCATGTGACTCCTACTACTTGGGAAGCAAAGTGGTCAAATAAATATGAGGTTAGCAGAAATCTATATTTACAATAGGAAGGGGATATTTGTAAGCATAGACACTAAGCTGTAGGAAGGAACCAACATGCCTTCTGGGAAGGGAAGAATGTGCCAGTTTGGATATGAGTAATGGTACCTGAACTTGGCCCGATGATGAGGCCCAAAGCTGGAGAAAAACACAGGGCCTGTGGGTATAGGGTGAAGCTTCTTCTCAGGCCACTGCCCTTGGTCATGTGTAAGTTTGGGTAAGAAGAACCTCCTTTTTGGGGTTTTGTGTTCTCTCTAGTTATGGTGCATAGTGATGATGGCATCAGGAGCCACAGTAGCGATGTGAGACAAACAGCGCCCCCTCCAGGCCCAGGGCTGAGACATCACCAAGTCACTCAAGTTTTCTCCAGGAGAAGCTCAGCTTTGGTGGCCCAACCACAGTGACAGCCCCCATCAGAAGAACCAGCAAATGATCCCAGCAGCAAGCCTGGGCCAAGAAGGACACTGAGGGACACAATTCTGAGAGCATGTATGCAGTGCTTCCTGGCCATTCTCAGATAGGAAGGGTCCAGGGGGGTGTTGCTGGCACTTCTGGAAAAGCCGATGACAGCCAACACGGTAAAAGAGGAACAGTCTGTGCCGTGGGTCTGATCCCAGTTTTCCCCTCAGGCTGGTGTGGCCTAGGAAACACACAGTGTGCAAGTAAACAAATCATTATTAGGAGCTTTAAAAGATCAAGCCTGGCCCTGACTCCTTTTGTAAACAAACGTGTCATTTTAAGCAGCTTTCAATAGATCCGGCTTTTGGAAGCTGCTAGTCAAATGCGATAGATGATTGGGAAATCAATCTAGTGGGTACAACTAGAATTTTAAAAAGGAAATAGTTTTGAATACAAAATTGAAGTACATTGCTCTTACAAGGATAACTGTTGCCTTGGAATACCTTTGTGTATTATGTATGTGTGTGAGTGCATGGTGGTGATATACATTGTGTTCCTTACCATTGATTTATAACCAAAGAGCAAGGAGAGAGGGAGGAAGGAAGGAAAGAAGAAAGGAAAGAAAGAAGAAAAGTGATACAACAGACAAGGTTAGATGGTTCTTGCCTATAAGCCCAGCGTAGCTTAAGGCCAGCTCTGGAAAAGACTTAATGAGATCCCCCCCCCCCCATCTCAACAAACAAGCTGGCCATGGTGACATAAGCCTGCCATTCTAGCTAGATAGGTAGCATAGTAGAAAGATCATAGTCCAAGGCTGGCCAATGGACAAAGACCCTATATGAAAAATCTTTAAAGCAAAATGAGTTTAGAGCATGGTTCATGTGGTTGAGCACCTGTGTAGCATGAGGGTATTCTGGTTGAAACCTTAGTACTATAAAAGGGAAAAACAACCACCCTCAAAAAAAAAAAAACAAGAAACAAAACAGAAGAGAAAAAGAAATATGAAAGTACTGTATTAGAAAATGCTATGGATCGTTGTCCCCCAAAGAATGTTATGAAATCATCAGGAAATAATCTTTTTTTAACTGGTGTGTGTGTGTGTGTGTGTGTGTGTGTGTGTGTGTGTGTGTGTGTGTGTGTGTGTGTGTGTGTGTGTGTGTGTGTGTGTGTGTGTGTGTGTGTGTGTGTGTGTTCTTTTTTGGTGTTGAAGATAGAACTCAGGACAATGCACTTAGTAGGCAAGTGCTTTGCCACTGAACTACATCCCAGCCCAGGAAATAATCTTGATCCCAGCAGATTTCACTTATTGATTGAGATCAACAACTGGACCTGCTAGAATACTGTTTCTGTTATCTACTAGTTGTGTGACCTTGAGCAAGTTGCTTAGCTTCTCTGTGCTTCATCTTCTGCATTAATAAAGCAGAAAGGAAAAATACATTTTTTCATTGTTGATATTGGCATATGATTTTATAGAGAGATGACCAGAAGACAATTTATGCAAACCATTATGAATAATTTCTCAAAGGGCCGATCCAATTCTAATGTCCCAACTATGCCAGCAGGGATTTTATTTTTTTGACCAAGAGAATAGAACTTTGATGCAGGGAGGAGTTGAGAAGGAGGTAAAATAAAATGTAGACACTTCTACAATGCCCATATATGTCCACTATCATTAAAAGCACTTCATTTATAATAACTCACTTATGCTCTTGACAACCTCATGGGTCAGGTGCTGTTATTATTTTCCCCATAATTACCACAAAGGAAGCCAGGAGGTTAAGCAACCTGCCCAAGCTGCAGACACAGCTGCTGAGAAAAGCTGCTAGGTTCTAAGCTGGATATTCTTTCTGTGGTGTCTTGCAGTATTAGCTATTACAGGTCTCTGCTTTGCTCATGGGCTATGGGGAATAGGAGATTCCCTGTAAAGCTTTGGAAACCAACAGTTCCTCTTTGGCAAGGATCCACTATTGTACTACAGTTCCCAGCATGCAACTGAATTAGTTTTCATCTTAACCCCTTCTTTGACAAAAGGTTTCCTCCTGTCTTGGGTAAAAGCTTTTTCAATAGGAAAATTCGATCTCCCTATAGGTTCTATGCGGGGGAGGCATGGATGTAGATGTAAAAGGCAGGCAATGGTGGGAAGGGTGAGTTTCCAGGTTAAAATTCCCTCTGCACTGTCACTGTCCAAAGAGAGGCGCTGGAGATTACCGTAGAAATGACTGTTAAATTTGGAAATGTGTACTGTGAAGACTCAGTAAACATCCATCTCAGACTTGGCTTGAACTTTGGAGTCACCTGAGGAAGTTTTGAAAACACTTGATGCCTCAGCCACATTCCTAGAGGTTCTGATTGACATGGCTTTAAAAATATCCCCCATGAAATTCTCAAGAATTTCATAAAATGAGCGTGAAACAGGACCCACCTGGAAAACCACCAGTATTGTCAGGAGGTAGAGAAAACAAGGAGGGAAAGTATGCTAAGAGCCAGCCATTATCATGAAGGAAGAGGAGGGACAGGGCAAGCAGTGCTAGGATTGTCTGGATTGAATGTCATTGATTTTGGGACATTGGGGCTGTCCCTAGTTGTTTGTTATGTGGTCCTGAGATGATTGGGGCAGATGGGTAGTGGCCATGGAGGGTACTGGGAGCTATGGACCTTGGATGGATGGTTTGTATGTGAAATGTGCGCCCGCCCGGCTAAGTCTCTTGCAATGCCTGCGGGGTCGGGGCACTTTATTTGACAAAAGGACTAGCAAAACAACTTAAGACTGGAAAGGTTTATTTTAGCTCAGAGTTTTAGAGGTTCCAGTTCATCCTGATGGAGAGAGCAAGACAGGGCAGAGTAGCTGATGTCATGGCAGCCAGGAAACAGAAAGAGAAAGCTTGTACTAACACTTTGTCCTTAGGGAGGATCACAGCTTAAAGCTAACCCAGGCAGAAAAGTCAGTGAGACTTCATTTCTATGGAGGGAAGCTGGATGCCACAGCATGCTATCTCAGCAACAACAGAAAGCTTAACATAGGCTGATCACAGCTCAGGCACATGCCCAAGTAGGAAGTAAGACCCTATTTCAAAAATAACCAGAGGCCTGGGAAGGTGGCTCAGTGGTAGAGTGCTTGCCTTGCATGCATGAGGCCCTGGGTTCGATTCCTCAGCACCACATAAGCAGAAAAAGCTGGAGGTAGCACTGTGGCTCAAGTGGTAGAGTCCTAGCCTTGAGCTGAAGAGCTGAAAGACAGTGTCCAGGCCCAGAGTTCAAGCCCCATGACCAGCAAAAAGAAATAACCAAGGAAAAACAGGGCTGAAGGTATGGCTTATGTGGCAGAGCAGCAGCCTTGCAAAGTGTGAGGCCTTGTATTCAAACTCCATCACTGCCACACACACACACACACACACACACACACACACACACACACACACACACACACACACACACACACACACACACACACACACACACTGAAAACTTTGGACATCAGTACTGCTGACTTCATTTTGTGTCATTTGCCTGAAGCTAGTGAATGGGAACATAACTTGCGGTTATTCTTGGATGCCTGAAGCACTTTTCAAAGGAGGAAGATATGTAATTTAGTATATAGAAAGAGGACCCTTGGAAGGGTCCAGCTACAGAGGAAGGTGGGGGAGAACTCATGGATTTGATTTTATAATTTGGTGCCTTGTATCAATTCAAAGCAGTCCTATCTTTCTAGTAGGAACTCAGAAATCACTAGGGCATTTCTGGTATCACTTTAGGTAGGAAGTACGGCTTGCACTTGTTGGACTAGAAATGCTACCACCCCACAGTTCTTGGGACCTTCCCACACAATGGAGAGGATTGTCCCGAATGTTCTTATAGTTCCCACTAAAAAGAAGCCAAAGAGCTTCTCATCATTGGGAATACAGAAACTTCTCTCTGTACATTTTTTTTCCTGGACATTAATCAATAACCCATTAGCTGAACAACACTCTTCTCACAGAATCCAAAACAAGTTGACAGATGTTCTGTTCTCTGGGGAGAACTCTAGACAGGCTGTGTGGCCTTGAACAAGGCCTTTCCTTTCCTTAGGCCTATTTCTCCATTTTTATGGTACTAATTTTTCCTATTCTCATTTTCTGTCTCTGGCAAAAAGAAATTAAGCCTGGAAATTTGTGTATGGTAGATACATGTATCACCATTAATCAAAATGCATATGATAAAAATTGAACCAAAAGTAAATAGAATCAGGCCATGTGCATATGTGGCTATCCACAGTGAAACACACAATGTGTCCAGGTTTTATTCATTAATAGCTATAATAATTCAGGTGTGGTATGCAATCCCAGGGACAGAGGCAGTGGATCTTGAGTTTGAGGCTAGCCTGGGCTACATAGTAAGGCCCAATAATACCATTAGAGAGAGACAGAGACAGTGGCAGAGACAGAGATTTTAAAATTATAAGAGAAAATGGATCTATGAATCTATTACATCAGAGAAAATTGATAAAAGCACCAAATATTTTAGAATATCTTGAAATTTACTATGTACCTTCACATATGGTTAACCTTTATAAGTGATATTTGGGGTATTAAAAAATGTAATATTATTTATTTCTAAGTACAAATTTTAAAATATAGCTAGTAGGCACAAATCTGTAATCCTAGAACTTGGAAGCAAAGACAGAAGGATCATGAGTTCAAACTAGTCTGGGTTGTATATCAAGTTCAAATCTAGGTTAGGTTATATAGCAAGACTCTGTCTTTTTTTTTTAAAAAAAAAAAAAAAGGAGGGAGATTTAAAAAATAAACAAAATTAGCTGACCCCAGAATGTTTTTAAAAAATCATTTTAGCTATTTAATATTACCTATGGAAATATATTTGAATTTTATTAGTACTAAGCACCAAGAATTCAAGAAAGATCATAGTAGGCCACCCTTTGTATAGGCTGTGTGTGAACACAAAATTCGATTCCAAAATAGAAAGGAATAAAATTAGGATTATTCTAAGTTATTTTCTCATGAGACAAATGAAAATATTTTAGCCAAAACATGTATTTGGGGGGATGGTTCTGAGAGCGGTGGCTCTATGAGGTATTGCTCCAGAGAGAGCCTTTATTATGAAATATAAAGGAAAAGATACAGTTGCTCTTCTTTCTTCTTCAACCTGACTCCTGAGTCACTCCCAAGATCCTTCTTACAGTCATTTTTTAAAAAGAGATATTTCTTCATTCTTTCAAGGAGATAATTGACTTTTTTGTTTTGGGCTTGTGTTTTCCTTTTGATATAAGACTGTGAATGTAAAAGGAAAGTCATGTGACCAGACTGTTCAGGCTTTGGAAACTTGAACTTTCTGGTGATGTTGGAGTTCAGGCTTTGTCTTTTGTCTTCTCCTTTGAGAGGGGTTCTGTTTCATTTGGTTTGGCTTTATACACTCATTCTGGAAGAACGAAGAGCTTTCCATTGCTGCCTGTGACCTCAGGTCTGTATTACATCCATTAGTTTCCGTAGGAATGATGACCCGAGAAACTAGGAATTTAACCCCAGAAAATAGCAAAGGAATGAGAGAACTGGTCATGACCATAGCATTAGAGCCCTGAGGATCCAGAGGGAGGATGGATGTTAACTGTGGGGAAATCCAGACTTCTGTTCCAGCCTTTCTGCTGGCCACACGTGTGGCATAGCCCTTTAGCTCACAGTAGTGGAGCCTAGAGGATGGAAGCAGCTAGACTAGATGTGCAGGGGGCTTCCCATGCAGCATTATCCCCACTGTACAGATGGGGAAATAGAAGTTTAAACAAGTTTTTAAAGATATGCTCAATACCGTGTAATTTGTATTCGAATTGACTATCTATTTTCAAATAGTTCATCATGTGATTCCTTTATTTTGAGGGTGTGGGGGTGCTAGTTCTGGGGCTTGAACTCAGGGCTTGGGTGCTGTCCCTGAGCTTTTTTTGCTCAAGGCTAATGATCTTAGCACTTCAGCCACTGCACCATTCCAGACTTTTTCTGAGTACTTTATTGGAGATAAGAGTCTCATGAACTTTTCTGCACACACACACACACACACACACACACACATGCACACACACACACATGCACACACACACACACACACACGCATTCACACACACACACATATACAAATAATAATTAGCCTCAGGGTGGCTTAGCTCCATGCCAATACTGGGGCTTGAACTCAGGGCCTGGGTGTTGTTACTTCATTTTTTTTTTTTTTTTTTTTTTTTTTGCTCAAGGCTGGTACTCTACTACTTAAGACACACCTCCACCTCTAGTATTTCTGCTGGTTAATTGGAGATTAGAATCTCATGGACTTTCCTGCCCAGCTGGCTTTGAACAGTGATCCTCAGATCTCAGCCTCCAGCAATCATGAGCTACCAGTGCCCTGCCTGTTGTTTTGTTATCATTATTATTTAGTTAAATTTATGAATATTCTTGTCTATTACTACTATGAACAAATGAATCTTATTTTTTACTCAGCATAGTTGTCTCAGTTTAGTCAGTTAATAACTATGTATTTGTTCCCCCTGTAAGGCACAGAATGGCCTTGGACATTTGGGACAGAGTAAGATCCAGAATTCCTGCCTTCAAACACCACATGATCTACTGGAGAAAAGGAGAAATTAAACAAAAGGATGAAAAATAGGGGGAAGGGGATATTCAGGCTGCAGGAGTCCAATCTGCGGTGTTAGGAAAGTTCACACTAAAATCACTCTGACTCTGTCTTGATCCATCTGGGCAACCACCCCAGGGACCTGGCTTTCCTATACATGTCAGGTGTTTGCCTGTGTGATGGCGGAACTGGGCAGCATTCCAACTAAGCCTTTTCATCCTTTGCCTTTCTCCATTTGCCTCTAAATTCTCCCAAAAGCTCACCAAGGATTTTAAGACAGATTTCCCAAGGGGAAATGGAGAATCATGACAATTATTTTTTAAGAAAAAATGTCATCCCTTGTATAGGTATTGAGCATTGTGCTAAGGATGCTGATGTGTATCACATTGTGCTATTCATTTCTCATAACAGACTGAGGTCTATATTATTTTTATTACTATTATTATACTTCATTTTTTTATCCTGGTATTGGGGCTTACACTCAGTGCCTGGGCTCTGTCCCTTAGCTTTTTTCACTCATGGCCGGCCCTCTACCACTTGGACTACAGGTCTATTGCTACCTTTTTGGTGGTTAATTAAAGATAAGAATTTCATGGACTATCCTGCTCATGCTGGCCTTGAACTATGATCTTCAGATCTCATCCTCCTGAGTAGCTAGGATTATAGTTACAAGCCACCAGTGTCTGGATTGAGGTCTGTATTACTGACATGCCCATTTCCCCAATAAGAAAATAAGTGACATAAAATGGATCACACACCTAGCTAATGACAGAACTACAACTTGACCCCAAGAAAATATAATTGGTCATTTCTTATTAAGGGAAGTATTTTTTCCAGTGGCAGGGGCAGGAGGTACTACTATTCCTAGAAAGGAGCCTTTGGGTAGAATAATGAAACAGATCCTTGATATGGGTGGTGAATCCTTTAGCACCTGGCAGTGCTGGCTACAAAAGGAATACCATTATTATTAGTATAGTCATGTGAAAGAGTGCAAAGATAGACATGAAATGTCTCTCCCACCTTGTCTGAACTTGTCTACGCTATAATCCTGGTCACAGGTCAGCTGCCTGCACTTTTTTCTCTTCTGTCCTAAGATTATGGGCTTTCCCCTACTGCCTCTGGTCTCTGAAATCTTTGTTGGTATAATACTGGCTATTTCAGGGCCTTAGCTTCCGTGGCTTCAGTTAGGAAAACATTTCCCAGGGTCTTTTCATTTGAAGGGTAAGAATATTGCTCCAAATAGCAAATAAAAGGCAATGGTAGAGATTGTAGAGCTTCCCAAGTACCTCCTCAAATGACCTGCCATTATTTCCTTACTCTCTATGATAAGTCTCCTTAGAGGCAAACCACCTTCTTGTCATGTGCTATTTGGGTGATGATCTTGGGCAGTTTCCTAGCCTTCCAGACCACCTCTACAAAATACATCCATCTCTTCAGGTTGGAGTGAATGCTCAACATAATTGTATATTTGCAAGTGCAGCACGGAAAGAAGTGCCAGGTGAATTTTGTTGTGGACTGAACACATATACTGAGGCTCTAAACTCCAATGAGACTGTATTTGAAGACAGGACCTTTAAAGTGGTGATTAGGGTTAAATAAGGTCATGAGGGTGGGACACTATTGAAACAAGGTTGCTGTCCTTAGAAATGAAAAATAAAAAGAGACACCAGAAATGTGCAGAAGAAATGCTGTGTGAGGACACTGGAGAAAGCAAATCCTATAGGATGAGGAGAAGCCAGTAGAAACCAAGTATGCTGCCAATTTCATCTAGGACTTGCAGTTTTTAGAACTGTCCAGATACATATGTTCTTATGGAAGTCCTAATAAATGAATACAAATGTCCATCACTCATTTTTCGTTCCTTCTTGTTGAAGATGCTTGCATATTCAAAGGCGACTCAGAATTTGAGCTAGGAGATGTTTGACCTGAGCCTAAATTGAGTCATTAGGACTCAAAACTTGAAAAGAAAGCAAATGGATATTGGCATGTCCTCTTAGTGTTATTATGGAGCACCTACTACAGCTCTGCTAAGGATTATTTAATTATTGAGGCTATGGAAAGGAGGGCTTTGGCTTGAGTTTCTGTTTACTATTTGTTGTGGTTTAGATATGGAGTATTCCTCCAAAGGCTTGTGTGCTGAAGGCTTGGTCCCTGAAGGAAGCAGTATTCAGAGGAAGTGGTGAATGGATCATGAAAGTTCTGCTTTTATTGATGGATGGATCTCTTGATGATTTCAGAATTTGATTAAGATATTGGGAGATAATAGAACTATGGAAGGTGGGACTGGTTGGGGAAGGGTCACTGAGGGTGTGTCCTAGAAAGACATATCTTGTCCCTGGACTCTTTCTGACTCTTTCTCTCTCTCTGTCTCTCTCTCTCTCTATGCTTCTGTTTCCTGGCTTCCATGAGGTAAACAGCTCTGCTCCACTATGATCTTCTGCCTTGGCAGGCCCAGATCACTACCGCCAGCAACAATGGACTAAAACCTCTTAAACCATGAGCCGATCTTTTAAGTTATGTCAGGTATTTTTGTCCCAATGACCAGAACACTGATACACTATTAATCACATGCTCACACTCAGAAATTTTATCCTAATTTGTCGACTTGAACAGGACACATGTTAATGAATTCTGAAAGATTCAAAAGATAACCTTCAAGGCTATGGTTCCATTGTCTGTAGGACATTAACTAATTTCATATCTAATCCAGCTTCTTATCCCAACATTCTTTCTCCAGTGCCTATATAATCCCAGTACCACTAATTAATTTGAAGCCACCTTTCTATCCTTCACTAATTAGTTGAATACATCTCTGACACATGTTCACTCTATGTCTGTGTAAGAGTCACATTGTTAACATTCTGAAGAGTATCTTCTAACAAATACAAGGAATGCTAATATTTCTACACTATAAAGATCACCCTTTAAGGAAAAATAAAGCCTACTAGCTAATAGAATAGTGTGATACCTTCTGAAAGCAGAGCACACCTGAAGAAAAATGTAAAGGTAATTTTTACCCTTTACTCCTCTTCTCACCCCCACCCCCTTTATTTTGTCGGTCATGGGGCTTGAACTCTGGGCCTGGGTGCTGTCCTTCAGCTCTTCAGCTCAAAGCCAGTATTCTACCACTTGAGCCACAGGGCCACTTCCCGTTTTCTGGTGGTTTATTGGAGATAAGAGTCTCATGGACTTTCCTGCCCACTGGCTTTGAACTGCGATCCTCAGATCTCAGCCTCCTGAGTAGCTAGGATTACAAGTGTGAGCCACAGGCACCCGGCTGAGGATTGATGTTTTAACCAAACCATTTCTAGATTGTATTCTTTAGATTTTGCCTCTACTTTCCCAAATTCTCCTTATTGCCTCACTCACCTCCCCCCATACATACATTTTAGCCAGAATAGCTGAAATAGCTATTAATTCTAATAATAGCTTTAAGTAACTTCAAGTAGCTTTAATTCCAATAATAACTTTTGACCTTTTCTATGACAAATTGATATTCAAACACAATATAATTTAAGCATTACATATAATTATTATAAAATCTAGTCTTTAAAACATGTTCAGATTTTAGGACAAAACATCCTTTTTGTTATTTGGTAGAAATACTTTTGAAAAACTAAGCATGGCAGATTCTATTAGTGCCAAATAGATGTATACTTTACAATTTCAGAAGAAAAAAAAGATTTTGTTTGAAGGATCAATTACTTAGAAAGCATTTAATCTGAAGGGATGAAGTTTTCATTGTGGTAGAGTGAGCTATACTGGGAAATATATGGAAGCCCAGACACACTGCTGAATTCTCACTTTGCCCCTTACTATCAGTGTGATCTTCTGCAGGTTGCTTAATTTTATAGTCTGTCATTTTCCACACCTATAACCTAGCCTTGCAGGGGAATTCTGAGCGTTAACAGAGATCATAGACTCAGTGTGCAGGAGGCTAAAACAGAACTACAAGTTTGAGGCCAGCCTGAGCTAGATCGTGGGACTCTGTCAAATAAATAAATAAATGGAAGTGTTGCTGTGACTAGGTCGGGCAAGCTGACTTTCTGTGGAGACCATTGAGAAAGTCCCCTAGAAACCCTCCAATCATGTTGATTAAGTGGCCTCCATCAATTACACAATTAATTGATTTTAACCTTAGTCTATGAGCACTTGCTCCCTTGTTACCTTAAGTTCCTTTTGCTTCCCATCTGGTCCTCTGGTTTCTAATTAAAATTTGGAAGTTGCATGAAAATTCAGCAGGAACTGTTTTGATGAAATGTTTTCTCCAGTGGAGCAGATTGTGCTGCTCATCGAGTCAGCTCTCAAACTAATTTAACTCTCAGCTCTTGTAGCCTTCATACAGAAAGGAAGGGGAAGCAAAAAATGGGAGCTATGATGAACCGTGCCAGTTGGACTGCCTCCTGCTTCTGACTCTTCAGAACCATTATCATGTCAATAGAAAGAAACATCCCCTCCGCCTCTTACCCCCACCCCCGCATATTTCTGCAAGAAAAGCTATTAGGAAAGCAAACTCCAGAGAGAAGTGGTGCATTACCATTGTAGTCAGGTTTAAAGACAAAGCAGCAGTAGGCATCCAGGAGTGCTTTGGTCACTGGATCAAAGAGAAGAAACAGCATTGATAAAATGGGAAAGGAAAAGTCTATGTACCTAAAATCAGATTGGCATAAGTAATTGCTCTTATTTATTAAAATTTTAATATGAACTCACCACCGGGCTTCTTAATTATTCCAGTTAGAGTTAGTATTGGTCACATTAGGTTAATTGCTAGAACAAACATCCCTGGATTTCTTACTCTTGTCATCTTAGAAGCAGGAGGAAGAAGAGGGTCTTACGAAGAAACGCTACCCTCCCTAGGACTCTGGAGTTCTCCACTGGAACTTCTGCATAGTGCTGGTAGATCTAGAGAGGAGAGCGTACACAGGGCAAGAATTCTACAGTAACTTTTTTGATATTTACGTCCAGATCATGTGTTCTCACGGGGCACACCTCACTTCTACCCACATTCTGTGGGCTAGAACTCAGTCATATGGCCTACCTTCTGGCAAGAAAGGTTGGAACTGTCCACTAAGGCGTGACCAGGAGGAAAAGGAAGCTGAGTTTGGTAAACACATAGTTTCTGCCCTAATGACCCATCCTTACAACCTTATTATAAATATAACTGAGTTAGACTGGTAAGTGACTTTTCCAAATAGTTAAACAGTAAGCAAGTGACAGACCCAAAACAAGTACTTGAGATGATAAGTTCTTAGAACTCAAGAACTTGACAGATGCTTGGTTTTGCAATTAGAGAAGAAATGGCCACTCCTAAGAACATTCTCCAATCCTGGGAATTTCCTGAAACTCACAAGGTAAGGTGGGCATTACAGCTTTCAAGACTGCAATGGAAATACAACCAGGAGAATAATGAGGTATGCAAGGCCAGTACCTCCCCATGTTCTTGATTCTCCCCAAAAGGCATGGATCTGTTCTTCTGGCTCGCTCTCCAGGCGTTCGATGATAGAATTAAACTCATCTTTTGCAGTTGCTGAGCCTTCACTCATAGTTGCTTCCTTTGTTTAAGATTTAAGATTCCCTTATTTAGCAGCACCTTCTATAAATGGCTACAAGGGCAACTACCTACCACATTTTTAGATGTGAGTGCATCTAACCCCACCATATCTATGTCCCACAGAGAAGTAGTGGCTCCAGTAAGATCACAAGGACTAAGGTGATTCATTTACTTCCCTATTCGGTGTTCCAGCCATGTGGAACTGTGACTCTCCTTCTGAGCTTATTCTATTCTCTTGCTTCTAGACCTCTGTATTTCTTGTTCCCTCAGTTAGGATGGGTCTAGAATTGCTGATGTGGATCTGAACATTGGGAGTTTACTTTTCACTCTCTAAACAGTTCTATTGTATGAGCAGGGTTGAGGGCCATAGAAAGGATCCGTTTAAGCCAATTAGTGTCAACTCCATTCTCTTCAGACAGATCAACAAATAAACGTATTGCTCATCCATGTGGATGCATTTTGAGGGTTGTATTCTCACATTCTCTATTATTTCCCTTAAACCTTAGTCTGACTGATACCGTTTAGGAAATTTTGGTCATACCCTTAGGTAGTAATGACTGCTTCTTTGAATCCTGATCCTTTGGGAATGCATCAGATTGCCTTGCCTTCCTGTATCTTTCATCCCCTTACCCTTTCTCAAGTTTTGTGTCCAGCTCTGGGTCTCATGCTATTGTGTCTTCAGACACTTTGTTTGCTTTCCAAACATGCTCATCTCTTCTTCACATTTTCAAGATTCTGCTTAGATGCAACATCCTCGATCTTAAGCTCAGAGTTCCCAGGCTTTCTAGAGGAAAAAACAGCTCAGAAAAGAGTTCTGAGCACACTGTAGGGCAGATGTTACACTTGCTGACCCAGCCACCTACAATATCATAGACACAGGGAGAAAGCAGCTATGTGTGGATATGGTATCAACTGGAAGTTCTGTATCTTGAGTCCTTAGACTTTCTTTCTCCGGGCTATCAATGCTGTCTTGTTCTGTAGCAATATCTAAGACAAACAGGGTCTCATTGTGGATAAATTATTGATGTTTTTGTCAGGTTGCTGGAAGAAGTAGGCAGCCAGGAAAACATCAGGCCACTGAGGGAAAGCAGGCTGCTGCCGAGAAAGACCACGTCCCCATCAAAAACATCATCTGAAGCCGGGCACAGGCCTGTAATCCTAGCTACTCAGGAAGCTGAGATCTGAGGATCACAGTTCAAAGCCAGCCCACGCAGGAAAAGTCTGTGAGACTCTTATCTCAAATAAACCACCAGAAAACCAGAAGTGGTGCTGTGGCTCAAGTGGTAGAATGCTCAACCTTGAGCTGAAGAACTGAAGGAAGGCACCCAGGCCCAGAGTTCAAGACCCATGACTGACAAACAACAACAACAACAACAACAACAACAAAAACCCCCATCTGAGTCAACCATTCTTCGAGTGCACTGGCCTCAGACTGCTCAAACTGGCAAACAAGCTAAGTGCCACAAGTTCCTGCTCACTACAAGTATTGCTTTTACCCCGCCTATAATAGCTCTGCTGCAATTACACTCAGGGTGACCTCTCTGATCCCAACCAGGGAGTTGGCCTGGGAGCGTACCCCAATAAACGTTCCTGTCAATCTTTTTATTCCTCTCTGCATGGTTCTTTTCTCGCCTAAAACCTTACAGTTTTTTTTTTTTTTGGAGGGGGGGTCCGGTCGTGGGGCCTGAACTCTGGGCCTGGGCGCTGTCCCTCAGCGCTAGCGCTCTACCACTTGAACCACAGCGCCACTTCCGGCTTTTTTTCTTTTTGCTTATGTGGTGCTGGGGAATCAAACCCAGGGCCTCATGCATGCAAGGCAAGCGCTCTACCACTGAGCCACCTTCCCAGCCTGTACCTTACAGTTTTTTGCACTAATATAAAACAATACAAGCAGCAGACATCAGAGTCCTTTTGTGCACTGACTAGTTTCTCCTCCTCCTCCTCCTCCCCCCCCCCCCACCTCCTCCTTCTCCTTCTTCTTCTTCTTGGTCTTAACTAATCAACAGTTGATACAGTAACGGCTTTGGACTCTGCTTCTGCAACTGTATTCACAGGATTTAAATACCTTCAAGGGCCAAGATGGACTATCCTGATCACCAATATGAGACTTCCAAATCATTATGATTACAGCAGGAATAACAAATGTGATCTTATTTTGCATTAAAGGCAAAGGAAGCAGGACATGCCAATGAAGTTGATGAAATGGAGTATTGTTAATTTGCTATCTCAGCTTCTTCCTCATAATACTGAGATGCTGCATTAAGTAGGTGTATGCTCCAGGCTTGTTGGGCGCAGAGCACTCTCCTAAGTGCTAGGAGCTGGCAGGAAGGGGCAGAGTGGTCCCTGTCCTCAATGAGCTTTGAAGCTTTAGCCAGAAGCTCAGACTCTAAATTCTACAAATCTCCCCTTGCAGGTGTCTAGCTGTGTTAGAAGGAATTTATAAGCAGCTTTGAAATGAGAGAGCAGAGCAGTAGTAATGAGAATGAGAAGAAAGGAATTGCTAATCAGACATCCAAGATTGAAAGATGCACGTCTTTGCCTCCCATCTGTTTTTCTCCATTTGAGAAGTAGCCAGCTTGGTTGATTCTGTACTGCTGATGGTTGACCTCTCTATTTTTCTCTCTTGAAATCTTCTGAGTTAATGTGAAGCATCGATTGGTGGACTGTAAGTATGAAAAATTCTCAGGACAATGAACTTGATTTCCCATTTGAAATGCAATCCACATTAATGAAGTACCATTTATATAGAAGGAGTGGACCAAGGTGCTTCACACACATTACCTTCTGTGAGTCTCCTAATCATCTTTGATGAGGGCATAAGTAGCCAGCTTTTATAGACAGAATAAAAGAGAGGAAATGGGAAATGGTAGCTCAGGGCTGTGAAAAGTGCCAATTCATTTCCTGTGGAGGAATGGCTTACTATCTTATTCCTCTTAGATGGTTTAGATAAACCTCTTTAGTATTAACACCTGATTTACATTTGCATAATTCTCCCAACTTTTCAATGTATGGTTCCCTATTCTCATCAAACATGCATGCCAATCCTGTGCTGCAAATATTCTAGAATTGTTTGAAGGCTATTCTTTGTGAGCCTTAAGTCTCTGCAGACAAACTTGCTCTTGTTATATAGCTGCTAAGGTTCAGCAATCTTTCTTCTAGAAATTGAATCTCCACCTTTATTTGCAGGTTTTCTGCTTGGGATGGTGGAATCTACCACTTAGTGAGAGCAGATATTAGATAAAAGAGCTGGGTGCTATGGTTACATGGACCCCAAATCCTAGGTTTTAGAAAATGTAGAGGCCTTTACTATTCTGACCTTGTCTAGTTCTTCTTAACATTCAGTTTGCCTAGGTTAATGATAGTAAAGGAAAAGAAATGAGAAAAAGGAACAAGGTTCTGTGTGCTAGTGCAGCGAGGTGTGTTTATTTTTACAAAAAACAAAAACAAAAACAAAAACAAAAAACCACACCCAGAAGCCTAAACTGAGAGGTGGTGACAGGATGAAACATAAAGCAGGTGCTTATTTAATTATTGCAGCTGGTACCAAGTACTTGGCATCATTTTTCTCTCATTTTCAATTATTGGCAAGGATATTCATTAACTCTAGCGTCTGAGGCTTGTCTAGGAACCGTATCTGCTCCAATCACTTTTACAGGCAAACAAACAGTTTTTCTTACAACGATTATAAATAAACATAATCTTTAGGGTTTTTTGGGGGGTTGATTCCTATGTGTGTGCTGTACCCATTGTTTTTAGAAAGGGAAATTGACTTGATCTGACTTGATGTGTTATTTGGTTTTTGCCATTATTGCTATGGGTTGACATTTTAATTTGTCTCAGGAGATGTGATTCAGCAGTTGAGACTCCTCTGTGTGATTTTGATTTCAGAATTGTGTATCTGAGCCCACAGCTTCCTAAACGGTTTTCTTTTAAAAAGCTGCTTGCTATTTCTCCTGTTGATGTGGCATATTCATAGTGCAATTTGACTTTTTTCCTTTAAGTGAAGAAGGGAAAAGCTACAAAAATATTGGCTACATGTTATCTTACGCCATGTCACTCTACAATTTTTTTTAAAATAAAGGATAACCAAGGAGCCAAAACCTTATGAAAAACAAGGTGCCAAGAACAGTGCAGAGATCCACGAAGAATGCAAAGCCAAGAAGATGTGGTCTTTTCCTTTGAGTAGGTTTGGTGCCCAAAAGGAAGTAAAATGAACACAAGGGATAGCATGACACTGTTCAGGAAGGAAGTGGCAGCAATCTGTTAAAGATAAGCACAAGGGTATCAATTACTGCTGAACATAAAATACATGTGCAGTATTTCCCCCCTTCATAAAGCAATGTTGGATGGTATTCAATTACTGTATTGGGAGCAGTATTTGAATTTTAATACATTTCCAAGGACTCTATCTCCTTTTATGGGCTCTATTCTGCGCGTGCGCACACACGCGCACACACACACACACACACACACACACACACACACACACGGATAGAGCATAGCTTGGAACTAAAATATAATTTTTGTTTTGGAATTTAATTCCAGATTACACTTTAAGAAGAGGGATAGCAAGAAAGATGGTATTCAGAAAAGGCATTAGAAGACCTGAGTTCTAGTCTTGTTTATACCTTCAGCCACTCATGTTTCTGGGTCCCTAATGGCCTGGCCTGAGGGACATCTAAGCTTTCTTGCAGTTGGAATGGTATAAGTGTGTTGACTCACATCAAAACATTATCCGGAATGAATCCAGTGCTGTTCTATAGAGGGAAAAGGAAATCACAGGCTTGAGAGAGCAATCTAGGTGCCAGAAACAGAAAACAAGAACAGTATTGGGGTTAGACACCCTGGGTCTCTGCTTCTATTTAAATACCATGTTGTTTGTGGGAAGCCATAGGTCCAGAGCCCTCATCGTTTATAATAGGCAAATCCAGTGGGGTTTGCCCTGGTTCTTAAGAATATAGAAGTATGATCTAGCACATATGTAAAAGTTCTGTGCATGTGTTTAAAAGATCCACTAGCTGCCGGGCGCTGGTGGCTCACGCCTGTAATCCTAGCTACTCAGGAGGCTGAGATCTGAGGAACGCGGTTCAAAGCCAGCCCGGGCAGGAGAGACCGTGAGACTCCTATCTCCAATAAACCACCAGAAAACCGGAAGTGGCGCTGTAGCTCAAGTGGTAGAGCGCTAGCCTTGAGCTGAAGAGCTGAGGGACAGCTCCCAGGCCCAGAGTTCAAGCCCCATGACCGACAAAAAAAAAAAAAAAAAAAAAAAAAAGATCCACTAGCTGGCTCAAGTGTGTACTGAGTTGAATCTACAGATAAGCCTTGAAGGTGAACAAAGTGAATTCTAGGGTGCTGCCAGAAGGAAATATGGAGTCCGGAGTGGGAGTAGGGAATGCCATTTCTCTCTGGATTCTTTCATGTCCAATTTCACAGCCAGCTCTTGGATCCAGGCCCTGATTAACCACATGCCCATAGTTGCTGCTGGTCCTCTAACAATACCCCTCGTTTAGACTCTTCCTGTTCAGGTCACACACCTCCTTCCTTAGACCCTCCACTCATACCCAAGGCAGTGATTATTGGTGACTCTGTCACATCTCATCTTAATATTTAATAAGGCATACAACATGGTGTTTTAATATGCATATAGATATGAAAATAATTAGTGTAGTCAAGGAAAATAAGATTCAATTTCTAATTTTACTTATTCTACTCAGGTCAAAGGTCTCTGCCTCTACCACTACCCCCTCCTGTTCTATAGTTTAAGAACTATAGACACACTGGAAGGACCTGCCAAAACAGGGTTGCTGGACTGCTCCTCTAGACTTTCATTTGCAGCAGGACTGGGGCAGAGGCTGAAATGTGCATTTGTAAAAGGTTCCAGAGCCATGTCCTTCCTGGGACCGCATGTGGTGAGCCACTGCTTTTCTCTGAGTTCAGGAAAATGGCTTACTTTCTCTAATCCCTGACCATAGAACTTTCTATCTTCTCTGGGACCCAGCTTGCTACCCTGCTTCCTTCTAGTGGCAAATACTGATCTTTGCCATGGAAACGATCCTTATTATGCCTTCAAGCATCTCTTATCACTGCTACTTTAACCTTTCTCTCATCTGCACAACCCAGCTCTCACTACCATTCCCATCATCTTTCCTTCTACTGCAATTTTTCCTGAACTTATGACCCTTACCTGCGGTTTTGACTCTTTATCCACGTATTTCCTTTTATAATTCGCAGAAAATTCCCAAGCTGCATTACTGATGTTATGTGAAGTTAAAAAATACTCATTCTTTCCACACTCAATGAAATGTCCTTATTACACATAATAGCAATTAATATTTTCTGACTTCCAATTGCGTTCCAAGTACTATATAATTTATATAGAGAGGTTTGTGCTGTAACTCTTTGCAGTCCCAGAATATGTTGTTGGTTTATCCTTTCCTTATTGAAAGCATTCATCCTGTCACTAAAGGAAACATCTCATAGCTTCTCTTTGATATGTCTGGATGTCTAGCACTACTATTCTAGTACGCCAGGGTGGCTACTAAGTGCCTGATACAATGCGTATATCTGGACAAACGGACAATTCATGCACTGGGTTGGATGGAACTGGGTTTGGGGGATGGTGGTGGAGATTTTAGCCTGCTATTCAGAATGCCATGCAATTTAGAACTTGGAAAATGTTTTTATTTCTGGAATCATCCATTTTACACTTTTGGACCACAATTGATCATGGGTATAAACTGCAGATACAGGGACTACATTACTCCAGACAGTAGCAAAATCCAGAGCATCTGCTAAACTGCCATGTCCTACTCCAGTGCCAAAGGTTCTGAACCAGGCGTAGTCAGGAACTAGGCATTTGAATTATTATTATTATTATTATTATTATTATTATTATTATTATTATTTGGTACCTGTCCTAGGGCCTGAACTCAGGGCCTGGGTGCTGTTCCTGAGCTTTTTTGCTCAAGGCTAGTGCTCTACCATTTGAACCATGGATCTACTTTTGGCTTTTTGGTGATTAATTGGAGATAAGAGTCTCATGGACTTTTCTGCCCAGGCTGGTTTTGAACCATAAACCTCAGATCTCAGCCTCCTGAGTAGCTATGATTACAGGTGTGAGCCACCAGTCGCAGCTGCAGGGTAGAATCAAAATTTCATTTTTTTTTTTTTTTTTTGGTCAGGGGGCTTGAACTTTGGGACTGGGCACTGTCCCTGCATTCTTCAGCTCAAGGCTAATGCTCTACTACTTGAGCCACGGCACCACTTCTGGTTTTCTGGTGGTTTATTGGAGATAAGAGTCTCATGGACTTTCCCGCTCTGGCTGGCTTTGAACCATCATCCTCAGATCTCAGCCTTCTGAGTAGCTAGCATTACAGATGTGAACCTCCGGTTCCCGGCAGAATCAAAATTCTTAATGACTCCCTTTGCGGTTCTGGTGTGGGTAGTCTTGTAATCACATACATTCTGAGAAACAGTCCTCTGTATTGACATAATTGGCCACATCCTCTCTTTAAACACTTCACCCGGTTGCTATGATACAACTTGCTTTCTTTCTTTTTTCCTGTGGGCTCTTTGATTCTGCTCTCCATCACCTGCTCATATCGTTGGCCCCCAGACCCTGCCCTCCGCCTGTTCCTCTTTCTGCTATCTGTTCCCAGGACCAGTGCTCCAACTCAGGCAGATGGTTCCCAACCAGGCCCTTCTGGTGCCAACCTCCTGGCAAGAACCATGGAACAGCATGACGAAATGATTTTGGAACAGAGATGAGCTTCAACTCAGGCCCCAGACAAAACCGTGAGCAGATGACATTGACTTTCGTACCCCATTGCCCCACCCCTCCTCCTAGTCTTTTCCTCTGGCTCAGGAGATCTATGTGCTTTGCAGTTTTCTAATCCAATCAGTTCAGCAACTGAGCTAATGTGTTAGTTAACTCTCCCAGTCATTTGCATTTTTAAAGCCTTTTATACCTCTTTGTGGTTCATGCATTGAAGACAAAACAGATTTGGAGAATTTGGATGGAAATAGGTTCTGTGGAGAAGGGCAGGTAGGCTTGGGATGGGGTATTTTCATCCCTTGGCATGTTTTTTGGAGCTTAGATTCAAAAGCATCCAATAGACTGCTGGGAGGGCAAGACTTGGCCTTCCTGGCCTCATGCAAACCCCAGGGCCCTGGGCAGTGATAAGCAGTAAGTGCAGCTGCTACTGGCTGGCCCTGAAGCAATGAGGGTAGGACAGACTATGGAGATGGCAGTTTGGCTGGCATCCTGCCACTGCTGCCTGCACACTAAGTTTCATCTTAAATGTTCTCTCTTCTGAGCATCAGGTTGTGACTTATGGAGCTCCTATTGGTGATCCTCTGTGTCCCCACTGTTTTCTTTCATTGCATAAATCACAATTTGTCATTTTTACTTGTTCTTTCCTGTCCCCATCCTGAGAGCAAGGATCAGGAGAGCAGAGACCATGCCTGCTTGCTCCCACTCAACTCACATCATCATGGTGTTTCCTAGTAGCTATGAAATGTTTATGGCAGGAATGATTGTGGAGTTACACCTCTATCACTAGAGCCAGGTCTTGAGCTGCCTCTGACTATCACTACCAGCTATTCTAGTGTTGGAATCCGTGTTGGAATTGAAGTGAATCAAGCATGTCTTAGAAGTGGCCTCAGGAAAAATTGAAAATGAAAATCTTTGAAATAGGGAGAAGAAAATAAATTAATATGTGTCTTGACTACTGTACTATTGAGTTATCTAAATTTTCACTCTATGAGCTCTTTTGTAATGTAAAAAAATGATCGTGATACCAACAATTCTTTTCCATGAAGTTGCAAATAGATTTTTGTCTGGTGCAGATATGATTAATAAATTATCCTGTATGGGGCTGGGAAGTTGGCTCAGTGGTAGAGCACTTGCCTTGCATGCTCGAGGCCCTGGGTTCGATTCCTCAGCACCACATAAGAAAAAAAAAGCTGGAAGTGGCGCTGTGGCTCAAGTGGTAGAGCGCTAGCCTTGAGCTGAAGAGCTGAGGGACAGCACCCAGGCCCAGAGTTCAGGCCCCACGACCGGACCCCCCCCCCCAAAAAAAAGTATAAATTATCCTGTGGACCTAGATCAGTTTTACAGCATGCCTAAATTCATTTTACCTTTCCTGACTGACAATGGGTATGCTTCTGGGATTCTTTGAACTGGTTGTCACATTTTGTTTGTGACTCTGCACGAGTCAAAATAGAACTTAAAAAAGAAATTAGATTCTCAAGTTGGACTTTAAGAACATTTGTGCATCAAAGGATACTATCAAGAAAGTGAGCTAGGCGCCAGTGGCTCACACCTGTAATCCTAGCTACTCAGGAGGCTGAGATCTGAGGATTGCAGTTCGAAGCCAGCCTGGGCAGGAAAAGCCGTGAAACGCTTATCTCCAATAAACCACTACAAAACCGGAAGTGGCGCTGTGGCTCAAGTGGTAAAGCGCTAGCCTTGAGCTGAAGAGCTGAGGGGCAGCACCCAGGCCCAGAGTCCTAGCCCCATGACTGACCAAAAAAAAAAAAAAAAAAGAAAAAAGAAAAAAAGGAAAGAAAAGAAAAAGAAAAAGAAAGAAAGAAAGTAAAAAGTCAGTCTGTAGAGTGGGAGAAAATATTTGAACATCATGTCTAGAATATATGTCCAGAATATACTAAGAACTAAACTCAACAACAACAAAAACAACAAAATGAATCCAAAATGGGCAAAGCACTAGTTTTCCAAAGAAGATATACAATATAGAAATGATCAGGGGCTGGGAAGGTGGCTCAGTGGTAGAGTGCTTGCCTTGCATGCATGAGGCCCTGGGTTTGATTTCTCAACACCACATAAGCAGAAAAAGCTGAAAGTGGCGCTGTGGCTCAAGTGGTAGAGCACTAGCCTTGAGCTGAAGAGCTGAGGGACAGTGCCCAGGCCCAGAGTTCAGGCAAAAAAAAAGAAAAAGAAATGATCAATAAACACGTGAAAAGATGTATAATATCGTTGGTCACTGGCAAAATGCAAATCAAAACCATAATGATATGCCACTTTATACTTACTGAGATGTCTACATAACTTTTGTGTGGGGGAAAGTACTAAGGCTTGAACTCAAGATCTCTTGCTGTTGCTAAACTTTCTTGCTCACAGCCAGTGTTCTACCACTTGCGCCATGCCTCCAGTCTTGCATTTTGTTGTTTAATCAGAGATGGAGTCTCACAGATTTTTCTGTCCTGGTTGACTTAATTCACCAGATCTCAGCCTCTTGAGAAGCTAGGATTACAGGCCTGGGCCACTGGTATTTGGATAATACAAATAACACCATGCACTCTGCTTCTAAACCCCAGAAGGAACTATTCTGAAGGCAATGGACCATCCCTTGGAAAAGTGCACCCTGTGAACTTAGCTCACAGAAGTGTTTTGTTCCCAGGAATGTTTGCTTTCATTTTTAAACTTGAATTTAATACCAATAATAAGAATCAGAATAATAAAACTAAAAACTCACATTTCCAGCTGTTCTTGAAAAGTGAATAACTCCAGAAATTCTGGCCTAATTTTCTATTTTGAGCCTCCTGCACTGTTTAACAAAATTCTTGATAAAAAAGTATGTCATTAAAAAATGAGTCTTATGAAAGTATGACTTAGGAACCTGTGGTTGTTATACAGTCAGAGTGAGAAGGATCACAAAGTCTCTATCTCCTTCCTATTCACTACTGTTCACTGGAAACTAGTGGGTCATTTATGTTTTCTGTGTTTGTGTTTAACTATTTCCATTTCACCTCCAGTAGCAGGAAAAATAGTCAAAGAAATTTTATTTTTAAAGAGTTTGTCAGGGCATCACTTTGAGAAATTGCTTACAATTTATGTGAAATAATTGGACCACTTCATAATGGTGGCATGTATCATTAAAAGCATGACCTATAGCTGGGCGCTGGTGGCTTATGCCTATAATCCTAGCTGATCAGGAGGTTGACATCTGAGGATCACAGTTTGAAGCCAGGGGGGACAGGAAATTCGGTGACACTCGTATCTCCAATTAATCACCAAAAAGCCAGAAGTGGAGCTGTAGCTCAAGTGGTAAAATGCTAGCCAAGAAAGAAAGGGGTGGGTGTTGGGGAGAACACACTCAGGAACAGCATCTAGCCTCTGAATTCAAGCCTTAGGACTAGGGGCGGGGGGAGAAGGGGACACGACTTCCTTCCCTAGATATTCTTTCTCGGTGGCCATGTTATTGTCCAAAATTTGTGAAATCCTGTGATTTGGTCAACTCTTATTTGGTGCCTGTTTATTCATTATATAAAGAGAGGAACAACTGGAGGTCACTGATGAGGGTTGGCCACCTGACAGGACATTTCCAAACTCCCTTTCCTTTGCATACAAAGTCAGCATAATTGGAGCAGTGTCAATCCATGTGGTTTGAGCATTTGAGCATACAGACCTCAATCTCGGAAGTATTTCTGGTCTCCTCTCTCAGGAAAGTACCTCTTCCTGGTATTCCATAACACTCTGGACCGGTTCTTCTTCTTGCCTACCCTGCTGTACTATTATGACCTGTTTCTGAGTCTATGTCACCTAGCAGTGAGCCTTGATGATAAGGATAACTTCTTTTTATGACTTTAGCCCCAAGCCCAGCCAGCCCTAGAGGAAAGAATGTCAACCTTCATTATAGGGACTTTCATTACTATTACTCCTCTTTGCGGTTTCTAAGTGAGGGAGGAAATCTTTACAGTCATCGATATTATATGACCCCCCCCCCCAAATCAGCATATCAGTTCTCAAATGGAGGTTAGTCTTTCTTGTTTTTGCCTCACTTCTCATCTGTCTTCAAAGGGTCTCACTATCTTTTAATCACAAGCTTTCTTATCCACAACTACCTCACAGAGGGGTTCAATTGATGGCCTGCCTCTGTCATTGCCGCCTGAGAACAGGCCTAAAAATGGCAATTCATTTGTCCACTTGATATCTTTTCACTTTGCTTTCCAATGCCCATTCCCACCACAATATTTGCCCACCACAGTATTTGCACACTGCAAATATTATGGCTCACCATTAGCCTTCTCCAGGCTGCCACATGAGCAAGTGAACAATTGGCCAACTTGCAAAAGATACCATTGGGCTGTGGTCCTATTCAAGGCCCAACCTTCTCTGTGAAGCCGCCTTTGTGCAAGATCTAAGCTTGTAAGAGGATAGGAAATAGAAGCTGATCTTGCCAAGTTCAAGGCCTGGGCACTTTGGCTAGTAGAGGTTTGTCAGCATTTAAAGAATCCCTATCAGTCTCTGTCTTGGTCCCTACCGGAAATTTGGCTTGGTGTAGCAAGAATTTATGATTTAAGATTTCTAAGGTCCTATGAAATCCCACCTACTCCCTTTCTGATCTGTTTTTTCATGCCCAAAATTGTTTCCATTGACAAAATTTCCATTTATGACTAGAGTCAAAGTTTAAAAAAAAACAAACCACAGGAACACTAACAACTTTTTACATGTAAATTTTTTATTGAACACAACACAACACATACACACACACACACACACACACAAATGCACAGATCATAGGTGTAAATGAGCCACTAATAATGAACACCAAGATCAGCAAAGCCATTATCTTCTCATAGTTCACTGTCACCTGCCTTGTGGCCTCTTCCAGTCACTTCCCTCATCGCTCACCTGGGGTACCACTATCCTGACTTAGAACAAGACAAAATACTTAATATTAATTAATTCATTGCCGATGGATAAATTTTTATGATTTACCATGTAAAACATAATGCTTTGAAGTATATATACAATGTGGAATGTCTAAATTTAGCTAATTAACACACATAGCCATCTTATTTGTTTCATCCTTTATGTACGTGGAACCATGTAAGCATTCTTTTGCATATGTGTATGCTTCTTTTGCTCAGAATTATGTTTTCTGAGATTCATTCATGCAGGTGCATCATATAATTGTAGTTCACTTTCTTTGCTGTATAGTATTCTAATGTGCAATTAATAATGAGTTCATTATTCTAAAGCTGACAGGCATTTGGGTAGCTTCCAGAGTGTTAGCGAAATGAGCTCCTTTCCCATAGCTTAGTACAGTCCTTCCCTTCTCCACAGCTTAGCATGCTCCCTTCCTAGGCAACAATAGGCTCATGTAGTAAAGGCAGTAAATAGCCTCTAACCCCCTTTACCTTGGGATGGCACTTCTCTGGGGCAGTTACCACCATAAAAGGCAACAAAAGCCCCTTAGAGTGACCTTCATGTCTGGACAGCTACAGGACCCTTGTCTATTATTTGGGCAGCAGCCATAAATCCTAATCCACCATGATGAATCCCCTGGTCCTCACATCCACACCAGGGTCTCCGCCTCCTAGCCCCTTCTAGCCCCTCCTAAATCTCCTAGGTTATATAGGTCACCTCAGAAAATAGCTGGCACTTCTTCTCACTTCTCCTTTGTGAGAAGGGGTCTTGCTGGCCCCTTTCCTGACAATAAACCTTTCTTTGTTCTCTGTACCTGGATGTCTGAGTGGGTTTCTGGCAAAGCCCAAATAATCTAACACAGGGTTTTTTCCCTTACATATTGAATTACTGTAAGGTGCTGGTGGCTTTTTTGATGGTTGAGGGTAAACATCTTAACAGACTTTCCTTCCTGTGCTGGCTTTGAACTGTCATCCTCAGACTACCTGAGTAGCTATGATTACAGGTGTGAGCCACCAGCTTCCATTTTCACCCTATTATTTTAGATAAGAAAAGTAAGAGTAAAGAAAGATATAACTTGCCCAGGGTCTCCTAGCTAGTGAGTAGTAGAAACCCTACTCCAGTGAAAATCTGACTGACTCTTGTCACAGAAGCTTTTGGTGGAGAGAGAAGCAAAACATTGTATTGGAGGGGAGATGGGTAGAGAATAGTGAGGACCCACAAAAAAAGATAAACATGAAAAGTTAAGAGGTGGCGAGTGCTCAAAGCAAAGTACGCAAATATAATTTTTCATGGAAATGGTATTTAATCTTTTGTATGTATCACTACAGTTTCAAATTCACAACCAAATACAACTTACCATTTCTTGAAAACAGTGCCATGTTTTAGTCACCTCCTCCATTTCTATTAAGATACTTAATGCTCTTTCAGTCTCTTTAGCTTTGCAAGCATCTTCAACTTCTGAATCTTTCATCCCCTATACCTGATGTGTCACAACTTCTACCATTTAGTTCTTCAACTCATTCTTAAATTCTTCATCGCCAGTCCTAGTACTGCCTGTGTTCTGATAAATCTCCCTACAGCCCCTCTTGCCTTCAGCCACTCCTGCCTTTCTACATCCCATTAATCAGATGATATATTATTAAAACACTACACATATTGCCTTCTTTAGAAAACAATAGTGAGCATTTATTAAGTCTTACTAAGTGCCAGGCATTAGGCCAGGGCCTTTAAATACAAAGTCTAAATTGCTTTCCACAATAATACTGTCAAGTAGTCACTGTTGTTATTCTCATTTTTACAGAAGGGGAAACACTGAAGAAAACCCAAGTCATGCTTAAGGTTACATAGCTAGTAAATAGCAGAGCTAGTATTCAAACAGAACAGTATTTGATACTGACTTCTTATACAGCCAAACATTAGCTATGTTTTACCAGGCTTTGCTGGCTGTAGACCAAATGCCACAACCTAATATTCAAGAACATACAAAATCAACTTCTTTCTCTGACTTTTCCTTCATACTCTTGGCTTTTGTTTTTGTGTTGATCTAGGGGCTCAGACTCAGGGCTTGGTGCTGTCCCTGAGCTTATTTTGCTGGAGGATAGTGCTCTACCACTTGAGCCACAGCTCCACTTCTGGATTTTTTTGGTAGTTAATCAGAGAGTCTCATGGATGTTTCTGTCTGGGCTTTCTTGGAACCTCAACCCTCAGATCTCAGCTTCCTAAGTAGCTAGGATTACAGACATGAGCCATAGGCACCTGGTGCCTTCACTATTCTTATTAAAAAATTCCTCTCCAGCTAAAGTGATCCCTCAATTATATTTACCCAAATAACCCAAGGATCTATCTACTTCTCATCTTTTCCTGAGACTCCCCTCCTTTGAATGTCCCCTCTTCCCATCTCCTCTTCTCTTATTTAAGGTCAATATTTAAATCACAGGTTATGTTTCATCTTCTCTACAAAGACTTTCCTACCTCTTACTAGTCCCTCTGTCTTAACTTTTCTGATTACTTTTCTGCATAATAATAGTTTCTGATTTTTCTAAGTACCAAAAAACTGCAATGGGCCTCATTGAAAAGTAATCTATCAGAAAGACTGAAAGATTATTAGACTTTGCCAGAGAACCACGCAGACATCCAGGTACAGAGAACAAAGAAAGGTTTATTGCCAGGAAAGGGGCCAGCAAGGCCCCTTCTCACAAGGGAGAAGTGAGAAGAAGTGCCAGCTATTTTCTGAGGTGACCTATATAACCTAGGAGATTTAGGAGGGGCTAGAAGGGGCTAGGAGGCAGAGACCCTGGTGTGGATGTGAGGGCCAGGGGATTCATCACGGTGGATTAGGATTTATGGCTGCTGCCTAAGTAGTAGACAAAGGTCCTGCAGCTGTCCAGATGTGAAGGTCACTCTAAGGGGCTTTTGTTGCCTTTTATGGTGGTAGCTGCCCCAGAGAAGTGCCATCCCAAGGTAAAGGGGGTTGCAGGCTGATTATTTACTGCCTTTATTACATGAGCCTAGTGTTGCCTAGAAAGGGAGCATGCTAAGCTGTGGAGAAGGGAAGGACTGTACTAAGCTATGGCAAGGGAGTTTATTTCGCTAACAAAGACAATACAGCTATGGAATTCAGTTTTGGGTGCCCCCGTTTACATGCTTATGACTCTGGGAGAGTTAACCTGTCTGTTTTCCTGTGTAAAATGGGGATAATAGTACCTACTTCATTTGCTTAATATTTTTAATTGTAATTAATTTTTTTATTATTTTAAGTGGTTGTACAAAGAAGTTTCCATTCTAAAAAACAGTATATGAATACACAGTATCTGATACACAGTATCTGATAACATTGTCACCCATCATTCCTAACTCACCCCTTCTCTCACTTTTCTTTTTTCTTTTTTTTTAAATTGAGATTAGGTGACTATGTAAATTTTACATATTTCACAATATTGTGGAATAGTGATAGTTAAAGTCACAAACACATTTTAACCTTCACAAGCAAATTGTCATTATCATTATAAAGTTTGTGAATTCTATGAGCTTTTTTCTTTTCCTTTTTTTCTTTTCTTTTCTTTTTTTTTTGTCAGTTGTGGGGCTTGAACTCTGGGCCTGGGTGCTGTTCATCAGCTCTTCACCTCAAGGCAAGCGCTCTACCGCTTGAGCCACAGTGCCACTTCTGGTTTTCTAGTGGTTTATTGGAGATAAGAGTCTCAAGCCCGGGCTGGCTTTGAACATCTATCCTCAGATCTTAGCTTCCTGAGTAGCTAGGATTACAGGCATGAGCCACCTGTACCCTGGCTAATTCTATGAGCTTTGACAATACAATTATTTCTTCCACATCAGGTGATATTTACATTTCTTTCCTTTTGCTTAGTGTAAGCTGTTCCCTCTTTCCCTCTCATTCAATAAGTATTTTGAACAACTTTTATGCATCTGGCATTGTGTTGAGTACTGAGAATTGAAAAAAAGAGAGGCACGGGCCTTAATCTTGTGGAGGTTACAATTCAATGAAGAAGGCCAGTATGTATGCAGTTGATTGTACAGAAAGATCATGATAATCCAGTTTAGTTGGTGAGACAGTGTAGATGAAAAGCTTGTGTTTCATTTAAACTGAAGCTTGAAGGATGAGAGGGCAGGCAAACAGAGGATTTCCAGGCAGAGAGAAAGGTAAATTTGAAAAGACAAGTCTGTTGAAGAAACAAACCCATCATGGCTGAGGTCTCATCCAGTGCTATGGGGACTGAGATAGCAGATGGTTCTGTCAATTACTGGCATATAACAAAACATCCTCAAGCTGAGTTGCTTGAAACAAATTAATCTGCCAATCTGGGTGGGGCTCATTGAAAACAGCTCATCTCTGCTCTGCTCCAGGCCCAGTCAGCAAAAGAGACATAAAGAATGAGGGAGAAAAAAACCTGTATCATCTTTTGCAGTTTAGCTTCTGAAGATTCTTAGTCTTACTTTTGCTATAGTTACTACCATACCTGTACAGATTTAAGGTAGAAACCATGGATATTAGTTGCCCATGGGAGAATTTCAGAGTCCTATCATAATAAAGGCATGTTTAAAGGGAGACATTTATGTGACCATTGGTGGGTAATAAAGTATATTCAAAGACATACACTGTTAGTAGAATTTACATTCATAGTTTAAAATATTACTTAATATTATTACCACTACCATCACGCAACTTCCCTCACTAGTACGTAACATTGCTGTTTTGCTGCTTTGAGTTACACAATGTTAATGCGCATTTATATTTTCATGTTAATTGAAATAACACACTTTACAGATTGGAAACAACAGGTCATGCTATTTACTAGGCACATTACATATGGAAGGATATATTGTTATTCTGTATACACTATCTTTTTGACTGGTCAACTCTTCAAGGTCCAGTAGTGTCTTTTATACCTCTTTGTAACCCTGATGAGTAAGTACTTCAGTGCTCTGCCTAGAGCAGACACTATAAATATGCCTTTTGTTGTTGTTAAGGTATAATGATTGAGATTTGCTGATCTCATCTTTTTTTCTATCTAATATTGCTTTTAAATTCAGATTAAGCAATCTACGTCTAAGGCATTTTTTTCCAAAGTTTTTATTAGCATAACTTAACTATACATTATAAAGAAATGTCGTCATGACATCTAAATACACAAATATTATATAGTTTGACCAAATTCACCCCATCTAAATCACACTTTATCTCTCCTTGTCATTATTCCCTTTTAACAGATTTTACTGGGGTTCATTGTGCTATTTTGATACATATGCCAAAGGAAACAAGGCAAGAAGATACCAGAATTAAAAGAAAAATGCTAAAGAAAAATATTGGTAGAAAGGGCATTGGCTACAAGGCACAAATGTGTTTGCTTATATTAATAATAAAAGAACAGATGGTGTGTTTTTTTAATGCTCCCTATAAAAGGGTGCTTTACAAAATAACTCCAAGCATATAACATTGAATTGTGAGGCCTCCTATTGCTTTAGTTTTTTGAGCAAACGTTTTTTTTTTATCGAAGTATAATCCAATTGCATTTGAAATAATTGAATTTACTATCATTTAAGTTACCTTACAGCTTCTCAAGAAGACATTCACTGCAGTAGGTAAATCAGAATGTCTCTCCAATGTACTGCCTGGCTTAGAAGGAGCCTTTTACTGATAAAGATATTGAGATCTATAAAATCAATGTGCACTAAGTGCCATGGTTTTCTCTCAAAAAGGGCATTCTGCAAAAAGCCAGAGGCATGCCAGTTCAATTCAACAAATATTTAATTAGCGCTTGTGATTTCCAAGATACCATGTTGGGTACTGAAGAAGTAGACATAACTCTTGAATGCCAGAGGGAGCTAAGACCTGGATCCAGGAATTAGAGTGGAAAGCAGAATCACGGAGTGGGAAAGGCATAATGCAGGAAGAGCCTAGAGGATCTTAAAATAAATTAACTTTAACTTTCTTGCCTGCCTGGGTTTTTTTTTTTCTTTTTTTCTCCAAGGTTCTATTTTGGATCCTCTTTCATATGTGCCAGGTTCCTTGTTGGCAGAGGATCCACGACCCTGTGAGCGCTCTCCCCTTCCTTTTCTTTCTCCTTTCCTCCCCAGTTTGATGAGCTGTTCTGCATTTGGACCAGCATCTACTGTGTGGGTGGTGGAACATGGAAAGTTATTTTGGTTCTAATTATGAGCGCGGCTTTACTGGGGAGCAGAGGCAGAGGCCGAGGCCGAGGCTGGGAGGATGCTCCGCGGAGGCGTTACTAAGGTTACTAGACAGAGGACGGCAGGTGACAGGCAGGCAGGCAGGGTTGGTGTTTTTTCTTTTCCTGAGACAAAATTCGTGGCGGGCGTGGGCTGAGCCACACGGTGGTACTTGTTGGATTTCCTCGAGGGGAAAGGAGGGAGGCCCGGGGCGAGGGGTGGGGGGCGGGGAGAACGAGAAAGATAAAAGCTGAGCGCTTCAGCTCCCTCCTCTCTCCGGGCCTTTTCCTCAGCCACTCTGGTTTCCCGGAACTGTTCTAACTGTAGCACAAAGTCGGCGTACCCGGAAGCGGTACCTTTTAGGTGTGACACGTGCCTGAGCCAGGCCGGAAACGGCTCCCAGTCGAGACCCGTAGAGCGGAAGGAGGAGGAGGTGAAGGCCGCTGAGGTGACGGCGGTGGCGGCAAGGTTGTGCGGCCGAGGCGGACACGGGGTGGACCCTGCAGCGGCCCGCTTAGGCGGGGGGTGGTCGCTGCAGTGCCCAGACTCCCAGGGCGAGCTTGACGCTAGCCGAGAGGACCGGAAGGGAGGGCTGCAGAGTATCCGGAAACGTGGCTCTCCAGCGAATTGACCTCAGCCTGGGGGTGGGCGGGCGATAGAGCCCGGGGACTCCGGCCTCGGCGCCCGGGGTGTTCCCGGCCCTGCCGGAAGTGGCTCTGCCGGGGAACTTGTGAGCGCAGCCACCGGGTTGAGGGTAGAGGGTAGATGCAGCCGGGAGAGGAGAAAAGACAGAGGAAAGGGAAGCGGGGGTCGCTGGTGGTGTTGCCGATGAGGGAACTGGACGCCGACAACGCCGTGCTCGTAGTTAACTTTCACAGGGCTCCCTGGTCCCCTTCGAGCTGGTAGCTTCAATCCCGTGCGATCGGCACTCGTTAGCCTCAAATTCAGGAACCTGCCCTGAGACAAATGCGATGTGTAGAGCCAGGCTTTGACTTCCTGCAGGCCGACTCTAGAATTTACCACCAAGGGCCCACCATTGTTTCTCCAACCATCGAAACTGGCAGAAATGGACGAGGACCAGGAGTAAAGGGGTAGTTTGGCTTGAACAGAAGTGATGGCTGGAGTCAGGGGTTGATCTGATACAAGGTATGAAATCCAGAGGTATGGAGCAGAGACCTATAAGACAGAGGTGGAACTGTGGCCTTCATCGTTATCTCCAAGCGTGGTTTGAGATTAATCTGAGGAATTTGATGGGGACAGGGAAAGAGAGGTAACATGCACACCTAAGCTTGAAAGTTGACTGGCTTGTGCAATTTAAAGCTTACTGATGTAGTGATTATGACAGTTGAAAACCCAGAGTTGAAGTGACTAGTGTGAAGACTAGAAACAGCTTCTATTGTAGGTGCAGTTCAGTGAAGTTTAGGGAGTTATTTTTTTCCTTTTCCTGCTGTGCTTGCTGTCATGAATATTAAAGTTTACAAGTTGTGGTGAGTCATTTGACATCGACTGGTTTTTTTTCAGCCATACAAATTGAGTATTTGTGACATCAAATAGTCCATCCATTCCCCCATTAATATGTGCCCCAAATTCAACATAGTACCAAACTCAGGAGTTTCTTCCAACAGATTTGACACTGGCATTTTTAAGAATTTAAATGTGAATTGACACAGGATCAAATTAAGCCAAAGGGTAAGGTAGTTTATAGAAATGTTCAAAAAGAGAAGAATCTACATGTGTTTAAAATATCAGGAAATTTTTCATCAGTAGTATACATTCCACAAATACAGTGATTCTTGTGGATATATATGAGGGTAATTTGAAATAATTGAAATACTTGAAACTGTACACAAGATCCACATGTCTTAGATTTTTTTCATCCCTCAAATGAAGATTATGGACAATCACAAGCACTGTCAAGTGTTTAGCACAATGCCTGTGCCAACATAAATGCAGTCAAGCATGGCATAATGAGAGGAGCATGTTGTAAGAAATGCTCCCTTAGGCAGTCTCATCATTGTGCCAACATTGTTGAGTACTTCCAGAAACCTCGATGATAATATGGTGAATGTACCACACACAGTGTGTGGGATAGCCTAGGCTGAAAGTCTGAACTATAAACATGTATAGAGTGTTATTTAATACTGTGGGCAATTGTACTAAAATGGCATTTGTGTTCCTAGACACACCTAAATATAGTGGCAGAAAAAATATTAGGGAATAAGAACTATCAGCTACATTATTATCTTATTTGAATACTGTCCTTGACTGAACCACCCTTACCAGGTGCATAATTAGCCAATAATTTGACTCTTCTGGGTCAAATAAATGTACAACATTGTATTCATCTTCTTTCCACTTCCATTCCTTGAAATGGAAAGACCATGTAGTAACTTTCCGTATTCTATATGTTGATGAAAGGTTAAAAAAAATTACACATTTTCTGAAGGAAACCCCTGCTATCTGAAAGTATTTGGAAGTCTTAGATGGTTGAGTAGCCCACAAACAGTAATTTTATGATGGTCCTTTAAAACTGTTGTGGTTACTGAAGATCGCTTATTTTTCAGTTGCTTTGTCTCTCAAATGGTTGTCAATTGTAGGGACTAAATAGTTGCTTTTACACTCCTTTGCAGATGCATGGTCATGGAGGCTATGACTCGGATTTTAGTGATGATGAACATGGTGGAGAATCTAGCAAAAAGAAAAGAAGGTAAACAACCCATAGTTGACATAATTTCTAGATTGATATGAGACAGATAATACTGAACAGTTTTGGATTGTGTCTCCATGTGAAGAAAACTGCTTTAGTGAGTGATTTTTTTTTTTTTTTAGTTCATCAAAACTAATAACTTGATTGGAAACTAAAGACAGTTGTGGTGAAACAGGATAAAATGTGCTCTAAAGAAGTTTATTGAGCTAGAGAGAAAAAAGGAAAGAAAGATGTGATTGTTAATGTCATAGTTCAGAAGGAGCTTGGTTGGGGCTGTCTTACTAGTATTTGACTTCAAAATGAAGTTAGTGTGGAGGTTGCAATTGTAGCACAGGGTAGCCCTATGAAAGAAGCTCATGCCAGCCTATAAAGCCTAGGTGTCACAAAGAGGCCATGTCTTGACCAAGTAACAGTGTATAGGGGCACTTTTGCAGCTTTAGTGCTTAGAGACTTGGTTTTTATCCATTAATTTAGGAGTAGTTGACTAAACTAACTCTGCAATGAGAATACTATATGAGGCATACTAATGACCTGAACATTCTCATAAAAAGAGAATCCATCTTTATGGATATAATTATAATAAAATACATTTTATAATGTTTTATATTTTCTACTTTTTTAGTAAAAATACTTTATCAGAATAGAATTCAAGCAATGTAGTTAGATACTATGCTCTAGGATTATGTTTATCTAAATATCTAAGGTTGTTTATCCATGGGCTGTATCCTCTATAATGGTTCTTTCTTTTTCCATATTTTTTATGACTACAAACTAATTTTTATGACTACAAACTTAATACCCCTATTTTGTACTTTACCCTATTAAGATTAAGGGGAACAATGGCTTAGTCAAGCTGTGTGCTGGTGGCTCATGCCTATAGTCATAACTCTGGAGGCTGAAATCTGAGGATCGAGGTTCAAAGCTAGCCTGGGTATACCTGGAAAATCTGGGAGACCCTTATCTCCAGTTAACCATCAAAAAGCCAGAAGTGGATCTGTGGCTCAAGTGATAAAGTGCTAGCCTTAAGGAAAAGAGCTCAGGGACGGCATACAGGACCTTGGTTCAATCCCCAGGAACTTAGAATTTGAACTAAAAAGCTGGGGAGTAAAAAAAACAAAAAACAAAACCTGGGGAGTGTAACACTGGAACCAGTATATTATTTCATTTCATCTTCTCCATTTATATAGGCATTAAGTAGAGTTAAAGAAATATAAACTGTCTTACTAAATTCTTTTTAAAGATAAGACTTGAATACTGTAAATTCTGCTCATTTTGCAAAAGCTAGCAAACAACTTTTGAGAAAAATTAACTAATGTTTTTTTTAATACATTAGGACAGTTGAAGATGATTTACTGCTGGAAAAGCCATTTCAGAAAGAAAAACATGGAAAAGTGGTCCATAAACAAGTTGCAGCAGAATTGCTGGATAGGTATGGCATTTCAATGTGAATTGCATTCTTTCATTTAAGATGTTTTATGAACTCAAAGATAAATCAATTTGATTATAATTAGAATATAGATATTTGAGTTTGTTTAAAATATATATTTTTTAACAGGGAAGAAGCAAGAAATAGAAGATTTCATCTCATAGCTATGGATGCTGTATCCTTTTTATATTTGTATATTTCTGTATTTAGTAGAATATTAAAATACACTTTGGTAATATATTTTAAATTTTTTATCATAATTTTAAGAAGATAAGTATGCCTTTTTATTTTTTCATATCTTTTTTTTTTTTGTCGGTCGTGGGGCTTGAACTCTGGGCCTGGACGCTGTCCCTCAGCTCTTCAGCTCAAGGCAAGTGCTCTACCACTTGAGCTACAGCGCCACTTCCATGCCTTTTTATTTTTTGAGATAAATGCTTATTGAAAATAGAATTTTATCATCGATACTTTTGGATGTAATTCTCTTTTATTAAAATATAGGGAATATTTCAGACAAAATAATGAAACATATTCCTACTATAATCTGTAAATAGACTTACACAGTCCATGAATCTGCACATATTTTTTCAATTTGTTTTTGTCAAGCTTTTGATACTTCCCTTCTCTACATTCTTTTATCTTGAGTCTCTGTTTAAATTCTCTTCCTGTCTGATTCTTGCTTATCTAAAGTTCTCTGCAAAACTTGTATTTGAAATTCCATCTGTCTGTGAGCCATCTTCAGGCCTGCTGTGATTTTAATTCTCAGTGATGACTACAGGCCAGATATGAATGATAACTTATTTCCCTTCCCTGTTGTAATCAAGTCTCAGCTCAATTTCTCATTAAGACTGTGGCTCAAGACAGTAACTGCTACACTGCTAAGATATTAGAGAGAAATAAGAATACTATTATATTCTTAATTTGTTGCTTCCTATTACCTTCTTAGACAGTAACTTAACTTTTCCATGGATCTCCTTAGCTTCTTGTTCCTTTAGCATTTGCTCTGTCTTTTCTGACATATAGGCAGAGTCCGAATACCTAGTTACAGCCTGGTGAGGGTGAAAGTCTAGATATTCCATTTCAGGCACGGGTTGAGGAGAGATCACAGTTTTTACTATAGTGTTTACCTAGTGTACAATAATTACTGTCTATTAAGTTACTGGTCTCACTAGGCCAACTTTTGATCACTTGGTTAGAGAAAACAGGCTTTTACTGAGGCTGTTCAAAGCCATGCTTCTGGCATTTCTACATTGTCAGCTTCATTTCCAAGTCTGATATATGAGACAAAAAGAAAACCTGGGGGTATACATGACCTGAAGAATTTGGTGAATGGCCTCCCCACCATTGTTTTCTTTGAAAATTTTCCTTCCTTCCTTTCACTTTGTTTTCACTCTTATTTTTTTTGGTACCACTTGGGTTTGAATTCAGAGTCTTGAACATGTTAGGTTTGTTACTCAGCTGGTGCTCTCTTACTTGAGCCATATCTTTAGTCTTGCTTTTTTGCAAGATGGAGTCTCATGAACTTTTCTGCTGGTCTATGGCTGGTCTGGAACCAGTTTTCCAGATCTCAGCCTCCTGAGTAGTTAGGATTAGGTGTGAGTTTCTGGCACTAGCCAGAATTTTCTTATTTGTTTTATTTATAATGTCCAACACTGTTGTTTATTGCTAGTTAAGGAATAAGGAGAAATATATCTTCACCTACTCCATCTTCCTGGAAGTAAGTGTTCCATTGACCACCTGTTTTCAGACATAAAAAAATTGTGTTGGAGGGGCTGGGAAGGTGGCTCAGTGGTAGAGCACTTGCCTTGCATGTATGAGGCCCTGGGTTCGATTCCTCAGTACCACATAAACAAAAAGAAAAAAACCGGAAGTGGCACTGTGGCTCAAGTGGTAGAGTGCTAGCCTTGAGCTGAAGAGCTGAGGGACAGCGCCCAGGCCCAAAGTTTAGGCCCCACGACCGGCCCCCCCTCTCCCCCCAAAAAATTGTGTTGGAGCCAGGCGCCGGTGGCTCATGCCTGTAATCCTAGCTACTCAGGAGACAGATCTGAGAATCATGGTTCAAAGCCAGTTCAGGCAGGAAACTCCATGAGACTCTTATTTCCAATAAACCACTAGAAAACTGGAAGTGGTGCTGTGGCTTAAGCGGTAGAGTGCTTGCTTTGAGCTGAAGAATGTAGGGACAGCACCTAGGCCCAGAGTTCAAGCCAAAAAAAAAAAAAATGTGTTGGAACACATTTATATGCTGTCTGTGGTTGCCTTTTTGCTACACTGGCCTAACCAAGACCATGTGACCCGTGAAGCCTACAATATTTGTCATCTAGCCTTTTTTTCCGTCAGTTGTGGGGCTTGAATTCAGGGCCTGGGCATTGCCCCTGAGCCTCTTTGCTCTATCGCTTGATCCATAGCACCACTTCCAGTTTTTTGAGTGGTTAATTGGAGATGAGAGTTTCATGGGGACTTTTCTCCCCACACTGGCTTTGAGCTGTGATCCTCAGATCTCAGTTTTCTGAGTAGCTAGGATTAAAGGTGTGAGCCACCCTCACCCCGCTTGCCATCTAGCCTTTTACAAAACAAGTTTACTCACCACAGCTTTTATAGAAAGTGGTCATTCAAGACCTTGAACCCAGATTTCAGAATATCTGTTATTTCTCACTCCCTACTGCTTTGCTACCAGTTTTAGAAGTGTAGTGAAGTATTCTGTTAGACCACATTGTGATCAGTAAAAATCATTAATGTATCTTTCCTTTTGTCTCTCTTGTTTCTCTCTCCTCTTCTTCCTCCCTCCCTCCCTCCCTCCCTCCCTCCCTCCCTCCCTCCCTCCCTCCCTCCCTCCCTCCCTCCCTCCCTTCCTTCCTCCCTCCCTCGCTATACCAACCCCCCTTCCTTCTTTCCTTCTTTCCTTCTTTCCTTCTTTCCTTCCTTCCTTCCTTCCTTCCTTCCTTCCTTCCTTCCTTCCTTCCTTCTTTCTATCCTTCCTTCCCTCCTTCCCTCCTTCCTTCTCTCTGTCTGTCTGTCTCTCTATCGCTCTCTTTTGCTTGAACTCAGGGCCTGGGCACTGTCCTGAGGATTTTTTTTGTTCAAGGTTAGAGCTCTACCACTTGAGCCACACCTCCACTTCTGGCTTTTTTGTAGTATAATATCCTAGATCCAAAGGAAACTCCAAGACACCCAGTTAAAAGAGCTAGGAACTTTATTACATCCACATGGGGTCTGCTTCCTGCTACCGGGAAAGTAGGACAATGGCCTTGAGCTCAGGGTAGGATGGGTTTTTATAGGAGTAGGTTATATAGAGTTATACAGAGGAACCATGCAAGGCAGGTTTGGCAAATTTTCATTGGTTATGGTTATATGACCTTTAAATTCATTTGTTCTTTATGGTAAATATACATAATAATCTGCAGTAGGCCGCCCATAGTGGGACCATTCGGTGGTGGTCTTCACTTGGAGGACAGTGGTGATGTCACCTGTGGGCTTAAGGCCTTGCTACTGAGGCAACCAAGCAAGGTTACAGAAACAAAACAGCAAAAACATAACCTTGAGTCACTGGAGCATAAGTAAAACATAATCTTGACTTGCTCAGCATGACCGATACTATCAATGGTATTGACACTATTGCTACTTCATTACAAAAATTCCTTGGATTACAGAAGTCAAAATACAACCTTGGATGGCGGTGGTCTATATTACAAGAGTGATTTTTATTATAAGCTCCTGACTAATGCAGCAACTCAGTGCAGCTGGTGATAAGCCTCAAAGTTGTCAGTAGCCTTCTGCAAAGTTGGCAGTTTGGTAAACTTGAGTGAGGCAGAGATGTTCTTTTGCTTTTTAGCAAGGATTGAAAAGAGGCTAAGGCTGACCAGTACTCAGCCTTTGCTTGGGTTTTTCTTTACCAAGAGGTTTTGCCCTTTATCAATAATTTTGTTCTGTTTTCTGATTTCACATTTTCTCATGAATATCCTTCTTTTCCAAGGAAAAGTAGGTTCAGGGGGGAGAATAAGTTTCTAACAGCAGGAGAAACTGAGGTCAGACAATAGGAGGAACTTTCTGCCAGTAAATGGCAACTCAAATATTACACTATCATGTATCTTTTTTTTGGGGGGGTTGCGGGGTGTGTGTGTCCAGTCGTGGGGCCTGAACTCTGGGCCTGCGCACTGTCCCTCAGCTCTTCAGCTCAAGGCTAGCGCTCTACCTTTTGAGCCACAGCACCACTTCTGGCTTTTTTTTTTCCTGCTTATGTGGTTCTGAGGAATCAAACCCAGGGCCTCAAGCATGAAGGCAAGCGCTCTACCACTGAGCCACTTTCCCAGCCCCTATCATTATGTATCTTTAATGCCACAGGATGTTGTTACAGATAGCATCACAGAAGGGGAGATCAGCTTTGCTTTATGCATGTTCAACTCCAACTCTTTCAAACCAGTAAAATGCTCATACATCTTGTTATACTGTGTTGAAAATAAACATAGTTGTATAGAACATTGGATTTCCTAGATTGCTCTATTTTTTTTTGAAAGTGTAACGTTAGGATTTAATATTATAAAAGTTACATTTTCTATTAGAGGCTTTAATATTACAGAAACAGCTAACAATGATGCTAAAATTTGCCTTTTAATTTTAGAAGCCATGATTTCTTTACTTTTCACATTCTGAATTGTAGACTATCTGGTGGTAAAAGAGTATGTACCTTGTATGATTAGAATAGAAAGCTTTCGCTCTCCCCTGGTGGTGATGTGCTTTATCACAGGAATAATATTCCAAACATTATATTTCAAGTAACATATATTTGGGAAAGTATTCAGTAGGAAGTAAAAGTTCTTCTACTGTACTGTACTAGATTTTATAAAAGCATGTTTAATATATAAGTACATATAATATATTGATATATTTTAAAAAGCACACAGACATGCTTTTTATGTAACATATGATGACACAGAATAAGTCAACAAAATCCTTAATTTTTTCATTTCAGTATCAAAGGCATACAAAGTTTGTAAATGACTATATTCTATATTACGGTGGCAAAAGGGAAGACTTCAGGCGTTTGGGGTAAGTGTCACTAAGTGTCATGGAGAAGGCGACGTGGATGACTTTAAAGACATACAGCCTCGGCCTGGCGCTGGTGGCTCACGCCTGTAATCCTAGCTACTCAGGAGGATGAGATCTGAGGATCGCAGTTCAAAGCCAGCCCCGGCAGGAGAGACCATGAGACTCCTGTCTCCAATAAACTACCAGAAAACCGGAAGTGGCGCTGTAGCTCAAGTGGTAGAGCGCTCGCCTTGAGCTGAAGAGCTGAGGGACAGCGCCCAGACCCAGAGTTCAAGCCCCACGACCAACCAAAAAAAAAAAAAGACATCCAGCCTCCTGTCTTCTGTCACTCTTGCACAGCTTTCTATCCCAGGCTCCTTGCCGTTTCTTAGGTGGACAGGCCCTATGTAGTTTCTAAGTTGCTCTTTGTGAATCCCGTTACCTTGGCAACAGGCCTCAGGTAGCTGTCTCACTTGCTGAGCTGGGTGTGATCCTGGCAATAACTGCATGTGTGAGGAATACTCGTGTGTCTTGTTGGCAGAGGTCTTTGAGACAATAAGATGTTTAGACCTCAGTGTTGAGGCTTGTGTTTTACAAGGTAAGGCAAACAAGAAATCTCACTCAAAATTTCTCATATATGAAAGTTCTTTCTCAATTCGAGGCCCTTTAATTAGAGCCAGTTGGTCTTGCATGGATTTTTTTCCCACTTTGTTTTAATTTTCTGAGTCAATAGGGCCTTAAAAAATTTAGTTCTATCTCAATCTCCTCTATTCCAAATTCCGTTCCTATATTAGTTTAGCCAGCATCCCTCAACAATCATTTATTCTTCCTCCTGACTGGTTAACAATGTATCTTTTTTTAAAATAACATTTTATCTTGAAAGGTCTTCTTAACTCTCCTCCTTTACTCAGGCTTCCTAGAAAACTAGTAATGAGGTAACTTTCCATATTTTTTTAAAAATTAGGTATCCAGAGAGTAGTCTTACTAACTTCTCACTAAATTCTGAAAGTTACTTTTATTCATATTTTTTTATTTAGTGATTATTCAGTTTTCTCATCCTTGCTATTGTAGCACTTATTGAATATGGATGGATTCTTATGCATTTATCATGCTTATGTAGCAGCACTCTTTTTAAGTATCTTCTAAAAATATTGAAATATTATATATATGTATTATATCAATATATGCTTACATATATATTTGTATGTACTTTTACTTACTTTCAAAATTCATTGTTTTGCTTCCTAAATTTAGTTAATTTTATTTTTTAATTAAATGGAAATCATTTTATTTTTCCAGGGAGAATGACAAGACAGACTTGGATGTTATTCGAGACAATCATAGATTCCTATGGAATGAGGAGGATGAAATGGACATGACTTGGTAGTTTTTGCCATTACAACCATCATGTACCAAATTCTTAGTCTTGTCTTTCTTATCTCATGTTTACTTACTTGTTATTTATCCAAAGCATTCAGCCTTCTTGTAGGACCGATCTGAATTAAGGACCATATTGTATGTTTTCTTATAATATAGGCTTTATATAAAGTTTTTAAAGTAATTTGGTAAAAAGTAATTCCTGAGACTGGTGTTAACAAGCTAAATATTAAACCAGGTGCTGGTAACTCATGCCTATAATCCTAGTTACTCAGGAGGTTGATCTAGGTTCGTGGTTCAAAGCCAGCCCAGGCGGGAAAGTCTGTGACACTCTTATCTCCAGTAAACTATTCAGAAAAAGATCTCTAGGGGGCTGGGAAGGTGGCTCAGTGGTAGAGTGCTTGCCTTGCATGCCTGAGGCCCTGGGTTCGATTCCTCAGCACCACATAAGCAAAAAGAAAAAATGCCGGAAGTGGCGCTGTGGCTCAAGTGGTACAGCGCTAGCCTTGAGCTGAAGAGCTGAAGGACAGCGCCCAGGCCCAGAGTTCAGGCCCCATGACCAGACCCTTCCCCCCCCCCCAAAAAAAAAAAAAAAGATCTCTAGGAAGAGCAAATGGTGCTATGGCTCAAGTAGTAGAGCTCTAGTCTTGAGAAAAAAATCTCAGGGACAGTGCCCAGGCCCCGAGGACTGGAACACACACATACAATCTAAACATTAGTTGAGCTCCAAGGAATCATGTCTATAGTCATAGCTATTCAAGAGGCTGAGATCTGAGACTTGTGGTTCAAAGACAGCACAAACAGGAATGTTCATAAGTCCTTTATCTCCATTTAACCAGCAAAAAGCTCGAGGTAGAGCTGTGGCTCAAGTGGTAGAATGCTAGCCTTGAGCAAAAATGATCAGGAACAGTGCCTATGCCCTGAGTTCAAGCCCTAGTAGCAGCACACACACACAATGGAAAAATAATTCTTCCTCTCATTTCTGTCAATTTCCTATCTGTGTACATGAAATAGGCCTTTTTTAAAACATTAATATTTATATCATATGTATTACTTCTTTGACATTGCTTCCAAGTGAAAAACTATAGTTAGATTTCTAAATGTGGAATATATTTTTTTCTGGATCTAGGGAGAAGAGACTTGCAAAGAAATACTATGATAAATTATTCAAAGAATACTGCATAGCAGATCTCAGTAGATACAAAGAAAATAAGGTATGCCCTCTAAATATTAGAGAAGGTATTCTTACTAAAGTACAGTGTTAGTTTTTATTCCATTATGACCCTCCCACTATCATGTTAAAGACACTGATTCTAGTCTAAGTTGTCTTGAACCTATGAAGTATCATTTTGATCAATTGACCTCTTCAGCCAAAGGACTTACAAAGGGCCTAAGGAATTTATAAGGGACAAGGTTGCTTTTTCTTTGTGAGCTGAAGCACAACTAGTCTAAAATTAAGCACAAGTGGCATCCTCTTTCATCCTGACTGTGGTCTAGAGCCACAGTGATTATAATGAATGATTTAACATTGCAGAATGATGTATCATTTCACAGTGGATGTTTGAAATTGATAGATTTTTCATTGATTATTTATAGAAAGGCAGGTGCACATCTATGACATAAATAATGTCTATTTTAGTAAAATTAACTTTTCAGTGAGTGCTAATGACAGATTTCCATTCCCACATCTTGCTTTGGTTAATAGTGAGGTTATTTTTATTCCTAGCTCATCTTCAAATTAGTAACTGGAAAAATTAATAGAAACCAAAAATAGATGATCTCAGTTGGAAATGTGAGAGGAGGGAATCTTGTATGACTATGTATGTCACAGACAGTGTATATTTGTATATATGTTATTATTTATATGTAGACAAACTACTTTAAAAAACTAAGTGTATATATCCAAATGGTTGATCTCATTACAGCTAGGATTGGTGTAGTAATTTTTCAGTAGTGCCTTCAATATATATGTTGTTTTCTAACTCTGAATAGACAATAGTAGTATTTATTTTGTACAACCTTGTTTACAAAGCCATGTACTGGATGTTTCCTAAAGATTTCATGGTCTTTGGGAATTAGTTGTGGACTCTAGCTCATACCTCTTATCTGTGTGCCTGTTAATTACCATATATAATCTAGAAAGTGCCACAACAGTTGAAGTTACTTGAGATCACTACATTGCAAATCAAATGTGAATTACTAAGTCTTTCTAGGGACATGTAACATTATCACATAATTCTATTACAAGTAGAATAATCCTGGCTTGTTTATGGATTGTTTTTCAATATTTATTTAAACTGAACTAGACACTGGATTAGCACATGGTGACTGCTCTTCAGAAAAAGCTCTGGTCTAGGCTGGGCACATCATACATGTCTGAAATACCTTCACTTAGGAGGTAGAGGTATGAGGATTTACAGTTTGAGGCTATCCTGTGCTACAAAGTTCGAGGCCAGCTTGGGCTATATAAGTAGTTGAATAGATTTAAGTATTCATTGAATAGGTTCTTGAAAGATCCTTTCTTCTCCCTTCCTCTCCCCTCCTCTTCTTCCTTCCCCTCTCCCTTTTCCTGTCCTACCTTGTCCTGCCCTCCTCCTTGCCTTTCCTTCCCCTCCCCTCCTCCCCTCTCCTCCCCTTCCCTTCCTTTCCCTGACCTTATAATCAAAATCCTGCCTCACCCTCACAAGTAGTGGGGTTATTTTTACCCTTTGCATTTAAGATACAAAATTGCCAGATTCAAATAATAGATGATTTAAAAAACTAAATCCAAAGTTAACCAGGCATTGAATACTCTGTAAAGTCTCTCAATATTATGACCCTGTTAGGTTAAGATTGTTATTACTGCCCCTATCTTTATACATAAAAAGGAAATAAAATAATTTTAATTCATTTTTTCCAAGGTTACAGAGCTAGATGATGAATGGTAGAATTTTATGAACTATCATTCATTAGAGTCCTGTGTAGGTCTGTATGATTCTAGTCTGAATCTTTGTCCCTTTTTAAAAAAAATCTTAGATTTTTTTTTAGGTTCCTAGCAAAATTGAGTGGCAGTACAATGATTTCCATTATGCTTCCCCCTCCTCATACATGTACAGCATTCCCTACTAACATCCCCTACTGAGTAATGCATGCATCTACCATCAAAGTGTATAATGAATACCCTTAAAATCCTCTATGTTCTGCTTTATCTCACTCTCCATAACTCCTAGCCATTCCCTTGTGTATATATACCACATTTTCTTTATTCAGTCATCTGTTGACAGGCACCTAGATTGATTTCAAATTTTGGCTATTGTGAAGAGTGCTGTTATAAATATGGGTATGCAGCTATCTCTCTTGAATGCCGACTTGCATTCCTCTAGATATATGCCCATAAGTGATATGTCAGGATCACATTGTTTTTTTTATTTTTAGTTTGTTGAGGAGCCTCCATATTTATTTCCATAGTAACTGCTGTGGTAATTTACATTCCTACCAACTATGTATAAAGGTCCTCATCCCCTGCCTCCCCCCATCCTTTCCAGAATTTGTTTTCATTTGTTTTTTTTGATAGACATTTTGACTGGGCTAAGATAGAATCTTAGTATCATTTTGATTTGTATTTCCTTCATGGATAAGGATATTGAACATTAGCTTCATGTTTAAATTTATAGTTTAAATTTAATGCTTAAATTTACTTTTACATAATTTTATCTTATCAGTTTGGATTTAGGTGGCGAGTAGAAAAAGAAGTAATTTCAGGAAAAGGTAATTTTTTTTTTTAAATTTACTTTTTAGTAGGATATAGCTGATTTTCTTATGATGTTGAAATGAAGTCATTGAGTTAGGTTATTCTTAGCACATAAAAATAAACGAGGAAATGTATTTGTGTTACATTAACAGAGATCAGACTATAATGTGTTGGTAGAATATGAGACTCCATCTCCAAAATAACCAATAAAATATGCTGGGCTGGAGGTATGGCTCCAGTGATAGAATGCCAGCCTGGAAAGCAAGCCCAGTAAGTACAATGCCTTGAGGTTAAACTTTGGTACCTGTAAAGAGAGAGGGGAAGGAGGGAGGGAGGGAGGGGAAAAGAGAGAGAGAGAGAGAGAGAGAGAATGTTGTAGTAATTTTTTTTTTTGGGTCCGGTTGTGGGGCCTGAGTTCTGGGACTGGGTGCTGTCCTTCAGCTCTTCAGCTCAAGGCTAGCGCTCTACTACTTGAGCCACAGCGCCACTTCCGGCTTTTTTCTTTTTGCTTATGTGGTGCTGAGGAATCGAACCCAGGGCCTCAGGCATGCAAGGCAAGCACTCTACCACTGAGCCACCTTCCCAGCCCCTGTCTTAGTAATTTTTGTTTTAGAATTTTGCCACTATAACAATTAAGAATAAGTTTAAGGCCAGGACATTGGCTCTTGCCTGTAATCCTAGCTACTCAAGAGGCTGAGACCTGGATGATTGTGGTTTGAAGCTAGCCTAGACAGAAAAGTATGAGATTCCATATCTAATTAACCAGCAAAATGTCAGGTTGGAGGCATGGCTCAAGTGGTAAGAGTGCCAGCTCTGTGCAATAAAGCTGAATAAGAGTCTGAGGCTCTGAGTTCAAGCCCTGATACAAATACAAAGAAAAGAATTTTAAAAAAGAGAAGGTACAAAATGTTTAAAGAGTTAACAGTAAGAAGCAAATGAATGCTTTTTCCTTTTAATCTGTTTTTGGAATTATAATTGGATTACTGTGTTTAGTCAAATCCACATTTTAAAAATAGAAATTAAATTACACTTGAACCCATTAGAATTTTCATACAGGCTAGTTCTCATTTTGGAGCATTCCTGAAATTAAGCCCAAATATTTAATCTGATAGCTGATTAAACTAGAACATTTGGTTAGCAATCAGTAAGTGATTTTTCTATTCATTGTTGTAATCAGTTCATACATTAATGTAATCTATTAATATTTTAAAATTGTGTACCTCTATACTAAATTAGCTTTTTATACAATAATGGCATTTTTGCTATTAATATTTTTAAAAACGATATGGTAATACTTGGGAAACAATTTAAGACTGAAAATATTTTAAAAGAAAATAGAAGCATGGTGAGAATGCTGTCATAATATTCATTGCACGTCCTTTAAACCTAGGAAAATTGAGGGGAGGGATTGGCTTGGGAGAGATGGGGAGAATGATGAAGAGGGTAACATTGATTAAAATGCATTGTACTGCTGGGCACCGGTGGCTCACGCCTGTAATCCTAGCTACTCAGGAGGCTGAGATCTGAGAATCGCAGTTCAAAGCCAGCCCGGGCAGGAAAGACCGTGAGACTCCTATCTCCAATAAACCGCTAGAAAACTGGAAGTGGCGCTGTAGCTCAAGTGGTAGAGCGCTCGCCTTGAGCTGAAGAGCTGAGGGACAGCCCCCAAGCCCAGAGTTCAAGCCTCAGGACCGACAAAAAAAAAAAAAAAATGCATTGTACTTATAAACTGACTTGTTGAATGCTAACTCCTTTGTACAGCTACTTAAAGATAATAAAAATATAATTAAAAGTGAAACAAAAAAGAATTTACATTTTTATTTTTTAATTTAAATTTTATTTTATTTTATTTGAGAGCATACTGTACAGAGGGGTTACAATTACATTGGCAGGATAATGCATACATTTCTTACCAAGCATTGCAGCCTCCTCCTTTGTTTACCCTTCATCTCCCTTCCCAGCCTCCCCCTTCCCCCCCACCCAATCATACCCCCCCCCCGAGTTTACATTTTTAAATGGGCATATATGTTACCAGACATCTATGAATTAGATATATTTTAATCAGCTCTGAAAAAAGATACACTGTCAAAGAAAAGCAGTAAGATTTTTTTCTATAAATAATGAAGAATTAGTTCTAAAAGTGTATTAGAGGAAAAGGAATAAATTTAAAGCTATTTTTAGCTTTTCTTGAGGTTACATTTTCATGTGTTTGTACCTAAAATAATGAGGGATCTATGTCTTTCGTTATTTTACACTTTTGTACTTTGAGATTTTTAGGAAAGTTTATATTACTTTTTTAAAAAATGGTGAATTCATTAAACTCATATGACTGAATATAAGAAAGGAGACAGCAGCTGGGCACCAGTGGCTCACGCCTGTAATCCTAGTCACTCAGGAGACTGATATCTGAGAATCATGGTTCAAAGCCTGCCCAGGCAAGTAAGTCCGTGAGACTCTTATCTCCAATAAACCACCAGAAAACCAAAAGTGGCGCTGTGGTTCAAATGGTAGAGTGCTTTCCTTGAGCTGAAGAGCTGAGGGACAGCTCCCAGGTCCAGAGTTCAAACCCCACAACTGACACAAAAAAAGAGGAGAGGGCAAGCAAGATGCAGCTGTGATTTAAGTTATGCTTTTTGCTGTTTAACAGCCATTGCTAAACATGTAGATTTGTAATTTACTCATTTTAAATCACATTAGAAAATAAATTAGAAATTGTCTTCGGTTGTGGTAATGTGAATTCAGTTTGGTAATTTCTTTTATGAAAGATTTGGTAGTTTCAGATTTTTCCTGCTGGTATAAGTAAAAATTTGATTTTTGTGATTTTCTACCAAAGTAAATATTATTGAACAGTTTCTTTTTCCTTGTAGATCATAAACCTTAATCTTTTTTGTTGTTGAGCATCGTCATGTGTGTTAATAGCAACAAGGGATTCTAAAATTTAGAATATTGGGTTTGGGCTGGGAAGGTGGTTCAGTGGTAGAGTGCTTGCCTCTCACACATGAGGCCCTGGGTTCAATTCCTCAGTACCACAGAAGCAGAAAAAGCTGGAAGTAGTGCTGTGGCTCAAGTGGTAGAGCACTAGCCTTGAGCTGAAGGGCTGAGGGACAGTGCCCAGGCCCAGAGTTCAGGCCCCATGACCGATCAAAAAAAAAAAAAAAAGAATATTGGGTTTGATTATATGTCATACTTCATATATTTGAAATATGGTTTTGATTCTCATTTTTACTATAGTTCTAAATAAATGCTATTATGTTTGTACTTAAAATGCTAATTTTAATATTACAATTAAATATTGAAAGATTCATTCATAGAAGAGTATAAGTCTCTTCTTTGAGGATTTTAGAATGTACACTCACTTTCCAGACTGTAAGATTCCCTAATAGAGAGTCTTTACAACTCTAAATATGAATGGCTTATCAAGTAGTAATTTTATTATTATTTTGTTACAGTTTAGCTGTTTGGTCTGATTCTTGTAAACACATTTGTTGAACATTAAACAATTACTGTGGTCAGTTATTTTCTAAGGTTGACTTTATGTAGCTAAGATTTTGCATATTTAGAAGTAAACTAGAATTACTAACAAGTCATTTAAATAAATTTTACTAGCTATGGTAGCTAAGTATTCTTTCCTTTTTGCAGGTCAGTTTTTTTGTGGAAATAAACATTGTGATATAAAAGAAGGCTTGAAGAGTTGGGAAGTTAATTTTGGTTACATTGAGCATGGCGAAAAGAGAAATGCACTTGTTAAATTAAGTAAGTTGACTCTAGCAGAGGTGAGATTGATGTATTTCAAGCTTAATTTACAATTTAAAATATGTACTTAAAATATAACTGAAAAAAATAACCTCTGAAAGTACTCATTTTTTCCTTAGAGCTTACCAGATTCTCAAGTTTTGAGCCCCAAATTTTTATGTACTTAGCATTATGGTGACATTTCAATAAAATGATTCTAATTTCAAATGTGTATTAGACTTACACATCTAAGAGGCAGAGAATCAGTAAATGCAATTAAAAAACTTACATTATCTGATCACGTAGTCATAACATTGCAGTATGGATAGTGAGTTCATTGTTTTCAACATTTAATAAAGAACAATTTGAGGGTGACATAATTGTTCTTTTCAAGTTAGTCTTCTTGCATCCACTGCTTCTCTCCCACATGTTAATGGCATTGCTTCAGCTTTGTTGGTCCTAAGTAAATGTGCCTTCAGAGCTCCTACCCATACCTCATAGAAACTCTACCCATATTACTATTATTATCAGGTATTATTTGACTGTATTATTATTTCTTTTAGATAGCCTTGGTAGGAGACATTAATGCTGCTAATGCAACACAATTGACCTGTTTTTTAAATAAAATAATCTTAAAATATTTTCAATTTTATTTCAATTTATTATAATATTTCAATTATTTTAACTATCTATTTTATATGCATGTATGAATTCTTTTGAGTTGGTAAAGGTCATATTGTCTTCAAATTTGAAGACAATATATAGTTTATGAAATACAAACTAAAACGTGGGAATGGTAATAGTTATTGCTCAAGTTCAGCAATTCCTTTTTTGTTTATCCTCTTGTTTTTCTGATTTTTTAGGATTATGCCAAGAGTGTTCTTTTAAGTTAAATTTTCATCACAGGTAATATCTTTCAAGTGTTATTTTTAGTATATGTAGGAAAATGTCATTGTGAAACCCATTATTTTATAAAATTACTATTTGGTAATGAAAACAATGTTAGTGTTAATAATCCTGGGCACAGTAATTTATCTGTACTGAGTGTCCAGCTGTAGACATGGAAGTTGATAGATAGGTTGGTGGCATAGAAAATCAGGCATTATTATGTGACCACAAAACACAAGGAATTGGAAGTCTACTGTGTTGTAGCCAAGCAGTTGAGATGGGGTGGGGAAGGGAGTAAATGAAATGCATGTAAAGTAATTGCCACATTGTGTGGCATATTATAATCCTGGTACAGTCCTGGACATTGAGGATATTTGGACAAAATCTGTGAAACTTGCCCATGTAGGAATCAGAATGTTCCACATTCTGAATAACAGGTTGGCAAAAATGTATCCATCAATATAGTAATTTTTTGCCAGTCCTAGGGCTTGATTTCAGGGTCTGGACACTCCCTGAGCATTTTTGCTCAGGGCTAGCATTCTACCACTTGAGCCACAGCTCCACTTGCAGCTTTTGGGTAGTTAATTGGAGATAAAGAGTCTCATGAACTTACCTGCCTGGGCTGCTTGCAAACCAGGGTTCCTCATATCAGCCTTTTGAGTAGTTAAGATTATAGGCATGAACCACCAGATAGGCATATTATTTATTTATTTGGTTTTTTGGTTGGTCATGGGGCTTGAACTCTGGGCCTGAGATCTCTGTCCCTGAGCTCTTCAGCTCAAGGCTTGAGCTCTACCACTTGAGCCACAGTGCCACTTCTGGTTTTCTGTTGGTTAATTGGAGATAAGAATCTCACAGATTTTCCTGCCTGGGCTAGCTTTGAATAGCGATCCTCAGATCTCAGCCTCCTGAGTAGCTAGGCTTACAGGTATGAGCCACTGGCACCCAGCTAGGCATATTAATTTTGAAATCAACTTTTTCATGAATATGCTTGTCTAGTACTGTTGAAAGTAAATACCAAATAATAAATGATTCACTCTTAAAAATAACAGGACTTCAGATTTCTCAGATAGCCTAAACCTTTATTTCCCTTTGCCAACAATGACAATAAAAGGAATTAGAGATATTTACATCATTGACTTTTGAGCTTTATTTCCAAACTGAAGTGATTCTGATGAAAGAGCACACATAGTCACTGTTGTAAATAGTATTTGGAAGTTCTGTTAAACTTTTCAATCTCATTTCTTTCCTTTTTTCTATCTTTTTTGTTGGTCTTAAATTCAGTATTATCACTTTTCCCTATGTAGTTTTTCTTAAGCAATTAAGCCTAATTGCTTGCCATATAGTTTATAAACCTGGCCTGGAACAGATGAACAGCAATAAGAGTATAAACTATAAATTGTCTATGAGTTCAGAATAACCCCCTTCCATCTACCTTCTATTATAACTTCATTATATTAATTTTTTTGTCTGCTGGTTCTAGAGTTTGAACTCAGGACATTGGTGCTGTCCCTGTGTATATTTGCTCAAGGCTAGTGCTCTAGCACTATGCCTCAGCTCCACTTCTGGCTTGTTTGGTGGTTAATTGGAGATAAGAGTCTCACAGACTTTCTTACCTGAGTTAGTTTTGAAGTTTGATCCTCAGATCTTGGCCTCCTGTGTAGCTAGGATTATAGACATGAGCCACTTGCACCTTGGCATTAAATTTTACAATAGTTTTCTTCTTGCTTGTAATTTTTCAGTGTGTTTTTAGATATATATTATGTAGAGGGAAATGAGATTTGTTTTTGTAATTTCCTTAAGTGAGTAAATAATAAAGTATGAAAGGAAATAATTTGTCACTGTTTAGGCTTTCAGAATTCTTAATATAGCCCCTTAAAATATTTACATGCTCATTTAAGATTCTTTGTGTAAATTACATTTTAAAATAAGTACTTTAAATGTGGGTTTTTTTTTGTCCACTGGTGTTTATTTTTGTAAGACCATTTGAAAAGTTAACTTTGATTTTACATTATTAACTTAAAGGAGAAAAGAAATCAAGTCAAAAAAAAGAAAGGCTAAAAAAGACTGTGAAGAATATGTACATAAAAAATCCAGATTATCTCCTACAGAAGATACCTCCAAGAAAAAGGACAAAGGTAAAGGGAAATTAACATATAGTAGCTATTTACATTTCTGAATATGAAGTGCTTTATAATGTTGAATGAAAGTGTGTTGAGAATTTAAGTGTGAATTTATAGTGACTTGTAGAAGTTTTAAAAACAGGGTTGGTTTTGATTGATTTTTGGCAGGTGTAATATTACATTATTAGTTTTGTTAATTACATTATTAGTTTTGTTAATGCTATACTACAATGTTGTATACAATGTTGTATAATAATGTTGTATACTACAATGTTGTATAAATTGAGTTCTGAGTCCTGGCTTTATCCAAGACTTGTAACCTTAAGTAAGATACATTAAATTATTTTTTAAATTATTGTTTTATTTTTTAATTAACATACATATATAGTGTGAAGGGGTTCACTGTGATGTTTTCATACATGCACACAGGGAATTTTTCATTAACCACCTCCTCTCCTCTCTCTTCCCCTCCTTTTCAAACAGCATTTGATAGTGCCATTGTGCTGTGTGGGTGTGGGTGTGGGTGTGTGGCATACTTTATCCATTTTTAGACACTTTACTTGACTCCACAGTTTGGCTATTGACACCAGAGCTACAGAAACAGGGGTATACAAGTATCTTTCTTATATGTTGATTTACTCTCCTTTGTGACATATGCCCAAGTATAGTGTGGTATAATAAGATAGGTCTATTTTTAGTTTTTTCAATTATTAATAACATTCTTCCAACCGTATATGAGGTTTTTGTGCATCATCAGTATTTGTTGTTTATATCCTTGATGATTTTATATCCTATTAAGTTGTTGAAATTGCTTATCAGATCTAAGAATTTTTTGTTGGCATCTTTAGAGTCTTTTAAGTATAGAATCATTCATTTGCAGACATGGATAATTTGACTTCTTCCTTTCTTCTTTGTATTCCTTTTATTTCTCTTGCTTTACTGTTTAAGCTGAATTCTAGAAGACTCAATTTCCTGAGTTTATTTTTCTTGTGTTTGTTGGGGTAATGTTAATATCTCCCTGCTAGTCAGATTATAGAGAATCAAGAATGTGAAAGTACTTTAAACACTAAGAGTTTTATAGTTTATAATGAACGGTATAAGATTTACAGTACTCTGATGTTTATTATAATGATCTATGTAATTTTTTTCCACTCATTTATAAGCTTTTGAATTGAGAGATTTTAATATATTGATGCACTTAGAACCTAGCATATGCATTGCATATATTTAATAAATATCAAATTCTAATCTGTTAGTCCACTGCCTACATTTCCTTAGCAGTACTTAGGGTTTCTAAGCCTATTTCCTCATATGTAAAATGGGTCATGATAACAGTACTATCTAGCATTATGCAGAAATTGAAAAGAGGTATTCATTAAGCAATTAGTATACTACCTAGCACATAACTAGTTTTTTCAGCCCATAAGAGTGTACTTGTCTGTTACTTCAAGTAAATCAGAATGCTAGGTTGAGTTAGATTCAACTCAGTGTTAATATAGTTTTGGACAAGAGAGGGCTCTCTTCTTCCAACTATGAAGATCATTAGTGAAGTTGCATTCTTAAAATGCATTTTTTCTTTTTGTATATATTCATTATATCAGTGGAATTAAAATATTCAGATATATATTATCACCAAGTTCTAGACATGGTAAAATTGGTAGATAGTAAAAAAAAAAGTTTTTCTCTTTTTTTTTTATTGAAAGTTAGCCTTTGATGTACAATTCCTTTTCATGTCAATTCTAATCATATCCAAACTCTATAGAAAATACCTATAGAGTTTAAAATTTTTTATCCTGATAATGCTAAGAAAATATTTAATGTGCCATTTGAGAAATTTGTTGCACCTGTTAATACTTTTCATATTGTTGAATTCACATATTCATGTCCTAACTGTGATACCCTATTTATTATTGCATTTTCTAGATTAAAAAAGACTTAAAAGTCTCCTTTAACCACATCACCTTAAATTAGCCTACATTTGCATAGTAATTAATAACATCATTGTGCATTAATTAACTTACTATCTTGGTTTTATTCCTGTTTTTCTGGCCTCTCTTCCTCTTTTTACCAGCAATTCTTCCTTAGCATTACCCTTAGGTGTGTTTCTCAGTGTTCCTGTGTAATACCATCTACTTCTGTAGTTTCATGTTGCCACCATAGAAAATGTAAAATAAAGGAGTAGATGAATATTCAGCTGGATGCTTGATGGCTGAACAAATGAAGAGGGAAGGAGGGCAAAAGGAGGGGGCAGAGAAGGAGGGGGTGGGGAGAAAGAGAAGAGAAACAGAAAGGTCAGTATCTTGACCTTGAGGATGAGTGAATTTGCTTTGGCAGATAAGGGCAGAGCATCCTACTTAGGTAGACTGTCTTGGTAGAAAGTTCAGGTTTTTACTCCTCTCATCATTGCCCTTTTTAAAAGCAAATACAATTTTATTGTTATTATTAAGATGTTGTACAGAAGGTTTACCATTTCATAAGTCAGATAAAGACTACAATTCTTAAGTGGCGCTGTAGCTCAAGTGGTAGAGCGCTCGCCTTGAGCTGAAGAGCTGAGGGACAGTGCCCAGGCCCAGAGTTCAAGTCCCATGACTGACAAAAAAAAAAAAATAGACTACAATTGTTTTTGGACAGTGGCACCCCTTCCTTTGCTTTTCCCTAGTTTCCCCCTCCTGTCTCTCCCAAATTGCATTGTTCATTCTCCACCTAATATGTAGAGAATACCATGACTGCATTTGTTCATTCTTTCTCTGTGTCCCCTTCTTTATTCCCTGAAAAAAAGACAAAAACAAAAAACAGACCCCCAGAAAACCCCAAGCCATTTCACTTCCTAGAATTTGTTTCAGTAAACAGTATTTTACATGTTCAAAGGAGTTAATGCATTGGGTTCCTCCCCTAAGAGTATCTTCCTTTAGTCTGACTGTTAGTGTGTGAATGCCCAGAGTCCTGTATAAGTTATCATGTCCAGTTGTATATTAGATCTAATGTCCACATATTATCATTGCCCTTTTCCCCAAGGCCACCTCATCTTTCAGGTTTCAGTTTAGCTCCTTGGAAAGGCACTTCAACCACTTTTGCAAGCACCCTGCAGTTCTTTAAGAAACATTCTATAGAAATTCCCTTTTGAAATAATTTATTTTCTATGAAGGAAGGGACATGTGGCTTGTGTAATTCATCATCTCTAGTTCCTAGCAGTGAATTCTACCAATTTCTCAGAGCTGAAAGGTGCCTTAGAGATCAATTCTGGAATCATGATAGAAAAATATTCTGTAGTTTTGCTCTTCAAAGTACAATACAGGAGTGAGGAAATGTTTTTCTAACAAAAGCCATTTGAATATTTATAACATCATTCATAGGCTATATAAAATTACTAGTACAAACAGGAGGCTCAGTATAGTGGTAGTTTTTAAGATGCACTAATATATCTTCAGTGCTTTTCTTATTTTATTTCCCTCAGCCTTGGCAGAATTGAAGTTTTCCTTTATGGTATGACTTTGGAAATATATTGTGATAAGGGAATCTTTTTGTAATTTGTAAATTTCTCACTACTTTCAGTTGTTGAAAATCACAAGTAAAAGAAGTTATTTTTAACAAACTATGTGTTTGATGTGTTTTTTAGCAAAAGTAGGTTGATATATGTCTATATATACATATACACATTTGTTTTTAAAATTGAATGCTACCTGTTTTAGGCTATATGAGAGTGTAATATAAATTCCTGCCTAAAAGAACCTATCATTTTATTTGGAGAGATAAGCTAAGGAACCTGAAAGATTAGAAAATGTAAGAGCACAAAAGAACCAAACTTGAGAAGAACTGTGGCTATAGCCACATCTGTTATACAAGTGTAAGTGGTACTTTGCAAAATATTGCTGTTTTTTTTTCCAGGACATTCTTCCTCAAAGGAATCAGAAGATTCTGTAAATAGTAAGTGTCAAGCCTTTATTAAGTAGTAACATAGAGATTCATATCACTTCCAGTTTAGATTTTTATGAATTGTACTTGATCTGATGTGAATTATTGTTTTTGTACTATATGAGAAGAATCACAGAGGACCAAAAATGTTTATTCTCCAATTTACAACAATTAAAACAATTTACAACAATTAAAATTTCAGTATAGAGAGCATTAAAGTTGTTTTCAAATAAGTGCAATGGACACAAATTTTAAGTTCACATGATAAAATGTGATGGAAAAGTAAGTATGTAAGTATAAGTTAAGTAGAAAAAAATGAGTGGGTGTTAAGCCTTAAGTTGTCTAGCTGGGCATAGTGACTCATACCTATAATTCTTGCTCTCAAAAGGAAGAGAACATTATAGCTAGTTGTTAATTATCATGGAATATTCACAAAAGCCAAGATGTTAGGCCTGCTTTCATAATTTAGAGCATCATGTATAAAAATTGATAATTTAGAGCATCATGTATGAAAATTATATGTGGTTGTTTGTAGGCCCCACATTCTAAAGGGGATATTGAGGATGAAGCTGGTCAGGAACAGAACAGCCGAGGTGTCATAGGGAGAATATTAGTGACACTGCACATGTTTAGCCTGGAGAAAAGTGTTGAGAGGAGAGGAGGTAAGGGCACAGACATGGAATAGATGTTTGGAGGCTTTTTATTGACTTTGGTTGGCAAAACTAGAACCTATGGATAAAAACAGTTTTTTTCCCCCTCATTCTTAAAAAAAACTTGTCACTTATAACAGTGAGTAAAAGGAATGGAGGGAAAGATCTGCCTCAGGAGGTATTGTGTCCAAAGCGCATTGTAGATGGAAACTTGCTGGACATGTTGCAGTGCAAGATGCATTCTTTGGGTAGGACTGTTCCCCTTCCAGTCAGAGTCAATGACTTTAGTTCTGGCCCCCCACCCTTACCAATAGTGTTTGTAGAGATGAGACAGTGACTCTCTAAGACATGGTTTTGTAATGAGCACTAACGTATTGTTACTTCCTTGGCAATATCCCTTCCACCTCTAGCAGGTTGTAGCAGTTATAGCAATGAATTGTAATAACTCTTACTCTCAGAAAATTAGGATATTTTAGATATATACTGTTGTACTGGAAAAGTATCCACTTTAAAAAATAAGGAGTTGTTTTATAATGTTTACATTGATGTGATTTTTTTAAAGTAAAATCACTAAATTGTCTGATATCAGAAAATAGGTATATAGGGAAGCTGACATGTGGACAATGTTCTTAGAAAGGAACAGGGTAGTACTGAGGCTTTTTAAAATGAGCTACCCATTGTGCATTGTAATTTGAGGCCAGTCTGGGCATAAAAGTTCAAAAGATTCCATCTTAATTAATGAGCACACTACCATGCATTACCATGTGCATGTTATCCCAGTTTCAGGGAAGCACAGTGCCTGGGCACAAACGTAGGCTGGCAAGGGCATAAAGTGAGACCTATCTCCAAAAGAGCTCAAGCAGCTGGGTGCTGGTGGCTCACACCTATAAACCCAGCTGCTAGGAGACTGAGATCCAGAGAATGATAATTCAAAGCCAGCTTAGGCAGAAAAGTTTTGGGGTCTGTCCAAAATAACCAGCAAAAAAGGTAGCTTGGCGGCGTGGCCCCAAGGGTAGAGCAGGTAGAACCCTGAGCAAGCAGAAAGTCCCCCATGCATGCTCTAGTAGTAGTACAAGAAGGAGAAAGGAAGTGAAGAGAGAGAGGGAAGGGAAAGAGAAGGGATCAAGGCAGGGAGGCTTGGCCCAAGTGGTAAAGTGTTTGCCTTGCACCTGCCGAGGTGGGAGTTCAGATCCTATTACAAAAAAAAAAGGTCCATTATCAGTTTGTGATACTGGCAGTTCTAGTGATGGCTATATTTTAACAGAAATCTCTTTCCCAAGATTAACTTTATAATTGTTTGTATTAGACAACAACATTATTCCCACCCTTCTGTTTTTGTTAAAATTGATGCCACAACAGATTCAGTAAGGAGCAAGGTTCAGACACACACATTGATTCAAAGATCAAAGTCCAACAGGTAAAAGGCTAGTACCACCGTGGCAATCAATGCAGTTTTATTTTTGTGCTATGCTGAACATTTTGCATAGGCAAAATTGGACTAGATGTAGCAATTTAGTATTAACTCTTAATAGAATGATTTCTTGTGATACAATTGTCTTTGATTTATTTCTTCTTTTTCATAGTCATACAAAAACCATAAGATTCCTGTAGAGAGCATATTTACATAAGAATCAGTATGTCAAGAACTAAGCCACTAAAAAAAAAAAAAAAAAAAGAACTAAGCCACTATGTAAGACAAGATAGTTATGGAAAATATTTGTCAGAAATTTTGTGAAACTAATGTTGAGTATGTGAATGAGAAGAAATGTATGACATTGATCAGACTTGTTTTCCAACATGATGCAGAGTTAAAATTCTGTAAACTTTTAAGGAAAATATACTAATATGGAGCAGTTTAAAATGGCCTTTGATGCTGCTTTGAAAAGATTTTGAATAAATAATCACCTCAGTTATCTATGTGTATAGAGATGTAGTCTATTTGACTACATCAAAAGCACATAGGCAGGCTGAGGATATGGTTCGTTTGTAGGACTGGGTTCAGCACTGCAGAAAACAGAGAAACCAAAACAACCTATACCCCACCAATCAGGGATTAAGGGTTAAATAAATGTAAAAGAAAATAAAGTAAAGATGAAAAATACTATGGAACTGTTTAAAAACTCTAACTCTATGCGTGTGTTAAAATAGAGGAATGAAACCTGGTGAAATTGTTTTAAGAAGGGGGAGGAGGTACGAAGGAGTGATGGATAGGGTTTGATTGGCTACATTGCATATATGGGTGGACATGCCATAGTGGACCCCTTCCTGTATGTGTGCTATTAAGAAAATCTTAGAAAAACAGAAACAAAAAACTTTGGTGTAGCAACATATATTGCCGGAGAAATTGTCCATGCCATATCAATTAAATTTTAAGTTACAGAAAATATGCACTAGATAAGCTAATTAATGTTAAAGGCATTGTATATATTATATACATACATACAAATATGCATTATATAAATATAAAAGAAGATGCAATGTATTGTTATAATATATTATATAATAAGCTATATTTTATATAGTATTTGTGTTTCATGTATATATTTTTTAAATAGGGTTGCAAGGGCAAACCAGTGAATATATTGCCTGTGAGCCTATATACTTTTACTTTCAACTTTAAAGACTTTCATATTACTTGTACATTATACAATGAACCTGTATTATCTTCAAAATTAATAAAAAATAATAAACTTGGTTTTGGGTGATACTGGGGATTGAAGTCAGGGCCTTACACTTGTTAGTCAGGGACTCTACCCATTAAGTCATTCCTCCAGTTCTTTTTAAATTTTTGTATTGTTTATTCTTAAGGTAAGGTCTCACTTTATGCCCAGAATTGTCTGGGCTGTGATCTCCCTATTGTGCTTACATTGGTGGAGGTGATGGGCACACACCCAGCCATTGTGTTTCCTCTTTACAAGCTGTAATAAGTGTGTACTTACTGCACTCAGTCATTGGTTGAGATGGAGTCTCACAAACTTCTTTTTCTCCCCAGCTGGCCACAGATCCTCTCAAGTATCTAGAATTACAGGTGTGAACCACCACAACTGGCTTAAAGAGAAATGGTCTTGCAGTAGTCTTAAAATAAATAAACCCTCTACAAAGATCTTTTTTTTTTTTTTTAATTTTTTTTTGGGTCTGGTCGTGGGACCTGAACTCAGCCTGGGTGCTGTCCCTCAGCTCTTTAGCTCAACGCTAGCGCTCTACCACTTGAGCCACAGTACCACTTCCGGCTTTTTTCTTTTTGCTTATGTGGTACTGAGGAATCAAACCCAGGGCCTCGGGCATGCAAGGCAAGTGCTCTACCACTGAGCCACCTTCCCAGCCCCCTGCAAAGATCTTAATGTGCATGTCTTCTGTAGGACCAGAAAAGGAAGAAACTAAATCAATTGCTTTTACTCTGTAACTTAATGAAATTTCTCATGAGACATTAAGTCCTTGGCTTTTTTGCCAAGAGTGGACTTTCCCATATTATTGATTCCCATATTAATGATTGTTTCTGGATCTGTGAATTAAATTAAGCATGCTAAATTAACTGGTGAGTGGTTCAAAATGTGTTTTTAAAAAGCTACTTTTTTTTTTTCTTTGAAATGAACAGGACATACTGATGAGGAAGAAAGTGCTTCAGAATCTGAGTTGTGGAGGGGCCCACTACCAGAGACAGATGAAAAATCACAGTAAGTGCTGACTGTAGTGCCTAGGTCAGTTATCTTTAGCTGCGCCTACAGTTATATACAGCTAAAGTATGTAGATATATATAACTATAACTTTAGCTGTGACTACAGTTATCTTTAATAACAGTTAATGAGAAAATTTAATACATTCATGTCTATTTGATGACAAAGACTATGGCACCTGGTAAGATCGGAGCTTATTACCAGATATTGTGTCCATGAACAGCCAATGTGAACAGCTTCCTCTCGGTGAATGAAGCTTTCATCAGCTCACCTGAACAGATGACCCTCTGGACCTTCCTTGAATTCCTCAGAGAGAGCTGTTTACTAGCTTTAGGTCAGTGTGTCCCATGATACTGTGGGCCCCTTGGAGATTTATACAGGTGTAGAAGCGCCCCTGCCAACACCTAGTGACAGATAACTCAGTTTACTGGTTCTGTGCTTTGAATATGGGCTGGGATGTTATCAGCTCTTCCTGAATACTAGGATGTTCACCACTTGAACTTTATCTGTTAAAAGGGGAACATAACTAGCACATAGTTTTTTCTGGGAGGAGTAAATTAAATAACGCAAACTACATAGTTTTGACCTACAAATAAATATAATGAATGCTCGTGAAGTTTTAGTTCCATTTTAGCAGTGCCTAGCCAGATTGCTTCATAATAGAAAGAGATCTGTTGAATCAATTATAACTCATTAATATAAACTGGTTATAAAATACTTGCTATTTAAATGATATGTTTTCAGTGTAATAGAATGTAGGTGTGTTCAAAACAGTTGTGTTTTTTTTTTAAAAGCAGGCTTTCTTTTTCTCTTTGTCTGTGATCTTAATTTTTTTTCTAGCCAAATAGAGAACTCTCCAAAGTATGGTAATTATAGGTCAGTTTATTTTTAAAGGCTATTACTCTAAAATGATCACTCCTTTGTACAACTACTTGAAGTTTTTTTTTAATCTGTTGCTTTAAATAATATATTGCTAGCCAACTTAAACTCCCAACCACATAATGAGCACCTGCCCTTGAAGAGAGTTTATAACTGAATGACCAAAGAGGTCATCTACTCAACTGCTCTACAAAGGTAATAAAGGTACATGGGGCTGAGGGTGTGGCTCACTCAGTGGTTGAGCAATTGCCTAGTGTGAGCAGAGCCCTGGATTTGATCCTCAGCAACATACAAACACACAGAGAAAATCTTATAAAAAAAGCTTTCATAATATAAAACTCTGTATCAAGTGCAGGGCATACAGCCTATATAGCTATTCTATCAATTTCACACATACAACTTCTTTCTACAGTTTTAAAGTCTTGGTGCATTTTGCTGTCGTGCTAATGACAGCCAGTGGGGAATACCAAACTGCAGAAAATTTCATCAATTCTACTTGATTCTGTATTTTTTTTCTTATATTTGAACACAGCTTTATACATTCTCAAGTATTTAAAATCGAAATGACAGAGTCCTGTTGCGAATATATGACCTATAAGAGATTGGTAGTCTAATTTTTATTACCTATCTTGAAACCCTGTTCCCAGAAGGAAGCAAACTGTATTTCAGCTGTATGAGAGCATGTACATTTCAAATGAAGTAGGAAATTAGCTTGGTGGAACAATTAGAAAGAGACAGAGGTAGGACATAGGTTTGACATGCTGGCTCCTGTCACTGACATTCAGTTAGTTGTTTTCACGTGTCATAGTATTGATACATTATATTCTAACTTAACATGCAACACTTTAATCTTCATTTTAGATATAATCTAAAAATACATGACTAAAAATACATAAAATATTTTATATTTTCAGAACAATGAAGTGCTATAATCCAAGCAGATTTCCTCACATTCCTAGGAGCAAGGCTTATGTTTTTCTTAAAAACAGGTTTTTTTTTTTAAAGTTCATTTCTTGAGCAGATTCTAGTTTGAAATAAGAATGAATGAGCGTAAACTAAAAATAAAAAAGTAGAGAAGCAGTGGCATTTCACAAAGTGTTTCAAAGCAAACAAAATCTTAGATGATTCATTTTGGGATTGTGCCAGTGTGAAATATTTTCATTTTAATCAGTGTGAATGTACTTATTCTAGAAACCAAGAATCATTTGATGTTGAATCATGGAAATATGTAGATACAGAAAAGAATCAGCCAGTGTGTGGAATTAAAGTATTTTTATTTATCTCATATAATGTGTCACCTAATACTTTTCTCCTACAATTATTGATTCTAATCAATATGTATTCTTTAAATAGGGAAGAAGAATTTGATGAGTATTTTCAGGATTTATTTCTTTGAGACAAGAAAGAGAAAGTACTCTGAAACTTCATGAGGTTTTACCTACAAGTTGCAGCTTGAATGGCTCCTCTTAGGATTACAGATGCTCAAGAAGTTCATCAGTTTTGTGAGAAACATTTCTTTTATATGTCTTCAATTACCCATCAACAGCTGTTTCATCTTGTAGTTTTTGCTATGTGATATTACTATGTTAAAGGACATTTAAAAATGGAATGACTGGCATTCGTCTTACTTTAAGAATGGCTAATATCAAGAGTTTTTTCTTTTATTAGACAATTGTTGCTAATTCTACAGATATTTATAAGGCTTCTGTATTTGAGGCATTGTGTATAGCATTGCTATAAATGAACTATCTAGGAAGTAATTATGTAATCTATTAAAAAACAGTAAATCAGTATTGAGTTTATTAATATTGAATATGTCAAAAATCCTTGAGTAAAGTTTTGAAGGTGTTTGTTTTCATCTTACTGCTTATAGTGAATAAAAAGGAATCTTGATTTCTGAGGACAAATATTTGAAATGTTCAATAGCAAAATTGATATTAGTTATGAAACATAAGTAGTTAACATTCTATGGTAATAATATATTCATAGGCTGAGTGCCAGTAGCTCCTTCTTGTAGTCCTAGCTACTTAAGGCTGAGATCTGAGGATCTAGATTTGAAGTCAACCCAGACAGACAAATCTAGACTCTGATCTCCAATTAACTAGCAGAAATCTGGAAGTAGATCTATGGCTCAAGTGATAAAAGTATCAGCCCCGGGTGGAAAAATCTAAAGGAGAGCACCAGGACATGATGAGTTCAAACCCCAGTACCAGCAATAATAATAGTAGTCATCAGAAAATAAAGTCCTTGGGGCTGGGAAGGTGGCTCAGTGGTAGAGTGCTTGCCTTGCATGCATGAGGCCTTGGGTTCTATTCCTCAGCACCACATAAGCAAAAAGAAAAAAGCCGGAAGTGGCGCTGTGGCTCAGGTGGTAGAGCACTAGCGTTGAGCTGAAGAGCTGAGGGATAGCACCCAGGCCCAGAGTTCAGGCCCCACAACCGGACCCCAAAAAAAAGAAAAGAAAGTCCCTGAAAAATTAAGGTACCTGGAAAGAATAACCACATTCTCTTTTAGAATAAATTCAAATATTGGTAATTAAGGTAAGGGAGTACTGTATAGGTATCACTTACCCAAGGTGATGGCTTTGTTATTCCTTACTTACACCAATTTCCCATAACCTTTATTCAAAATATCCTTCATTCATGTTTATCAAGTGTCTACCTTATGCCAGCACCATAGTTCTAAGATAGAGCTGTAAGCAAGGCAGACAAGTACCCTTCCTCATGAACCTTATACTCTAAAAGACCTAACTTGGAAAAAAAATGATCTATGTCTTAGCTGCTTAAAACTTGTCCTTATGTTCTGTATAGTAAGACATGCTTGGGGTGTATAGATCTTCAATTTATTACAATTTAGATATTTTTACAAAAAATCCCTATGCCAAATATATAGTGCTTGCTATTGGTCCTAATTTCTAACTTCATCTAAGATTAAAAATAAATAAACCTTAAATTTCTGTGATACCAGACAGATAAATACCATGTAATGGAAATAGTTGGTTGTCCTTAGTTTCTCCTAACAATTTAATATTTAGAAAGCTTTATAGAGAGTACGATTAACCATTGAGAAAAGTCATCTTTTTTAAATTTTTTTTATTGTAAAAATACTGTACAGAGAGGTTACAGTTACATGAGTGTAATGAGTGCATTTCCTATCAAGCATTGTTACCTCCTCCTTTGTTTTTCCCCTCCCCTCTCTTCCCTCCTACCTCCACAACTACCCTCCCTCCCTCCCCCCACTCTCCACCTAAATTGTAAAGTTCGTTTTTCAACATAGTGTCCTGTACATCTCATTGTTACAGTGGGTCAACCTATATCCCTATTTAAGCATTTTGTTTGTTCTAGACTCCTTAAAGGAGTTCTTATATAAGCAAATCACATGCTTCTTTTCTTTTTGTAAGGGGAATTAAGATAGAGTTGTCTTATACCACATAGGCTGGCCTTGAAATCATGCAATTATAGGCACATGTTACCATACCCAGTTTAGATCACATGTTTCTTAATGCTGTTACTCACTACCTTCACTCGTACTAGGATAATCCAGTATCTTGTAAGTTGATAATTCTTTCAATAAGAAGTATAATTCTGAATGTTAAAAATGTTACTAATTACATATAACAATATAGTTTATTTTAGATGTTGACATGAAGGAGGCATAGGACAAAGGAACAGTTTTTATTAACTGCCAGAAATGGTGTCTTCTTAATGCCTTTATCAAGGGGAAAAAAATAAGTATAGGAAAGAGATGATAAGTGTTTCAAGTAGTACAATGCTTGACATCTTTTTTTTCTACTTTCTGCACTATATTTTCTCTTTGTGCACTGTATGTACTCTTAGCTAGGACATACTAATGAGAAGTTTTTAGTTTAGGAAGTGTTTGAAGTACAAATCATAGTTGTGAATGCTGTGGGCCGAATCCCCACATACACAGCTGCCAATCATATGTTGAAGTTTTATCCCCAGTACAACATTGAAGATAGAGCCATTAATGAAGTAATTAAGATTAAAATGAGGGGTCTCTAATCCAATAGGATCAATGTGTTGGCAGACACAGTTGGATAACCACATGGACACACACACACACACACACACACACACACACACACCCATGGGCAGACACAGTTGGATAACCACATGGACACACACACACACACACACACACACACCCATGGGCAGACACAGTTGGATAACCACACGGACACACACACACACACACACATACACACACACACACCCATGGGCAGACACAGTTGGATAACCACATGGACACACACACACACACACACACATACACACACACACACCCATGGGCAGACACAGTTGGATAACCACATGGACACACACACACACACACACACACACACACACACACACACACAAATCAGGGACACGGACAGACACAGTTGGATGACCACAGTTGGATGACCACAGGGCCTTCCTTACACACACACACACACACACACACACACACACACACACACACACACACACACACACACACACACACACACACACACACACACACACACACACACACAAATCAGGGACACGGACAGACACAGTTGGATGACCACAGTTGGATGACCACAGGGCCTTCCTTACACACACACACCAAGTCAAGTCAGGGACATGGACAGACACACACACCCTCCCTCCCCAAATCAGGGACATGGACAGACACAGTTGGATGACCACAGTTGGATGACCACAGGGCCTTCCTTACACACACACACCAAGTCAAGTCAGGGACATGGACAGACACAGTTGGATGACCACAGTTGGCTGACCATATGGCCTTTCCTTACACACCCAAGTCAGGGACATGGACAGACACAGTTGGCCACATGGCCTTCCCTTACACACATACACACACACACAATCACACACACATACACATGTCAGGGGCCTCACCAAAACTAACCCAACACCTTGCTTCAGAGCTTTTGGGTCCAGCCTTCAATGACAATCTTAACAAATAAATACAAGTGATACATTTTAACAAACTTTTTGTGACTAGTTTCAGGATTGCATAGATGTTAAGTTAAAATAAATTGGCACCAAAAATGCACCCATTCTGTCTAACTTCACTTTTGTTGATCTTTATTTTATCCTCGGGTCTTGTATACTCTCTTGAAAGTCAAAGAGAGATTTTCCTGAAGATGCTTTTGCTCTTTTATTTGATGGGTTACTGTATGAAATTTACTGAAGTTCTTTGGAATGTTTAATGTTTTCCTTGGGAACTAAGATGATATTTGAAATATAGGCCATTTGAATTGCGTCACAACATTAAGCATGTTTTAGACGTCTTGTCATCACTACCACGTCCCAAATCTTTAGCAGCTAGTAAAAAACAGAAGAAGAAAAAAAAAACTATCATTAGGAATCATTTTAAATCATCATGTTCTTATTTTAATACTTTCATGATAGTTGGTGTCAACTCTATAGCCTAATTAGTAGTGTTAACCTATAACAAGTACTAAGGCAAAATTTTATCCACAGTAGGTTTACTTAAAAATAGAATCTGATAATTTGCTGATTAACATCTCAGTTTCTCAGTGATGCTACACATCTGAGAATGTTAGCTAAACGAACAAGATTTGATGTCAGGAGATGCAAAATAGTTGAGAAGAAGTTCAAATTCAGAAGTAAATTTTTATACATATGAAATACAGAAGACCTAAATCTAAAATACTAAATAATAAAATATCAAGGGCCAGTTGAAGGATCTGATTCTCTCTTTAACATGAATTGGGACAAATGGAAAATATGGAAGGACTAAAAATAGCCTTGCTTCTCACATGCTCAGTGAGAATCACTTCTGTCTTTGAAGTGTACTCAGGCCTTAGTAGTAGACTGAAGTGCAGCCAAGCCTCAGGCTGTGTACTCTGGCTGTTGCCTGTGCTACTGGCCATATCTGCTGCTAGGGCCTCCTGGCTCTCTTGGGTCTGGTTTTACACTTATTTTTAAATTCTTGTTACAGTGAGCTTATTTTCATTTCAACATTTTTTTTTGCATATTCCTATTTTCCCCTCCTCTTTCTCCAGTCTTGCTCCTCTGTGTGTGAGCCAGAGCTTATGTTTTGACACTGGCATGGGTGTCCTTCAGAGCTTCCCCCAGGCTTTCTCTAAGGACATATGAGGGCTGTCCAACATATGGCCTTGATTAGAACAGACCCAGTGAATAAGTAAGTGGATGTGTAGAGCAGTGAAAAAGTCCTGTTTTTATTCTGCTGAAAGATCTCTAACTTCATTAAGGAAGATACTATTACTCTCTGAATTGATTAAAATGCCACCAAACACAATAGAACCATCAAAATGAAATGAATCTTTTTTTTCAAGGCTCTTCTACACAGAGATGTCTTTGTCTATAAGAATTCCTTAGAAAACCCTTACAGTGCTAAACTTAATAAGATAAAAGCTGTTGGATGTCTATAAAACCTTATTAATCTATGTACCTATATCTATCTGTCTGTCTGTCTATCTCAGAGTTTTAAAAATATTGCCTAGAATTTTACAGTTACATGTAGTATCAGCCCAAAGCTGTATTATTACCTGTGGTCTTACAGTTTATGGCTTTCATATTATTGCTAAAACCCAGTATTCTGCAGAGATGCCTTAGATGCCCCTCCTAGAAGGATAAAGATGACTTAACTCCTCTGCCTCAGTGAGACTGTATTTGGAATTATACATAAGATCGTTGCTGAGAGAAACACAACCCAGAAAACCCACCAAATGGTTTGTAAAGTTGGCTTCCTGTTATGCTTTCCTCAAGTGACCTATACAGCTCAGCCTGACTTCCTGGTACTTTACAGGTAGCTAAAGCAGATTGTAACTAACCTTTTCCAACCATGTTTCCTTCTTCTTCCTTTTTCCCCTCCTCTTCAAGTACCTTCACCTTTGCCTCATACTCATCAGCTAGAGATTTCCATTCCACTCTGTTACTCTGAAGGCCACTCAGCATAGGTGTGATTTCTTCATGAAACCTTGAGAACTCCTAGAGAGAATTTTTGGTCAGAAGAGACTTAAAGTATACTGTTATTTTCAGTGTTTTTCATATGCTGAGAAGGAGCTCTAAGGTGGTATGCAGGGCTCAGAGCCACTGGGATGAGCCTGACTGAGTGTATTGAGAGCCTGGAAGAGACAGATGTTCTCTCTGTTGCCTGCCTAAGCAGATCTGTCCAAGGCTTACATTTAAGTTCCACCCTGAATGAGATTAGAGTCAAAGCTCAAAGTACTATGGAGAAATAATGTCAGCCCTGATGGCTTTCTCCATGGTGACTTTCTCACCCTGGTAACAGTCATTCTTTTTTGTTGGTGTTGTTTTGAGACAGGGTCTCAGTGTAACTTAGGCCAGCCTAAGGCTCTCAGTTCTCTTCCTACCTTAGCCACCCAAGTGCTTGGATTATAGGTATGCCCCAATATATCTGGCACCCTCTGGCTACAATGTGAAAGAAAATTCTCATTTCAACTAAATTATATAGTTCATTTAGTTTACTTCCTTACCTTGTATACAAAAGTACAAACAAAATCAATAAATCCAACTTGAAGTTTGGGTAGTTCATCCTTTTTGTTTCTGTCCATCATAGGCTAGAAAGAGAAATAAGTCCTTTTAATATGCCTTCCCAAGATTTAGTGCACAAAGTGGATGCATCCTGAATAGTTAAATAAGCAATATGGTCTTTACAATAGGTTGTTGCTGCAGCACTGTTCTCTCCAGATCGCCTTGTTCCCAAAATTCATTTGCAACCAGAAGTGCTACCTGTGGGGGAGAAAAGCCAAGTTTACCACATCCACTCATTAACAGGAAGTGACATGTAAAGCTAGAATGTCTAGCCAGTGCTTCGGAAATTATCAAACCATATGCCCTGAAAACACAAGAAGATACCATTTACAGATTAAGTTGCAATGGGAAAGGAAAACTTTTTCTTCCTACTCAGAGATTGAAGTTTAGGAGCATCTGTCCACTATTGGTACTGTCACCACTTCTCATTCTCCCACTCTAGAAGCTGGCAGAGGCAGATTGTATGTTCAAGGCCCAGCCTGAGTGACATAGTTCAAGGCCAGTCTGGGCTATCCAACAAGACCCTGTCTCAAAAAACAGAAACAGCCTATTGTTCTTTAGGCTTCTATGTTCCCAACCCTCCTTTGCTCTGCATGACTGAGCACACAGCACATACCCATGCATGCTCATAGGCATACAAACCCAGGTTAGTACATAGTTTGGCTTGATTACAGTATGTGGATGTTCAAGGACAATTTACATTGTTTAGTTTTTTAAAAATCAGCTGAGTGTTGGTAACTTGCATATAATCCTAGTTACTTAGGAGGCAGAGACCAAGAAAACTGCAGTTCAGAGCTAAACTGGGTAAAAGTGGTGATATGTACCTGTCATTTCAGCTATAACAGAAAGGGTAAATGCGGGGAGCCGGGGCGATGGCGCCCACTCCCTTGCAGCTTTGAGGTCCATATTTAGACAGTGCTTGGCGGGACGGTGGGTCCTGGGCTTTGCGCGTGAGCGAGCCACGTAGAGTCCCCAGCCAATCCCGTGGCACCTGGTGACGGTGAAAGGCAGATGACCAATGATAGAAAGACCCGTGTTCCTATTCCCTATATAAGCGGCCATGTTTTGGGTGCACGCTGTCTCGCGCTCAAGCTCTCCTACAAGTAAAAAGGCTCTCCAATAAAGCGTGATCTGAGAAGACTCCTGGTGTGGTGGTCGTTCTTCCTCGCTGGTCGAGAAGGCGTTCGCCGCAGGTAAAAAGAAGGATCATGGTCCAGGTTGGTCTGGGCAAAAATGGAGACCCTATTTAAAAAATGACCAGGGATGGGCTGGGAAGGTGGCTCAGTGGTAGAGTGCTTGCCTTGCATGCATGAGGCCCTGGGTTCGATTCCTCAGCACCACATAAGCAAAAAGAAAAAAGCCGGAAGTGGCGCTGTGGCTCAAGCGGTAGAGCGCTAGCCTTGAGCTGAAGAGCTGAGGGACAGCGCCCAGGCCCAGAGTTCAGGCACCACGACCGGACCAAAAAAAAAAAAAAAAAAAAATGACCAGGGTGAAAAGAGACTGGGCATAGCTCAGATTGCATTGTACCGTGAAGCTTCACCTTGGTTCTCCGGGCCAGTGGTGCTTATTCCTGGAACAGTAGGCTTCCTCTGAAGTCCACCAGGGCCCAAGACAGGGACCAAGAGAGATTATAGCTAAAGTAGCTTTTCTTGATTCTTTTCTTTTCTTTCTTTCTTTTTCTTTTTCTTTTTCTTTTTCATTTTCACTTCACCTTGTTATTAAGGTTTGAAGTCAGGGTGTCATGCTTAATAGACAAGAGCTCTACTACATGAGCCAGGTCTGTAACGCTTTTGCTTTAGGTTATTCTTCAGATCGTCTCACTTGTGATGCTCTTACACATGCTTTCTTATAGCTGAGATTAATAGATGTGTACCATTACATTTGACTTTGTTGAGAAAAAGGTATCTTAACATAGGCTTTTTGATTTAACTTTTTTGCTAACTTTTTTTTGTCTGGGCTGACCTCAAACTGAGGTCTCTACCTCCCAAGTATTTGGGATTGTGTTTTCCTCATTTTTATTTTTATTTTTATTTTTTTTTTCTAGGGCTGAGGACCGAACCCAGGGCCTTGCGCGCGCCGGGCAGGCGCCCTTCCGCTGGGCGGAATAAATAAGGATAAATTAAGCATAAATTAAGCATAAATTTATTTCTTGTTTTTCAAGTTGTTTGTTTTTATGTTGTTTTCAAGACTAGGGTTTGACTTTGAGTCTTCCACTCACTAGGCAAGTACTGTTCCACTTGAGCCACACTGCTAGACCTTTTGTCTTGCTTTTAAGCCTAGACTGACGTGGACCGTGATCTTCCTACTTAGATTTCCTGCTTACGTGAGATGACAAGTACATATGACCACACCCTGCTTTTCCTTTTTTTTTTTTTTTAATTTAATTTTATTTTATTTGTGAACATATTGTACAGAGGAGTTACGATTACATGGGCAGGATAATGCGTACATTTCTTACCAAGCATTACAGCCTCCTCCTCTGCTTTTCCTTTTGAGAGGAGGTCTTAGGAGCTTTTTGACTGGCCTAGCCTCAAATATTCTAGGTCTCAGCCTTCTGTCTGAATAGCTAGGATTACAGGTGTGAGCTACCATACCCAGATTTTTTTTTTTTAAATCATTGGAGACCTTCCCACCCTGCCCCAACCTCCTGACTGCTGGGAGTACAGGAGTATACCACCATGCCCAGTGATTTATGTAAAACTTTTTTTACAGCCTGTTCAACAATAAGGAATTCTTTCAACAGAACATTCTTTCATGGCAAGATTTCTATATTTGCCATATTCTGGGGTCTGATCGAGGGATTGATGCTCTTCTGATATCTGTAATCTGTCAGAATAGGATTCTGAACTTGCCAGAGATCTCTGTGTGGACTTTCACGTGAGATATGGACAGGACCCAAGAGTGTGTCAGGAAGAAGGAGCCTGCACTTGCCTGGCTCTGCACCTCCCAGGGCTTGGTTATGGCAGACAGGTCACACGCTGTCATCATCATTGCCCTGGGAAGGCAAGAAAATGTGTTAATAAAAGAGACAGCAAAATCATGTTTTTGTCCAAAGAGAAATCAGACTCCAATTACTCACATGATGATCTCCTTTTTAGTTGGATCAGTGCTTACATACCGGATGGCATCTTCTTCAGTTTTCATTTGCTCACAGGCGTCAACAATTTTTTGAAACATGGTTCTCTTTCTAGAAAGATACAGCCACATGATAGTTTTGCCATATAAAAACAGGAAAAGGGTGTCTTAATACGTGCTTTTTGTAGTTTGCACTGAGACGTCCGCAGAGTAGAGTGTAAGCCGAGGAGGGGAAGACAGACAGTGGCTGTGCAGCATAAGAGGGGTAAGCACAAAGCACTAAAAGGAAAGACAGGTAAGTTTAATTCTAAAATAACTATGTTATCTTGCCGGACACCAGTGACTTATGCCTGAAATCCTAGCTATTCAGGAGGCTGGGAGCCAAAGGATTATGGTTCCAAGCCAGCCCAAACAGAAAAATTGGTGAGACTCCAACTCCAGCAGAAATAACCAATAAAGTGCCAGGCTGGTGGCAGCCCGCAAGTGGTAGAGCACCAGCTGAGCAAGTGTAAAGTCCAGAGATCATACTCCAATACCAACAAAAACAACATAAATGAAAAGGGAGACCACAGCAGCGATAAAGGCCACAGACTGTGATAACATATCATCCTGTCACATCACATGCAACGAAAAAACATTAGAACCCAAAGTATGTGGAGGCTTGATCTCCCAGCATCTCACAGTCAGTAATTCAGCAAAATAAATTATAAATGTGCCAGATCTGGAGTCCTCCATCAGGGGAATCCACAGGTCCCACCTGTCTACTGCTGGTGAGAATGTGACACCTTGAATATAGGTAATCCTGTTGTATTTCATTTCTGGGTACGTGCATTAGAGGACCCCCCTACCCCGTGCATGCACAGGACATTTAAGGTAGTATTATAGGCAGTGATGAAAATTGGAAAGCAATCTAAGATAATTGTTCCACCAAATACACTATACCATTGAAACACAGGAATTGACTCCATTTACTACCAAATAAACAGGGTTATTGTGTGAAAAAAGCAAGTTACAGGGAGACAGTGTGATACATATGAAAAAATGTCACCCCAGCAATGCCAGGGAAATACATGAATGGAAAGATAAATGTACTTCAGCAGCAGATGGTGACATCCTCAGCAGAAGGGGAAAAATGTCATGCTTCAGTTGCTTTGTTTTCCTCCTTCCAGGCTGAGATCTGAAGCAAATGTGGCAAAATTTAACATTGGCTGAATCTGAGTTATATAGATAATTCATTTGTGTTGCTATTTGGGTGATTTAATAGTTCAAATATTAGGCCAGGTACAGTGGCTCATGCCTGTAATCCCAGCTACTGAGAAGGTGAAGTTCAGGAAGGTCATGACTCAAGCCCAGACATAGAAAAAAATTGAATTCCCATCTTAAACAATAAACTGGGCATGGTGATACACTTATGTAATCTCAGCAATGCAAGAGGCATAGGTAGGAGGATGCTGGTCTAAGGCCAGTCAAGGCAAAAATGTGAGACGTTATCTGAAAAATAAAGCACAAATGGGTTAGGGACATGTCTCAGGTGGTAAGTGCCTGCCTGGCAAGCACAAAGCTCTGAGTTCAAAGCCAAAAATTTTTTTAAATAGTTAATTTTTTAATTAAGAAGGATCATGAAGAAAAATTTGATAATGCTCCAGTTGCCAAATATTGAGATTCTATAATTAGCTCATCTACTCAGTGTTCATCAAACAACTTGGTATTTCACTGACAAGGAAATGTGCAGATACTCTTGAGTATCTGGTCTCCCTGGCAACATTATTATAAATAGGTTGGCTCAAAGCCTCTCACAGGATCAGATTCATGAGCTTGAAACCCCAAAAGCCAGATTCTGGGCCATGGTAAATTCACCAGAAAAAAGAGCTGTGCCTGGATTCTCATCACTGCTCTGTCCATCCCTGCGCTTCAAGTGGAGCTTCTTGAAATGAGGGACTTCCAGCTACCCGGTCTAATAAACTCACTGGCAGGCATCTCTCATGAAAATCAATTGATGTTCCCAAAAGAGAACAGATGGCTGTGGGCAAGCCTTAGCCGGCAGTAGAAGCACCCGGGTGCCAGGGCACCTGTCTGTGGGTCAACCACATACTTACTTGAAATATAAAGCCAGGTCCGTTGCTATTATCGCAACCTCAAACAAATGAATGACTGTTTCAAACTGCCGCTTATTTAGGTTCTGGAAGATGTTTAAACTCTGTAAGATGAAAATCACAATAAACTAGTAAGCATTCATTTGTCTTTGGTTCAACAAAGCACCAGTTTATGCTTTTTTTGGGGGGGGGAGGGGGGTCCGGTCATGGGGCCTGAACTCTGGGCCTGGGTGCTGTCCCTCAGCTCTTCAGCTTAAGGCTAGCACTCTACCACTTGAGACACAGCACCACTTCCGGCTTTTTTCTTTTTGCTTATGTGGTGCTGAGGAATCGAACCCAGGGCCTCATGCATGCAAGGCAAGCGCTCTACCACTGAGCTACCTTCCCAGCCCCCAGTTTATGCTTAACAAGAAGAAAACCTAGGTCTTTCAGTACTTTATTTTCAGTTTTTATCTCCTGGCTTGAGTAAACCCTTTGAATAAATTCTAAAAATTGGTACTGTTACAAACATTCAGGCAATCTGGGTAGAATAAATAAAGTATCATCTTTCAGGACCACTTAGAAAAAAAGAACAATAGATTCAAAATTTGCTTGTATTAGTTAGGATATGATCATGAAGACCTGGAAGTCCATTGTGCTACATGTCATGTTATCTAGCAGGTATTTGAGAGATCCCAAAAACCACTCCTCTTTCAGAAACCACAAATTCCACCAGTACTCATGCATATGTCAGGGGAAAAATAATAAAATACCCCATGTTATCTTTAAAAATGTTTTCTTGTAATAATATTTTACCAAGACTTGACTTTTCTTAAAAGAGTTTCTCCATAATCTCTTCACATAGAAATTAGCTTCATTTCTAAGTGTTCTAGAAAAAACAGAGTATGAAACTTATTTAAAGCCCTGATATCCCAAATAGTATTGTAGGCATCTATGGAAATACCACAGTGAACCTTGTAACAATTAGTGAACACTAATGAAAAGGAAGAGTTTCTGATTTATTTCTAGGCAGAACTTGAGTTTGAACTCAGGGCTTTATGCTTGCTTTATGCCATGCCTCCAGCCCTGTTTTCTTTTTAAATTGTTAATGTAGATTCATATAAAGGATCTTGATTCTTGCTTTTGTATTAGTGCTAGAAAACTCTTGACCAAACTCATGGCCAACATGTAGTTAATGTTTGTACCTCATTGTACATATTTTAGCTATGTATGACCTTTACCAAAATCTATCCTGTTTTTCTTATTTCTCTTTTAGCCTTTATTATCATTTTCTTTAATATTACATTATTGGAAGCTTGACTAAATCCTTTTTAAAAAAAACATTGGATTAAAAATAGACATGAATAAAGTTGAGGTCTTTCTGGATTGTTTGTTTAAAGTAAGGAAAACAGATCCAGTGTTGTTGAATTAGAACCAAAGGTCTCAGATGTACACAGCACACACGTGGAAGAAGAAAGACTGCCCTCCACGACCCTGTGTGGCACCACAGGGCAGAACAACAGCTGAGGAGGAGCTGCCAGAGCATGGCCAGCCCTGGTTCCTACCCCTCCCCCACACTGAGCAATGGCAGTGGCATTACAAAAATTACATATCCTCACTACAGAAATTCAAGCAATAGGGAAAACATTAAAGACAAATAGAAAGTAGGAAAAACAACTGTCCAAATTCTACCTCACAGAAGTAGGTATTTCATTAATGTGGTGAACCTCATTTGTAGTTACCTTTGGTGAGAAGCTATTTTTGAAGAACAACATCGCATGACAAGCTACTTTCCAAACTCACACTTAAGTGTTTAACCAACTTAAGTAAAATTTTTATGCCTGCATTTAATTTTTTAAAAGATACCACTTCCCCTCTACAGTGTTCTAGAACTTGGTAAAGGCAGGCAACACCAGAAAAAAGCAAGGGAACTGCTCCCAGCCCAGCTGTAGCCAGGCTGGCCTCTACCTGCTCAGCTGGTTTCTTGGGCTCACAGTCTATTTTTATTTTTCTGTTAAAGTGGAAATAAAAATAGGAATTCCCTGTTGTGCAGCAAAGCAGATAGAAATGGCTTGAATTCACTGTGATTGGGGCACTCGGGTGGGTCTCAGCCAAAGAAGTTCTGGCAGTTCTGACCTCCAGCATGGCTCCTGTGACAACCACATGAGCACTTTGCCAGCATGTCCTTGCCTCTAGATTTTTTTTTTTTTTGCCTCTAGATTTTTTATTATTTATTTATTTTTGCTGTTCCTGGGACTTGAACTCTGGGCCTAGGCACTATCCGTGAGCTCTTGTGCTCAAGGTTAGTACTCTACTACTTGAGCCACAGCTCCACTTATGGCTTTTTTTTTTTTTTGTAATTGAGTGGAAAGAAGAGTTTCATGTGGACTTTGCTGCCCAGGTTGGCTTCAAACCACAATCCTCAGATGTCAGCCTCCTGAGGATTGCAGGCATGAGCTACTGGTGTCCAGTAGAAACTTAATTTCTTGTGGGGCAGGCTGATAGGAGTGGTATGAAAAGCATAAATAAAATGGTTGGGCACTTTGTAAGTCGATGGCTCTGGATCCTAATAGGATTCTCTTCTTTTAGCTGAGCAATTTATGTTCTCCTTTCTGTACTCTTTTGTTAAAATGTATACTCTGGGATGGGATGTAGTCCAGCAGTTGAGCACTTCACTAACGTGTGTAAAGTCCTAGGTTTGATCCTCAGCACACCAGAAAAAGCAAATAAGAAACAACATAAAAGTGACAAATGCAGTCCTACAATTTAATTAACAAAATTTCTACCTATTCATTCAGTAGAAGGTTGGTTTCTGTCCAGCTTAGAATACAGATCATTCTTTTCCTCAATGCAACAAATCCAATTCTATAGCCATAGAAGTCATATAACCTTATAATATGAAAAGCAAGTGTCTGTGTGATTCCCACAAATGTCATAATTGCTGGAGAAATCCAAGGATTTCTCTTACAAAAAAATCAAAGTGAGTGTTAGTATTTCCTTCCTTTACAGAATATTAAACGAAAGAACTACATTATTACAACATATAGAAAGCACATGTGATATCTGAAAGTGTTGTGTTTTTAGTGCTTAATATGACTTCCCACAAACAGGCTGCATGAGCCTTGCCTAGCAACTCTATTGACAAAGCTTTAAATGCCTGCAATTAACAGGCTGAATAGTACTATAGACAGGTCCTTGAAAAGATGGTATGGATTACTGAGTTGCAATATTGCTTTTTAGAAAGAATAGTAAGTCTTTACATAGCTATCAATGCTAGTTTAGACTACAAAGTAAATAAGATAAAAAATTAAGATGGAAAACTACTTCTGTTATGAATTGTCAAGGCCCAGGAGAAAAATCAGACGAGACCTTAGGAACCCTGCCCTGTTAAGCATTAGTAATTAAAGGTGAAATTAAGTGATGAATTACATTTGACCTCTCACCTCATTGAGGAGTGTACAGAAAAGTCTTACTCAGAAAGCAAAAACGAAGACCCATGATAAATTAGGTAATTGTAATTTACTCTTCCCTTCCTGAATTACTTTCCATCTCTACTCTTTTAATTGTTGTAGAACAGGTCTGATCTACTCCATGAATCTTGTGAAAGGAGAGATTTTGCCTGCACAGCTGAAATAACAGAAGTCTAACTCAAAATGCAAATTCTCCAGCCCCTACTCCAGGAACTCTGGTTACTAAATGGGAAATGGGGAGTTGGCTTTGTGCCTTTAAGATCCTACCCACCTCTTGCCCTGAACAATGGGTGGCTCTGGGATAGTTGATTGGTTCAGGCATCATTTCTGAGACCTATCATCTATACTCACAAAGGTACAAGGGTTGGAATAGAGTTTATTCCCTCCAAAATTCATGTTGAATGGAGTTAGGAAACCAAAGGGCTAGGAACAATAGTTCAGAGGTTGACTTAAAACAAGCACATCCTGGCCAGCTGGTGCCAACAGCACAACTCATGATATTTTGGCTTGTTCTGGATGACCCATAGCCCCTGCCATCTGAAAAATGAAAATTCCTGGTCTGAGTGTCTCAGGCCCCAAACTCCCCTGCCTGATGTGGGAAGAGTTAAGGACATACAACCAACTGACCATATAACCTAACTGCCATACCAGTCCTGGCCTGACCATCTGCAGCAAAAACTCCCTCCTGAGCAGTGTGGGAGGAGATGACACACGTCCCAGTTTCTATGAAAAATCCTTCCTTTTTCCCAGGGACAACCACCTCCGTGTGAAGCCCAATAAAAGTTCAAAATCTTAAGCCTTTTGGGCTAACCACTCATTCAAGCTTGGCCATTCTCCAGTCTCGAGCGTACTTACACATTAATTAGAGGGCTTCTGCAAAATCTCCTATGTCTCCATCCTTGAATTCTTTCCTTCATGAGACCAAGAACTGTCTGTCCCCAGATCCAGTGACAATAGGGCCATTAAGAAGGGATAAAGCCCTTAAATGGGATTAATGCCTCTCTCTTGGGAGTGGGTTTGTCACAGAGCAGGTTGTTACTTGCCCCTTCCATCATGAGACCTTCACCAGAAGCCAAGGACATGTGGCTGCCTGATCTTCCTAGCCTCCAGAACCATAAACCAAACAAATCACTATGTTACTTTTGGCTCAGGTAAGTTTTTATAGTAACAGAAAATCAACAACAGTACAAGGGTGGTACTTCACCAGGAGCATTGCAGATTGTGAAACGCTACAAGTTTAGAATGGACAGTGTATCAGGAGCTGTATCATCACAGCACACTAAAAACCACACGAGCCATTGTGCCCTTTTCTTCTTTTCTGCCCAATCACTCTACTTTACAAGATATCCTCCCTTGACTTGTGTGGACCAGCTTGGCTATTCCATTATTGGGAAAAGTTTCATTTTATCTCAAGATTTGAATTTAGTTCTGCATACTCTATCCTCAAACATTTAATAAAACTTTATTACTGATGGCAAGAAAAATCCTACTCCCCAGAGTGTATTTTTCCAAATGAACTCACAATTCTAAGCAAATTCTCTGCCTGTTAATAATGACTCATTTCCACTGTTTTTGGTGTGGAACTTTCTTAACAAAGTTTCATTAGATTACATCCATAACTTTTCTATGTGCCTATATATCCATTCAATGAAATTGATAAAGGGAAGAATAACAGCCCTTGTGGAAAGCAGCCCACAGGAAGTGCCATTCATAATTCAAGGGGCTCAAAGCCGCTACTTACAGTCTAGGCTGTCCCTGACTCCCTTCCCTCCTGCTCCCATGAGTATGGTCCCTTTCTAATTCCAGAACACAACACAGTGCCTTTCTGGTGACATCTGTCTGGCTCTGTCTTCCACTCTGACCCGCATAAGGCCTGACTTTCTGCAGGCTCAGCAGTGTGGCCAAGGAATGAATAGGAAAACCAGTGCCTAGTAACCTTCTTCCCCACTCCCATATATTTAAACACATTCAGGGTGCATTGAGACCTTTTACACCCAAAGTATGCTTTTCAATTCTTTCCCCATGGGCACTCTGATGCTGTAACTTTCCATGACCCTTTTCTCCTCTGCCTCAGCCACTTCTGGCTCAGTGATTCAAAAACTACCATATAGAAGCTTCCATCAATCAACATAGTTACAGGAATGTGTTGTCAATGCCACAACTCAGGACTACTTTTTGTTGTTGTCAGTGGTGGGGCTTGAACTCTGGGCCTGGGCCCTGTTCCTGAGCTCTTCAGCTCAAGGCTAGTGCTCTACCACTTGAGCCACAGCACCACTTACAATTTTCTGGTGGTTAATTGGCGATAAGGCACAGTTCAAAGCCAGCCCAGGCAGGAAAGTCCTTGAGACTCATTTATCTCCAATAAACCACTAAAAAACCGGAAGTGGAGCTGTGACTCAAGCGGTAGAGCACTCACCTTGAGCTGAAGAGCGCATGGACAGTGCCCAACCCCAGAGTTCAAGCCCCACGACTGACCAAAAAAAAAAAAAAAGAGTCTACTGAACTTTGCTGCCTGGGGCTGGCTTTGAACCTCGATCCTTAGATCTCTACCTCCTGAGTAGCTAGGATTACAGGTGTGAGCCCACCTTAGAACCACTCTTTGCAAGTATTTTCTGGGAGTCATTGTTTTGATTCCATACCCGTAGGCTGCCCTGGAGGAAGGCTGCCATACCTCATCCTGTAAGAGGGTCTTACTGTACTCCAAGTGGTGTCTCTCCAGAATGGACGTCCCATGGAGCTTGGCTAGTGGAGATATGGACCTAGGAGGAAACGAATATACCATAACTTCACCAGCAACAGACTGCAGGTAAGTCGTACAATTCAAAATCCAACTGTTGCAGGATTCTTTTTACATCTTCCTTTCCCACACAGTGTGTCTGAAGTGATCAAAAAAAAAATTGGAAAAGGTTTTGTTTTTTTCTTTTTTTACATTTAAAGATGAGAATATATTGTTTTGAATTCAGCAAATTCCAATTTGTTAATGAATTGCTTAAACTAGGAAATTTGGTCATGTTGTAATCTGTATCTAAAACTTTAAGTTAGCCGGGCACCAGTGGCTCAAGCCAATAATCCTAGCTACTAAGGAGACTGAGATCTGAGGATTATGATTCAAAGCCAGCTCAGGTAGGAAAGTCTGTGAGACTCTTATCTCCAATTAACCACCAGAAAGCCAGAAGTAGAGCTGTGGCTCAAAGTGGTAGAGCACTAGCCTTGAGCGAAAATGCTCAGGGACAGGGCCCAGGCCTGGGTTCAAGCCCCATAACTTATAAAAATTAAAATTAAAAAAAATTTAAGTTTGGGGGGGCTTAAGATGTTGGTACTAGGACATACATGGCATGTAGTAAACTTGTGCAAGTCCATATGGCTATCTGTCTATAAAGTGTTAGAAATTTCCAGAAACCAGGATGACTTTCCCAAGAAAGTGACATAAATTTAAACTTAAGGTTCACATTTTTGTGAAGTGCCGGGCCACAGTTATCCATGAGTGAGGACTTCAGGTATTCTGTCCTGGGGGCGAGGTGGGGGTACACGGAAGGTAGAAGGAAGAACAGGTGGACAGATCTGTAGTTTATGGGAAGATTTTGTCATGCAAATATGGGATAAATAATTTTCAGGAAGGCAGATGGCAGAAATATGGTAGCAGCCTTACAGAAATTTTATTTTGCTTCATAGAAAACAGAATTTTAGGGAGAAGAAGTATACCTGCCAGGTTATAGGTGGGTAAACCAAATACTCATGCTAGGAAACAATTAGATGAGGCCTGACCCATATTATAAGTTACCACAATTCTAACAATCATTTCAATACCTATTCTATGTCAGCATGGGAGATTTTAAAAAATTAATGACATTCAATTCTAGTTAGAAGGGAGTGAAATTCTTTTAGATTTATAAACACCACATTGTTTCAACAATTCTGTTTGAAATCACAATTTCCACCATGTAATTTTACTTAATGTTTTTTCTGAACCCATCTTCTGTTTCGATGTGATTCTTAAAATGTGGGTCTTAGAGCTTGACCCAGTAATCCACAGTGGGGAAAGAAACTCTCTGACTCAGGATGTTAGTGGAGCTGCTGGAAGGATCCTGAGCCCCACTAAGGCTAAAGAAAACAGGCCTGTCCCCATCTCTAGTCAGGAAGAGGGAAAAACTTCCTTCATGTATGATGTCATTTAATATTCATATGTTTCTATTTTTCTGTTTGCAGAAAAAAGATAGCTTTAGAACACCAACAGAGCACCAAGCATAGTGGTACATGCCTATAATCTCAGCACTCCAGACCCTGAGGCAGAAGAATCAAGAGTTTGAGGCTAGCCTGGGCTGCATAGTACAGTAAAAGTGAACAAAGAAGGAAGAAGGAGAGGAGGGAGAGGAGGAAGAAGAAGAGAGGGAGGAAGAACACAGGGGTCTGGGATTCGGCTCTGTCCTCTCTGAACCCTGTGTGTGAGATGACACAGCCAGTCCTGCTACTTCCTACCTTAACTTCATGCTAATGACACTAGATTAAACCAGTTTTACTTCATCTTTCCTCCTCTGAGTAATAGCACATGATAACACCTCCAAATAAGCCAGGTATGGTGGTTCACATCTTAATCCCAGCTACACAAGAGGCATAGGTAGGAGAAACGCAATCTGAGGCTGGCCCTAGAGAAAAAACTTGAAACCATATCTAAACGATTAACTGAGCTGGCGCCGATGGGTCACGCCTGTAAGCCTAGCTACTCAGGAGTCAGATCTGAGGATCGTGGTTCAAAGCCAGTCCGGGCAGGAAAGACTGTGAGACTCTTATCTCCAATAAACCACTCTGAAAACCAGAAGTGGCTCAAGTGGTAGAGTGCTAGCCTTGAGCTGAAGAGCTGAGGGACAGTGTTCAGGCCCAGAGTTCAAGCCCCACGACCAACAAAACAAAACATACAACAAAACAACTGAAGCAAAAGAGGGCCAGAGGTGTGGTTCAAATGGTAGAGCACCTGCCTTAGTATGAGTTCCCAAGTTCCCCCAATACCTACCTACACCCACCTACACAAACAGAGGAAGTGTTTTCTAACCTGAGCTGTGGCACATTCCACAGGTATATACAAGTATAAGCCTATGCTTGTTTCTTTTAAAGAGTCACAAAGGAGGCATATGCAAATAAGGAGGAGGCATACTAGAAATGGAAACAGAACAGAGGGATTGCAAGCACTAAGGAGAAATAGAAGTTATCCTGAGGGCTCAGTTAAGAGGGAACAGAACATGGCCCTGAGATTCCCAAACATGGAAGAAGAGGAAGGGATAAGGTCAAAGTTCCTTCCCCCACTGTGTCCCCTACAAATATCCAGGTCACTTACTTCATCTGGTACAAATTATTGGTGCCTCTGTGGTCAATGTCATGGCAGAAAGCAGCAGCAAGCATGGCAAAAGCTTCAAGATCTGTATAATATCTCTTCAGCCTTCCTGTCTGAAGATAGAGGGCCATATTTCTGTGGATTAATGTATTGCTACACCAGCTGTATCCAGGAATGGCTGCCTGAGGGAACAGGGTCCTACCATGTTTCTCAAGTTTGCTTGTTTGTTTGTGAGTCTTATGGCATTCTGGGTAACTAGACTGTCTACTTGGCAACTCCATTTTCCTTTAAGAAGGTGTGCCCAGGTGTATCTCAGGGACCAACCATCCTCCCTGGGTTGGTATACAAGGAACAGGGGTTATCAGATTGGGCACCCACACTTTCAAAATGATGGTTCTGTTGTGACACACCCCCTATCTGTTCCTCCCCTGCTAGGTTTTCCACGGCTTCCCGTGGCTTCTTGCTCTCGGTACCCACCATCAGCAGGGTGAACATGGTCTGCCCCACATTGAACCCGTGCCGCCAGTTGTGGTAAGTGACAGAGCGGTACCCTTTCCTCACGGTGTACATCCATCTGGTAAGAACCTGTTAGCCAAAGGTGACAACACCATCCAGACTTCGGAATCGAATTCTAAAGGTTAGAAGCTTATCTAAAGAAATATGTATTGGTCTTGTTGACAGAGTTTAAGCTGATGGATTGACAAAGTTAATGATAGTTGACAATCCAAACCAAGTTAATCTTTTGAACCACCGAAAACATTCGCTGAAGCACAAGAACAGAATTCCTATAGCACATTTAGTGAAATACCACCTGACCTCCACGGGCACTTTGAATTTCTCCACCACCTTGATTTCAAAAAAGAGTCGCAGGCCACATTTCACCAGCTCATGCTCTGTGATGGGGAAGTCGCTGAAGTGGAACTCATACAGGTCGGTGGTCCTGGGGTCCGGTAACTCCTCTTCCTGTTGGAAGGACAGATGGTTTCAGAGTACAGCTGGCTTTCCCTCCTTCATGCTCAAACCCAATGTGGAATGTCAAATAAAGTTATGATGCAAGAATCCAGAGCCTTCCCTGAACACACTATATTGTAAGGGCTGCGTAGTTTATATTCACCCAAACCCACCCCATTACCCCCACTTCACAAGAGGCAAAACTGAGACAGCCACACATTCAAACACTTTAAATGGTGAGATTCAATTCCAAATCCATTTCCATTTTGTCTCTAATGCAAAATAAAATGTTTGTTAACAGCAGCTTCACTTGTTCTCAATATTCACCTTCTCCTTTTCTTCATCAGGAAATATTCAGTAAATATAGGATGATGTCTTAATTCATTCCTCTCAGATTTTGTTTATCCACACAGTGATGTTTTCCCACTAGACTGTGGGCTCACTTCCCCAGGGCAGAGATCCCACTCTTATTTGCTGCTGAATATCAGAACTTACAGTGTCTGTCCCACAAAAGTGCTCAGTAAACGTTTGTTGAATGAATAAATATGGTGTACAGGTGTATTTGCAAGAATATCTTGTAACCGAATCTCCTAAGGACTTAGGACTAGGTGAAATTAGTGAAGCAAGCCCATAAATACTGGTCATGTTTTGGGAAGTAAAAATATGTATCTTATCCTTAAGAAGCCTGATTTATTGAGCTGTTTATAAAATACAGACCACTGAAGGGAGGTTGTAGAATAATCAGAATGCATCCTGTATTCAGTGCTTGAGGACAGTTCATTCATCAAAAGAGGAGAGATTTGGGAGGGGTGTGGATGAAATTGAGCTGGTGGAAAGGAGGGGAGAAAGGGAGGAGGGAGAAGGAAAAGAGGAAAGGGAGGAGTGTAGGAGTTAGAATCTTTTCCATCAAAACAGTGGGTGCTTGATATAAACACCCACAAAGAATAGCCACCATCTTACAAGAAAGCTATTTTAACTAAGTTATATTCTGTTAGAAAAAAAGTGTTTTTTAGGGGTTGGAGGCATGGTTCAAGTAGTAGAGCCCTAGCTGTGTAAGAATTGTTTTTCCAGACAGTCTTGGCCAGGAGTCCTTGTTTTTGTTGATTACTTGGATAAAACTTTTCACCCCCTTCAAACTAGCCAATCACATAAGATTGTAAACCTAAGTCCTGACCTGTCAAAAAGAAAGGATGGTACAAATGAGGAATAAAGTCTGGTGCACTGCGCCCTGCCCAGCCTTCTTGGTTACTTGGTTTCCATATCAGTAGTACACTCTTCTGCAGAAGCAAGGTTTGCTTTGCCGAGTCCCTTTTGAGGGATGTCCTTATTCCTATTTGATACCCCAAAATATCTCAAGGCATTTCCAACAAGGGAGGAAGAGGGAGGGAGGATTCCACAGTGGGAAAGAAGGCACCAAGTGATGGATATTAGCAAAGGTAATGATTGTCACCTCCTATGACTCGCAGCACTGCTGCTGCTCCATGCCTTCCAGCAGACAGGAACCTTTAGAAAAGGCAGCTAACCCCCACCTGAACCTAAAGTTTAAGCACAGCCTTGAGCAGAAATGGGCAAAGATTATGCCCTGTTAATCAATGCCAGAAAACTGTGTATTTGTTTGTTTATTTAAATTCCTAAATTTCATGCAGCAATGATTTGGGATTAAACCAGAGTAGATTATACATTCAAAATAAGCTAGTGTTTTGGTAAATCTGCAGGGCTATGCCTCTATCACCACTTCTGCAGCATGAATGAGATCCTAGCTTTTCTACTTTGAGAATGAGAGAATTTCTCCTGTTTGGAGATTGACTACAGTTTTGTTTTATAAGAAGATGTGGATCACTGAGTGTAGGGATGGGAAAGGGTTGTTTTCGGAGCCAGATACGACTGGGTGGTGTTTAGAGATAGAGCCCAGGAAAAAAGGAGAAAACATCGTGAGTAGGGACTGAGCCCTCAATGAGAAGTCAAAAGCCAAAGGTCTTTGGCAGTATAGCAAAGAGCCCAGATGGGAGGATCGAGGCCATAAAAACAGGCAGGAGCAGGTGAGGTAGTTGGTATGCCTTAGTTTTGTTTTGTGTTGTGTTGTTTTGTTTTTTAGAAAAAATGCTTACATCAGAGCTTAGGAAGGGGCAGAGGAAAAGAGGTGAAGCAGAGAGGAGAGAAAACGGGATATCATTTCAGTCTTAACCAGACTCTGTCTTAGTAAATATTCCTAAAGTAATTCTATAGGATTACAAATCTCTACCCCAGGAGGGAAGGCAAAATGAAAGATCCCTAACGAAGTATCTACAGCCACACTCTTCCTCTGCCGAAAGAAAAACCAACCCTTTTTACTACTCAGAGCCCCTACAGGTTTTTACTCACAATATATGGTCTTTCATTAAATCATGAAGCATGCTCTACAGCAGGATAAAGTGTCTGAAACCAAAGTGGGAAAAACTGAGAAGTAGAATGAAAATCTAGAGGTCATTCAGGTATTAAGATGGGTGTGTACTTTAATTATGATTAATAAATCTTTTAAATAGTCCAAGTAGTCTAAATTTTTTAAATAGTCCAAATGATGAAAAAGTACAACATGGAGTTGAAACTTTAAAAAAAGAATTCAGCACACACCTGTGAACTCAGCACTTAGGAAGCTTTAGCAGGAGGGTAATGAGTTTGAGCCCAGCCTGGGATACATAGCAAGATTCTGTCTCAAAACAAGGCCATAAAGACAAATGTATTTTCTAGAACTGAAAAGGACAATTTCTAGAATTAAGAACTGATTGAGCCTGGTGCTGGTGGGTCACACCTATAATCCTAGCTACTCAGGAAGCTGAGATCTGAGGATTGCAGGAAAGTTCATGAGATTCTTATCTCCAATTAAACACCAGAAAACTGGAAGTGGTGCTGTGGCTCAAAGTGGTAAAGCACTAGCCTTGAGCTGAAGAGCTCAGGGACAGCATCCAGGCCTAGAGTTCAAGCCCCATGACCGACCGAAACAAAAACAGACAAAAAACTGATTAAGTTTAACAGTACATTGGACCAACAGAAGTCAGGACTAATGAACCAGAAGAGAAGTTAATTTCAAACAGAAGAAATAGCATTGGCCTGATGGCAAAAACAGAGAAGGACTGAGTTCCTCCAGATTCCAGAAGAGAAGCTAGGATGGCCAACAGCTATTGCGCTCAGAAGGGTGGATATTCTCCTGAACATTTGGCCTTTCCTTGAGGATGGCCATTGAGTAGCCCAAAACTGGAAAACTAAGATGTGACATCCCTGGACACTGTGCCTGAGGACCTTCATGCAGCGGTGTAGGTTAGCTGTGACTGCAGATTGTCCTTTGTGAATTTAACTGTAGAGACCAAAGCTGATATGTTTTATTTAAAAGACACCAAGGATAGAAGGAATATACTTACCAAAATTTTGAGAAGCTGTTTTTCTTCACAGTCTTCAATGCCATCTATATTTAACTTTTCTTTAAATCTCTACAATGTAAAAGCAATTGAGGTGTGAAATGCCTATGAAGGAAAAGATTTCTGTTTGGTTCTTCTATTAAAATCAATTAAGATATATTTGATAGTTGTTCCATGGTAAAGATATATTCTGGGTAGAAAAAGGACCTATAGCAACTGATTATGAAAAACATAAACAGATAGGATTGATATTTACTTCTTTTTAGTACTAGGGTTTGAACTGAGGCCCTCATACTTGCCAGGCAAACCCTGGAGCTACAGCCCTAGAATTTCTCTAGATTCTTAAAATGTAGCAGTAGCCATCTTAAAAAAAAAAAAAAAGCTTATGGACAGCACCCAATCCCTGAGTTCAAGCCCCAGGACTGGCACAAACAAAAGTCTATAGATGGTGTGATATTTTCCCTTCACATTCTGGTAGTTAGAAACAAATAGAAAAAATCATTGGATCCCCCGTTACCCATGATAATGGCCTTGGTTATGAGACTTGCTTTGGTCAATGAGAACTTTAGTGACTGTGACATGTGCTTGCATAGTTGAGCTTGCTCTTCTGTACTCTGCCATCACCATGAATACATCTAGGTAGCTGCTGGTCCATGAAAAATGAGAGCTATATAGAGCCAACCAATTCATAACTTGGAACCATAATACTCAGCCAAGTCAAACAAGGATGGATTGGTACAAAAATGCATGAGTGAGAGGATGATGATGATTTTTTTAATTGTGAAAAAACTGTATAGAGTGGTTACAATTACATGGGAGGATGATGATTATTATATTTCATGAACAGTTGTTGTTATGCAGCACTACATGGAAATAGCTGACTGATACATTGACCTTCCTGGAAATACATTTTCCTTGCTATCACATTCCAATCTAGATGTTACTTCACTTTCCTACAACCACAGGAGTTGTTTTAAATGTTTATTCCAATCAAGTAGCCTGGACTTCCAGTAAGATCTGTGGTCACTATGCTGTCTTCCTTCTCTGTCTTTCCCTACTTATCCTAGGACTAAATCTCCATTCTCATTTGTCAGACTCCTGGGTAATTAGGTGATTTCCTGAGGCCAAGGTTAAATACTATGTAATATCCTCAGAACTGAACTCCCCACTTACCAAAATAGACTTAATTTCATCAGGAGTGGCTTTGGTGTGATTCATGAGCATTTCCTGAACAATGTCCTTCCTGTTTTCCAGCTTATTCATTTTCTCATAGGTGTCAGTATTTAAAAGAGACCATCCCAGAAATTGTGTGAGAGTCTGAAATGTAAAACAAGTGACTCAGGTTCCCTAAAGTTCAATGAAAGCTCATTTGGGGTCAGCAATCTGCATGACTCCTCATCCACCAGTGTCTCTTCCACCAGCAGGCTGGTTTCTTAATATACGAAAAAACATGAGTTTATTACCCAGATAATAAAATTGGCTAAGCCCTTGCTTTTCAAAGTGCCATGTATTAGGCATACCCTACTACAGGAGAGAATTACAAACAGAAGTAAGAAGCAAGACCTAAAACTTAGACAAAAGGCTGGGGTGAGAATGAGAGAGGATGAGAAGGAATACAAGGAGGAAGATAATGGGAATGAAATAATTTGGGTTAAGCCCAAACTTCATAGTTTATAGAAAACACTGAAGTTTGTAGAAGTCAGGAAATAGAAATGATACAAAAGCAATGTTGTGTTCACAATCATTCATGACAGGAGTCTCAATTTCCTCTCAAAATAGCATTCTCTAGTAGCAAATAATTAGGGATCTATTAATTCATGAATGCCGCCTGCCCTCATTGTTTGGTAACTGCACTCACCTCAGTAATGTGTTCATCATGCTCATCAAAGGGTTTTCCATCCTTCCTGTTGTAAAATGTAGCTACTCCCACAATGTCTTCCTTCTTGTTGACGATAGGCAGGGATAAGACATTTTTAATGACCCAACCAGTTTCATCTATGGGTCCTTTCTACAAGTAATAAGGGAATTTAGATTCTCTTTTTTTACTTTTTACTGTTAGATAGTTATCAAGTCATAAGATGTTACCAAAAAATGTGCATAGAGTTCCCACAAATGCTTTACCATTTCCACAAAGGTAACTATTGTAAGACATTAGAGCAAGGAAATGGTGTACAATTGATACTTACATGGGTTTTAGTGGATTCGTGTGTATTTATTTCTGTGTGTTTGTATGTATAAGAGTGTATAATTTCAAGCCCAGCACTGGTTGCTCACGCCTGCAATCCTAGCTACTCAGGAGGCTGAGATCTGAGGATCGCGGTTCAAAGCCAGCCCAGGAAAGAAGTCTGTGAGACTCTTTATCTCCCATAAGCCACCAGAAAACTGGAAGTGCTGCTGTGGCTCAAGCAGCAGAGTGCCTGCCTTGAGCTGAAGAGCTCATGGATGGCGCCCAAGCCCAGAGTTCAGGCCCCAGGACCGCAAAAAAAAAAAAAAAAAAAAAAAAAAAAAAGAGTGTATAGTTTTACACACACACATGTAGATTTTCAACCACCTTCAGAATCAAGATGCAGAAAGATTCAATCCCCACGAGGTTCCCTCTACTTTCTCTGGATAGCTACCACTCCACCACCTACCACTTAGTTGACTTTTAAATGAATCTTTGGGTGATACCTTGCATACAAACATGGCTAGAACTATACAGCCATAATACATCCTCTAGGACATCCAAGCAGGTGCTCCAGAACTAAAACTAAGTATCTGTGTTTTGACACTCTAACCTTCTTTTGTTCCCCAGGCCTAAGGATGGAAAGACCTTCCTACTATTCTGTTACCTCACTGTTCCTTTCCTGCTTTGTTTTCTCCCTATAATATCTTTAAGTCAATGTCCTAGTTTCTCTCTGCTGAAATACCTAGTGTAGTTTCTGTTTTCCTGACAAGGGATGGAGTCAGGCCGTAGAACGTTTATTGAGCACCAAGGATGTGTTAGGTCTGTTGTTGCCAGGAGAAGGCCAGGAGAGAAATGTCATATCCAGTATGGAGGAGAGGTAGGACCTCTATCTCCACTCTTATCTTCCACTCCAACCCTTTCTTTCTTCACTGAAGAATATGCTAATATGTGGCCACTGGGCCAGCCAGGGTGAGTAAGGCCCTGCTTGTGCCTGCTAGCCTCACCTGACATAGGGCAGCATCAGAATGAAGGGAAGGGGAGAACACCCACCCTGGCCTGGCCCAGGGTGCTGTTACCTGAAAGGTGAAGTACTCATCTGCAGGGGCGTTCAGCATGTTACATATCTGTAAAGCAAGAGGAGACAAGAGGCTTTCAGAACATCATGTGGTGGGTCATTTAAGCCCACAAGATCAGGAAGGACCCATGAGAAGCAGTGGTCTCTGTCCTAGCTCTTGGCTTCTTGCAGGCAGATTATTCCCACAGGACCTCAGCTAGGTCATATTTGCTGACAACTTGCTAACGTTAGTTTCTCTTCTGTGAATAAGTGATTGGTGACAGTATCATCTCTACTCTTTCCTATACTCCCAGTCTCCAAGGGATCCCCTTCTAATTCAAAGCAATTTGATGTTTGGGCCAAGGAGAGGAGAAAGATGAACAGAAAGATCATTCTGCAGTTACACGGATGAGCAGTAATCCTGAGCTTGCTCTTTGGTTTTTGTAGAAGGTGATAAGGAGGGAAAAAAACCCAGATAGCCTTTTGTTTGTACCAAAATAAGGACGTACAATGAAATATCACTTTCCTAGAGTTTAGAGACTGTGAATCACAGCTAGAAAGTTATGAAATCTTTGTTCTTGCTTTTTGGTGTTTTTTCTGAATTGCCTATGATGTCATATCCATAAATGGGTATTATATTGTTCTTCTCATCAAGGTTAAAGTCAATACTTGAAATCATAGCATTTTAATGCCAGAAGGGATATTCACAATCAAATTTAAATTTCTCCTTTTAAAGATGAGAAGATAGCATTCCAAAAGGTTAAATGACTTGTTCAAATTCATGGAATGAAACCACAACTGATCTCCAGAGGTGAGCTGATACTGCTGGCCAGGGTTTGTCTCAATCACCCATTGACGCATGGTGTCAATATTTCCACCATGGGGAACAACTTAACAACTTGCTCACAGAATTCCTGAAAATCTAATCTTGTGAGTAAGTGTGAGCACTTCCTCTCCCTGTACTACCTCAGGCCCCGTCAGCCCAAGGCCCCACCATGAGTGCTTTTGAAGGTGGTTAAACTATAGCAAGTGCTTCTGTACTTCTTTCACAAGGAAAATATGAAAATCCTTTGAAGCTTTTATGACTATTCAGAACCTGAGCATTTAAGAGATAGCCTGTGCCATCCATTAATTGTTATCACCTAACTTGAATGTGCCAAGCTATTCAATGACTGAGCATCCATCAGAGATGGTTTACAAAGGTAATGTAGAATAAATCATAGTTGCTCATTGAAAGGATTATGAAGTTGTGTATCTGCGGAACAAGAAGTTGAGGAATAGATATGGGTCTTTCTCCTATTGATTAACTATTTTCACATAATTTTGAAATCTCCAGTTGAGCTACATTACACTGTCAGCATTATTTTCTCCCTTTGTCCTATGTCAAAGAAAGTAGTCACCTCATGCTTGTCTGCTCCATGCTTGCTTTGACAATTAACTCTTAGTTAACAAGAGTTCTGTGCAATCGGATTTAGAGTTTGAATATACAGATAACTTACAAATCCATTTTCAGCAACATATGTTGGCAATCCACTAATGAGTGTCCAGTGGTCCGAGGGAGGTGCCCTGGGGGAAGATTAGAAGAAAAGTGTTGCTAGGTGCAGAATGAACTGTGTTGCGGGGCTGGGAAGGTGGCTCAGTGGTAGAGCGCTTGCCTTGGCATGCATGAGGCCCTGGGTTTGATTCCTCAGCACCACATAAGAAAAAAGCCAGAAGTGGCACTGTGGATCAAGTGGTAGAGTGCTGGCTTTGAGCTGAAGAGCTGAGGGACAGCGCCCAGGCCAAGAGTTCAGGGACCACGACCGGACCCCCCCCGCCAAAAAAAAAGAATGAACTGTGTTACAAAAAGGAAAAAATGCAAGTCCTACAGTTACTTCATGCCAACACTCACGGAATCACTTTGATCTCTTCTTTTCCATGTAAAATGTAGTCAATGATTTTATAAAAGTTGATTTCCTGAGAGAGAGAGAGAGAGAGAGAGAGAGAGAGAGAGAGAGAGAGAGAGAGAGAGAGAGAGAGAGAGAGAGAGAGAGAGGTGATTTAATGTGTAATATTGTTTCCCAAAGAAAACACTTATCATTAAAGGACTTGTTTTATCAAATGTCTTCCTAGTGACATTTCTCTGCAGGCTAAATTAACAAACAACTCTCATTCTAATTACAAGCTTACAATAAAATCAGAAATAGTATTAATTGTTTTTCTGCACTAAGACTAGACTAAATTTCATTTTAAGAAGTTGCATTCACTCAAACACCTTTGAGGGGAAACTCCTTGACTACTAAATTGCCAGGTAGTCTATTTTTACTTTTAAATGTTCTTTTTTGTTGTTGCCTGGAAATACCTGGTGTTAATAAATCACTAGGAAGAAGAATCACTTAATTTCTCCGTGCAATAAATATTAAACATTATGCAGGGGTCCCCAGCTCTGCTGGCACTGGCTTGTGTGCACCAATAGGGGATCCATCCTCAAAGCTAGAAAGGACTTGAGTACTCATCTGTCTATCAACTTTACCAGGTGGATGAAGAACCTGACGCCTGAACGCACACCACCTCAGTAATCCCTTCCCTGTGTGCCTGGAGCGCATGATGGATAAGCATGAAGTTTTCAGTTGAGGATGAAGTTAATCTAGCTCAGTCCTTCCCGAGCTCCCAATTCAGCAGAACTGAAGAGTGACCCAGGCACTTCTTCCAACAGTTTCGGGTCCCTCCATGCTGAGAACCACTGACCCACCCAGCCCTGACTTCCTGGAAAAGGAAGTGGACATATTAAGTGATAAATGAAGGCTGGAGTACCCTAGCTGCCTGAAGCATAGCTGGGATTTGATCCTCAAACTCCTCTTCTAGTGCCCTTTCTACTATGTCAGGATCCTAGAGGAAATTACAGGATAAAACCTCAGAGCTTCCCAAGCAAATGCTATTTCTTTTCTGTACTGTAGCATCTTAGTTCTAGCACCTGACACATGCCCAGACAGCATCAGGGGTGATGTTTGCATTTACCCTGCCATCTGGTGTCTTGGGACCTTTATAAGGCGCCACTTCTCCAAGCTTCACTGGCCATTCATCATAGAATTCCTGGAGGCAATTATATTTAGAGATTATTATGGCTTACTAGATCTTATCTAATTGCATGTGTATTTTTCTGTTAACCTATATAGCTCTGGAATTTTAGACCTAGAAACACCTATAATTCCCAGCAATACTGCTTAGGAACCTGTGATTGGATACAAATTCCTTGAGCTTGAACTCAGGTCCTAGGCGCTGTCCCTGGGCTTTTTGTGCTGAAGTCAAGAGCTCTACCACTTGGGCCACAGCTCCAATTTAATATGTTTTGAGCCATTCAGCCATGAAAAGACATGGAGGAATAAACGTGTATTGCTAAGTGGAAGAAACTGGTCTGTAAAAGCTACATACCAGCTCACACATGTTATCCTAGCTGCTCAGAAGGCTGAGATTTGAGAATCACGGTTCGAAGCCAGCCCAAGCAAGGAAAGTCTGTGAGACTCTTATCTCACCAAAACCCAGAAGTGGTGCTGTGGCTCAAGTGGTAGAGCACTTAGCTTGAGCTGAAGAGCTCAGGGACAGTGCCTAGGCCCAGAGTTCAAACCCTACTCACACACACACACACACACACACACACACACACACACACACACACACACACACACACACAAGCTACATAACATATTCCAACATAATATTGTTGAAAAGGCAAAGCTATCGATTCAGTAAATTGTGTAATATATATATACATACACCCACACATATCTATGCATTGATATCTATATTTATATCTATATCTATATCAATTGGTTGCCAAGGGTTTAGAGGCAGAGGGAGAGAACTGGTCAGTTTTGGTGTTCTGAAGCTATTCTGTATGGCAGTGTAATAACAGGTATGGTGCATTGTGCATTTGCCAAAACCATAGAACTGCATGACACAGAGTGGACATTAGCATAAGCGATGAACTTTAGTCAATAATGGGTCCAGCTTGGTAACAAATGTACCACACTAAGGTCAGAGGCCAACAATTGGGGAGACTGGTGGCTGGGGAGGGAGAATAAGAACGTTGATGGGGACTCTTATTTTCTGCTACATTTTTCATAAACCTGAAATTGCTCTAAAAATTAAGGGCTGTTACTTAGATAGCGGAAAAGACTTGCTGAAACACATACAGTCAGGGAGTGGACAAGCCAAAATCCAAGCCTGTATCCTTTTTGCTTCCAAATGCACACTTTTACCTCTATATCATGCCTTATTAGCATTGATTCTGGTGGTCCATTGTGATTGGTTATTTACACAGTGTATCCATTTTCCAATGGATTACTTTTCATTTTGGCATGCATTTTCTAGGTGAATTCCAAGGGGAGGAGGTGACAAGATGCATGGAACGTGACAACCTTCTCCTTGGTCATGTCCAGCAGTCCAATGGAATAGCGTTCACAGTTCAGGTATGTTCTCACTGTGTATAGGGCTTTGTGAAACTGTCGCTCAACATCTGTGAGCTCTTCGAATACTTTATTGGCTGACCACATAAGGATCTGAAAGTAGGTATTAATAAAAAGAAAAAGAAAACTGTTAGAACACAATGCACTATGGAAAGATGGGGCATTTGGCCAAAGAAAACATGAGTACATGAAGTAGAATGGTGACATGTCACTAGACATTGCTATTCTACTTTGGAACATGTATATAACAAAAAATTACTCAGATTCTCTAGGGAAATGAGGAGGAGACCTTTGTGATTCCAAAAGCTTATTCAGCGGGGGAAGCCATAGTTGGTTTCCAAAGGGCAAATGCTCTCAAGTTGGAGGTACAGTCCCTGGGCAGAGTCCTCTGGCCCCCGTGGTCCCTCATGGGTAGACAAACACACATCCTTCACACATCTGTAGCTTGTCAGAGGCAACTTGGTGCAGAACTGAGTGGGAAGGGTCTTTAGAACTTGTCCATTGTGTTGTATGGACTGCAGAAGCCACGGTTCTTGGCTACAAGTAGTGTTCTTTAGCTCTCTGCCTCAAGGAAACCATGAGCCTTCGAGGAGTGATTTTCCACTTTTCAGAGTGCTTTCCTACAATCCTGACACTGCTAAGAACTTTCTGTGCAACTAACAACAACAAAATGGTCACACAAACCATGCAAAATAGGTATTATAACTATCATTGCCATCTCTCAAATGAAGAAACAAAAGGCATGAAGGACCCATCCACTTATCTGCAGGGATGCAGAGGAAGGGAGAAAGGGGAGGAAGGATCATGTCAGGACTCATAGGACTGAAGCTCAGGGATCTGTCCACATGGCTTAAACCTCAGAGGGTGAGGTGGTTCTTCCTTTGCCTCTGGGTCCCTTTATCAGAACATACCAGTGTGCCTTTACCTGGCTTCTCCGGGATTCAACACTGTACATGTAGCTGGTATGTTGGAGCTTCAGAATTACAGAGACAAAGTTGAGGTACTTGGAAAAGACCTACAGATGGCCAAGAAGAACAAGTTACGGTTGTGTCACCTTCCTTGGTTGTATAGCAAATGCATTTCCTCCACCTCTGACTGTACCACCCAGCCTTAGCATTACCTCCGCATCCTGTGTGGAAAACTCAGATGCGCTCACTTTATTCACCGCCATGACCACAGCCAGGACCTCCTTGCCCACCACGATGGGGCTTGCCAGCATGTTCCTAGTGATGTACCCGGTTTGTTTGTCCATGAAGTCAGAAAAATGGCTGTTCTGAAGAAAATATTCACATTGGCCAAAACATCATCGGAGTGTAGGAACTAAGACTTTATTTTTAGAGATACTCATTTTTTAAAGTAGTTGTACAGGGCTGGGAAGGTGGCTCAGTGGTAGAGTGCTTGCCTTGCATGCTCGAGGCCCTGGGTTCGATTCCTCAGCACCACATAAGCAAAAAGAAAAAAAGCCGGAAGTGGCACTGTGGCTCAAGTGGTAGAGTGCTAGCCTTGAGCTGAAGAGCTGAGGGACAGTGCCCAGGCCCAGAGTTCAGGCCCCACGACTGGACCCTCCAAAAAATAAATAAATAAAATAAAGTAGTTGTACAAAGAGATTTCAATTCAACTTGTCAGTTGGTGATTATAGTGCCTTTTGTATGTGTGCCAGTCCTGAGGCTTGAACTCAAAGGGCCTTGTCACTGTCCCTTAGCTTTTTTCCACTTAAGGATGGTGCTTTACCACTTGAGCCCCACCTCCATTTCTGGTTTTTTGGTGGTTGATTGGCGATAAGAGTCTCAAGGACTTTCTTGCCCAGGGTTGACTTTGAACCTTGATCCTCAGAGTTCAGCTTCCTGAGTAGCTACAATTATAGGTGTGAGCCACCGACACCCAGCTTCTTTTCTACTTTTAAAATAAAATTTCCTTTTCTAATTTGATGTGATACTTCTTTTACCTAACATCATTTTCTGGAGTTCTCTCTAGCCCAAGGCAGATGACTATGAACTCATCTTTTGGATGTTCTATAATCTATCCATTCAGCTGATCTCTACTGATCTAGTCTGCTCCATTTTCCCTACTACAAACCATACTGCACTTGCCATTGTTGCTTTTACTTTTACGTGTTAAATTCTCAAAGCAGAAATCTCTTTTGCTGGATCAACAGCTTACATGTAATTTAAAAAGCATTAATTTTACAAAAGGTTGAAATTCTTTCTTTTATTCACCCTGTATGAGAAGACCACCAGAATTTCCAGCAGGAAATAAGGGCAATGTGGTCAGTAGAACTCAGCCTCAGAATCCCTTGCAGATAAACCAGATTCCAGACCTCACAGCAAACACCCAGGGGTCCTAGTCTCCAAAAGGGCACTCTGGATTCCCCAGGAGCCTGCACTTTTAATGATCCATGGGATTCTGACATATAGCCCACTGGGTGAATTGCCTGTGTGGAGATGGAACCACTCACCATGCAAATGTGAAATGCTGGGAGAATCAATGTGGCGTCCACCCCTGAGTTCTTCTATTTCTTTGGAAGACAGCAGTGTGTAATGGAGAAGGCTCTTCCTTGGCTGAACTCAGGCCCCAAGTTACTAGCTGTGTGACCCTGGCCATAGCATTTTCTTTTGTGCCCTTGTTTTCTAATCTGAAAGTGGGGAGAATGATCCTTCTGACTTCACACTGTGGTTTCTAGGTAGTAGAACTGCCAGTAAAGGCAGAGTGCTCAGGAGAGTGCATGTAATAAAGCAGAGTCTCATTAGATAAAAGAGCAAGAAACTTGGGGCTTTTAAAAACCCTTTTTAAATTATTGTTTTGTTCTAGCCTTAGCTTTTCTAACCAAGTCTAGTCGCTGAAGAAATGAGATACCTTTTGCAGGACATAGGCTTCCTATGACCACAGACTCCCTTTCTCTAAGGGCCAGCTCTCTGGTGCGTGCCCCCTGAAGGCTTTATCTGTTACTGATCTCTGCTTCCAGTAGCATCTCAGGCCAAATGTTTCCAGATTGCTTTAGATTCTTTCTCTTAATCCACTGCTTGAGTAGGCAGCTTTGCATCCTGATTTCTTCCTATTCTCCTCTCCATTACAGTCCCTGATGGCCTTCATTGACACTTGGCTCCTAGGCACTAAACAGATAAAGGAAATTTGAGAACTATGGCCCCTGGGGTAGAGTCAAGCAGTTTCTCTTTCCCAATATAGTTCACTCAGTAGCTTCAAGATTTGATGCCATTTTATTATAGATTCTGAACACAGGATATGTTCTTCATTTCCCTTTCCAGCTTTGAGAAAATGGCTTTCAAATTTGAATGCTTATTTATGATCAAATCTGAATGTCTTGGTTAAACCATCCGTCAAATTCTAGAGTAAGGGAGCTGTAACTTTCTAGTGCTTTTATTTTTCACTAGCTCCAACAGTCCTTAGTGAAGTTCTTTAAGCACATCCTGTGTTTCTCAGATTCCCAAATTCTTATGATGGTTTTTTCCCAAAGAAGTTCCTGAAGGCAAGCGGAAAATATTGCTTGTAGAGTCAGTGTGTCTGATCCCTCCTGGGCTGTGGTATAGATAAATCCTGACTAAACCCCTTAACCTTTAACCCTTGAGATCAGGAGGCAGAAAGAGAGGCAGAAAGATCCAGGAAGGAGGAAAGGCAGATGTCAGCACCCAGCTAATTATTGCAAACTTCCACCTACTCCTGGGGCTTTTTCTTTTAAACTAGTCAGATTCAGGAACATGCTTGCAGTTAATCAATAGCTCTCCCAGCAGAACAAGAAACTATTAGCTTGAAGAGGACATTTCTGTTTTGCTGCTGTTGGATGATTTCCTGCCTCTCACCTAGTTTAAACAGCCAATAATCATTGACCTTTTTTGGCTATCTGCTCTTAAATCTTCCCAACTCCCAAACTCCTACTGGCATAATGATGATCCTAGCCCAGCAATAATCAATCTACTGTGATATGAGCCAGGCATTTTATGCACCTTCAATCTGTACATTTGGTTATCTCCCTTCCTCTGTAGTAGAAATCAGTCCATCGCATGGTCACTAAGCCTCAGATATGGACCTGCAGTTGTGTCTGTCTGATGCCCAACTACTCACCCTATATCATATGACTTTCCTGTGACTACCCAAGATCAGAATGTCAACTCTGTGTCTTGTCTATGTATGAGAAGTCTTTCCCTCTCCTGGGTAACATCTTTAGTCAGTGATGGAGTAGAAAAGGGGAGATTGGCTCTCACGCCACACCATGCACATCCTGCCTGACCTGGAGTACATTTTCTACTTGAGAGATGGAAATGCAGATGGCCCTTGCCTCCTGTACAGAGTCTTTACCAGAGCCACATAAGGTTAGGCATGTAAAGATGCTTTATAAATTGCCAAGTGCAAGAGAAAGGTGGAGGATAAATGCAGAATTTCACTTCAGACATTGGTGTCCACTTGTGTTCTTGTTGTGGATTTATCACAGTGGCTAAAGCTTGGGCAAACCACGGGGAGACTGTGTCAGCAGTCGCAATTCGATTCTAGCTCTTCTCAGTTGCTCACATGTCCCAGGGAGACACAGCTCTGTGTTCCATAGGAAAGGGTTGAGCTAAAACAGGGTTGCCACACCATTTTCATCTTTTAATATTCCACATTGCTTTGAACTTCACCCCCTTCTTGGTGTCTGCTCATTCAGTAGGCCAGTGTTTTTCAACATTGGCTGGCTGAATCATCTGGGTAACTTATAGAAATTCCAATGCTTATATTCCAATCAGTCTGGTATAACTGACCTTCTGAGAATCTCAGCATCAGCATTTTTTAAGCTGCCAATTTGATTTGAATGCACAGTCAGGCTTCAAAAAACACAACTCAGGGCTGGAAATGTGGCTTAGTGGTAGAACGCTTGCCTGGCATGCATGAAGCCCTGGGTTTGATTCCTCAGTACCATATAAACAGAAAAAAATCGAAAGTAGTGCTGTGACTCAACTGGTAGAACACTAGTCTTGAGTACAGGGGGTACTCTGTGGGAGGGTCTAGCATCAGCTCACAGAGACATGAGGATAATCTCCAAATACCTCCTGAAGCTGATTAAGGGAGGAGGCTCTGCGCAGACCTGGAGAGAGCTGTTGGTTAAACATTAGCACCACTCCAGACTCCCCTGAGGTGCAAGGGTTGCTCTGCGGCCCTTAGCATCCTGGGTTCTTCAGTTCCTGCTTTCAGAGTTTGTTACTTTACACCTACTTTTAAGGTGATTGCAGCTGCTTCTGTTGGCTAAACTGATGTGTGTCCTTCAAATAAGCTTTTCTTGATCTGAATTTAGGGGCTGCACCCCCTACACGCTGATGTTTTCTCATGGAAATTTGCTTCTTTCCAGACTCCAGCAAAATCCATCTCCAAAATCACCAAAGAATCACAAAATCATTGAAGATTTTTTTTTTCTTGCTGGGCATGGGTGGCTCATGCCTGTAATCCTAGCTATGCAGGTGGCTGAGATCTGAGGATGTAAGTTGAAAGCCAGCCTCGGCAGACAAATCTATAAAAACTCTTATCTCCAATAATGCAGAAAAAAACCAAACAACCAAAAAACCCAACAACAAATCAGAAATTAAGATATACAGAGGTACAGAGCAGCAGGGAATGGAGCTGTATGGCTCAAGTGGTAGAGCACTAGCATTGAGAAAAAAGAAAAAACACAAAAAACAAAAAACTCAGGGTCATCCTGCCCATGTAATTGTAGCCCCTCTGTACAGTATGTTCTCAAATAAAATAAAATAATATAAAAAAAATATGCAGAAGATAGGCATTTCATTTCTGGAACATAGGCAAAATATCTCTTGTCCCCAAAGAATACATTATATTCTGATGATTATGGGTACACTATGACCTTAGTATGATGCCAGCAATTTCAATAAAATATTAAATACTCACTAAAAAAAAAACAACTCAGGGTCAGTATCCAGGACCTGAGGTCAAGCCCTCATAGCAGCACACAAAACAAAACCAACAAACCAAGCTGGGTGCTGGTGGCTCATGCGTATAATCCCAACTACTCAGAAGGCTGACATCTGAGGATTGTGGCTCGAATGCAATCTGGGCAGGAAAGTCTGTGAGACTCATCTCCATTAGACTACTCAGAAAAAGCCATAAGTGGCACTGTGGCCCAAGTGGTGGAGTGCTAGCCTTGAGCAAAAGAAGCTCAGGGACTATGTCCAGGCCCTGAGTTCAAGCCCCAGGACTGGCAACACACACACACACACACACACACACACACACACACACACACACACACACACACACACACACACACACACACACACACACATCTAGTATTCATCTGAAATTTAAGTTTAACAGGGAACCTTGTATTTATGTTGGCTAGACCTAGGTGCTCCTCTTTCCTTGCTTTTCCCAGGCTTTAGCCAGACCATTGCCACAAAGATGATCCCATCTCTCTCCCATGACTTTCTCTCTAGCCCTGCTAAGACCTCTGCCCTGCTGTCAAAGGCCACCTACCTTTTTCACATCTGGGACATTCAGGGCTTTCTTCGTGTGAGCAGCCCAACCCACTATCCCGATGTCCAGTGGAAACACAACTTCTCTATCAGGGGCCACCAGGTTGTCCTCAAATTTGGAGGTTGGGGTGATGTCCAGCAGCCTGGAGGCCACCTCCGGTATGCCATTGCGGGCTCGGCACAGGAACATGCTACAACGGTCGGCCTGCAGCACCCGGGCCAGCCTCTGCAGTGCCCTGTGAACTGCCAGTTCGGGGCTTCCCGCCTCCTTCTGCATAGACCCAAGTAGCTCCATGCACAGAGCCGACTCCTCCACCTGAGTCAGCTGGAGGGATGACATGCTGGCCTGGCCGGCTGCCCCCCTGTTCTCTGAGCGTCCCCCCAGTGCCTCCACCTGCAGCTTCTTGTTGAAGTACTCCTTGACAAATTGCGGGTTCTCCTGCAGGTATTTCTCCAGCCTCTTGGCTGATGTCACCCATGGTGTGGCTTGCTTTGCTGCTGCTGCTCAGAAAGGAAGTCCCTCAGAGTGCTACCTGAGGCGGAGTGACAAGAAGGAAATGCATTCTGGTCAAAATTATGCAGGACCCCCTAGGTGGTAAGTACCTCATACAATCTGCAAAAGGTAAAGCAGAAAGGTGGCTTACTTTCTGATACTCTGGTGATATGATAGAAGGCCCTGGCTTATATAGTGGCATTCAGAAAGCAGAGGATTAAAAGAGCTCTTTAGGACACTAAATCCCTGAGCATTATTAGTCCCTAAGTCCTCAGAGCAGCTAGATCAGCCAGGCAAGTGTCAGGCTGAAGTGTCTATTGCAGAAAAGATAACAACTGCTGATGTCCACAGCAAGGAAGAATCGCTGACATTACTTTGGCATGGATTGGCAACTTGAATTGTTCTTCCATGATAGCTATAGGAAGTGCTTGTATGAAGACCCTGGAAGTACTTGTGGCAGGTGTGTGTGTATATATATATATATGTATATACACATATATATGTATGTATAATATAATATATATGTATATATATATTATATATATATATATATATATGGGGGAGAGAGATTTTTATGAGCATTGGCAAGAGAAGGTAAAGTTTGACATGAACATATCATAAAAGTGAATACTAAGCCAGATGTGGTGGTGGCTCATGAATATAGTCCTAGCTACTCAGAAGGCTGAAGTCTGTGGATCTGGGTTTGAAATCAGGAGAAAAATCTGTGAGACTTTTTACCTCCAGTTAGCTAGTAAAAAAGCCAGAGTTGGAGGTGTAGCTCAAGTTGCAGTGTGCCAGCCTGGAGTTAAAAAGCCAAGAAGCCAAATGAGAGTGTTAGCTTCTGAGTTTAAGCCCAGAACCAGGGGGTAAAAAATACTTATTTTTTCCTAAAAGCCTTTTAATCATTCCTATTGCGTGTTGTACTCTTTCTCTAAAGTCCTAATCTCTCAATTGCTCTAACTTTAGAAGGCATGACTTTAGAAGTAGTTTAAAGATATAAACCTTGAGGGATAATACATGCCTGTAATCCAGTTATATGGGAGGCAGAGAAAGGAGGATCGAAATCTAAGACTAGCAGGGGAAAAGCACGAGACCCTATCTGATTATTATTACAGAGGTGAACAAACATTTGTCTCCAATCTACAAAGTAATCAATTACACTTGTTAACTGATATCATTAACACAAAGTGACCCATGGACTTGCTAGCTGGTTTTTCCCTGCAAAGCATGCTTGGATCTTGCTGTCAAAAAGCTGAACATCATGTGTTTTTGCTCCAAGGTAGCTCATTAAATCTACTAGATAGTAGCTGTCCTGTGTGTTGCTAGGATCCTGACCATCTCGGGGGCTGCTGGCTCTGAAAGAACACTTAACAGTATTTAGTTTTGTTTAACATTCAGGTTATTAAGCTTTTTACTTCTATTAAGCACATTTCCTCAAATATTTAAACACTGTACACATCTAATAAGTCAGAAATCATAATTTCATAAATCAATTGTCTTGATTACATAAATGCTGATTTCGAACTTAATGAAGCTCCTTAAATGTTACAGTAGATCTACAAACCTAATAAGACAAATTCTCTTCAAAGAAGAACCTGCATAACCTGTTATCCTGACTCAAAATTAAGTCTACATTTAAGTTTGCTTCTGAAAGAATGAGGTGTGGGTTTCACTGAGTTCTTTTAAGAGCTTTTTACCTCACTGGTCCCTCCCGCCCCCACCAAAAAAAAAAAGAAAAAAAGAGAGGCAAAGTTACAAGCTGTAGCTCATGAATTGAGAGATTCTTAGATGGAAAATGGTTTTTCCAGAGAAGGCCACTCAACTGGACTTTGAGAAGTTATGCCTGGTGTCTGGTTTTGATTTCCCTGCTACCTCAAAGTCAAGTGTATACATTGTCTTGTAGCTCCTTAAATCATACCCAAGTCTGGACTCAGGAGGCTCCTTGGAGGAAAACTATTTTCATTTATAACATTATATTGGTATCTTATAATTAGGACAGCGTAGAATGTATTTTCCAGGAGAAGTTAAGTCAACTGAGTCTCTCCTCCTATCAGTCTACCTCATCTTCCAACACAGTTGTGGATATTCTTTTCTACCTAGGTATTTTGTGTGATGATGGTACAATTCCTGTTCCTTCCTTAAAGTGTAAGATATACTCAAAATTCCCTGGCTCTCTCCCATCCTCTTTAAGTAGAGAGGGAGGGGGAAGAAATTAACTTCCTTTAACTTTGTTTAACTTGTTGATATTTTTTGACACATTCTATGTTAGTAGGGACATGTAATATTCAATCCCATATTACTAAAATGTTCCATTGCTAATAGAAATGTTAAATATTTCTACAGAAAGCTATATCTCTATACTTGCTAAGAATACAGGCAGGAAATGGAAGCACCAATATGGAACCAGCACCAGTATCTGGATTTAACTAAGTGCATTTTCCATCATTTGGTGGAAACCACGCTTCAGCCCAGTCTTGGCCAGATCCTCCATTCCTGGCATTAGCTGTCATGGAAACTCAGTTCTGCTAGATGGGAATGGAGCTTTCCGCTTCACATTGCTCTCAGAAACACTTCTCGGCCTTCATCCATCAAGTGGTATGATCCACATTACTGTTTTCAACTAAGTTGCTAAGGTTGGCTTATAGCTTTGCAACCACTGAAAGCACCTTAATCAGAAGAATTAGTTTGACTCTTTCTACCTGAAAACATTGGCTCAGGATTGGCCTTTTCATTTGTCACCCAATGATTTTTGGAATCTTTGAAATGCAGTTGGAGGATAAATGCTGCCCAGTTTCCTTATTTTTTCCCCTTTTTTCTTGGCCCCACTGTCAGCCTGGAAATGCAAATACCAGATGTACAAAATGGAGTGGCTGGAAATATTTGATTTGTTTTAGCATAAGAACATAAATGTATCTTACATGGGCTCGTTTTTCAATTATGGTGAAACGCTTTTCAGTGTTTTCTAGGGGATAGTGACTTGTGTGCTGCTGTTAGCGTTGACATTAACTTCAGTCTTGGTGGCTTAATCCAATGAAAATTTATTTCTTGATTATGTAAATTCAGCCCAGGCTATTGCCGCCTTCTCCAGCAGCCACCAAGAGAAGAAAAGAGAACATGGCTTTTGGGACAGGCTGCTCTTATGGGATCTGCCCTAGACACAGACCAGAGCTTAGGCTGTGCTTTATGGAGCTTTGGGAAGGGGTACAAGGGAGGCAGGGCTGGCAGGGTGGAGCCCATGGAAGGGGAGAGCAAGGTTGTGATGAAAGGACACTGATGATTGGTCCTCAGGGCCAATCTTGAATTAGCAAGGTTTATTTCCATGAAGGAAATAAACCAGTGTCTGTTGATGCAACATATGATATCCACCTGTCTGGATGCATCCCGTGGGAAAGAAGGTGGGGGGGGGAGGGGAGAGGAGCTGGATACCACCATGAATGAACTATGATCTGTCCTTCTGTGATGAATGGCAAAGAAATGAACCTTGTGTGAACTATATGCAATTCATAAAATGGAACTTGAAACACAATTTTACTTATGGACAAAAAAAACAACCAAGGATGATATGGGCAAAACAAATAGGTTTTTTAAATTGTCTGATTAAACATTCCCTGTAGAAAATTTGTAAAATACAAAAGGTACAAAGAAAAACTCTAATCCTCTCACAGAGGTAACCCCTGTGAATGTTTTTCCTTTTGATATTTCATATATATGCATATTTGAAAAGTTGTTTTTATGAGGATAAATTTCAACATACTGAAGTTAAAAACATCAGTTGACTTGAATTCATGATTTGTAACCATGAAGAAATTTAAGAGAAAAGGCCAAAATAAACTTTTTCTTTGCTGGTATCTAAAAACACCAAGGTTTCACTAAAAGAGAGGAAAGGAGAGGAGAGGAGAGGAGAAGAGAGGGGAGGGGAGGGGAGGGGAGGGGAGAGGAGGGAGGGGACAGGAGGGTAATACCTGAGAGAGGACATATGGGTTACAATTTCATAGTTAGAGTATGAGTACACTGCTTCTTGGGCAATGTCACCCCTTTCTTCACTTTCCCCCATTTTCCCCCTCCCACAAGTTGTATAGTTCATTTTTTATCTAGTGTACATTGAATACATGACTACATGTATTTGCTTACCCTTCCTCTATTTCTGTGCTTCCCTTGATCCCCCCAGAAAAAAAGTAAAACCAAAACAAAGGAAAAAAACATGATTCCAGGTCTTGGAATTTGTTTAGATGCATAATACCTTAAATGTTCAGAGGAGTTATGCCTTTGGATTCCTCTCCTATATCTACTCTCCTTTAGTTAGTTTGTGTATAAATGCACAGAGCCCCATATCGTTATTATGTTTGATTGTATTTTAAATCTACACTTTAAATCTCCACATATGAGAAAGAACATATGCTGTTTGTCTCTCTGAGCGTGGCTTACCTCTCTTAACAAGACTGTTTTAGGTCCATTCATCTCCCTGACAATGGCATAATATGATTCTTTCTGATGCATGAGAAAGATTCTACTATGTATAGTATAGGGACTACATTTTTCTGATCCCCTCATCTATGGTAGGACATCTAGGCTGTTTCTGTAACTTAGCTGTTAGGTTACACAGACTTTTAAACACCTAATAAATAAATGAGTACCTGTTATTGTGGAAACAATTACCACATACACGCATTGAAATCCCTACATTTATTCCCCATAACAGTGTACATGAGGAGAGCCAGAATATGTTCTAGGAGAATTTGTAGAAAGGGCCAAAGGGGAATGAAGAGAACTTCCTCTAACAGTAGCAACTGTCCAAAAGCATTTGGGCTTAGCCAGGAGTTCTCCATCTCTGGAGGAATTGAGCAGAAATGGGAAGCTTTCCTCTCTGGAATGCAGAGGATAGGGTCCAAGCATTGAATGGGAGACAGGGAGTCCCCAGAAGCCCTTCCCACACAGAGTGCATAGGTGCTTGCCTGTCTATAGGGTCAGACACATTGGTTCCTGAAGGTGAGGATCTGTCTGCAGCACACTTCATTTGGTGTGTTTGGGAATTATGGTTAGTTCTTCTTATCTTTGTGTTCTGCATCCACAATTCAGCCAATAGGGACTCATAAATATCTGAGGAAAAAAATTCCAGAAATATCCAAAAGAAACAAAACTTGAATCTTCGGGGCACCGCGCACAATGCTGAATCCACCAGCATGAGGTGACCTGACACACCCCGCTGTGGTCTCCTGCCATCCCACATCTCTCAGGCACTTGTTTGTGTAGTATGCAGTTAGGGTATGACTGACATTGTTCCCTTGTCATTATCCCTCAGGGAATTACAGTGAACAACTGTGTAAGTAGCAGTACAGCAGGACAGTATCTGAACACGTGTAGACATTTCTTGTTATTATTCCTTAAATAGTACAGTATAACAATTACCCAGTATACACATTGTGTCAGGTCCTCCTGGAAGTCTAGATGGTTTAAAGTGTACAGCAGGAAGTGCATGGGTTATACATTTTCTATAAAGGACTTGGACATCCTCAGATTTTGTTATCCATAGGGTTGTGAAACCAGTCCTCTGTAGATACTGAATGGAAAATATAAACATCCTTTCATGAAACTAGCCCAACCAAATCTCTTAGTCAGCTCTTTGGCCAGGAAAAAATGTTATTTGCAAGCTCTAGGGTAGCCAGAAGTTAAATATATCATCCTTAGCTCCACAGAGACAGCTGGGTCTCAAATGGAGCCATGCATAGAGTGGAGGGTAGAAAGTAGAAACAGAGAAACAGGTAGGTAGATGTGTAAAAAGTTGTGTTATCTGAGTGCCCTGTAGGCAGAAGTCAGAAGGTAACTGTGGTTTGAGGCCAGCCAAATAAAAAAGTTTGTGAGACCTTACTTCACCCAATAAAAAGCTGAGCACAGTGTGTTTATTATTCAAGCAACGTGGAAAGAGTAAATAGGAGGGATCCTATCCAGGCCTGCTTGGAAAAAAGTGAGTCCCTATTTGAAAAACAAGGAAAGCAAAAAGGTGTGTGGCTCAAGTGGTAGAGCACCTGCCTAGCAAGTACAAACTTGCCAAAAAGAAAGTAAAATAAATAGTTCCATGGCTAGTCTGAGGACCAGTTCTTGTTGCTTTGTTTAGTTCTCTCTCCTTACATAATCTCTTCCTCTTTCAGATCTGGTGCAACCAAATTCATCTTGATTACTATCAATTTGGGCAATGGAGACAACTGATATTGTACGCAATCTTAAGAAAAACGATTTCTTAGCCCTATGGCTAACTCAGATCCAGTCATTTCGACTGCTTTCATCAGATTAGTGGAACTCTTTAGCTTGAAATGGAGAGAAAAAAAAACCCTCTAAATTGTGGCCTAATATAGGCAAAAAAAAAAAAAAAAAAGTCAACAGCCTTCTGGCTTACTGACCATTGACCCAAGAGATTTTGTTTGCTCTCTTTTACCCACTCTTCAGCCAACTCATTTCACAGCTTGGGAAACAGCAAAATTCGGAGATGGCTTTGAAATTAAAATGCATCATGAACAATTGGCATGCCCTGGGCCCTATCAGTAGGCCCCAACCACTCAAGCCACCCACTGAGGTTGCTGAAAATATTTCCTATCCTGCCCAAGATTGCTGTTTCTAGAGAATATTTAACAGGATGTGTTTTAGTTCTTCTACAGATGTTGAAACTAAAGGACAAATATTGACTCAGCACCAAAACTCTCCACAAAGAGTAAAAGACATCCTTTAGAAAAGGAAAAACTACTTGGCCAAAATATTCCCAGACCCCGGCTCGATTGATCCTCAGAGGGCCAAGGGGCCAATTTGGCACATGCAGGGTTTGGGGGGTTCACGCGCCACCCCCCATCACTGGGCCCTTGTTCCCCTCGAGAGACCACCAGGCTGCTGTGCCACTGGGCAGGGCCTGGACAGCCTGGGGACCACGCCAGGCTGCAGCTGGCAGTCGCTGGCACCAGGGTTGGGGCCAGCCTGGGGCTTGGGTTGGCCTAAGCTCGCCGCCCAGGTCCCCCTGCGCGGCAGCTCCCCCAAGTCCGGGTGCACCGGGGAGGGGAGGCTGGCTCAGAGACCCTCCCCGCTCTCCGGAGGGAGTGAGTCAGGGAGAGTTATGCAAGTGCTGGGCTCGGCCAGCCCCCTCGGGCGCCTCCCCTCGGTCTTTCACCCCGCGGTTACGAAAGCGCGACCCCCTCCCCCCGGAGCTATAAAGTAAGCGGGCGGCCCGCGGGGCGCTCGCCTCCTTCGCTCCACGCGCGCCGGTGGCCAGGCTTGCGCGCGCGGCTCCGGGTGGTGAGCCCCCCGCCCCGGGGGGGTTGGGGTGGGGTGCGGGGTGACGGCGGGGTGGGACGGGCGGCCAGGGTCCCGAGGGTGACGAGGGCGCGGGCGGTCCCCGCAGGGCGCACTTGGTGGGCGCGATGGAGTGGATGTGGGCGCTCGTGCTGCTGGCGGCGCTGGGCAGTGGCGGGGCGGAGCGCGACTGCAGGGTGAGCAGCTTCCGAGTGAAGGAGAACTTCGACAAGGCTCGGGTAGGTACCGCCCCGGGGCACCCAGGCACCCCCCAACCCACCCACCCTCGAATGGCCCGGTGGTGGCCACCCCTGGACTCCCCAGTCACCAAACCCTCGCGTTCACAGTTCGCGGGGACTTGGTACGCCATTGCCAAGAAGGACCCCGAGGGGCTTTTCCTGCAAGACAACATCATCGCCGAGTTCTCCGTGGACGAGAGCGGCCAGATGAGCGCCACCGCCAAGGGCCGGGTCCGGCTGCTGAGGTCAGTGTCAGCCAGCCTCTGTCAGGTGCCCGGCTGGCCAAACCTATCCTAAGCAGAGGAGGAAGGAGCAGGCGGGCGGGATAAGAGGGAGGGGAGGGGGGCTTTCCTCCCCTTCTCTCCCTTCCCTCCTCCCCCCCCCCCATTTGGCTCAAGATCCCCTTTTGGCTTTTTGCAGTAACTGGGAAGTATGCGCTGACATGGTGGGCACCTTCACAGACACCGAAGACCCTGCCAAGTTCAAGATGAAGTACTGGGGTGTAGCCTCCTTTCTCCAGAGAGGAAGTGAGTAGTCAGCAGAAGGGGCATGTTGGGAATAGGAGGTGGGGGAAATCGCACCTGGCCAAGTCAGATTTCTTCTCCAATGCCTCCCTTTGGGAAGAAAGGCCTGTAAGCTTCCTCTCCCTCCTCCCGGCCCGCTCTTCCCCCCAGTTCCAGAAGCCTGGCCCAAGCTCAAAGTTACCCCCTGTGCCGGGTTCCTCCCTTCCGCTCCATCACCCACTCCACTTGGGTTTGTCTTTCCTCCGGCTCTTTGGGCTGAATCCTTTTGAGACAGTCTGGCTCCCTGAAGCTCCCAGCAGAGGTGGAGACCCCTATCCAAGGAAAGAAGGAGCACTGTGCTCAGGGGTGGATGGTGGCTCAGTGCCCTGTGAGCGATGCTGAGACATGGAGAGCCAGACATGGGTTCTAGTTGCACACCCCCCACCCCTACATGAGGCAGGGCATCCAGAACTCCCAACGCCCTAAGATCTGGCTGAATGATACTACACAATCTACAAGCTCTATCTATTCCGGCTCTTTCTCAGAAGTTTCAAGTCTAGAGTCTATCTGGTAGAAGGCAGAATAATGTAGGCCAGCCAGGGAAGACATGTCATAGACAAAAGAGAGGAGAGTTAACTAACCTCAGGGATGGGGCTCAGTATACAAATGAACAAACAGAGGCCCAGAGAAGGTAGAACTTTGTTCAAGATTGCCCAACAAGTATCTGAGAGAGCCAGTAGAAAGAAGCCAGGGGTACCAACTACCAAGCCCAGACTGGATGGTTCTGAACTGAAGTCTCTTTTCAAACTGACTTCGGCAAAGTATTATTTGCACATTCTTGTGCGATGAAATCTAGGAACACCTCAAATAGACTCTTCCATGGGTGATCCAGGACAGAAATGTCCTAGATTACAGCACACTCTCCTTGACTTTCTAGAAGTTGTGTGTTAGATGAAATTCCTTCCTCCCCTCAGGAGTCTGAGGCAAGAGAACCACAAGTTTGAGGCCAAATCCAAACACTACATTTAAAAAAAAAATCAAATTATTGCTTTAGTATTGATCTATGCTGTACAGAAAAAGTTGCTATACTGCAAGAGGAGAATGCTTTTATGGCCAGAAGTAATGCAAATTAGCTCAAATAGTGAAGTAGAACTTCCTAAAGTGATTCATAAGCTGGGTGCTGGTGGCTCACACCTGTAATCCTAGCTACTCAGAAGACTGAGAGCTGAGGATCGTGGCTCGAAGCCAGCCCAGGAAGGAAAATCTGTGAGACTTTTGTCTCCAATTAAATTGTAGAAAAAGTTGGAAGTGGTGTTGTGGCTTGCATGGTAGAGTGCTAGCTTGGAACCAAAGGAGCTCAGGGACAGTGCCCAGACTCCAGAGTTCTAGCCTCAGGACCAGGAAAAAAAAGAAAAGTTTATACTTTTCCTTTCCTTTCCTTTCCTTTCCTTTCCTTTCCTTTCCTTTCCTTTCCTTTCCTTTCCTTTCCTTTCCTTTCCTTTCCTTTCCTTTCCTTTCCTTCCTTCTTTCCTTCCTCTCTCTCTCTCTCTCTCTCTCTCTCTCTCTCTCTCTCTCTCTCTCTCTCTCTCTTGTTCTTCCTTTTTTCTTTCTCTTTTCTTTCTTCTTCCTTTCTTTCTATTTTCTTTTCTTTTTCTTGTTTGGTACCAATACAGGTGCTGTCCCTTAGTTTTTTTTGCTCAAGGCTAGTGTTCTACCACTTGAGCCACAGCTTTACTTCTGGCTTTTTCCTGATTAATTCGAGGTAAGAGTCCTCATGGACTTTCTTGCTTGGACTGGTTTTGAACTGTGATCCTCAGATCTTAGTTTCTTGAGTAGCTAGGATAACAGATGTGAGCCACCAGCGCTCAGCTCTTACTTTTCTGATAATGTATTGAAAATACCAATAAGAAGAGAAACAAGGGTACTAACTCAAAGAATAACACACAGTGCTCTTGGGCACTTTGAGGTATCCTTTTTAATAAAAATAGAATTGTTAACATTGTCTTTAGGGACAGGTGAGAAACAACCAGAGAGGAGGTAGAGATGTTTCTTTAGTGGCCTGCTTTCCCTGTCAAACCATATTGACTCTACATTTACCTCTTGTATTTGGGAGGGTTTATCGAGGATTGCATTTGGAAAGGAGAAAAAGAATTGAAACCTTGAAAGTGACTGGTGTGTGTATCTTAAGTGAGATATCAACTTATCTACCTGTCTGTCTGTCTTGTCTGTCTGTCTATCTATCTATCCTCCTCAGGTTGCTTTTCAGAAAAGAAGTTGTGCAGTATAGTGCTTCAGTTTGCCCCATTAAATTCAGACTGGTTTGAGTTCAAATCTCAGCTACCAGCTGTGGGGCCTTGTATTGTTTTCCCAGCTTTTCTATCCCTCAGTTTCCCCCTCTGCAAAGTGGAGGAGAATTGTAACATCTGCTTCTTGGATTTGTGCTACAAGAATGTAATGAGCTGACATGCAGACAACACTGGAAACAGTGCTGGAGATAAAACCTCTCTAAGTGCTTGCCATTATTGCTTCTTACCTTTCTGGTCAAGAACACAGAGACCATTGATTGAAGTCTCTTGTAACTGAAGAGTCAGAAGTTGAGAATCATGTAAGTGTCAGGTGCCACTTTGGTGACACCTCTCGGCTCAGATGATGTTTTCTGAATGTCTCACAAGATGTCACTTGATGTGATGACCTTCTGTTTGGCATACTTAGCTTACATGGGACTGCTCTTTACAAACTAATTGCATGCTTCATGCTACTTTCTTTCTTCCTGCTTTTGTTTGCACATTAAACATGAATCTGGACATGAAGGTCACTCTATCTTTCCATATACTGCATCTTGACTAGATGTCTTTGCAAGGAGGCAAGCTGATGGCCTTCTCCAATGCAAATGCTCATTCTGTTTCCAGGGTTATCAGATTGTACTGGCTTGTTGCCCCAGCATTGGTCAGGCTCTGGACTAGTTTCCCCAGCAATGAATGGGATATCTTAGGAGTCAAGGATGTCTTAAGAGTCATGGCTGTACCTTGGACTGACCTCTTGGATTTTCTCAGTTGTGAAATGGGAATGGAGCATAGTTTTTATTTTATAAGATTATTGGAAGAATTAATCAAAATAATGCATAAAAATGGTTACTTAATGTGTAATGCTAAATAGAAGTTTTAGCTACCATCATCATTATTTTGAGGAAGAAATGGACAAAGATTCCTTTTGTCTTTGTCTCAGAGCAGGTCTGCTATTCTGGTGGCCAACCTATCAGGCTCAATAACTAAGCAGGCTGGAGTATTTACATCAGTGTTTCTCAAAGTCAGAGGCCTTAGGCCACCTGTGTCTAAATCAACTATGGTGTTTGTTAAAAGTGCAGCTTTCTGGCCCCAAATCTAGACTTAGAGAATTAGAAACTTTTAGGGTAGAGCCTGGGGCCAGAATTTTTGGGTTGTTCCCCAGCTGTGTGCCTTCTATATAATGAAGTTTGAGAGCCGCTGGTCTAGGTAATTCAGTCTAGAGTTACGTTGATCTACTCAGTATTGAGGTCCTGGGCTCCACTCACTTCGCCAGGGCTGCTGTATTGCAGCGTGAGTTATAAGGAGCATAAGATCTCTCTGCTGGCTGGCTCAGCTGATCTGTTAGGCCTGAGAACCCCAGTCTTGTCACTTTGGAGGACTGGAGGGCCCAGCAATAGGGAGCTGAAGGGACATTTTCTAGGCCCACGGGGGTGAGTGACAGATCTCTAATAAACCAGGTCCCCAAGGCCATTGTCTTTGCAGTCATTTGGGGACTGATAATCTAAACCTCTAACCAGTCTGTGGGAGTACAGTGTGGGCTTGACTGTAGTGGATGCCCTCTTCCTAGGTGGGGGAGTCAGGGGCTGCACAGCCACTGGCTCCAGCTCTCTCCCCCTTAGTTTACTCTGTGTAATTAGCTGCTGTTTGGAAGCATTTGGGGGTGTCTGGTTCTCCAAAGGTGCCCTGCCAGCCTCAGGGAGAAAGGAAACAGGCACTGGAAGTTACTTTCTGTCTACATTTAACTATACATTTGCCAATAATTGGGGGGGTGGGGAGGATTTCTTTTTAAAGCTATAGCTTTGCAAAGAGAATAGCCACTTGGACCATGAGTCAAGGTGACACTTAGAAGGTGGGTGCTTTTGTGTCTGAGAGCTAGGCACCCGGGGAACCCCAGATGATACAGGGATCCCATAGCAGGGGAAGGAGTGAGCTCATCTAGTGATGGAAATTCTGCCCCGCTGCTGATGCTCAGGAGCCCAGGCAGGGAGCATGCGTCTTAGCAGCCATGTGACTGCTCTGCCTGACTCCTCTGCTAGTAGCTTTCTGGTGACAGTTCAGCAGCCAACTGCTTAGACATCCTCCAAGCCTTACCTCTAGTCCTCACCCTGGGAAAGCCAGGAAGAGGTAGGGCTGGCTCCCTCCTCTTGTTAAGTCAGGAGTGAACTGAAAAGGGGAGCTCCACCCCCTCTTCTTCACAACCTCCTGTAAGGCCTAATTTGAGGTGGAATTCTACCCTCCTGGCACCACAGGGGTTCTCTGAGAGGCATAACTAAGGCTGGACTTGGGGCAAGCTCTAGAGATGGCCTCACACCCTCTACTGCTGGGCATTGAGGCCCCTCTGCCTTTCCTCAATGTGGAGTACTATATGGGCAGATTATTTCTCGCTGCAAGATCCTGACGTGACGACAGAGACACAAATCAGAGCCTTTTTGTTTGCTGGTCCCTCTCCCCTCAACTTACCTAGTGTCTGGAGATAATATGGCCGAGCCTGTGGACACTGCTTGAATCCCAATTTTGCTCTGCTCTTTGTGATCCTGGGTGAGCAAGTTTCTTTGTGATTCTCGATGTTCTCCTCTATCAACTGGGGAATAATAGTGTGCACTTTGGTTCCATATGTGAAGAAACTGAGAAGACACAAATGCCTATGCAGTGACAGGGACAGAATTTAATGCTGAGGAAGTCCGAGCCACAGTCATATGTCAACAAGAAGGCTAAGTGAAGTAGAGATGGGGGCAGTTCAGGGAAGGTACTGGAAGGGATTTGCACAGATCCCTCTTGAGGGCAGGAAGTCAGTGGACCCTGTGGCTGTCTGGCTTGCAGATGATGACCACTGGATCATTGACACGGACTATGACACCTTCGCGCTGCAGTACTCCTGCCGCCTGCTGAACTTGGACGGCACGTGTGCCGACAGCTACTCCTTCGTGTTCTCCCGCCATCCCAGCGGCCTCACCCCGGAGGCACGGAGACTGGTGAGGCAGAGGCAGGAGGAGCTGTGCCTGGACCGGCAGTACCGGTGGATCGAGCACAATGGTGAATGTGCTTCCCTCCTGGGGCGGGGTGGGGGTCTCGGGACGGGCAGGCCTCCAAAAACACTGCATCTGCAAATACGAGAAAGCCAGGGAGACCAAGAGGTCCATTCTGGAGGTCCTTCCAGGAGTCTAGCAATGAACTATATTTGGCACCAAATAATAAAGCACTGATCCACACAGCAGGTCTTATGCTCTTGGATCACAGCCCCTCCGTTACCCCCAAATTTAAAGGGTTTTAAGAACAACCTTGAGGGTATGAGGGTGTGTATAAATTACAGCCACATGCTCAATGGAAGAGCACTTGCCTGGCAAGTCAAGGCCCTAAGTTCAGTCCTCAGCTCTGCAATATGTGTGTGTGTGTATACCTGTGTATACAGGTATACATGTGTGTGTATTTATGTATATATATGTATATAACCACATCTCATTTAGAGGGCATCATTTACTGCAATTCATTCAAAGAAAGCAGAATATGAATGAAGGCCAGCTTCATTCATATGAATGAAGACCACCACAGTATGCCTTATGGACATGAACGTTGAGCCCACCTTTCTCTCATTAATGGCTTTGCGTTTTGCATTACAGGTTACTGTCAGAGCAAACTATCAAGAAACATTTTGTAGCGACATCAAGGATGGGAAGTTTCACTTGAAAACTTCTGATTAACTCTGAATCTTCATCTGTATTTATCTTAAGAGTTTAGTTTGCCCTCCCTCTCCTACCCTTCTCTCTAGGAACATAAAGCCTTCAGTACACATAAAAACTACCTGTGGCAATGAGTGTCTCTGTTCATATCATATGTATGTCGTTACTGAAGGTTTTTGAGGGACCACTTCAGGGACTCCAAAATGATTTAATAAAATATAGTCACCAGCTCCCTGTGAGTGTGAAGTTTGATTTGTGGTCATAGGTGCACTTTTAAATACCAGGGCATTCTTCCTTCCCCCTTGCTGTGACCTTCCACCCATTCTAATGGCTAATATCCATCATGAAAGATTGTGGCTTCTCCCAACTTCCTCCTAAACGTAGGAAGGCTTAACTACCAACTACCTGCCTGGCCATGTCCCAAAGAGCAAATGGGTGAGACTAGACCAGAGTGGAGCCTGTGAGTGGGTCATCCCAGAGCTGGAGTGGAGAGGGAGCTCCAGGAGGTAGCCCCACCCTGGAGTTCAGTGGAAAGAGCCTGGAAGCCAGAGCCATTTTGCCCCCTCCCCACCCAGTATATGGAGAGAACTGAGGAGAATTAGCACTTAAGAATGCTAAGGGATACCTGCAGGCAGAGCCACTTGCCTCTGTTCTCAAGGGGTTCATCTTGGAAACAAGATGAGAAGTTTCGTTCCCAGTTCAGGTATTAGCTGAGTAATTTGGAGCTGAGGATTGTGGTTCAAAGCCAGCCCAGGCAGGAACGTCCATGAGACTCTTATCTCCAATTAACCACCAGAAAACTGAGAGTAGTGCTGTGGCTCAAGCGTGCCAGCCTTGAACTGAAGAGCTGAGAGACAGTGCCCAGGCCCAGAGTTCAAGACCCATAACCAACACACACACACACACACACACACACACACACACACACACACACACACACACACACACACACACACACACACACACACACACACACACACACACACAGCTTTAATTGGCCAGGCACCAGTGGCCTACCCCTGTAATCTTAGCTACTCAGGATGCTGAGATCTGAGGATCAAAGTTCAAAGCCAGCCTGAGCATACTCTTGCCCATGTAATTGTAACCCCTCTGTACAGTATTTTCACACACACACACACAAAAAGCCAACCTGAGCAGGAAAGCCTGTGAAACTCTTGGGGTTTTTGTTTGTTTGTATTGTTACTGGGGATCAAACCCAGGATATTGTACTTGCTAGGCAAGTGCTCTGCCTCTCAGCTACATCCCAACCCAAATCTTATCTCCAAAATCCAGACATGCAGCTGTGGTGGTAGAATGCTGGCTTGAGAAAAGAAAAAAAAAGCTCAGGCCCTTAGGGCAATGTCCACATCCTGAGTTTAAGCTTCAGTACTGGCATGTCACACACACACACACACACACACACACACACACACACACACACACACACACACACACACACGCACACACATGCTTTTTAAATGTTCTTATTAAATATATATTTTTTATCGTAAAGATACTATACAGAGGGGTTACAGTTACATGAGTAAGGTAATGAGCACATGTCCTATCGAGCATTGTTACCCCTTCCCCTCTCCCCCCCTTTGTTTTTCTTACCATTCTTTCCCTCCCCACCTCCCCAACTGCCCCCCCTGCCCCCGCCCCCTTCAGAAGTTGTAAAGTTTGTTTTCAACATAGTGTCTTGTACATCTCATTGCTACCATGGATCTCATTGCTACAATGGGTCAACCTGTATCCTTATTTCAGCATTTGCACACATGCTTTAATTGGCCAAATTTATTAACCAATGATGAGCAAAAGCTCTTAGTCTTTTTATCCCTGAGCTTATGGTCACAATAAATCCTACCTCAGAAACTGCTCTCAGACTCTCCTGGAGTGATGGCAACAGCTGAGGATGATTAACCAGGAAATGAAGATTGGTTGAGCACCTACCTACTAAGTACCAGGCCCTGTGTGTTCCAGCCACTGTCCCAACCACGAGAGTTAGCATGACCCTGGGCCCTGTCCTTAACTCTGGTTTCTTCCCTTTCTCTACTCTCTCCCAGGATAGCTCATAACACTGTAGGTCCCTAGAAGCCATCCAAGTCTCCCGGCAACATCGCAGCTCCACATGTGTTTCACACAGCCTTCGCTGTTTGCATGCCTCAAATAAACACTTAGCTCTCGCCCCACTTCCCCCTCCCCAAGTCTTCTCCATTTTTGTTCCACCATCCAACCAACATCAGAATACAAACCTAGGAGTCACCCTGGCATTCTCTTTCTCTCACATTCTACATCCTTTAACACACACACACGCACACACACACACACACACACACACACACACACACGTCATCTTTGTTCTGCCTTACCAAAGGACATCCCAAGATAATTTCACAAGCTCTCATTCATGCCACCTACTTTCAAGGTTCCCATCAACGTTTCCTACTCCAGAAGCTGGCTGGCTAGGTGCCAGCTTCATTTGTGCTCCTCCAAGTCTGTTCCTTACACAGCAGCTAGACTCATACATGCATTCATCAGATCCTGTCAACCTCCAGCTGCAAAGTGGTACCCACGGAACACTAGTGGTTCCTCCCTATGGCATCCTCTACATCTGACACAGACCTGGGACTTTTCTGGCCTCCAGGAATGGGCTCCAGTGGAATACACCTTCCCCCACCCTCCCAGTCCCAGCATGGAAGACAGTGCCTAGTGTAGAGGAGGCTCAGGCACGAAGTGACTTTGCTCGGCCTCTCCATTCTTCTTAATTACAAGCAAGCTAACTTCTCTCTTGGCCTGCAAACCCCCTTTTCCTAGATCCACATGACTGTTCTTTTTTGCAGTTCACCTTTCAACCCAATGTTACACTCTTCAGAGATGTCTTCTGCACCCTCCTCATCCAGTTTAAATGCCTGACACTCCCACAATACACTCTCCTGAGGTGCTTCCACGTTCTAGGATGTTGTATTATTTACTGATGCCTGTTCAGTGTCTGTTCCCTCGATGGTAGGGTACACTGCAGAGAGCAGGAGCCTGGCTGTCTGTGCCACCAGCACCAAGAATACTGTGTGGTCACAGCAGGTATTTCTGAGGACTCTGAAGTGAAGGGGTCCACTCATAGTTGTACGCTCAAGCATTTTGGATTCATCCTACCTTCTCTCTGATTCCATGGCACTTGTGTTTTAATAAAGGGAGAACAAAGAAATAACCTTTAGCTGGGTTCCCACAGTTAGCATCCGTAATCCTAGCTACTCAGGAGGCTGATATTTCAACCCTCAAGGTTTGAAACCAGCCAGAGCAGAAAAGTACACAAGACTCCATCTTCAAAATAACAATCAAAAAGCTGGACTGGAGGCCTGGTTCAAGTGGTATAGTGCCAGCCAACCAAGCAAAGTTGAGAGAGTGTGAGGCCCTCAGTTTAAACCCTCGTCACATACATACATACACACAGACAGACAGACAGACACGCACACACACACACATCACCTTTACCTGTTCCTTGGAAATTTCTTAAGCTCTCTTATATAAATTTTTAGTGTACCTGAGGCCTCATGAGTTCAAAGCGGTGCCTAATGTGGCTATGACCCTTTAAAGGATAAACCTGAGTCCTGATTCAATGACAAGACTCCCTTCAGAAACCATAAAATATGGATTTACATATGTAGGAACAGTTATAAATAAAACTTTATTAGCTCAATCATATTACAAACACTAAAAAAGTTCATATTTAAAAGGAACTCACAGTAGATCCTTTTAGAAAGGAAAAATGTTTTTACACTGAATGATTGTCCCTTAATTTGTCAAGAGTTGTAAATGTGCACAGCTTGCATTTGCTTAAAGCAGGGCACACTTCGCTGATTGTCCTTTGAAAGCGCACTCTGGCTCACCTGAGAGGGAGCGAATCTGTCTACAGAGCAGAACAAATTAGCTGGAAATCACAGACAAATCATTTCTTCTGACAGATGTGTCTGTAAAAATAGCTCCCTTTTCTGGGAGCGAGCAGCAACAGCACAGTATTTTCCTCCATTCATTCCTAAACAGCGACATGTTGTAGAGAATGGGGTTTAGAGCCGAGTTGGCAAACGTGAAAGCCATCACCCAGAAGAAGAGGTTTGGCCAGATGACCAGGTCCTGCTTGAAGCTCTGGATCAAGATGAGGAGAATAGTGATGATGATGGGGCTCCACATGATGAAGAAAGAGACCATGAGCAGGAAGAGGGTGCGGAAGAGCCGGTAGTCCTGCTGTGAAACGCGGACCTGGTGGTCCTCTGAGTACGCCAGGCTCATAGTGAGCCTCTTCCTTGACGCCTTCGTGATCTGCAGGAAACACACACATAATTCAAGTTCAAACTTAGTTTGCAGGTGGAGGTTTTCAAGGTAGGGGCCCAGAAATTGGGGTCTGACATCCCTCTGCTCTAGGATATCTGTCTTTGGAACTTGGTATAGAAGGACTTGCTGCCTCTGAGGCTTGGCATGCTGCCCACATGTAGGATGTGCTGGGGAAATGGGCACCCCACTGGCCACCAAATGGAAGCAAAGAATCACCCACATTGGGTAGGACTTAGAATCGTTTCTGTTTGCTTGACATAAACAAGGGCAGGTGCCATCCTACCAGAAGCTATTTTAGTTAAGCTATACCATGTTATTTGAATTGTTTTCCTAGGGTCTGGAGGAATGGCTCAAGTGATAGAGCACCAGCTGAGTAGGAATTGTTTTTCTGCCGAGTTCCTGCATTGGCCAGGTGTCCTGTTTTGGTTGATTGCTTGGATAAACTTTTAACTCCTTTCAAACTAGCCAGTCATGCAAGACTGTGAACTAAGTTTTGACCAATCAGAACAAAGGACAGCAGCAGGGATAAAACCTGGGTGGACTGTTCACCTCGAACACTTGCTTACTTGGCTTCCTGTCACTAGCATGTCTCCTGCAGAAGTAAAATGGTGCCTTGTTCTTTCTGAGTTACTGTCCTCATTCCTAAGAGACACACCAATATCCTGAGACATCTCCAACAATTGTGAAGAGAGCAGACTAGGGGAAATGAAAAGCCTGAATCAGATAGCCTAGAGGAAGGATATGTGCTTAGAAGCACATTCCTCTCTGTTTTTCTTGTTCCTCCCCTCCCCCTCTGCTAGTATTGGAGCTTGAACTCAGGACCTGGATGGTGAACTAGCTATTTGCTCAAGGCTGACATTTTACTACTTGAGCCACAGCTCCACATCTAGCTTTTTGGTGGTTATTTGGAGATGAATCTCACAGACCTTCCTGCCTGGACTACCTTTGACCCACAGTTCTCAAGATCTCAGCTTTCTGAAGATTATAGGCAAGTACCATGTGAGCAAGTACACACTCAAACACTATGACCTAGAAGGACAGCAAGTGAAAAACATCAGATCTGTTCTCCAGCCTCACCCTTCATTTCTGCTTCCTAGAGGCAAGTGATTTCCAGTGTCACCTTCTGGAAATGGTCCACTTCCACCCCTGAACTATAGCTTGCACCTGTGCTTTGGGCCCAGATGGGACCACTTTGTGCATCCCACTCTGAACCCTGCTTCCCTTTTACTCAGCATCACACCATGGAGCTTGTTCCATGCCAACATAGCTAGAGAAGGCACCCACCCTGGTATATTTAGTTAGCAGTAGCATGTGTGGCCATGCTAGTTTATCCAGGCTCCAACTGATGGTTATTCTAACTTATTTACTCTTGTTTGTTTGAGAATGATTGAAGTGGGAGAATCCATGCTTCTGCTCAACCCCCCTATACATTGAGTTGGAGAGATGGAATACTGGCCAGGCAGAGAAGTGTCAAGACTCCCACTTGAGGCTCTCTTTTACAGGGTCAGGAAGAAATTAGACCTGGCTTTGCCTGTAGGCCTCTGAGTTGTGGGTACTGGAAGAGTCTCCATGTGGGTATATAATGACATTGTACAACAGATCAATAGCACTTCTAGGCGGCAGAAGTTCCTAACTCCTTAGTAGGGCCCACAATTTAACTGAAAGCAGGATAAAGCTTGGCTTCTCTGTCGTCCACGGCTTCTTTACTGAGTCTGTCCCTCCTGCTATCATCTTGAAATCCAGAAAGGACAAGACTGGTGGATAAACATCATGTGTCAGGAACCAAGACTGCTCCCACACAATGACTTTATCATGAGCACATTTCTCCTTTCAGGTGCTCACAGTGACAAGAATCAACAAAGCCTGATCGTTTAATAATTACCTTTTGCCCCAATTCTTCCTCTATTTAATCTTAATGCTCCTTATCTATATGCCCCAAATGATCCTTTTCCTGTGGTGTGCCTATGCCTTGTTCACAAATTCCCTCTCTCTATAGTTCATCACTGGGAGTTTTGGAGTGAGTGGCTAGATCTGCCATGTAGAGCCCCTGAAGTCAGGACTCTGGCCTAGGACTGTCAGTTATAACTGGAGGCTGTTTGCTTAGAGCAGCTGCTCCCAGGTCACCCCAAAATGAAGCAGAGTGTGAGAAGGGGCCACCGATGTCAGCGGGCTGGGGACAGCTTGCGAACGCTTACAGCAGGGCCCGTGACCCCAGCACAGGGAGATCACAGGCCATGACACACAGGAGATGGCTTCTTGTCCTTGAGGGAGGCCAGGAACACTGACACTCCATGCCACTCCTAGCCATGACATAAACGCATCCTATTACAGGGAAGGGAACTCTTTGAATTCATTATAAGAAGATATTATTATTTATTATTATGCCTGCCCAGGGCTTGAACTCAAGGCCTGGGTGCTACTGCTGAGCATTTATGCTCAAGGCTAGTGCTCTACCACTTGAGCCACAGTTCCACTTCTAGGGTTTTTTGCTAGTTTATTAAAGATAGCTCTCAGAGTTTTGCCTGCCCAGGCTGGCTTCCAACCATGATTAATGTTCAGATCACAGTCCCTGAGTAACTAGGATTACAAACATGAGCCACCAGAGCCCAGCTGAGGTTTTAAAATAAAGCAGACACAAACAGTGACTAGAAAGTTCTGGGATCGGATATAAGTATCATCATTTACAGGTGTGCTTTCCTCACAGAGAACAGCTGGTGACCTTTGACATTTACACCCCAGTTGAGAAGCAGTGATTGGTGAAATAAACCTCCTCCTGCTTAACTGGACACACCTCGTGAGCATTTCAGTAAAATGAAGTCTTCTTGTATAGCTGCTAACACTCTGCCCTGATGAGCGAGGCCAGCATTATATCAGAAGGGACAGTGGGTGGTGAAGGCCACCTTGCTTGCATGGGTTTAGAAGGGGGCTCTGGACCTTTCTGTGGGCTTTTTGTTCCCTGATTCTCCTGCCACAACTGCTCTTTGCATTTGTACCATGTGATTTCCTGCTTTGAGGTGGAGCAAATTAATTCCCAGCAAACTGAAGTTACTTGTTGAAAGTCTGGTCATGGATCATCGGTGGTAACAGTCCCCATCTGTGAAAATCCAGCTCAGTGGAGTTGACAATTGGCTCTATCATAAAAGGCTCAAAGCGGGTTGTCGTATGACTCAGCCCTCCCCTTTGCTCCCCTTCTGCATAACCCAGGACATACATACAAACAATCCACCAACTCAGGAACCAGTACCAGAGTTTACCATGCCACGTCCAGGTCTGTGCAGGTGAAAGCTGGTTAACTAAGGTGCCCACGTTGGCTGATAGATCTGAGAGATGTACAGCTGAGCAGGGTGGTAACACAGATAGGCTTTGGGAGATATAGAACTGCCTCTGAGTAAGGGTGTCCCGCTAGGCCAAAGTGTTACAGCCAGTTGTAACAGCAATGTCACCTCTAAGCTGTCGACCTCATCCTGCGAAGAAAAACCATGCCTCCAGAGGTCCCTGGTATGGTGACTTGTAGAATTTTTTGAATGGATGCGGTCCATCAGAGCTCACCTTTACTGAGTACTTACGAGGTGCCCAGCCCTTACTTGTCACTGGTTTCCTTCTCTAGCTTCTTCCTCCCAGCATTCTATTACACAGGTACTTGGGGATGCCTGTTTTAGTGATGCGGAAGCTCCCAAGGAGCTTGCTCAAGAGGTCACAGCTAAGCAATTGCAAAGCTGGGCTTCAGATGTAGCAGCCTGTGCTCTTGGTCTTAATCTGATGTACCTTCTTTTCACTCTCTACAGCCTCTATTAACAGAAATTTTTCTGCCCCCAGCTGTTAACTACAAGCTCTACATCCAGGAACTCCCAGAGACCCTCTGGATTCATCTCATGCTCAGCAGCTTGCAGTCTGTGGTCGCAGGCACCTGCCACAGGGGCTGTATAGCTGATGTCTAAGCAGCATTGCTCTCTCTAAAACCTACCAAACTATGGGCTTTCTGGAGGCTGGAACCTTAATCAGGGCCTCTGTGTTCTCTAAGGCCAGGGCTCTAGCTGGTGCCTGACCATGACTGGGAATGACTTATGTGAAACAAAGTAACTGACTTGCAGCCAGTGCACAAGAGATTTGCTGGGTTGTTTTTTTTTTTTTTTTTTGCTTTTAGCACTCACAGATGCTACTGTTGGTGTAGCTTTTCCATAGGCCTCAAAGTTTGCAGAGAGAGGAGGGAAAATGGGGAATTGTGGCTCCTTCCTTGCTCCTCTTCCCCAATGTCAAAGCTAGTCAACATTGGACCGGATTTCAAGTTCTTGATGTGCTAAACTAACTGCTCTGTTTCCTCTGTTTGAGGATTAACTCTAATCCTCAAAACAAGTCTCTGGGTAAAGACTGGGGTTACCCCCTTTTTGAAACTAAGATGGAAGCTTTGAAGGGCAAGGTAACTTCCTCCATACTCCCAGTCAAGGGGGGGCATGTGTACCCCACACAGAGGAGCTGTTGCTCTTCTTCAACAGGACACCATGTTAGCCAGGAAAGGAGACAGTGCTCCTGGGCGTGAGGTCCACAACCACTGGACATGTGATCAAATGCAAGTGTCCAAATGGGTCTGCATCATGCAACTGGATTCTATGTGACTGATGGGGCCCAGGAATCTGCATTTCCCCTAAACTCTGCAGATAATTTTTTTTTTGGATGGGGGCATGGTATTGGTCATAGGGCTTGAACTCAGGGCTTGGGCACTGTCCCTGAGCATTTTTGCTCAAGACCAGTGCTCTACCTACCATTTTGAGCTACAGTGCCACTTCCATTGTCCTGTGGTTAATTGGAGATAAGAGTCTCACAGACTTTTGAAACTGTCCGGGCTGGCTTTGAACCATGATCCTCAGATTTCAGCCTCTTGAATAGCTAGGATTACAGGCCTGCATCACCAGTGCCCAGCTCTCCACAGGTAATTCCTACTCAAGTATGGGACAATGCTTGGTTTAGAGTTTTCACCCCAAACCTTTCCAAGAGTCTCATTCAAACCTGCATTTTTAAGACTTGCTGGTTTTACAATCATATGAGCTTTGAAGGCTGTGGGGGAAACTTCTTCCCATCTCATAGACTCTGCTGTGCCTCTCCTGCAGACCCTAATTGCCAGAGGTGAAAGAGTCCTACTAACAGAGGCTGGGCCTCTGGGGGCTGAGGCTCCTTTGGAGAGGCTGTTTGGCCAATCAGCAATTTCCCAATTGGAATCTCTAGCCAAGAGAATCCCTTTTCCCTGAAGGTCAACCTCTCTGCCATTGTCCCCCCAGCCTGGAGATGAGGCCTCCAGCATGGGAAACAGGCTTCTTGTTCATTAACCCCTTGCTCATTTGAAACAGATTTTTGTCTCTCACTTAAGCTCTGAGATAGGCTGGGAATTTCCTACTGCAAGGCATAGACTCATTGGTTTGCTCCAGACAAATTTATTGAGCTTCTAGTATGTGCTGAGCACACTGAGCCCCACCCACCCTCTCTTCCATCTCCCTGTATGTGGACAATGGGAGGGGCAACAATAAACACACAGTTACCAAGGATAGATGTATATCCTAGCCCCTCCTGGCAATAATTGCTGGATGATCTTGTAAAATGAGCCCAAACAGCCACCCTGTGACAGCCTGCTCAAAGGCATTAAGGAGTGGCTGGGAAGCTATTATTCCTTTGGGAAAACTGTCATTGGAAAAAAATTCCTGAAAATGTATGGTGGATCTGAGTCATTAGGAAAAGAGGAAGCAGGGAAGGCAGAGGTCAAATATGGCCACTGTCCTGAACCCAGGAAGCAACTCCTAGAGGTGATTGACAGAGGAACAGCCAAGGTAATGTGATGTCCTTGCCCAGGTTAGAAGAGTATCCAAGGTCAGCCGGGCGCTGGTGGCTCACGCCTGTAATCCTAGCTACTCAGGAGGCTGAGATCTGAGGATCGCGGTTCAAAGCCAGCCCGGGCAGGAGAGACCGTGAGACTCCTATCTCCAATAAACCACCAGAAAACCGGAAGTGGCGCTGTAGCTCAAGTGGTAGAGCGCTCGCCTTGAGCTGAAGAGCTGAGGGACAGCGCCCAGGCCCAGAGTTCAAGCCCCACGGCCGACAAAAAAAAAAAAAAAAAAAAAAAAAGAAGAGTATCCAAGGTCAAGGCAGGGGTTCTCAAAGGTGGCTCCATGGAACACTAGTCCAGAGGAGAGATGCTCTATAAGGAAAAGAGAGCTCTTTAGTCAGGCTTCACAACGCTGTTTGGATTATTCCTGCACTGGAGATTCCCAAAGTGTATTAGCATATTCAGCAAAGAATCCCACCTAACTTGGATTATATCCGTGTTTTCCAAGTGCATTGACCGCTAATCTTCTAGCACTAATGTCCAATAGAGCTCTAGAGAATGGTCTAAGAACATTTGAGGCAAGAAAAGAACTGGGTAGTGTAAGAGGGTTCCTTCTCCAGCCCAGAGATGGATCCTGGGTTAGAGGCAATGGAGGCAGCGAGCAGGCAGGACTGCTGAGGAAGGGTGGCAGGGGCTCTGAGTCCTGTGACTTGGACAGCAAGAGCCCGTGCACCAAAGCGGGTTTGGTGTCTGAGTTGTGGACATGTTGAGGAGAGGAGATGCACATGCTGAGACCCACCCTGCCACTTCACCTGCCAGCCCACCTGGGCCCAGGTACCAAGTAAGGACAAATGTCACTGCTCTCCTGAGAACTGGGCAATAGTTTTGCTTGTGCGGTAGAAATGGATTTTTTTTCAAAACTCTTCTATTTTTTTTATTAACCTTGCGATTGTCAAGCATCATATCCGCATTTTCCTTTTACTGTGTAAACACAATCCATGGAGGCATAGTGGCTTCAATGGGCCCCAAGGTCACTAGGGAGGAGAACTTTGTCTAGAACCCTAGTTTTAGAACTATGTCCAGCAATTTCCCCCCTGCCCCAGACTGGAAGCCCTGGAGGCCTTCTCTGTGGGCTCCAAGCTTGCACCTCGCTGGTTCAACAAATCTTTATTGAAGTCCCACAGCGAACCAGCCAGGCTGTGCGGGAGGAGGAAAGGATAAGGTGCATGTGAAAAGGGTGGATGCCAGTCTCCTTTTGGCCTCTAAGGAGCTCAGAAGCGGATCCTGAGTAGATACCAATACTGGGACTTGAAAGGACTTAGGCTTTTTGCTCAAGGCTGGTGCACTACTACCTGAGCCACAGCTCAACTACCAGCTGGCTAATCGGATATAAGAGTCTCATGGACTTTCTTACCCAGGCTGGCCCCAAACCATGATCCTCAGATCTCAGCCTCCTAAGAAGCTAGGGTTATAGGAGTGAGCTACTGTTGCCTGGCTGCTCCAGTGTTTCTTGCTTTAGACAGAAGTAGCCTTCTCTCCCTCTCCTTCTTTTGTGTCAGAGTTCCTTTTAGACAGAGAATGTAATTTGCAAACTCTTGACCTACCTTCAGTCCACCAGCACTTCAGACAGAACATGAAAGAATAGGGACTAGGGACTCTGAGGCCTGACGACTTGGGTTTTAATCCTCAGGTTGGCATGTATAAGCTCTGTGATCTTGGATAAACTGCATGACCTGTCTGTGCCTGGGTTTGTCATCTGTAATTCCTCTAAGGATGAGATGATACATGAGCACTACATAAACATTCGTTAAATAAAAATTTAAATGTTCATGGTACATTTCTTCTTACTGTTCCCTCATTTCTTTCTACATAACTTACTGGCAATAAGCCTTTGTAACATTAAAATTTGCCAGGCCTCCCACTGCAAACACTTCCCAGGCCTTCACTCCGAACCTTGATTGTCTTAGTCAACCCTAAGGCTATTTCATTTTATTTTTTTAGGGGTCATAAATCATCTGATAAGGAAGATTCTACTTAATAACCTGAGAGGTCATCTCCCACAGGCCTACCAGACCTAGGCAGAGGTGTGCCTTTGGGTTGTGAACATCTAAGAAAGTAACAGATCCCTAGCCATAAAAGTGACAGGTAGCCAGGCACTGGTGCCTTACACTTGCAATCCTAGCTACTCAGGAGGCTGATATCTGAGGTTAGTAGTTCAAAGCCAGTCCGGTCAGGAAAATCTGTAAGACTCTTATATCCACTAAACTACCAAAAAAAAAAAAAAAAGCTAGAAGTGGCGCTGTGGCTCAAGTGGTAGGGCACTAGCCTTGAGCAAATGAAGGTCAGGGACCGCGCTTAGGCCTCAACTTCAAGCCCCAGGGCCTGAGCCAAAAAAAAAAAGTGACAAGAGGCAACGAGTCCTTACTACTTCAATACATCTATTTACCAAATGACCCAGGGGTGAGCTGCTATAACACCAAGATTCAACCACTGCCCTACTCCAAAAGATATAGGCCATTGAGGTAAGCTGTCTATAGCAGGCATAAATACCTGTGTTGCTTGACAGCACCTTCCATGCAAATGATTGTCTCAGCAGGTGGGAAGCAGAGGGTACCTGTCTCCTTTGCATCCCTGCTAGCACGTGTGTGTTGTTTCTTGTGCCCTACACTCTTGAAACGGACATTCTCAGGGATCCCAGGGAGAGGAGGGCTGTCTAGACAGCTTTTCTTTTTCTCCATCTGGGAACTGCTTTTCTGGGTGAGTTCAGTTTGTGAACTGAACACGTAAGCTGGGTGTGTTTTTCTATTCCTATAGGGTGCTCCCATAAAAGTCTTCAGAAGTACACATTCTATACCCTGATGTTTTTATAAGGAAAAAGGACACAAGCTAATAGCCCATAAAATGATTATATCATGTCTGTGATCTTGGATGCTTCATTAAATACACACTGTATGTGTTAGATATGTATAAATTTGTGAGAAAAACGACTGACAAAAGGTAACTTCTGACTCGGAAGTTCTAAGATTCTACCGGCAATGCCCCAAATACAGCCACAGCCACAGCCGCAGCCTTTCAACCGAACATACCTGTAAGATCTTGGAGTAACTGATCACAATGACCAGTCCTGGCACCAGGAAGTTCAAAGTAACAAAAGATACATCCCACGAAATTTCGCCAGCGAGGTTGGGCCAAGACAGTGTGCAAATCGGGATTTCCTAGTTATAAAGGGGAAAAGAACATCACTTAAATGCCAGGTGCTTCTTTGGCCTTTAGCTCAGTCCTCATTGGTGGGTTACCTGATCCCATTACATAACTAGTGTGAAAGGAAATCCCCAAATCTTTCTGCCCAACTCCACCAGAACTCATTACCTAAGCCTTGCCTCTGACCTCAAAACACCCGCCATTTTTGTTACCATTCTTCAGGGAGGAAACTGAGTCTCAGTGTCACAGACTGGGAAAACTAGAGGTCATTCGCAGGTTTGTGTGTCTTCCCCCTTCCCTTGGCTGGAAGGCAGACAGCATCCAAGCCTTCTCTTCCAAACCTACTGTTTAAAAACAATGAAAGGATTCACCTGAAAAAGCCTACCTAGACTGGACATAGAGCTACACCCAAGCATGGGGAGACACATTCAAGGCTCCCACACATCACATCGTGCTAAAAGGCCTAGTTTGGGGAACTAAGAGTTCATGCAGTAGATGCTCTTTATTCTACCCAGTTTTCAAAGGAAACACCAGCGTGTGATACCCACTGGACATTTACTGTGCCCATACATTTTCTCACATAATGCTCCCAACTTTACTGAATGCACGTTATTCTTCCCACTTCACAGAAGAGGAAACTATAGCTTAGAAATATCCTGAGATGGGGCTGGGAAGGTGGCTCAGTGGTAGAGTGCTTGCCTTACATGCATGAGGCCCTGGATTCGATTCCTCAGCACCACATAAACAGAAAAGGCTGTGGCTCAAGTGGTAGAGTGATAGCCTTGAGCTGAGAAGCTGAGGGACAGTGCCCAGGCCCAGAGTTCAAGCCCCACGACCAACAAAAAGAAAAAGAAAAGGAAATAAAGAAAGAGAGAGAGAGAAAGAAATATCCTGAGACAACAGTCAGAAATGCTCAAGGTATGTTGTTTTTAATGATGATATCCCCCCCTCACAAAAAAAAGTTTCAAGATCTCAAGAACCTATGAAGAAAACTTCCAAAGACAAGAGAATTTGGGAAGAAATGTTTTTACTGCCTTGTAAAGGCAGTTGGAATAATTGTTTCCTTTTCCTGTTTTTGTCTTATTAAAAAATGGTTCCTCACAGAAGGGCACAATGCCTATGTGCATCTGATCAATAATATTTATTGAATAATATTTATTGAAATGAACTTCAAGAAGCGAAAAAAAGAGATTTTTCTTTTTTGCAAAATACGAATAAAATAAAAATAACCACTGGGCACTGGTGGCTCACACCTGTAATCCTAGCTGATGATCTGAGGATCAAGGTTCAAAGCCAGCCTGGGCAGAAAGTCCCCATGAGACTCGTCCCCCATTAACCATTTAAAAACCAGTAGTAGAGCTGTGGCTCAAAGTGGTAGAGTGCTAGCCTTCAGCAAAAGAGCTCAGGGACAGCTCCCAAGCCCTGAGTTTAAGCCCTATGACAGATATATATATAGATATAGATATAGATATATAGATATATATAGATATATATATTTCTCCACTAAAAATGTTCCTCCACCCTCACCTTCCACAGAGAAGGCTTAGTAGATCCTTCTACATTTGGGTGACTAGAAAGAAACTTGTGTTTCTTGTGTTTCTTGCACTAAGACTTCTGCCCACCCCCCAGCCCCTCATCCTGCACATTACATTGGTGACAATAGAGGGTAGAAACGCTGACACACTAATTGGAAGAGAGGGATTCTAGCCCTAAACGTGGTGACTTAGTCTCTATGGAAAAATCCTAAAACCTCTCACACCCCAATTCTTAAAGCCTTCTGAACCAGAATTACCACCTCGAACATCTCCATGTTTCTACCATTTTGTGGAAAAATGAGTAGTGACAGAATAAGGTATTCTTCCTCCATTAGGGGCAAAGATCAGGTCCCTATACCATAATAAGCCTGGTGAGAAAATCAACCTAATGTAGACAAATAAGCAGAGCCAGGGGTTATGAAGGAGGAGATCTGCAGTAGGCATGCCTAACAACAAGAACCATTACAAAGATCTGGCCACAATTTGACAACCTCGGGCAAAGGTCATCACACCCTGACACACAAAAGAAACTCAGCCCAGAGCTGCCTGTCCAACAGCTGACTGGCACCACCCTTCTTATGGTACCAGCAGCCAAGGGTGATGCTTTCAGAAGTACTTGTAGAATTCTATTCACTTTGCCCTTAAAAACATCCCCTTTGGATATGCACAGAGATAACTGTGAAGCCTGCATGTTTGTTGCTGTGTCCATTCCCAACCAATTCATGATCTTTGAGAATCTCCATCTGTTGCCTAGGCTGTACCTGTATGATCCTAGTATGTTGAGAACACGCATGTATGTGTGAATGAATATGTTCTATTGTGTGTATATATGTATGAATATTGTATATATTTGTATGTTATACAGTATTATATTTTATGAATGAATATCATACATAGCATATACATTTGTATGTATGAATATAATATATACACATTTCTGCATGTAGATACATTCAGCTTTTTCTGCGTATGTGGTGCTGAGGAATCGAACCCAAGGCCTCATACATACAAGGCAAGCACTCTACCACTGAGCCACCTTCCCAGCCCCATGTAGATACATCCATAGAAAAAGGCTAAAAGGTACATTCCAGAAAGCCAATAGTGTCTGCTTCTAGGTGGGACCCTTACATTATTTTTATTTAGCTTGAGTTTTCTTTTCTTTTTCAAAACATTTAGCAGAATCAACTTTAATGAAACTATCTTCAAACAAAGGATTTAAGAGAGTTGAGGCAAGGCAGGGTGTTTTACTATACAGAACAGAAAAACAATTCAGCAAGCACTGGTTTCTTAATTCTGTCCACTACAGGGGGTATAAATATCATATCTTCTGGATTCTAGCCAGTCAGCTTTATTTTGAAAATGCATCAATTTATTTCCCCAATAATGCAGCCACACATCATAGACCTGACACAGGCCAGTCACATGATTTCTTCAGCAACTTTCAAGGTTTCCTGGAGTTTACAGCCAGAAGAGTCCTAATGTTTCAAATATTAAAACTTTCTCCACAGCCACAAGTTCCTTTGATGTTTAGGTTATTGAAGACAAACTCCCTGGATAACTTGTCTTCAACATAGTCCATTTCTGTTCCTAAAAGTGTTAGTTGTGCTTTTTTCTTTTCGATGAATACTCTGACTCCTTATACACAGTATATTCACATGTGTATTTGTGGGAGGGTGGAGGGAGGGCACAGAATCATCTTGAACAACCTCTTCATCAGAATCTCCTCTTGTCTTTGTATATTCTAGAGTATAAGAAAGGCCATTACAGCCCCTGGTTCGGACACCTACTTTTACACCTACACGTTCAGGCTTATCTTTAAGAAGCTGTTTTATCTTGCTTACTGCTGAAAGGTGTCAGAGTGATGGTGGCTGAGTGGGCTGCAGCTTCCTCTTGCTCACAGCACGAACAGTAGTCAAGACTAATGAGACATCTTCAGCGTCTGGCGGTCCCGGTGTCCCAGCACCTCAGGCCGAGCTCAGACCCTGCATGCTCTCTCCATGGACACAGCAGGTGCAGTCTAGCTTGAGTTATCTCAATTCTTTTTTTTTTTAATAGAAAAGAAAGTGGAGGGTGACGTGTGATGTCTCACTTCTGTGATCCAGCTTTTGGGAAGGGAAATACAAGGGCACTGAGATCCCAGGCCAATGCAGTCAAAAAGTTATCAAGATCCCTATCTCAACCCAATAAGCTAGATGTGGGGACAAATACCTATAATACCAGCTACCCTGGACATTGTAGGTAAAAAGGTTTGTGGTCTCAGGCTGACTCCAGGCAGAAATGCAAACAAACAGCCCTTTCTGAAAAATAGCTAAAGCCAAAGAAGGCTGTGGATATCACTCAAGTAGTAGAGCACCTGCCTAGCAAGGATGAAGCCCTGAGTTCAGATCCTAGTACCACTTTAAAAATTAGACAGAGAAAAGAAAAGGGGATAAAATGTTTTCTTTTAGGAAAAATGGCGACCCCAGATCACATGAGAGTTCTTACTGGTCTCCCCCTCCCACATGCCCACCTCTCTCCCCAGGTGAGCCCAAACTCCCCAAAGGGCATCATGGCTCTGCTAGGCCTTATAGCCTGCCTAGCAACATCCCTCACCACTATCCCCCCTTTCTCTACCCCCAAGCTGGGTGCAGGGCTTTCTTCTGGGCAAAGAATACTGCCACTGGCCACTTCCTCTGGCCCTCCAGTCCCCCAGACTCTTGCTTCCCTTACTTCCTGTCCTTTACACACCCCCTGGGCACACAGTCTTTGAAGACACCCATAGGAGCCCCTTCCACATAGCGTGACACATCCAGACACCTCCCACATCCCTCCACTCTAGTGCTGCTAAGGGCAGGGAGGAAGTGTGTTTTATTGAGTACTGCACCCCTGCAGCTAGCAGATGCCTGGCATGTATTCAGCTCTCTCACAGGGAAGTGCCCACTGAAGGGGTTTTCTAGATTCTCTGCTGGATGGGAGACATTGGTCCCCCAGACTAGGCTCTGCGCAAGTGCAGACCCTGGCCCACATTGGCTGAATGATTTATAAATGCGACATGCGACTTCTTCTTCTTCCTTTTCTTGTTTTTTGTTTTTTGTTTTTTTGGTCAGTTGTGGGGCTTGAACTCTGGGCCTGGTGTTGTCCCTGAGGTTTGTGGTCTCAGGCTGACTCCAGGGAAAAATGCAAATAAACAAACAACTCTCAAGGCGAGCACTCTACCACTTGAGCCACAGCACCACTTCCAGTTTTCTGGTGGTTTATTGTAGTTAAGAGTCTCATGGACTTTCTTCCGTGGGCTGGCTTTGAACTGCAATCTTCAGATCTCAGCCTCCTGAGTAACTAGGATTACAAGTGTGAGCCACCAGCGCCTCGTTTACCTGCTGCTTCTTTAAGGATTTTTTGAGCCTTGAGAGCCTCCTCTTCCCTGCCCACACCAGCCCTAGGGAGCAGCTCATTCACCCTGACCCACTCTTCAGACCAAATGGAAGACAGCAAGGTTGTCTTAAGGATGGGGGATTCTCTTTCTCTTTTTCTCTGGATATCTGCACTTTTCTCACCCAGCAGAAAAGAAAGAAATGATCCATACAAGAGATGGACTGACTTGTTTGCACTTGAAAAGTATTCTCTTGGGGCTGGAGGCATGGCTCAAGTGGTAGAGCACCAGCCTACGAACAAGAGACTGAGGCCTTAAATTCAAGCGTAGTCTTGGAAAACAAGAAAAGGGCCAGCCAGCGGTGCCTCTCTCCTTCACCCACAAGCAGTAGCGACACCTTAACAATGTTGGCCTGGTAGGAAATGGAGAAGTGAAAGAACGGAGGGGACCAAGCACCCTAAAGAAATATGACATCAGTAAAGTAGACAGAGCCAGATTACCTTCTGGAACCATCCTTTGCCTGCCGTGACTTTGGTCATTTCCTTGTTCAGAGAATAAACATGAGAACATCCATTTGTGGCACTGCTAAGCTACAGACCGTACTGGACTATGGAATTGTGGGACCATCCCTGTCCTCAATAAATACACTTTCTGAGCTGCACTGAAGTGGCTTTGGCAGGGTGACAGGAAGGGGTGCTCAGTAAATGTTTGTAGAATGAATAGACAGCACATTCTGGCTGAGGTGGACACCTCACCCGGCAGTGTGAGTTCCCTCCTGGTCAGGGCCACGGCACACACAGGCAGGCATCTCGTTAGAAGAGGCTGACAAACTGAGCAAAGAAGAAGTTAACCAATTAAATAAGCCAATATCCTATAATGAGATACAGGAAGCTATCAAAAGTCTTCCAACAAAAAAAAGCCCAGGACCAGATGGATTCACAGCAGAATTCTATAAGACCTTTAAACAAGAACTAATACCCATACTCCTCAAGCTCTTCAGAGAAACAGAGAAGGAAGGAGCTATCCCAAACTCATTCTACGAAGCCAATATCACACTCATCCCCAAACCAGGCAAAGACCCAACCAAAAAGGAGAATTACAGGCCAATCTCCTTGATGAACACAGATGCAAAGATCCTTAACAAGATTCTAGCTAACAGAATCCAGAAACACATAAAAAAAATAATTCACTATGACCAAGTAGGCTTCATCCCAGAGACACAGGGATGGTTTAACATACATAAGTCAATAAATGTAATCCAACATATCAACAGAGCCAAGGTCAAGAATCACATGATTATCGCTACAGATGCAGAAAAGGCCTTTGACAAAATTCAACATTCATTCATGCTAAAAGCTCTGGAGAAAATAGGAATAGAAGGAACATTTCTAAAAACAATAAAAGCCATTTATGACAGACCAATAGCCAATATTATACTTAATGGGGAAAAGCTACAACCAATTCTCCTAAAATCAGGAGCTAGGCAAGGATGCCCACTGTCTCCACTCCTCTTCAATATAGTCCTAGAACCCTTAGCCAGGGCAATAAGGCAAGAAAAAGACATTAAAGGGATCCGCATAGGGAAAGAAGAAGTTAAACTATCCCTTTTTGCAGACGACATGATACTATACCTCCACGATCCCAAAAACTCCATCCCCAAACTCTTAGAAATCATAAATCACTTCGGCAAAATAGCAGGATACAAAATAAACCCACAAAAATCAGTTGCCTTCCTATACACTGATAATGTACAGGAAGAGAGGGAAATAAAGGGAGCAACCCCATTCACAATAACCTCCCAAAAAATAAAATATTTAGGAATTAACCTAACCAAAGATGTAAAAGAACTATTTAATGAGAACTATAAAAAGTTAAAGAAAGAAATTGCAAAAGACACTAGGAAATGGAAAGACCTCCCATGCTCCTGGATAGGCCGACTTAATATAGTAAAGATGGTAATACTTCCAAAACTAATATACAAATTCAACGCAATTCCTATTAAAATCCCAATGACGTACATCTCTGAAATACAGAAAACAGTCCAAAAATTCATATGGAACAACAAAAGACCTAGAATAGCCAAAACAATTCTAGGGGATAAAGACAATATGGGAGGGCTATCCATGCCGAACTTCAAACTCTACTACAGAGCTATAATAACAAAGACAGCATGGTACTGGCACAAAAACAGACCCGAAGACCAATAGAACAGAATAGAAGATCCAGAAATAAATCCACAGGCCTACAGCCAGCTGATATTCGACAAAGGAGCCAAAGACATACAATGGAAGAAACACAGCCTCTTCAACCGCTGGTGCTGGGAAAACTGGGCAGCCACATGCAGAAAACTAAAAGTGGACCCCAGCCTATCACCATGCACCAACATCAACTCAAAATGGATTAAAGACCTTAACATTAAACCTGAATCTCTGAAGCTACTGCAGGTCAGAGTAGGAGAGACACTTGAACTAATAGGCACAGGAAGGAACTTCCTGAACAGAGTCCCAGGGTCACAACAAATTGGAGAGAGACTCGACAAATGGGACTACCTTAAAATAAAAAGCTTCTGCACAGATAAAGCTATCGCAACCAAGCTAGAAAGACAACCAACTAATTGGGAAAAAATATTTACCAGCAATATATCAGACAAGGGGTTAACATCCTGTATATACAGGGAACTCAAGAAACTAATCCCTCCCAAACCCAACAAACCAATTACTAAATGGGCAAGGGAACTAAAGAGGGACTTCTCAAATGAAGAAATAAAAATGGCAAAGAAACACATGAGGAAATGTTCATCATCCCTGGTGGTGAAGGAAATGCAAATAAAGACAACCCTGAGATACCACCTTACCCCAGTCAGAATGTCCCACATCCACAAATCAGCCAACGACAAATGCTGGAGGGGATGTGGAGAACGAGGAACGCTATTACACTGCTGGTGGGAATGTACACTCATACAACCACTTTGGAAAGCAGTCTGGAGGGTCCTTAGAAAGCTAAAGATTGACCTCCCTTACGACCCAGTCATACCACTTCTAGGCATCTACCCTGAACAACAGGAACCAATATACAAGGACACGTGCACCTCCATGTTTATTGCAGCACTGTTCGCAATAGCTAGGATATGGAAACAACCTAGATGCCCCACCACAGATGAATGGATCCAAAAATTGTGGTATCTATACACAATGGAATATTATGCAGCCATTAGAAATGACAAAATAATGGCATTTGCAGGGAAATGGATGGAGCTAGAAGGAATCATGTTGAGCGAGGTAAGCCAAGAACGAAGAGACAAACAGTACATGGTCTCCCTGATAAGTGGATGATGAATCCAAAATGTTAGGTGATATGACAAAACTAACAGGACTTAAGAAACAAAGAACTCCCACTCATCTGGTTGAACCACTACTAAATATCCCCATGCTGCTGATCACATATATGGTATATAACATATGAGCACCGTTATATATTACAGACTGTGATAGACAATTTGCTCCAGGAAAGTTAGAATGAACTTGTGACTTTAAATGAGCATCATTATTCCACAATACTGTGAATTTCCGGAAATTAAGTAATCACTTAATCACAATCAAAAAAAAAAAAAAAAGAACCTTGGGGAAGGGAGGGAGGCAGGGGATGGTAGGGGGAAAACAATGGAGGGGGTAACAATGTTCAAGAGGAAGTGGAAGTGTACTCATTGCCTCACTCATGTAACTGTAACCCTCTGTATAGTATCTTTACAATAAAAAAAATTAAAAAACAAAAAAAGAAAAAAAAAAAAAAAAAAAAAGAAGAGGCTGAGCTGACCCGGCTGAGATGTCAGCATTGCTAAAACATGTCAACTCTCTTAAAACAGCAGCTCGTTCTTTTACAGTCAGCAGAAGAATCAACAGCTTGAAGAATGTTTAAAAGGTGTATACCCACGATAAGGAAACTAATAATAGCTAGCAATTCCTGAGCTCATAAGCACGGCTTACATGCCAGGCGCTGGCCCGTTACTGAGCCTGAGTCTCAATAGCATTCCTAGATGGCAGATGTTCTCATGTTTAGTTTGCAAATAAGAAAAGTCAGGTGCTGAGAGTACGTCCAGCTTGTCCTCTGCCACTCAAATTCCTGAGTGGTCCAGAGACGGGATTCAAAACCACAACCTTTGACTCCAAAGCCTACACTCGAAATGCCACACGATCACAGTAAGGTCTGGAAATCTGGTCACCCAGATGGGCAGTCATCCTCCTGTTCCTGTGTTACAGGGATCTCAGCAGAAAGCCCTATGGGGCGCTGCTCCCCTGGCCTGTGCTACTTTCAGAGGGGACTGCGCGTGCTGGGGGTGAGTTGAGTCCCTTAACACTTGGGTTGGGGAGGAAACTGTCACCCATCCAAGACATCCCTATTTGGTATCCTGGTGAGATAAGACAGGCAGGGTCTTCCAGCAGCAAACTGTTAATCTGAGGAAACAAGGCTTTGCTCATTTTCAGTGTGAGCCTCACCTGGCTCTGGACCAGCTCCTTCTCTGTCTCTTTTCTTTTTAAGTGGACATACACTCTTCCCCACTTTTCCTGCCTCTCATTCTGTCAACCTTGCTTCTTCAGCTGCTAAGCTAACAACGCACATCACCTCTCAGGTAACACCTTTGAGGAAATTTAGAGTTTGTTGGCTTCCCTGGCAAGAACATAGAAAACATAAACTATAGCAATCCCCTTTCCTCTCAAGAGGGACCCACTCCAATAACTCTCCAGTAGTTGCTTGAAACCATAATGTGCTGTGTACATAGTGTATGTGTGTGTATAGTTAATAGATGTATGTATATAGATAGATATGTATTATATACATGTATACATGAAGGGTTCCATTCTTGAGGCAGTGACCATTTGTTGGCTTGTTTAGCAGAGCAACTCGTGGTGGTAATCCAAACACCTGGTCGTGTGCCTTTATAAGCCCTGCAAATCCTTAGCTCGGGGCTCTCCTCCTAGGCTCCGCTGTGTCGGAGTGTAGGACGAGGCCCGAGCTGCAGCCCGTCTAAATAAAACCTTGCGTTTGCACTTCAGAATGTCTTACTCTCGGTGGTCTTCTTGGTGGGGGTCCTGCAACTTGGATACAACATATTAGTGGGGACTCATCTGGGATACCCCAAGAGACCCCCAAGACCTCAGACTCCGAAGGTAAGAAAACAGCGCTGTCAATTCATCTTTGTTAATTTGTCTTGTCCTGTCGTTTGTCTGTCTGTACTTTCGTTCTCCTTTGTGAGGACGGCCGCTTCGATTTGTATTGTGTAAAGGGTTATTGAAGCGGACGCGCTTGCACGACAACCGTGGAGGAACTGGGAGACGTCCCAGATCCTGAGGGGGGGGGTCCTTGGGACCCCGCCGTGAGAATTGTGGGGTGGGGGTCCTTGGAACCCCACCGTGAGAATTGTGGGGTGTGGGGCGGTTTGGTGTTGGGCCGGAACTGACCAAGAGGGCCTCCTAACTGTGGCCCAACTCACCCACTGTGGGGCGTGGGGCGGTGTGGGAGCCCCCCCCCCCTCGTGACAGGAGTCAGCAGACCAATTCGGGAGATCTCCACTTGGTAACTGTCAGGCCTGCGTGTGTTTTGTTTGTACTGTTTGTTGTTTTTTGGACTGCACGACTGACGGGACTGGAAACCACAGGCAACACTCCATCTAGCCCCCTAGACTTACAAAAAGAAACTAAGAAAGGGGAAAGAAATTGTACCCCCCCCCGGTTTTTCAGGAAGATAACTTAGAAGAAGAAATGTCTCCCCCCCCCCCATACTCCCCTTCCCAGGTGCCTTCTGCAGAGCCTGAGAATGATCAAGAGGAAGAGGGAGCTACAGAACCAGCAGCACCTGCCCTTAAAGTTTCTGAGGGACCAGTCACCTGACGCCGCCTTGGGATCAGCCCCCCTTCTAGTGCAGCTGTTTTTCCCTTACGCGCCATAGGTCCTGTGGATGGGGATGGTCAACAGCAACTCCAATATTGGCCATTTTCTACCAGTGATCTATACAATTGGCACACCCAAAATGCTCCCTTTGCTGAGAAACCCCAGGATTTAATTCATTTGCTTGAAACTATTCTCTTACTCATCAGCCCCCTTGGGATGATTGCAGTCAGCTTTTACAGGTCCTTTTTACCACCGAAGAGAGAGACCATATCCGAGAGGCAGCCCGGAAACATATCCCTAGCCCCACAGGAGCGCCCATCATGGATCCTGCCCTAATTGCTGCCTATTTTCCTGAGATCCGACCAACATGGGACTACAATACGCTTGAAGGTAGGGAGCGACTCCTCGTCTATCGCCAGGCTCTGTTGGCAGGTCTCAAGGCGGTGGCTCGCCGACCTACTAATATGGCCAAGGTTTATGATGTAAGACAGGGAGGAAGTGAAAGTCCGCCAGCATATCTTGAGCGGCTCATAGAAGCTTTTAGTCAATATACCCCGTATGATCTTGAGATCCAGGAGTCAGCTCAAATGATTGTTTGCCTATATAAATTAAGCTGCACCAGACATAAAGCGCGAGTTGCAGGCTCTAGACAGACTTGGTGAAAAGTCTATTAGGGATCTAGTAGCCACGGCAGAAAAGGTCTACAATAAGAGAGAGATGGAAGAGCAAAGACAGGAAAGGAAGGACAGAGAACGTGAAATTGAGTGTGAAAAAAGAGACCAGGCCAAGGAAAAGAGTTTGGCTAGAATTCTAGAGCAACAACAGGTACAACATAAGAAGGACCTCAGGGAAATCTTGACTTTCGTGCAAACCGGAAGGTTTAATCAGTCGTCCTCTCCAAGTAAGGAACAGAAACCTAGACCCTGATCGCAAGTGGGAAAATCAGTGTTTCTATTGCAGAGAGGAGGGGCATTGGGTCAAGAATTGCCCAAAGGTAGCCAAGAGAGAAGAGAGAGAACTAAAGGCAAGATCAAGAGTGTTGTCAGCCTTAGAATTGGCTGAGGACAGTGACTGAGGGAGTCGGGGCTCAGACCCCCTCCCTGAGCCTAGGGTAACTTTGAAAGTGGAGGGGAATCCAGTCACATTCATGGTAGACACTAGAGCAGAAAACTCAGTATTACTAGCCCCTAGAGGGCCGATGTCCACTAAAACACCATGGGTGCAAGGTGCAACTGGATATAAATGGACTACCCAAAGAACAGTGGACTTGGGAGTGGGCCAGGTAACCCACTCATTTTTAGTGATCCCTGACTGCCCCTATCCATTGCTTGGGCGTGATCTCTTAACAAAAATGCAAGCTCAGATACAATTCACAAATAGTGGGACTTCTGTGATGGACTCCGGGGAAAAGCCCGTTAGTATATTGCTAACCAGTAGATTAGAAGAAGAATATAGGCTATACCAACATTTTAAGCCTGATCCTCCGGAAGATGAGTGGCTACAGGTGTTTCCCCAAGTATGGGCAGAAACTGGAGGAATGGGACCCGCAAAACACCGGCCTTCAGTCTTTGTGGAACTCAAAGCTGGGGCCGACCCAGCAAAAGTTTGCCAGTACCCTATGTCACTAGAAGCAAAGAAGGGGAGCACCCCCCATATTAGAAAATTGCTAGATCTAGGAGTCTTAAAGCCTATCCATTCAGCCTGGAACATCCCGATATTGACTGTCAAAAAGCCAAACTCAAATGATTATAGACCAGTGCAAGACTTGAGAGAGGTCAACAAGAGAGTAATGGACGTTCACCCAACAGTTCCTAACCCGTACACCCTGTTGAGCTCTCTGCCACCGAGCCATGTGTGGTATACTGTATTGGATCTGAAAGATGCTTTTTTTAGCCTACCCTTAGCCCCACAGAGCCAAAGCTACTTCGCATTTACTTGGTATGATCCCGAAATTGGGATAAGCGGTCAATTGACCTGGACCAGGCTGCCTCAAGGATTTAAGAACTCACCTACCATCTTCAATGAGGCACTACATGAGGACCTGAGTGAGTATAAGTTTATTGCAATATGTGGATGACTTGTTGATAGCCATTCCAGACCAAAATAGCTGCTTAAAGGGAACAGCTAGGTTCTTAAAGACTCTTGGCTGGGCTATAGAGCCTTTGCTAAAAAGGCACAAACTTGGCCGATCAGGCAGCTAAGGAGGCGGCCCTCCAGCCCAGAGCGGAAGTACTGACTCTAGTAGTCCCAGGGCCACGAGCTTTGCCTCCTGAGCCTCAGTACCCCCAAGAAGACTTGGAGTGGATAAAGAAAATTGCCATGGCCTATAAACCCCCAGACAGAGAAGACAAAGACTGGTGGAAAACTGGTGAGGGGAAACTTATCTTGCCACAAAGATTGGGCAAGGGGATTCTTAAGAGAATCCACCGGGTCTCTCACATGGGAACCCGAAGAATGCAGGACTTGCTCTGGCACTCAGAAGTAAAAATTAGGCAAGGAAATCAACTCATGGAGGACATTGTTAAAAATTGTAAAGCCTGTCAGCTCACCAATGCCCCCAATCAACCGGTTACAATAGGAGCTCGCTGACGTGGAGATAGGCCAGGTGTGTATTGGGAAATAGACTTCACAGAAATTAAAACTGGAAAATTTGAATATAAATATTTGCTAGTTTTGTAGACACCTTTTCAGGATGGGTTGAAGCCTACCCAACAAAGCATGAGACCACGAACGTCGTGGCTAAGAAGATCCTGGAAGAAATCCTACCCAGGTATGGCTTCCCATCCACCATTGGGTCGGACAATGGACCAGCCTTCATCTCAAAAGTAAGTCAGGGAATAGCCACAGCACTGGGGACAGATTGGAAATTGCACTGTGCTTATAGACCCCAGCGTTCAGGGCAGGTAGAAAGAATGAATCGGACTCTAAAAGAGACCTTAACTAAATTGGCCTGGAGACTGGCGCAGACTGGGTATCGCTCCTTCCTTTTGCCCTGTTTAGAGTAAGAAATTCACCCTATCAGTGTGGCTTTATTCCTTTTGAAATCATGTATGGATACCCCCTACCCATTATCCCTAGCCTCCAGACTGAATTGCTTGCTGATTTGAGTTACACTGAATTTCTGTGTAAGCTTGACTATTTACAGCTGGTGCATAAGAGTATGTGGCCCCAGCTTAGAGCATTATATGATTCTGCTTCTATTCCTACCTCCCGTTCGTTTAAACCAGGGGACTGGGTGTTTGTTTGAAGGCACAACTTGAGATCTCTGGAACCACGGTGGAAGGGACCTTCCATGGTGCTACTGGCTACACCCACTGCCCTTAAGGTTGATGGCATTGCTGCTTGGATCCATTGCTCCGTGCCAGACTGGCTGATCCCTTTGCCCTGGACAACCGTGGGAAACATGGGAAGTCTCCAAGCATCCTACCCAACCACTCTGTGTACGCCTCAAGAAAAGAAAAATGGACTGATTGTTATTGGTATTGTTGTTTAATAGTATGGCTAAGGTCAGAGAGGGACTAGAAAAGAAAAGAACCCGTTCAAGATCGAGAACTGTTGGAGTTTAGTTTGGGGCCAGAGCCACAAGATTGTGTCTCAGAACCATAAGTCAAGGGGGGAAATGAAGGGTTCCATTCTTGAGGCAGTGACCATTTTAATTTTTTCTGAACTCTGGTGTCCACAGGTAACTGAACCCAAGGCTGCCTAAAACTGCAGTAAGCAAGGCCTTGGCTAAAAGGACACTACTGTATACTGTCACAGGGAAGGAGGGAGGGAGGGAGAGGGAAGGGGGTAGGAGGATGTGGGGGGAGGGAGATGGGAAGGAGCAGGATGATCTGGGAAGAGGGAGAGCAAAGGAGAGGAGAGGAGAGGAGAAGACAGGAAAGGAGAGGAAAGGAAAGGAGGGGAGAGGAGGGGAGGCAGGAGGATGTGCCCCTCCCCCCCAGCACTGATCTCCACAGAGTCACTCTGCAATTCAATGCTGGCCATTCTGGAGATGCTGAGGAGGGTCTGCACCACCACTCAACACACGTGTGCCTGAGCAGGAGTCAAAGGAGACAAGAAACAGAAGGCCCCATCTGCACAGGCCTTATTTCATTGCTGGATTCCATGTTGGCACAGAGCATTAGGCTGGGCTTTTGGCTGGGAGAGGATTAGCATCTCCTTTCTTAGGGTGACTTGCCAGTTCCGTAGGATTGTACCCCAAACACTTGTAAAAAGAGTACAAAATGCACTTTTGGAAATTGAAATGATGTTCTATTTGGTCTAAATTCCCTGGCCTCGTTCTTTTTCTAATAAGACAACAATGGAGGGGGAAATATCTCAACTTCTGTGAAACTACAACAAAGACATTGACACAATGAGAGAATAACTTAAACAGCAATAATGAGGGAACTGATGGCAGAACCTATCTTCCAAGCTGATCTCATTGGTGTATCATTGAGCCTGGGGCTTCCACTTACTCTAGAAGAATCTAAGTGGGCCACCTTGACACTCAGACTTGTCTGGGCTAAGGACAAGTCTGTCCATTGAGCTAGAGCCCTTGGTCTCCCCAGGCCAATAACCCCAAGTAGCTTAGCCAATCCTAGCACTTTTGGACACATCTGTAAGTCCTTACATGTTCTTTGATTAAGTGGCACAGGTCTGATAATAAGTTCCAGTTCATTAGTCATTTAATGACAATATATAGAAATAAACTACAAGGGAAAAAACCTGTAAGCATGGTGTGTGTGTGTGTGTGTGTGTGTGTGTGTGTGTGTGTGTGTGTGTGTGTGTGTGTGTGTGTGTGTGTGTGTGTGTGTGTGTGTGTGTGTGTGTGTGTGTGTGTGTGTGTGTGTGTGTGTGTGTGTGTGTGTGTGTGTAGTGCCTTGCCCACAAAGCCGCCTCTGCATGCTCCACACGACAGGTCTGCCCTCCCATCCCCTTTCCCCCCTTCCCCCCACTCTGAGCAGCCTGGCGCTGGCAGCTGAGAGTCCCACACTTCCTGGGGGCATCTCCAACCTTCCCCCAGAGACACCACCCATTACAGAGCGTCTCTTCAGGGCTGCAGTTCTTGTGGCTGCTGGATCTGTTTAGCCACCCCACTCTTATGGACCTGGGTTGAGCATTCGCAACCCCAGCCAAAGCTGGAGGGGGGCGGTGGGGAGAGGGGAGCAACTCCACTTAGTCATGAGCACCAACCTAGACTTAGGGCCACCAAGCCTCTGAGCTGCATCCCTACCTGATGTCTCAGGGATCTTGGTGCGATAGCCTGCAGCGCTGGACCAGCTGCAACGCTAACAGACCCGGCTCCCTGAATTCCCCATTGATTGATCATGGGAGTGGAGGTGATCCGACCCAGGGGTACTCTGCTTGGAGACTCTTAGTGACATCATGAACATCCCCATCCGCACCATGACCCTAATTAAAAACTCCCAGTAAAGCTATAAAACTAAAGCACCCGGGACTCCTCCATCAGACCCTGTGGTCTAGGGTCATCCCCGCCTTCCCCCCTCTCCCCCACTGTGGTCCCCCCCTGCCCCTGTTGGAGCAGCTGGGAAAACTGAGGATGGGGAGAGGAAGCCCTGAGCCCCTCAGACGCAGCCTGGGGTGTGGGGGCTCTTTCTCCTGCCTGAGCGCTTTCAAAGCTAGGGCCTAAACTAGGCCCTAACCAGACCAGCGCCGATGCTTGTGGACACAAGACAATGGCTGGCTGGAACGAAAGGATGACTAATAACCACTCTGCCCAAGTTGTCACTCCTCTGCCCTGCTTCCTTGTCTGTGAAGCAGGAGTGACAGTAACACACGGCCAGAAAACAGAGCTGAGTACCAGGTGAGCCCCTCAAATTCCATCTGGCTCCTGCTTTGCTCCTGATTCAACTACCTAACATCTCATTTTGTAAGAATTTCGGGGGTTCAGCCAGGCACCAGTGGCTCACACCTGTAAATCCTAGCTACTCAGGAGGCTGAGATCTGAAGGCCCTGGTTCAAAGCCAGCCTGGAGAGGAAAGCCTGTGAAATTTTTATCTCCAATGTACCCCCAAAGAAGGAAGTGGAGGTGTGGCTCAAGTGACAGAGCACTTGAGCAAATAAAAGAACATAAGAAACCTAAGGGGCAGCGCCTAGGCCCTGAGTTCAAGGCCCAGTACTTACACTCAATAAATAACGATAAAATTGAGGGATGGCACTTAAGGAGCTTGAGAGGGCATTGATCTACATTGGAGGGTTGGCACAACGACTAAGTGCAAGCACCCTGACTGTGGTGATGGTTGCCATGGCCCCAGCTCTCCGCTTCCATGGGCTCCCTCTTCCCTCCCTCCCCCTTCCCCACGCACACCTGTCGCCCTACTCCCAGGCTGGCTCTCACCTGGTCGGCGCCCGGCAGCCTCTGCGGGACCACGTGGAAGAAGACGCAGAGGGGCAGCGAGGCGAGCCCCGAGTAGCCCCAGATGAAGGCCAGCAGCGCCGCCTGCACTCGCCGCGCCGAGCCGCGCGCGCCGCGCTGCAGCCGCACGATGCACACCACGCGCTCCAGGCTGACGGCGGCCAGCGTGAGGATGGTGACGCTGCCGCTCAGGGTCATCACGTAGAAGAGCAGGTGGCAGACCACCGGGCCCAGCAGCCAGGCCTCGGTCCAGCGCACCACGAGCACCAGCGGGATGGCGCTGGTGAAGAGCAGGTCCGCACAGAAGAGGTTGAGAACCAGGCTGGTGGTGGCACCGCGGCGCCGTCGGCGCGCCACCAACACCAGGGCGCAGACATTGCCCAGCAGCGACACAGCCAAGATGAGCGCCAGCACGGTGGTCTCCAGGACGCTCAGCACCAGCCGGTGGTCGCCCTTGACGTCCGAGAAGAAAGGGAAGTGAGTGCGGTTGGGCGGCCCCGGGCTGCGCGGCGGCGGGTCGGTGGCCAGCGTGTGCGCACGCTCGGGGGACATTGCCGGGCGCCCCGCCGCGCTGTGCGGGTGCGCTCATCTGGGAGGGGACCGGGTTCCAGGGCGGAGAGGGGGCGGGTGGCGATTGCGACACTCCCCTTTGGCCCCTGACCGACCGACCAGTGGCAGCGCGGGAGCTGGGTCCCGAGGCGCGAGGGAACGAGGAAGTGCCCAGCCTGCCCCCACGCAGGCTGCGGGCTTCTGGGGAGCCGTGATCTCAAGTTCTGGGGCATCCCAGGAAGCCAAGAATAGCCAGAACCCCACGCGCCCCACCCCCTTTATCTCTTGGAACACTAGGTCCTTGAGCAAAGCGGTTCCTTCACCAACGGAAGTAAAATGGATCACAAGGTCAGAGCTGAAGTCTGGAGGTTGTTTTGGACTGGGTGGCAGATTTCACTCAAGAAACCCCATAGGTTGGAGCGACAAGTCCTGGGCCCAAGGACTTGTCAGAAATCCCTGGGTAGCTAACAAGAGGGGTGTAAATCCATGAGGAGAGGGGTAGCCGGATGAAGGGGAGAAGATCGGGAGAAAGCAGTCAAGAATTTATTGTATCGACCACAAAATTAAGAAAAGTAAGGGCAGGGGTGGGTGGAAGAGGGGTGAGAATGGAGAAAGGGATGACACTGATGAAGATGCATTGCACTCATAAACTGCTTTGTAAAGTGGAAACCTCCTTTGTACAACTACTTAAAGACAATACCATTTTTAGTGTTTTTTAATCACTCATTGAGTGGATCCATCCTTCTGTGTTTTTTGTTTTTCATCTGTAAAAGAGGAATAATAGTTCCTCATTAAGGTTACTGTGAGGAGTTCATAAAGAATTCAGCAGGGGACTGAGGTTGTGGCTGGGGGATATAGCAAAGGGTGGGTGGATAGACAGAAGAACACATATAAATCACTCATTCAAGGTGATCAAGTTCTAGCTACTATAATTAACATACAGGTCGATATCTTGCCTTGTGAACAATTAGGTAAAAATATGCCTTGTGCAAAAGCAGCCCTCCAAAAAATATTGAATAAAACTTTACATCCTAGAAAGAGAAAGAGCAGGTAGTGAAGGAAGAGGAGGGGGAGGAGGAACAGGGAGGGGAAGGAGGAGGAGATCAGCCTGGTGAAGCTTTTCCAGCTGTTCCAGGGACAAGTTGTAAATGTGCTTCGGGCACAGAGCATGCAGAGCACTGTGGGAAATCCAGTTCTGTCCTAAGGAGGAAATTGAAGTCCAACAAGAGCAACTAGTCTCACGTCTGAGGTGGCCTGATGAGCAATAAAAGGGAGGTCACCCACTCACCTCCTGCTTCTACCATTTTGCTGCTCTAGAGACTGGAAAGTGTGCTTGAGGCTAAACACTCAGTGCCACTTCCTTTGCCAGCGCCCTCTCACCACCCATGTCCTCATCTCTCTTCCCTTTGCCATACTCCCAGGCCCCTCCCAGCCAGAGCTGCCTAGTGTTTATGAGGGGTTGAATGTGCTGGTCAGGTCTGAGGTGCTGCTGAGAAGGGACTCCGTGTGTGTGTGTATGTGTGTGTGTGTGTGTGTGTGTGTGTGTGTGTGTGTGTGTGTGTGTGTGTCTGTTTGCTGACATGGAGGGAGGGGGTGCTGAGTGGATAATCTGACTTTTAAACTGGAGAGCAGATGGGCCCATCTTGAGCCTTGACTAGACATCAAGGTATACTCAGGATGAGGGTAAGGAGAGTTGGAGATGGAGAAGACAGTGTGGGAGATTCTGATGTAGCATAGAAAGAAGTTTCCTCCAAATGCACAATCCGGATGGCATGTCTGGACTGGAAGCCTATTCTACCAATGGTGGGTGGATGTAGGAAGAGACTCCTCAACCTTCACCATACCACCTTTGTGGCAGCCCTAGGTCCAAAGATCCACCTGACAGTCCCCTTTCTTAAGTAGCATGTTGCAAGAGACTTTATATCCTAACACTTTAGGAGCCAGCTTGGAGGATAAGACCTATAATACTTATTCTTTTTAATCGCTGGTCCTAGGCTTGAACTCAGTGCCTGGATAGAGTCTATGAGCTATTTTTTAGCTTGAGGCCAGTATTCTACCACTGAACCACAGCTTCATGTCTGGGTTTTTTAATTATTATTTTGTTTTGGTTTTTGTTTTGGTGATCAATTTGTGATGAGTCTCACAGACTTTCCTGCCAGGGTAAGCTTTAAACTGTGATCCTCAGATCTCAGTCTCATGAGTGGTTAGGATTACAGGTATGAGCCACCAGTGCCCCCGGCTTCCTTTGTTCTATTTTTAAATAACTGCAACTTTCTGATGGGATAGTAGATACATAGGTTGTGGCCCTGAATAGCTTTCTAAAACCAAGGATCAGATTGGGCCCTGCCACCCTACTCCATGATGTCTTTGGATTACCCACTCTCTCAAGATATGACTTCTCAAGTCTAGTGTTGAGACTGTGGCTCACCTAGGGCAGATATTTTCCAAGGAGCATCTGAGCCTACATGGGCACAGTAAAAAATACATGCTTATTAATAGTTTCCTGGGTTCAGGAGACTGGCTGTCAATTCACTGTGCAGTAAGGGGCTTATGCTCCTCCCACATATGAGCAGGATACAATAACTGTCTGAGCTCATAGGGTTGGGAGGGATTAAAGGAAGATCCTACAGTATTTGAACATCCTTATAGTCATCAAGTGGACCATGGGCCCAGCTTTCTGTTCAGCCCTGTTGCTAATGTTGCTAGGGCTGAGATGGAGACAGCCTGTTCTCCTGAGACCTCAATGAAATGCTACTGTGTTGTAGGGTCAATAAGATGCTACTGTGATGTGGAAAGCCACCTGTTACTCTGTTTCTTGTACCTCTGTAACCCACCAGGTTTGTGGCTCAGCTTGGTACTATGGCCCACATGTGCCCAGCTGTGAAATCCCCTTTTCCTTACACAGCCAGATACTGCGTCATGATGATGGAATGATCCTGCGTGTTCCTCCCAAGACCAGACATGGGGAATGTGTGGGCTGAGCCCTCACTGTGAGAGAGGGATTCTCGGCTCATGGTCATGGATTCCATCCCTGGGTTCCTTTGCCTCTCCAGTTTGAGATAAAAACCACAGACACAAAAACCAGGAGCTGCCAAGTATGATGGTGACAGTCTGGTTTCTGAGCTAAAAGGAAGTCCAATATTGTGGGATGGCTTCTGTTCCCCTTTATTTTTATTTGCAACCAAATGGGAGGAGGGAATGCACCAGGGCCTTTTTCTTTGTAAAAGAAAAGTCTATCAGAAAGAATGACATTGCCCCATTTGTTAGGAAATGGAAAAACTTGGAAAAAATTATATTAAGTGAAGTAAGCCAGGCCCAAAGAAACATAGGTCCCATGGTTTCCCTTATTTGCAATATCTAGTATATGTATGAGTCAAGCGGAAAAGGTCAGATAATGTGATGCTAGGAAAATGAATCCTTAGATATGTATTTTAATGTTTTTTTCCTTTCATTCATTTGTTTCTAATGCATTTATAAGATTATCTCTTTGTAGCTTTGTATGTCCCTCCCCCACAGTATAACCCCTGCTTTCACTATATTTGATGTCAGTATAACTTGTAGAGGAGATGGGGAAAAACAAATCGTTTAAGGATACAAGTGGACCTGTTGCAACAATGAGAAGTACAAGTTGTCATGTCGAAAACGAGCTTTACAATGTTGGTGGTGGGGGGGGGGAATCGGGGAGGATTGGGGGGGAGGCTGGGAAGGGATGTGAAGGGTAAACAAAGGAGGAGGCTGCAATGCTTGCTAAGAAATGTACGCATTAACCTGCCCATGTAATTGTAACCCCTCTGTACAGTGTGTTCACAAAAAATAAATTAAAATTAAAATTAAAAAAAAGAAAAGTCTGAGAGAAACACAAAGGCCTAAGTGCATCTGATCATGTAAAATAGTATGGATCGAAATGAACACCAGGAAATGGAAACAAGAGGGTTTTTTCCTCACTGTTTTGTTTTCTTTTTGTCTTGTTTTTTTCATTTATCTGTCTTTGGGAGGGCACAGAAATGGAGGGACAAAGGGTGAACAAATGCAGCCGTGGTACTCACTAGACACTGTTGAAAATGAACTATACAACTTGTGGGTGGGGAGAGGAGGGGAAAACTGGGAGAGAGCAAGGGAAGGAGTGATATTGTTCAAAAAGAAATGAACTCTTTCTCTAGCTTATGTAACTCTAACCCCTCTGTACATCACCTTAATAAAAACAATAAAATATTTAAAAATCTGGAAAATGTATAAGATTTACAAAAATGCTTGCTGGTATAGTCTCCTCTCCAAACTCCCTCCCTGTGGGACACACTCCCCCACCCCCACAGGCCTTGCATGCCTTTTCATTTGTTCTACACCACCTGAGCCTCCTTATGTCTGCACCTGCCATTCCCATAGTTGGGAATGGCTGCTCCGAGCCTTGTTTACCCAGAAGCTGTCAGGCTCTTTGAAGAAGGGGCACGAGGAACTTTCTCAAGTCCATGGCATCCATATGCTACCTAACAGGCAAAAGATAGAAGTCCAGGTCGAAACTGGAAAATAAAGAGCTGAACCCAAGTAGGACAAGTGATGGACTGCCTGTTTCTGAATCTGATAAAGAAAATGGCTGAAATTAGGCCTCTTGTGAAATAAGAATATGTACATAGAGATGCTTATGAATTATCTCAATTAAGGAAATTGACTTTTAAATGAGCTTCATGAGTTAAAAAAAAAAATCAGTCTCTGGAAGAAAAAAAAGTGGATCCTAATTCTTCTGTCCTGGCCTATGGATGGATTTCCTGATCTTCTGCTCATGAGTAGAATATTATGAAATAGAAGTGGTGTCATATGACTTCAAAGGCTAGGTCATAAAAAGGATTTGAGCAAGAGAAGCGGTGACATTGTCCAAAAAGAAATGTACTCTAACTGACTTATATAACTGGTACCCCTCTGTACACTTTTTAATAACAATAAACACATGAAAAGAACGGGAAAAAAGGATATGGCTTATATCTGGCTCTTTTTCTGTTGCTACTTGCTTGGAGTAGAGAAAGTCACCATCTTGTGAGGACATAGAATCCACTTGGGAAAAACTGAAGCCTCCTCTCAATAGTACCAACTTGCCAGATAAGCAAGTAAGACTTTCTAGAAGCAGATCTTCTAGCCTTGACTGGGACCAACACCTGACCAAACCTTGTAGAAACTCTCCTTGTCCAGCTGAGCTACTTCTGAACACCTGGCCCATAGAAACTGAGGTCATATTGATTCTTGGTTTAAGCCATTAAATTCTAGGTAGCCTGTTTCGCAGCACGATGCAAGCTGGGACTTTTTATTACCTTCCTTTGGTAGATTTGGAAATGGAGCTTCAGAGAAATTATTTGCTCAGGGTACTGGTAGACTTGAAACCAAGCTGTCTGGCTCTGAAGTCACACTCTTAACCAGCACAGGGATCCAAATCATAAGACAACTGAATTCTGCTAATGTAGTAGGGCTCGGGGTCCAGAGCTGTGGTTCCTGTAGCGTGAGAGCTCTCAAGTCTTGCCTGTTTCATCATCTAGACTCTATAAGTCTCCCTTGTGACCATTAGGAACCATCAAGAGGCTGTCCAACTGTATTATTTTTTTTGCTTGAGTTGGCCAGAATTAATTGACTCCATGGAAGACCTAACACACCCTCTCCTGTTGGAAAGATGGTCTGTGTTTTAATGAGGCTCAGGAGATCTCTATTACCTCCATGATTATCTAGTTCCAGTTACTTTTTCCTGAAGAAAGATGCAATCAATGCCCCTCAGTACAAAATGTTTAAATATGAAAAGAAAGTGACCTGGATGGTCCATTTCTATTTAAGTTTTTCTCCTTGAATTCCTCTTGGCTAGGAGCCTAGTGAGGAACACATTTAATTTAACACCACCACTTGAGCACGTACTGCATGCTCCCTGGCACCAGGCCTAGTCCTGGAAATGGAAAGACCACAGGTAAGTGACGCCAAACATGCCCAGAACTCTGTGCAGTCCAAGAGGTGGTGTCACTGTAATTCTGCACACCCCAAGGGGACCATTGGCCATGGTCATGCACAGTGTTGCATGATTCCTCTTGTGTTAATTTTTTTGGCTTATTTGTTCTGTTTCTGATTACAAAATACAACAAGTAACTCAGAAAAAATGATCTGTCATTCCTCCACCCAGAGGTAACCTTATGGGATCTTGCTATGTGACCTGTGGGTGTTTTTCTGTGCATAGGAGCCTTTTCTAAACTGGGGGTCCTGGTTCACCCACTATTTTGTAACATGCTACTATGGTTTAATATGACCTCCACAATCCTAGATAGACTTTCTGTCCATTTTCCCACATTTGGATGTGGATGGTATTTAGAAGTGGCACCTTTAGGAGGTGACTAGGATTAGATGAGGTGTGAAGATTGGCTCCTGCAATGGCTGTAGTGATTTTATGAGAGAGAGAGAGAGAGAGAGAGAGAGAGAGAGAGAGAGAGAGAGAGAGAGAGAGAGAGAGAGAGAGAGAGAGAGAGAGAGAGAGAAAGAGAGAGAGAGAGAGGGAGGGAGGGAGGGAGAGAGGGAGAGGGAGGGAGGGAGAGAGAGAGGGAGCGAGAGAGGGAGAGAGGGAGAGAGAAAAGGAGAGAGGGAGAGAGAGGGAGAGAGGGAGGGAGGGAGAGAGGGAGGGAGGGAGAGAGGGAGGGAGGGGGAGGGAGAGAGAGAGAGAGAGATTCAGCTAGACGCTCTTGTTTTACCATGTGAAAACCTTGACCAAGTTATATATTCTGTGAGCCAAATCAACCCTGACTCCTTTGTAGCACCTGATCCCAAGGGTTTTGTCACAGGACTACTTTCTTTTTTATTTCCTTCAGTTTCCTCTGTGCCCATAACTAACATAGTTAGCTTTTTCTTTTTCTTTTTTGTTTGTTCTTTCTTTCTTTCTTCCTTTCTTTCTTTCTTTCTTTCTTTCTTTCTTTCTTTCTTTCTTTCCTTCTTTCTTTCTATCTTTCTCTCTTCTTTCTTTCTTTCTTTCTTTCTTTCTTTCTTTCTTTCTTTCTTTCTTTCTTTCTTTCTTTCTTTCTTTCTTTCTTTTTCTTTTGTGCAAGTACTGATGCTTGAACACAGGGCCTGAGCACTGTCCCTTAGCTTTTTCACTAAAGGCTAATGCTCTACCATTTGAGCCACAGTTCCACTTTTTGGTGGTTAGTTGGAGATAAGAATCTCCCTGGACTGGCTTTTGTACCTTGATCCTCAGATCTCAACCTCCTGAGTAGCTAGGTTTATAGTGGCTCCGGGCACCCAACTATATTTTCTTTAACCTCCCAGCCTTGGAAAGTGCTCCAGCCATGGCTCCTGGATATTAGCTCAGGCTCACTTTTGTTTCCTCTAGTCTAAGGTAAAACAAGAAACTTATACACACCATGTTTTCCCCACTGCTAACCACTTTGAATTGCAACATGATGTTTTGATTTTGGGTTAATTAGACTTCATTTTTCTTTCAGGACAATGTTTGTGGCAGTCTAGGATCATTTTTTAAAGAAAATCTTATGAAAAAAGCAAATAATTCTATGAGTCCCTGGGAATAATAATAACTATTATTATTATTATTATATGAACCTGATCTGTGGCTGTCCTGAAGGTCAGGAACAAGACTGGAGGTATCCAACCCTGAGCTACATCAGTGTCACATAGGGCAATACTGATGACACATATCTCTGTATTATCTCCTCTTGAGGACAGCTCTCAGCACCGGTGAGGTAGCTCCCATTGTATAAGATGATCCAGCTCCCATGACTTGTCAGGCCCAATGCCAGTAAACTCAGATTCCTGCCTGTTAACCTAGCGAGCCCATGTAGCTCTTCTCTAAGCTGAAGCTTCAAAGTGATGCTGCGTTCCACACAAGGAATAGATGGTGTACCTGAATAATTAAACCTGGTGGAACATTCTGGAATTTCATACCTAGAGTCCTAAAGCAGACAGGGGCTGGTGGTGCATGCCTGTAATCCTAGCTACTAAGGAGGCTGAGATTTGAGGATCGCAGTTCAAAGCCAGCCCTGGCAGAAAAGTCTGTGAGAATCTGGAAGTAGTGTTGTGGCTCAAGTGGTAGAGCGCTAGCCTTGAAATCAAACAAACAAACAAACTCAGGGATAGCGCCCAGGCCCTGAGTTCAAGCCCCAGGACCGGTGAATAACAACAACAAAAAGTCACAAAGCTGTAACACATTTAAGTGGCCAAAAACCCAGGTGAAGGGGATCTCTACTATCCTGTTCACCCCTTGGCACTTGGAATTCTCTGCTTAACTGCTCTGTCATGGACGGTGGAGATGGGGCGGTGGGGAAGTGGGGAAGGAGAGGTGGGGAAGGGGAGGTGTCATCACACAACCGCAAGTGCCTGGTTTGGGCAGCCATCTCCTGGCTGGGATCTCTGGTGCCGTAGCTTACCCCTGTGCTCCCCTGCACAAAGTACCTCACTTCTCTAGACCTCTGCTTCCTCGTCTTTCTGTATGATGGGGCTAACTGCCTCTCTCACAGGCTTGTGGACAGATATGCTTGGATAATGAATAACACAGGCCTTTAGAATAGGAAGGGCTTAATCAATATAAGATGATTATGGCTTTGCTTTTCTATCATCTGACATGTACAAGCTTAATTGTTTTTGTTTACCAGTTGAGTATTAATGAGTAAGTGAATGAGAAGGGAAATGGGAGGTTCTGCATGGCCTCCAGATGTCTCTCTGCCATCCACACTGCAACCCCAGACGGCTGCTGAGAAGACACAGGGCAAGGAGGGATGGGGTACAGAGGTGGCCATGCTAGTCCTCAGCCCACCCTGTCCCATTCCCCTAAGGAAAGTGGGGCTAGATGGAATGGGAGAAATAAAGGTTGAGGGGAGGGATAGTTTCATGCAGGCATTGTTCTGAGCAGGGACTCAATCCTTCCTTAGGAACTACAGCAAGTGCTATAGGTCCCTAGAGAAGAGACATGTCTGGGCAAGGGAGATTTGTGGTGAATCTGAGGGGCTAGGAAGATGCCCTTGATTCCACCTGGCCTCTCCCTGAAGGTGCTCTCAGTTCCCTTGTCTCCTGTGAGCCCGTACACCAGCCAGGGGACGTGCACAGCCCCCAGGAAGATTTCCAGGGAACCCCTGAAAGTTGCCAGCTGCTTGGGTGCTTTGGGTCTATTGGAGCTCAGGAAGTTGGGGGGTGCTCTAAAGGAGACAGTATGGATGCATACTGAGAAAACTCAGAGTCCCCAGTCTGGCCTTATCTCCTTTCCTCACAAAATGAGGTCTAGTAGCCTTGTCAAACAGGATCTGTCTGATGCCTTTGCTCTACACTGACCCCTGCTGGCATTTGGCTACAGTAACCATTGCCCCTCAAAACTCAGATGTGTTCACCTATTCATCCACTCATCACCCATCCCTCCCTACATCATCCACCCACCCACCCATCCATACATTCACCTACCCACCCACCCATCCATCCACCAACCCATCTGTCCATCATCCATATATCCATCCATTCATCCATCTTTCCTTCCTTCCACTTAAAAACACCTTGCTAGTTGTTGAAGGCACCATAGCAAATGAAATACAGCCCCAAATCCTAAGGAAAACCCAGAAAACAGAAGTATTTGGAACCGCTGAGAAAAATATTCCAAGGTGCTTTGAGACAAAATGTCCTTAAGACAGGTAGAGAGAGTAGCTGACTCTTTCAGGGGACTTAGAGGAGGACACACAGCAGAGCCAGTCACTCAGTAGCCAGCACCGTGTGACACGCAGAGATGAATGAGAAGTGTAGGACTCGCAGAGATGAATGAGAAGTGTAGGACTCCAAGGCCTGGGAGGAGGCAATACAGGCACGAAAATTACTATGGAAGAGCAGGGGACCACTTTGGAAAACTGAAGAAGAGAATCTTTCTCCATCCACAGTTCTGCCTGCTCTTTGCCAGGCCTTTGTGGATCCTGACAGACATAGCCATCTGAGACTTGTGGGGCAAGGCCCACTCTGGGGTGTGGCCTTTATCTTGCTTTCTGAACTTTTCTCAGAGAGGAGCCCAGGAGAGTTTCTCCGTTCTCCCCCAAACTGGATTTCATCGGAGATAAGACCAAACCCTGTTGTTTTTGGAAAATGATGCACATCCTTGTGTTTCCAGTTTGATAACTGAGTTCGTCCTTGATGTTAGCCTCAAAAGACCAAGGCTTTCAGGAATGCCAGGTCTGGAGACTCAGCCTCTCAGAAGAAGAGATGAGGAGAGTTGGGGGAATTACAGAATCCATTTTTCAGTCAAGGATTTGGGGGTCCAATCATGGCGTTTCTGGCATCTAGAAATAGACACCAATAGTGCAAAACATGCATGGTATCTATGCCCTGGAAGGGGTGGCAGTGGGTAGGCATTGAACAACTAAAGCGCTATGCAGACACTACTAGGCTGGATGTGTTCCAGGCCAATTCTCTGGGCTCTCCTGATGAATTACAAAATGCTCTTTTCTATTTAATGCAGCCAGAGTGTTTCCTTGTCCCCCACCCCCACCCCTGTGTGTGTGTGTGTGTGTGTGTGTGTGTGTGTGTGTGTGTGTGTGTGTGTGTGTACATGCATGTGCGCTAACATCTTGTCCTTCCTTAAAGCCCTTCGGCCTGGCTTCACCAGATTCCTGACTGCCTGGCCTTGTCCAAGCATGTCCCTAGCATAAGTACCACGTTCCCCCTTCCTGCAGTCCACACAAGGACAATGCTCTGAGGCCAGCCGAACTTTCCCCTAGCTTACTTTCCCTCTCCCCAAAGTGCATTGCAAAATCAGCCCTTTCTGCCCTGCCAATCACTTCACCTCCCTATTCCCCCATCTTTTGCAATAAACTTCCAGAGCTGTTCTGTTTTTCCCTTGGGCCCAGTCTCACCTGAAAGGACAAGTATAGGTACCTGGCATGTGTGATTATCAGGAAGTCTTTGGATTATAACAAGAGGAATTCAGCTCAAACCTAAAGCAAACACAAAACAAGGGAGAGGAGGAAAAGAAAGGAAAAAGATGTGTTCAGGAGGGAGATCTACTTTAGGCTCACCTAGACCCATGTATTCATAGGACTAGTCTGGGTGTCTGCCTCGTGACCCTTGTCTCAGACTTGGCTTAGTATCTGGCTAGGTCCTTCCTCTAGAGGAGAAGAGGCCATCACAGTTCCTGCCTACTTCTTGCCAACTGGGCTACCCCATCTAACATCATTGGCAGAACTCCCAAGGCTGACTCTCGCTGGTGCTACTGGTGTTACATTGAGGTCTGGAGTCTGGATTGAGACTGAGGACAGGCAGGTTTCATTAAGAAAGCTCACAGCACTGAGAACAAAGGACAGAGCAAAGGATTGTGGGTAGGCTAAAACAACTGGTTGGGGGCATAGCAGAAGATGATGTGGGAGAGAAAGTAGACTCTCCAAGTGGCTTGGAGGTCTGCTGTAACCTCATCAGGGATCTGTGAATGGGCCAGGGATCTGGTGCTCACCTTGGTTTTGTCACTGGCTAGCTGCATTGACCTTATAGACCTTGTTGCTTAGACCCTCACTTTTCCTGTTTACAAAACAGTATTTGTCCAGTCTCCTTCACTAAATTTTTTTGTAGAACAAATTAGACTTTCAACTCAAGTATTTTGAAGAGTCAAATGTTAGTCCTAAGCCAGGCGCTGGTGGCTCGTACCTGTAATCCCAGCTATTCAGGAGGCTAAGATCTGAGGATCATGGTTTGAAGGCAGTCCAAGGCAAGAAAGCCCCAGCCCATGAGGCCTTATCTCCAACTCACTATGCAAAAAGTTATGGTTCAAGTGGTAGAGTGCTGGGCCCTGAGTTCAAGCCCCAGGACCAGCAGATACACACACAAAAATCTCCTTAAAAGTGGCTGCTTTGAAAAACTGTGCTTTGTGATTATATTTGTGAATCATATAAATTTAGTAAAGGTAAGCATAGAGCTTCACATGTCTTTTCAGCAGGATTTATCAGATTTTAGTATATCAAAGTATATTCTGTATTTTAATATGCAAAACAAGTGTGTATTACTTACTTATACAACACTAAACTATAGCACTACAAAGTATAATTCTGGCTAATTACAGTTTTCAGTTAACTTTCTTTCTTTATAAGGTTACTAGACTTGTAGAAACAGGAATGAGCTCTACCAGAGTGGTTATGTTACTCATTTTCATACCCACTAGAGTAGGTATGAAGTTACTGCTACTCCCCCCAGTGTTTGGTGTTGCTAGTACTAAGGATTTTGGTTATTGTGATAGGTGTGTGGGCATATTTTTTTGTTTTAATTTGCAGCTGTTGATGTGTGGGACATCTTTCCATATGCTTATTTGCAATCTGCACTTTTTCTTTTTCTTTTGAGTTGCTCCTGGGGCTTGAACTCAGCATAGAGTTTCACATGTTTTTTTCAGCAGGATTTACCAGTTTTTGTCCATCAAAGTATATTCTGTATTTCTAAGAGGTTATTTCAACCATCAAAGTATATTCTGTATTTCTAAGAGGTTATTTCAATAAACAAAACAAGTGTGTATTACTTACTTATACAACCCTAAACTATAGCACTACAAAGTATAATTCTGGCTAGTTAGAGCCTCTCTCAGAGCTTTCTTGTTCAAGGATAGCAACACTTGGCCACATGAGCCAAAGCTCCACTTCCAGCTGGTTTTAAGTAGTTAATTGGAGGTCAGAATCTCATAGACTCACCTGCCTGGTCTGACTTCAATCCTCAGATCTCAGTGATCTAGCCTTGAGTGACAGAGCTCAGGAACAGTACTCAGGCCCTGAGTTCAAGCCTCACAACCAAGAAAAAAATAGTAATTTCTAATCTTCTTAGTTTCCTGAGTAGCAAGGATCTCTAGTTAGTTTTGTCTATTTTTTTAAAAACAATTGTGTCTTATTGTTGATTTTAAAGAGCTTTTTGTATATATTGGATTGCAATCTTATCAGATATGACTTTTGCAAATATTTTCCCCTGTTAATCCTTTTTTATTACTTGATAATGCATTTTAAAGCAATATTGAGGTTTGAACTTGTGGCTTATATTTGTGTCACACCTTGAAGCCCAACAGTCCCGCTCATCAGTTTTTTATTCCATGTGTTGTACTTTCAGTGGTATTTCCAAAAAACAGTCCCCAAATCCTATGTGGTCTAGATATTCTCCTATTTTATCTTGTAGCACTTTTATAGTTATGTGTTTTACAATTAAGTTTGGATCCATTTTGAGTTCTTAAAGAAGTTTAGCAAGGATTTATTTTAGTAAGATAGGGTTAAAGGAGGGAAAAATAGAGAAGCAAGAAACATTTCCTGCCCTCTGTGCAAGAAATGGGAGCTAAAGATCCTTGTGTTCCTTTTTGTTGAGTCTATGCCATGTGAGTTTATATTTCTTAATTTTCACATGTGGGTGTCTAGGGCTGTGTTGCCATCTTCATTGCACTGTCTTTATACCATTTGACCATGTTTATTTAGGTGTGTTTTTAGGCTCTCTATTCTGTATCATTGATCTATTTATTGTTTTTGCCAATTGTCTTTGAGTAGCATTAGGCTTCCATATTAGCCTTTCTCCTTTAATATTGTTCTTATGTTATTTTAAATGTTAAAGTTTCATTTCCTGACTCTGTGGCTAATATGTTTAAATACCATTCTAATTAAATAGAGTTGTGTAAACAGCTATGTTGCTAAGTGATCATTTAAACTAGTTTATGAATTTTTGCACTTTCATGTCCATAGATATTCTTAACAATTTAAACTTCATGTCCATAGATATCCTTAACAATTTAAACTTTAAACATTTAAACTTCTTCCATTCCCAAAAATAAAGTGGCTGCTTTGATAAATTTGAAAATAGAAGGGGGAAAATGAAGTAAAAGGAAAACTTCAGTCTCACCATTGTGAGATAAATTTTTGTATTCTTATAGTAATAGTGTCTGATGAAGAATGTGTCCTGGTTGTCATCTTCTGTGGAGTCTCCTCCTCCGGAATCTAGGCTGGTCTGGTGTCCCATTTGAAGTCACAGAATGCAAGGAAATGGCTCAGCCAGGCCATTAAGCTATCTGTCTTCAATTGCATCAGATACTCCAAAAGAGACCCACCTAAGCTGTGCCCATCCACCCACAAAAACATGAGATGAAGTCCTACAGCTTGTTTTAAATCAGTAGATTCTGGCTTAAAAAGAGTAATGAATATTATTTGAATAGATAGCCAGTGTTGGCTAAGTAGAACAATTGCCAAACTCTAGTGCCCTGACTCAGAGCTAGGCAAAAGCCTTACGGTTAAAAGTTGTTGCCTCTTGCTCATGCCTGTAATCCTAGCTACTCAGGAGGCTGAGATCTGAGGATCACGGTTCAAAGTCAGCCCAGGCAGCAAAGTCCATGAGACTCTTATCTTCAATAAACCACCAGAAAACTAGAAGTGGTGCTATGGTTCAAGTGGTAGAGCACTCACCTTGAGCTGAAGAGACAATGCCCAAGCCCAGAGTTCAAGCCCCACAACCAGCAAAAAAATGTTGTTGCCTCTGGAACCCATGCAGTCCTCAATGCATTGCAGCCCCAATGGTGGTGGGTGTAAGCCCTGATGATAGTGTACCCTATTACTTTGGCTTCCTTAAATTTCTTAAGAGTGCGGATCAAAGTTGGCTGTATTTTTTACTCCTCGCCTCATCCACCATTGCTGTCATGCCTTCTCGGGACACATAAAGAACTATCAACATTTTCAGTCTCCAAGACATAGATTCAGTCCAAGTCTCAAAGACAGGTATTTTGAGTTTCCAAAGGCAATTGCCTTAAAGAATTGTTTTACCTTGGTTGATGTCATTGATCAAATATTTACTCTATTTATGGCCACATTCCTGAGGTCTGTTTTATAGTCTCTTTGGCAGCCATGTTAGTTTGATGGTTGAATCATAGTTTTGTTCCTCCATGATTCTACTGGAAATTCTAAGATAAAAGCCAGGCATGTCCTAGATACAAATGGGTGAAATCATTGTTGCTTAAAGATGTATTTACTTGATCTGAAAACATCTGTTGAGCACCTGCCATCCACCAGGCCCTACCTAGTCCAGGAAGGAGAGATGGGAGGGAAAGACAACCTTTGACCCTGACAAGTTTGTTGGGAGAAGAGCAGGAAGAAAGAATGACAGGCAGGTAAAATATAGCCATAGTGCCTACTTAGAGAAAAGGGCTATGAAGAGAGGGGTCAGAAGAGGTCATGGAAAGACGCTGTCCTGCCAGATGGAAGAACAGGTGGAAAGGAGCAGAGATGGGGTGGGTTTCCCTATCTAAAAACAAAATAAGCCAAAAGGATCAGGGCCATGGCTCAAGTGGTAGAGTGCTTGCCTGGCAAACACAAGGCCCTATGGTCAAAACCTCAGTGTTTTTTTTTTAGATCACATGAAAGTCACACCTTCCTTCTGAGCAAAGTGGAAGAGGTGCCACTCAGCATGACTGGAATCAGACAACACAGTAGCCTCTCATTCTGCTCCATCAAAACCTTTAGTTTGCTAAGCACTGACGGTTCACACTGGTAATCCAGCTACTCAGGAGGCTGAGATTGGAGAATTGCAATTCAAAGCCAGCCCAGGCAGGAAAGTTTGAGACTCTCATCTCCAATTAATCACAAAAAAGCTGGAAGTGGAGCTGTGGTTCAAGTGGTAAAGCACTAGCTTTGAGCACAAAAGCTCAGGGATAGTACCCAGGCCCTGAGTTCAAGCCCCAGGAAAAGCTCGTGGGTGCGCGCACACACACACACACACACACACACACACACACACACACACACACACACACACACACACACACACACACACACACACACACACACACACACACACACACACACACACACACACACACACACACACACACACACACACACAATTCATTTATCTTCTACTCCAGTAGCTTAATATCCCCAAAGTGCTTTCTGTATCTCTGAGGCTATGTGGATCCTGACATCATTACTAAGATATGGAGAATGTGCAGTCTTAGACTTTGTTATTAGAAAACAGACAATGCAACACAGACCATGTTTTCTTTAAGCTTTGCTTAATGATTCACCTGCAACATAAACCTAAGACCAAACACTCTTTAAGACTTGAACAGTATGTTTCCTGAAACCTAAGAATACAGACATGATTTTCATCTTGCAAGTCTGTCCTTTTTTGGCCTTGGGTGGTTTCTGGAGGGGGTGGTTTGCCTGGCTATCCGGCCCTCGGCCCTGTTGAAGGCAGATTCTGCTCTGTGTTCAGCTCCAGAGGCACATGGCACCTTTCTGGCTGTGGATGGAATATTTTCTGAATCAAGTGATGAGCTCAGAGCTTGCTATAGTCCCTGAAGTTGCTGCGATCTTTTTTCAGAAATGTGTCAGCTACTTTCCATTCAGAATAGGTACCATCTAGACCATAACCAACTTGTGACCAAGAAGTAGGATGAAAGAAAGGCCACCACGGCCCCAGGATCCTTTCTGAGGGTGTGTCCCAGTGATCAGAAGACCTCCCATGAGGCCTTACCTTTTAAAGCTTGCAAACTTCCCATACTGCCACTGGAAACAAGCCTTTTGGCCTTTCCGGAACATTCCAGATCCAAACTATAGCAGGGGATTTGTCTGGAATACCAGTCAAAAGATTGTAATGGGAAATGTGTTGGTCTTGGGGATAAATCAATGTAATGAGCCCAATACTATCTATTGAATGTGAAGGAGATCACCATTGCCAGATGCTAACTCATCCTTTTTGGCACATGCTATTCTTTCTTTGGTTGCTTGGTTTGGATTTGACTCTTTTTAGACATCTTACTTCTAGTCCAGGGGACACTCTCCAGAACTGGTTGCTTGCTTTGTACGAACCTCTCCTATTTGGATGTTACTACAGACTGGCAACCAGGAGAATCCCCTTGGATGCCAACCTGGTATTTTCCACTCAATTATCTGAAGCCAAATTGTCACTAGACTCAAAAAGAGAACATGGCACAAGATACAGAAGAAAACAAGAGATTAAGGCCAATAAACCACCAGATGTGCCTTAGGTAAACAAAGCACTGGGGATCTTGGAAAAGGTCATTTGACTGGAATTAGTGCATGACCCTGATGGTGGGAGCTCCAACCCCCACTGCCTTGGAGAGCCTAGGCTATTTCCTCTCCTGCAAACCTGCTGTGTGTCTTTGAATAAATTACCTCCCTCTCTGGACTTCTGTTACTTCAGTAAGTCAAGGTTAGATTAGATCAGTGGTTCTCATCCTTAATAATACTTCAGAATGCTCAAGAGAGCTTGTTAAATAATACACAGTCCCGTGCTGGTGACTCATGGCTAGAATCCTAGCTACTCAGGATTTGGGGATGGTAGTTCAAAGCCAGCCCAGTCAGGAACGTCTGTGAGACTCTTAATTCCAATTAACTACAAAAGCTGGAAGTGGAGGTATGGCTCAAGTGATAGAGCACTGGCCTTGAGCAACAAAGCTAAGGGCTAGCACAATAACTAACCCAGAGTTCAAACACCAGCACCTGCACCAAAAACAAGCAAAACTCCCAGATTTTCTGATGGGCATTAGGAGGAGGCCAAAGAACTGGTATTTCAAAGAAACTCCAAAGGCAAGGGGCCCGTTGGACCAAAGATGCTGGAGAGTACATGGTCTTTCAGCTAATCCCCTCCAGCTCTGATCTTCCCTGACTATAGTGGGTATGGAGGGGCACAAGGAAATGTTGGCACCCCAGCCAGCTCCATCCAAGATAGCGTAGCGTTCTTCCACCAGCCAGGTGACAGGTGGAAGACAGGATCAGGAAGGAACATAATTGCTGTGTCACTCAAACAGCAGCTGTTCCATTGAACCCGGATGTGGGGAAACCCAGCATCAAGACAGCAGGTGGGACCCAGCACTTTTCTAAGTCTCCTCCCATTCTCCGGCCGAGTCACTCTTTCTCTTGCTACATGCAAAACCTCCAAAGCAAAAGGCCACAAATTGAAAATGTGTTTTGGCCCACACTTAAAATGTTATTGGTTTCTAATGTTTACGAGTTGGGAGATTTAGTATTTAATTCCAGATTTATCTTGGAAACTCTTAAAGTCAAACTACACTGTACTCAGGTCCAGCAGCTCCTCCAGGAGTAAGAGCATGCCTTTCCAACTGCCACCGGCAGCAACTGACCCAGGACCTGGCTCATTCATCTTCCTACCTTGTTCCTGTAGAGGGCGCTTTTGAGGTTGTTACCCTCATTGTAAAATGCACTCTGGGGATAAGTCAGAACAGTAGAGCTGCACATAGTTTGCCCCTGAGGATATAGGAATTGCTTCTGGGCCTCAGGTTTTTCACCTGTGTAGGTGGAACTCACTATTGTTTTATAGCAAATTTGTGGAGGTATCAGCTATTGTACAACATGGTTTCTTACTCAGGAGGCACAGGGATTTTTCAAGTCTCTGGAAAATATGATGGATTGCCTTCACAAAAATATCACCTGCATCATGATGTAGCAATTCTATGTCTAAAGTATTTTCCTCGTGGGAATGAAAATGGTATATTTTCATTATATTGCTATAAGGGTTTAGGTGTAGATGAGGTGAGGGTAGGAGTGAAGCATGTAAAAGGCCCTGGATTTGATCCTTCCACACCCAAAAAGACTCCAAAACATTATGTAAGCTACAATACAAATTCCCATCAACAACAGAAGGATGGAAAGCCAAATTATGGAGTATTTATGCAATAAAACGTTAGCTAGCTATTTAAAAAAAAACCCAATTACTTGTATGTGTGAGTCTCAAAGTACTGACAAGTTAAAGAAGGAAGACACAAAGACATAATTCCATTTATATAGATTTGAACAAAATGCAAAGCTAATCTAAGTTAATAGTTATTCGATTCACTCTGTGGAGACTCTGGATTACACTAAGGATTAAATAAGCTTCCAAGGATGGTGATATAGTTTATAGTTGGCTAATGATAAAAAAGTTTGCATCTGTCAAACATTACTTTGTCACTTTTCCACGTAGGCCTCAAACTCTCAAACTTCTGTGTACACTTCTAACATGCTAAGATTATAGGCTACAATACCACATTGGCTTGATTTGTACATTTTATACTTTTTTGTTTGGAGACAAGGGCTTGCTATGTAGTCCAAGCTGGAGTGGTCCTCCTACCTCCACGTCCTAAGTACTAGCATTACAGATGTGAACCATCATGCCTGGCTTAAAATACTGTTTTAAAAAAGAGTTCTGGCATGTGTTAATGGGGAACATAATATAATGAAAAAGATAGGATGGATCTCCTCAGTTGAAACACGGAGCTGAGTTTAAACACTTTCTTTCCCAGTCATTAGGGACTATTAGAGGGAAATGAACCTACATCTTAGTTTGCTCATCTGAAAAGTGATGCTGGTATGAGCAGCCACTTGAGTTGTAATTAAGAGCTAACAGTGTTACTACACATTTAGCCTGGTTTCTAGATCCCCAGAACCAAACGTGTCCTAAGCATAGGTATAGGTACTTAGCTGCCATGAAAAAAGGACTCGGTTTATTTATAAAAGAAATCTGCCTTTAACCCCATGAAGATTTTCAGGCCTTGGAAATACCCTTTATTGATCCCTGCTTCAGTAACATGATCCAGAAAAAGGAATTCTTGTTCTAAATAATCTACAATTCAGAAATGCATAAAAATCCATTTGTTGGGGGAGTTTCACAGCTAAAGCCTTTATTAGGGTTGTGTCCTTGGCTAGGTGTCCCGTGGGCCCACATCCCTTTACCCCATAGTCCTTTGGCAGGGACCAAAGCCTGAGATTTGCTTCTGACTCCACTACTCACTGAATGACCAGGGCATTTTCTACCTTTATATACTAGAGGCAATAACCTGCTTGCTTAAAAGTTGTAAGGAGATTGTAACAATGAGTTTGTTGAAAACAAACTTTACAACATCGGAGGTTGGGGGAGGGGAGGAGTTGGGAAGGTGGGATGGCAAGGCATGGTAGGGGAAAAACAAAGGAGGGGGTAACAATGCTCAACCTGAAATGTATTCATTACCTTACGCATGTAACTGTAACCCCTCTTAAGTATCTTTACAATAAAAAGTAAAAAATACTTTAATGAAAATAAATATTGTAAGGAGACATCAACTTCCTTAAGGCCTATATTTATAAGTAAATAGTCGTTGCTGTAAGAGTAAGGCTCAGAATAAAAACTGACCAAAGAATACTTCTATATCTTCTGTCCAAGTGTGATTGTGAATCTGGTACTAAGTTATGGAAGAATTTTATTTTGACAAACAGATCTGCACAATTTGTATAGTCTAAAAATATCCCAACTAAATAACTGAATGCTTTTGTCTTACCTTTGTAAGAAATAGCTCTGAGCTGGGAGCCAGTGGCTCACACCTATAATCCTAGCTACTCAGGAGGCTGAGATCTGAGGATCATGGTTCAAAGCCAGCCCGGGCAGGAAAGTCTGTGAGACTCTTATTTTTCATAAACCACCAGAAAATCGGAAATGGTGCTGTGGCTCAAGTGGTAGAGCACTCACCTTGGGCTGAAGAGTTCAGGGACAGCACCCAGGCCCAGAGTTCAAACCCCACGACTGACGAGGGCGGGGAGAGGGGGGGAGAGAGAGAAAAAGAAAGAGCTCTAAATCATATGTATTGATCAAGATATGTATTGATCAAGCTATATATTGATCGGCTCAACAAGGATACCTGAAACTATCTACTCCTACCTCTTTCAGAGTGGTGGCAGTTCTGCTGTTTTAATTACCTTATCATCTTATAGCAGATGCTAATATTGAACTCCCAATATTTCTTAGAGATCTTAAGTATATACATACACATGACACAGTAAAACATTAAGTAATTTTATTCTTTTTTTCCTTTATATTGCTAACAGTAGCCCAGTGTTAAGGATGTCAGAAAAACTGAAGAAATAAAACTTTCAGTTTACATAAAGCATGTATAAAAATATCTTTCCAAAATAGTATCTGACAATTACACTGCCCAGTTTTAACAATGCGAAAATAAGAATAAAAAAAAAGCTGTAAAACCAGAAGGCTAGTTTTGTTAAAATTTATTTTAACAATTTTAACTAAACCAACTGGTACTAATGAAATCCAAGTTAAAGTTACAGCCAGATAATGAGAGAAAACACTATGTGTGGCTACTTAAAAGTATTCCTCAAGCAAAATCTGATTTGTGCTTAGATGGCTGGATTTACAGTTTCAACAGGAAGCAGCAATAAAGGTTGTGAAAATTCCTAACTTTTCTAGTAACCGCTCTATAATCGCAAGAAAAAAATGAAAATACTACTACCACCTTTTAACTGTTGATATCAAAACTGGAATTGTCAGTATACTAAGTAAAGCTATTAAATTAAAAAAAGTCAACACAGTAAGACAGTTAATTACTTTTGACTTGTAAAGCTCCCCCAAACAAGTATTTGCTTGCTAGTGCAACAGATTTAACCTACAGGCAGTAACTATCTTCGCTTTGTCAAGTATTTCAACAGTGCAAAACATTAGTAGTCTCAATGCCCACTGCTCACCACATCTGTCACTGCAGCCTGGTGATCCACTACAGAGAATAATCAGTGCCAAGGAAAATGCAAAGCAGCATTTTGGGAGATGCAGTGATTTCCAGGCACACCACTACCTCTGGTGTCAAAGGTAGATGGGCAGCTTCATGTGCAAGAGGTGGCCTATGTAATCAAGATGTCCCTAAGCAAACATAAGATACAGTATTGAATCTTTCTGCACAAAACCCAGCAATAATGATTCTGCTACTCAGAACAGTATTCAACGTGGACGAGCAGATCTCGATGCTCGGTGGCTGGATACTGGACATTGCACTTGGGACATTCTACCAGGCTTTCATTTAGTGCAGCACTGGGACTTTTGGGTGAGGTAATTTTTCTTCTGTTTTCACTTTCTCCTTGGGAAGCAACAGATGGCTCTGTGAAGGCAAACTCATGAAGCTGTTTCTGAAAAAGTTGCAAATGAACACCATTTGTATACAAGGCCTACTGCTCAGCAACGTTAACTGTGTATCTGCTAGCTGCTTTAGCCCTTAAGACATTTTCTCTTTAAAAATCTCTGCTTGTCAGGATTTTTTGGTGTCAACAGATTAGGTGGTTATGGATTACCCAGAGAATTATTATAATTGTTCAAATTGCCCAGAAAAGTACTGTAGTTGGATGCTTATATAAATATGTTCTGTTAAGAGTCGAATATAAAATGTGGGCATGAAGTTGGACACTGGTGACTCACACATGTAACCCTAACTACTCAGGTGATTGATCTGAGGATTGTGGTTTGAAGCCAGCCCAGGCAGAAAAGTTAATGAGACTCTTATCTCCAATTAGCCACAAAAAGCTGGGGGTGGAGCATGGCTCAAGTAGTAGGGTATTAGCCATGAGCACAAAAGCTCAGGGGCAGTGCCTAGGCCCAGAGTTCAAGCTTCAGAACCAGATTATTAAAAAAAATAATCTGGGGGCTGGGAAGGTGGCTCAGTGGTAGAGCGCTTGCCTTGCATGCCTGAGGCCCTGGGTTTGATTCCTCAGCACCACATAAGCAAAAAGAAAAAAGCCAGAAGTGGCACTGTGGCTCAAGTGGTAGAGCGCTAGTCTTGAGCTGAAGAGATGAAGGACAGAACCCAGGCCCAGAGTTCAGGCCCCACGACTAGACCCAAAAAAAAAAAAAAAAAATCTGTATGAGGTTCATTACGTTTGCTAGTTTTTTCTCATACAGTCATTCAAATCTTTTTTTTTTGTTTTTGTTTTTGTTTTGCTTTCTTTTCCTGGGACTTGAACTCAGGGCCTAAGTGCTGTCCCTGAGTTTCTTTTGCTCAAGGATGGCACTTGAGCCACAGTTATACTTCAGGCTTGTTTTTTGGAAGCTTTTTGGAAATAACAGTCTCACAGACTTTATTGCCCAGCCTGGCTTTGAACTGTAATCCTCAGATCTTAGCTTCCTGAGCAACTAGTATTTTTTTAATGTTTTTTTTGGGGGGTCCAGTAGTGGGGCCTGAACTCTGGGCCTGGGCGCTGTCCCTCAGCTCTTTACCTCAGCGCTCTACCACTTGAGCCACAGCGCCACTTCTGGCTTTTTTTCTTTTTGCTTATGTGGTGCTGAGGAATTGAACCCAGGGCCTCATGCATGCAAGGCAAGCGCTCTACCACTGAGCCACCTTCCCAGCCCCTCAAATCTTTTAAATTAGTATATATTATACCAACAAAGGGGTTTCATCATAACATCTTCATACATGCATAACTTTGCTAGTTTTATAAAACAGGCAATTTTTTCAATAAAGATAGATTCAAACTATAGAACCCAGCACTGAAGAAGCTGAGGCAGAATGATTAAGAGTTCTAGTCAGCCTGCTCTATAGAGTGAAACTTCATCTCAAAAACAGAAAAAAACAAAGAAAGAATGACATGGAATTAAAGCCACTACGAATTTTAGCAGACAAATAGTTTATATGCAGAAATGGAATCTTTTATTCATTTTCCTTTTTCATGTTTTTTCCTTGAAGAATTCAGAAGTCAAGAAAGTTTAAAAGTGAGTACGCATATATATCACACTATGAAGACAGTAGGAACAGAAGACAACAAAACTACAGATTCTTTCATATACCCTCTGACTTCCTAGACTTTGAAAAATAGTCATTAGTAGAAGTGATTCTAATCTTCAGAAATTATACATAGTCAAAGTTAACGCCATAGTAAAGAGCTAGGCACACCTTTTCTTTCCTTTATTCATATGCAAATTATGTTAGTTTTTTGACATTTGCTTTTTTCATCACTTGAAAACCAAAGGGTTATATTTGGATGCTTTGTGGTATTTTTTTGCTTTTTTCTTTTGTCAGTCCTGGGGCTTCAACTATGGGCCTAAGCAATGTCCTTGAACTTCTTTTACTCAAGGCTAGCGCTCTATCACTTGAGCCACAGCACCACTTCTGGCCTTTTCTGTTTATGTGTTACTGAAGAATCGAATCCAGGGCTTCATGCATGCTAGGCAAGCACTCTACCACTAAGCCACATTCCCAGCCCTGTGTGTTTGTTTTGTGTGTTGGTACTGGGGCTTAAAGTCCGTCTAATGATCTCTCTTATCACTTCACTTCCAGCATTTTGCTGGTTAACCAGAGATAAGAGCCTCTTGAATTTTTCTTACTGGACAGGGTTTGAACCAGGATCCTCAGAACTCAGCCTCCTAAGTAGCTAGGATTACAGGTGTGAGTCATTTGCTATTATTGAAATGTTATTTAATGTTATTAAATGTTATTTAATCTATTCTAAATATTCTTCAGTACTAGCATATACACACACACACACACACACACACACACACAGAGAGAGAGAGAGAGAGAGAGAGAGAGAGAGAGAGAGAGAGAGAGAGAGAGAGAGAGAGAAAGATTCCAATAGGTTTGGTCCAAAAGCTCATTAGTAAGATGAAAAAAAAAAGTGAAAAGAAAATCACATCTCTAGTGAACAATATTACTCAAAAGAATTATGTTTTCATGGTAACTAGGCTCACACCTATAATCCTAGCTTCTTAGGAAGCTGAGAGTCAAAGGACTGTGGTTGAAAAGTCTGAAGGACTTCTCCAAAATAACCAGCAAAAGGCTGGGCTGGAGGTGTGGTTCACGTGACAGCTGAGCTCCAAGTTCAAGCCCAGTATCACACATTAAAAAAAAGCTTATTTAAAGTGATAATCCATTATCCCTAAATACAAAATACTTCTAATAGAAAAATGTAATTTCAGATCCAAATTCTGTGATGCCCTCTCTCCCACGCCTGTCTTCCCAGGCAGGTGTTGTAAGTGGAGAATCAAAGCACCTGGGCAGGGGGAAGGGAAGATGATCTTGAACACCTGTAAGGTGACTGTTTTAAGAGGTACACAATGTCCCTCTTTCTGAGCTCTGAACTTATGCTCTAACGGTAATTGCTTCTAATGACAGGAGTTCTGCTTACAGATTGGAGATGAAGCCAGCTATCCCAAGTAAGATCTTGATTTTAGAATTGTTTTGACATATAAATAGAAGTCAGAAAGATGATCTAAAACCTGAAGTTTTAGGTTACCCATTTGAAACTCACCAAGGATTCCAATTGTGTTATTTGATTACTTGCTTTACGAAGTTCCTTAAGAATTACATGTAGTTGATGTTGCATATTTTGCCGGTCAAGTTTTTCATTTTCAAAGTCTAAAGTACATGCCTGCATCTAGAAAATGCCCAGGACAAGACAATTATAGTTGATAGATAGGATCCAGTTCTCCTGAGTGGATGCTTGCACTCTTTATTAACACAAGAAGAAAATGCATTATTTTACACTCAAAGCAAGAATTCATCTGACATATAGTGAGATGTTAATAGGTGAAGTTTACGACTGAGGACTTGGTTTGTCCAAGAAGCAAAGCCATGATTTGAGGTACGAGTAAGTAAAGAACAGCTTAGTACATTGATGTTTAGTATTATCCATTCACGCCCCCCCTCCCCCGAGCCCCCTTTATTTCAGGGATAGGGAGGGAGAAGCAAAAGAGAAGACTATCCTTAGATTGGAATATAAAAACCCTTGCTCACACCAGGCACTGTTCATACCTGTAATCCTAGCTACTCAGGAGGCTAAGATCTGAGGATCATGGTTCAAAGATAGCACAGGCAAGAAAGTCTATGAAACTCTTATATACAATTAACTACCAAAAAGCCAGAAACGGAATGCTGGCTCAAAATGGTAGAGAACTAGCTTTGAGCACAAAAGTCCAAGGACACCATCCAGGCCCTGAGTCCTAGGACTGATGCAAAAGTGTGTGTGTGTGCATGTACATGCACGTGCACACAAGCATGCGCATGTACATGCACGTGCACACAAGCGTGCGCACACATGCACACACACAGAATCTCTGCTCATTCTGACAGTAAATGGTACCTGAATTCTGCTTGAAATTATAACGTGGCCCTATTTAAGAAACCATGGTAGGCTAGAGTTAATAACTATAGCTATCCAGGGAAGAGCAAAATCTGCTAAAGCCAGCAATTACCTGGCAAGAAAATGTCATTTTATCTCCAAAAACTGGTTTAGTCTAAGGAGAGTACCAAGAATGTAAGGCTAGAACAGTCTCTAGAGATTTTTTGTTAGTCTTTTAAAAATACTTTTTTCACAACTATGAATAGTTTTCCACAGACCAGTGTAAACTGCAGGAAAAAACTACATTTTCTAGCAGACCAATGTGAGTTTCAACGCAACCCCAGCAAGTACCTGTTGTTCCAACAGAGCCACCCTTGCTTGTTCCTCTTGCTGCTTTAGCAGAGACCTGTAAAGAAACCGGACCTGTAGGATGCAAAGAGAACCAACATTGTCTCATCCAACCTTTATCTCTTTCCTGGGATGCCTGAGGCGCTTACATTAGTCACAAATCTAACCAGGACAACACCTGTTATCTGGATGACTCATTCCAGATGCTTGTTAGATGGAGCTGTGTAAGCAACTGGCTTCAAGTTCCTTGAACTACCACACTGACCACTGACAAACACTCTGTGGTACTTTCCTGGAGGCTCTGACATCTGCCATCATCTAGAGTATGACAAGGAAGGAAGTACCTCATCTTCTTAGCTGCACAGCTGGAGCAAAACTTAATTATTTCTACTTTGTTTTGCCTAAGTGTCCCTATTCATGCCTACAGATAGGAAAGCAGTACAGATGAAGGAATATGTTAGCTCGGTAACTCGCTTTCTCTTAATCTCAGCTTTGGGATGATTTTAAAATTTATGATAGTAATAACAATAACCTGACACTTACTTCTTTTATAAAGCATTTTTCATTTCCCTGACCCTCACAATGAATGGACCTCTAAGGCAAGGAGAGGTTATTATTCCTTTGATCAATAAATCCCACATAGGTCAGAGAAGGGAGATGATTTGCCTAAGGCCACAGATGGATTCCAAGTACTGTTTTTTTCCATTACTCCATGCTGCCAAGCAAAATTTAAACTAATGGCTTTCTGTGAAAGTAGTATTCATTTCTAATTATCCTCACTCTAATAACTCTAATATTAAGACATCCTGGCTCAAAGTTGTGAGTATAACAAGAACATGGAAGGGACTATGTGAAGTCACTAAGCATAGTACTGGCATGATGAAGATGCCAGCTTAGAAAGAGCCTTGATTCTTCTCACGACTTTACATCTTTCTTTGGCCACTTCCTTGTCATTCAGAGCCTTCATGGGTGTGATTTCCTCCAATGAGGGGTAATCCAAGTTACCTTTCTGACAAATCTTGGTTCAAATATATCTCCTCAGTGAAGTCTTCACTAGCCCCCAATTTCTCTTTATTTCCTTTACTCTACTTGCTTATTTGGGTACTTCTTTTTGATCTGTTTCTATGCTAGAATATAAAACTCCTGTGAGGGGCAGGAAGCTGTTTCATGCTTGTTCTCCATTGGTTAATACAGTCTCTGATGCTTGGTAGGTGCTCAAGGAAAATTTGAATTCTGAATCATGGTGAGACTTCCTTGGTAAGCTTACCTGAGTTAAGAGCTCTTCAGATCTCTTCCTCTCTTCTTCAAGTTTTTCCCTGGCAATATCATTCTCTTCCTTAAGTCTTTGTATTTTCTCTGTTTTATGCCTGCTCTCTTCCAGCTGTTGTACATCTGCATTTCTTTGTGAACGCAACAGCTTATTTAAATCATGAACTTCTTTTTGAGTTTCTTCATATTTTCTTCGAAATTCACTAAGTTCAAAATTCAACCGAGTTATGGTTTGGCGTTCGACCTCAAGATCTTTTTTGGCATTTGCCAAGTGGTTGTAATACTTCTGCTTCTCTTCTTGAAGAAAAGCTGCAGCAAACAACATTGTGACACAGCTCACTTTATAAAATCAATGATAACCTAAGAAATTAAACTTCAAGCATGCTTCTACAAATGAGATCATGTCATGTTTTCAGCTTATAAAATGAAGTCATGAGATGGGGGCTATGATTGACATTTGATGGATCTTAAGAAATAACAATTTAGGAATATTATTTGAAGTTACAAAACAAAGGAATTAAAAACAATCATGGAATGATTTTGTGACTGATGTCTAATTAGTCCTTGATATCTAAAGATAAATGAATAGGAATGTAGCTCATTGTTTATAGATATGGAAATAACAGAATTAAAGACAGAAGTGTTAACATGTGATAGGAAAGGTGGGGCAGAGTCTTTCTGTACTATTAGGTTACTTTATTAAGTGTTTATACCACTCTGAGAAACAGAGAGCAAGAAAAAGGGGAGGAGAAATAACACTATATTATTAAAGGAAAAAAATTAAGGTTTAACTAACTCCTACTTTAGTATGTAACAAATGTATAAAGGTGTTCAGGTATTAACTCTGTCCTGAACAACTCTGAATTATGTCTAGAGACACTTCCTTTATATTTTCCTTTTAATATTAGCTTTGTTTTAAATATTCAGATGTGAGTCTGGCTCCCCTCTCTTAAGCCTTCTATTCATGTAATTCAAGACTCCCTTTCCCTTACAGTTTATAGGTTTTGGGTTAATTTTTTTTTCTTGTCAGTCATGGATGCTGTCCCTCAGCTCTTCAGCTCAAGGCTAGCACTCTACTACTTGGTCCACAGCATCACTTCCAGCTTTTTCTGCTTATGTGGTGCTGAGGCCTCATGCATGCAAGGCAAGCACTCTACCACTGAGCCAACTTCCCAGCCCACAGCTTCTAGTTTTTTAAGCAGTGTTTTGTGTGTGTGTGTGTGTGTGTGTGTGTGTGTGTGTGTGTGTGTGTGTGTGTTTGTGTTTCTCTTTTATCCCAGTTCATCACACCTTGAAGTACTAAAACAATTGTGTGTGTGTGTGTGTGTGTGTTTCTCTTTTATCCCAGTTCATCACACCTTGAAGTGCTAAAACAATTTCTTCTGTAAAATGAGACTAATGATACTTCTGTCCCACCTCTTAGGAGTCTTTTGGGTGCTGTCAAACTGACAACTCTCAGCTGAGGTCAATGTTAGAGAAGCTGCAAAATACATGTCAAAAAGCATCATGAATAAGAAACTTCATCTTAAAACCATAGTGAGAATAAAATGGTTGAAGAATGATCTATAAAACACATTTTTTTCTCCTGGGTTTGATAAGAGTAAGTGCTGAAGACAAAATGAGAAGATAACCAGCCAGCAAGGCCAGCTCTGAAGAAAATAATAGTAGAAACAGACTTGGAAGGAAGTGCCATGTTGAGGGTAGGGGAAATGTCACATGATTTCTGAGCTCCTAATCATAACCTCTTCACCTTTGACTTGTGCCTTCTTTTGATTTGAAAACAGGAAATGGGACAAACTTGCAAATGCTATTTCCAGCTTAGAAAACATGTTTTTATTTTACTTTCTAACACATATTCACCCAAATCTAAATTGATGAATCACTCCTTTTGGAAAAATGTCAGGCCTATCCAAAAGGAAAACTTACACTAATCAGTACCTTCAGATTCAGTCTTTTGTGTCTGCTGTAGGAGTGAAGGAGCAGCTGCTCCTGTTTTCTGTTCCAGCTCAAAGATCTTTGCTAAAAGTCCTTTAACGTAGACCTCACGCTGCTGATCATACACAAGCCACTGCTGATTCTTCTCCAGGGCCTTGCAATGAAGAGGGAAGAAAACCAATAATAAAAACAAAATAATAATAATAAACAAAAATAGTAAAGCACAGGGGAGATCAAGTGTAACTGCTTTTCCAACACATAAAATTTTTATAGTGGTAAAAAACAAGCAAATCGAGGCTGGGAAGATGCTCAGTGGTAGAGTGCTTGCCTTGCATGCATGAGGCCCTGGGTTTGATTCCTCAGCACCACATAAGCAGAAAAAGCCAGAAGTGGTGCTGTGGCTCAAGTGGTAGATCACTAGCCTTGAGCTGAAGAGCTGAGGGACAGCACCCAGGCCCAGAGTTCAGGCCCCACAACCGCCAAAAAAATAAACAAACAAAAAACATGTGAATCAAAACATTGAACTTTCATCTCACTCAGGAAGAATGGCCATCAAACAATAACTTCGGAAGAGGATGCAGAACAAAACATAAGGAGCCTTGTAGGTGGGAATGTAAATTAGTGCAACCACTATTAAAAGCAGCATGTTCAGTCCTCAGAAAAATCCAAACAGAATTACCACGTGATCCAGTGATACTGCTCTTGGGCATGTATCTGAAGGAATATTAGTGAAGATACACTAGAGACACTCAATACTCATGTTCACTGCAGCACTATTCACAATAGCCAAGTATAGGAACAATGTAGATGTGGTATCTGCCAGGTGCGGGTGGCTCACGCCTGTAATCCTAGCTACTCAGGAGGCTGAGATCTGAGGATCATGGTTCAAAGCCAGCCTGGGCAGGAAAGTCCATGAGACTCTTATCTCCAATAAACCACCAGAAAACCAGAAGTGGTGCTGTGGCTCAAGTGGTAGAACACTTGCCTTGAGATGAAGAGCTCAGGGACAGCACCCAAACCCAGAGTTCAAGCTCCACAACTGACCCTCTCCCCCAAAAGATGTGGTATATATCCACAATGGAGTATAGTCAGTCATAAAGAATAACATTGTCATTAGTAGGTAAATGGACAAAACCAGAGATGATCATGCTACATGAAGTAAACCAGGTTCAGAAAGACCAAGGCTGCATATTCTCTCCCATATGTAGAGCTAGATCTAAAAAATAAACATATACATAAAAACATACATGATCATACATTTATATACATACATATACCTGTGTGTATGTGTATATATATTCACATACATATTAAGTATGTTCTTAACAATGGAACTGTTTGAGGGGATTAGGAAAGGAAAAGAAAATGATGGGAGTGAATAGTATCCATATACAGTTATTGCATCTCTATATAAAAGATGACCTAAGGAAACTCACTAAAAGCTAGCCTATAATGGGAAAGGGCAGAAGATGGGGAAAGAGAGAGTAATAAGGGAAGTTAATCTCATTAAAGTATAATATCTGTATAAAATATCTATGTAAGATACCATGGTAAAAACCCTTTGACAAATTAATCACTTTAAAAAAATGAATGACAGGATGTAAAACAGGTTCTGTGTGGAAGGCAAACAGACAACACAAGTATGGTTGAAGTACTTTACACTCATTGGGTTAAAATTGTTTTAAGAAGTGGGATAGGAAGAGGGAGAGGGATGGAGGGAATGAATCTAATCAACATATGCTCTAAACATATACAGTAATATCATAATGAAACTCCCCTATACAACTGATATATGCTCATGAAAAATGTTCCAAAAATCTCTTATGGCTTGTGAAATAAAATGGGCAATCACTGTATATCACATACCTTTAGAATACACATTAGTAGAGCAAAGTCACAGAAGAAGGGGATTAAGTCTGCTACCTTCCAATCTATGACTGTATGCACTGTCCTCTGAAACCTAGAATGTCTTTGCAGAAATGAGCCTCTGCTTTCTGGTGAGAACTTCCATCTTTTAAAGACACAGGCAGTTGAGCCCTATATCCACAAAAATTTATATGTAGGGAAGCTCTAAAGTTTAAAGAGTTCCTCCAAACTGTAGTGGACTCCTTCTATAGGGCCCTATGATTTCATAACAAAGTGTGTATATTTTCAGAGTGAGGAAATAAGACAGAATTGGCCTCTGGACTCAAAGAGTTAGTCTAGGGCCCCCCAGCCCAAATACTGGGCGCTCTGTACCCTCCAGGCAATTGTTTAGTAGTTCTTGTGTGGTTTAAAAGTTCCTTATCAGGCCGGGCGCCGGTGGCTCACGCCTGTAATCCTAGCTACTCAGGAGGCTGAGATCTGAGAATCGCGGTTCAAAGCCAGCCCGGGCAGGAAAGACCATGAGACTCCTATCTCCAATAAATCACTAGAAAACCGGAAGTGGTGCTGTAGCTCAAGTGGTAGAGCGCTCGCCTTGAGCTGAAGAGCTGAGGGACAGCGCCCAAGCCCAGAGTTCAAGCCCCATGACCGACAAAAAAAAAAAAAGTTCCTTATCAGGTAGAGATCCTATATATCCATTCTGTATTATGTCCTTAATAATGTATGGCTAGTTTCAGTGTAGTAATTTGATTTAAACAGTGTCCCATTATTGAATATTCATGGTGTATATGAACTTGCTCATACTTTTTTCAACTCTTCTGAATGTTTGAAATTTTTTATAACAATCAGTCTCAAAGAAATACTAACATCTTGACTTCATAGCAAGCAATGTAGTTGAGAAGGTCGCTAAGATTCCTGTTCTATTTCAAATCAAGAAACAGCAGTCATTCTTTATTCAGATCCACTGCCTCCCCTGTTCACATTCCATGCATCTTTTGACCAATGAGGTTCTCAGAATCATGTTCAAATTTAATTGCCAGGTGAGATAGCACACATGTCATAATATGACTCAAAAAGCACATATGTCCACATTGTATATGTCAGTTGTAGCATGTTAGATGCTACAGATAACTAATTTTAGAGTTAATTTATGTTCATATTTATGACGCATTTTAATACAAAGTTTGTCAACATAGGATAGTCATGAAATTTTTTTCCTTTTAAATAAATTTGTTGATACTTTATTGAATGAAAAAGTTAGCATAAGACTCAAACAGTATTCTAAAGAGCCACATGATGGCGATGTTACTTCAATACAGAAAGCATTTTTTCTGTCTCTTCCAGCTGATTGCATGCATCTGCTCTTTCCCCTCTCTTAATAGTATCAAGAAGTGGAATATCTAGTGGCTATCAGTAAACCTTAATGCTATTAGTTGTGAATCTTTAGAGTCATCATTCATTAGTCATTCCTTCCAATGAGTGTCAGCTTCACATTTGTGTGGTATGCAATTAATATTTGCATCCAAGTTATCAATAAAAATATAGACTAAGGGCAAAAGTGAAGTCCTATGGAATGCTGAGAATGTTCTTACTCCTGTTCTAACAGGAATCTACTAAGTATTCTGTAAGCAAAACTTCCAAAACAGCCAGGAGCCAGTGGTTCATATCAATAATCCTAATACTCAGGTGGCTGAGAGCTGAGGATCTTAATTCAAAGTCAGCATAGGCAGACAATCAAAGAGATTCTTATCTCCAATTAGCCAGCAATTTTGAACTAGAAGCATGGCTCAAGTGGTACAGTGCCAGGCATAAGTGAGAGTAAGAAGCTTAGAGTTCCAGTCTCAGCACCACAAAAAAATGAAAATTAATTATAATAAAATAGCAGCTGAACAAATTAGATTTAGGTGAAGAAGAGATGCTGTGGACATATTTGTAGCCTACTTGAAGAAAATTTTCTCCTGAATGCCTGGGTAGTGACTTAGGCAACCATTACAATCCACTTCTCTTTTCTCATCACTTGATTCTTTTTCAGTAGAGATGCTAATGCTTCCAACTTTATAAAATTTAAAAGTCAACAAGTTAGTCCCATAGCTTATTTACCCATAACAATCAAAAGAAATAAACTTACATCTTTTAGTTGCATTTCCATCTCATGAATGTTACTCATGGATGAGTTGAGGCAGCCAGTAGCCGAAGTCTGTAAATAATCCAATATCACTTAACATTACACATTCAACAACACAAGTTTCCTTCGAAGATTCAGTTCCATAAAAATACACTATGTATATTTCTCAGGGGCATCCCAAAATTTGATACATACTTTAGAACCAAATAGCCAGGTTACCAAAGGACCACTGTGAAAATTAACATCTACAAGATTGGAAGATTGGAAACCCTGAGATTTCAGATCTAATTTGACTTGAGTTGCATGGAGCACAGAGTCACTAGAAACGCCTGGTTTTTCACCAAGAGGAGTCAAAACAATTGGGCTATTTCAATGAAATCTAGAAAACATAAATTGTCAACCAAAAGATGAGAAGTTTCTTTTCTAGAATTTAGGTTTTACATTAACATAGTTTGAATAGCATAGTTCAGATTAGCATACTCTGAAAATACTAAGACAAGAAGTATTTGATATTGTAGATTTTCTGGAATTTGGAATATTTGTATATACATAATGAATACATCTTGAAGATGGGATTTAACTCCACACATGAAATGTGTTTGTATTTTGTATCTGCCTTATTTATACACAGTCTGAAGCTACTTTTATATAGAATGTGACAGGTGTGATTATTTTCTACTTTTGGTGGCACACTGGTAAACAAAAGCTTCAGATTTTGAAACATTTTGTATTTTTGATGCTCAACCTCTACTAGTATTAATCAGTTTTAGTTCACATAGAGTACATGGAATTTATAACAGTTCTTTTTTTCTTCATTTCTAGCAAACCAACTCTGTAAAGGCTGCATTTCAGCAGCTCAAAATATTTGCTTTTCTCCAGATAATCTCTTCATTCACCCTTTCAGGTGGAACTGTGACACTACCCCTACCTCCACTCCTTTTTTCCCTAAGCACATAGTAGATTTTCTTTCCCAGCCTTCCCTGTGGTTAGTGGAATCTTCTGAGTTGTCTGATAGAGTGTGGACAGAAGTGAAACATGCTAATTGCAGGCCTCCCCCAAACCTGCCTTGACAATCTCCTCACATACTCTATTTCACAGATCACAGAAGCCCTGGCAGGAAGTCTCCATCCTAAGGTAAAGCCACTAGGAAAAAGGGATCTGGATCTCTGAATGACTGGAGCAAAGCCTCCTCCATTCCAACTTGTACTACACTGTGGTATAAAGAAAAATCACCATTTCCCATAATATGCTGAGATTTTTGAGGATGTTTGATATAGCAGTTTCTGTTTGATACAGCAATTTCTGACGGGCAGAAACCAATACTACAAAATCATTTCAAAATTATATTTTCTTCTATGTACCAGTGGCTCATGCCTGTAATCCTAGCTACTCAGAAGGCTGAGATCTGAGGATTGCAGTTCGAAGCTAGCCATGGAAGGAAACTCTGTGAGACTCTTAGACCCAATTAGCCACCAAAAGTAGAGCTGTGGCTCAAGTGGTAGAGTGCCTTGAGCAACAAAGCATAGAGAGGCTGCCCAGGCCCTGAGTTCAAGCCCCAAGACTGGCACCAAAAAAAATGTTATTTTCTACTAAGATGTACTTCATATTCAAAACTCACTCAAGGAAAGATTTTAACCAATCACTTTGAATCTGACTGCAATGTTTCATGAGTTTCAGTTCTGTGGGAATTCTCTAGAAAAACTCACCATCTTTGAAGTCATTTCTTGAAATATTCAGTTGCCTACCTGTATAAAATGTACAGGTCTGATCACTGTATCTTCCACCAAAAGAAAATAAAGTACAAAGAGAGACTATATTAACAGCATTGAGGTGTTAGATTTAAAAGTTAGATTTTTTTTTTTTCCTGTAAGTAGTCTTAGTAGTTGTGTTAGTACTATTCAAATGTTTAAGGCTGGGAATGTGCCTTAGTGGTAGAGTGCTTGCCTAGCATGTATGAAGCCCTAGGTTCAATTCCTCAGTACCACAGTAAACAGACAAGGCCAGAAGTGGTGCTGTGGCTCAAGTGGTAGAGTGCTAGTCTTAAGCAAAAGAAGCTCTGGGACAGTGCCCAGGCCCTGAGTTCAAGCCTCGGGACTGGCAAAAAATAAATAAAATAAATAAATTTCAAAAGAATCAAACATTTGACCAGTAAAATAACCATTTACAAGTATGACAGGCACTATGCTAGCAATTTACAAACATTACCACACTCAATTGTCAATATTCTTAGCCAGGTTTTTTTTTTTTTTGGTGGGGTAGATTGGGGGTGGGTTGTGGGCTTGAACTCTGGGCCTGGGCACTGTCCCTCAGCTCTTCATCTCAAAGCAAGTGCTCTACCACTTGAGCCACAGTGCCACTTCCAGTTTTCTGGTGGTTTGTTGGAGAAGAGTTTCATGGCTTTTCCTGCCTGGGCTGGCTTTGAACCGTGATCCTCAGATCTCAGCTTCCTGAGTAGCTAGGATTACAGGTGTGAGCCACCAGTGCCCGGCTTCTCCAGGTTTTATTGATGTGGAAACTGAGGTTTATGAAAGGGGTCTGCTGAGCCACCTGGTTTAAGGCTCACACAGTTACGGAATTTGTTCAGAGTCACATAGTTAACGAGGCAAAATCAAGATCTGGACCTAGGCTTGTCTTTTATCTCCAAATCCTTGTTCTTCCTACTCTACTGGTATGTACCTCTCAAATAAGAAAAGGGGAAAAATATGCATGCAGATGGAAAAAGTAGATTTGATATTGTAATTTTGTACCTCAAATATAAAAACTAAGCTGAGTGTTAGTGGCTTATACCTGTAATCATAACTACTCAGAAGGCTGAGATCTGAGGATCCTAGTTTGAAGCCAGTCTGGGTAAGAAAGTTTTTGAGACTCTTATCTCCAATTAATCAGCAAAAAAAAGCAACAAGTGGAACTCTGGCTCAAATGATAGAACTCCAGCTTTGAACAAAAAAGAGACAGGACCTAAATCTGAAGTTCAAACCCAGTACTGCACAAAACAAACAAAACCTCCAGAAAATTAAGTCTCTTTTAAATGATCCAAACTATAGAAATAAGTTCTCAACACAATCTTTCTTCTTGGCCATTGTAGAGATAGAGAAGCTAAAATAAGGTAAGTGATCTTCAAGTTCACTATGCTGTCTCATCATTTGGCAAGCATTCTTTAACAAACTTATTCTTCATACGAATTACAAGTTATAGCAAAAAGAAAGAAATCTGGGTTAAAAAACAATTATTAGCACCTGTGATAAACGGATGGTACTGGCTTTGCTTTCAAGTTCAGCAAGTCTTGCTGTCGCGGCAGACAACTGTTTCTTCAGTACATCTGTCTCTTCAGATAGGGATTTCAACAACTGTTCCCTCCTTTCACCTTCCTTGGTTTTCGCTTCCAGCTGTTCAAGCAATGCAGTCGTATTATATCTGGTCTTTAGCTGGTCTCTGAGTTGCTGTATTTCTTTGTCTTTCTCTGTGAGGTAGTAAGCATTTTTCTCTTTCTCAGCTTCAAGAATTCGAATTTTCTAGACATAAAGAAGAAACATAGAACAAAGTCAAGTCAAGCTTGCAGCTAAACAATATATTTCCACAAGCATTAATTATTTTTTTATATATCAACTTGGCTTTATGATATCAGGACCAAAAAAGTCCAGTTCTATGCTCAAACAGCTCAAGGACATAAATCAATACATATGAATGTAATATACGTTCTATTAACATACATACAAAATGAATGGGCATAGACACAAAGGAGAAACTACTTGTATCAAGGATTGTGTAAGAAAACTAAAAGAAAACTTATCATATGAATTATTTTTTGGAGGGAAGTGAAGGTAGTACTGGGGTTTGAAATAAGAGCCTTGTGATTGCTAGGTACCACTTGAAACACACCTCCTCTTATTTTTGCTCTTTCTCATTTGGGTGTGTGTGCGGTCCTGGGGCTTGAACTCAGGTCCTGGGTACCATCTCTTGAGGTTTTTTGCTCAAAGCTAATACTCTACTACTTGAGCCCCAGCTCTACTTCTAGCATGTGATTGATTGGTTGACTGATTTATCTGTCTGTTTACTTATTTATTGGTAGTTAGTTAGAGATAAGTCTCACAGATTTTCCTGTCCACACTGGCTTCAAACCACAATCCTCAGACCTTAGCCTCCCAAGTAGCTAGTATTACAGGTGTAAACCACTATTCCAGGGCTCTATTATTTTTATAATAGGGTTTTGCTTTTCTCCCTGGGCCTGGTTTGGACCTCAATCCTCCTATTTTCATTTCCCATGATCTGAAAATGATGTAGGTCACATCCAGGTCTCAACTTTTATTGGTTGAGGTAGGGTCTGGCAAACTTTTTGCCTAGGATAGCCTCAAACCAAGATCTCTCTACATACAGCTCTTATAAGTATTTGAGAATCTTCCCTCCATCATATTAAACCTTCTAAACCTAAAGGCTAAATGCTAAAAAATGGCTCCTGAAAGACATACATGCTCATCTACTGATGAGGGATAGGGTAGGGATAAATATAACAAGAATAAGAAGGCAGCATCAGAAAATTCAAGTACCATGTTTTCTAAGAATGTTCACTACAACTGAAAGGATTAAATGACCATTTACCTCCAAAAGTCTGTGTTTATCTTTATCAGTCAGTTTTCCTTTTCCATTTGTGAGTTCATCCATTGATGTTTTTAAAGATGAAATTTCACCCTTAAATTTCTGTAATTCAGTTTCTGATTTGGAGTTATTAGGCTTTAGTCCCCACTTACTCTTAATTAAGTCTTTTGGACTTCTAGAAGACATTTCTGAAATGGTCTGTGAAAATAAAAGTCAACTATATTTTAAATCCTGCATTTAAAATTTAAATCTCAATAAACTATTCCAGTCTAAATTCTCAATAAACTATTTCATTCTAAATTCTAAATAGAAAGGAAATATTCAAATCAGAGAGAACAAGAGATAGACCAAAAAGGTTTCTGAGGTATTGCAACCATTAAAAAAAAATGTGAGGTAAGAGATATGAGGAATAACTGTCTTGCAAAAATATGACAGCCTGCATATCTCTCTTTTGTGCATGGTCTGTACAGGTATCACAATTTGGTAGAAATTTTCTTTTAAAAAACAATGGTGGGGGGCTGGGAAGTGGCTCAGTGATAAGAGTGCTCGCCTTGCATGCATGAGGCCCTGGGTTTGAAAAAGCCAGAAGTGGCGCTGTGGCTCAAGTGGTAGAGCGCTAACCTTGAGCTGAAGAGCTGAGGGATAGGGCCCAGGCCCAGAGTTCAGGCCCCATGACTGGCCAGAAGAAAAAAACAATAGAGGGAGTCTCCAATAATTTTTTTAAAAAACCTTAAAATAGTGAGTAATGATCACATATCTGACACAAGACTAAACAGCTAGCAGTAATCTACCAAAACAACCAGAAGTGTAGCTGTAGCTCAAGTGGTAGGGTGCTAGCCTTGAGCAAAAGAAGGTCAGGATGGGGCTGGGAAGGTGGCTCAGTGGTAGAGAGCTTGCCTTGCATGCATGAGGCCCTGGGTTCGATTCCTCAGTACCACATAAGCAAAAAGAAAAAAGCCGGAAGTGGCACTGTGGCTCAAGTGGTAGAGTGCTAGCCTTGAGCTGAAGAGCTGAGGAACAGTGCCCAGGCCCAGAGTTCAAGCCCCATGACTGGACCCAAAAAAAAAAAAAAAAAAAAAAAAAGACAATCAGGAACAGTGCCTAGACCCTGAGTTCAAGCCTCAGTCTACCAAAAAAAAAGAAGTCATTATTCAACAGAATGATATGACCTATTTTAGAAAATATGCTTAATTTTACTCTGATAGGAAGATCGAAGTTCAACCAAGTTGGGCAAAAATGTTATCAAGACTTTATCTTAAAAAATAAACTGTGCCAGGTACTGGTGGCTCACCTCTGTAATCCTAGCTACTCAGGAGACTGAGATCTGAGGATCACAGTTCAAAGCCAGCCAGGGCAGAAAGTCTGAAGTCTCCAATTACCAGAAAACCAGAAGTGGGATGTGGGTCAAGTGTAAAGCGCTCTCCTTGAGCTGAAGAGCTGAAGGACAGAGCCCAGGCCCAGAGTTCAAGCCCCAAAACTAAATACATACATACATACATACATACATACATACATACATACATACATACATACATACATAAAATAAAATAAACTGCACATGCCTGTCATCCTATATATTCAAGAGGTTGAGATCTAAGGATCAAGGTTCAAAGCCAGCCAGGGCATGAAACTCCTATCTCCAATTAACCATCAAAAAATAGAGAAAGAAAAGCTGGAAATGGAGCTGTCGCTCAAGTGGAAGAGTACCAGTCTTGAACAAAAAGCTAAAGAGACAGTGACAGGCCCTGAGTTCAAGCCCCAGTACCTGAAAAGAAAAAAAGCTGAGTTAGTTGTCCATACTTATAATTTTAGCTAATTGAGAGGCAAACATAAGATGAAGGCGAGAGGATGGTCTAAAGCAAAAGTAAATCTTTCTCTAGCTGAAAAATAAACTTAGGCAAAAAAAAAAAAAGGCCAAGGGTGTGGCTCAAGTAATGGTGTCTGCAAGCAAAGGCCTCGAGTTCAAACCTCAATACCATCAAAAATAAGTAGTATAATAAGTATAAGTGAGCTGATGGCTCATGCCTATAATCCTAACTACTCAGAAGACTGAGATATGTGGATCCAGGTTCAGCCAGGCAGGCAAGTCCATGAGGCTCTTATCTCCAATAAACTATCAGAAAATGCCACTCACAGAGAGAAGAGAGGAAAAAGAGTGTGTACTGGGGTTTGAACTCAGGGCTTTAGGCTCTAGGATTTTTCTACCACTAGAGCCATGGCTTCCATTTCTGGCTTTTTGCTGGTTATGCAGAGAATCTCAGCCAGGCACTGGTGGCTCATGCCTATAATCCTAGTACTCAGAAGACTGAGATTCTGAGGATCACAGCCCAGGCAGGAAATTAGGCACACAGACACAGCCGGAAGTGGCACTGTGGCTCAAGAGGTAGAGCACTAGCCCTAAGCAAAGAAACCCCCCCCCAGGATCCTCTCCTCCCTCCTCTCCCCCCCCCCCCCGCCACAAGTTTCTCAGCTTTCTCGCCTGGGCTGGCTTTGAACCCTCATCCTGAGTGGGTAGGATTACAGGCATGAGCCACGGGTGGGTGCGCGCTTCTTTCCACGTATTTTCCATTCCAGTCGCCCACGGGGGTTTCTCTGTTCAGCCCTTACCTGCGCCGGCGGGCACCTCTTTGTTTTCTGTTTTTTGGGAACTAATCAGGACACCGCCCCCGGCCTGGGATCAGGTCCCCGCCCGCCGTGTCTGCCCTCCACCTGCTCTAGTATTTCCGTCGATGGACATCAGTCCGGCGCTGCACGTTGACAGCGGGCGCTGCGCTAACCCGAGGCGGGCACACGGCCCGGGCACCTACGAGGGGCCCGGGGAAGGCCAACTGCATGTGGGGCGGACACGCAAAGCGCGGGCTGACCGCTCACCCGCAAAAGCCATTCTAACGACAGAGCCCGGGGTGGCCTCCGGCCTGGCGGCGCCTCCCGCTCGAGGGGTGACAGTACTCACCGCCAAGTCCCACGGCGGAAGCCGAGGGAGAGACTCAGGGCCCCCGGCAGGCCGGAAGCGGGGACCCGCGGCCTGCCCACCGCCTCCCGTGCAGACCAGCCCAGCCGCGGCGGGAGAGCTGTGGGATCTGGCCCCCCCAGAGCTCGTCAGCTGACGCCGTCGCCACCTCGGGACCGCTCGGCACCTGAGGTGAAGCACGGCGCGGGCCTCGGCTACCACACCCACCCGCGAGGGCGCCGCTTCCGGGAGTTTGAATCGCGCGGCTGCGGGGCGGGGCACGTCATTGCCGGCTAGACTCGGCTCTCTGATTGGTTGAGGCCTCTGATTGGCAGGGGCGGGTTCTGAGGCTTGAGGTCGCAGTCTGAGCGGGGGCTGGATCAGATCCAGCTGAAGCCGCAAAGACCTCGCAGGTCTGACGCCCAGAGAATTCTGATTTTTTTCCGAGGGCTCTGCAGTTATTCTTAATACTCAGTTTTTAGTTAGTGGATGCCCCTCCTCTGGGAACAACTCCTTTTGTGACCTGAGCGTGGTTTATACCTCTGAGGACCAGTTTTCTCAGTATAAAATGGAACTCATCAGATTATAGAAAGAACTCGGTGGTGGAGTGTAAGGCCCAGTGTTCGATACCCAGCACCACAACGGGCGGAAAAACAACCGAAAAAAGAAGCTCCTCCATTCCCGAGAGAACTGATTCCACAAGGAGGACTGATCCCCGTGTATTCTGAACTTTTATCATGCCATAATCGGGGATCAACATCCTAGATGGGGAGTGTAGCAAAGGAAAGCTGTTAGGCATTCCCATATGAAGTAGAGATAGAGAACCCCAGAGACAAAGAATATTAGCACCAGATTGCCGCCCTCAGGCCTGATGCCTCTCTTGGTAAAGTCTGGGTCTAGGTTTAGCTGCTTTCAGACTTCTATTGCTTAGAGAAACGTTAGGCAAAGGAAGTGCTTGCCAGGCAGGGTCTAACTTTCTTACTAAACCCATGGGAAAATTAAAAATGGATATATACATCATAGGAAGACTGAATTGCACAAGGGCAATTATTATCTGAGTTTACTGGCTTCCTCTTACTAGATGGGTGACCTTTGGTACTATATTTAACTTATCTAGGCCTCAGTTTTCTGATCTATAAAATAATGCAACTAGTAGTTACTTCATACATAGTTATGAGAATTGAGTGAAGGAAACCATATGAAGTGCTTAGTATTTAATAAATGTCGTGATCTCACCTATACTCCTAAACCTACTCAGGAAGCAGAGCTCTGAGGATCGAAGTTCCAGACCAGTCAAGGAAGGTAAGTTCATGAGACTATCTCCAGTTAACTACTACAAACCTAGATGTGCAGCTGTGGCCCAAGTGGTAAGCGTGCCAGCCTTGGGCAAAAACGCCAAAGGACAGTGCCCAAGCCCTGAGTTCAAGGCCCAGGCACTGGCACCCCCCACCCCCATGTAGTGAGCCATTGCTAAACAAAAGTCAGTATAACTCAGATTACTAAATAAATTGGATGAGAAATAATATAAAGGATTTATTATGATATGGTGGAGGAAGTAAAGATGGAATATAATATCTGACTTGGATTGTGTAAAATGGATAATGAACAATTTTAAGATATAAATGTTAAGTGTGCTGTGGATAAGACTTCCCTGGTAACTAGCTATGTTAGCTAGTAACTGTAATTGTAACCCTGTAACTCTATAACTCTGTAACTAATGTCTGCTTCTGCTGTTTTCTGAGCAATGCCAGCCCTAACCCAGCTGAAACCATCACCACCCATTGTTCTATTCCCCTGCTTTCCACCAGCAAAACCTTGGCAGGAAGTTTAAACTTAAGGTGTGAATTTCTTGTAACAATCATTGGCTAAAACCAACACCCAGCCTCCCCCTTTCTCCGCCCTAGCCCTAAATGCTTAAAAGCCAATGTGGGCTGGCACTCCGGGCTGTTTCCTGGAATCCCAACTCCAGGTGTGGTCCTGGCGCGTCAGCACTTTTCGCTCAATAAAATCTTTTACATTTTTACTGTGGACTGAGTGGTCTTACTGCCCCTCCCCACTACAATTTCAAAGAATTAGAAAAAAGTAAGAAGATGTTTAGTACTTGTATCCTTGGAACTCAAGGCATCAGTCCATGATGCTTATTTAACAACAAGCTAGCATGGTCATTTTCAATGGCCATCTTATCCCTTGCCTTAAGGGAGACTCTTTTTTTTTTTAATTTTTATTTTTTGTGAACATACTTTACAGAGGGGTTACAATTACATGGGCAAAATAATGAGTACATTTCTTATCAAGGGAGACTCTTTTATATTATTCTTTTCTGGAGAAATATGTCCTAGAGAGGTAGCCACCTCCATTGTCCAGCATATAAAAATGTAGTGTCTTCTAGCATGTGGACTGTTATTTCTTTGAAGTTCAGAGAGATGTGGAAGAGTCCACATACATGATCTAAATCATATATGATTTAAGTTTCTCTACTGATTAAAGTAACTTGTATCTAGTTTTTGCTGTGGTCAGCATTTCTTACAAGCACCATTCCAGTCTTTGGGGTTGGAGAGTGCTGAGGAATGGAGGGTTTGTTCATTCTCATTCTGTTCAGTGTACAGTTAATTTATAAACAATAGATGTCAGTGGGCAGCTAATCCTTAAGAAATAGAACTGGTAGGAATAAGGAAAAAACTGCTGAGACTTAGGGTGGGGGGTGGGCTTGTATGCACTTTCATTTCTAGTGGATAAATGCCCAGTCTTGGTTTCCTTCAGATTCATGTGCTAAAGTATCAGATGGGAGAGATGGGAAGAAGAAAATCTGCAAAAGTTAAATGAGAATATGAGTACTATGTGTTGCCTAGAGTTGAGATAAAGGGCAAAATTCATTTCTAAAGATATAAGATGAGAAAGGGTCCTCTCCCTACTCACCTTAGAGCCAAATAGAGAGCATATAGTGTAAGATGGGGAAGAAAGGGCTATTTGGAGAGGGGTGGCACCTGTGGACTAACATCCAGGAACTGGCTGCCAGCGATTGCTGGGCCAGGCACTCCAATCCACACCAGCCCTCCAGGTCCTGGCTTCTGGCAAGAGTTTCCCCTTGTGATTAGGGACTCCTGAAGAAGAGGAGGAGACAATAAATACATAAATAAATAATAAATGTTTGCTCTTTACAGTTAGGTGCTGCAAGCCCTGCAATTGAGGTCTTGCAAGGTGATAGTATTTTGATGGTGACAATTCAGTTCATCTTTATTCACGTAAAAAGACAAATGGAATGGCCAAGCAGGCTAGGTATTTATCTCACCAGGGGAGCTCCTTTTCTTCCCAGTAGGAAAGTGTTCCTGGGAAACCAAAACAGTACCAAAAGCTGCTACAGGAGTTAAGCACTATTAAATATGAGACTTCTGTGCTGGAGAGTGCCTGTCACCTTCCAAGGGTTGTATCTTCCAAAGAGCTGCTAGTGAATGTGTGGGTCTCACCAGCTCATAGGCAAAAGAGCATTCTTTAGCTTCTCTGCTCTATCCCATATGGTGGCCCTAGCCACACAGGGCTAATTGTGAAATGAGACTACTGTGATTGAAAAATTCTACTTAATTCTCTTTTAGAAACTAATAGTAGTTGGACACCAGTGGCTCATGCCTGTAATCCTAGCTACTCAGGAGGCTGAGATCTGAGGATTGTGGTTCAAAGCCAGCCCAGGCCCAATAGTCTGTGAGACTGTTATCTCCAATAAACCACTAGAAAACTGGAAGTGGCACTGTGGCTCAAGTGGTAGAGCACTTGCCTTGAGCTGAAGAGCTCAGGGACAGTGCCCAAGCCCAGAGTTCAAGCCCCATGACCAACAAAAAAGAAAAGAAGAAAAAAAGAAGAAAGAAACAGATAATAAAGTTGTTAGAATATTGTTCTGTCTGTACCAGAATTTGAACTTAAGGCTTGAACTCAGGGTCTCATGCTTGCTGGATTCCCTTGCTCTCGTGGCATGCTAGCACTTAAGCCATGACTCCAATCTAGATTTTTGCTGGTTATATAGGAGATGGGATCTTTGACACTTTTTCCCCCCAGACTGGTTTCAAACTGTGATCCTCCACATTTCAACTTCCTGAGTAGTTAGGGTTAGAGGTATGAATCCCCCACTAGCATCCAACTGCCATTTAAAAGCTTTTGAATTTGCAACAACTTGTGTGCCTTCATTTATTTTTTCCACTTTTAAACTTCATGAAGTCTAAATATACATCAAGCATTTCTGATAAAAAAAATTACATTTTATTCACATATATTTTGTGCTCTGTTAAAATTTTGTGTCTAGATTGAGATGTTTGATATATTCAATGGATTTCAAAGGCATATACAAATGTAAAATACATGTTTATATTATTACATATCAAACAATTGTGGAAATACAGAATAAAAATATATTAAAATCGATCTCGCTGGGAGTTGGTGGTTCACACTTGTACTTCTAGATAGACAGGAAGCTGAGCTCTAAGAATCCAAGTTCCAAACCAGCCAAGGCAGATAACTGTGAAAGACTCTTAAATTCAATTAACTAGCAAATAGGCTAGAAGTGGAGCTGAGGCTCAAGTAGTAGAATGCTAGCCTTAAACAGAAAACCCTAAGCAAAAGTACTAGTTCAAGCCCCATCACTGGCACTAAATAAATAATTAAATAAATAAACAAAATGAAATAAATCTCATCATGGCCAGGTATAATGTCTCATGTGCCTAACAAGCATAGACTCTGAGTTTAAACCCCAGTATCACCAAAAACAAACCAGTTTCATTTATTGTGTTTTACTTTTTGGTTTTGATTTGTTTTGTGGCATTCTTGTGACTTGAACTATGGTTTGTGCTGTGCCTAAACTCTTTTTGCTTAAGTCTAGTGCTCTAGTCACAGTTCCACATTCAGCTTTTTTGGTAGTTAGTTGGATCTGAGAGTCTGACGTCACACTACAATCCTCAGCTCTCAGCCTCCTGAATTGCTAGGATTAGAGAGGCATGAGCCTCTGGTGTCTGGTTTTTTTTAAATATTACTACAAAAAAGTTCAAAATGACAAGTGTAGCTCATATTTCATTCCTATTGAACAGCACTAGTATACCTACAAAAAGGAACTTTTTGTTCTAGAATTACTTTAGAAAATAGGACAAGAAAGTATAGCTAAGCAACAAATATGCACAGCCATGCTGGTTTTAATTTCCCCCCCCACTAAAGCAGTTAATATTTCCATAGGGGTGGTCAGGAGAGAGAGGGAGGGAGGATGTATTCTTTCTTAGAGAAGGTGAAATTCATTCCCATAATCATATTTACCATACAATGATGCCCTATGTAACCAAACATTTTCTCTCCTTCTGTCTCCTGTGTGGAATCAGACACAGACCAGCATCTTTTTAGAGGAATGAAATTTAAAGATGGTTTATATAGCCAGTTCTCCATATTTATGGATTCAACATCCACAGAATAAAATACTCGAAGAAAAACAATGTATCTGCACTGAACATGCTTAGAGATTTCCCTTAGAACACAGCTATCTTCACAGTATTTCCATGTTGTTAAGTAGTGTACATAATCCAGGGTGATTTACAGGAGGGTGTACATGGGCTTTATGCGCATTCTACTCAATTTTGTGTAAAGGACTTGAGCCTCTGGATTTTGGTATCCACAATGTGTCTTGGGACCAATATCTCATGGTTATTGAAAGACAACTGCTTGAGGTTTCTTTAAAATACCAATGTGCAAAGCCCTATAATTATCTATTAAAAATAGTATTATAGTTCTAAGAAGCATTTTAGTCATCAACTGAAATAATTCTTGTATAACTAATTCAGCAAACAGATCTTAGCTGTAGACCACCTGTACATGATCATCCTTGTTAGGTAAACATACCTAAGACTCTGTAGAACTGAAATTGGAATAAGATGTTAAAAATCTGTCTTCACTCCTCTACTAAGTTCTTGATGCTAGTCCATAATGCTTTCCTTCTCATATCCCTTTATTTTGCTTCTACATCTCTCCCCTCTTTTTCTCTGCGTATTTTTCTTTCTTTCTCTCCTTTGTCCAATGCTCTAAGGCCACACACGAAGATTCATGCAGGAGTTTTCTTAATGAGAAAGGTGAGAAATAATAAAACAGAACTCTTGAGTTCCCAGTGGGCTGGTGAGCTGGACTCAGTGGGTGGGAATTCTCGCTCAAGCTTTTACTTCTTAGACTGAACTTTTTCAACTGCAAAGAGGTACACAAGAATCCTGTCCCACCAAGTTATTGGAAACATTGACTGATCAGCTATGAGAAAGTGTGGGATGCACTCCTTCCTTGCTGGGGAGCTCTACTGGAATAGACCTTGGGCTCTCTGTCCACTGAAGTCCCAGCATCTTACACAGGGCAGGACTCCAGCATCTATTGAACAATGAGTGTATTATTGAACACTAAACTAGCTGATGTTCATTCTGTTGAATGAATGCTTCCAGGATTTTTCCAAAAGGAAATACCCTTCCTAAAGTGTTTTCCTTACAGTGTTAAAATCTTAGCAGTTTATTTCTCAAAGCTTACTCTATAAGGTAAAAAGGACCAGACAGCTTTTTGCATCTAAACAAAGCTAAGTAGAAATTTTCCTTCCCTTCCAAATCCTTCTAGGTGAAGAGATTCATTGTCTCTACCCATTAAAGATTGAAAAGTTAGGAAAGTGTTTGAGGTAAACAGAAGTTTACTTGAAAGTGAAAAGGAAGTCTCCCAAACCCTCTCCATCTAGAGAGGGGTTTAAAGAGGAGTCCAATGGAGTCTTCTTTGCAGCAGGCTATTACAGTGACGACTCTTCCCATATCTCCTTCCCTGGGCTTTGCTCTTCTTGCTTGATGGTTTATGTGTGGACTACCCTGTCTCTTTTTATTGGTTGAGTGGGCACCCAGGGAATTGTGGGAAGAAGTGTCTGAGCAGGAGCCTGAGGCACTATGGGAACAAGCAATGTAGCAAAGCACATATGATCTGACATCGTTATGTCCTTCACTTTTGACTCCTGTCTACCTAACAGGTCCCCTTTCTCTCTTGCTTTCTTGGCCCTCTTTGTCTCCAAACCTACCACATGAGTCAAATCACTGTGTACATGCTCTGGGAGGATAAAATAGGTAAAAGCCACTGGAATGGAGGAAATGAAGGTTTCACATCTTAGTCTCACAACATATAGGGAAAAACACCCCAAGGCCCACCAGCAGTGGTCATTATTCCCTATTGAAGAGCACGGAGGACAAAGGACACAAGAGAAGATGGTGTCCATGGTCAAGAGCTGTGCTACTCTATTAGGTTCCTATGATCACCATAACAAATTACTACCAGTGAAGCAGCTTAAAACAACAGGAAAGTATTCTCTCACTGTTCTGCTCTGGGGGCCAGAGGTCTGAAATCAAGACATCCTTCTAAGAGGGCTTATAAGGACTCTACTGGGATTTAGGGTCCACTCTAATGCAGTATGACTTCATTTAAACACAGTGACATTCATATGTTCCAGGGGGACAAAAACTGGAGGAGCCATTATTCAACCCACTATACACAGCATAGCAGCATCAAGTCTGAGTTCCACAGTTTCTTGGGTATGTGTACAATATTCTGCCATGATATTCCTCTAGAGCTGTCAGAACCAAACAGAAGACTCCAAGAAATGCTAGAGATTGGTGAGCTGATCCTTTTTGTGGCTTAACAGTATGGCTGGATCCTACTTTTGAATCTATATTATCAAACACTTTACTTAAGATTACTTTAAAGTAATATTTTGTATAGTAGAAATTTGAAAGGATTTAAAATAATGAATGCTGTTGAAAATTTGGACTGTGAGTCTTTCATGATGGGCTATACTTTCTTGGTGCCAAATGAACACTTATTAAATTCATGGCACTACTGAATGGATGCACACAGTTCCTATATCTATATTAGTTATAGTTGATGACCCTATGGACACATCAACTTCATGCAAAGTCCATAGTACACATTCAGGTTGTCTCTTGGTGTTGTATATTGTACAGGTTTGGATAAGTGTGTAAATATACTTATCCACCATTGCACTATCAAATAGAAGATTCTTAATTTTCCTGTCCCACAAGTTCTCTGTTCTTGTCCATTACTCCTTCCTAGCCCCTAAATACTGGCAACTACTGATCCTTATAGTGCCTCCATGGTTTCCTTTTCCAGAGATAGTAGAGATCAAAGTCAGAGCCTTATGCTTCCTAAGCAGGTGCTCTACCACTTGAACCACAGGCCAGCCCCTTTTTGCCTTGGTTATTTTCCTAGTAGTTCTGACTTTATGAGCAGGCTGGCTTGGACTGTGATTCTCTTACTGACATGCACAAGAATGTTTAAGGCCCAATTTATAATAGTCCCAAACCCTGAACAAATATCCTTCCACAGTCCAATAAATTAATCATGTGTAGAGCAGTCATACCATGAAATACTGTAAAGCATCAAGCATGAATAATGTAGAGAGATACATGAATGAATTTAACAATATTATGAGGACAAAAGAAACTAAACACAGCCCAGCACTGGTGGCTTATGCCTGTAATCCTAGCTACTCGGGAGGTTGAGATCTGAGGATCATGGTTCAAAGCCAGCCCAGGCAGGAAAAGCTGTGAAACTCATCTCCAATAAACCACCAGAAAACTGGAAGTGGCGCTGTGGCTCAAGTGGTAGAGCCTTGAACAGAAGAGCTGACGGACAGCGCCCAGGCCCAGAGTTCAAGCCCCATGATCGACAAAAAAAGAAAAAAAGAAAAAGGAACAACACAGAACAATCCCTATCGTGTGATACTCTGTGCTGTCATTTCTATAGTCAGAATATATCAAACCCATGTATGACATGTGTCTGCATGCATTAACATGTATATGTAAATCTTATATTATAAAATATATAGAGAAATTCCTTGGTGAATCCTTTTGTAAAGCAAAGGGTTAGCCTCCAAGACATTGGGTCTATAAATCCACTTATTTTGGTTCTTGGGTTGGGTTTATACTTGAAATAAACTAGTGATTCCTCAGTCATCCAGTAGGGGGCATCTTCTAGCTGCTTTTAGGAAAGGTTGCTCCGTGGTGGATACGTTCAACAGCACAAGAAGAAATTCTCAAAAGCACATAGAAGAAAAAGAAAAAAAGACTGAATACTCCATGAAACTAAAAAAAGAATGAAGAGATGGTAGATGGTAGAGAACCAATTAATTTAACTTCATGAGTGATCACTACAGTGCAACCACATTTTGGACTCTCCAGATCAGAGTTGCTTTTAATAGCTCCCAATCCATTTTACTTTCATTTGTTTCACAACATTTTGTTTTGTAGATGCCTTGTACTTTTTTTTCACTTCCACATTCACTGAGTGCTTAAGTCGGTGCCTGGGGCACTGCGTGGACTGGGGAGTGTGGGTATCAGTTTACACATCGCCTTCAGTAAATAGTGCTCTGAGGTCCACCCATTGGCCTCTCCCCTTCCCTCTTCCCCGGGAGAACCTCCCCTGCTGGAGGCTTTCCACCCATTCTCTTCGGGGCTGAGTGGCCAGATCTTGACTTCGCGTTTGCTGAATTTGCTTTCTACTTCACTAAGAGCCATGCTTCGTGTGATCGTAGAATCTGCCAGTAATATCCCTAAAACGAAATTCGGGAAACCGGATCCTATTGTCTCTGTGATTTTTAAGGGTAAGGAAAAGTTTTCTTCTTACTCTTTATTTTTACATTTCTCTGTTGGTCTGTGTTGGAATGTTAGCAACTTGGGGCTTGTTGGTTTTTTTTAAAGCCTGCTCTTAGGCAGGCGGCCTGCCAAGCCCAGCCCCTGCCCTACTGGGTTTTGTTACCTGGGCATGTCAGGGGAGAGCACTGAGGGATGTGGAGGGTATTAGATTTCCCATGGGCTTTGAGACTCCCTTGCTGGGCTGGATACCTTGGCTCTGGAACTGTGATTGCTATAAACTAGAAGGGGAGAGGAGGAGGAAGGGGGAGCGACATGTGTTTTGTGGCTCTTAATTTCATGTGTGGAAAAAGGGTTGCATTTTTCAATTTACCCTGCCTGTGACAAATGGGTAAAAGAGTGATTTAATTGCTAGAGGCCCCAGGACTCAATGTATACAGCTGGGTGCTGCTTTGGCAGGTTTGGTAGAGTTTATATTTTGAATTAATTTGTTGTCAAGCTATTTGTGCCTCTTTGTACATGTTCATCTCTAAGCAGTTGGGGTGGTTTTTGTGCCTTTTGTACCTTTTGGATTGCTCGTGGTAGGAGCTCTGAGTAGCCTGACTATGGCTTGGGAATATGTTGCTAACTTGCCTGAGTGACCTTGAACTAGTGACTTTATTTCTTTACATCTCAGTTTTCTTCTTAGAATCAGGAGAGGAAGGCAGAGCCAGAGTGTCTTTAAAAGTCCGTTCCCCCCACAAGTGGCTATTTTTCTATCTTGTTTAACTGTGATTGCAACAGAGGGGCTGAGTGGCGGGTGTGGCAGCACACTTCCAGGCAGGGTAAAAAAACCTCAGCTTTGCTGGAGCGGTGACTAAAGCTGGGTTTAGGAGCTTGACCTATCTTGTATTTATCTGTGGTTCCTGCTAACATTGCCAGCCCTCTTCCTGGTAGGGGACAAGGGTAAGGGGATGGCGTCAGGCACACCTATTCTCATATTCTTGGCACCTTTCTTTCTCCCTCCAGGAACCTGGCCATTTCTGGGTAATCTAGTCCTTTCTAATTTCTTGAATCCATAAAGCTGGCAAATGGTTGTGTGTGGGGTGGGGTGGGGTGGGGTGGGAGGGGCAAAGAGAAAAGGGAAAGAGAAAGAAAAAAAAACAAATTTACATTCTTAAAAGATGATGTTGTTTAAAGATCTCACTGGTGCTGGTGGCTCATCCCTGTAATATTATCTATTGGAAAGGTTGACATTTGGGGGAATCAAGGTTCAAAGCTAGTCCAGGCAGAAAAGTCAGGATTCTATCTTCAAAACAGCTAGCAAAAACAAGGCTAGAGGCGTGACTCAGCTAAGCAAGCAAACCTAGCAAGCACAAGTCCCTGAGTTCAAACGTCAGTATTGGCAATCAATCAATTTAATTAATTAATTAATTAATTAAATGTCTGGTGACTATTATGTAGTCATGTTATATCAGAGTTCATTTGTGTGTGTGTGTGTGTGTGTGTGTGTGTGTGTATGTGTGTGTTTGCCAGCCCTGGGCCTTTAATTCTAGGCCTGGGCATTGTCCCTAAGCTCCTTTTGCTCAAGGCTAGCACTCTATCACCTGAGCTACAGTGCCACTTCCAGCTTTTTCTATGATTAATTGGAGATAAATGTCTCACGGATTTTCCTGCCCAGGGCTGGCTTTGAACCATCATCCTCAGATCTCAGCTTCTTGAGTAGCTAGGATTACAGATGTGAGACACTGGTATCTGGCTGTGTGTATTGGTTTTAAAAATCTTTCTTGTCTTCTGAAGCATATATAAGAGGGACACATGAAGGTTTTGTAACTTTCACCATTTGCATGTAAAGATATTGAACCTTTTGGGTTCAATCTAATGATGTTATTATTTGAGGTAAATCATATAGCTTATAAGGGAATTGGAATTAACACTATTGAAGTCTGACCTGTCTGGGGTATATGCATTAACAGAACATTTTAAATGACTAACAATATACGCCTATGAACATAAACAGTCAATTGAAAACAGAAAACATCAGTTAAATTGGTAAGTAGAGTCTACCCGATCAGTTACATTTACTAGATAGTTTAACATTAGATTCTTGGTGAGATTCCTTTGGTTTTCCAAATTGAGTAGTGAAGTCATTCATTCATTCATTCATTCATTCTGTTCATTCATACAGAAAGAGCATTGGAATCTGTGAACTCTAGCTAACATAACCTTAATGTCCATTGACATTGGCTAATCCAGATTTAAACCACTAGATCTCAAATTTTTCAGTTAATGGACTGGGGGGAATGGGGTGCAAGGGTGATCTCTCTTTGGTTCTGCAGTTTTGTAGTTCTGCACACTGAACATTTGTCTCCCAAAGATAGAAGGGCCCTGCCTTGGATATGTTGTGTGTGTGGGGGGGATAGCAAAGCCTTCTAATTTTGCTCCTTCCCCATTTTAAACTCTGTAAAATTAACTAATATGAAGTTCAGGCAAACCACTCATGAGTGAGGCCATGGAGCAGGGCCAGGTGCCCTGTGGAGCGGGGCAGTGTGTGACCTGGAAGGCAATCCAACTGAAGTTCCGTGTTAACTGAGAGCTGTGAGCATTTTGCCTGTGGAGTGGTCTATGCAACAGCAAGGACCTTCTGAGACCAAGATGGTGGGAGCCTGGCCAAGAGGAAAGTGTGGGAATTGGGGGCTGCCCAGATAGATACAAGGCTATGTTAGCCAGCTCTCCATTATTGGCACAGTACAGTACTGAGATGATCAACTTATGAAGAGAAAGGTTTATCTGCTAGTAAAACTGCCCGCCCCCCCTTCCACTTGCATCTCACTGGGGAACACAATGTGGTCTTTGGTGAACACTTCCTCCGGCCACAGCAGTTGGGAAGGTGCTACCTAACAGCTTCCCTCAGTCTTTTGGGGCTCAGCATGGAGGTTCTCAGGGAATGAGTTTGAACCAGGAGGATCAAGGGGTGACTGCAGGAGAAGACTCAGATTTTTCATTTCCTCAGGGCATGCCAGCTTCTATAAACTACCTCTGAATCTTAAGCCCAGTGTGTCCATGAAGCATAGGTGGCCATTGGCCACTTGAACTAAAAGGTACAACATGAGAAAATAAATGAACAATCTAGAACTGATTATACAATTAGAAATGAATATTCTCACTCCCACCCTTCTCTCAGTCACCATTCTTGAACCCAGGGCTTTGTGCTTGCTGGGTTCTTAAAAGCTCTGTTCCTTCTGCTGCACCCTGGAGCTGGCTTTGAATCTTGTTTCTGCTCCCTCCACCTCCTGAATAGCTAGGATTACAGGCATAAGTCACCATGCCTCCATACCACCCCATCTCCATTTTTACTTTATACCACTCCCATCTCCATTTTTATTACCTAGGAACCACAACAATTTGAACAATTTGATATAAACCTTTCAACCTTTTGCTATAACTGTTCAAGTTCCCCCAATCAGCACCACTAGCTCGCAACTGTGAGCTGTGCCGTGGTGGGTGTCCTTGTGTGCATATCTTTGTGAAGATGGCGGTTCTGAAGGATTGGTTCTGTGTGTGTGTGTGTGTGTGTGTGTGTGTGTGTGTGTGTGTGTGTGTGTGTAATTGTGGTTTCTTTTCAAGTAGGCTTGCTGGGTAGATATTGCCATAGGACTTGCACTTTTCCTTTGACTCATTCCTGTTTCTGTGTCAATGTCTTGAAAAGGTTGGAAGAGGAATTTTTTTTTGGGGGGGGTCCGGCCGTGGGGCCTGAACTCTGGGCCTGGGCGCTGTCCTTCAGCGCTAGCACTCTGCCACTTGAGCCACAGCACCACTTCGGGCTTTTTTCTTTTTGTTTATGTGGTGCTGAGGAATCGAACCCAGGGCCTCAGGCATGCAAGGCAAGTGCTCTACCACTGAGCCACCTTCCCAGCCCAAGGGAGAGGAATTTTTCTTACATATTTTTAAATTGTTGTGCCCTTATAACATGTGTTCTTATGAAACAGCCCATCTCCTGGGGGGATCTGAGATGTTTTTCTCATTCCATCTCCAGAATTTCCTCTCCTTTCAGCCTCTGACAGATTTTTACCTCTTCAGATTGCTGTTGCTGTTGCCCAAATGGCTGCCAAATAATGGCTGAGTTCTACTTCTTTTTTTGGGGGGGTCCGGTCAGGGGGCTTGAACTCTGGGCCTGGGCGCTGTCCAGCTCAAGGCTAGTGCTCTACCACTTGAGTCACAGCGCCACTTCCGGCTTTTTTCTTTTTGCTTATGTGGTGTGAGGAATCGAACCCAAGGCCTCATGTATGCAAGACAAGCGCTCTACCACTGAGCCACCTTCCCAGCCCCTCTACTTCTTTCTCTAGATTTTTTTTCTGGGCTTGAACTGTGGACTTGGGCACTGTCCCTGAATTTTTCTGCCCAAGGCTAGTGATCTATCACTTTGAGCCACAGGTTCATTTCTGATTTTCTGGTGGTTAATTGAAGATAAGTCTCATGGACTTTCTGCCTGGGCTGGCTTTGAACTGCAATCCTCAGATATCAGCTTCCTGAGTAGCATGAGCCACTGGCACCCAGCCTTTATTATTATTATTATTTTTAGATTCTTGATATTGCATTTGGATGTGTTTGAGAGTATTGAGTAGGTCATTTCTAGAAACCCCTTCCAACCAAGCTGTAGCCTTGACCACACCAGTTCACTTTCCTAAGAATCCTTTCTCCTTTCAAAAAATGGAGCAATCATGGCCCACCTGAGAGAGAGTATACTTGCAGAAATCCCCAAAGCCTGTGTGACTTATCCCACAGAGGCTTGTCTGTTCTTAGCAAGAGCCATATGTATATACATGTATACATAGGCATATGCACACACATATATTTTCCTAGTGCAAGTTTTTTTACTTTTTAAAATAAATATATTTTATTTTAAAATATATGTTATTTTAAATATATTTTATTTTAAAATGATACATAGCAGTTTTATGGATTTAGAGGCTACAATGCAGCATTTCAGTAGAACACATGTAATCCCAGCACTGGGGAGGCAGAGGCTGGAGGAACTCAAGTACAAGGCCAGCTTAGAATATGCAGTAATTGGAAAAAAAAAAAAACCCACCAAAACATATATACTCTGCTAAATGATCAGACCAGGGTAATGGTTATACCTATTACCTTTATTTCTTTGTGCTGAGAATATTCAAAACCCCAAGGCTATTAATGGCTTAAGTAATAGCTAGGCACTGAATCATGCCTATAATCCTAGCTACTTAGGAGGCTGAGATATGAGGATTGATCTTTGAAACTAGCCTGGGCAGAAAAGTCTATGAGACTCTTATCGCCAGCCAACTAGCAAAAGGTTGCAAGTAGAGCTGTGGCTCAGGTGGTAGAGTGCTAGCCCTGAGCGGAAAAGCATCTCTTTAAAAAAAGCCACAAGCTATGAGATGCCATATGAGGATGGTGACGTAGGAAGAGAGAACTGTCTCTTGTGGCTTCTTCACCGTAGTCTGCCCAGGTGAGTGGCCCACACAGAGCCCTTGTTCACCCAGGGAATGCCACAGAACTAGTCTAGAAGCTTCTTACTAGGGCACTCCATCTGAACTAGGGTTATACAGACCAACACTGGCGGGGAGGGAAACAGTCCCCGTGCCCTTGACATTTCTTCTGGAGACAGAGCTGGCAGACTCACCATGGCAGGATGGCCACCCCACCCATGCAGAAGCCTGGGAACTACCAAAGGCACATTCTGTGGCTCTCCATCACTTACAGAGAGCACTACTGTCTATTTGAAATTAATTAGCATGCCTTACTTTTCCCTTCCTTCTCCACAATACATCTTAACTATAAGCCCTCAGATAAAGGAAGCTAAGCTTCCTTGCTTAGATTTCTCTTTAATGATTGCCTTCTCCATCCCCTAACCATTTGATACTGTCAAGCAAGCATGGCATGTGTGTGTGTGTGTGTGTGTGTGTGTGTGTGTGTGTGTGTGTGTGTGTGTGTGTGTGTGTGTGTGTGTGTGTGTGTGTGTGTTTGGAGGCAAAGAGCTGGCAGGAGATTGGTGACATTATGGTGTCATAACATTATTGAGTTTTAGTCCTGAAAGGAATTATGGGAAGTTGGCCAATCTCCCTCCCCTCCCCCAAGGCAGGATTGTACTTAATATTCTCTCAGGTGTTTTGTAGACAGTCTTGGTCAAGAGCCACATCACACATTCCAAAACACTGAGCACAGCTAGTTTCAATCCAAACACAACTTGGTGTCTTAGACTTCTTTTGCATTCTTGTTACTGGGAAGGAAAATTGTGAGGCTGTCAGTTGTGTGTGTGTGTGTGTGTGTGTGTGTGTGTGTGTGTGTGAGAGAGAGAGAGAGAGAGAGAGAGAGAGAGAGAGAGAGAGAGAGAGAGAGAGAGAGAGAGAGAGAGAGAGAGAGCACTAAACATTTGTATTTGTATATGAGACATCCACACAGGTGTTATGGTCAATAATCCACATAGGACTTAGAAGCCTAGACTATGGCTCTGTGTGAGTTCATTGAACAGCTGCTCTATTGAACAGGAGTGTAATTTGAGCACAGTTCTTACTCAGAAATAGTCAGCTGGACCCTTGAGCCTTATCTGCTAACTTCTGATTGACCATTAAGGATCCAAGACTCTGGGCTTTGGAACCAGGTGGATGCCTGAATAAGAATTCTTTTTTTTTTTTTTTTTTTTGCTTATGTGGTGCTGAGGAATCGAACCCAGGGCCTCATGCATGCAAGGCAAGCACTCTACCACTGAACCACCTTCCCAGCAAGAATTCTTATTCCTAATTGCTCATGAGCAAAAAAAAAAAAAAAAAAAAGCTTCAATGTTTTAGTAATATATCCTAGAAGACATAACAATGAAATATCTAATCCTATATAACAACTGATATAAGCCAATTAAAAAAAACTTGGGCTAAAAGTGAATGAATGAACTGGGTACCAGTGGCTCATACCTGTAATCCTAGCTACTTGAGAGACTGAGATCTGAGGATCACAATTTGAAGCCAGATTGGACAGGAAAGTCCATGAAACTCTTACCTTTAACCACCAAAAAGCCAGAAGTGGAGCTGTGGCTCAAGTGGCAGAGCATTAGCTTTGAACACAAAAGCACAGGGACAGTGCCCAGGCTCTGAGTTCAAGCCCTAGGACCAGCACAAAAAGAAAGAATGAATAAATGAATAATATCTCCTGCCTTGTAGTGTTGTTTGAAAAACAAATGGAAATACATGTGACACTACACATAGGAATTACATATATTCAAATGTGTGTATATATATATATATATATATATATACTTAATAAAAACATGTATTCTTTCTCACCTTAATCTGTTATTTGGCCTACCCCCCCCCCACATACACAAAAGACCCCTTCTTCTTATGACCTACAGTGTGGAAGGGATAACCTTTGGACTAGGCAGGCAAAATTTTGCCCCAGATTTTTATCACCATGAGTCAAATATCTTTAGGACATTTTATTTCCTTTTTTATATGTGTTTTAATGAGTGATAAAAGCATGTACAAGGTGATGTTGAGCAAATATGACCATGTGGATAACTGTGAATCAAGGTAGTAATAGGACACTATATGCTGGTTTTGTTGACTCTGTGTGTGGGTAGGTGCATGTGCATGCATGTGAGTACCATACTGGGTACTGGGCTTACTGTCTCACTTGTTTTATTTTTGTGCTCTACCACTTGAGCCATGCCTCCAGTCTGTCATTTTATTGGTTGATTGGAGATAAAGAGTCTCAGACTTTTCTACCTGAGCTGGCTTCAAACCATACTCTTCTAGATCTTAGTCTCCTGAGTAGCCAAGGTTACAGGCATGAGCCACCACACCTGACAGTTTCTGCTTTTTGATGAGAGCCATTCTGAAGAGAGGGCATAGAGGTTGTTAGCACCTCTACATTGGCTTCCAGTTTATGCTTTCATCATTAGGACCAATCTGGCAATGACTGCAGTATGGCTGAGTGTCAGCTGAAGGTGTGGGAGAAGTGACCTTGGTCCCCTGCAGTACCATGTCCTTGAACTGGCCCAGAATCCCCAGGATAGAGCTGGAATCAGAGGTCATCCACCTCCTCCCAAAAGCATGCCTTGTTCCCAACTATCCCTCAGTCTGCTCAGTCTGGTGTCTTGAAATTCTTTTCATATCCCGGTGTCCTTGGTGTTTCCTGGCTCCACAGATTTATTTTATTTTATTTTTTTGGCCAGTCCTGGGGCTTGAGCTTGGAACCTGGGCACTGTCTCTGAGCTTCTTTTGCTCAAGGCTAGCACTCTGCCACTTGCAGCTTTTTCTTTGTATGTGGTACTGATGAATCGAACCCAGAGCTTCATGTATGCTAGACAAGCACTCTACCACTAAGCCACATTCCTGGCCCTCCACAGATTTCTGTAGGCTCTGCACATTGGGCAGTAAGCTGAGTGAGGACAAGGCCTGCATCTCTCTGGCACTGAGCTCTGTGCCTAGTAGGGTTTCCACAGATGTTTGGGATCCAGAATATCGAAAAAAGCTGAAAGGCAGAGGAGCCCCAGACTATAATCTGATCTTGAGCTTTGGTCATATTAACGGCAAGAAATCTCTTTGAGTCTCAGCTTCCCTAGCTGTGAAGTGTGAATAAGATCTATTTCTGATGAGCATAAAAATAAAATAAGGCTGGGCACTGGTAGCTCACTTCTGCCTATAATCTTACCTATTCAAGAGACTGAGAACCAAGGGTCACAGTTTGAAGCCAGCCTGGGGGGAAAAAGTATGTGACTCTTATCCCCAATGAATCACTAAAATGCTGGAAGTGGAGCTGTGGCTGAAGTGGTAGCCTTGAGTGGAGAAAGGGACAGTGTCCAGGCCCTGAGTTGGAACTGGCACACACATACACACACAAAGAAAAAAAAATGTTTTGGGCTGGGAAGGTGGCTCAGTGGTAGAGTGCTTGCCTTGCATGCATGAGGCCCTGGGTTCAATTCCTCAGCACCACATAAACAAAAAGAAAAAAGCCGGAAGTGGTGCTGTGGCTCAAGTGGTAGAGCGCTAGCCTTGAGCTGAAGAGCTGAGGGACAGTGCCCAGGCCCTACGACCAGACCCTCCCCCCCAAAAAAAAAGAAAAAAAGAAAAAAATGTTTTATGGTATCCGGACTTAAAAAAAATAGATATTTACCATCATCGTGGCTCAAGTATCTGGCTGATTTGCATACAGCCCAGTGAGAAGTGAGTGGGCTGGTTAGGAGGTAAAGGGACAGAAAGTTGGCAGGCAAATCAGAAGCAAACACGGGTCTGTGAGCTTCTCTTTCAAAGGTAAAGCGGTGAGTTGGAGACAAGGACTGGATTCACTTCACATTGTGTCAAAACAACTAGTCTTTCTGGTGAAAGTAAAACAGACTATTATTATTTTTGTGTGTGTGTGTGCCAGAACCAAGCCTGGCCACGGCCACCCAGCCAACGGAATGATACTGCCCCCTGCACATTAGTGAAGTTCAGTGTGCCAGGGCATTCAGATCCAGGCTTAAAGAGGAAGAAAAATATACAAAGAACAAGACAGGGAGGGAGAGAAAAGGAGGGGAGAGAAGAGGAGGGGAGAAGAAGAGGAAAGAGGAGAGGGGAGAGGAAGGGAGGGGAGAAAAAGGAAAGCAAAGCAAAGAAGAAAACTAGCCCTTCAGGCTGAGTTTCCCACAGGGGAACTTTCTGACACACTGTGACTCAGTGCCCTAGAGGTGACATAGCTTAGCAGTGAATCAGGTCCGCTGAAAAGCGTGTTTGAGCCGTTTTATTAGCAGGAACTAAAACTCTAACTTGTTATACATGAAGTATTTAAAAATCTCCTATTTCATGGGTAGGGTGAGGTTCTCTTCCACCAACACCTCTGTTCTCTGATTTATTACCTTCATTGTTTTTTTTTTTTTTATCTTAGTAGACACAGCCTTTAATGGGAAGAAAATTCCTTTGCCTTCTCATTTTCTTTTAATAATGTTATGTTTTTCTTATCCTTCATCACTGCCTCCATTCATTACCCAACCCCCCTCTCTCTTCCTCCCTTTCTGTAGCTGCAGCTGCCTCCTCCAAACATAACTCCAGTCAGCAAGTATGGATGGGTGTGGTGGCACACTCCTATAATCCTAGCTACTCAGGAGACACAGATCTGGAGGATGGCAATTTGAGGCCATCCCTGGCCAAAGTTAACCAGACTCTCATCTCAACCAATAAAAGGTGGATGTTGTAGAGCATTTCTCATCCCAGCTGTGTGGCTGGTCTAGGCAATAACATAGATCCTACATGGAAAATAAATAAAGCAAAAAAGTGCTGAAGACTTGGCTCAAGTGGTAGAGCAAGGAAGAGACCCTGAATTCAAATCTCAGTACCACCACTAAAGACAAAAAAAAAGAAGTATGATGGATAGCTGCTCCACCAGACAGTGAGCGTGTCACCTCTGTGGATAGGTGAAAAGCAAGCCGGACTTGGGTCTGCTCTCAAACTGCTTCTAGAATAAGCTGTGAGTAGAGGCAGAGTTGGATGAATTCAGAATACCATGAATCTTAGGCCTGGAAAGGTGTTAGCATGGTTTGCAGGTGGTGTTGGTGATTAGAGTTTATCAGTGGAAGCACTGAGCCAAGCACTTCACAGCTAGGAAGGGATTTCATTTTAATTTCCTCACTTTTTTCTTCACCAAGAGAAATAGATGAGAAGTCTCTTGGAGGGGAGGAAATGTGGTCTTGTGTAGACTGAGTCACATGCCTTGCTGAAAGGTCCCCAAGCAGGTTTCAGGCAGAGCTGGGACTCAACATCCCCCAGTGCTGGGGCTGGGCACGCCTTCTTTGGTGCTAGAGGCTTGGTCTTGGCCTCAGGCTTCATTCCTTCTCTTGGAGAATGCCCCTCTTACTTCTGGGGTTCCCTCTCTTACCCATTGTACTTCCTTGGGAAAATTCAACCCTGGAGGCATCTTCCCAGGTGAGGAGCTGGGGTGTTGGTGTCTTCGGGCTGGATATTGCTGGCCCCGAAGGGTTTGTGAGGTACTCTCACTGTGCCAGGGGACCTCAGGTTCGGGACAGGCTTTCCAGTAGTGATTTGCCTTAGGAAAGGGCCCTGTCCATGGACTTAATACTGAGAAAGCTAAGGGCTTCATCTTACTTGCTCTTCACATTAGCAGGTATGGAGGCAGGTGTTTATACCCATTTTGTAGATGGGAATGTTGTGGCTTGAAGAGATCCAGGGAGACCGAAGCTGGGTAAGGGGAGGAGCAGATCTAGGACTTGAGACCCAGTCTCATACTATGTGGCTGGTGTTGTTTGTACACAGCCTCGCTCTTTTGTTTTCTTTTCTTTTGTGCCAGTCATGGAGTTTGAACTCAGGTCCTGGGCACTGTTCCTTAGCTTTTTCGCTCAAGTCTGGTGCTATAACTATTTGAGCCACAGCCCTATTTCTGGCTTTTTGGTGATTAATTGCATATTTAGAGTCTCACAGATATTCTTGCCCAGGCTGGCTTTGAACAGCAATCCTCAGATCTCAGCTTCCTGAGTAGCTAGGATTACAGGTATGAGTGCTAAGTGCCTAGTACTGCCCGTGCTTTAATTCTACACTTTGTCCATCCACGTCCTAGGCTCTACAGATAAGCAAACTCTTTCTCTCTCTTTCTCAGATCTACAACAAACATCCAGATTTCTTATCAGGAAGCCCAAGATCAAAGCCTTTATAGCATAGGAAAGAGAGCTGAGGAGAATGGGTTAAAATTGCTGGCAATGGTGAAAATCCTGTTTAAAGAGATTATTAAGTATGGGAGGAGAGATTATTATTAATTGTGAGATTTCAGGGAAGGTTCAGCCAGTTTCAGTTAAGAGTGGTAAAATGTAATTATGGAGATTTTTGATTCTGCAGTGTGGCTTTTGTTTTCAAAACTTTTATGGGACCATTTTATTTTCTTTGATTTCAAATTATCCCACCGCTTGTCTGATGGAAGCAGTTGCTGATTTAAATTCTAAACCAAACACAGTCACATCTGCTGTATCCTGGACTTTCTCACTTGGTCCTTGCTGCCTCTGCCAGGTGGGCATTTGAATCCCCCCTTTACTGGATATTCACGCCATGAGCCTCCCTGTGCCCTCATCTCCTCCAATGGGTTGGAAATAAACTTGACACAGACCAGCCTTCATTCAGTCTCTAACAAATTAGATCTGAGAAACACACCAGCCAGAAGCTGTAGTGGTCAAGAGCCTCAGTTTCTTCATCTGCAAAATGGGTGCACTAGCACCTGTCTTGTAAATATGGATATGTTTCAAGCACTTGACACAGATGGATACTCATAGGCAAATCAACACGCAAGCAGCCCACCCACACCTCCAATGAGCAGTTGGCAGCGTAAACCAGATAGAACCACTTCCCAGATTGGCATTAAGGAAGGGACTCATTCAGGTGATAGTCTTTGTTCCCTTGGAGGAGGAATTTGCTTGCAAATTCCTCAGGGCAGCTCAGAGCCAGTGGGGCACAGGGCACAGGAGGGAAGCAAGAAACTGGCCCACCTTTTCCAGGGGAGTCGGTTTAATCAGCAGTATAGCTGCTGCATCAGAAACGCAAGGAACAGCCTCTGTTTGTTTCTCCACTGCCACTTGGCCTAAATGCTTTTCTCCAGAAACCTGTTGGGTGACATCTTTCCAAGCACTGGGTCAGCAGAGCCAGTTTTCTAGAGAGGAACCTTTGCAAGTCCTGAGGGCTGAGGAGTCCCCTGTTGCTCCTCCCCACAGCACTGGTTATTGTAGTATTCTCCCCCTGTTCTTGAGGCTGTCAGACTGACTGATGGCCCTGGAGGACAGTCAGCGCCCACATGTCTGCTGCCCAGGAAGTCACAGAGCCCGGAATGGAGCCATGTGGGAGAGTAGTTCGAGCAAGGCCAATCCCAGCGTCACTGGGCCCTTCCTGGGCTCACTGGCTCTGCCCCTTGGAGCTCCACAACCAGAGAAATGCCCTAGGATATGCAAATGAGGGCTGTCCTAGTGCAATAATAAGAATCATCTAAGCCGGGCGCTGGTGGCTCACGCCTGTAATCCTAGCTACTCAGGAGGCTGAGATCTGAGGATCGCGGTTCAAAGCCAGCCCGGGCAGGAGAGACCGTGAGACTCCTATCTCCAACCGGAAGTGGCGCTGTAGCTCAAGTGGTAGAGCGCTTGCCTTGAGCTGAAGAGCTGAGGGACAGCGCCCAGGCCCAGAGTTCAAGCCCCACGACCGACAAAAAAAAAAAAAAAAAAAAAGAATCATCTAGCTAGGCACAGGCTCACACCTGTAATCCTAGGTACTCAGGAGGGTGCCCTGTTCAAAGTCAGCTAGGGCAGTCAGATCTGGAAGACACTAAATCTTCAATTAACTAGCAAAAAAAAAAAAAAAAGCTGGAGTTGTGGCTGAAGTGGTTGAGTGTCAGTCTTGAATGAAAAAGTTAGGTGGAAAAAAAAAGAAAAAAAAAAAAGAAAAAGTCAGGTGAGGGTGAGAGGCTCAGAATTCAAGCCTTAGTACCGGTACAAAAAGAAAAAAGAAGAGGAGGAGGAGGAGGAAGAGGAAGAAGAAGAAGAAGAGGAGGAGGAGGAGGAGGAGGAAGAGGAGGAGGAGAAGGAGGAAGAGGAGGAGGAGGAGGAGGAGGGAGAAGATTAATAGCTACTGCTTGGAAGTAAACCTAGCTTGGCTTATGTGAGCTTAGGTGTTTTAGTTCACTCAAATCATGGAGCACTTAACTACGAGTTAACAATCACCCTGAAGGGAATGACAAAATTAATTAAATATAGTTCTTTCTTTTGAGGAGTCGCACTGTGTCTCATCTGCCTGGGTTTGAATCCCAGCTCTACCACTTTCTAACTGTGTGAGCCCTGAGAAGTTGCTGAATCTCTCTTGTGTCTTGGCTGGCTCATAACAGAACCTTCTTCCTGGAATGACGAGGTAGATGAACTCAGGTAGCTCGGGGGAAGTCCTGGGAGCTGTGAGCACTTTGGAGCACGCAGGATATGGGAACTATGTTGGATGGTTTCAGGGGGGTCTCTGAAGTTTTAGTATTAGAGTGGAGGATTGTTTTTTCTCAGAAGAAAAGGGCCAGAAACTTGTGAAGGGTAGGGCCACTAAAGTTACATGGGGAATCCAGAGAGCTTGCTCATCTACTCTAACAGCACCCCTACTTCTTCTGAGACCACTTCAGGAAGACACAACAACCTAACTACTCAGGACTCGAGAGGAGTGCTCCAGGCTCATGTTCCCTGGATCTTCTCTAATAATCAGGACTCTGAACCTAGAGTTGAGCTCCATATTGCCCCAAGATAATAGCTCAAAAGTGGAGAACTATGAGGCTGGAGGTATGGTTCAAGTGGTAGAGTGCCTGCCTGGCCAGGTCAGGCCCTGAATTCAAACCCAAGGGCTGCTCCACCTCAAGAAAAAGAAAAGAAAAGAAAGAAAGAAAGAAAGGGAGGAAGAAAGAAAGAAAGAAGGAAGGAAGGAAAGAAAGAAAGGAAAGGAAATGAAAAAAGTAAAGTGGAGAATTCACTGAGTGGAGAGTCTGCTCAGGTGATGTGTATTTGGAAGTGCCTAAAAATGTGTTGTTATCAATGCAGGTGAGATTTATTTCCACTGACTCCTGCTGTGATTTGTAGAGTTCTCCAGAGAAACAGAACCAAGGATGTGGGGGGAGGGGGGGAATCTAGGGAGGGAGAAGGAGAGAGCCAGAGAAATTTCCTTTGAGGAATTGGCTCACATGACTGTAGGCACTGGCTGGTCTGAATTTGGCACAGACCCGCAGCCTGGAAAGCTGAATGACAGCTGACGGATGCTGTGTTGGGTATGAAGTCTGTAGGACAGCCCAACAGACTGGAAAGCCAGGAAGCATTTCTATGTTATGATCTTGCTCATAATATTGGGACAGAATTTCTTTTCTGTAAAGCAAGGTGTGTGTGTTTGTGTGTGTGTGTGTGTGTGTGTGTGTGTGTGTGTGTGTGTGTGTCTGTCTGTCTGTCTGTCTGTCTGTCTGTCTGTCTGTCTGTCTATCTGTTAGTCCTGGGGCATGAACTCAGGGCCTGGGCTCTGTCCCTGAGCTTTTTTGCTCAAGGCTAGTGCTCTACTATTTGAGCCACAGCTCCACTTCCGGCTAGTTAACTGGAGATACAAATTTCATGGACTTTCATGCCTGAGCTGGCTTTCAACTAGGATCTTCAGACTTCAGCCTCCCGGATAGGTAGGGTTATAGGTGTGAGTTACTGGTTAGAAGCTTCAGCTTTTACTCTTAAGAGCTTCAACTGTTTAGATGAGAGTGCAGTAGGGTGGAGTGTAAATCTACTTGGCTGAGGTCAATAGATTGTCAAATGGCTTACCATTTATATACGTCCTGGCTGACCACTCTGCATAGATGGAACCAGCTAGTCTTAGCAGTGCTGGCATCTCAGGCCTTCTCTCTCTCTCTCTTTCCCTCCACGTGCATGTGTGTGTGCGCATGCACGTGCACACATATCATTTCTGAGGCTTGAACTCAGGGCCTGAGCTTTTTCACTTAAGCTAAAGCTAACTCTTTCTTTCTTTCTTTCTTTCTTTCTTTCTTTCTTTCTTTCTTTCTTTCTTTCTTTCTTTCTTTCTACCTATCTTTTTTAATTGTAGATAAGAGTTTCACATTTCAGGCACTGGTAGTTTGTGCCTGTAATCATAGCTACTCAGGAGGCTGAGATTTGAGGATCATGGTTTGAAACCAGCCAGGGCAGGAAAGTCTGCGAGACTCTTTATCTCCAATTAACCACCAGAAAACTGAAAGTGGAGCTGTGGCTTGAAGTGGTAGAGCACTAGCCTTAAGTAAAAGAGCTCAGAGACAGTGCCCAGGCCCCAAGTTCAAGCCCCATGACCAACCCCCAAAAAAGGAGTTTCACAACTTTCCTGCCTAGGCTGGCTTCAAACTGTGATCCTCAGAGCTCTACCTCTTGAGTAACTAGAATTACAGGGGTAAGCCACCAGTGCCTGGCTCTTCTCAGGCCTTTTCAACCAGGGTAGGGCACACTGTTGGACAGTTGACCAGCTAAGGACCTGAGGTTGGCATTAGGTTAAATGATTGCTGAGGTGACCTTCACAGGACTGAGGGAGAGGCAGGCGTAGCTTATGAGGAAACAGGAAAGAATTCCTTCACTTGTGGTTCAGAGTGGATTTTGGTGTTGAGTCACTTACAAAAGCCTTCAGTTCATTTTCATTAGAAGCAGCAGCATCCTAACCAAGGGGGGAGGGGGAGGTCTTGGTGGTGGTGGAGGGGGGGGAGGTGGGTGATGTGAACAAAGGATTGGGAGTTTCCTGTAATTTAATTTGATGTTTTGTGCCTGCCACTTTGACCTCTTATTTTTTTTTCAAAAAGAGGTAAAAATCAAACAATTGAATAACATAAATATCTGTGGTTGCTGATAAGAAAAGAATTTATCTACTTTCTTTTCTTTTTCTTTTTCCTTTTTTTTTTTTTTTTGGTTGACATGTAATGCATTCAAGTTTAAATACAAATCATTTTCCTCCCTGCAAGAGATTGAGCTGGATTTCTCCAAAAAGGGGAGGGAGGTGGGGGGGAGGGTAGCTAGAGGAGTTAATGCCAGCAACTTCCTTTTTCCATATTGTTTTCCTTGTTAGCAAGGGGTTCCCGGTAAGGCTTGGAGGCAGACTAGACCTTGTTAGAGGGCTTCCTCCTAGCTCTGACTTCCTCCAGGGCAAGTTACCTAAAAGTTCTGGGTTTTCTGTGTTTATTTGCAAGCTGGCGATTGTCACCTTATAGGTGAGCACAGGTGAGTTGGAGAATAGAATGACCGGTGTAAAGGTTTAGCACTGCCTGTCTGGCTGGGAGCGCCCCCTGGAGGACAATGCTTTAGCACCACCATCAAGCACCCCATAACCTAGAGCTTATAGCAGCCTCTGTTTGGGTAACCCCTCCAGGTCTGTCTGTGGTCAGCGGGCTTCTACTACCTCCTTTGATTCCTGACACACAACTGGATCATGTATTCAGGAACATGTATGGGGAGAGTTGTTGGGAAACTTGGTTTTCTTCATTGGATTGTGAACCTGCTGAAGTCCTAAAGTTTTTGCTACCCTGTTACCCTACTCCAGTAACTTCTGTCAGCTAAACGACACTCAGTTTGGTATTCAAGGCTTAGCACAGTGAGACCATCCTCTGCTGCCTATCACCCTGCTTAGTTCTAGCCAGTTGGGCAGTGCAATGTCCCCAGGCAGGACCTACGTCTTCCCTGCTCCCAAAGCACCCACTGGAGCACTGGGGCTTTGAACTCAGGGCCTGGCAATCCTGCTTATTTCTTTTTCCTCTCTTACTCGAGCCAATTCTGGATTTTTTTGTGGTTAATTAGAGATAAGAGTCTCGCTGATTTTCCTGCCCAGGCTGGGTTTTAAACCAGGGTCCTCAGATCTTAGCCTCTTGAGTTGCTAGGATTTCAGACAGGGGCCACTGGCACTGCACTGAAGTATTTTTGGTGTCAATTGCTAGGGACATAGCTATCTCCCCGGGGTCCCCTCAATTCCTGCCAAATGACACTTCAGCGTTGGTAGGATGGAAGCATGAAGGAGCTGATTAATGTTTGTGGAGGAACTCTCTGAGTGGCCTTTTCTGTGGGCTGAGCCATGAGGTCTCTTGGCCCGAGATGCCAGTTTTTTTTGTGTGTGTGTGTGTGAAAATACCGTACAGAGGGGTTACAATGACATGGGCAAGGTAATGAGTACATTTCTTATCAAGCATTGTTGCCTTCTCCTTTGTTTCCCCTTCCCATCCCCCCCGCCCCCCCCCCCGCACCAAATTTGTAAAGTTTGTTTTTTGACATAATGTCTTGTACACTGAGATGCCAGTTATTAACCCCTGGTTTCACTTCTTCCAAGAAGGACTCATAGCAGGGAAGCCAGTTGGACTATGCCTTGCCCACTCAAGTGGAAAATTTAATGGTTAGCAGAGGGAGGGCCTGACTCACCGCCATGCTATGCTGAGGTCCTGGAAGAATGAGGTGGCCAGGCTTAAGGCCAGCTGTGTGCTGAGCTGAAGCCGTGTGACATTCAGCTGCATAAAACCCACCACCAGCCCGGCACCCGTGGTAGCTCATGCTACTCAGGATTAATGTTCAGCTGGGGCAGACAAATCCAAAAGACTCCTATGTCTAGTTAACCAGCAAAAAGCCAGAGTGGAGGTGTGGCTGAAGTAGTAGAGCACTAGTCTTATTGAGAAAAATACAACAATGAAAAAACAAAATGAATCGAAAGTATGAGGCCCTGAGTTCAAGCTCCAGTACCAGCACACACAACAACAACAACAACAACAACAACAACAACACAACAACCCACCCCTTCCCACATTGCACAGTAGCAGAGCAGAAGCCAAAGCTGAGACTTGGGATGGCTCTTGGCATCACAGGGCCTTGGTTCAACCACTTCAGTCCTGCCACCTACTGACCAGGAGACTGACAGTATGTTATTTAACTTCTCCATCACCTTAGCTGTGGAAGAGAGACGGCGACACGAATCCACTCTGTGTCCAAGATGAGCCAATGCTTACAAAGCATGTGGTACTCAAAACTTAGTTTTCATTTTTATAAATATTTGAGAACAGAGACCTGAGAAACTTCTGCTCTTTGGACTTTGCTCTAAGAAGACCCGAAACCCTGGATTTAGGTGTTTACTGCTGTAGAAGAAGGACATTAGGTCTTCAGAAGTGATGTTACCAGGAGTAAAGAAAACCCCCAATTCTCCACTAGCCCTAAAATGTGTCCCTAAAATGTGGTAGAGAGAATGTGCCTATAAATCTATAAGTAAATACACTGGGTGGTGAGCAAGCAGTTCCACATGAATGAACTCAGTTACAACAGAAGCTCTGGAGAGTTCAAAGAATGCAATTTTTTAGAAGGAGTAAGTCAAAGCCCAATCAAATAAGCACCAAGAAATGGGTACTATTAAGCGGGGGGGGGGGTAAAGGGGGCAAAAGGGTAGGGGTAGATAGTGAAGGAAGGGAGGAGGGCAAAATGCAGTGAAGAATTCATTGTATATACCACAAAATTAAGAAATGTAAAGAAGGGTGGGTTGAAAGGGGATGAGATTGTTGAAAGGGGTGACACAGATCAAGTAGTGTTGTATTTATATACTGCTTGGCTAAATAACACCTCTCTTGTACAACTAGTTAAAGATAATTTTTTAAGAAGTGTTCTCTACTAATTGCCTTGTAAGAGTGAAGCCTTTGGGAGAGGCATGGGCACTGTCCTTAGCTTTTTCACTCAAGGCTGGTGCTCTACCACTTGAGCCACAGTTCAGTTTTTTGGTGGTTAATTGGAACTAAGCGTCTCAGACTTTCCTTCTCTGGCTGGCTTTGGACTGAGCTCCTCAGATCTCAGCCTCCTGAGTAGCTAGGATTACAGACATGAGCCACCACTGCGCAGCTGCTTCGCTTCTGTTATTTTGAATCCCCCATCTCCTAATTTCTTGGAGATCTGAAGATGGAAAAAAATGTTTTAGGCCAAACAAATGACATTCCCTTTGGGAAACTGATGCAGTAGTCTCTACAGGCGGGTGGGTGACTGTGGAAATGTGGCACACAGTAGACTCTCAGTTTATGTTCTTTGAAGGAATAAATGTATGTGACAGGCTCTTCAACTCTGTGTCTTGTTTTTTACTTACAGATGAGAAAAAGAAAACAAAGAAGGTGGATAATGAGCTCAACCCTGTGTGGAATGAGGTGTGTTGGGTGTTTTGTCAGTTTTGTTTTAGCTCTACTTGGATGTCCCCTCCTTGGGTCAGAGGTCAATTCTTTTCCTTTGCAAGGAAAATCTACCTCTCATCTCTTACCCTTTCTGTCTCTCCTTATGTTCTCAAGAGAGCAGAGCAATTCAGTGACAGCTCCTGGCCCATCTCAGCACAGCAGTGATTTAGTAAGCCAAGCCTTGTCAGGAGTAAGGAAGGTTCAGTTCTAGCTTGGCTCTGAGGTGAGCCGAGGTTACTGTGTGAACTCCATACATTGTCTTGGCATGTCTGGGCCACATCTGTACCACAAGGGGGAGGATGAATTAGATCATCTCCTTAGTCCCAGAAGGAAAGTTCCAGAAATAAAAACATGCCTGTGATATTTTGTGCATCTAGCTGAGTAATGGCATTTATTATTGATTTAAAGTTATGATGTATCCTTAATGTAGAAAATTTGAAAACTTGGTGGGCTGTGGTGGCACATGCCTGTAATTCCAACTATTTGGAAGACCAAGGCGGGAGGATCATGATTTGAGGCTGGCTCCGGCAAAGTTAGTGCACACCCAGTCTGAAAAATAAAAGCACAAGGACTAAAAATGTGGTTGAAGTGGTAGAGCACTTGCTTAGCAAGTGTGATGTCCTGAATTCAGTCCTTAATATGGAAAAAGCAGCAAAAAAATGTCAAAGCATTATAAAAGTAATACAAAAGTTGTAATGATATAACTCTTTGGAAGCAACTGGAGTGTAGCTCAAATGGTAGTGTGTTTGCCTACCAAGTGTAAAGCCTTGAGTTCAATGCCAAGTGCCACTGGGGGGAAAAAGAAGCAACCAGTTAACATCTATGTCTATCAGTATTTTCTGAACAATTATATTTAATAAAACATCATGTCTGAAATTCAAAGTAAAATCATTTGCTGAGTACAATTTCCTATACTACCTTTTTTTTTTCCCCCACCAGTCCTGGGGCTTGAACTCAGGGCCTGAACACTGTCCCTAATGTTTCTTTTTTTAAGTCTAGCACTCTACCACTTGAGCCACAGTGCCACTTCTGGCTTTTTCTGTTTATGTGATGCTGAGGAATTGAACCCAGGGCTTCATGCGCGCTAGGCAAGCACTCTACCACTAAGCCACATTTCCAGTCCCCTATACTAAATCTTTACTACAATATTCTCAACATATGCTCATGTCATTCAATTCAAAAGTAATGTTCATCCTTATGAGCCAGAACATGATAAAGACACCTGCACATCCACATTCATTTTGCTGCACTATTCACAAACCCCAAGACATGGAAACAGCCTAGATGCCACACAATAGATGAGTAGATCCAAAAAATGTGGTACAGAGTAATTTTACACAGCCATTAGAAAGACTAAATATAAAGACTAAAATAATGTCATTTGCAGGGAAATGGATGGAACTAGAACAATCATGTTAAGTGAGGTAAGCCAAGCTCAGAGAGACAAACAGCACATGTTCTCTGAGATGCAGAAATATGATCTAAATGACACTGGGATATGATAAATTATCAGGATTCTAGATATACACAGACCAAAAAAGGATACTCTTTGGAGAGAAACACAAAGGCCCAATGCTTATGTACCTCTTCATAGTTACATAAAATAATATATATAAAAATGAACTCTAAGAAATGGAAACAAGAGATCTTTTATAAAACTTTTTATCTTTTGATTCTGTCTTCTTTATGTATGGTTTATTCAAGTGTATATCTTTGAGGCGGGGGGGGGGCGGGTGAGGAGAGTACAGAACTCGAGGGAAAAAGGGTGAAGAAGTGCAGCAGTGGAACTTACTGAATAGTGAAGGAAGTGAACTATCCAACTCTTGGGTGGAGACTGGAGGGAGAGACAGGGAGAGAGTAAAGGAATAGAAGACACTGTATAAAAGGAAATGTACTTATTACCTGATTCATATAATTATAATTCCTCTATATATCACCTTTATAATAACAATAAAGTAAATTAATTTTAAAAAGTAATGTTCAGCTGGGTGCTGGTGGCTCACACCTGTAATCTTAGCTACTCAGGAGGCTGAGATCTAAGGATCACGGTTCAAAGCCAGCCTGGGCAGAACAATCTGTGAGACTCTGATCTCCAATTAACCAGAAAAACAAAAGTGGCGCTGTGGCTCAAGTGGTAGAGCGCTTGCCTTGAGCTGAACTGCTGAGGGACAGTGCCCAGGCCCAGAGTTCAAGTTCCATGACCAACAACAAAAATAATAATAATGTTCATGACTAATATTCAAGGGAAGGGATAATATGTAACTCACTTACCTTCTCTCACTGTGCATCTGTTTTATAAATGGTTCAGTGTTGATTATCCTCTAGGTATGTAGCAATTTTTATGCTTCCCATTGAGTAGGATTTTCCTACTCTGACTAGTTAAAAAATTATGATTGGTCTCATTGTTTGTTTCCAAAGCTGGATCAAAACTCTCAGGACAAAAGTAGTGATACATTTCCTTGTTTTCCCCAAGTCATTGCTGAGAGGACTTCCTCTCTACCCTTTGCTAATCCTTTCCTTTCTACTAGTTTGTCTCTCTAAAGAGCTACATCTTAGCAACAAGGGCAAGCTGGTGGAAAGTTTCTCTATGCCTCTTTGGAAAGCACTGTTGCTCCAGCTGGTGGGAGTCCTCTGTGTGATTTCACTGGAACTCAGCACAGAACCAGAGGCCTGCTGGCTGGTCCCAGGTCTCCTAGCACCTCACACAGGTCTCCATGAATGAAAGCAAGAACAAGTGCACTTATGCCTGTTTATCTCTTCAGGTCGCAGTCCCTGTGAGCACTAGAGAGGTGTCATGTCAGCTAACATGTCTTCTCAGAACATCACATAGCCAGCCCACCATGTTGTCACCCTGCTTCTTCTCTCAGGGTGCAAATGTGTCTATCAAGTAACTTATCAATTGCCATTTCATAACTAAAAACAAATCCAGAAGAAATGTCATCCCTACCACTGGGATTGTTCTAACACCAGCTAGTAGACAAGTCTCTCCATTCCAAACCCAACACCAGCAGGCCCAGAACGTTGTTCAATTTACTTAAATTAGTCAATACCCAATCAATCAAAGGCATCAGTGGTATTATGTTGATTTTTTTCCTTACCCCCTCTCTCTCCTCTCCTTCTCTCCTCCATCTTTCTCCCTCCTTCCCTCTTTCCTCCCTGTCTCCTTCATCCCCTCCTTCCTCCATTACTTCTTTCCCTTCTCCCTCCCTCCCACCCTCCTTCCTTCTTTCCTTCCTGTTAGGATACTGAGTTATTTTTGGCACCATTTGTCTTGGAAACTGAATCAAGAGGGTATTAGAATAAAGAAAGAGCAGAAAACAACCTCAATAGACCAGTTTGACTTTAACGGAAAGTTGAAGAGGGTCATCACATGGTCTCCCAATGGCAGCAGGGGTGAAAGGGCTTAAGCAGGGTAATAGTCAAAGAGTTTTGCTAGTTTATGGTCTGGCTCCAGGAGCATATTGTTTGGACCAGTCTCCTGCTCCATCTCAGGTGCCTATCATCTGAGAGGGGGAGTGGGATTGAGATTCTGGACTGGAGAAATTCAGGAAGATCCGCTGGGGGAAGGATAGTCAGTGGGCCAAGCTGTAGGAGCAATATTGAGTTAAGAAAACAAAGCAGATTCCCATCCGTTTCTTCCTACCTTTTGTCTGTTTGTCTGTCTTTTCCTTCTCTTTTTCATTTATCATTGGAAAGCCATGTACTTCATGAACATGAGCAATTCAAGATCAGCTGACCATAGCCTTGGCCATATCCCAACTCATAAAAGGCCTGCATTTTAGAAAGTGTTTTCATGAATTATTCATTTTTTATTTAAAAGTAGTATGATTAAGAAGAGCAGCTGGGTTGTGTAGAGTGCTTGCCTAGCATGTATGAAGCCCTGGGTTCATACACAGAAAAAGATGGAAGTAGCACTGTGGCTCAAGTGGTAGTGTGCTAGCCTTGAGCAAAAGAAGCTCAGGAACAGTGCCTAGGTTCTGAGTTCAAGCCCCATGACTGGAGAAAGAAGGAGAAGATGGAGAAGGAGAAGGAGAAGGTAGAGGTAAAGGAAGAAGAAGAAGAAGAAGAAGAAGAAGAAGAAGAAGAAGAAGAAGAAGAAGAAGAAGAAGAAGAAGAAGAAGAAGAAGAAGAAGAAGAAGAGCAACTAAGTAAAAAGTTACACTGAGGAAAGTGTTTTCACAGACACATTTTATTCGTTTTTTTCACCACATAACATGGGCATCTCTGAATCCTTGTCAGAGGTTTTGTGACTTTTCTAAAACCACAGAACCTAGAAACTGGGAAGCCGGAAGTGGCCTGCATGTTCTCAAAGTCAGGTTTGCTTTCCCGCCAACCTGGCCTTAGAATTGAATCATTTCTCCCCAACTAGAGAAGGGAATGAATTCAAGATTAACCTTGACAAGTATGCCCTGATGTGCCGGGCTGGTGTCTCTGATTATTTTCCTGGTCTTTAACTGCCCTTTTGTCTCCATCAACTTTTATGTGAACAGATTTTGGAGTTTGACCTGAGGGGTATACCACTGGACTTCTCATCTTCCCTTGGGATTGTTGTGAAAGATTTCGAGACAATCGGACAAAATAAGTAAGTTATTTTTGACTATTTTTTCTCACTTTGCATATTATCTTGTTATCACTTACCTTGTTGAAGTTACACCTTTTTAACAACATATGATAACACTTCCAGTGGCCTATAAAGCCCCATCATATACAACTAATTAATAGCAGCTCTCCCCTCCACCCAATGACCATAGCATCCCAATGAAGCTTCAGGCACTGAACCATCACTACTAGCCCTGTACCTTCTATGTACCCTGTACCTGCCCATGGTGCCTTCTTACCTCTGGTGGTTTATCTAAATTTAACTATATTGGATGCAGTCACAATCCTTTATTATGTGTGGCCCACATACATATTTATATATATATATATATAAATTATATACACATATATTTATTTATGTATATATAAATTTTCATTATGTGTGGCCCATATATATTATATGTATAAATTTTGATGACTCAGGACCTTATACATGTTCTATTACTTGAGACACATCCCCTGTGGCATCTTATTCAAGTTCAACTTCTATCCCTGCTTTCGTTTTAATGTCTCATTCACCCATTTGACCCAAACCAGAATCCTTATTTAACTCTTCCATTTTTCACATGAGGAGGGGTCTGGGAAGTGCCCATGTGATGGTAAAAGCAGTCCTCTGGGCAAAGCTGGGGAACATCTCAAAACAGGTCTCCACCAGTCAGAATATAACCTTAGTAAGTTCGCCCCAATCCTGGAGCTGGACTTTGATCTTATAGACTCAGAATCCTATGTTAGATTACTTATTTGGACTAGTCAAGTTTTCAAGAGACTGAGAAATGGAACCAATGGGCATATTTGCTATTCTGCTGAAAATCAATTGCCTAATGGATGGGCATGGCTACCTTCTGATCCATGAAATTTCCTTCCATTCATACCACATGTGAATCCAGATTACTCTGTGCCCTTGATGGTAAGATGCTATTGTTCATAAGAAGTACTATTTAATTAATATCAGGTTTGGGAGACAAGTTGGTGGCTCCTGCTTGCAATCCTAGCTGCTCAGAAGGCTGAGATCTGAGGATCATGATTGGAAACCCAGACAGGAAAGTCTATAAGAATATTATCTCCACTAAACTACCAAAAAGAACGGGGGCGGGGGGGGGGGGGACCAGAATTGGAGCTGTGGCTCAATTAGCAGAGAATTAGCCTTGAGCAAAGAAGCTATGGGGCAGCGCCCAGGTCCTGAGTTCATGCCCTAGGACTGGCACAAAAAAGTAAAAATAAAAATAGGAATAGCTGTCATAACACAAGTACTTGGTACAGTCAGAAGGCTACAGTGACAACAATAACTTGGGGTGAACAAAAATGATCTGGGGTAGGGTGGACATTTGCCTTGATTCGCTTGGGACAGTCCTGGTTCCTTTCTCAGCATGAGGACTGCTGGTGACCCCTTCAAGGTCAACAGCATCTTGGTAAGGACAGTAGTTGAGAGAGTCCACATAGTCATTGGAATTGGGGCCTTGTATTTAATGGTGTCAGACTTGGATTCTGACAGACATTTTCCCCCAAACAATACTTTGATGGGTACTGTGATCCTTGTGTGCTCTGTCCCTGACCAATGGCCCTTATGACTGATACAGATTTTCCTTAAACTCTGTAAGTACATTCTGGAAGGTCCTACTTCTAGTCACTTAAGGCTGAAAACTGATGGAGATTTTTAAGCTTTCTAGCTTTGCGTATCTCACCTTTTCTAAAGGGTGAAACAGTACTGGGGGTTTGAACTCAGGGTCTTGCACTTGCTAAGTGAGTGAGTGCTCTACCTCTGCAGCCATACTCCTAATCTTTTTTTTTCCTTTAGGTTATTTTTTCAGATAAGGTTTCAATTGTCTGCCTCCCTCCATGGCTAGGCTCACAGGTATATAGCATCACATCTGGCTTGCTTTAGTTTAGTTTAGTTGTGTTTGTGGTAGTCTTGCTAAACTTTTTTTTTGGGTCCGGTCGTGGGGCCTGAACTCTGGGCCTGGGCACTGTCCCTTAGCTCTTCAGCTCAAGGCTAGCGCTCTACCACTTGAGCCACAGAGCCACTTCCGGCTTTCTTCTTTTTGCGGTGCTGAGGAATCGAACCCAGGGCCTCATGCATGCAAGGCAAGTGCTCTACCACTGAGCCACCTTCCCAGCCCCTGCTAAACTCTTTTTTAACCCAGTCTCAAACCTCTATCCTCCCAGTATCTACCTCCTGAGTAGCTAGGAATTATAGGCATGAACCATGACATTTGGCCTACATCTCAGCTTTGAATCCTTGTATGAATTCTTATCACACACCTCAACTCCCAGAGGACAGTTTTATTTCCTATATTTCAAAGTTCCAGATAAACATGTAAACATATAGGGCTGCTCAATAATCTCTGTTGCTAATAATAATCCATTTTCTTTCTTGTTTTTCTCTTTCTTTTTTCTTCTTTTTTTTTTTTGGTGGGTCATAGGGCTTGAACTCTGGGCCTGGGCGCTGTCCCTCAGTCTTCAGCTCAAGGCAAGTGCTCTACCAGTTGAGCCACAGCAGTACTTCTGGTTTTCTGGTGACTTTTTGGAGATAGGAGTCTCATGGACTTTCCTGCCTGGGCTAGCTTTGAACCAGGATCCTCAGATCTCAGCCTCCTGAGTAGCTAGGATTACAGGCGTGAGCCACCAGCACCTGGCTTGTTTTTCTCTTTCTTCTTTCATTGTTGATATGCTAGACAAACTGTAAAAGAAATCTAGTACAGGGTACATGTTCATCTTACATTAATATTTCCTTTTGTGTATGTGTCGTTACTGGGGCTTAAACTCGTGGTCATCTACTCTCACTTGGCTTTTTAGCTTGAGGCTGGTGCTTTACGAATTGAGCCACACCTCCACTTCTGGCTTTTTACTGGTTAATTGGAGATAGGAGTCTCATGGGTTTGCCTGGCTTCAAGTTTTTAGATTATTAGATCTCAGCCTCCTGAGTAGCTAAGATTACATGCATGAGCCACCAGCACCAGCCATGGGACAGTTGTTTTTCAAAAGAGATGAGTTCTGTTTGCTGTCTTGCTTTGGAAGCTAACCCTTAGCTCAGCAATGAGCAGGGCTGGGTAACAGTATCCTTTATCTATCATCTACCAGGCACTGTTGCCGTCCTGTCCTTGATCCCATCACCTGTACATTTTATAGTAAAAATAATACACTAATCTGAAAATATGTTGTAGCTTTGTATATTTGGGCTCAGTTTTCTTCTTGGCCTTAGGGATCTGCAGGCTTGGCAGAGTAGGAGTGCAGGGTGGGGCAGGGGGATTTGCTACCAGTTTAAGTGAAGGAATGTGCTGTCTGCTGACTTGCTGGTTGCCATGGAGACTGGTTGCACAAGTATGCATTCTTAAGTCTGCTGCTGGGCTTCTGGAGCCTGTCTGCAAACAGTGCCAGGAGGCCTGGTTGGTGCTTGTGCTGTGGTCCCACCCAGGAATCCCACAGGGTGGTCCCAGAATGTACCACACTGGCAACGGAGTGCCCCTCCCACTGTGGTGGGAGCCAGTTACATGGTTCAAGGGCCAATCTTGCTCACTTTATGGTCTATAGCCAGTGATCCAGACAGAATAACGCTGAGAGAAAAGCCAGAGCAACCTCTTGGTCACATGATATACAGGAAGTGATGTTTTTAGATGTCCATTCAGAGATATCAGAGTGGAAGGCTTTTCCCAGTGGCTGGAGAATGATGGTTCCTTTTGCAGATGGACAGTGGCTATCCCTTCGTGAGGAGGAGGTGCCAAGGGCTTTCTGCAGCCCTTTGCATTCATTATCCTCTTTCATCCTCACAGATACCTGATAAGGCAGCTCTACCTTATCCTCAGACAGGCCACACAGCAATCCTGGGTGGGAGTCAGCCAGCCAACAAAACTAAACACCAAGACAAAACACAGATAACAGTAATTTTCAGATATTGACACACTGGACAGTGGTCCTGGGAAAGGGAGATAAATGATGAGGTAAGCCAGGTGAATGTTGGCTGAGTGCTTGGAGAGATTCCTTTCCTTAACCCAGTGCAGGAGGTGTGTTCCAGGCAGCTCCTGGTTCTCTTCTAGAGTGGGAGAGACGCTGTTGGGAGTCTGGAGATGCTCAGGGGTCTTGAGGCTGAAGAGGAGAGAACTATACAGACAAACAGGCAGAGGAACAGAGAGAGACAGGAGTACCTCATCCCCTTGAAACCAGCCAAGTGCTGTTCAATGAGGAAAGCATTTGGTGGAGGATAGAGCACTCGGAAGAAAACAGGACAGTCCTGGGGACTCATACTTTATGTTCTCACCAGCCAGCGTGGACAAACCTCGGAATTCATAGAGGAGGATTCTATATTAGTCCTGTGGGGGCTGCTCTACTCATCACAGTGGCACCCAGAATAATTACCTATTGGATGGTGAAACTGGTAGAGGAAAGCTGGTGCAGGTGGCTCAGGCCTGTAATTTAAGCTTCTCAGAAGGCTGAGATCTGAAGATTATGATTCCAAGACAGCCCTGTCAGAAATGTGCTCATGACTCCATCTCTAAAATAATGAGGAAAAACAAGCTAGACACATGGTTCAAGTGGTAGAGCACCAGCTGTGAGTAAGAAAGCTGAGCAAGTGTGAGAGACCCTGAGTCCAAGCCCTGGTGCCAAAAAAATAAAATAAGTACACACAAAAAAATTAGGTAGAGGGGCTGGGAAGGTGGCTCAGTGGTAGAGTGCTTGTCTTGCATGCATAAGGCCCTAGGTTTGATTCCTCAGCACCACATAAACAAAAAGAAAAAAGCTGGAAGTGGTGCTGTGGCTCAAGTGGTAGAGCACTAGCCTTGAGCTGAAGAGCTGAGGGACAGCGCCCAGGCCCAGAGTTCAGGCCCCATGACTGGACCCCCCCCCCCAAAAAAAAATTAGGTAGAGAAGTCCTTGATCATGTTAAGCAGAGACTAGGAAGACATGCAGAAGTTCCAAATTGTGCTGCTAGAGACAACAATTACAGTGTCTGAGCTAAAAATGACCATAATTATCTCTGTAAGAATTTGCATTTGTAGTGTTCTTTTCCTGTCTTGCATGCATAACCACCGCCATATCCACCCTCCTTGCAGGCAGAACACAGATAGTAGCAGCATCCAAATCAATGTAGGTCTCTGTGCAAGGCCTCTATTTTACTGAATCATGCATATGCCCTAATGATACATCCAGAAGGAAAGTTCCCAAGTTCTTTTGTAAAGAGTGATGAGCAGGGGTCCAGATAAGTTGAGATTTTGGTTCTGTTACTTACTACTTGGGACCTCCAGCTCCCAGAGCCATTTTGGACATATAGTAGGAATTGATAAATATTTATATGAAGAAATAATGAATTACAATTGTGAATGAGGATAGTCCTATGAGCTGAAAAATTATTTACAAGTTACAAAGACTCCTGTCCTAAAAGATCACCCTCCACAGAGCAATGAGAAGATAATTAAAGCTCCTGACCTCACAAGGTGCCTTTCTCTTGCGTTTCTGACATTTTTCTCTAGGTCTGTGACCTATCCTTACAGACTATAATTTCCACATATATAAATTGACTCCATGTTCTTAAAGTTCAAGCCCCAGAATGGGCATACACACACACACACACACACACACACACACACACACACACACACACACACACACACACACACACACACACACACACACACAGAAAAAGAAATTGATGCCATTTTTGTTTGTTTGTTTGTTTTTGGTCGGTTATAGGGCTTGAACTCTGGGCCTGGGCACTGTCCCTGTGCTCTTCAGCTCAAGGTGAGGGCTCTACCTCTTGAGCCACAGCACCACTTCCGGTTTTCTATTGGTTTATTGGAGATAAGAGTCTCACTGACTTTCCTGACAGGGCTGGCTTTGAACTTCGATCCTCAGATCTCAGCCTCCTGAGTAGCTAGGATTACAGGTGTGAGCACCAGTGCCCAACCTTGATGCCATTGTTAAAGCATGGTATGGAATACCTTATCAGCACCATGGCCATAGGCAGAGGAGATACTGCAATGGGGTCTTGCTGTGAGTGAGAAATGACAGCCAAGTGGGAATTGACAGCCAAGAAGCAGGATGAGAATCAGTGAGTGGAAAATTTCTAAGGGGAACCATCAGGGATTAAGGAGATTCTGGCTAAACCAATCTAACAGAATTCTTGCTGAAAACAGGCCAGGTTTCACAGTCACACAGAGGCTGGATAGAAGACAAGGAATCTGATCAGATATCAAATGATTGATTTGAAATGCTGAGTAAAGGATTCTTTACTACACATGGACTTTACAAGGAGTACCCTATCTGCCTGAAAGAAGGTTCTAGAGGCTCACTAATGTTTGGCTAAGCAAAGATTCCTTGTCAAGCCCCAGGAGGAGCAGAGTAGGGGAACAAATGAGTTTGGAGAAGCAATCGAGGGTACAAGCCCAGTCAGGAAACAGCACTGAGCTTCTAAGGATGGCTAGGATGGGACTAGACACAGCTTGGAAACATGTTTTGCTTTTTTTATGTGTTTGGTTCTTAGCCCAGTTGTGGATTGCAATTCCCCTCAGAGGGGGACAAGTTAAAACTGTCACACTCCCTAAAGGCAGAAACAGGGCATATGTGATTTATTTTCCAAGCCTCCAACACATTTTCTCTGTGTGTGTGTGTGTGTGTGTGTGTGTGTGTGTGTGAGTGTGTGTGTGTGTGTGTGTGTGTGTGTGAGTGTGCCTGTCCTGGGGCTTGAATGAGAGCCTGAGAGCTGTCCTTTAGCTTTTTCACTCAAGACTGGCACTCTACCACTTGAGTCATACACCTTTGACATTGTTTTGGGTGATTAATTGGAGATCAGAGGCTCACCAACTTTTCTGCCCTGGCAGGCTTTGAACTATGATTCGCAGGTCTTAGCTTCCTAAGTAGCTAGAATTACAGGTGTTGGGTCACATGTCCCATTTAAACATCCTTTAGGAAGGAATCTCTAGCAACCCCTCCCTCCCCAGTCATCCATGTGAGCCATGCCTGGGCTGCACAGACCACTGAGGCGACTGGGTATATATGAGCGGCCCTGCTTAAGCACTGAGAGCTCAGCTGCCAAGAGCTCTTACTCACCACAGAGGCATGCAGCCCTCAGTTTCCATCAGGCTGAATAGTTTCCATTCCCTATTTTAAACCAGCCACATTCCGTCTACTTTAACCAGAAACAGAAGGAAGCTCTTAACTCACACCTGCATAATAACTTGATTAGTGACCATCCCTCCAATCAGGTTGCTCCAATTCCTCAGAATGAGTTCTATGTCATATAGGGATCTAGCTCAGAACTGTATGCCAACCATAGACTGGAAGGAAAAGCAGTGGAATTCATTTTTTCCTGCAGTGTAATACACATCTGTAGCTTATTAGCTCAAAAAAATAAAAAAGACTCTTTTGTTCTTCGGAGAGCCAATGGCCCCTGAGATTCTGTAGTTTCCTTTTGAGACCTTGGCCTTGTTTTAAGATGGACTATCAGCTCCCTGAAAGCTATCTTATTTTTTTTCCATGAACTGTTGGGTAAGAATTCTCCATGACTGTTACATCGCATTACTTGGACCTATTTATAGCATTAGTAATGCAAAAGAAAGGTTTTTGGTTCAGCTTCACATCCCCAAAAGGAAATGGGCTTGTGGTCAGATCGAGCTGTTCCATCCCCTGTGTAGGAGGCCAAGTCATCAACCACTTTCTTATAGGATTCTGTATCCAGGCAACAGCACAGAAAACAGGCCAGGCTGGAGTTACTGCAGAGCCCGGACTTAGCCACCATTCCCTTGCTCACCACCTTGGTTCTTAGAAGTTAGTAATTCTGCATCTTTTCTCAACTCAGCCAAACTGTTAAAAATCTTTAGGATTAAAGTATTTCCAGGCTCTCATTGACACATGCTAGCTTTACTTCAGAAAAAGAAAAGAAAAGAAAGAACCCAAAGTTTTCTCATATATTCCCTGTCCTACTAACAAAAAACATCTGCATTTTTTTCTCTTTCTCTCTCTCTCTCTTTTTTTTTTTTTTTTTTTTTTTTTTTTTTTTTTTTTGGTCAGTCGTGAACTACAGCTCCACTTCTGGTTTTCTGGTGGTTTATTGGAGATAGGAGTCTCACGGTCTCTCCTGCCCGGGCTGGCTTTGAACCGCGATCCTCAGATCTCAGCCTCCTGAGTAGCTAGGATTACAGGCGTGAGCCACCGGCACCCGGCTTTCTCTCTCTTTTTTTCTTTCTTTCCTCCTTTCTCTTCCTCTTTCCTTCCTTCTCTCTTTCTTTCTGCTGGTAGTGCTTTTACTTAGCATTTAAGATTGCTTCTAGCTTTTTTTCTGGTTCATTGGAGATAAGATTTTTCTGTCCTGCTTGACTTTGAATTACCATCCTCATGTCTTGGCCTCCTCAGTCCTTAGGATTAAAGACATGAGCCCCTAGCACCCAGGAAAATACCTGAATGTTATGAGAAAGCAAATCTCAGAAATGGGATTAGCAGCCTCTTCCCTCCCCTGTATCCCTCTCTCTCTGCCCTCGGGCTTGAACTCAGGACCTAGGCACTCAGCTTTTGTGCTCAAGATTAGCACTCTAGGGGCTGGGAAGGTGGCTCAGTGGTAGAGCGCTTGCCTTGCATGCTCAAGGCCCTGGGTTCGATTCCTCAGCACCACATAAGCAAAAAGAAAAAAGCCGGAAGTGGCGCTGTGGCTCAAGTGGTAGAGCGCTAGCCTTGAGCTGAAGAGTTGAGGGACAGCGCTCAGGCCCAGAGTTCAGGCCCCACGTCCGGACCCAAAAAAAAAAAAAAAAAAAAAAGATTAGCACTCTATCACTTTAAGCCACAGCTCCATTTCTGAGTTTTTGACAGTTAGTTGGAGATAAGAGTTTCACAGACTGTCTTGCCCATGCTGGCTTTTTGAACTATGATGTTCAGATCTCAGCCTCCTAAGTAGCTAGGATTACAGATGTGAGCCCAAGTAATTTAAGTAATTATACAAAGGTTTGAGTTCAACCAGTCAGTTTATGAGTATAATGCTTCTTAATCAAAGTCACTGGATTTAAGTTTTCTAAAAGAAGGAATTTAAGTTCGATTCTTGTCATTGGCTTCTTCTGCTTTGCTCTGTTCTGGTCAGTGATCTGTTATTACCCTCTTATGGAGAAGGAAGTCAGAATGAAAGTTGTGAAACTACCTAGGACCATAAAAAGTCAACAGACAGGCTGTGTTTTAAGTAGGTAATCCAGTTCTTTGAAGTTAGCCACCAGCCCCACAATTCTTTATTGTTTATACAATGTTCACTAAGTTCCACATTATTAATATTAGACTAACTTTTCTCTCTGTCTGAATTAATTTTGATCCATAACATTGATGGCCAATACTCTTGAAGCCAGAAAGCCTGCCTAGCATTTTAGATTGTCCAGTGTGGTTCTATAGATTTCCCTTCCTCAATGAGACAGAAAGAGCTTTAAGGGAAGAGAAATCAACATGAAACCATTTCCTAAATAGATGTATATAAAAAATGTATAGTCAAGCCACAGACTTTTAGCAGACTTTTAGAGCTGAAAGGGTCTGTGAAATTATTCCATCCACCTAATTGCCAATAATGAGAGAGAGAATTGGGCAACTTAGAAAAGGCCTCAAAAAAAAGTTGGGACATACAGCTAGAACTAGAATTGTTCTCAAGCCGAGGACATTTGCCCCTTTGGAGCCAATCAGCCATGTGTGGAAATGTGTGTGATGCTCATGACTGGGGGCCACCACAGGCATCAGAGGGCAGAGGGCAGGGTCAACACAGGCATCTGGGGGCAGAGGTCAGGGCTGCTGCAATGCTTATGAGAAGACCTGGCAGTCCCTTACCATGGAGCCAGGAATGGTGTCACCATGTCAACAGTGAAGCTGGAGAGAATTAGTGTCACTCCAAGGTCAGGCCTCCTTCCCCTTCTACGTCATCTGGACCTGGCTCCCTGATATTTCTGAGATGTAATTCCTATGGGAAGCGGCCTAGGTCATTTTGACTTTAGCAAATACAGATCAGTACAAGTTCCAAAGCACAGTGTTACCTTAATCACAGAACTAAGCTATGAATCATGAAGTGTGAGGAAGATGAACTCATTTGTTTTCACAACTTACAAGGCAAAGTATCTTCGAATTTAGACAGTTAACACCAGAGTAATTTTTTTTTGGGGGGGGGGGTGGAGGGAGGCTGGTCCTGGATTTTGGACTCAGGGCCTGGCACTGTCCCTGAGCCTCTTTGTACTCAAGGCTAGCACTCTACCACTTGAGCCACAGTGCCACTTCTGGCTTTTTTGAGTAGTTTATTCGAGATAAGAGTCTCAGGGGCTTTTCTGCTGCAGCCTAGCTTTGAACTGCTATCCTCTGATCTCAGCCTCCTGAGTAGCTAGGATTACAGGTGTGAGCCACTAAAAAGCAAGTGAGTCATTTAAAAAGGAATGACTTTTTAAGCTAGGTGCCGGTGGTTCATGCCTGAAATCCTAGCTAATCGGGAGGCTGAGATGTGAGGATCTCCAATCAAAGCCAGCCTGGGCAGGAAAGACCGTGAGACTCTTATCTCCAATAAACCACTCAGAAAACTGGAAGTGACGCTGTGGCTCAAGTGGTAGAGTGCTCGCCTTGAACTGAAGAGATGAGGGACAGCGCCCAGGCCCAGAATTCAAGCCCCATGACCAATTAAAAAAAAAAAAGAAAAGAAAAAGTAATGACTTTTAAAATCATCTATCACGTTCTTTGTTTTTCTTTTCCCCTTTTTCCTCTTCCTTCTCTTCCTCTTCCTTCTCCTCCTACTTCTCTCAGCTTTTTTACTCACAGATAGCATTCTACCATTTGAACCATTCCTGTAGTCTTACATCTTGTTAATTGGAAATGGAGTCTCACAGACTCTTCTAGGACTGGCTTTGAACTTTGATCTTTCAGGTCTTAGCCTTCTTAGTAGCTAGGATTACAGGTGTGAGTCACAGTTACCTGGCTCATTTGTTCTTCATAAAAGCTCAATTAGTCCACCCATGGCTGACTGTCCTTTTGAAAAAAAATATGGAAAGAAATTCTCCTCCAGCTCTGTGGGGCTGAGGGAGGTGTGGAAGAGCCCTGAGAAATCCTACTTTGTGTTGAGGATCACTGCTGTATCTGGTAGACATGAAGGGAGGTATAGACCCCTGATCTGGTTATGTCTGGGGAACAGAAATCCCAGAAAGTAGAAAAATAATCTAAAAATGACACCATGTAAACATAACCATTAAAAAAATCTATAAAGTTCCCATCATTTCTAAATTGACCTAAAAGGGATGAAGAGTTCATTCTTATCCCTCTGGAGACAAAAGTTTCCTTTTCTGCTGCCAATTACAGACTCTGCTTGTGAGATTAGCAGAGAGGAAGATCTGAGTGGGTGTTGGAGGTTGTGTGATGTTGAGCAAATGTTGCATGTGGTTGAGTCTGGTATGTCCTGCTTCATATAAGAACATGTTCTTTCCAAGAAACCATAACAGTGGGGTCCTGTCACTGGGAAAATGGAAACAGGCCCTTCAACCATTTTCTCTCTTGTGCAACATAGTATATCTATTCACAGGAAGTGAAGTCACTCCTATGACAGAAGTATTAAAATATATGGTGGGGTTGCAGACCCCAGCTCTACAATCTAGCCCTATTTCTGAAGTCTGAGACAATGCCTATGATCATTCAAAAATTATAGCTGGCACCAGTGGCTCATGCCTGTAATCTTAGCTACTCAGGAGACTGAGATAAGAGGATCAAAGTTTGAAGCCAGCTGGGGCAAAAAAGTTCTGGAGACTCTTATCTTCAATTAATCACCAAAAAGCCAGAAGTGGAACTGTGGTAGAGTTTTAGTCTTGAGCAAAAAAAAAAAGCTCAGGGATGGATGGATGGTACCCAGCCCCAGAGGACTGGACAGAAGAAGAAAAGAAAAAAAAATAACAAGGGTGTATCCAGCTGGTCACTAATGGCTCACATCTGTAATCCTAGCTATTCATTCAAGAGGCTGAGAGCTGGAGGGTCATGGTTTGAGCCCAGCCCAGACAGAAATCAGAGGCATGGCTCAAGTGGTAGAGTACCAGCTGAACAAGCAGGATGAGTGAGCTACAGTCCCTGAGTTCAAGCCTTAGTCCTGGCAAAAATAAATAAATAAAAAAATATATAATTAGGTTGATCTCAACTTCCACTTCCTAATTTTAGTTTTTAATACTGGTAATTGAACCACTGAGCTATGCCACAGCTCCACTGCCTGATTTTTAAAGAAACTATTAAATTGTAAGGTAAGACAAATTATTTCTTCACCAAATGAACTTTCATTATTAGTAATTTTTCTGAAAAGTGTAGAGTTACATATAAATACCCAACTACCATTTCCTTGGCCTTGGAATTTATTAGTTTGCTTACTTGTTTTTCTGTTTTGTTGAGACAGGGTATTGTTCCATGGCCTGGGCTAGACTGGAATTCTTGCTCCTCTAAGGCGCCTCCTCAGTGCCAAGATTACAGGTGTGAGTCTACACCTAGCTCACCCAGGATATTTTTTTTTCTTTTGGTAGTGGCAATTGAACCCAGAGCCCCATTATTGAGCCACATCTCCAGTCTTTTTAAACATTGTATTTAGAGGCAGCATCTTGCTAACTTGCTCATACTGTCATTGAACTTTGGATCCTCTTACCTCAATTTCCTGAGTTTGGGAATTATGGGTGTGTACCACAGCACCTGGCTAACCATGAGGTTTTTTGTTTGTTTGTTTGTTTGTTGCCATTCTTGGGCTTTGAACTCAGGGCCTAGGCACTGTCCCTGAGCTTCTTTTGCTCAAGGCTAACATTCTACCACTTGAACCACAGTGCCACTTCTGGCTTTTTCTGTTTATGTGGTACTAAGGAATCGAACCCAGGGCTTCATGCATGCTAGACAAGCAATCTACTAAGCCAATTTCCCTGTTGTTTTTTTTTTTAATATAAAGATTCTCTTCTTGGACAAATGCAGAGCCCTGGGTTCCATCTCCAGCACCCCAAACAAACAAAACAAAACCTCTTTTGGACCTTAATGCTAGTAACTTACTGTTCTGTCACCTGTGCTCTGTATTAGTATAAGTCACTGCAAATATAGACAAGATGTCAGAAGGAAACACTAAGGACTTCTTAGACTCTGACTCCTCAGTATCATACTGAGATAAAGAAGGCTGCCCCTGCCTCTCTGGCCTTTCTGACTGTGGTTCGTGAGTGGATCTTCTGTTCCCTACATGGACTCAGATTTCCTGGTTCTTTCAAGTTGTAGACACTTTTCCATGGGTTATGTTGTCTTTTTACATTTTTATGTTGACTAACTTTTTCAGGCAGTGTGTTCTGCAATTTAAAAAAATCCTATGCCTTAATTTAAAAAAAGGCATCTTAGACCCTCTTCTCAGTATGTGTGGCCTTAGTTACTCTCATTGGCTGAGTCTCTTTTCAGTACCTGCTGATACTGAACTTCCTAATACTGGGTTGGATAATAAAACAGGAGCTATCTGTATTTCCAAGGAGTCTCACCATAGTGGGACTTGGCACAAGTCTGAGACTGTACCAATATATCATGTGCAATGAGAAATAGGGTAAGTGCCTGCTGTACCCCAGAGTCCAGGAAGAGAGGACAGGAAACACATCCAAAATTGAATGCTGCTCCAGAGTATGAGGAAGCAAATTAGCCCATTAGTAATCTAACAACCTAGCCTCCAAGTAGGCCCCTGAGATGTCTGCTAAGGGGTGGGAGCAAAGGTATGGGTCCTTTAAATTCCTATTACAGAGGACTTGATTTCCTGTGATTGTGAGTTTTTATCTTATTGGCTCTGTTTCCTGGATTCCTGGGGTGGTGGGGGCAGGAGGGGGGGGACTGTGTTCCTGCTGTTCCATCCATTCATGACGGTTGAGCATTTTAGTTTGATCTTGAAATGCCTTCTTGTTATAGAGAAGGGTGGCCTATTTGTCCTGCTCATGTGAAATACCACAACCCACATCTTGTTAATGGTAGCAGACCAATAGCAAGGGTCTGAGAGGTCCATGAGTCAAAGGACATGTGCCTCTCTGATACTGTTGTGTTTTCTTGTCTCCCCTGCAGATTAATTGGCACAGCTACTGTGTCACTGAAGGACCTGACTGGGGACCAGAGCAGATCACTGCCCTACAAACTCATTTCCCTGCTGAATGACAGGGGGCAGGACACTGGGGTAAGTGTTTTAACTCTTGTTCTTGTCTCTTTTTTTTGGTCCTGTGTGTGTGTGTGTGTGTGTGTGTGTGTGTGTGTGTGTGTGTGTGTGTGTGTGTGTGTACGTGCGCACTACTACTGGGATATGAATTTAGAGCCCAGGTGCTGTTCTCTAGCTTTTTCACTCAAGACTGGCACTCTACCACCTGAACCACAGCTCCATTTCTAGCTTTTTAGTGGTTGATTGGGAGGTAAGAGCCTCATGGACTTTCCTGCCTGCACTAAATTTGAACCACAGTCCTCAGATCTCAGCTTCCTGAATAGCTAGGATTACAGGCATGAAACATTGGTGCCTAGCCTTACCTCTTCCTAAAAGGCATCGAAGTGCAGCAAAGTTTTTTTTGCTCAAAAGTTTCGATCGAGAATTAGTTCAGTATGTAAAATCTGGAAGTCTGGTTTTTGCGGCGCGTGCCTTCTCGACCAGCGAGGAAGAACGAACACCACACCAGGAGTCTTCTCAGATCACGCTTTATTGGAGAGCCTTTTAGTTGATGGGAGAGCTTGAGCGCGAGAGAGCGTGCACCCAAAACATGGCCGCTTATATAGGGAATAGGAACACGGGTCTTTCTATCATTGGTCGTCTGCCTTTCACCGTCACCAGGTGCCACGGGATTGGCTGGGGACTCTACGTGGCTCACGCATGCGCAAAGCCCAGGACCCACCGTCCCGCCAAGCACCGCCTGAAAGGGAGTGGTTACCTCAAAGCTGCAAGGGAGTGGGCGCCATCTTGTAATGGCGTTTACCCTGGCTCCCTACAGGTTTTGTGATAAATGGATCCATTTGCAAGTGACATGGACCTTATCCTTCACTTTGAAACACAGAACAAACAAATTTGTGATTGGTTTTCTGTGACAATAATATAGAGTAAGTGCAGCTCTGTTACCCAGGCCAGGGTTACCATTATGCCATTACCTTCAGTTCCCAGTATCAGACATCAAGATATTCATATCATTGTCTTCATTATTGTACTAATGGCTGAATGTTTTCTAGTTACAGTTTCTCTCCATATATCTAAGATCAGAATTCAAATGTGCTTTTAAAAAATCAACTCAATGGGCTGGGAAGGTGGCTCAGTGGTAGAGTGCTTGCCTTGCATGCCTGAGGCCCTGGGTTCGATTCCCCAGCACCACATAAGCAAAAAGAAAAAAGCCAGAAGTGGCGCTATGGCTCAAGTGGTAGAGCGCTAGCCTTGAGCTGAAGAGCTGAGGGACAGCGCCCAGGCCCAGAGTTCAGACCCCACAACCGGACCCCCCCCCAAAAAAAAAATCAACTCAAGATTTCATTTGGTAACCAGCAAGGTCTTACAAAGTTGCCATGCTTTATCTAAGATTTTCTAAGCAGGAATAATTTTGTCTCTTGTAAGTCACAAATTCCTTCTCTTTTCTGAGTATGAGCATTACATAACATTTTGTTTCCTCTTTTGCTTTGACTTTGAGGCTGCTTGGATCACATTTAATGTCAGAGGGATGGCAGTGGTGATGAACTTAATGATTTGAATATTTGTTTCCTCTTTAATCAGGCTTGATTTCCCCCTTTTTATCCTGTTTTTTTGGATCACATTGTTTTATACATTTCTTGCAAGTCCCTTAAAATTCTTTATTAGCGAGAGATACAAAAATAAATGTCAGCAATTAATAATTATGTACGTTTAAGAGCAACAAGTAAATCAATCCCTTGACATGAGCATCTGTACTTCTGCATGCGGAAGCCATCTCCACTCTGGGAGGGAGGAAGTCACAAGCTCCCACTTGCTTGTTACAGCTTCACCCCAGGTAATGCCATTGCCCCTAGCAACAGCACACTTGGCAACCTGAGACAGGAAGCATTTTTCCTACTCTACCTTGGCTCACCTGTGGGGAGATAGAAACTGTCTCCCCGTCTAGTCTCACTGCCCTGCCCTTTGAAGAGGCATTATTTGTTATTATTGTTTTGTTGCTCTGCATATGTGTGCATGATATACTGGTGTTTGAATTCAGAACTTCACTTTCTAGACTGGTGCTTTACCACTTGTGCCATACCCCTAGTCTTTTTCACTTTAATTATTTTGCAGATAAATTCTCACTTTTGCCCAGGCCAGCTTCAAACTGGGATTCTTCTATCTGCGCCTCCCAGCATGGCTGTGATCATAGGATCATGGCACCATGCCTGGTTCATTTGTAGAGATGGAGTCATGCTAACTTTTTGACCATGTTTATTCCAATGTCCTCCACCCTGGTAACTGGAAATGTAGGTGTGAGCCACTGTACTTGTTCCAGAGTTACCCTTGCTGAACTGATTTGCACTGAATTGGTAACATTCCTAGACTTCTTACTGATTCTCTGGGCAATGAATTATTTCTACCCAGGCTACCATTGATTTGGTGATTGGCTATGACCCACCTTCAGCTCCACACCCAAACGACCCCAGTGGGACGAGCATGCCGGCCAGGGGAGGTAAGCTGACCCTCTCAGAAGCCCAGCCATCCAAGGGAACCTTCCCCAAACACAGTCTGCTCAATTATACAAGAAGGGCTCCAGAGAAATCCTGCCATGTTGTCACACTAGACAGAGGAGAGGAAGGGATGGGAAAGGAGGAAGGGATGGGAAAGGAGGAAGGGGGAAGGGGAGCTGGAAGAGTTGGGTAAGGTAAGGAAAGGAAAAACAATTTGGGAGATTAGACCAATGAACATAAGACAGAATTAAAGCAAGACAGCATATCACTTGTTATTGATTACCTTAATAGTATAATATGGAATACTTGGTCCGTATTTTTTTTTGGTTGGCTCAATTAATATATATATATATATATATATATATATATATATATATATATACACATGTATATACCATTTACATAAATACCTACTTCCTCTAACTTGCATATTTTCACATTTTTAAAATTTTAGCTTGTTAATCTTTCTTTGAACACAAAAGAAATGCCTATTCATTAAAATGTAAATGCCACAGTAAAGACTACATAGGACACAGAAAGGGGGAAAAACATCTCTGGCAGTGGAGGTTACCATGGCAACTTGTTTCACTGGCTGTCAGTCAACTTAACTGGCTTCTAGATTTCTGTAGCCAGAATGAATTATTTTTAAAGTCTCAGATCTATTTTTGAAGAGCCATCTGTTAAATTTGTGCCAGTTCAACTGTAGGAATGCAAAAATTCATTCATACCCAGATGCCTTGCTTCAATGTGTCATTCATGCCATCCATACCAAAGTCCTTTTGCTTGAAATTAAATTTCATCCAGTGTGGGGGAGGGCATTTGTTAACACCTGTCCATGCCATTTACAGAGGTGAGAAAGGCGCTGTTTTGCCATCAATGAGTTTGCCACCCTGGCCCCCAATCTGTGTCTGCATAGCTGCTTATTAGGGAGACTCACTGTAGCCTATTCTGGTCTAAGAATCAGAACCACAGCAGAAATCTTAGGGAGCACCTAAGAGCACTTAAGAACTGGGATGAAAAGGAGGGAGATAATGAATTATTTACAGTAGAACACATTTACATGCATAACTTCTAACATTTTAGAAAGCCTTATCTCCAAAATCATGTATGCTTGTTATTTCTCATTCTGTGTCATACTTTACAATTACACTCATAGGCTAGACCTTTATTCTCCTTTTATGATGACCTTTGTTCCAGGGTAATTAACTTCTGCCTAACCAGTACCATCACCTAAGAAGATTATTTCATCATGAGAAAGAAATTAATAGCACAGGCAGAGTATGGCATCTCTAGAAACATAGGATGGCTAGGGATAACTAGTAAATACTGCCCTCTGCCCCTTCCCCTTAGTTAGCCCATTAAGCCAGACACCTAACTAATCAGGAGGCTGAGATCTGGCGAATCTGGCGATCATTGTTCAAAAGTCCAGGCAAGAAGTCCAGGAGACTGTCATCTCCAGTTAACCAGCAAAAAGCTGAAAGTGGAGGTATGCCTTGAGTGGTAGAGCACTAGCCTTGTGCAAAAATCTAAGGGAGTATGCCCTCACCCCCCTTGAGTTCAAGCCACAGGATGGGCACTAAAAGAAGAGGAAAAAAGCAAGAAAAAGAAGGCTACTGAAAATATTTGAATTACATGTTAACAAGAACACTATTGGTTAGGAAATGGCTCCTAGAATCCAAGCTTTAAAAAGCCACACTATGACGTGGCAATCTGGTCAAGCTAACTCCAGCCAGATTCATGCAGCTGCATGTGAGAAAGAAATCTCTCCCATGATTTTGAATTGCAAAAGACGACTGTTAAAATCCAAAGGCAGGTTGAATAAACATTGGTATTTTTCTAGACAAAGATACAAATCTTCTAAACCCCCTTAAAGTATACCTCTTGGTATGCTACAGATATCTGGTTCCAAGGAAATTACCATTGAGGAGAGACTGAATGCTCAGGATGCATACAACACTTTCCATATGATGGATACTTCATTTATCTTTCCAGTAATGCTACCCAACTTCCACTGGGAAAAAAAAAAAATCTTGCGTTGGCCTGGGCATCAATGGCTCATGACTATTATCCTAGCTATTTAGGAGGCTGAGATCTGAAGATCAAGGATCAAAGCCAGCCCAGTTAGAAAAGTCTGTGAGACTTGATCTCCAATTAACTAACAAAAAAGCTTGGTTGGAGGGGTGGCTCAGGTATTAGAATGACAGATGTAATGTCTTTGGCGATTGGTTTGGTCTCTTTGAAGGAAGTCTGAGCAAGCGCCAATACACCAGAGGCACATTTTTCCTGAAACAAACAAACAGAAAACAAAACCATATCTGAACCCCAAGTCCCAAGTCAGTGGCATTAAGATCATCTCCTTCATCAGTCACCTTGGAAATATTGAAAGTTAACAGCAGGACCAGGTCTATGGCCAGCAGACCAGGGGTACTTAGACATTCAAAGGTAAGCACCATCTCTAACTGTATTCCCTTTTGATGATCCAGGAGAAGAAGAAGAAGAAGACCCAGGCGATGAAGACAGATTAGATGGTCCAGGCAGAGTTCCTGGGCCAAAAGGACCAACGGGGACAATGTCGGAAGCTCAGCTTGCTAGGAGGCTTGCTAAAGGCAAGAAGACTCGGCGGATACTGTCCAACAAGCCACAGGATTTCCAGGTAGACACTGTCAAGGTGCTCTGCCTTCTTGTTCACCACCACATAGCCCATGTCCCAGCAATGACAGTGCTGTAATGACAGGCCTATTCCCATGGGGAGTGGCTCATCTGGTAAACAGATATCAGGCATCAACCCAACAAGCGAAGTGCCCCTTATGTAAGCAGAAGTGGGTATAGTCATACCCCTGAGGCACTTCCAAGGAATATATCCAGCCTTCCCGCCCTTTGAAAGTAGGCAAGAGTGAATCAAACAATTAAAACACAGATATGGCAGTGCTCCTAGAGGTGGGCACTGCGTGAGACCTCACAGATGGTTCTAGAATGAGGGAGTGAGTATATCACCAGAGCTTAGAAGTCAGAGCAGTGACCTTAGCCATGCCTGGCCTTTTCCAGACCACTTCTGAACTATTTTAATCTCCCAGCTGTTCTGGATTTTGATAACTCAGTTTCCATCTGGGGAATGATCAGAGATCACTCCTCCCAGACCATGAGCCACCAGGACCAGCACCAGCAAAGCTGCCTTTGTACCCCTTGCTGGGGTACTGGGGTAGGGATGCTAGCAACACCCCCTTTTGTGTTTACAGATCCGAGTCAGAGTGATTGAGGGTCGGCAGCTAAGTGGAAACAACATAAGGCCTGTGGTCAAGGTCCACATCTGTGGCCAGACACACCGAACAAGAATCAAGAGAGGGAACAATCCATTTTTTGATGAGGTGAGTGGCTGGAGAATAGATGTCCCTGCTCGGTTAGTCTGTTCTGTGCTGAGTTCCAGCGTTGAACATGGAGTGAAGAATCACCTGGTGAGCTGACCTGAGTCATTCTGATGTTTTCACAACTTTCCTTTGGATCCATTCTGTCTGATGACAAAGCACATGATGTTACCTATATCTATCTTTGCTCTTTCTTTTTTTGTTTTATATATGTGTATGTACTGGTAGTGGATTACTGAGGCACTGGAGCTTGAACTCAGGGCCTCATGATTCTTGCTTTGCCTTTTCTGCTCAAGGGTGTGTCTGGAAGCAAATATCTACTTGTAGCATTTTGCTGGCTAAATGGAGATAAGAATCTCTCAGATTTGTCTGCCTTGGGCTGGCTTCCAACCAGAATCCTTCTGGGTAGTTAGAATTACAGGGGTGAGCCACTAGCACCCAGCTGGTTATCTTTTTAAGTGAGATTTTTGTTTAGTCCTATGCTTGTTTTTTTTATTGGTTATTTGATCTATAGGAGTTTTTAATGTATCTACGAAATGAAGTACTTTTGGGTTATTTGTAATACTGGTCTGATGTCTTTGATGAACACAAATTTTTGTAGTAGTGTGGTTTGATCTCAGATCCTCATGATTGCCAGGTTGGTACTCTACCACTTGACCTACTACATCATCCCACAAGATCTTGGATTGTGTGTGTGTGTGTGTGTGTGTGTGTGTGTGTGTGTGTGTGTGTGTGTGTGTATGTGTTTGTCTGTGTGTCTGTCTGTGTGTCTCTGTGTGTGTATGCCAGTACTAGAGGTTGAACTCAAAGCCTGGGTATCATCCCTGAGCTTTTTCTCTCAAGGCTGGCACTCTACCACTTGAGCCACACTTCTACTGTGGCCTTCTGAATTGGAGATAAAATTCTCATGGACTTTTCTGCCTGGAGTTAGCTATGAATAGCAATCCTCTTATCTCAGTCTCCTGAGTAGCTAGAATTACAGGTAGGAACTACCTACATCCAGATTTCCAAATGTATTTTATGGGCATGTCATAATATCTAGAACTTTCCTTCATAGTTAAAAATGGAAAAGGTGAAGTGAATGTCCCTAAAATGGTTAGAAACATGGTAAAAAGTCATGTTTATCATCTCAACTTTCTTATGGATTTGAAATATTTCTGAGTAAAAATTTGAAGAAAAGCATCTACTTTAAATAAATGCTAAACTTTTTTCTTTAGGCCTAACTTTTATTGAGCTGATCTGTTATAACCTTTGAATAGCTAATATCCATCTCCCAAGGATCCACCATTTGAAGCTTAGCTGTTGCAATGACTTAAACTGTGGTCAACATTAATAGTGAGACATTAATCAATTAGTAGTGAGACATTAACTGAAACTCTAATAGATTATCAAAGTTTTCTTTGAAGGCATTTTATTGGAAAGATTAAAATTAGAGTCACTAGACCAAGGCGATGAATATAAAAAGTTAGTGAACTAAAAGAGCCCTGCAGGTCACACCAGCCTTAAACACCCATTGTAGGAAGCCAGACAACATAAGCTAACCTTACATCTGTATTTCATCCCTAATGAATGATTTTATTTAAATAGATGCTACATTTGTTCTTTGTTTCTTTCTCCAATATGAGGAAGTGGGTATGCACGAAGTTTAAACTTCAGGGCCTGGCCATGGTCAAAGGTCACTTTGAATGGGTTTTGTATTTTAAAAAAATTATTTTATTGTAAAGATGCTGTACAGAGGGGTTACAGCTACATGAGTAAGGTAATGAGTACATTTCTTGTCAAGCATTGTTACCCCCTCCTTTGTTTTTCTCCTACCATCCTTTCCCTCCCCCTGGATTTTGTATTTTTGTAGACAAGCTCCCAGACTTGTGGCATTAGATCCCATCAAATCTGAATCCCTTGTTAACATTCTAACAAGTTTCTAACTGTTGTTTCAACAGTTATTTTTCTACAATGTCCACATAACCCCTTCAGAACTGATGGATGAGATTGTCAGCATCCGGGTAAGTAGCAAGGGGAGGAGGGAGTTGCTCACTAGCTTCCAGGCAAGGGCAGCAGCCTTCTCAACCCTCTCCTTTCTTCCAGGTTTATAACTCCCATTCTCTGCGGGCAGACTCTCTGATGGGGGAATTCAAGGTAATGACAGCAGTCAGCTTCACCCAACTTACATGGAGAACTTTTATAATTATAAGGAATGTGATTCCTGGCCAGGTCTCAGAGTATCTATTTGGGTAACATCTCAGGGTGGTGTTTAAAGGACCAACACCATGGTCCTTGCTGAGAGCTGCTTGGGTCTTATCTGCTCCCAAAGTATAATATTAACAGTACCCCAAAGCAAGATGCTCTGAAGCTCCCATATCAGGTTCCTTGCCAGTGTTCCATCTATGGATGGAAACAAACCTATGGCTACAAAGGCAAGAATCCCTCATCAATTCCAATAGAGCTCTAGATCCATTTTCAGAACCAGAAGTTGTTAAGTCTGAAGAATGAGAGGAAAACCAAACCAGGCAAAAGCACCATGCTTTTCCAAGTAACTCTCACTGGAATTAAACAAATAGTTGGTTGATTATTTCTCAGCAATTATATATATATAGCAAGAGAATATAGAGAATAAGCTGCCTCTCAAAGGAGGCACTCCATTCACGAAAAGTCTTGGGTCAGAAAGAGCTGTGCTGTAATCTGTCTTCTACCACCTAGTTATGTGGTGTAAGGGAACTCAGTCTCTCTGGTGCTTAGTTTATTTGTTTGTTTGTTTTTGGTCTGTAAAATGGGATCCTTGGGAAGGTTAAATGAAATAGTGTATGCAAAGCACTTAAAGTATCTGGCACAATGAGTGCCTACACAAGCAATGGTTATATTAATACTGGCATTAGCGTTAGTGGAAGAAGGAAGAGTATTGGACAAGACATTGTTCTAGATTAATTATCATAGTGACTAACGGTCCCAGTATACCTTGTACTTTCATGCAGATACTAAGAAAGTCTCAGATGAATGTAGATATATTGGTCACCCTACTTTTATGGTCCCTCCCAGCTTTAAGACTAGTTCATTCATTCAACAGTGAAGGATAGAGGGTCTTCTGTGGGTCACACATGTAACACGCACTGGGATGCAAAGTGGGTAAGATGGGAATTTAAGTCTAGTTCTGGGAGTTGAAGAGCAAGAGTGTTGTCTTGCGATGTTTTCTTTAAAGTCACCAGTCTGTTTTTAAAATCTACATAATCTACTTTCAATTAATTTTTTTCCCAGATTGATGTTGGATTTGTGTATGATGAACCTGGTAAGTGTGTTATTTCCATTAACCTAAAGTGTCAATCAATTTCATTCCTTTTAACTCTGAGGAAGATTCTAGAAATCAAGAAAATCTTGACCAAGGAATCAAAGAAATAGAAGAACAAAAGAATAGAAAACCATCATTTTCTTGAGGAGGGAATATTGGTGGGAACAAATAATAGCACTTTAATACTAGGCGCTTAGAGGGTTTTTGTTTTGTTTTGTTTTGTTTTGTTTGACAGTCATGAGGCCTGACTTCTGGGCCTGGGTGCTGTTCCTGAGCTCTTCAGCTCAAGGCTATTGCTCTACCATTTGAACTACAGCGCCACTTCTGGTTTTCTGGTGGTTAATTGGAGATAAGAGTCTCACAGACTTTAATGCCCAGGCTGGCTTTGAACTGTGATCCTCAGATCTCAGCCTCCTGAGTAGTTAGGATTACAGGCATGAGCTACCAGTGCCCAGCTGTTTAGAGGGTTTTGTTTGAGTCACATCAGGACAGGTGGTTGAAGATGATTTGAGTGGGTAAGATAGAGATTCTACCTACAGAAAAGAAGATATTACTATACATACTCATTTGTGGAGTTTGGTGGAAGGAATTGCTTGTTGCTCTTCCAGCAGATAAAATCACAGGTCCACTGCAGGACTTCAGAGCATTCTTGTCCTTCTGTTTGTTTTTTTTTTTAGGACATGCCATCATGAGGAAATGGCTTCTCCTCAATGACCCTGAAGATACCAGTTCAGGTGCTAAGGGTTACCTGAAAGTCAGCATGTTTGTCTTGGGAACTGGAGACGAACCTCCTGTGAGTCCCTAAATGTTCTACCTTTTGCTCTTTTCACACCAAAAACTCATCAAGATGGAAACAAGTGGGCTATTGAAATGAAGCAAGACTTCTCATCACCTCACCCCTGTAGTTCCTCTCATTCTTGAAAAGCTGTTCATTTCTGATCATAGATTATCATTCTAGCACACTTCCTAGAGTCTATAAGTATTTAATTCAGGAAAGATATATGTGTTTCTGTGATTTCCTTGAATCATAGAAAAACTGATTTTGTCTACAAAGCAGGGCTTGCTTGTGGAATCAGGCATTGCTACCTGAAGGGTTTCTGGGAAATTGGGCAACAAAATAGGGCATAGTGAGTGGCCAGAGAGAAATTGGAAAAACATCAGGAATGCACACATACTTTAGGTGTTCAGGTCTCATAAAACTACAGAAGGACACAGAGTCCTGTGAGCATTTGTTTTGTATAATAGTTTCAGGTCAAAAGAACGTTGATGACTGAACTCTTATACCCTAAACAGAGACTCCAAGTAGAAATGGTTGAGTCTGGAGGCATGGCTCAAGTTGGTAGAACACTAGCCAATGAGTGAAAGTAGCAGGTACCAAGTTTGAGTCCCAATCTTGAACCTAAAAAAAAAAAATTTATATATAACTATATATAATAAATATATAAACATATTTTACATATTTTATATAAATATATTTGTATGTTTACACATATTATATTTATATATTTATACAATATATAAATATGTGTAAACATACAACTATATATTTATACAATATATAAATATGTGTATTATATAATTTAAATAAAATATATAATATACACATATATAAAATATATGTGAAAAGGAATTAAAATTTTGTTACAAAATTTTAATTCCTTTTCAGTTTGCAAACATCAATTTGGCTTTGTAGAAGTGTTGCTTTTCTGTACACATAAACTGAATTATTCATGTAAATTTAATCATGCATCCTCAATAGCCCGAGAAAAGAGATCGTGATATTGACAGTGACGATGTGGAGAGCAATTTATTATTGCCTGCTGGCATTGCCCTGCGCTGGGTGACCTTCTTGCTGAAAATCTACCGAGCTGAGGACATTCCACAGAGTATGTATGGATTCGTACTTGGCCCCGGGTTTGCCAGTTATCGGCATTGACGGGATGTGTTCATCTCCCCCTCTGAATACTGACTGCTGCTCCTTGCTGCACATTTTTCTGCTGTGAAGCCTTCATTGGTTTATTTTCATGTCTGGCCCTACTGCAAGCTTCTTGCACAGCCAATTGGTTTCTGATCCATGTTCCTTCACCTGCTTTTGGCCTATTCCACTCTATCCTTTTTTCTCCTCTGTGTCTGTGTTTTACTTCATCTAGACAATGCTAAAGAGAGATGAGCAGTAAGTACTGCCAGCCTTTTTTCTTAAATCCCAAATGAACATTTGAAATTACAAAACCAAATAAATGTGTTCGATATTGGACTATGAAGAGGCAGCCTAGGAGATGTACCCAAGAAACTCTTATCTCCACTAAATTAGCAAAAAGCCAGAAATGGAAGTGTGGCTCAAGTGATAGAGCACTAGCCTTGAGTGAAAAAGCCCAGACCTATCTGTAGGTCTTAGCTGCAGGTTGACTGACTGCAGGTTAAACTGTGGTCAACATTGACTATAGTGAAACATTAATTGATAATTGAATATATTATTGAAGTTTTTTTTGAAAGCATTTTATTGGAAAGATTAAAATTAGAGTTAAGTAGCCAGGTACTGACACCACACACACACACACACACACACACACACACACACACACACACACACACACACACACTGGCAAGACATGGTAGCTATACATCCTAGCTATTCTGGAGTTGGAGACTGGGAGGATTGTGGTTCAAGGCCAGCTCAGGATAAACATTAGGGAGACCTCATCTCAACCGATAAGCCAGGTATGTGGTGGCATGCATATGTCAACCCAGACATGTAGAAAGAACAGGAAGGAGAATTTCAGTTCTGACCAGCCTAGGCAAAAATATGAGATCCTATTTTAAAAATAGCTAAGACAAGGAGCAAGGAGAGCTGGGATCCTGGGCTTGTCTGCTTCCTGCTGGTCTTGGGAACAGGGGAGCCTTCTGCAGGTCCCTAAGGAGGCTGCATCCACACACAGCCAATGCATCTCTTTAGAGCGTGCAGCTTTTTCTGGGATGCTTCTCCCCTTGGTAAGACCACCCCCTGTACCATTTTCCCCTCCAATGTAGTGCATTAAACTACACATAGTACTTCTACACTGCTTTGATTTTATCCACTTTTGAGTTTGTTAAATCAGAGAGATCTGTTTGTGCTTGATTCCATGTTACAGCTGTATTATTGATACTAGTGCTACATTTTCTAGAATTCATTTTAAAAGTCAGGTTAGGCTGTATCCTTTTGACCTGAAACACCTTTCTAAACTGGAACCAGGCCCTGAGGATGCCAAGTGGCCTCTTCCCTTGACTGTGTGCATTTTAAAAAATTCTACTTTCTTCTTCCATAAATAATCATTCTTCAACAGAGTAATTGATGGGCTTATTTTTCAAGATACTGTGGTTGATTTTAGAACGTTGCTGTCTTTGTTTCTCAAATGGGATTTCTCTGGAGGATTTCTAGAATGACTCTTGTACACCTTTCCTCACATGTAGGAGAACATTTTAAATTTTGGCAAACTGTGTCCATTCTTTGAAGAGAACTAAATTTAATGTCTGCTGTGTGACGTGTTCCCTTCCAGTGGATGATGCTTTCTCGCAGACAGTGAAGGAGATATTTGGTGGTGTTGCAGATAAGAAAAACCTCGTGGACCCTTTTGTTGAAGTTGCCTTTGCTGGAAAAAAGGTTTGCACGGGGATCTAAGGACGCTTGCCTCTTAGAGAAAATATTGCTAGTGCTGAGCCTTCCATGGCGTGAATTCCTGCTTGCTTTTTGTTCAAATCGCCCCCTGGTGAGCAGACTGTTATGTGAGAACAGAGATTTCATCTGAATCAAACACACCAAGTTTCTCCACAGCCTTATTCTAAAGTGGAAATCATGCGAGACTCCCGTTAGAAAATTAAATCTTTTGGAAGATTTGAATTGCGAAAAGTACGACTGTGTTATTGAAATTATTTCCAAGGTTCAAGTATTGTTTTAACCTTAGGCAAATTCCCAAGGCAGCTGCGATCATTCCATGCCCTCATGGGAGCATCGCTCACTCTGGTGACCTCATCTATGGCTAATTCCCTCCCAAAGACGTCACCTCAAAATACCATGAACATACAAATTTAGGGACTGAGTTTCCAACTCATGAACGTGTGGGAAAGACACTAAAACCACACCACAGACAAAACACATGCAAACCAGAAAGTGAATCATTTCAGATTGTGCTTAGAACTATACAGAAAATAGAGCAGGTGATAAGAAGTGAAAGTGTGTGTGTGTGTGTGTGTGTGTGTGTGTGTGTGTGTGTGTGTGTGTGTATTAGTGTATAATAATAAAGTTTAACTTTTGCCTTGTTATATTTATCTAATGTTAGACAGCTGGCAATTGTAAACTAGTGAAGACATGGATAAATACAAATGTTTAGTGCATAGAAAGAGCCAAAGACCAGTATTGGCATCATATTTTACCAAGTCATTATCAAGAAAAATTAAATTTGAAGACTGAGTGAAAGTTCAGTGATAGAGAATATACTTTGCATATGGAAGGCCCTAGATTATATCCCCAGCACCAAAAGGAAAAGGAAGGAGACAGGGAGGGAGAGAAGAAGGGAAGGAGGAACAAAGTTTAACCTGATTACTAAGCATATAACTAATATCGTAACCATGACCATAGCCATATACATATATATATGAAAATTTTAGAAATTAGAAATTTCCAATCTCCAAAATTTTGTTTTGGTGATTTGCAGGTGTGTACAAATATAATTGAGAAAAATGCAAACCCTGTGTGGAATCAAGTGGTCAATCTTCAGATCAAGGTTTGACTTCCTTTTCTTTCAGAAAAAGTAAGAGTGCTTGCTTTAGTAGCTACTGAATAAATGGAGAAATAATTTCCTTTTTTTGTTGTTTCATTTTAACAGTTTCCTTCCATGTGTGAAAAAATAAAACTAACAGTATATGACTGGTGAGTTGAAATAGACAAGTATCTAACTCAATGTTAAAGAATTGAGCATTTGGATGTAGTGGACATTATGCTAGATGGATTAACTTACTTTTTGATATATTGGGGTTTCCTTCTCCACATACTCACATACACAGAATGTGTACTATATTACTTATAGTGGGCATGAGTACATTTGTCCTACAACATACTAAGATTTAGGCAAGTGACTACACTGGAGAAACAGTACTTATTACTCAGTAAGCACTCACACTTACTATGTATTCAATCAAAACTTGAATTGGAGGGGAAATTCTCTCCCTATTTTAAACACTTAGATAACTCATTGTAATTGTTGTTATAATAATTAGTATGAACATAATAAAATATAAACAATTATTTCATATAATAGTATACTCATAATGTCATGTGCCTCAAGTTTTCATTTTCTGAAAATGGTATTAAGTGGCCATAGGAAAAACCCTCCACCTTTCTATAATGTTTCAGTTTTGTCACTGCAAAATGAATTGTCTGACTAGTGCATTTCTAAACCACCCTCAAGGGTAGTTCCTAACCTAGGTTTATTGACTAAGAAGCTTGTGGGAGGTGGGAGGGAAGATGAAGGTAGAGGGTTTACAAATGATTGTTAAGTACAGTGAAGCTTGAGGCCCACTGCACTTTATGATTTCTGTGGTCTGGGGTATTTCCAACTCTGTCTTTATTATTATTATTATTCATTTTATTTTATTATAAAGATGCTGTATAGAGGGGTTACAGTTACATGAAATTATTATTGTTTTATGAATACAATATATTGATCAATATTATATAGTTATCATTTTAAATTTTATTGTATATTATTATTACTGAAATGAAGACTTTATAAGCTGAGACCTTAACCTTAACCTTAACATAGGGACCGTCTTACCAAAAATGATGTTGTTGGAACAACGTATTTATACCTCTCTAAAATTGCTGCCTCTGGTGGGGAAGTAGAAGGTAAGTCACTCAGCAAATCTGGTACAAAACAGGATGCAAAACTTCTGGAGAAGGGACAAACTGGGGGGGAGGGGGCATCTGGTAATAGATAGAGTTTCTCAATAGGCAAATTTGATGAGCATAGTAAACCATTCCAAGTGTTTTGGTGATGCCTAAAAGAATAACAAGTAAGAGAAACAACCAAATTTGGAGATTTTAGCTTTATTGTTCCTATCCAAACCTCCTAATACATTTTTGGTTATTTTAGAGTGGCATTGATAGAAGTCCATCCCAGTATAACAAGTCGCTTCTCAGCTGATTCCTTGTCAGGGATGAGGGAGGCCAGATGCCAGTGAACCATGGAATATAGCTGAGATCCCATGTATTTTTGTTTTTACTCTAGCAGACATTGATAACCAATGCATTTTTCTTTCTTTCTTTCTTTCTTTCTTTTTTTTTTTTTTTTTTGATGGTTGTGGGGCTTGAACTCTGGGCTTGGGCGCCGTCCCTCAGCTCTTCAGCTCAAGGCGAGCACTCTCCTGCTTGAGCTACAATGCCACTTCTGGTTTTCTAGTGGTTTATTGGAGATAAGAGTCTCACAGACTTTCCTGCCTTGGCTGGCTTTGAACAGTGATCTTCAGATCTCAGCCTCCTGAGTAGCTAGGATTACAGGCCACCAGTGCCCGGCTCTAATGCATTTTTCTTTGGGTTATTTTCCACACTTGAGAACTGCCTTACCAGTATCTGGCATTATGTTTTGATGAATATGCCTCAAACTGTAGTAAGTAATAAAGGAAGTAAATTAAGAAGACAAGTGAGGGCTGGGAAGGTGGCTCAGTGGTAGAGCGCTTGCCTTGCATGCCTGAGGCCCTGGGTTCGATTACTCAGCACCACATAAGCAGCAAGAAAAAAGCCAGAAGTGGCACTGTGGCTCAAGTGGTAGGGTGCTAGCCTTGAGCTAAAGAGCTGAGGGACAGCGCCCAGGCCCAGAGTACAGGCCCCAAGACCGGACCCCCCCCACAAAAAAAAAAAAAAAAAACAAGAAGACAAGTAAAATGATTTAGTGTTAACACCAGTAGTTTTGTGTGTGTCTGTGTGTTTTTTTTACTGCCCAAACAAAAATTATTGTAATTGCCAACAGATGAAATGTATTTTTTTGTGTTTCAGTATTGAGGCTTGAATGCAGGGACTACATACTGTCCCTTAACTTTCTTGTTCAAGGCTTGTGATCTACCACTTGAGCCACAGCTCCATTTCTGGGTTTTTGGTGGTCTATTGCAGATAAGAGTCTCATGGACTTTTCTGCCCAGGCACAAACTTTTCTGCCTGAGATTTCTGCTTCCTGAGTAGCCAGGATTAGAGGCGTGAGCTACTGATACTCAGCAGATTGTACATATTGAATAAAACTGGAGAATTTGAGGAAAAAGAAACTAAAGTTTCCTTTATCTTCATCTTAAGAGGACTTAGTAAGTTTTAATTTTTTAAGTAGTGTTAATTTAAGCAACAGCATGAATAAGATATTACAGATGTGGTGAAACAATCAATTTTCTCTTTCAAGACACTAGGAAGAAAGGCAATTATAAATCTCAGGAGAAACAGAGGTGATCAGAAAAAAAATGTGATTGAATATAAAGGCATACTACTGTAAGCAAACTGTAGAAGATAAGCAAGAGTCCTTTCAAGTATTCAGCATAGAGAGTCACAGGAATTACATAATACTGGGGCTATAACAAAGGAAATATAACCACAACCCTTTCTTTTTCTCTGCAGAGAACAATATTTATGTAGTTGCTATGATGTAAGCACCGTTTTCTATTGTTATTAAACCTATAGGCCAAGCTGTGAGCATTGTGTAAATGTCATCATTCATTACAATATATAAAGCAAAAGCACAGAAAATAGGGATTAGAAATGGAAGGAGGAAGAGGTTGGAGGTTAAGGACAAGAGTCTTATAGATTATAGACTCTTCTTATCAAGTAAGCAATACAGATATAATCATTTTGGATGAAAGCACCAGGAGAAGAGCTGGGTGCTGGTAGTTTAAGCCTGCAGTCCTCGCTACTCAAGAGGCTGACATTTGAGGCTCCTGGTTCAAAGCCAACCTGGGCAGAAAAGTCCATTAGACTCTTACCTACAATTAACCAGCAAAAAACTGGTAGCTTGTAGAGTGGCAGTCTTGAGCAAAGAAACTAAGCAAAAGCTAGAGGCTCTGAGTTCAAGTAAAGCCCATTACCAGTATGAAAGAAAGGAAAGGAAGAAAGAAAGAAGCCAATAGAGGAACTAAAAAGCATGCTGTAACTATATAAAAGCACTGTAAAAATAACTAAAATCCATTTATTAGTAGAAGTCATAATATGTATAGATAATTATTCAAGAAATATTGGTATAAGATTTTAGTTGTGATGGAGGGATAAGTTTCAGACCTGGGAGGTCATCTGCCCCGCATATCCATTGCAGGGTCTCAAAATAACAATGGAACCAAAGAAACAAACCATGTTTTGAGTCACATAATATATGATTGACTACAGGTATTTTCTTATACAGCTTTTGGCTATATTAACTTGGATTTTCTGGCTTTGATCCCAACTCAGCCATAAAACCAATACATTTTTTATTGAAAGCATGAGATGTTGGTTATGTCACCTGCCTCTTCTGCTGTGGGAAGCCAGCTTTTTTCACGCTTGGTTCTTTGGGCTGATGAATTTGGGTTACTCATGTGTGGTGGTTGTGCTGATTGTCACAAAGCCACAAAGGCTTAATATGTAAGATTTACATTAATTTCAAAACAATCATGTGACATGGGTGAAATATGGGGCGTTTCTGGTGTTGCTAAACTGCTTACCTGGCACAGGATTTGATTAACTTGATAGTGTGTGTTTTATAATGCCCATGTTTCTCTTGTGTTTTAACCAATCATTTTTACTACATAGATCTCTCATCTTCAGGAACTGGGGCTGCATCGTATACAGGTTCATGCTTTGCAATTTTGCTACTAGAGCTTTCTACCTACTATCATCTTACTAAGAATGTATTCACTGATTGCCTTAGGACTGTTCTTTTAACATTTTGTTGTCCCAAAGGTAGTTTCACTAGAGTCACAGTGTTGTTGTGAGTATGGTGTGACTGTCCTGCGTGGTTGTGCTTAGAGTCTGTTTGCTAACCAGCACTTGCTTATATGTTTATGTCTTCAGCTAGATTCACACAATCTCGTTTGGCTTGAGTCCCAATAACTGTTTGTGAGATATAACAGTGTTTGTTATTGCTCATGTTCAGAGATGTGAGGGCATTAAATCAATTGTGATGGTTATGTTGAAAATCTTATTATTTGTTGAGTTGAATAACATTCTCTTTTTGTAAGAATATGTTTACCTGAACTACCCACTACAAATGTTTTATTTACTATTCAATAATAATAAGATGAAATTCAGCAAGTCCTGCAGGTGCCTATAATTTTCACTAATACAACTAACTCACAGAATGGACAACAAACTTAATCTCATCCAGTTAACTAATAACTAATATTTTATTTCTGTAGAATTTCCATAGGAGGCTTAAAGCCTGAAATCTAATGATGGTGTTTCTCTCAGTAAATACAGGAGAAACAGAGGTGGGCTTTGTCCCAACATTTGGACCTTGTTATCTGAACCTTTATGGAAGCCCCAGAGAGTACACTGGATTCCCAGACCCCTATGATGACCTAAACACAGGAAAGGTTAGTTTGTCAATTAAGATTGCTACTATCAGGCACTAGTTAATGTGATTCCTTTTTATCAAGGTAAGTATATTTAGGGAGCATCCCCTTCCTCTTCATATAGATATCCACAATATGACTGATCAAACATCGAAGGAGAGAGCTCAGATTCCTCAAGTTATTGAGTGCCAGAATAGAAAAAGATCCTAGAGATATCTGCTTTTACACTTCAGCAATCAATACTGATACTGTGCTGCTTTGGAATTCTTTTCAATGCCAAGCTCCAAGAATTCCTCATAATTGGCAGTGATACGTCTTCAGAGACATATTGTTATACCTGATCCGATCCACAACCTTTGTGTCATAAATGAGAACACAGGGTCCCAGAGATGGGAAATGCCCAGAAGACAGTTGTGGAATTGGGGTGCCTCCCTTCCTCTTTAGAAGATTTTGTGCTAACACAAAACAGCTGGGTGTGGTGGGCGGAGTACCCACACACTTTACCCTCATATTCCACTGACTCAGAACACCTTCCATTATTTCCTGCTTACTCTGAGACTTGGCCCGGTTGCCTTGCCCGGTGAGGCCTCTCTATTCTGAGAAGAGGAAATAAGGAGCTGAGTTAATATAGATAAATGTAGAGCTTGTCTGCTGAAGTAAGAAGAAGGAGCTTAGAGCCCCATCATGTCCCCTTCCCAACCTGTACCTGTCCACATTGGCAAATGCGGAACATGGCTTTTCTTCCTTCCTTCCTTCCTTTCTTCCTTCCTTCCTTCCTTTTTCTTTCTTTCTTTCTCTCTCTCTCTCTCTTTCTTTCTCTCCCTCTCTCCCTTCTTCTTTTTTTTTTTTTTTTGCCAGTCCTGGGCCTTGAACTCAGAGCCCAGGAGCTGTCCCTGAGCTTCTTTGTACTCAAAGCTAGTGCTCTACCACTTGAGCCACAGCTGCACTTCTGGTGTTTTCTGAATCATTTATTGGAGATAAGACTTTCCTGCCAGAGCTGGCTTCAAATGATGATCCTCAGATCTCCACCTCCTGAATAGCTAGGATTATTGGCATGAGCCACAGGCACCCAGCTAGGCATGGCTTCTTAAAACTCTGTCCTCAGTCAGAGCTAGGATCCCTGTCTGCCTGAGCAGGATCTGGAAGGATCTCTTTGGTATCCTTTCTAAAGGCTCTTCCTTCAAATTTTAAAGATCTGAAACAGAGGGATAAAGGGTGAAAATTGCAGCAACAGACTGACTGGACTATTGAACTATACAACTTGTGGGTGGAGATGGGAGGGAAAAAACTGGGAGAGAGTGAGGGAAGGGGTGACGTTGTCAAAAAAGAAATGTAGCTGGTAATCCTAGCTATGCAGGAGGCTGAGATCTGAGGATCGTGGTTCAAAGCCAGACTGAGAAGGAAAGTCCATGAGAGTCTTATCTCCAATTAATCATGAGAAAACTGGAAGTGGCACTGTGGCTCAAGTGGTAGAGTGCTAGCCTTGAGCTGAAGAGCTAAGGGACAGCTCCCAGGCCCAGAGTTCAAGCCCAATGACTGACCAAAAGAAAAAAAAGAAAAGAAAAATAAAAAAGAAATGTACTCTTTACCTGACCTATGTAACTGTAATCCCTCTATCACCTTTATAATAATAAAAAAAATTTAAAGTTCTGCAATCAGCTGCAAGAGTTGCTAACTGATTCATTTTGGAGGTTAGGATCATTGGAAAGGTCTACATGTGTGTGTATGTGTGTGCACATTTATGTATATATATGGTATATGATACCTATAAAAAATATATATGGTAGTATTAACCCAACCAGAAGGCAGAGTTCTTTTTGACATTGCCTATACCTAAAGGAATAACCCTATGTTCTTGCCTTGCAGGGAGAAGGAGTTGCCTACAGAGGCAGGATCTTGGTTGAATTAAGCACTTTTCTTGAAAAGACACCACCAGATAAGATGCTTGAGCCCATTTCAAATGATGACTTGCTGATTGTTGAGGTAAATGTTAGAGTGTAACTCATGATGTGGAAAAATGTATTGGAGAGCATTGGAGGTAGGATAGCTGGTACTGGATTGTGTGAGCCAACAGACCTTTAGGGAACATTCAAGGTCTGAGATAGAGTTGGAAAAGGACTTTCCTCATAGCAGGTAACTTGTGCAGCCTCTTAATATATCCACAGCAGCACCCTGAGGGTAAGAAGGCTTGTTTCATCCTTTGAGATGTTAGTACCCTACTGAAACCTGGCAAGAGTAGAGAGATCCTTCCAAACTGAATGAACTGAGAATAGGGGTCTAAGAACTACCACTCAAAAATATAGGCACCACCACTAGTCATTTTCATGGTCATAGACAGCTGCTATACTTCAGGATTTACCATTTATTTTATTGTATTGGTCATGGGGCTTGAATTCAGGGCCTGGGCACTGTTCCTGAGCTTTTCTGCTGAAGGCTAGCATTCTACCACTTTGAGCCATACCTCCAATTAGAGATAAGAGTACTAAGGACTTTCCTGTCCTGGCTGGCTTCAGACCTTGATCTTCAGCTCTCAGCCTTCTGAGTGGCTAGGATTACAGGTGTGAGCCACCAGCTCCCAGCCAGACTTCACTATTTATAAGGGCACAGAAAAGCCACTTGGTCTCCAAGAAGCCAAGAGCTCCTTCATCTCCTTGGAGCAGAGCTGGCATTGCTCTGGACCTGGCCACAGGTTCTTGCCACACAGGAGGTACAACAGGGTCTGCCTGGTGTTTCCACAGAAGGAATCAGGCTGATAGGAGAGGGTCAAATGTGGATAAACTCACCATTATTCTAACACCTGCTGATTTCTTAGCCTCTGCCCTGCTATAGAAGGACCACTTTTTTTTCCTGCCTACCTGTGATCTGCTCTTTATGTCCTCCCTCTTCCTCTTTCCTCTTCTTTTTGTGTCTAAGAGCATTGTATGAACTTGCTTTCTCCTTCCTGCACACTCAACATTCCCTTGAGGTCTCTTATTGGACTGGCCCACATTAAGGGCTCAATAAATCCTGCTTGCAGCAGCACTTGCATTCTTCCACAAGCTAGGCCAATTGTCTGCAGACCTTAAATAAACAGACCTAAGTGGGCAAGTTGAGAGACTTTCTTTGGCTCCTGTCTCCCTTCTTGGCTTCCGTCCCTCTTCTTTAGGTTCCACGCCTTGGTGCTCACACCTACTTTGAAACACTGTTAGCCACTTCAGAATCCAGCTGACAGAAACCACTTTCTTTCTCAAAGTTACCTCTGAAACTCCACCTTGCCTCTTCTACAGAATGCCCAGATCGGTGAGATCTGTGGAAGCTGTAGGCTACACGATCAAATAGACTTCCTGCTGTGCTCAATAGACTAATTTATATTCTTTAACTTTCACTGGCTGCTGCAGTTTTGCCCCAAGGCTAATAAGGGAGGGGACCAGAACCAAAGCTGAGGATCTGTTTTTTTTTTTTTTCTAAATGGTTCTTATTGTTCACTTATTATTCACCTCTTTGTGCCCTGGAGGCCAAGAGGAAGTGAGAAATGGCTGGCACTCTCAGACTTCTTTGCTGCCCTAATCAGAACGTCTGGGCTCTGAGGCCCGGGAAGAGGTGGTAGGGGTATTCCTCATGGAATTGCAAAGTCTGGATTTGCAAAGTATTGCACAGGGTGCTCTATCTTTAGCTACTTGCTGACAATACGTGCCACTCTGCTGGGTGTCATGATCTCCAGACACCCAAATTTCTTTTCAGAGCTCAGGCTTTCCAGGGTAAGGGTCTGTCAGGGTCCTTGTAGGTAACTGAAAATGAGAACATGCTGGGAGTTTTGGGACCCAGTGGACCTAGTCTTGGATAACATTTACTTCCCCAACCCCAGCCTCCTTATGAACCCTCTACCCCCTGATTTAATAATGGCTCTGGCTTAACCACTGATCATTTTCCTCTGGGATCCAACTCGGGACCTTCATCATGTTTCCTATTTTTAGATCTTTTTCTTGTATCATTCTAAAGTGGTTTGTAAAGAAGGATACTATATGTAATTTCTGACTAATACAAGTAACTTCCTGCTTTTTTTATTCTTATACAATCAAGCTCAAACCCTCCAGTCTACCACATTCCTGGGCTGTGGAAAGTTGGGGGCAGGGCTAACTGTGAGTACTTTAAACAGTGCTCCTAACAAATAGCTTAAATTCCCCCAAACTCTCCCACTTGGGGGGAAAAAAAAACATGTTAATATACTGAGATAGGGAAGCTTTTTAGTTTTTTAATTTTCTGAACTTCAAATAGTTGTACAGAGGGCTTTAATTAACATGGCCATTTATGTGTCCAGTGCTTCTTCATCAGAATCATCCCTTCCATCATTTTCCTTCCTCTTATCTTCCCTTTTGCTCTAGGGAAGCTTTTGAAATCCAGTACCCAAGGTTAAAGCTCTCTAGGTAGCTCATGGGGCAACAAAGGCTGCAAACCAATGCTTTAGAAAGATTTCCCTGAAAAATTGATGCTCAGAGAGATTTCCCACGAAACCTTCTTAGAAGGTTCTGTTCTGCAATATAAAGAAAGTTCTTTGAACCAAGATGGCGGCTTCATAATGATAGTATGTTTCTTTCTCTTTCCACCTTTAGAAACCTACCAGTGGGGCTGGGAAGGTGGCTCAGTGGTAGAGCGCTTGCCTTGCATCCTCGAGGCCCTGGGTTCGATTCCTCAGCACCACATAAGCAAAAAGAAAAAAGCCAGAAGTGGCGCTGTGACTCAAGTGGTAGAGCGCTAGCCTTGAGCTGAAGAGCTGAGGGACAGCGCCCAGGCCCAGAGTTCAGGCCCCACAACCGGACCAAAAAAAAAAAAAAAAAAAGAAACCTACCAGCTATGGTCACTATTAGAAGTTCTTAAAAACAGTCCCTCTAAAATTGGAACCAGAGTTACCCTATTGTATAACAGTTCCACTTCTGAGTATAAAACATAAAAGAATTAGAAGCAGAGACTCTGATGGACCTCCATGTTCAGAGCAGTATTCATAGCTGTCCACGTGTCTATCAATAGATGCCTGAATAAACAAAATCAGGTGTTCTCATACAATGGAATAGGATTTGATGAAAAGGAAGAAATTTTGACACTTGCTAGAATATAGCTGCTGTTGAAGGCATCCTAAGAGAGTTAAGCCAGACAGAAAAGGATAAAGACTGCATGATTATTGGGCAATGGTGGCTCACACCTGTAAGTCTAGTGACTCAGGAGGCTAATATCTAAGGATTATGGTTCAGAGCCAGCCTAGGCAGAAAAGCCTATGAGACTCTTGTCTTCAATTAAGCACCAAAGAGCCAGAAGTAAAGCTGGGGCTCAAGTGGTTGACCTAGCCTTGAGTACTGAAGCTTAAGTACAGTGCACAGGTGCTGAGTTCAAGCCCTCTTTTCCCTTCTTCCCACCAAGAAAAGACTATGTGATTCTCCTTATGTGAAGTTCCCAGAATGATCTCACATGGAGAGAGATAGTAGAATGATAGTTTCCAGGCACTATTTGGAAGGGAATGGAAGTTAATGAGTATAGAATAACAATTTTTCAAGATGCAAAGAGTCTCAGCACAACCATATGAATGGAGTCAATGCCATTGAACTGTATACCTAAAATTGTCAATTTTATTATATGTATTTTCCATAGTTTTGTTTAAATTTTGAAATGGTTGTTTGCTTAGTTCTGTAAATCTATGACCACATTCTTGCCCCATACAAACAGGAAGACCCACCCATAATTATGATTCATTTTATTGAATAAAGTTCATGGCATGAAGGCAAGGATCAGCAATTTGAGGTATATTCTTTCAGACCTTCATGTGTATTGCCAATATTAAAAAATATAGTTAATAAGCTCACCTTAAGTAAGTTCACTTTTGAGATCTAGGGATGTACCACTGAGATAGAGTGATTGCCTAGCATGTGTGAGGCCCTGGGTTCAAGCCTCAGCAAAATAAAGTAAAATAAAAACAAAATATACCCCTTTTCTATGTCTACACGTATAAATCTATCCTTTTGGAATTTTTGAGGCAGGCTAACCTCAAAGGAGATAAGTAAATTAGAAAATTTATTAAAATCTGAGTTAAATTGAGGAGCTGAGACAGATAAGGAAATAAGGCTGAAAAAATATCACTGGAACAGTAAGGAATTGAATGAGCTGTATACCTACATTCTTTCCATCACTCTCCCTTCTTTTTTTAGTTGTTAAATGAGATGTACTGACTCCAGAGGAACAATTATATCCAAGAATAGAAAATATCTGTTTTGTTTTATTTTTATAAATCTCTGACCAAGAAAAGTACCCTAAAAAGGACGATAAAGAACAGATATCCAAACCGGGCTGGTGGCTCGTGCTTGTAATCCTAGCTACTCAGGAGGCTGAGATCTGAGGATCGTGGTCCAAAGCCACCCTGGGCAGAAAAGTCCATAAGACTCATCTCCAGTAAACTACTCAGAAAAGGCAGAATTTGCACTGTGGCTCAAGTGGTAGAGCACTAGCCTTGAGTACAAAGAGGTGCAGGCCCTGAATTCAAAACCCAAGACCAAGCCAGGCGCTGGTGGCTCACGCCTGTAATCCTAGCTACTCAGGAGGCTGAGATCTGAGGATCTCGGTTCAAAGCCAGCCCGGGCAGGAGAGACCGTGAGACTCCTATCTCCAATAAACCACCAGAAAACCGGAAGTGGCGCTGTAGCTCAAGTGGTAGAGCGCTCGCCTTGAGCTGAAGAGCTGAGGGACAGTGCCCAGGCCCAGAGTTCAAGCCCCACGACCGACAAAAACAAACAAACAAACAAACAAACAAAAAACCCAAGACCAATCAAAAAAAAAGAAAGAAAGAAAGAAAGAAAGATACCCATATCACAAGACCCTTTGACATAAAGCTAACCTAGACTTTCTGTGTCCAGGATTGAGTGATAGCAATTGTCCATGTTTTGATACTATCCTATACATCCAGGTGACCAGCTCTGAAATAGAATCCTGTCCATTCCAGTTATAAAACACAGGGGCTGGGAAGGTGGCTCAGTGGTAGAGTGCTTGCCTTGCATGCCTGAGGCCCTGGGTTCGATTCCTCAGCACCACATAAGCAGAAAAAAAAAAAAAGAAAATCTTGCAGTTATAAAACACAAATATCTTAGACAAAGACTACCTATTGAGACTCAGCTTCCACCTTCTGATTCCTTGTAAAGTGATGCACCCTGCTCTGTCTTTCTGTGCTAAATAAATCTCTGCTGGCTGCTACCTGTAGTGTGCTTCCTGGATTACACTGAAGCTCATTTTGTTGTCATTCCAAGTTCCTGGAGAACCTCAGTGGACTCAGAAAATTGAGTAGTTATTTCCCCTCTTCTGTTGGTGAATCTTTTTTCCAAATACCCTCCCTCAATACTTCATATATTCTTTTTTTCTATAGTGGGGCTCAAACCTAGGGCTACTTACAAAGCACTCTACCAGTTAAGCTACTAGTCTTAACTCTGACTTTATTTTGTGACTGTAACATAATTTGTTTAACCAGTGGCCTGCAGACATTTGTATTCTTTTCATTTTCTCCTCTCTATCTATTTCAGTGAATAGAATGGGCATCCCAAAGACTTCTATCTTTGTCCATTTGTATCAGTACAAGGGGAACTGCTGAACTCATTGGCATTCTCCACTGACGTTTCATTCAGCACTAATTAATTTGGTTTAGAATTACATCTAAGGTAGGCGCTGCTGGCTCACATTTGTAATCCTAACCAATAAGAGTGAGAGATCCTGAGTTCAAGCCACACACACACACACAGAGTTACATCTGTTAGATGTAAATAAGGGCAACAAGAATTTTACTGAACGTATGTCCACCCTCTTCATACTTTAGAAATACCAGCGAAGGCGGAAGTACAGCCTGTCTGCTGTGTTTCATTCAGCCACCATGTTGCAAGATGTTGGTGAGGCCATTCAGTTTGAAGTCAGCATTGGGAACTATGGCAACAAGTTTGATGCAACATGTAAGCCTTTGGCATCCACAACTCAGTATAGCCGTGCTGTATTTGATGGTAAGATTAACTGTAAGCTTTGTCTCCTGTGAGTGTTTATAGTGGGGTCCTCCCAGGACCTGATGATTTAAAGCACATGGAAGGATGTGTATAGATTCTTTATGTAAGAGATTTGATCACCTGTAAGGTTTCTGGACCCAACCTCCCATGGATACTGAGGAATGACTGTTAATTATAATAGAAAGCAAAGTATGAGAACACTCTAAGAGAAGTAACAATAAATGATTAAAAACATAGAGAAGAAAAAAAAGGAATGTTGACCAAATACTCCACCATGATTGATGTAACTTTATTCTCATTTTTGTATAAGCAGTATTAAAACGCAAAGTGCCCAGGGAAATATCAACTATTCTTAAACACATTGAGATTCTAAGAGGGTCTCAAACTCCTTGCAAGCTGCTAAGGCTAACAAAGAATAGGAACAACAAAAGTATTTAATTAGCTGGGTTCAGGAGGCTGAGATCTGAGGATCATGATTCAAAGCCAGCCCGGGAAGGAAAGGAAAGTCCATGAGACTTTTATCTCCAATTAACCACCAGAAAATCGGAAGTGGAGCTATGGCTCAAGGGGTAGAGTGCTCACCCTATGCTGAAGAGCTCAGGCCCAGAGTTCAAGCCCCATGACCAGAAAAAGAAAAGAAAAGAAAAGAAAAAAAGTAAAAAAAAAAAAGTATTTAAAATAACATTTCTTCAGGAGCAAACTATTTAATATTCGGTCTAATCTCAGGTGCCCTCTGTACTTTTGTCTGGCAAGTTATATAATCATCAGTGATGTTTAGATGCCTTTCCTGAAATTCTAGTGCTCTGTTTACTAAGGGTATTTTAGAGAGATTTTTCAAGAGGTAAATAAAAAAGAACCTTCTATTTTTCTGTTGCTTAACTGAATTAAATAACCAAGCCAAGCACTGGTGACTCAGCCCAGGCAAGATAGTCAGTGAGACTCTTCTCTCAAAAAATAAACTACCAAAAAGCTGAAAGTGGAGTTTGGTTCAAGTGGTATAGGGCTAGTCTTGAGCAAAAGAAGACTCAGGGACAGTGCCCAGGCGTTGAGTTTAAGCCCCAGAACCAGCAAAAAACAAACCAACAAATAAATAAGTATATTGCCAGCCTAAGGCTAGGAGTATAACTTGGTGTCAGAGCACATTCTTAGTATGTATAAGAACCTAGGTTTGATCCCCAGCCGCTCCCAAAACAACCAGACTATCGAGACCATTCCCCAAGCATACAGATTAAGCAGGAGCACAGTCAACACACCTGTAATAAATATATTCTTTACCTGAAGTGTCCGGCATTTACTGATTCCCAATGTCCCATGGCAGGGAACTACTATTACTACTTACCCTGGGCTCATACAAAGCCGGTGGTCACCCTGACTTCCTACTGGGAGGATATTAGTCATCGCCTGGATGCAGTGAACATGCTCTTAGTCATGGTAGAACGGCTGGTAAGTTTCTTTCCTCCATTTCCTTTACTCCTGAGTAAATGAACGTAGCAGTTAGGATAGCAGACTAGGCTATTGTGACCCAGGAACTCCAAATACAATGGGCATTCAGATAAGAGAAATGGTTTTAACAGTTGAGGTAGATAGTCCAAAGCATGTATGGAAGTTCTGTGGTACTGGGAATACAGGCTCTTTCTTCCTTGTTGCTCGGACATCAAAAGGAGTTACCTCTGTCTACCTGGTAGTGGTCACTCACCACAACATCCCCCACTCTAGTCTAAATGAAAGAAAAAGAAGGGTGAAGATGAGACAGGATTTTTTTTTCCCTCCCTGAAACAGGCCCCAAAGAAACCTGCTTAATTTCTGCTTACTTCCCATTGGTCAGAAGCCCATCATGCAGCTACATCTAATCACAAGGAAGTTGGGGAATTCAGCCATATGCCTGGGCAAGCAGATGCTCAGAGAAATATTTTCTTACTGTGGAAGAGAGGAGAATGTAAAAGCGAGGGCCTGGAGGAAGCAGGGACCCACTGTTTCTGCCACAATTTGTGGTTGATGAGTGGCTCATTTTAATAGCAATATGGAACTCTACTCTTTAAAAATAAAAGTAAAGCCCTTGCTGGGCATAATGGCATAAAGCACCATGATCAATTGTTGCCTTTTTCTCCAAATGTTTCAGCAATCCAATATAGAAGCTCTAAAATCAGGGATCCAAGGCAAAATTCCTGCAAACCAGTTGGCTGAGCTGTGGTTGAAGCTGATAGATGCAGTTATAGAAGATACAAGGTATTGTGGCTATTATTTATTTGCTTATTTATTTATTTGGTCATGGGGCCTGAACTCAGGGCTTGGATGCTGTCCCTGAGCTCTTTTGCTCAAACTTAGAGCTCTACCCCTTTAAGCCACACAGCACCATTTCCAGTTTTCTGGTGGTCAATTGGAGATAAGAATCTCATGGACTTTCCTGCCCGGGTTGGCTTTGAACCATGATCCTCAGATCTCAGCCTCCTGAGTAGCTAGGACTACAAGCATAAGTCACTGGCACCCAGCACGACCTTAGTTTTTATCTCAACATTCCAGCCATGTCCTCCTTCCTGAAATTCTATAGTTTTAAGAGCTTTTAGAGTGTTGAGAGCCTGAAGTATTTATCTGAAAAACACATTTGAACTATTCAGGGTTATTAAAAGGCTCTCACCAGGAGGAGTCTCTGAGTCACCACCAGGAAAAGCTCCACTCTGATTTGCTGCCAATTCTAAAGTAGCCTTAGGATGCCCAAGCCCTACTCCAGGAAGTACATCCCAGGGCAACCTCCGGCGGGGGGGGGGGGGGGGGGGGGGTGGGGTGGGGGGGGGGGAGGGAGGAGGAAGCAGGCCTTAATGCCCATTGTCCAGGGATGCCTAACTGCACTGAAGAAGGCTAATCCTGGCTCCCACAAACAGGGGTGCCTGAGTCAGAGCATCAGTTCTACCACTCAGAACATCTAATAGGTTAACATGTTTTGAGAAGCAGCCTTCTGACTTGTGCTTTTTACTGAGTGCCTAATGAACACCATGGCCAAACCTTGGTGGACAAAACCAGTAAATATGAGTTGAGCCAGATGACCTTGTATAGCTGTGACTTGGGGGAAGCAGCTCATAAAATCTTTTGACACTTGGAAGTTGAAAGGAGGAAGTCAGTCATTTCAAGTTCATTTTGAATATTGAGTAATAAAGCCATGGGCAGGGAAGTTCTGAAAGAAAAGCATATGGGTGCTTTCCATGAGAAGAGGACATTTTTCTCCCACTAGGTTCAGGCTTTCAGTCATCCTGACTTATTGGGTCTTCTGGTGGTCTAGCCAGGTCATTGGAAAGTTGCTGAAATCAGTACCACCAGGGAACTCCTCCACATCCAGAGACCTTTAGAGCTGGGTACAGGAGGGTGTTGGGGGAGAGATGGGGGTAGAGGTCATTTCTTGGTCTCTGTCTTTCATATGAGAAAACAGAGGTCCAAGGAGTTGTTGGGTTTACCAACTCAGCCTCTTTCCTGCCCTCTACCTCAAAATCAATATTTATCAAGAGATGTGTGTGTGTGTGTGTGTGTGTGTGTGTGTGTGTGTGTGTGTGTGTGTGTGTGTGTGTGTGTTCATATACAGGGGCTTAAACTCAGAGCCTGGGAGCTGTCTTTTAGCTTTATTACTCAAGGCTGGCTCTCTACCACTTGAGCCACAGCTCTGTTTCTGGCCTTTTGGTGGTTAATTGGAAATGAGAATTTTATGGACTTTACTGCCTGGGCTGTCTTTGAACCTTGCTCCTCAGATCTCAGTTTCCTAAGTAGCTAAGATTACAGATGTAAGCTACCAAGACCCAGCTACCAAAGCTATCAATTGTGGCTATTGAACTACCAGCTCTTATATCTATTTGTTCAGGGTGTTAACTGGACATTGCCATAACTATTAATGAAATCAAATGGAAAAGTTTAGTAATAACTTTCATATAGAAAATTTAGAATTTGCTGAGCAAAAACAAAACAAAATAAAACTTTTCTGTATACTTCTCTGATATGAGCTGTTTTTTAGAGAATCAAATATGATTTTCTTTTAACTTCATATAACAGGAAATTCAATGTTTGAGGGAAACCATGCTAGGATTTCCTTCATTTAAGGAGCTGGGTGAAAATCAAATGAGTGGAATTTCTAGGTGGGGCCAATGTGATTAGATTACTGGAAATGGTAACAGCCTCACCTTGTGGTTCTACCAGCTAGGACAGTAAGAAGGAAAGCTAATTTGAGCCCCATGTCAGTCATTCTCTGTTAATTCTTTGATGTCCTGTCCTTAGATTTCTTGAGTCTCATTCTGAGTGGAGATTTGGCCTTCACAAATGTTCCTTACTCCATTGTGGAGCTCACAGGCCCCTCTGAGAAGCTGATGGGACAATGATGATGTATTTACTATGCAGTTAGCGTTGTTTTAAATGTGAATTACTTAAATAGGGATACAGGTGGACCCATTGTAACAATGAGATGTACAAGTCATTATGTCAAAAACGAACTTTATAACTTTGGTGGGGGGGAGGAGGGTTGGGGTGAAGATGGGATGGGAAGGGGAAACAAAGGAGGAGGCTACACTGTTTGTTAAGAAATGTACTCATTGGGCTGGGGAGGTGGCTCAGTGGTAGTGTGCTTGCCTTGAATGCATGAGGCCCTGGGTTTGATTCCTCAGCACCACATAAACAAAAAGAAAAAAGCCGGAAGTGGTGCTGTGGCTCAAGTGGTAGAGCACTAGCCTTGAGCTGAAGAGCTGAGGGATAGTGCCCAGGCCCAGAGTTCAGGCCCCACAACTGACCGAAAAAAAAAAAAAGAAAAGAAATGTACTCATTATCTTGCCCATGTAATTGTAACCCCTCTGTACAGTATTTTCACAATAAAAAATAATTTAAAATATTAAAAAATAAATAAATAAAATAAAATAAATTGCTTTTCACAACCTTAAAAGGTTGGATGTTATTGTCCCACATTGGAACATGGAAAAACAAAAGAGTAATTGGCCCATACCACAGAACTAATAAATCATAGTCACAATTCATACCAAAGCAGATAGGTCCATAGCACCAGTTTATCACTCTGCACCTTGATATAAATGGGTGTTTGTGTGTGTCTAGACATACACACACACACACACTTTCTTTTTTGTGTGTGGGGGGTCTGGTCGTGGGGCTTGAACTCGGCCTGGGCGCTGTCCCTCAGCTCTTCAGCTCAAGACTAGCGCTCTACCACTTGAGCCACAGCGCCACTTGCGGCTTTTTTCTTGCTGCTTATGTGGTGCTGAGGAATCGAACCCAGGGCCTCAGGCATGCAAGGCAAGCGCTCTTCCACTGAGCCACCTTCCCAGTCCCCACACTTTCTATCTTTATAAATTCCAGGGATCCACAGGCCTCCTGAGGCCCACCTATCAACTACCTCAAGGTTCATGGTTCTCAAGGTTCATGGTCTTTAATTTACCCTCCTCCTCAACCTTCCCGTGGGCCAGTATCTCTAAGCTGCTGCTATTTCCATTTTCTTCCCAGTGACTGCATGGCTCTCAGGTCAAACCGAAGGATTTGCTTTGGTATTTTAATCGTAGTTTCTGCCCTGCCAAGCCCAGAGAGATTCAATGGCAGCTTCAGCCAGGCAATCCATATAGAATCTGGTAGGAGACTGATGACTTTATCAACTAAATGAAGAATCTGCAAGCATATGCTGTTTGTGATTCTTGCTAACAGAAGAGAGTTTTGAAGCATATTTTCCATTAGCATACATTGGTTATACAAGGGAGAATTTATCTGACATTTCTGCCCATCTAGCCACTGTATCTAGAAAGTGATCCTTCAAATTCTTTGCTTCTTTTTCTTTTCTTTTCCTTTTTGTTAGATACACCTTACCTGTCACAGAAGGCAAATCTAATGTGACAGTTCTTGATACTCAGATCCGAAAGTTGAGGACCAGATACCTCTCCCAGATACACGGGGCAGCTGTGAGAATGAGGTCTGAAGCCACGGATGTGAAGTCTACCTTGTTAGAAATTGAAGACTGGCTCGATAAGTTAATGCAATTGACTGAAGAGGTAGGACTTTTACACTTAAGGCCACCTGGCATGGAATGAGGGTGATGGATGGAGTTTCTGCCTCCCTCTTTTCCCTTTTGCCCCTGTCATCCAGCCCTGCATGCTCACACTGTGGCCCCAGAAGACAGGAGGCTAGAGTCTGTGGGACAAAACCCTTATCAAAACATTTCCTTGCAAAGAGAAGCCCTGAGTGACTAGCATATAACACCTCCAGTCCCATTGCACTTAAACTAAATCTTAAGTTTGCTTCCTTTCCCATCCAACTCACAAACCCAGCCACAGAACAGCATGCCCGACATTATCATCTGGATGATTCGAGGGGAGAAAAGACTGGCCTATGCCCGAATTCCTGCACATCAGGTTTTATACTCCACCAGTGGAGAAAATGCATCTGGAAAATACTGTGGGAAAACCCAAACCATCCTCCTGAAGGTATGTGTGCCTTCACTTTGTAATGTGAAATACTTAAAGGCAAAATGTATGTTCTGGGTGAGGGGTTGCTTTAAAATTTGCTACCTAATCTATGACTCAGGTCATTGTGACCAATGCTAGGGTCCCTTCTTCTAGGGATGTAATTTTTTAAGCAGTGATCTGATGTCAGCTAACATTGAATCAGACACCTGACTAGGTGTCTTTGCAACCTTAATGTTATCACATTGGAAATGCTTTGTTTTCTGGAATATTTCATGTAAAGCAGTGTTTTTCTTCCCTTGAGTCCGATGAGCCTTTTTGGGAAAAGAGAAGGTCGCATGGGTCATCTATACAATCTGTTGCTTCAACAAAATTCTCAAATTGGAAGCTTGGACAATTCTACTTTAGGAAAGAGATTCTGAACATTTTTTGGCAATGAACTCCCTTAAGTGCCTGATGGAAGTCACTTGTTCTTTCTTCCAAGAAGATGCAGGCTGTATGTGCATCCAATATTTTGCACATTCTCTGCAAGCTTCATAAGACCGGTAACCTTATCCCAAGATCCCGCTCAGGGTGTATACTTGAAGAACCAGAGTAGGGTCTGGGGCTGGAAACCTAGGTATCAGAATGTTTTCTTGTATATGTTTTGACATCTTTCCCCCTGCTAACCCCTAAATGGAGTGCTTTGGAATGGAGAGAGAAGGAGAAATGCCAAAAAGTTTTTAAATGTATTTTAAAAGGCAAAAGAAAAATCTAAGTTGAGGGAATGTGTTAGCTTAAAACAAGGAATCATCTGCTAACTTTTAATAAGTAATCACATTGCTTTTTAATCAGGAGCATATAAATAGAATCAGAGTGATTATCTCTTCTCAAGTGTTCCTTGCAGAATAAATCTTGCTTAAGATAGAACCATAATTTTAATTGACCTCAACAGCAGGTGGAGGCAAACTGATTAAAAATAAACCTTCCTGGGAGGTGGGCGGAAAGACAGAAGGATAAACCCTGTTAGGTTTTCATAAGTCAGTAGATGAACAGCAAAATGCTTTTAAGGAATTATTTTTTGTATGTGTTGGTTTTGTTAATACTCATTATCCAGTTTAAGAAGCCACTTAATTCAATGTTTTTGATTTGTTTGGTGGGGGGTGGTGAGGGAGATGTAGGGGGTGTTTTTATGTTTTGTTTTGTTTTTGCCAGTTATGGGGCTTGAACTCAAGGCCTAAATACTGCCACTGAGTTTGTTTTTTGTTGTTGTTGTTGTTGGCTCAAGACTAGTGCTCTACCATTTAAGGTACAGCCCCACTTTTGGCTTTTTTGGTGGTTAATTGGATATAAGAGTCTTTTCTGCCTGGGATGGCTTTGAATCTCAATCCTCAGATCTCAGCCACCTGAGATGTGAGCTACAGGCACCTGACTTCAGTGGGTGTTTTGATCTTGAGACTTCTTTATAATTTTTTGAAAGTTATTGAAGACCCCAGAGAGATTTGCTTATACAGACTATAACTCTCAATATTTGCTCTAATAGAAATCCATCAAGTCTGGTGTCACTGCTTTCATTCCTGCTGCAAAGTCAGGAATTTTATCCACCATTGCTTCCACACCACCATTGCAAATGTCAGTACACTGAGGAAGAAAAATACCACATTAGTGTTACTAGGAAAATTGTTTAGATCTTGTAAACCTGGAAAGGTCACAGGAATCTTTGGTCACACTTTGAGATCAATTGCTTTAATTATTATTGCCATCTTTGCTGCAGGATAATTTGGACATATATTAACTAAAGCAAACATAGACTTCCAAAAGCAATGGTTGATGCTCAGTCTGCTTGTGGCTTTAACTAAATGTTACAGTCCATGTGGTGCCCCATTTAAGGTTAACATGTTATCATTCATTCTACAGTATCCACAGGAGAAAAACAATGGGACCAAAGTGCCTGTGGAATTGCGAGTGAACATCTGGCTGGGCTTAAGTGCTGTTGAGAAGAAATTCAATAGCTTTGCAGAAGGAACATTCTCAGTCTTTGCTGAAATGGTATATTTAAGGACATCTCTATCCTTACCTCTTTGGTGGGGGAGAACTTGTTCTGGACTCCAACTTGGTACCTGATGCTTTTGCTCATTGGCTAAGTGATTTACCAACTGAGCCACACCCTTAAACCCCAAGGTTTTCTTCTCATCCTTAGGGAAAACACATATATACCAAAGACCATCATAGCTGTCATCCAAGAGACAGGATAGAATCCTCTCAACATTTGGCAACCTTAAAACTCTGATTCTGTGACAATTTCAAGATGTAACCTCAGCCAACAAAACAGAAAATGGTTGCTCCTGGCACTGGAACTCAGTAACCTTGTCTGCCATATTGGTGCCAGTTGATGAGATATGTTAAGTAGAAAACACACACACACCACACAACACACCACACACACACACACACACACACACACACACACACACACACACACACACACACACACACACACACACACACACACACACACAACTTAGGAAAGTAGACTCTTGAAATGTTTAGATCCTGAGAGACTATTTGGGGTGGGGGAATTTAAACACCAGAAATCCCATTCCCCAATTAGAGGATTTGCCCAAGTGCAAAGAACATATTACAAGAATACTTCAACAACAATCAAGGTAATTTGTAAAATCCCCACCAGAGATTTAAACTCACTTAGTTAAATGGATTTGCCCAATGACTAAGAAAATGCGACCTGAATATTTCAATAACATCAAGGTAATTTGTAAAAAATCCATAAGAGTTTTAAACCCATCTAGTTAATCAAAAGTCTCCTTATAGTAAAAACTATTTCTACAAACTTTTACATCTAAAAGAGAGTTGGTTTTATTTCTTCATGCACTTTTTTTTTACTCAAAGTGTTTATTGATTTAAATTTGTTAGACTTATTTGGTCGATCTCCCCTGACAATTTTCAGATGAACTGTCAATCTATAGATGGGCTTAGTGCTCAAATAAAGAGAAAACTGCCTTCAGTCTAGCTAATCTATAAATGTATTCCTACTCCCCATAACCATACCTGACAACTGGCTTAGAGATTCTAGTTCTGATCTGCTTACTGAGCAAGAAAAAACAGGACCATATTTTATTATTATCTTTTGCTTATGGAGCATACCTGTCATATAGTGGTTCTATATAAATATTTATTACATAACTAAATGATGGTGGAATTTATAACACCCCATCCATGTTGTTAAGGAACATTGGCTTTATAAGCACTGGGTCATATCTTGAAAATGATGAAGAAGCTAGACTTTATCCTCACGAACCTCACAGTCTACTACAATGACCGTAAAACGGTGTCTGTTGTTAAACCAATTGATGCTTAGAGCTATCTAGAGATTCTGACACTGTAGCTAAGCTAGGGATTGGGAGCAGAGATGATTATTCCAGCATGGGTAGCCATGGATATCTGTGGACCACTTTAATCAACAGTGGAATGCATTGGGAGACACATAAGTCTTTCTGGCTCAGGCTTGGAAGTGCTATTGGAATTAAGTGAAAAGGTCATGAAGGAGGTCCTAAGTGAAAGATGTTGTCTAGCCATGTGGGCAGTATGGAGAGAAGCAATGGGAGGAGGCTTCCATCTACCCTCCAGCTCTATGGCTGGAACTAAGTCTGAAGGAACTAGTGTTGAGCAACGATCAACTGGCCCAGGGCTCCCTTCTACCCTTTCCCATTGCCAGATACTTCTCTGAATAGAGCTGAGCTAAAGTTTCACTCATTTGGAGATGGTCTTCCCATTTCAGTCGTTATATTACTCCTTAGCTTATCTAGGTCCTAACAGCATGTGAAGACCAGAACTGGCCTGTTAATAATTATAATGAAAATGTCACTGGTTCTTGCCTCTATGTGCAAATTACAGAACATGGTTCTCTGAAAAATGTCTAGATGTCCTTGAGGTGCTTGGCAAATGTTTATTGATGAATAGTTTTTTCTTACTACTGTGCCTATTGCTACTGGCTAAGGCCAGTAAAGGTTCCCACCTTTACTGTTGGTGATTCTCTCTTGTTCGTGCTGAGGTCCTTGCTTTGATTTTGCTAGAGCCATTGTGATTTTTCAAGCAGAAGCACAGCTTCTTCCCCTGTTTGTGTCATTGTCATATGAACACAAGTCTCATGGAACCTTTGGCTTGTTCCTAAAGCCATCTTCCCTCCAGGCTCAGAGCCAATCTTAAACTACACTACTGTGCTTCTTCTCCTGATGTCCCCATCAGACCCCTGCTCAAATTTCCTCCCTGCTCATCAGCCAAAAACTTCCCTATGGCTTTTATAAGTCATCCTCTCAGTGGAGTCATCAGGAGACAAATGGAAGTTCCAATTTGGGATCAAATAGGGACATTTACCACTCTGACAAGTCTCAATCTTTTCCATGAAGATCAGACCATCATCGATTTATAAATTCTGACTTAGAATGGAATGCCCTCTCACCCACAGCCTCACATTGTCATAAACCCAGGTTCTGCTGGGAAGGTCTTGGTCTACCTGCCATATTACTGAGGAGACTAAGGCTCAGAAGCTTCAGGCCGCATCAAGTCTAGTGCTAAAGATCATTGTGTTTCAGTTGTGCCCTATGTGGATTAACATCTGGGAAATAACACAACCAATTACATGTTTCTGTGAGGAAATGCGCCCCAAATCCTAAGCAAAAAACATCCAAATGAACCTTATGAAGTATGCATATTCATAAATTGAGAGCCTTTGGAGGTATTTTGAAGTTCAGAGAACTGTTTGGAGCCATTCAAAATAGTAACAAAAACAGATATCTCATTGTTTACAAAGCACATTTATAATCATTTGCATATTTAAACTCCAGAATAACTCTAAAAAAGAATCTTACCACTGGTCATAGATGAGCATGCTGAATCTTAGAAAGTGGAAATGACTGTCAGACATGGTGGTACACGTCTATGGTCCCTTTACTCAAGAAAGAGGTCAAGGCAGGAGGGCTGTGAGTTTGAGACCAGTCAAAATTACATAGTGACAAACCTGTTCTCACTAGGAGCATAAAGCTTTTTTACTTTCTACGACTATCTAGCTTAAGGACTGGGTGAATTAATGATGTTTCTCTAATTGTGTTTATTGCTGACAGTATGAAAATCAAGCCCTCATGTTTGGAAAATGGGGCACCTCTGGATTAGTGGGCCGTCATAAGTTTTCTGATGTCACGGGAAAGATAAAACTCAAGAGGGAATTCTTTTTGCCTCCAAAAGGCTGGGAATGGGAAGGAGACTGGAGAGTTGACCCTGAAAGAAGGTAAGTTTTCATTTTTTAGAATTTTTTTAAATGAATGTCACTTTTCCTTGGAAATTGTTAAATGGATCGTCTTCATTGTTATTGTTGTTTGGTGTGGTTTTTTTTTTTTTTTTGGCAGTAACTAGGATTTGAACTAGGCAAGCACTGTACCATGAGTCATACCCTCTCCTTGCCCTCCATCTTCATTCTTCATATTTATATAATACCTGCTGAGTAGAAGTTGGTTTAAAACCATTTAGAAGCTTTGAAAGATGTCATCGATGTCCCACAAGACAGACAAATATAAAAATCACTTGAGAGCTGACAGTTATGCAGATTTTATTATGGGTGAATACACCAAGGGGTTGGCTGAGCACCAACATCATCTCTTTCAGCTCAACTACCATCCACCAGATAGTGGCTGGCTTTACCTGTTTGCACTGAAAAGCAACCTGCCACTGGATACTGGCAGGTGACTTATGACTCCTGATTTAGAGACAAAGGACTTTATTGCCTGTAGCAATAGTAGAGTATCAACATTTGCTCCAGTTTTCCATGTCCCAGTTCCCACAGGATGACATGAAGAGGGTCAGGTGACTTTTGTACTTGCAATGGATTGCATTGCAGGAGGAATCCTGAGCTTTGGGAAATTAAATCTTTTATAATGGGCACCGCTGATTCTTTGCTCCCAGGAGAGATACTTTCCCTCTTCTAAAACGATGGTCCATTCTGGAAAAAGATACTCCATAGCCAAGGCAGTCAGTGTCCCAGCTGGTGAGGTGTGCAGAAATGCAAGAGGCTCTCAGAGAATGACCATCCAACAAGAGAGTATTGTCTCTACTTTGCAAAATCGGGTAATTGAGACCTAGAAAGAGGAAGTAACTTGTCCAAAAGCACAGAGCTGGACAAAAGCACAGCAGCTGGAGCTGGAACCTAAGCCTAGTGGGGCAACTGGACTAGCATTCAGTTTTATGCCACAGCACCTGCAGGAAATCGGGTGCATTTTAAAGGAGTAGATTATATAATTTATGGAAATCGATCTCAGGACTCGTGAAAAAAAACCAAAACTTGGGCTGGGGATGCAGATTTGTGGTGGAGCAGTTGTTCAGCACCAGCAAGAAAGAGAGAGAAGGAGGGAGGAAAGAAAGAAAGGAAGGCAGGCAAGAAGGAAGGAGACAGAAGGAACAAGTGTGTTGAAAGGAAGAGAGGAGAAAAAAGAAAAGAGGAGAAGGGAAGGGAAAGGAAGGAAAGGCAAAGGAAGATAAGGAAAGGAAAGGAAAAAGAATGGAAGAGAAGCAGCAGAAGGGAGCTGCTGTGTTTCCCTTAAGCCTTATTTCAAAATGTTGCCAACAGCATTTGAACCAGAGACCTCTGCTCTGGCCACCTTATAATGGCACACTTCAGTTTGGTGGAAACAAGTTTAGGGAGCTGAATTTTAAGGTCTGTAGCTAGAGGATGGCTTCTGTGGCATTTGTTCCATATTACTGTATGGGCATTATGGAGGGAGGAAGTGGGTATGCCACTCTGTTAAGACCCAATGCTTTTTGCACAGCACTGCTTTTGATCCAAGGATGGCTTGCTTTGGATGGAGTTGGTGGTGGATGTAGGGGGGGGGTGTAAAAGGACTGGTAAGGAGAAGAAAAGTGGGTTTCACTGGACAAAAGGAAGGTGGTGAGGAGGAAGATAGCGGGAATTATGTTTAGAAGAACAAAAGGTCAAAGTATGTTAGGGCTGGATAGATCCTAGAGGTGTCAGCCCGGGTGTTTATTCTTCTGCTCTGGGACCCAGGGAAGTGATGAATGTGCTCCACTTATTGAAATGGTGAGAACTATTTATTTTTTGGTACCTTCCCAATGCTTGATTCTAGGGGAGGATACAGTAAGGAGAAAATCAAGGGTAAAGGAATTAGAACCCTTATTTGAGTGGTACCTGGCAGAAGACTGAAGTCCAAGTTGAAACTCCTCTGCGTTCCTCTGTAGGCTTTCAGAATAGTTCCAAATCTAAGAGGGAAATTGGTAAGGCCGAGAATCGGTATGGACTTTTCAGGCACCCAAAGAGAGTTTGGGCCCTTAATGGATCTAGTTTGGCCATGTACCTAGGAATCCTTCAGAACATCCAAAATCCCACCTCCCTTCAGTTTGTGTGAAGTAGTCCAAGCAAGCCATTAGTTCTATTTCCACCCCAGGTCCAGGAGACTGTCCCACTCCATCTTTAAAGGCATATGGGCTGGGGTAGGGGGGCATGATTTCCTCTTCTTTGTACTGTGAGAAAGAGTTTTGCTGAGCTGAAGTAGAAAACATGGGAGCTGCTGTCTATAAGAAAAGTCCCCACAAGACTGTTTTCCTCAGCCCTAAGAAGGAGCAACTTTGCCAACATAATTTAGGTTCTTTGTCCAAACACATGTCAAAAGCAATTAGTACCAAAGAGGAAAACCCAAGGAGGTGTTGGAAGGAGGAGCTGGTGCCATTCCTGGTGCATTGGAAATAGCTGGGGTAGCTGTCTACCTTCTGTTTCTCCTGGGTAACACCAGTCCCCATTCTCCTGCAGCTTGCTGACAGAGGCGGATGCAGGTCACACGGAGTTCACTGATGAGGTCTACCAGAACGACAGCCGCTACCCTGGAGGCGAGTGGAAGCCAGCAGAGGATACCTACACAGATGCGGTGCGTCCCAGCTCACCTTGTCTGGTCTCTGGGATTTGGTGGGACCTCATCCCAGCGGGCTTGGCTTCCTCCCGCTCCATCCTCTGTTTGATACTCCTCTATTCACACCTTAAGACATACAAGGGCATGATCTTTTCTCTCTGAGAAAAGAAATTTAACTAGATACTTCTGCATGGTAAAGCTGAGGCTGTGTAATTTTGTTTTCAGGGTAAATATTTCTTGTCTAACTAGTTTTTAAAGTCACAACAAACATAATGCTCCTAGCTTCACAAAAAAGTTAACAACGTAAAAGGAAATGAAAACTAACTTTCCCTGACTCATGTGGCACTCCCCAAAGAAACGAGAATAGTTTTCTGTCTGTAGGCAAGTGTATAACTTTTCCCCACTAAGCAGAATTGTGTTGTCTACACCATTCTATGTGTATTTTTCACATAATATGTCTTAGATATCTTTTTAATACACATAAATATGTGAACTTTTTTTTTTGGCTGGTCTTAAGACTTGAACTCTGGGCTGGATGCTGTCCCTGGGCTCCTTTTGCCCAAAGCTAGCATTCTACCACTTGAGCCACAGTACCATTTCCAGCCCAGCTGATACGTGAACTTTTAAAAATGTCTGCAGAAGCCAGGCACTGGTGGCTCACGCCTGTAATCCTAGCTACTCAGGAGGCTGAGATCTGAGGATCTCGGTTCAAAGCCAGCCTGGGCAGGAAAGTCTGAGACTCATCTCCAATAAACCACCAGAAAACTGGAAGTGGTGCTGTGTGGTTCAAGTGGTAGAGCGCTTGCCTTAAGCTGAAGAGCTGAAGAGCTTGCCTTAAGCTGAAGAGCTGAGGGACAATGGCCAGGCCCAGAGTTCAAGGCCCACGACTGACCAAAAAAAAAAAAAAGTCTGCTGAGTGTTTTATTATATGCACCTATTATAATTTATTTAGCTGATTTCTTGATATTTATGGTTTGGTGATTTATGTGTATATATCTGTATAGTATATTTATATGGATGTATGCATTTATGTGTGTATATGTACATACACGCACATAATGTGACAGTAATTCTCTTTGTTTAAACATTTTTTTATCACTCAAGAAAGTTTATCTCCAGAAAAAGTTCTTGGATTTGCTTGGCCAAAATTTAAATGCATGAAAGAATATGACAAGTATTTAATACATGCTGTCAGGTTGTATATACTGCTGTTTGTAGCAAGAGTATAGAAGAGGACTTTTACCTAAACACATTTTTTTTTCTCATTCAATACAAGTAGTATTTTGCTCTTCTCTCATTCTCTTTTTTTTTTTGCAGGGGAGAGGGGGGGGACCAGTCATGGAGCCTGAACTCTGGGCCTGGGCGCTGTCCCTCAGCTCTTCAGCTCAAGGCTAACGCTCTACCACTTGAGCCACAGCACCACTTCCGGCTTTTTTCTTTTTTTGCTTATGTGGTGCTGAGGAATCGTACCCAGGGCCTCATGCATGCAAGGCAAGCACTCTACCACTGAGCCACCTTCCCAGCCCCTTCCCTCATTCTCTTATCTTTTAATTTTAAAAGTGAATCTGAGGGTTTTTTCATATTCTTTTCATCACTGTGAAAGTTTCTATGTAAATCTAAGGCAATATTTTTATATAAACTTGGCTCAACCATACACATTAGCCTCAAACTCAAGTAGGGTTTCCCTGTATTTAAAAATATGTGTCCTTTATATTTGATTCATTCTCTTCTAGGTTCTTTTCTTTATATCAAAAGGATAAGTGGCACCATTCAGGAAATGGCTAATATTAAACTACTTTGGCAATTTTACATGGTTTAACCTGGTACCATTTCTTACCAGTATAAACTGAGGGTAGTTCAAACAACGGATGTTTATGTAGCCTTTGTGCTTAATAATAAGAGATTTTTCCAAGTAAAAGGCAGTCCTGAGATGGAAGCTACACTGGCATTTGGATACCACAGTTAAGTACAAGGAAGACTTCTCAGCTTGCCATTTTATTACCATTGTAGCTTAACTCCTTTTTCTCCTCTTTATTTTCCTAAAGAATGGAGACAAAGCAGCATCACCCAGTGAGCTGACTTGCCCTCCAGGTTGGGAGTGGGAAGACGATGCCTGGGTCTACGACATCAATCGAGCAGTAGATGAGAAAGGTAATATTTGGCCTCTACGTGCTTGTAGCTGGGCTTTAGTGACTCAGAGTTCCTCAAGAGGAAGAGACCTACTTCTGTTGGTCTATGACAACTAGATTAGATAGAGCTGCCAGGACTGTTTGAATGTAAAATCTGATGCATGAGCAAGGGTGGGTGAGGGGCTAGACAGGACCTGGGTGAGGGGATGTCAGGAGTAGAGAATAGCAGGTAACGCAGGACCAACTAGTTGGACTTTGAGATGCCTGGGATCTAGGATGAGGATTTTGGAAAGAACTAAGTTTGGAACTTTTCTATCCTAAACACACACCAGAATTTCTCTGAAAACATCTGACTTGGGACCTACTGGCACAGAAAGGAGAACTTTAAAATGTCTCAAATCCCTCCTGCTCCTCCATAGTATAGTTGGTTGACAGAGTTTCTGATAATCATGGTGTTTATTTTTTTTCTAGCAACAGTAATCTAAAGCTAAACGAACTATAGTATTTGTAATTGTCAAAGTGGAATATTATTTTTTCTTATACAAAGAAATAAAACAATTGCATAGAAAAGACTGGCTTTGGTAGAGAGATTTCAAATGGATTATAAATTCTGTGCTGACCTTGATGTACATACAAGGGCTTACAATAATAGCATTGATTGAACAATCACTATGTACTAAGCGTAGCCCTGTTTCTTTGCATATATTATTTTGATTATCTTATAATCACCCTACAATATGTATATTTTAACCTTTAAATTGGGCAAATCAGGTTATAGGCAGTTTCACGAGCTTGCAGGAAATGTATTTAGTGAATACTAACACATGATGGCATATAAATCCAGGCCCATACCTTTCCCCACTGTACTCTTCGCCTCATGAGCTGTGCTTTATTCTTAGTCATGCTCTGAGTGATAGAGGCATAAAAAAAAAGGACTCCATGGCTAGAAAAGAACTGTTGGATAGGGATCCAGGGAATGGGGTTAGACCCAGTGTGGCTGAATGATAGCAAAGTCAAAGAACCATTTAGGTTGAATATTCCTTATACAAAATGCTTGAGACAAGAGTGAATATGGGAATTGTTTGTAAATATCTTGAATGAGACCCAAGTCTAAAACACAAAAATTATTTCTATTTCATATATACCTTGTTGTATAACCTAAAGATAGATTTATACAGTATTGTGAGTATATTTGCCTTGTGAGGTCAAGTGTGGTATTTTCCATGGTGACATCATGGCACTTATAAAGGTTGAACATTTTGAATTTCAGACTTTTGGATCCGGGATGTGCTCAAGCTGTAGCTGCTGTGAGAGGAGGACATTTGGGGGCAGAAAGAGGGACTGGGCGTTTCCTGGAAAGTTATTTGCCGATGTGCGTACCCGTTCATAAATTCTGTTCTAGGCTGGGAGTATGGAATTACCGTTCTTCCGGACAATAAGCCCAAGGCCTGGGTTGCAGCAGAGAAAATGTATCACACCCATAGACGACGACGGCTGGTCCGAAAACGCAAGAAAGATTTGACACAAACACCTTCAAGTACTGCAAGGGTGAGTGGAGCATGGATGGGAGCTGGGCTTGGGGCTCTGCCTTTCAGAGCACTGAGTTCCAGTGAAGGAGCCCATTGCTGAAGATCAGGGTCTGATACTGTGGAGGTTCACAAAATAAACCCACCCCGATCACCCACATCACCATTCCCTGGGAACTTGTTGGACGTGCCCTCACGATCATCCTCCTGACTTAGAACCTCCAGAGTGAGGGCCAGCCATATGGATTTAAGCAAGTACTCCAGGGGATGCTGAGGCAGGCTAAATCTTGAGCACTATAAAATAGGCAGCAAAAGACACTGCCATTGTCCTGGCAGCCAAATGTAGTAGTGGGAACAAGATGCAAAAGAATTCCAATCCTAAATACCTATTTTCTCATCTGCAAAACAGGGCTGCTATTTATACTCATGTAACTAAGCTGTTGTATGGCTTTCAATGGAATAATCGATGCAGCGGGATCATAATATTCAGCACAATAACAAGGCGTAATGCATTTTAAGTGTCTTTTATAAGTGCTAGGTATGGCCTATCCATCACCTACAATCTGCAAGCTCTGACTTTCATGCCTGTTGCATAGATAATGCACAGAGAGATTAAACAGGCTTGCTCTAAGACAGGTGTCTTATAAGTGTTGGAGCTGTTCTCTGAACCCCGATTTGACTAATTCCAAACAGGAAAATCTCTCTGTTGCCCTACGGCCTAACTCTAGTAGGTGTTTCAATGTTATTTTTTTATTCAATGGGGTTGAGTTATCTTCATGTCTTCTTCCCTAGCTCAGGAACTTGTTCCCAATAGGTAGTAAAATGAAGGAGCTGGAGAATGAATGAGATTTAGGCTATCAAGTTATCCCATCCTGGATGGAGTAAGAAGTTTCTAGACATACTTTACTCTTTTCTTCCATATGAGAGTACCAGCATGACGGGAAAAGGCCCCCAGTTAGAAGACAGCACTGGCACACTTCTATCACACAAGACTTTGATCCTATTGTCCAACCTTTCTGATTCTTGGCTACATGAAATGTCACTGCCACTATTAACACTATTATGGGGTTAGTTATAAGATTATGCTTAGGGGTTAAAGATGCAGCTCAGTAGTAGAGCACTTGCCTAACATGCATGAGGCCCTGGGTTTATTATCTTTTTTTTTTTTTGATCGGTTGTGGGGCTTGAACTCTGGGCCTGGGCGCTGTCTCTCAGCTCTTCAGCTCAAGGCTAGCACTCTATCACTTGAGCCACAGTGCCACTTCCAGAGGCCTTGGGTTTAATTCCCAGCAGTGAAAACAAAACAGTACTAATCTGGATTTTGTTTATTTGAAGTGGAAAGTCAAAGTTGTAAGCTAGTTGAATAAAATCTCCGCCAGTAAAATGTCAGGTCAATGGTGAGAAGGATCCGAAATTTACTGCTTCCTCAGCCTTTAACAACCTAGGAGGCCCAGAAAGGAATAGAATAAACCACTGGACATTAAGATTATTTATACAGAAATAATACTGAAGCAAAAAAATACTATACCTGTTAGTCATGACAGAAGCAATATAATCTAACCTGTCATTTTAATTATTAGTTATATGGCAACACTTAGGTTAGGCAAGACATTTAAACCCTGAAAGGGGTGGGGGGGAATTTTCCCTCCATACGGAAAAAGGAGACAACAGGGCTGGGAAGGTGTCTCAGTGGTAGAGCGCTTGCCTTGCATGCCTGAGGCCCTGGGTTCGATTCCTCAGCACCACATAAGCAAAAAGAAAAAAAAGCCAGAAGTGGCTCTGTGGCTCACGTGGTAGCGCACTAGCCTTGAGCTGAAGAGCTGAGGGACAGCGCCCAGGCCCAGAGTTCAGGCCCCATGACTGGACTCAAAAAAAAAAGGAGACCGCAATGTTTTCCCAAACTGGATCACAACAGCAATGCTCTTATGAACTGATGGAGTGAGAGACAGCAGAATGCAATCTGCAAAAGAACCTGCTTGCTTTGCCCCATCCCCTGTCTGTATCAGCAGTCCCTACTGGGGACACGTCCACGGTATACTCCACCTTACTGCTCTGTAATTTTCCACTTCACTTCTGTTTCCCACAGCCTACTAGCTCTGTAAAGGCAGAGATCCAGTCTGCTTTGTTTGGTTGGTTGTTTTTTGTGGGTCGTGATGCTTGAACTCTGGACCTGGGCGCTGTCCTTGTGCTCTTCAGCTCAAGGCGAGTGCAATACCGCTTGAGCCACAGCGCCACTTCCAGTTTTCTAGTGGTTTATTGGAGATAAGAGTCTCGGGGTGTTTCCTGCCTAGGCTGACTTTGAACTGCGATCCTCAGATCTCAGCCTCCTGTGTAGCTAAGATTACAGGCATGAGCCACTGGCACCCACCTTGTTTTGTGTGTTTTTATTTTTTGTGCTGCCATTGGGGCTTGAATTCAGAGTCTCACACTCTCTCTTAGCTTTTTCTGGTTTGTGCCACGTGACCCATACCTCCATTTCTGTCTTTTTGGTGGTTAACTAGAGATAAGAGTCTCACAGCCTTTACTGCCTGGATTGGCTTCAAACCAGGATCCTCAGATCTCAGTCTCCGGAGCAGCTAGGAACCTCCAGCTCTCAGCTTCTGTTTTGTTCTTTGCTCTATCCTTGGCTTCTAGTATAGTGCTTGCAACAAAATAGATTTTTTTTTTGGGGTCCGGTCGTGGGGCCTGAACTCTGGGCTTGGGCACTGTCCCTCAGCTCTTCAGCTCAAGGCTAACGCTCTACCTCTTGAGCCATAGCACCACTTCCGGCTTTTTTCTTTTTTGCTTATGTGGTGCTGAGGAATCAAACCCAGGGCCTCAGGCATGCAAGGCAAACACTCTACTACTGAGCCAACTTCCCAGCCCAACAAAATAGATTTTTATTACTATGTATTGTTTGGCTGACCCAGTGATTTGTGTTATCAGTACAAGGAATATTATTATCATCGTTAAAAGTTTTACTTTTGAGGTGGCTCATGCCTGTAATCCTAGCTACTCAGGAGCCTGAGATCTGAGGATTGCAGTTTGAAGCCAGACCCAGCAGGTAAGTCCTTGAGATTTCTATCTCCAATTAATCACCTGAGATGCTTTAAATTGAACCTGTGTCTCAAGTGGTAGAATGCCAGCCTTGAGCAAAAAAGCTCAGGGACAGTGTCTAGGCCCTGAGGTTTCTCTCTCTCTCTCTCTCTCTCTCTCTCTCTCTCTCTCTCTCTCTCTCTCTCTCTCTCTCTCTCTCTCTCACACACACACACACACACACACACACACACACACACACACACACACACACATTTTACTTCTATTTTAGGCTATGGAAGATTATGAAGATCAGGAGGGCTGGGAGTATGCTTCTTTAATTGGCTGGAAATTTCACTGGAAACAACGTAGTTCAGACACCTTTCGCCGGAGACGCTGGAGGAGGAAAATGGCGCCTTCAGAAATCCATGGTGCAGCTGCCATCTTTAAACTTGAAGGTGCTCTTGTAAGTAATCAGAAGCCAAAGAAAAATCACAGTATAAAGAAAACATATGAATGTTGAATGCAAATGTCACCAACCCCATAAAGGTGCTTGTACCTCTAGTGCTGTAAGACTGTAGATTGTGGAGGGAAAGCCGCATGTCCTAAGTGCTCAATAGTTCTTAGGGAATAAACAGGCCAGTAACATAGGACAGCCTCTAAGCAATACTGCCAGCACACCTGTTCCCCCAGCATTTTCTAAATATATCTGTTCCAGAACCTTTATTTTAAGTAACATTTACCAAAATCCCAAACATAGGTTCCTTGGAAATTGTAACTGTTCAACTAACAACAACAACAACAAAAACCAGGGTTCTCAGATCTCAGCGTCTTGAGTAGCTAGGCTTTAATCCTCTGTGTCTTATCCTTTACCTTTTTTTAAAAAAAAACTGGACTTGAAGCAGAAGCATCGGCTCTGACATTGGCTCTTTTGCTTTCCAGGTAAGTGACTTAGAATCACTTGCTGTCTTAAGCCTGATGTATATTGAGAAATAGGATGATCGGATTATAAAATCTCTTTTAGGAGTTATTACTGCATTTGCTTCATTTGTTTGTGGTCTCTTAGTTTTAGTCTGTGATAATTTCTCTCCCTCCTCTTTCAGGGTGCTGATACCAGTGAAGACGGAGATGAGAGGAGCAAGGAGAAACAGCAGCACACAGCCACCACTGTGTTTGGGGCAAACACCCCCATTGTGTCTTGTCACTTTGACAGTAAGTTGCCAGTGAAGCTGTGAATTCTGATTCTGTGATGTTTAGCTCAAGGACACTCTTCAAATCATCAAACATAATAGGAATCTCTTCATCTGAACGTGACTTTCAATTTCTTCACTTTTCAAAAAAAAAACAGTTTAAAAAATTATGTTTGGGTGGTTAAGTCACTGATTTTAAATGTAGTATGTCTGATATGCACTCGTGCTTTTAACTAAGTCCCACTCCCAGATTATTATTTTAATTATGGGAAAAAGACTAATAATTTGAGGACTGGAAATATAGCTCAGTGGTAGTGCTTGCCTCGCATGCATGAGGCCCTGGGTTCAATGTCTAGCACCACACAAGAGTAAGAATAATAAAATAAGAAAATCAAGGTTGATTTCAATGAAAGCCTTCAGGAATTTTGGAACAAGGAAGATCTACTCTGTGTTGTGACAATAATAGAAAACGGTACATTGGATCTTAATGTAATTGGATCTTAATATGTGCTAGGCCCTGTACATTAATGTAACCCTAGAACTCCAAAACAACCCTGGCAAGGTAGGTGTTCTTATTGTCTTAATCTTACAAATGCTGAAACTATGAACAGGAGGATTATATAGTTTGTCCAGGTTCTTACAATTTATGAGAACTAGAGATGAGATTTGAATTCAAGCAATCGGCATCCTAGAACATAAACATTTAGTCATAATGCTCTGCAGTCTCTCAAATTATGTGTCTGCGTGTTTGGAGGTGTGTGTGTGTGTGTGTGTGTGTGTGTGTGTGTGTGTGTGTGTGTGTGTGTGTGTGTGTGTGTGTGTGTGTGTGTGTGTTTATATAATAATAAAGAGAAGGAGATGAGATTTTAAATGTCAAACTTTTAACAATAATTGTATCCAAGCTCCAGTGCTACAGTGGTCTAGACAGCTCTGTCTATCACTGTTGGAGACCCAGTTTTGTTTTAAAGATTTGTGGTGACAAGAAGTACCCTAATCTAGGTCATTTATAACAGGGCTGATGTTCTCCTGATTGACACATTTGCACTGGACCTACTAGAGTATTTGTATTATATTATTGTTATATGGTTATGTAATTAATTTTGAGGTAAGGTTTTGCTATGTAACCCAGGCTGGCATCAATCTTTAATATCTCTTTCTTCAATCTCCCAAGTGCTAGAACTTCAGGTATGTACCACCACATCCAGAAGATAGTACTTTTTTAAAAATATAGTAATCTTCCCTTATCCATGGAAGGTCTGTTGAAAGGCCCTCAGTAAATACACACTACCTTTTCATTTTTTTTTTTTGGTTGGTCGTGGGGCCTGAACTCTGGGCCTGGGTGCTGTCCCTCAGCTCCTCAGCTGTAGGCTAGTGCTCTATACTGGAGCCTCACCCCACTTCTGGCTTTTTCTGCTTATGTGGTGCTGAGGAATCGAACCCAGGGCCTCATGCATGCAAGGCAAGCACTCTACCACTAAGCCACCTTTCCAGCCCTGTTTTTTTTTTTATATGTACACATCCATGATCAAGTTTATAAATTAGATATGGCAACAGATTAATAATAGTAGCCAATAATAATATAGAACAATTATAAAAATTTACTGTAATAAAATTGACAGTATCACTTCTCTTGGACTTTGGGGGCAATTCTTAAGTAAAGGCTACTTAACACAAGCACTGCCCATCACAGCCTATCAGTTGGTCTGATTGCTGGGATAGGTACTAAGTGTCTAACAGGTGGGTAGCATATATGGCAAGGACATATTGGACAAAGGGATGATTATGACTGACTATTCCAAAAAGATAGCTGTTTGCAATGCTATATTTCTAGTGTGTAACCTCCATCTTGTTCTTTTTTTAGGAGTCTACATCTACCACCTGCGCTGCTATATCTACCAAGCCAGAAACCTCATGGCTTTAGACAAAGATAGTTTTTCAGGTAAAGGAAAATAAATCCATATGATTCTTTAATGTTATAGATCAGTTTGAACCTATTCTTCCTCAAGTAGAACTCTATTTATACTGAGACTAATTTAATATACTTGAAGAAAGTTGCTTAAGTCATTCAATAAAGAGTTACCATGTAATCCATACACTGTGGGTGGGTGCTGGAGATGCACAACAGGAATGTGACCCTTTAACTAGTACTAACAGACTAAGCAGTAGAAATCACCCAGAAGAACAACTGCTTTCCATTTGCACACAGAGATGTATTTTAAATTTGGACCCGAGGGTGGACTTGTGAATCCTTTACCTCTTTGTTCTGTGTAGCTCTCTGAAGGTGACAGGTGACAAAATATGACACATTCCCCCCATCTGCCTTGGAGCAGGCTTGGAGCAGTGTAGAGTTTGATTCCACCTTCTCTATTACCTGCCATCCACATTTCCAACACCTGCACACTGATATCCCAGGTAGCTGTGTTGCCTTTGGCTTGGTTCTAAGGGGAAGGCTGTTGGCAGAGGAGGGAGAAGGTGGGTCTGCCGCCTGCCTGAGGGGTTGTACTTTTTCTTGCCCATAGGATTTTGCAGTTTGGGGACCACTTGGGGTATTTGGGGACATTCTGATTTAGGTATTGTCTTTCAACAGAGAAATTTTCTGACACAAATTTGTGCTCACATCGATGCTGAAGTTGTTTTCCAAGCACAAATAGGAACCAGTATTTGTGAATACAAATGAGACCAGATCTAAAGTTGGCGCTCTATAAAATAACCATTTTCAAATATTCTCCACCAGGGGGCACTCTATCACCAAAAGTCAAAGAATGCTTTCAAAATTCTTGACTAAAGTTACATAAAACTCTCCGTGTATTCCTTGCAGTTGGAGGTGTAAGACTTCACATTAGGATACAGCCAAGATAATGATGTATGTCCCCAGTGCTTAAAAAAAAAAAAAAAAAAAAAACCTAATCACCCCATTGGCATATACCAGCTTCATGTTAGACATTAGTTTATTGCTGAGATAGTTCAGCCCCCTGGCAACTCCAAGATTCAGTATCATTACTTATTGGGTAGGGGAACACATGTTGCTTCTCAGTACACTAGATTTCTTTCACTCCACTCACTAGTACATAGAAGCAGAGTTTTCTGCTATTACAAAGTGCAGTCCCCATGAGCTACTAAACCTTTCATTTTCACTACCATACCCCTGAGACCTGGCATTCAATAAATACTACTTCCTAAATGGACTACCAGTGTCAGTAGAAAACAGGATGACAACTAGTATTTATCAATGACTCCCTAGATGGTGGCCACTGTCTTAAGTGTTTATTTTTTTAAAGTATCATCTCATCTTCAACACAGAAATAGATATTATTTTTTATTTCATGGAAGAGAGGACCAAAATTAAGAGTTTAAATATTTCCCTCCTGAGGTTACGCTATGGGGGTGAGAGGTGGGGCTGACCCTATGTATGGCTGACTGCATTCACAGTCTGTACTGTTGTTAATTATAAGTGTGAAAGACTGTTCAAAATTTACCTTGTTGAGGGCATACTCTAGAGAGGATCCTCAGCACACCTCATGGGCTTCTGAAACCTAATGGTGCTTCTGAAAATTCAACACGTTCTTGACCCCTCCCACATTCTGCTTCCCCAAAACCCAGGTGGGTGATGAGGGTCCATGAGCATTGTGTGCAGAAGACAAGAATGTGGTGAGAGGACTGATCAGCTAGGCTCACCATGGTGCCCCTCCCTTGTTCTTTTTCTTTCCTTAGATCCATACGCTCATGTCTCCTTCCTCCATCGAAGCAAAACCACTGAGATCATCCATTCAACCCTCAATCCCACATGGGACCAAACGATTATATTTGATGAAATTGAAATCTATGGAGAACCTCAAACAGTTCTACAGAACCCACCCCAAGTTATCGTTGAACTTTTTGACAACGACCAAGTGGTAGGTGCTTTGGCCTCCCTAAGGGGTCTTGGGAGTGATAATGATTTGAAGGGGTGTTGGTCCTGGAATTTGAGGATTCATTCATGTCTCTAGGGCAAAGATGAGTTTTTAGGACGAAGCATTTGCTCTCCTCTGGTGAAACTAAACTCAGAAATGGGCATCACTCCCAAACTTCTCTGGCACCCAGTCATGAATGGAGATAAGGCGTGTGGAGATGTCCTCATGACTGCAGAACTGATTCTAAGGGACAAGGTACACCGCTGCCTTCTCATTCACGAATTCTTTCAGCTACTTACAATGATGAATAACTCTAGGTCCTCTTTGTATGACCACTCATGTTTGTTTCACAGGATGGCTCCAACCTTCCCATTCTTCCTTCTCAAAGGGCACCCAACCTATACATGGTCCCCCAGGGGATCAGGCCTGTGGTTCAGCTCACTGCTATTGAGGTAGGTGACCCTGCGTTTTATTTGATCAAATCCAATGGATGTGGCTACAGAAAAAGAACCTTTCATATAGATATTATCACCTTGATGCATCTTTTCTTGCTGTCTCTTGCTTTCTATAGAATCTATCTAAAACCTTGACCTATCCATGGAAATAGAAGGCTTGTTAAGAACAACAAGAAGTGAATTCCAACATCATTGTGGGAAACCCAAGTCCTCATTCCCTAGGAGCAGCAGATTTCTAGGGGCAGGGGGCATCTTAGAGAACTGTAGAGGAGGCGGCCCAGGAGAGAGTGACTGTGTGTGTGCAGAGAGGGTCTGTGAGGGAGACAGAGGCAGAGAGCAGGAAGGGAATAATGGCAATGGTCACATGCTAAATAACCAGGATAGATGCAGGAGGTGGTCACCAGGTAAATTAATGGACCCTCTCTGCCTACTCTTGAGGAGGCTTCTGTCCAGACAAGCAGCTGCAACTCTGAAATTTCTATTCTTCAGATGTGTTGCTAAGAGATCTCAAAGATGGACCTAAGTTGCTTTAGACAGCAGCTCTTAGTTTTGAATGTGTGCATGTCAGACCTGGTGTTAGGAAGTTTGTATTAAAAAATATCACTTGCACTGTGGGGCTGGGAAAGTGGCTCAGTGGTAGAGTGCTGCTTGCATGCATGAGGTCCTGGGTTCAATTCCTCAGTACCACATAAGCAGAAAAATCTGGAAATGGCACTGTGGTTCAAGTGGCAGAATGCTATCCTTGAGCTGAAGGGCTGAGGGACAGCGCCCAGGCCCGGAGTTCAGGCCCCACAACTGACAAAACACACACACACACACACACACACACACACACACACACACACACACACACACACACACACACACACACACACACACACATACCACTTGCACTGATATATGCTAATAGTCCTGATTGTAGACAAGATGTAGAGAGACTGATTAGAGCTCACCTCGCTGATCCGTGGATTTCATCCCTATGCTCAGCTGCTGTGATTGTTTTGCTCCTCAAGCAGTAGGAAAAGGGTAAAAGCCCTTTCTCTGCTTGGCCCTCAGATTTCCTAGGAAAACCTTCATGGATGTTGTAGGCAAATGTGCATCAATCCATTTTAAGTGATTAAGATCAGATTTTTCCTTCTGAGTGGTAATTTCGCCATGTTAGGTTTTCCTTCTGTTCTCTTTCATGTGTTTTGCTAGATTCTAGCTTGGGGCTTAAGAAACATGAAAAACTACCAGATGGCTTCCATTACGTCCCCCAGTCTCATTGTGGAGTGTGGAGGGGAAAGGGTGGAGTCTGTGGTCATCAAAAACCTGAAGAAGACACCCAACTTTCCAAGCTCCGTTCTCTTCATGAAAGTGGTACAGTACCCGACTCTGTAATAGCTTGTATTTGATGAATAGCTGATTTTATGAGAGATATTTAAATAGATAGGTACATCAAAGACAGTAAATTGATAAGTCAATTGATCAATCGATTGATAGATAGATACATAGATACATAGGCCTTGTGTTATATCCAGCTTGTCACTGGTTTATTCCCCTTAGAGTCTCACAGTCTTTTCTGAAAGCTTCCCACAAGTCTAGTAATACAAAAGTATCTATGCCTAATACTTACTTATTTCTCCAGTAACCCTTGCCCATTTAGCTTTAGAGACTTTTGATGACCTTAGATCATTAAGAGCTAATATCAACCCTAAGTTATTCCACTAACAAATGCATATGGGCCAGAACAACTGGCCCCTGGGCTGCTCTATTCACCCTGGTCTCTCGCTACCCCTCCTCTACCTTCCCTCCTCTTAGTTTGGAGCCTAGCTTTGGTCAGCAGAGGTAAGGAAAGCCACTCACTGATTCCAGCTTCTATCCTGTGCAAGAGATAGATATGTACCCGAGTCACAAGCAAGCCCCTAAGATAACTCATGGTTCTCCAGACAGGCCATGCCATGGAGGACATCAGATTCTAGGAACCGTGAAGGAAACATTGAACATCAACAGTGAACTCCCGTAGCTGAAAGGTTCAGTTATTTCCCTTGGAGGTCCAGTTGTGTCTACACCATTTCTAAACTCTGCTCAAGGACTTAGCTAGTGTATAACAACGTTCCAGGAAAATCCCCTAGGGGAGCAGAATGTAAAGAGGAGGACAGGTCAGTGGGCAAGGATGTTGATTCTGTATCATATTAGCTGACTGTGGGCCGGCTACTATTTTACGCAGGTCACTTGTATGAATTCTCCAATCCTACTCTGCCTGAGAAGGATGAGAGAGTTCTAAAATCAGGCAACTCTTGGGGACAGAGCCTGGTTTTGATCCTAGTCAGCCTGGCTGAGAGCTGATGTGCTGAAGTCTTACGCCCCTGGGTGTTCCCAGGGCTATGCGCTGGGCTGATTCCTTGGGAGATTTTAATAGCCAAGATATCCTTCTTGAGTGTTGTGTAGAGAAATGACATTCACCTTTGGAATCCCCCAGTTCTTGCCTAAGGAAGAATTGTACATGCCTCCACTGGTGATCAAGGTGATTGACCACAGGCAATTTGGGCGGAAGCCAGTGGTTGGCCAGTGCACCATCGACCACCTGGACCGTTTTCGCTGTGACCCCTATGCTGGAAAGGAGGATATTGTGCCACAGCTGAAAGGTAAGCATGCAAATCCATCAATTTGAGGGGAGGAGCTTTTCCTGCAGGGCATGACTTGATCTTTACTAACCTTTTAAGGGAAGTAGTTGTTGTCTAGTTCCTGTAGAAGTAAATCTCCCAAGGAAACACAGATAACAAGGTGGAAGTGGCAGTAATCCTGGCCTACTTTGAGGGAGGTTGGATGCTAAAGAGGTTACCCCCTGAAATATCCTGCTCCTGGATGAAGTTTAGGCATCTGAGGAAACTTTCGGTGTTTCCTTGAGCTTTCCTCATTGCCTTTCAAGAAACAGCCTAACAGTCCAAGACAGCTATTTCTGCATCAGTGATTGGGATGAAGTAATTCCCATCAATCTTCAGCAAGTAGCTATTGACTATTAAGTACATATTGTTCATTGATGGAAATATTTGAGAGGTTGAAGGGAACAAGACGGCTTTGATCTAAAAACACAGTCATCCAGCAGGGGCTAGGGACCAAATTACAGCTGGATTACAGTCGTGTATTATCTTAACTATTTAGGAGACTGAGAACTGAGGATTGAGGTTTGAAGCCAGCTCAGGCAAACAAATACCAAGGGATTTGTATTTCCAATAAACCAGGAAAAAACCAAAACCAAACGAAAACAAAACAAAAAAACAGAAGTAAATGGAGGTGTGGCTAAGAGATGATAGAATACCAGCCTTGAGTAAAAAAGCAAGAAGCTAATGGAGAAATTCAAGCCCTATTTTAAGATCCAATACTGACACATATGCACACATGGAATTCAGCAGTGAAAAATAAACAAACAAGAAAATGAATAGTGTAATTCAGTGTGATAAATGTTGAAATACCATGTTGAAATACAAGGAACCACCCCCTGCCCCGATGAGCATTGGAGGAGAATATTTTTACTTTTATATGGAGTCTGTAATCCTACTTCATTAATGTTAGGATGTGATTTGAAACATATTTTATTGTTATCCATAGAGGTAGAGTTAAAATGGTTTACCTTAAGTGATATAATTAATATATAAGGAGGGGGTAACAATGCTGGATAGGAAATGTACTCATTACCTTACTCATGTAACTGTAACCCCTCTGTACAGTATCTTCACTATAAAAATATATATTAAAAGTAATTCATATGTAATAGTAGAACAGGACCTAATGCTTACCTTAGGTTACTATTAGAAACAATGTCAAATGATTCAGTGCTTTGCTATTACTGATCCAATAGTTACTTGTTCTTTTGCTTACCATGTTTCTGTACTGTATAAAGGGCTTGGGGCTCAGTCACCTCAGTTCATAAGATCCTAGGGCCCCTGGCTTCATGGGATTAAGCCCCAGAGGACCGATGCATCTTATTCTGCTATCATTGATGCCTTCAGGACTGAAATGCATCATGCATTTAAGACTTCTGAGGTTTAGCCTCTATTTTACAGGGCCTATGAGACTTATTTGTAGTGTGAGTCTGAGCATACAGTAGTGTTCCTGTATGGTAGTGTTCCATCACCCATGACAAATACTTGAAAAAAATCAACTTAAAGGAAGAAATTATTTTTTGGCTCATTGGTTTGTCAGTCCATCTGTGGTAGGCCTGTTCTATGTTTCTGGGCCTGTGGTAAGGTATTATATAATGGTAGGAAGGATGGTGGAGCAGAGCTATTCACCTCATGGCAGTCAAGAAGTAGAGTATGACAAGAAGGGTCTGGGGCAAGGTGTACCCTTCTAAGACCTGCCCTAAATGACCCCCTTCCACTATGCTACTACCACTCCCCTTCCACCATGCTACCACTTCCCAATAATCTATTCCGATTTTGAATCCTTCCGTGGATTAAACTATTATGTTAGGTCAGAATTCTCATTATCTAGTCATCTCTAGAGTCCCTCTTCCAATCAAGTCAATAATCAAGATTAACCATCTCAGAGAAGGAGAAAAATTCAATCATATTGGAGGGAAACTTTACATATGTTCCTCAAAAAATATCCCACACCAAACACTTTGGGAATTGATGATGCTTAAAATAGCAATAATTTTAAAAACAACAATCAGTATTATTATAGCTGCAAGAATTTTTTTTACTTGAGATTATTAAACGGAGAAAAAATTATTTTCCCAGTGTTTTTCCTACTGCTTTTATAAGAGAAAGTTCTTTGTTCCAAACAGTTGACATGATTAAGAAATGATTTCACAAATGCTCTTGGACCTCAGAATTGCCACAGCAAGCTGGCTGTGGTACATTTATTGATAGCTGGTTTTAGCTAGATTCATAGTGAGGACTAGAGACAAAAAAGCAGGGTGGTAAGAGTTGAAAAACAGGCAGTTTGGCCAGAAAAGGAGCTCCTTTGAAGTTGTAGACCAGGAGTATGTGGTTGTTGAACAGATTAGGACCATTAAAATGAAGCCAAGAACATGAGAGTGTTAGGAACTGGTTGGACCCTGACCCTGCAGGCTCAAGGTTATAACACATCGAAAGACTTTTCTATGAGAAGAGAAGCCCAGGTCCCCCTGATCACATGGGGCCTCCTTGGGGAGTGTTCTCCACATCCAGCCCTCTAGGTGCTTAGAGACCATTGTCACCATGGACAAGGAGGCTTGTCCACTGTTTAGGCTGATTCAGGCAGACTCTGGCACTGTCCACATGATACTGGTTTTGCAATCATGAAAGATGTCATCGTGATGAGGTCATGGAAACTTCCACTCTGATTTCAAAGGAAAGCCTGGAGGCCAGGCACTGTATTACAGGACCCCTGGAGGCGTCCCTGCAGGGTGATGTGTGACGCTGTGAAGGTGAACCTGAAGATTCAGTGGAGAGTCTGCACAGCTAACATGGCAGGGATGTGTAATGTCTGCTGATGGGAGCTATAGGCCGAAAGCATGGCTAGCCCAAGAGTGAGGTCCTCTTGACTGCAACCAGTCATGCTTTGGTTGGGTCCTCCCTTGCAGCACTCCTAGTCCTCCTTTTTTGTAGTAGAAATACGTACCCTGTGCCTTTTTATCTTGGGAGTATATAATTTCCTTTTTGATTTTACAGGGCCTCAAAACTAAGCATTTGCATTGAGTCTCAGAGGAAACTTTGGAATTAAATGTTTGAGTGATGTTGGAACTGTTATTTTAAAAAAAACCAACTATGGGGACTGTTGGAGATAGATTAAATACATTTTTGCATTATAAGATGGCCTTTGGGATCCAGGGATAGAATGTTATGGTTTGGATATAAAGTATCCCCTTACAGGCTCCTGTACTGTGGGCTTGATCTCCAGCTGTGCTATTTGGGAAGGTTCTGGAAACTTTAGGAGGTAGGGCCAGAATGGAAGAAGTAGGTCACTGTGGTGTGTCCTGGGGCTGTATCTTGCCACATATTCCTCTCTGTCTCTCTGTCTCTCTTGCTGCTTCCTGGATACTTAGGAGGTGAGCCATCTTGTTCATCCATATCCATTCTATTATGATTTCTGCCTTACCCTGGCCCAGAGCTAGCTGACCATGGACTGAAACCTCTGAAACTCTGAACTGAGATAGGATCAGATTCAAGGTGTTGGACCTTGGTTGGCTTAATATTAGAAGCACCTACAGTAATTGCTCCTGTCCCTCAGGCTTGCTATGTATGAGGATGGTAAAGTGACAAAGTGATGGAGAAGAAGGAACTTGCATACAGCTGTGTTCCATACTCCTGTCCACCAAAGGCTCATGGTCTGGACCTGCAGGGATGCTTATCTTGGAAGGAATTCTAGAGACTGCTTGTAGACCTGAGGGTACCATGTGGACATGAAACTACCTAGCATAGCATCTGGAATGTTATACAAGCTCAATAGCTGTCTCTTCAGGTCCCTGACATCCCTCAGAATGCTTCTCTGATCATTACTGCACATCTTTTCTTCTCTGGGCTCTGAGTGATGGTTAAAACACAAACATGGAGGTCACCCAGATTGACATTACTTCCACTGACCATTGATTATTTAACCTGAAGTGACAGACTTGCTTTGTCATAGTTTCAGTTTACTTGTGGTTAAATCTTGAAACTGGAGATGACAGTTACTTATATTCTGAAGGATTATTGAGAGATTAAATGAGATTATGAATGCAAAGTGCTTAACCCAATGCCTATTGGCACATGGTAGATTTTTTTAATGTGTCTCCTCTCTCAGGTATTATATGTCAATTGTGTATTTTCTTGTGTAATATATGTCAATTGCCTGGATAAGTTAAGCAGAAAGTTCTTTTGGCTTGATGGAGTTACTTGCATCTGGGTTCTGGCTTTCTAGTGCATGTCTCCTCACTTCTGCCCCAGGTTAAGGTTTTAGCACCCATTAAGTGGAGTACTGGAGGGGCTACTTTGGGCCCCTGCTCTAACCCCAAAATCCTGAGTCACAGTCATCTGAGAAGAAGCTGTGTCTGTCTGCATAGACAGTTAGGACAAGGGCTAACTATGGGACACTTCAGACCTAAAAGTCTGCAACTGTCTGCCTTCCTTGTTCTGTCTCCCTTTCCTGACCACCTGTCTCTTCCCCTGCCTTCCTGTCTTTATCTTCCTTTCCTTTTATTTCCTGTTTTAGGGGTAAATCCCAAGGAAAAGAAGCTCCTTGAGATGTAAGTTCCCCACCTTCACCCCTACTCCTTTGTGTTATAAAGGCTCACCAACGTAATTGATAGAATTCCCTTGCAGTACTTCCCATGTGTAGGCCCTGTGCTAATTATCTACAGTGAAAGAAAAAAAAAATGGGCCACATTGTTCCCTAGAAAACATCTAAAACCATATCATCCTTTGAGAAAGTGAGGGATGGTTGAGCTGTTTTCTATGTTGAGGTGTAATTATTTCCATTGAGAAAGTCTCACCCAGGAATAAACTCTCCCGTTCACCCAATGAACCCAAGTAGAATGCTTATTCAGAGTATTTATCTAAGTACAATTATTTTCTTGCAGCCTCCCTTATGTCTGCGCCCCCCTGCCGGGATGTCATTATTGAAATAGAAGACACTAAACCTTTACTGGCTTCCAAGGTAGGCTTTAGATAATTAGATACAGTCTGTTTTATCTTCCAGATGTCTAAGCATTCAGTGAATGCAAACAAGCATTCAATGCCACTAAGACAGTAATCACCACACCAATTTATTGAGGCCTCAGTAGAGACAAGGATCTGAATCTCAGCCTGGTTCATAGTTAGGATAATGTATAAACTAGTGACCTTCAGTCTTCACTAATCAGTCACCTAGAATCCTTAAAATGTTTATGATCCACACTCAGGCCCCACTCCTGTCTGCCAAGAGGGAGAGGGACCCAGACACCAGTAGATTTTCAAACCTTCCCAAGTGAGTTTGATGGTTGAATGCGGATCTGAGAGCCACTGGTGGGGATAGTCAGATGCAATCATTTGCTAGGGAGAGATGTTCCAGGAGTAGATTGACAGCATTGTAGCACTGGGAGCAGAGTTGGGTGAAACGACAGTTTTTCACTGCCTGGAGCAGAAATGTCATGATTCTTATTATATTTTTTGTGTATACTGTACTGGGGCTTGAACTCAGGGCCTTGCGTTCTTGCTTGACTTTTTCACTCAAGGCTGGCCCTCTACCACTTGAGCCACATCTCCACTTCCTGCTTTTTGCTGGTTAATTGGAGAATTAGAGTCTCACAGATTTTTCTGTCAAGGCTGGCTTCAAACTTTGATCTTCATATTTCAGCCTCCTGAGTAGCTAGGAATACAGGTCTCACCTACCAGCACCCGGCATTAAAAAAAAAAAAAAAACAACCTTACTGCTTAGTGTACAGGATACCCCAGGTTTTTATTTTCTTTTCCCTGTGGTTATCAAGTGGTAGAAATACTCAATTTGGATCCTATTTGAAACTATCTCAGCCACTTCTACAAGACAGAAGTGGGGGGGGGGGACTCAACCCAGCAAAAAGAAAACACCAAATATCTTCCTATTTCTTTTGGCATTGATGACAGACCTTCACAGCATGCTTTAATGTGCAAACTGGCCAGAAAATGCATATGATTGTACTTTAATGTGTTATGTCCATAAACAGTGCATAAAAAAACTCCACTTCCTTCCTACTGCCTTAAATGCATTGAAAATTGGACTGTGTGAAATGTGGTCTCCAACCAGCACTGTGCAGTCAGCAGCTTGTTTGATCCTACTCTCTGGAAATTCTACGTTATCCCAGAGGACAGTATCAAGTTCTCCATCCCACAGGGAGATACAACCATCTTCACTTTGCAAACAACCATGCAGTCTTAGGGGAGAAATTGTGTTGTAATATACTGAAGATTCTTTATGTACTACTTGAGAGGTAGAAACAAGAGGATTGTGGTGGGAGGCTAGCCCAAACAAAAGTTAACAAGACCCTCTCTCAAAGAACAAACTGGGCAATGATGGGTCATGCCTATTACCCCAGCTACACAGGAGGTGGCTTGTAGTCTGAGAACAGCCTGGGAAAAAGAATGAGACTCTATCAGATAAAAAAAAAAAAAAGGAATGATTGCAGGAAGGTCTGGAGGCATGGTTGAAGTTGTAGAGCACTTCAGTAATAAGCTCATTAGGATATGAGTTCAAACCCCAATACGACCAAATTTTTTTGTCAGCCATGGGGCTTGAACTCAGGGCCTGGGCACTCTCTCTGAGTTTTTTTTAGTGCTTTACCATTTTGAGCCACAACACCACTTCAGGTTTTCTAGGGGGTAATTGAGATTAAGAGTCTCATGGACTTTCCTGTCCGGACTGGCTTTGAGCCGTTATCCTCCGATCTCAGCCTCTTGAATAGCTAGGATTACAGGTATGAGCCACTGGAGACCAGCTAAAAAATAATTCTTTATGTAGCTTTTTACAACGACCCTGGATAAAAGCAATGTAAAATCCTCTACAATGTTCTACCTTCAACTTCATCATATACCATTGCAATCATTCTTTTTTTTTTTTTTTTTGTCGGACGTGGGGCTTGAACTCGGCCTGGGCGTTGTCCCTCAGCTCTTCAGCTCAAGGCGAGCGCTCTACCACTTGAGCTACGGCGCCACTTCCGGTTTTCTGGTGGTTTTATTGGAGATAGGAGTCTCACGGTCTCTCCTGCCCGGGCTGGCTTTGAACCGCGATCCTCAGATCTCAGCCTCCTGAGTAGCTAGGATTACAGGCGTGAGCCACCAGCGCCCGGCTTCATTCTTTTTTTAATGATTCTTTTTTAAATTTTTTTTATTTTTGTCAGTGATAGGGCTTGAATTTAGGGGCTGGGCACTGTCCCTGAGCTCTTTTGCTCAAGGCTAGCACTCTACCACTTTATGCCACAGTGCCATTTCCGGTTTTTTAGTGGTTTATTGGAGATAAGAGTCTCACAGCCTTTCTTACCCAGGCTGGTTTCCAAACACAATTCTAAGATCTCAGCCTCCTGAGTAGCTGGGATTACAGTCATGAGACACTAGCACTCAGCTCTTTTTTTTTAAGCTTTATTTATTTATTGGTGGTACTGAGGGCCTCATATTTATTCACCAGACACACTATCAGTTGAACCATGCCCCACCCCTTTTTAAGTTCTTTTTCAGGTAGTGTCTTACTTTTTTTTTTTTTTTTTTTGCCAAACCTGTCCTGGACTATGATTCTTCTACTTAAACTTTCCGGATAGATGGAATGAGAAACATTCCACACCACACCCAACTTTTTCATGGAGATGGGAATTTCACTAACTTTTTGCCCATGCTGGCCTCAAACTTCATCTCTCTAGATCTCTGCATTCCCAGTGGCTGGAATTACAGGCATGAGCCACCATGTCCAGCTGTTCATTCTTATTACATGCCTTTGGTGAACTCAGTAGCACTATTAGGGAGCAAAGAGAAGAGGAAGTCAATAATCAATGCCAATATTTTCAGTCCTTTCTTAACAAAAGTCAGTGGATGACTAGGTTCCAGCAAAACATGAGGAAAGGTCAGTTCTCTTCATAGACTTAACCTGTGTTGTAACAGCCTGGAGATGGCAGTACTAGCCATTCCCACTGCATGACGAATGACTGCATCATCCCTAGTCGTGGTACACTGTGGACAAGAAAGGCTTGTTAAGACAGGCACTGGTAGCTTACGTCTGTAATCCTAGCTACTCAGGAGGCTGATATCTGAGGATCATGGTTCAATGCCAGCTTGGGCAAGAAAGACTGTGAGACTCTTTTTTTTTTTTTTTTTTTTTTTGTCGGTCATAGGGCTTGCACTCTGGGCTTGGGTGCTGTCCCACAGCTCTTCAGCTCAAGGTGAGCACTCTACTGCTTGAGCCACAGCGCCACTTCCAGTTTTCTAGTGGTTTATTGGAGATAAGTGGTTTATTGGAGTGCCACTTCAGGTTTTCTAGTGGTTTATTGGACTTTCCTGCCCAGGCTGGCTTTGAACTGTGATCCTCAGATATCAGCCTCCTGAGTAGCTAGAGTTTCAGGTGTGAGCCACCAGCACCTGGCTGTAAGACTCATCTCCAATTACCCACCAGAACTGGAAGCGGCACTGTGGCTCAAAGAGGTAGAGTGCTAGCCTTGAGCAAAAGAGCTCAGGGACAGCGCCCAGCCCCTAAATTCAAGCCCTACCACTGACTGACAAAAAATAAAAACTTAAAAAATAATAATTAAAAAAAGAATGATTGCAATGGTATATGATAAAGTTGAAGGCAGAACACTGAGGAGGATCTTGTACTGTTTTTAATCCAGGGTTATTGTAACGAATTACTTTTTATCTGAGCACCAGTGGCTTACACCTGTAATCCTAGCTACTCAGGAGGCTGATATCTATGGATTGTGGTTCAAAGCCCACCTGGGCAGGAAAGCCTGTGAGACTCTTAATTCCAATTAGCTACCAGAAAACTGGAAGTAGTACTGTGGCTCAAAGTGGTAGAATGCTAGTCTTGAGCAAAAGAGCTCAGGAGCAGTACCCAAACCCTGAGTTCAAGCCCCATGACTGACAAGAAAGAAAGAAAGAAAGAAAGAAAGAAAGAAAGAAAGAAAGAAAGAAAGAAAGAAAAGAAAAGAAAAAAGAAAAAAAGAAAAAAAGAAAAAAAGAAAAAAAGAAAAGAAAAAAGAAAAAAAGAAAAGGAGGGCTTGTTAGCATCTTCTCTGAAAACCTAATCCACTTGTTCATGAATGTAGATGTTGCACATCTCTGTAAAGTCCATTTTCAGTGCTGGGCTGTGAAAGAACCAACGAGAAGCTTGCTATGTCCTGTATTCCATGTATGTGCCACATTTGTGTAATGTATGTGTATTACTAACTCAGGGATCTGAATAGTGTGCACCTGGTCCTAACTTAAGGGAACCATTGCAGGGGACTGGAGGTATGTCCCTGGAGGACAGAGTCATGACTCTGGAAACTTGTGCCATTCCCCTGTGAGATTCTCCCACATGGGAGTACTTAACAAATGAGTTCAGCACTCTCACAAGAAAAGTGAGGACTAAGTATCTGGGTCACACTGGACAAGTACTAGCCAGTTAACCAGGACATGGCTACATGGCTGTCTCAACAATTACCTTCCAATTCCAGTGCTTAAGCAGCATGTCAACTGCACTCAGCAAAATGGCTTCTCCAAGGACAGTGCATGTATGTATGATGAGAAAATGCATGGAGCTGCCTGGGACTGGGGAAGCTTGGATTTAAGGATTCAGAATTCTACTTTCAGATTCTTTCTATTAGGAGATTTTGGAGTGAGAGGTGATCCTTGAAACAAATGGGACTGCTTACAGTCTAAGGAAGAATCTCCTATGTCGTTTAGGTATTTTGACTCCTGTTGCAATTCATTTGTAATATAACAAAGCAAACCCTATTCTTCACTTCTGATCCTTTTTTACATGAAATAATGAGAAAGGAGGCACAAGCAAATTCATCCTTCCCAACCTTAAATTTTCATAAACTTGTCTGGAGTAATGCTTTTAAAAATATGAACTATTTAGCTGCGTGCTGGTGGCTCATGCCTGCAATCCTATCTACTTGGGAAACTAAGATCCAAAGATCATGGTGTAAAGCCAGCCTGGGCAGAAAAAGCTGTGAAATTTTTATTTCCAATTAACTAGCAAAAATCTGGAAGCAGAGCTGTGTGTGGCTTAAGTGGTCTTAAACAAAGAAGCCAAGTGAGTGTGCAAGCCCCAGCATCGGCATACACACATAAAAATCTGAGCTTTCCCTGCCTTTGCAAGTGTTTTGTATAGCCAAAAATAGATGTGAATAAACAGTCTCCAAATATCTAAATTCAGAAACCACTGAACATGTGAAAATGCTTTTGCTCAAAAGGTAATACTTATCTCTCCAAAATCTCAATTCAGCTGTGATTATTTAACCCTTAATCCTGCTTTAGAATGAATCTAATAGAAAGAATGGATGCATCTTTCTGTCTTTCTGTCTCTGTTGGCAACTCTGTCATGACAAAAGTCAGTCTGGAAATACCAAAGGGCACCTGACAGAGGCCTGTGGGCCTCTCATACAGCGGCGGCAGGAAGTGCCACAGTGAGAAGTTGGAAATGAACTTGAAGTCAGGATTCCAGGAAGGTGTTCCAGGTCACATTTCCTCAAACTGCTCCAAAGGATAAGCTCAGCTAATGTCCCAGCAGATATCAAGAGAAAACTCAAGCCCCGTTATCTTCGCTCTCCTATTATCTCCTACCTATATCCTGACTGAGATCAAGTGTAAATTTCTCCACACAAAAATTCTAATGGAAAGATTTGGCCAGGGAGAAATTTGATATCTGCATAGTAGAAACATTTTTAATGGATGAGCATTCACTGAGTGCTAGAACAAAAGCATGGATGAAAATAAAAAAACTTCCTCACATTATAATATTGCAGTCATCATATCTTGTGGTAGGGGAGTCCTTGAAGGAATAGGAATTTAAGCAGGCCATGCTTGAGGAGCTAAATGGAATGGGAGATTTGGGGTATGTGTTAGCAAACCACCAGGTTATCCAGCCCCACAGAAAACATGCCACAGCAGGGGAGCGCCTCTAAGCCTTACATTTGAGTCCTGTGTATAACTTTTCAGTATATTATCAGAGGAGAAATCAATAAAGCATGTTCAATGATGAGATCATTTTTGACTAGGATAATTTGAATAATGCACCAAATGTTAATAATTTTTAAAAATGCATTAACAACAATTTTTCTCTTTCTCTTTAAACTTAATGTTCTCTTGAAACCCAATATCCATGTGACTGGTTATATGGTTTGTCCTGTTGCTGAACATACCAGCTGTCAGAAAAGGTAACTATTTATACATTCTTGCTATATTTAAGAGTCATAGGGCCAAGGGAGTAGCTCAGAGTTTAAGTGTTTTCTTAGCACATGGAAAGCCTTTGGTTCGATCCTCAACACACGAATATATTCTCTTCCTATAATGTGTATATATTCACATACACCTACATATGTGGGGAAACATATACATGTACGTGCATATACAGTCATATATACTTAAGAGTGTAAATACATATGTTATCACAGATAAGAAATAGCCTTTCTTGTTTTTGTTTCTCCCCTTGCCTCATACTGTACAGGAGGCTGTATTGCAGCTGACACACGTGTTTTTGACGACATGACTATTTCCAGGGCAGACTAAAATAAGCAATGATGAAAATCTACTTGTATTATAAATCTGACTGTGAGCATAGTGGCACCTACCTGTAATCTCAGCACGTGGGAGTCAGGAGAAGCACTTGAGAAGCAGGAGGATCTCAGATTCAGAGTCATCCTGGGTCCATAGTGAGTTCAAGACCAGCCTGACTGCAAAAGTCTCTGTTAGAAAATATTCCACAGGAGCCCCATATATGATTCCTTATGAGATTCTGAGAGGCTCAGGATTTGCTAGGATGACGTAGGGGAATCTGATCTAAATAGACCAGAATGCCTCTCTATTTCTGTTCCACATTTTAAATGTCTCCAGGCTCTTTCTCTCTCACACTCAGTATCTCTCAATGAATGATCTTGTTTGATTTCAAAATCAACTCTGCAATGCAGATAGCAATAGTTATTATCTCATCCAGCAGCAGAAGAAATTGATGCTCAGAGTAGTTGAACAACTTGCCCACACTAACGTGGTTTATAACATAAGGTATGACTTACAACATAGGATGGACTTTGAACGAAAGCCAGTTTTTCCAACTCAACTAAATGAGCTTCCTATTATAATTCCTTGCTAGCTAAGAAATATAAGGAAATGAGATAATAGAAAATACATATTGGAGATTTTATTTTTAATGTATTTTGTGGGTGTAAATGTCAACCAGCAGAGTGAAATAGATTATTGAATGTAAGAAAACATCTCAGCCAGTCAGGGACTGTTTATTGGCTGGAGAGGGTTGTTTCTCCTCCAGCTTATGAGCAGGATTGTGAATGTTTTGTCCATAGGGTGCATGTACTAAGGTGCATTTTTTCACTTATTATAAAGTCTGAATAATCTTTTACATAACAAAGGAATTTTCCTTTAAGAAATTGGAAATCCATATCATTAATAAAGACTTTTCCATTGTGATGTGTCTTTAGGAGGAAGAAATTGTTGACTGGTGGAGTAAATTTTATGCTTCCTCAGGGGAACATGAAAAATGTGGACAGTATATTCAGAAAGGCTACTCCAAACTCAAGGTACCTGGACCTATGCTTCTTTGGGTGGAGGAACCAGAATCTCTTAAGATAGGCCCCAGTATGCACACAACCCTGGGTTTGATCCCAGTACAGAAAAACAAAACAAAACAAAACCCAAACCCAAAAACCACTGAAAGGCTAAAAGACTAAAAAGGGGAGACGCCAGGAGTAGCTTTGGCCTCTCAGAGCCTCTTGCAACAGGCTTGGCTTCACCAAAGTTCTCAGGCTTGAGGACAGCTGTTGAGTTATGGTTGTGTGACTTCCACTTTGGTTGGGGCTTGTGGGCATCTGGCAGAGACCTGAGAATGGGTTGGTACCATACTAATTAGATTAATGAGTATCCAGTTTGGCTCAGGAAGACCCAGAAGTCACAGTGCCCTGTGCAAAGCAGCACAAGATGAAAAGCAGGCCAAATCCAATCTATGGTTATAGATATTAGTTTAGTAGCCTCCGGCAGAGATGAGGTCTGAGTTGCATCCATACCACAATTTGTTTACCCAGCTCTCCTGAGGATGTAGCTGCTACACACATTCTTGAATCAAATGGACCCATTTTTATTTCTCTTAGGGAAATACTTGGTAATGCAACTTCTGGGTCCTAGAAAGTAGGAAACATTTTTCAAAGTAGCTAAATCATCCTACACCCCCACCAGCAATGTGAGAGTTCCAGTTGCTCCATTCACATCCTTATGTCCATTTGGTCAGTACTGACTTCAGACTCCTGCAGCCTAAGGAGACATTCAGAATTGGTTGTTTGTTTTTCTCAGATATATGACTGCGAACTTGAAGATGTCACAGACTTCGAGGGCCTGACAGACTTCTCAGATACTTTCAAGTTGTACCGAGGCAAGTCAGAGGAGAATGAAGACCCTTCTGTGGTGGGAGAATTCAAGGTGAGTAAGATATGTGTTCATCCCGATTCAAATCCACTTTGGTCCTTTTTTTAAAAATTTGTTTTTTGAGATCTGTACACAATCATCCTGCCTCAAAGCTCCCAAGTGCTGAAACTATAAGCATGCACCATCACAGCTAGAAACTCTTATTTTCTTTATAAACCTATGATAAAGGAAAAGCAAACCCTGGGGCAGGACCAAATTCTCCCGCTCTTCACAAGGAGGGAGTGAGGAGAGCCGGAGCAATGCAGGCCATTTCTCAGTGTCTCTTCCTCTCTGCCTGCTCATGCCAGTGTCTTGAACTCTGGATTTCAACTTCCTCAAACCCTCTCCTGCTCCCATTCCACCGCCCTCCTGACTGTCATCAGAACCATGCAACAACTTCCCAGTCCATTGTCTTGTCCATCCTCCCTGGAACCAAATGCCATCCTGGGTCTGGATGGCTTGGAAACATCAGTTGGGTTTCCACAGAATCAAGTCTCAACTTCTCCCAAAGGCAGAGCTAGCCTTTCACAAGCATGTGTCCCTTGTGTCACCCCTCTCTCAGGCACCCCACCCTCCTGTTCCAAACACACCCTGTCCTCTCTCTCACAGCTTGGAGCCTTAGGACAGGCTCTACTTCCTACCCTAGAAGCCCTCCCTTTCATCTCTGTGCTAAGTCCTACTCAGGCTCTAAGCACCAGCTCAGATGTCACAGTGTCAGGAGTTCCTTGGTTGCTTTAGGGAGCATGACTCCCTCTGGGCTCCCACGGGTGTGGGCTCACCTCGCTGTGAAAGCACCTTCTACATGACATGGGTTTACATGGATGCCTCTCCCTCCAACCACACTTGGCAAAGCCATGACAGATAGACTGTCTCTTCCTCATCCTTTGTCAATAGCCAACGTGGCTAATGACTCAGGGGATTAGACCTACTTGTGGTCTCAATCCTTCCCACTCCAGCTTCCCACCAGCAATCAATCAATCAACAAAGGTAGAAGGTGGCGCTAATTTAGCAGCCTTGGGCCAGACTATATTCCTTGAGTGGAGGGTCTTTGATTCCTCCCACATAGTAGGTCTTACTTGATGTGTCTTCCTGGGTGCAGATGGCTGAAACAAAGACCCATGTGTTCTGATCCCAACTGTGGGTGCTTGCCTTTGTACTGAAGGTGGTTTTGAGATCAAGTGTACAGACTCTACAACTGGCCTGCTGGCATCCTCATTCTAAAGACATTTGTTGTGCCCCTAACTAGATGTACCAGTTCCAAGTTAGATTCTGGTAGAAGAATAGTGATCAAAGCCTAACATTCCCCACCCTGAGGAAGCTGGCCATCTAGTGAGGACAAATTAATAAATCATTTCAAATAATCAATGCTGGTACTGAGGGCTACAGGAGGATGGGCAGGACACAGCCACACCAGGTAGGCAGGAAGGTGTTGGCAAGACGTGACATCTTACAGCTAGGATCTGAAGGCTGAGCCCATTCTCCTGAGAGTGGAACAGGGTATACAGAGCTGATAAGGAAGACAGGAAGTCATCTCAATACCATATTTGGGCTTATATACCTCTTTCAAAGGAAAGGCAGCTTTTCATCCCTCCTGGCCACCAGAGTGACCTCTCCATCTTGCTCAGCTCATTTTCTGCTTCTTTGGATTTCTCATATAATTAGTTTTGGCTGGGCACAGGTGGCAACTCCCACCTAGAATCCTAGCTACACAAGAGGCTGAGATCTGAGGATTGTGGTTCAAAGGCAGCCTGGGTAGGAAACTCCATGAGACTCTTTTCTCTAATTAGCCACCAAAAAGCCAGAAATGGAGTTGAGGCTCAACTGGTACAGTACCAGCTTTGAGTAAAAATTTAAAAAACCCAAGGGACAGAGCTCAGGATCTGAGTTCAAGCCCCAGCACCTGCTTTAAAAGAAAAAAAAATGTTGAACAAGGTGCTGGTGGCTCATGCTTGTAATCCTAGCTACTAAGGAAGCTGAGATCTAAGGATCATGATTTGAAGCCAGCTGGGGCAGGAAAGTTGTCAATACTCTTATTTTCTATTAATCATAGACAAAGCTGGAAGTAGAGCTGTGGCTCAAGTGGTAGAATGCGAGCCTTGAGCAAAAGACACTCAGGGTCAGCGTCCAGACCCTGAGTTAAAGCCCTAGGATTGGTTAAAAAAAAAAAAAAAAAGTTTCTTTGGAATCCATTTCAATCCATCCTTTTCCAATCCAGGAAAGTCATCTCTCCTCACCTGGAAGTGGAGGGCATTGCCCAGTCCCTAGGGCCTAACTTATGAGTCATATGTGCATCTCTCTCTTAGGGCTCTTTTAGGATCTATCCGCTGCCAGATGACCCCAGTGTGCCAGCCCCTCCCAGGCAGTTTCGGGAATTACCTGACAGCATTCCACAGGAATGCACAGTGCGGATTTACATTGTTCGAGGCTTAGAGCTGCAGCCCCAGGACAACAATGGCCTGGTAAGCATTTGGTGTGGGGCCTTCTACTGTAGCAAGGTAATTACAGTCTTCAGCCTGGGTAATTGTGTGTTCTTTCTTCTTGGGCGTCTGTTATCTCACTAAGGGAAAGATACTCTATCATAAACAATGCTTTCAGGAGGGGTGTCCCAGTGAGAATTTACCTGAGAGCCTGCAGGACTTAAGGCCCTCTGGTTCATCCTTCTCACCTTACCCTAGTGACCTGGGACACGGCTGTTTCAGTCATAGGCCCCTCCCCACCTGGTTACCCACACAGCTGCTCTGAAGGCTGGCTGCCACCCAAAGGGCATGTCCCTTTCTTTAGGTACACGGTGTCACCTTGTCATTAGTTGGGAGTGGGTATGGAAGCAAGTTGAGTCAATCCCAGAAACTGAGTTGATTTTGCACTTGGGGATGACATAATATCTCATCTGTCTTGTCCTGGCAGTGTGACCCATACATAAAAATAACACTGGGCAAGAAAGTTATTGAAGATCGAGACCACTACATTCCCAATACTCTCAACCCAGTTTTTGGCAGGTAATGTACATTTTTATACGTTTTTGTCATTCATTTCTTAACAGATTAGGTACTAAGGAGATATATATATATATATATATATATATTTGTGTGTACACATATATACACATATATAGACATATACACACATATATACACAATATATTATATTATCAATAATATATATGTATATATGAAATGGGTGCCCAATCCTGTTCTAGGTCCTAAAACTATGATCATGATTAGACAAATATCCTAGTTGGAGAGGCAGTAAGAAATAGATAAATATGTAGGAAAAATGATTTTGTCAGAGTGAGTGCCATGGGGAAAATAAGTCACAAGGTGAGCTTTTGTAAGCAGAGTTTTGCTCTGAGCCCTAGCAGAGTCAAGAGACAGAGTTTTGTACGAGGCCTAGAAGTCTAAGTTCAGGAATTCTGTGCCAGGAGAGGATTTAGCCAGGTGAAATGCAATCTGTTTTGAATCTAGTACATTTTGTTTCCGCAATTTCCACCCAGTGAATAGATTACTGACTCTGCTATTCAACCAACCCATCAAGGGGACAGAAAGGGAGGGGTAGGGTTAGATATTTGGCTTCATGTATCTTTTTTCTCCCCTAAATCCTTGAAGTAGCTTTCTTTTCTTCCAGATCACAGCCTAGGACTTACTTTGGATCTGTTACATTTGTTCATCAGAACCATCTCAAGTGACTGTTACGTAGGCTGGCAGTAACTAATAGCTGCTGAGCACTTCCTGTGTGCAGACACCATACCTAGCCATCTATAGAAAACATCTCCATAATCTCACAGTCCAGTGGTGTGCTATTAGTATCCCCATATTACAACAGAGGAAAAACTGAGGCTCTGAGAGAATCCATGCCTAACATTCCCTGATCAGGGGCAGAGGCCAATTTGAAGTCTAGCCATCTGAGCCCAGTATCTATGCAGCTTCAACCCTGAAGTCTGCTGCTGCTGCTGCTGCTACTCTGATCTGATGATCGCCGTGTCAAACTTATTAGCAGGGCCGGGCAGGGTGTAACAGCCCAGCCCAGCTTCCAGGGTGAGACCACAGGGTTCCCAGAGCTGTCACCAAGCTTGTAAGTGACAGAATTTAGCTTAGGAAGAAATTCCTGACTTGGAGCACCAAGCTTTCCCAAAACCTTTGGTAGTGTTTCCTATTTGTAGAAAAGCCATCACTTGGAGAAAAGTGTTCTTGGTTGAAACATTAACACAAATAGTGCTTTCTCCCCAAACTTTGCAGAGTGGGAGAAAGAACATTGTGTATTTGTTTGCCAGGTGGCTTTTATTTGTTGGTTTGTGTCATTATGCATGTTCTGTCTCTCTCTGTGTCTCCTGCATATGCATGATCTTTGTCATGTGATCAGTCTCTTAGGTTTGAGCCCACGGTTCTTACACACAGGCATGGAAGGCCACACACTCACACTTCAAACCTGCATGTACACACACACACACACACACACACACACACACACACACACACACACACACACACACACGGGAGTGTGGGGAGTGGAAGTAATCCTCTGGCTCTGCAATATGATCGTTTTCCTTTTCTTCCACTGATCCAGCCTCTAGGTCTAGACAGGAAAAGGCACGCAGGGCAGGAAGCAGGGCTCCATGCAAGGAAAGCAGGGGAAAGCCAGCTTTAAAGGGAAAACGGCCGCCCTGTCTGAATCACTCGTCTCAGAGGAGCCAAGCACAAGCTTAATTAAGTGGCAGGAAAAGTCTTGCTGGAAGCCACCCTGCCAGGAAGTGATGCTGTCAGCTCACCCAGCCAATGGCTGGCGGGCAGGCGGATGTGCTGACTTTCCCTCAGCCAGCAAGGTGGAGCCTAGGAGCCGGACTCTGCCAAGGGAGTACAGTAGCTCCGTCCATGGCCTCAGGCTTAGGAGGTGGCTTTCTTCTCAATAGTAATTTGGGGGGCGGGGGAGGGGGAAGGTGGGGAGGAGAACTCCAAGGCAGGAATTTGGGAAACAGCAACCTTTTCTTTGTGCTTGACCATCATAAGAGTGTATTATCATCACATCTTGGCATTCTCCAGCTCATAGTCAACAGAGTATCAGTGTCTCATAAAAGATAAATTGATGTTCCAGGTGGAGAGGGGAGAGGTGTTATTTAGTCAAACCAAGGCACCTAAGGTCAAAACAGAAATCATTGCAGGACTTCTCAGAGCCCTGAGTTTGTCCAGCAGAACTCAAAAATAGAGGCTGGAAATCAAAAGAACCAAAGCCCATGATGGAGCCAGAGTATATGGGAGACCTCTGCATGTCACACCATATTGGTGACCTCCATCTAGGCACCTCCCCTTTCCTACTGGGATAGGTCGAAGATATTCCCTTAGCCAGGGGTCACTGAGACATGGCAGGGACTAGGGAGCTGTGAACCAGGGTTCTTGTGGCTTGCTGATCTCTCTGGGAGGGAGGAGGTGGTGCTTAGGATCCTCGGTTGATAGGTATGTGATAATATTCAAGTTAATGATATTATGATACTTTATCATCATCATCATCATCATCATCATCATCATCATCATCATCATCATCATTCTTTTGTTGGTTGTAGGGCTTGAACTCAGGGTCTGGGTGCTGTCCCTGACCTCTTTTGCTCAAGGCTAGCTCTCTACCACTTTGGGCCACAGCTCTACTTCTGGGTTTTGAGTGGTTAATTGGAGATAAGAGTCTCACGGGGACTTTTCTGCCCAGGCTGGCTTTGAACCGTGATCCTCAGATCTCAGCCTCCTGAGCAGCTAGGATTACAGGCATGAGCCACCACCACCTAACAATACTTTATTATTATTGTCAAGTGTTTCCTATATAGTTCTTTGCTTGGTTCTTACAACAACACAGATGGTAGGTATAGTTACCATTTTATAGAGGAAAAAACTGGACCCAGAGAAGTTAAGTACCCTAGAGTTCACAGCCAGAAAGCAACATAGCTAGGATTTGAACATCGGTATTTAAGCCCATAGCTTTCTCCTGAGCAAAGTAATCTCCTTTTGTTTTATTACTCATATGTATCAAGTCTCCCAACTTTCCCTGGATGCACTAGTCTGTGGTTCCCACTGCCTGGGAATTCTTTGTGTGGACCTGAATCTTTTGTGAGATACCTGGATGGATGGTGGAAAGTCTAACCTGTTCCTCTCTATTTAGGATGTATGAACTAAGCTGCTACTTACCTCAAGAGAAAGACCTGAAAATTTCCGTCTACGATTATGACACCTTTACCCGGGATGAGAAGGTTGGAGAGACCGTGATTGACCTGGAGAATCGCTTCCTCTCCCGCTTCGGCTCCCACTGTGGCATCCCTGAGCAGTACTGCATGTGAGTCATTCTGGCCGTGAGTGGGGGCCATTTGTTTCCCTAACACTAAGGCCTTCTTTCACTGAGATGTTGCTCCTTTCAGTTGGTTAAGTGACTTGTTAACTCATTCATTAAATTTTTTTTGGCAGTCCTGGACTTTTAACTGAGGGTTTTTGAACTCTCTGGTGTTCTATCACTTGAACTATGTCCCAAGCCTTTTGTTTTTTGCTTTTAGTTTATTTTTCAAGATAGCATCATGCATGTTTTCTCCAAAGCTGGCCTTGGACTCTGATCCTCCTATTTACACCTCCTGCTAAGTGTTTGTGGAGTCTTAGTAACATTTGTTTTTAACATGATTATCTAGGAGCCAGAGCTGCTACCTTGCTGGCTTTATGCCATAGTCTGTGTAAATGGCAGCCACTGGAGCAGTAGGATGCCTTGCCTAGGTGGCACTGGGGGAAATTGTCAACCAGCCTCTTCCACTGGATGTCAGCAACATGTGATGGCAATTCTCTGCCCTCTGGAAACAGCTCTAATGCTCCAAACTGATGAATTTTGTGGTGTCTCCCTAGCCCTGCCTGCTCTCCAGTGGTTTCCTAGGTATCTAATGAGATAGAGCTTGCAATTTCTGTTCTATGAGTTTGCCCTCTTATGACTATAGTGATCTGAGTGAGACTTCTTGTCTTACAGAGAAAATGAAAAACAATAGCCAGGTACTAGTGGCTCATGCCTGTAACCTAGCTACTCAGAAGGCTGAGATTAGAGAATTGTTGTTCAAAGCTAGCCAGGGCAGGAAAGTCCGTAAGACTTATCTCCACCAAAAAGCTGGAAGCAGAGCTGTGACTCAAGTGGTAGAATGCCAGCCTTGAGCAAAAAAGCTCAGGGATAGTGCCCAGGCCCTGAGTTCAAGCCCCAAGACCAGCATACACACACACACACACACACACACACACACACACACACACACACACACACACACACACACACACACACACACACACACACACAATAACAGTAACAGTAACTTAAAATGATGATGATGATGATTGGCTGAGACAAAAATCATCTGGACTTTAGGCCTCTGAAATAGATTTCTAGGTAGAAGGGAAGGCATACAGCACATTTCCTGTTCTTACTCTGGAGTACCTAGAAGAAACTGAGTACACATGTGTAAATCTAAGAAGAACACATGACCCACAGTAATTCTGGGATATGTGATATTTTCCCCAGCTCTGGAGTCAATACCTGGCGAGATCAGTTGAGACCAACACAGTTGCTTCAAAATGTAGCCAGATTCAAAGGTTTCCCACAACCCATCCTTTCTGAAGATGGAAATAGAATCCGTTATGGAGGACAAGACTACAGTTTGGATGAATTCGGTGAGTACACAGCAGTGGATTATAACCCGTTCTTTTTTTCTTTTTTCTTTTTTGGTCAGTCATGGGGCCTGAATTCTGGGCCTGGGCGCTGTCTCTGAGCTCTTCAGCTCAAAACTAGCGCTCTACCACTTGAGCCACAGCAGCACTTCTGGCCTGTTCTGCTTATGTGGTACTAAGGAATTGAACCTAGGGTCTCATGCACACAAGGCAAGCACTCTACCACTGACCTAACTTCCCAGACCTATAGCCTATTCTTAGTGCTGCATTTAGGGATGGGTGGACAGAGCCAGGGTGTTAATCATACCACACAGGACCACACACAACAAAAGCCACACCATAGCAAACTTCTATTGTCTTGTCACCTGTCAAAGTGGACACAGTTTCTTGACTTACATTTCACTTAGAGATCTGAACACCAAGTTCTAATAGCTTGTTTCTGTGTGATACATAATTAACTCAGAATTTTTCTTCCAAGTTTATTCCAGCTCTTTTCTTAGAAATCTCAGGAATGCTGGTGGGGGTAGGGGAGGGTTGTCCAAGAGGCTGCTATGTCCTCATCTTGCTCATATCAAAGGATGGGTTCTTATTGTATCCCACCCAATCACCTGGGATGTACCACCATTTCTGACACATAAGCATTTGGCCACACTGTGTCAAAGGTGGAAATCCACTTCACAGGGCATCAGTGCTCTGTATTTGGAAAGGTGAGGTAGCGCCGTACTAGCCTTGAAGGATGTGTGGGAAAGCTACACATCGACACAAGAGAACAAACTTGCTTCCTAACCCTCAACTTGATGCTGACATTGTGAGAAACTAGGTTCTCTCTTTCCATCTTGATGTGGATTATGTCAAACCAGGGATGCAGTTCATTGGTAGACTACTTACCTAACATGTACAAGGTACTGAGCTTGATCCCCAACACTGCACACACAAAATATTAATATTAATACTAATAATAATATCAGGAGGATTTAGTCAATCTCAAGAAGAATTAGATATTTAAGAACTGTTGGTGCTGCTCTTATATGTGGACTTGGAAAAGCAACTGATATTAAGGAGGAGACATCCTAATCTAGTGATGAAGGGTATCCCAAATAATAAAATTGCTCTCCAAAACATCTAAATCTGTCCTGAGGATTTTTCCAGTTAATATTGTAATATAATAAAATACTCTAAGCTGGCACAGGGGCTTACACCTATAATCCTAGCTACTCAGGAGGCTGAGATACAGGGATCTCAGTTCAAAGCCACCCAGGCAGGAAAGTCTGTAAGACTCTTATCACCACTAAACTACCCAAAAAAACAGAAGTAGAGCTGTGGTTCAAATGGTAGAGCCCTAGCCTTGAGCAAAAAGGTATCCAAGGACAGTACCCAGGCCCTGAGTTCAAACTCCAGGACTGGCACAAAAAATACAATACTCCAAAACTTAACAACTGAAGGGTTTTTTTTTGGGGGGGGGGAAGGGGAGGAGGTCCGATATCAAAGAAGGACTTGGCTGAGCAGTTCTCCCTTAAGATTGCTTATAAAGTTGCAGTCAAATGTTGTTTGCGGCCATAGTCACTTAGAAGCTCTGCTGGTGAGGGCTGGCAGTTGATGCTGGTTCTCACTGAGGCTGTTATTAGAGCACATTATCCCTGCAACGAGTCAGTCTCTGGGTATTCAGGCTTCTTACAGAATGGAGTATCCTAAGAAAACTAGGCAGGAGTTTCTTAGCCTAGCCTTGGGACTCAAACTACTTCCTTTCTCCCTTTGTTAATGTTTCATTATATCTCTAGATTAAAGAGAAAGGCCACAGAATCCACTGTTCAATGGGATAAGTGAGAATTTGGGGCTCATATCTTTAGACTACTACCCATATACCCATATGCTAGTTGCTATAACAACTAACCATCTAAATTTAAGTGGCTTAACAACTGACAAGTTTCTCTCTCATTAATTTTAGACATTGTTAGATGCAGTGTCATCTAGGCCACCCACTGTTCATTCTTACATAGAGGACTCTGAAGGTGGCCTGTGTCTACTTTGATCAGAGTCTGAGTTTTCCCTTCTCTTCTAAGCCCTTCTACCTTCAAACTCTGCCATGATTCTGCACAGACATCTACAGTTTTTATTCTTCTCCACATCCAAAAGGGAAAGGCACATGGAGGATCCTATAAGGGAAGGACTTAGGAGCCAGATGATACATATCTCACCTCCAAGCGTGTTACAGTCTAGCTGAATTTGGTCACATGGCCATTTCTAGCTGCAAGGGAGGCTGGGAAACAAGCTGACTGCAAGTCTGTGCCACATAAATAAGTAGACTGGTTTTTTGTTTTGCTTTTTGTGTTTTTGGTTTTTTACCTGTTTTAGTATGTCTGGTTCCTTTGTTATTGGCAGTCCACAAGTTGGATGTGAGTCTGGGTGCTGTTTCTATCCCTGATTCCTTTGCAAGTTGAGGTTCACATGCTGGCTGTGCCTATCTGTTTTTCAATGTTTGGAATGAAATGCAGATGAAATGCTGCCAGGGCAGCCATTCTATTTCTGACTGCCCACCCCTGTTTCAATGTCATTTTCCATTGTAGAAGCCAACAAAATCCTGCATCAGCACCTTGGGGCCCCCGAAGAGCGTCTTGCCCTTCACATCCTCAGGACTCAGGGGCTGGTTCCTGAACATGTGGAAACAAGGACTTTGCACAGCACCTTCCAACCCAATATCTCACAGGTGAAGACCCAGGCCTTGAAGACCCATCATCCACACTCCAAATGTAGACAAAGATTTGCCTCCTGAATCATGCTTAATGCTTTTAGATACACGAGCAGCAGATGTGAGATGTACATTGGCTTCATCTCAAAGAGATTTATTGTAAGGGTGTTCAGGGAACTCACTACATGCCAACATGAGATTGTCTATGATCCAGAAAAAAGAAACTTGAACCAGGGCCTCCTCCTATCTCCTACTTTTCTCCCAGAGTCTATTTAATCTTTTCTCTTGCTGTGTGTGATCACCTTCCTATGAGCTTCAGTGCCATGTTTGGGGGGTTATATTGTAGTCCCACCTGTTTCTAAATGTATAAGGATTGTTTGCCTCAGCCTCCAAGTTGTCTACCAATGAACTACCAGTAGCCAGAAGAGTGGAACTGGGGAAAGTGACTGAGTGATCTTGACCTGGCTCGAGGAAGATGTGCTATCTGAAACTGAAGAGTCATGGGAGCAGGCCACAGTTCCCAAGAGGGCAGATCATAGGGGCCATGCACCTTGTGATGGGGACTAGTCAATCCCAAGAGATGGAGAGCAGTTTTCAGAGAAACAGTGTAAGACATAGCCAATGACAAAATATTGAACATGGAAGACCGTTGTAATGAACAATTTGTAGGGCAGGTCAACAAGGATTTGGATTCACTAGGCATAGGAATATGAATTTTAACCAGTACCTGGAGAGGTTCTGATTGCAGATGGCTGGGGTGTTCACACTTCAAGAAATAGTAATCTACCAGATGCAAATATTGTTAACCCTTACTTTAAGAGTATAGGCAAAAGTTATGACTAAGGTATAGCCATAAGTGACCTGATCTTACTAGATCATTTTAATACTTCTTGTTTTATTTTGTGTTACATTTCCATTTCTTCTCATTCTGATTCTTCTTCCTTCCACTAAAGAACCTACTCATCCCTTCTCTTCCCTCCTACCCCTCACTTGTAGGAAGAAACTCGATATATGACAAAGTAAGGAAGATTTCTCCCTGGGAACCCACCAACCTCCCATTACTTCTGTTTACAGCATTAAACACAGACTGTGGCTAGGTTTTAGAGACACCTGGACGCCTGATGTCCTGAAGCATGCCTGATGTATTGTAGAGCCCTGAGCCCTGAGATTAGTGGGAAGAGAGTCTGGATCATAGTAAAATATATTCCTTTTCAAGAGCTCCATGTAATTCATTTAGATAGCAATGCATTAGGAAGCCAATCTAGTGGTTTCTTTGGCAACCTTCTGAAAAGACCGGTCTGTTTGTGTCTGAAGTCAGTCTACAGAACATCCAAAAGTAGTTTGGAGACTATAAATTGGTTTGTATGGCTGATATAGTTTCAAAAAGGCATTTTTAGCCTGTCTGAAAGAACATTCCAGTTAGATGGATGGGTTCAGTTCATTGCAGCCAAATAGCTGAGCAAGGCTTCACCAAGATGGCGGCACTAGTATCCATCCACACCCTTGCCCTTCCATGAGCCTTCTCCTGGGTGGTGGTCATTGGGTGAGTGGATGGCAGGGAATTCTCACTTTTTGGAAACAGTAACATTCTTATCATTGTTTCGTTCCCTCCTTTGAAAGTGCCATGTTGTATGTTTTTTCTTTACAAAGAAAGTTAAATACCATTTAACTGATTTTTTTTAATCTTGAGGAAAATGGAGAATCTGTTGGGTGTTGTATTACTGAGAGTAGGCCTGTGATGATCATTCGAATGACAGTATAAGGACTGTTAGAGTACAAAGGACCAAGTTATAAATTTTTGTGAGTGTGTGTTTGTGTGTAGAGGATGGGAGTTGTATTAGCAATGGGATTCCCCTCAGTTTATTAACCAGGGAAAGCTCAGGCTGTAATTAAAGTGGGCACAGGCCACCTTCAGAGACTCTTAGGTAAGCATGGGCGGTGGATAGCCTAGATGACATTGCAGATATGAGATTTACCTTGGCTTGCTCTTCTACTCCACCAACTGCTTTCCATAGGGACCTAAACATTAGCAAGCCTGAAGAAATAGTTTCATTTAAGCACTATGATAGAAAGTTGTGATTTATTCTACCCATAGAATAACTTTAGTTCTCTTTCCATTTTTTGCTGGTTTAGGGAAAACTTCAAATGTGGGTAGATGTTTTTCCCAAGAGTTTGGGACCACCAGGCCCTCCTTTCAACATCACACCACGGAAAGCCAAGAAGTAAGTAATCTTGGGATTCTGCTGCCTAGGCTTGGGACTTGGTCCAGTGCCAGAACAAAGTTCCTTCAAAATATACCCTTTTTAGGTATTACCTGCGAGTGATCATCTGGAACACCAAGGATGTCATCCTGGATGAGAAAAGCATCACTGGAGAGGACATGAGTGACATCTATGTCAAAGGGTAGGAAGAGCATGCTGGGAATGAAATAGATTCCCATTTATTGTCAGTGTTTTGGATAGCCACTGTAGGTAGGATTCGTGGTTATTTGAAGCTATTTTATGTAATGGATGTGTTCTGCTTAGGTAGCTTCAGGAAAATACAAGGTAGGATTCTTAAATCAAGCAGAAGTATTTCATGACTATGAAAATTGATTAATTATTTTCCATTTTTCTTTTTAATAATGTAAAATTTCTGAAGTTTATTAAGCATATTTGTTATTGCTACGACTTTTCAGCCAATATAGTCTTTTCATTCCTCTTTGATAGTTTAGAAAACCAGCCTTAGAAACACACTAAAGCCTCCAGAATTTCTTTTTGCATTCATTTCATTGCCAATAGCCAATGTTCCTGGATATCAAGAGACATTGACCCTGACAGATTGCCCCTGATAATGACAAAGCACCTGCATCCAATGTGAAAACATCATCATGGTTTATTGCTTTTTCTATTCAACACAGAAGTCTGTGTTGATGCTCATTTTTTGCTGTGCCTCAGATGTTGAATACGGTACTGACTTTGGAGTCTACTATCTGGATTGGAATCCTAGTGCTTTTCCTATTACCAGAGGTATACACTCAATGATCCTCTTCTGTAGACCAAGGACAATGAGAACACCTTTTTCCCAGGGATAGCCAGAAGACTGAACTACTCAAAATACTTAGAGTAGTGTCTGGCAGGTGGTATGCATTGTTTGAGTGACAGCTAGAATTCACTCAGTCCACGTGGTCTGAGATTGGCACCTTTATAAGACTTGTTGAAATGTAATATATTCATAAAGTTTCACTTATGATCCCAAGTGGCCTTCAATCAAAACTTGGTTAAAGACATAATGACTATCATTTAGGCTTGCTCTAAACAGAGATGGTTTCATCAAGTTCTTCATGATTATTTCTCAGTTCAGAATTTCATTACAATTCCCCAAGGAACACTAATCCTGCCTAATTATATATATGCAAATTTATTTGACTATCATATGCATTATTGTTTTTTCAAATCAAGTAAACAAATTCAAGTAATATTGTACTGAGAGAAAACACCATTAATCAAAGAAAAAGTACCATGTAAAATTTAGAATTCAAATCTCAGTACTAGGGCTGGGAGTAGAATGGTAGGTGCTCACCTAGCATGCTTGAGGGTCAGGCTTTGATTTCCTCCAGGAGGGAGGAAGGAAGAGAGGGAGAGTCTATATAAATGCAATATAAAAATGAATCATGCATCATTACCATGGCCTAGAAGTGCACATATGAGCATTATATATAAAGCTATACATGCTCACACACCAATACACATAACTAAAAGTATTTCTGCTTAACTTCTCTTTAAATGTGAAAAGATTCAATGGAAAGAAAAGAAAGAGCTTCAGGGAGTAAGAAGGGTAGATTAGGTTGATATTTTAGGATAGGTTGGGAGGACAAAGGCAAGAGAATGTGAACTCTCTTAAATAAGTTGGTCTCAAAGTTGAAAAAGTTAACAGAAGGAATCTCTTTTTCTCTATGCTAGTGATACAACGCAGGGCTTCTCCATTCTCCAGTGCTAGACAGTCTCTACCACTGAGCTCCATCTCCCACCCCAGTAATCTTTCCATTCACTTATCTAGTCAGTCAATAAGCAAGCAGAAGGGAAAGCTCTTGTAGTTGTTTGGTATGATTCTTCATAATAGGACTCAGTGTTAGCAAATGACATTATAGTTGCCATGATCCTTTGAGGCCAAGTAATAAGCATAGACTTTTGAAGTAGATCAATCTGAGAGTGATACTTAATTCTGTTTTTTTTTTTATTGCTTCCATGAGCTATCTATTCTCTCTGGAATTTCATTTCTTTATCTGTGAACTGAAATTAGTTTCCCACTTCTGGGGAGAACAAAACAATGCATGCTAATCTGTTTCATAGATGATGATCATAAATGTGAGTGAAACATGCTCTCCTTCCCACTCTTCTCCTACAAGCCATTATCCCTCATGCTGTCTTATAGATCAACTCTGTACCTAGAGGACAGGTGGGAGGCAAGGCTCAGCACTTCACAGCAAGGCCAGCCTCCTGCCTGTGAAGTCCAGGAATCAATACTTTGAAAAGCTTCCTAGTGATTCCCGTGTACTTTGACCACTTTGCAAGTCTAAAACCCAATGTCATGCTCCTGTTCTCAACCACGAGTCTTGTCAGGAGCAGGCAGAAGTGATAATAATTTCCTTACAAGCATTCATTCATCCCCACCCCTCACATTTACCTATTCTCTATTATGTGGCAGGCATACAAAAATGAAAATGTTTCAAACATTAAAAGATGAAGGCTCCTAGCTTCTCAGAAAACTGAGGATTTGAGGATCCCAGTTCAGATTTAACCTGGGCAGGAAAGTCCATGAGACTCTTATCTTTAATTAACCATCATAAAGCCAGAAGTGGAGCTATGGCTTAAGTGGTAGAACATATGCTTTGAGTGGAAAAAGCTAGAAAGAGTGCCAGGCTCTGAGTTCAAGCCCTCATACTGGTACACACACATACACATATGCACACATGTGTGCATGCACACACACACACTGGTACACTGGTACACACACACACACACACACACACACACACACACACACGATGTTACTGCAATGAATGCTCATAGGGAGGCATAGGGAAATACAGGTTACAGATATCTTCCTTGCTAGTCACATTAATAAGATCACAGTTGAGTTTGAAAAATGAAACTGCAAGATTTCTTAATTCAAGCTTTTCTGTTGTTGTTTGCTTGCTTAAATGAAATATGGGAAAGGAAATGCTAACATTTCCAGCTAATTTGTGTTCATTGAGCCTCTCAGCCGTAGTGACAGACACTAATGAGTCATAGTTGTGAAGACTAAAATCATAGCCAGAAAGCTTCAGTGTACCCAAAATAGAAGCTATGGTATTGATATTTTCCAGAAAATTTCACCTTAACCCTGTTAGCTGAAGTCTAAAGGGTTTCCTGCTTTGGTTTTAGAGGAATTATATTTTATTTGGCTCCTATCTGCATTGGATGCAATGGTATACCTCCCTTTCATAAATCACCCCCAGTTCGCAGATAACTGGAACTTGCCCAAGAAAAGTGCATTAATTCTCTGCACTCTTCAAGTCCTCTAATCACTGCACAATTTTGTGGCTGGATTACTTGTCAATCACATCAGGCTAAGTCTGTTTGCCTCTGCTTTTCAGCTGGATTCCTGGCAGTGAAGAAAACAAACAGAAAACAGATGTCCATTACAGGTCTTTGGATGGTGAAGGGAATTTTAACTGGAGATTTGTCTTCCCCTTTGACTACCTCCCTGCTGAACAACTCTGTATTGTGGCTAAAAAGGTGAGCCACGAAAGCTCAGTGGGAAGTGGGGTGCTTTGGGTCCTCCCTTCACTCAGAACCTCAAAGAAAGTCAGAGTAGCTCAGGACCTTTGAGATCACTGAGTCCAGCTCCCTCTTGGTAAAGTCAGGGAATCTGAGACTGCACCGTGGTATAGATACTTGCCCAAGGTCACATAGCTATGACAGGTTATTTGTGTCACTGAGAGGGATTAAAGAATACAACTCCCTTCCCCCATAATGTGTTGGCAGCCAGGTGAAGGAGAAAAGGGAGAAGAAAAGGTCTATATGGATATACACAACCCACATGTGTTTTTTGTTTGTTTGTTTGTGTCAATACTGGGGCTTCAACCTAGAGCCTGGGAAGGTTCCTAAGCTTTTTTGCTCAAGGCTAGTGCTCTACCACTTGAGCCATAGCTCCACTTCTGGCTTTTTCTTGGTTCATAAGAACTAAGATTTTCCTGCCTGGTCTGTCTTCAAATCTCAGCCCTCAGATCTCAGCCTCCTGAGCAGCTAGCACGTGTGCTTTTGTGTGTGATGGAAAGGATAATCTTGTCTCCTAGGAGGCAGAAATAGAGATGTCCCCTTTATCTTCCTTATTATGCATTGCCTCCTTCAGAAGCACTTCCAGGAGAATTTCCGGGGCCCTTATGGTCTTAATGAGTAAGACCTTTCAGTTATAAAACTCAACTCACCTTTTTTGGGGCTTAAACCAAAGAAAGTGGTTCACATTCCTACATATTCCAGGGTTGACTGGCTTTAGGAACATCTGGATTTCATGAAGAAGTGATATCCTTAGAAATTGGCCTCCTATTCCCTGTCCTGTGCTCTGCCTTTCTCTCAAGGCCTCCGTTCCAGGCAGGCTCTTTCTTGGTGATGGCAACAGGGCAGCCAGCAGCCCCAGCTCACCTCTTGCCCTCTCAGCAAACCTTAGCAGAGGAAAGGAGCCCTGATTGGGCCTGAGTGTCTCTGCCTATTCTGGGTTGTGTGCACCTCCCAGAACCAACCACAGTTATCCATGGATGCAGTGCTCTGATTGGCCAGGCTTTGGAGTTAAGGATAGTCAGGTCCCAGCAGATTACACTGACTAGGGAAGAAGTCGTTCTCCAAGGAGAATCTGGATGCTCTCATCCCAAAATGGGGCCTGCCTGCCTGCCTGCCTGCCTGCCTTCCTTCCTTCCTTCCTTCCTTCCTTCCTTCCTTCCTTCCTTCCTTCCTTCCTTCCTTCCTTCCTTCCTTCTTTCCTTCCTTCTCTTTCTTTCTTTCCTCCCTCCCTCCTCCTCCTCCCTCCCTCCCTTCTTTCTTCTTTCTTTCTTTCTTTCTTCCTTCCTTCTTTCCTTCTTTCCTTTTCTTTCTTTCATTCTTTCTTTCTTTCTTCCTTCCGTTCTTTCTTTCCTGAGGAGATTATCAATCCCTGTCTCATTTTTTTTTCCCCTTTTTTCTTTTTCTTTTCTTTCTGCCCACCCCCTCTGGTCCTGGGGGCTTGAACTCAGGACCTGAGTGCTGTCTATGAGATTCTTTTTCTCAAGGCTAGCACTCTACCACTTGAGTCACAATGCCACTTCTGGCTTTTTGGGAGTAAGGGGGAAATTATTGGAGGTAAAAGTCTCATGGACTTTCCTGGCTGGCTTTGAACTATGATCCTCAGATCTCAGCTTCCTGATAGCTAGGATTACTGGCACCCAGCTCCCTGTCCCATACTCTATCAGCTTTTTCTGCCTCTGCCTGGTCACTTCCTCTTCTGGAACCCTATTCAAACATACCTGCCTTGTGTTCCATATGGCAGGGGCATATGACTGGCCCTGCTTTATGCTCATGCTGCAGTGAACACTATTTCCATGATTGGTGGGATGGATGTCTTTGGAAGGGTCTTCCTAAAGGCTTAACATGGTACCACATAATACATACTTTTAGATGCTGAGCCAGAGAAGGGAGGGGAGGATTCATTCAGGTAGACTCTTAGATACAGCCAGCCACCTTTCCTGTGCATCCACATCTAGGTAGCTCTCCCCATGCCTCGAGTCATGCAGCATGAGCTCCACACAACAGCCAGCAGGGACCTAGAACAAGACTTGCTCCGGTTTCTTAGTCCTAAGGGCCACACCTTCTGAGCCCTACAAAGGAGAATATTCCTGAAATATGAAAAATAAAAAATAACCACATGCTTCTCCTTCACATTTCCAAAGTCTTGAAGGATTTCCCTGTCTGCTGGTACCAGGGGAACTTGGGTGTAACTGGTTATGGATGCTATTCTTGGCTATAATATTGTCTGGGCAGAGGCAGGGACTAGAGGTGAGAACTTGAAAGATCCTTTCCTACTCTGCCCTCTCCCTACCTTGCCTGGGAGGGACCTGAGGATTCTAGGTGACCATGAGTATTTTTCAATAGCCAGAAATGCACAGATACTTTACGTGTGGAATCTGGGCCTCAGTCTCCACTGCATCCATAAACTAGAAGTCTACTCAGACATCCTAGAGGTGGATAGGATGCTGGGCAGAGGTAATGCTCTCTGAAGACTGGCCTAGAATGGTTGGTATTAGGAGGATAATTTGTGTGGGCCATGATGGTCTTGGGGGGTGGGAGGGTGATTAATCTCTCCCAAACCTCTAGGAAGTCCTCACAGATAAGAACTTGGAAGGAAACCTGCTGTTTGGGAAATGCCTGGGATATCTTTTTGTCACTCAGTAGGTGGCCTTCTTAGGGAGTCTTGATGGCCTTTGGTACACATGGGGTAGAAGAGTGGACAGAGATGAGATGAAGGTACCTATGTCTTGATGCTGTTTGTGTCCAGGCCCCAAAAGAGAGGCCTTCAGTGTCAAGATCATTTGTTTTGTCCATGTCTCTTGTTGTTTTAGGAGCATTTCTGGAGTATTGACCAAACAGAATTTCGAGTCCCACCCCGACTGATCATTCAGATATGGGACAATGACAAGTTTTCTCTGGATGACTACTTGGGTATGTCTTACGTTTGGATACTTTTCTCTACTTGGAATTAGTGCAACCAATTAAAATGTAGAAGCAATCATTTAAACTTCTAATACCAGAAATGAGGGGGGCAGAGGCATGCCCACTCTCTGCCTGTGCTCTAGGTCCCTCTGAGGCTCAAGGCTGTTCTACAGGGGTTCACATCCGCTGCCAACTCTCCGTGAAGGATCGGGCTCTACTTTCACCCCAGTGATTTGTGGATTCTCACCCCAGTTGGAGGTGCAAATTAAACTCCCAGTCTTCAGCCAACTATGGCTTCTACAGCAGAACGTGTAGCCTGACCTTTCACACTGCCTTCCGTAGAGTCATGAGAACCGATTCTTCACAATTCAGCTTTGACCTTACACTCAGCTGGCATTTCACATTCATCACAAGTAAACTCAATCTCAGCCTTTCTTCCCTGACCTCATACCTGTGATCCCTGTGACCTTCTACTGCACAGCCCCTCTGCCCCATTACTCTGTAGTCTCTCTTCTCTTTTCCCCATACCCCAGCAACCACTCGGCCCTCATGCTGAAGTCCACTTTATCATTTCCTTACTTCTGTGAGCTTTGCCCCTTCCTAGTTCTGACCTCATTTTCTTCTAGCCAATTGTTGCAAGTGCTGATTCTGATGCTTTCATCTTGCTCCCAGGGACCTTCCTGGCAGAGGAAAAGCCCATCAATGGCCTTTCCCCTGTCACAGCACTAAAACAATCTCCCACTAGTTCGTGCCAGTACTGGACTTGAACACAGTTCTTGCTTAGCTTTGTCACTCACGGCTGATACTCCACGGCTTGAACCATGTCTCCACTTTCAGCTTTTTGCTGGTTAGTGGGAGATTAGAATCCTGAAGATGTGTCTGCTAGGGTTGGCTTTAAATCTCAATTCTCAGATCTCTGCCTCCTGAGTAGCTAGGATTATCCATATGAGCCACCAGCTTGGCTCTAAACATTTTGCCTTAGTGCCTAATAAGTATGGAGCAAACAAATAAGTGTATAATATACAAACTTACAAAGCACAATGGTTAAAAAAAAGATTCCAGAATAACAGATGATTTCCCTTTAGAATTTAAATGTAACAGTCTGTTAATAAATAAAGGAAGTTAACTATAATTCAAAATGACTAGTTAGCCTATCACCAAAAGGAGAGATGAGATAAAAGCATACAAAGGCTCGAAAACAAAACAAAACAAAAGGCTGAGGTAAACTATAGTTTACCTCAGATCTGAGATATGAAGAAGGAAAGTCTCTGCTATACCTTTGTTGTCACTGTCAATCTTGACTACACTCTGCTTCTCTAGACTTGACTCTATACCAGCGGCACCACTTTCTTAAGGAGAGGACTCATAAAAGTTTCCAAGCTTATATGACATCTTTTTCTTACTGTGATACATTTCCTGAAAGGTTTACATCTCCCATCATTGAAGGGAGTATGCGCTCCTCCAGACATCTTGATCCTGGCCAGAACTCTCTGTTCCTGGTGAGGATTGTCTTGAGTTATGTTCCTTCAAGAGCCTGTTTCTGAGGTTACACTAGGCGTGACATAAACGTGAATGTTCTCTGGAGCTTCCTACATTCTAAGTACCAGTTGTCTTTACCCAAAGCCAAATGACATTTCTGTTCATGCCAGCTCAGAACCAAAATAAGATAACTACAGATTACCTAGGCTCTGAGCGCAGTGCAAATTGTGTTTATCAGTGTTCAATGGCTATCAATTTATAGCACTCTATGCTCATGTCTTTGAGGAAGAAACAAAACATGTAGTCCTGAGAGAGACTGAGCAGTGGATAGATACTTCTTCTGCCATTTTCCATTCTATCTGGAAAGAACTGAAACATTCTTCATGATCCCTTTGGTTAGATCACCCATCACCTGCTCAAAATCATTATCTGCTGCTTCTTCTCTGACAAGAACATTTGTTCCTCATGAGCAATGGTTGATCCACTTGAAGCTTATTTGGACTTAATGTTTCCTTGGCTAGGTTTCCTGGAACTTGATTTGCATCATACCATCGTTCCAGCAAAATCATCAGAGAAATGCAATTTGGACATGGTTCCAGACCTCAAAGCCATGGACCCCCTTAAAGCTAAGACTGCCTCACTCTTTGAACAGAAGTCCATGAAGGGATGGTGGCCTTGCTACGCAGATAAAGATGGCTGCCGTGTGCTGGCTGTATGAGTATTTTCTGGTTGGGGTGCGGATGGGTTATTCTCTGATCAGTTAGGTTTGGCCCTTTGTCAATAGATTTACTCCAGATAAGATAGGGAAGTCTTAAACTGGTTCAAAGTATTTTAAATCTGGGATTATAAGAAAAGGTGGGCGATACTATGAGCTTGTGTGGAGTTGGTAGAAGGAGAAGAGGTTGAAACAGTCAATAAAACCAGAAGCCCAAGTGATCACACTGCTTTTCTGAACAGCTCTCCTTCACCACAATGTATACTGAGCTCTCAGCGCAATTTAGTACAGGAACTCTGTATCTGAGCTTTTCTCATCTTAAAAAAAAAGTAAGGGAAGCAGGGAGTGCTGAATAAGAAGATTCTAGATGTTTGGGTATAGAACCAGTAGTATAGGTCACCATGTCATTTCACAAAGGATCACCTAATGCATTCTGTGTGAGTATTATTGTTAGCATTTCTAATCATTGAATCAGAGAATACGCTAAGTACCTTTCATTCATAATCTTGTTTTTAAGGTGTTTATCATACATATGAATTTTACATTTTAGTGGAGTTCAATATGGCATTTTTATACATCCATGTGACACACTGATCAAATTCACCATCCTTTTTCCCATCTTCTCCCCCACCCCTATTCCCTTCTTAAACTCTAGTAAATCAGTCTTCTACTTTCAGGTTGACTTTTCTAGCTTCCACATGAGAGAGCATGTGGTACTTGTCTTTCGATGTCTGGCTTATTCATCCCCCAAAGTTTCCTTGTGACCTCTGCAGTCCCTGGCTCCCTCCACCTCAGCCTCAGAGAACCATTGATCTGCTTTCTGTCACCATAGATCAGTTTGCACATTATAAGACGTAATTCTGCTGACAACTCTGTGAAGTACATATTACCATCACTTTATACCTTCCAAACAACAGACCAGGAGCGATGGATCAACTTATACCCAATCTCTGAGCCTGAAAGCCACTTGACCCCTCTGTCTAATGAATATCAGCTTCTGGTCATTGTTGGGGGACTAGTAGTCTCTGCTAGATCCTAGGAAGTCAGTTGTGACTTTAGTTAAAGTGAGCTCTGAAGTGAGCACCTTTCTAGACCTTTGTTTGTTCTGCACACAAGTACAGCAATCATACCTTCCTAGGATTCCGTGAGTGTTCCATATTACCACCCATATAGAAGGTGTAGCAGGGGCTTGTAAGGGCGATAGGTTCATTTATGGGCCTGTCAGCAGGAAGACAGCATTCACTCATTCACACACTCATGCCTTGACTCAGCTAACACATATTGAGTACCTACCAAGTGCTAGCACTTAGTAGGAGTGCAATGTAAGCTCAAGGAGACATGGCTCCAGTTTGTAGGAGCCTACAGTCAATGTTCCATGCATGTTCGATATTGTTGTCAGCGGCACAGAGATTCGTCTGTGTCTGTTGTTACAGAAGATGTGTAAGAAAGCAAGAAGACTGGTGTCCCTTGTCATTTGTCAAGGACACAGAGAATGAAAATTAGGGAGAAGGGAAAGCAATTTGTCCTCTCATTTTCCCATGTGGAGGCAGCTCAGAAACACACATAAAAAGGAAATGGCAAGAAATCTCTTGAGGAAAATTTGAGGCAATCTAAGGATTGTTTTACAAGAATAAAAATCATTGCTTGGGGAATACTCCTTGGGTAGAAGTAAAAATATTTGTGAAACGTGATGTCATGTGTTTAACCTGTTCTGCTTTACTGAAGGGGAAAGTCGAGATGACACTGGAGGTTCTCAATGAGAAGGAGGCCGATGAGAGGCCAGCCGGGAAGGGGCGGGATGAACCCAACATGAACCCCAAGCTGGACCCACCGAAGTGAGAGGCCTTCTTTGTTCTCCACATTGTCTGGCTCCCCCCAAACACCTGCAGTCTGAAATCCCCAATTCCAATTGGCTTAATGAAATGGATTAGCTGTTGGCCTTCTAATTTTTGTACTTAATAGTGGCAGTAGAAGGTGGAATGAAGTATGGTATGACCTCATTGTAACCATTTCCCTCCCCCACAAGTTCAAAGTTCAATATCTTCAGCATCCTAGGAGGCTGTGATGGGTACCTGAGCTATTCTCTTCTCAACCAACTATGTATGGGGAATACTCTGTGTGTGTGTGTGTGTGTGTGTGTGTGTGTGTGTGTGTGTGTGTGTGTGTGTGTGTGTGTGTGTGTGTGTGTGTGTGTGTGTGTGTGTGTGTGTGTGTGTGTGTGTGTGTGTGTGTGTGTGTGTGTGTGTGTGTGTGTGTGTGTGTGTGTACTGGGTTTGAACTCAAGGGCCTGGATACTGCCCCTTAGCTTGTTTTCATTCAAGGCTAGTACTCTATCACTTGAGCCACAGCACCATTTCTTTTTTTTTTTTGGTGGTGGTGGTGAATTGGAGTTAAGAGTCTCAGAGACTTTCTTGCCCAGGCCAGCTTCAAACTGTAATCCTTAGCTTCCTGAGTAGCTAAGATTTCAGGCATAGGCCACCAGTGCCTGGGATGGGCATACTATCTTTTCTTGACTTTATAAATGCCATTAGCTGCCTCTTCAACTGTTATACTCTGAAGCTGGCCAGTTGTTCCTCCCCAGTGGTGTAGATAATACCATTGCTTTGTATTTGCAGCCGACCGGAAACCTCCTTCCTCTGGTTCACCAACCCCTGCAAGACCATGAGGTTCATTGTGTGGCGCCGGTTTAAGTGGGTCATCATCGGCCTGCTCATCCTGCTCATCCTGCTGCTCTTCGTGGCCGTGCTCCTGTACTCACTGCCGGTAGGAAGCTCGGGCCTCCTGCCTTGGCTCTGTGTGTCCCTGTGCTCACTCACCTCATTTGTTCTCTTGTGCTTGTCTTGTTCCAATTCTTCTGCTTTTAAGAAAGTTAAGGAATGTATTCATCTTAATTATAGGCAGCATTTCTAGCTGACCCTCCAGACCTTACACTTTTCTTTTTCCAAACCATCTGTATTCATACTTTGGTATTCAGAGATTTCTATACTAAATTCCTTATAGAGTCCTCACAAACCCAAACTAGTTGACCTGTCCCTTTTTCAAACATTCATATTGCCCTTACCTGTCTAAATACCATTTGCTTACACTTGTCTGTCAAAATCCATTCTCAGCCGGGTGCTGGTGGCTCACATCTGTAATCCTAGCTACTCAGGAGGCCGAGATCTAAGGATCATGATTTGAAACCAGGCAGGAAAGTTTGTGAGACTCTTTTCTCTAATTAATCACAAAAAAAGACAGAAGTAGAGCTGTGGCTCAAGTAGTAGGGTGCTGGCATTCAGCAAAAGAAGTTCAGGATGGCTCCAGGCTCTGAATTCAAGCCCCAGGACCAAAATAAGAAAAAGGAAAAAAAAGTATTTTTACTGGGTATGATAATGCCCACAATTTCACTTAAGAGGCTGAGGCAGGAGGACACAAGTTTGAGACCAGCCTGGGCTACATTGTGAGTTGAGGACTGCATAGTAACATACTCTAAAAAGAAAGAAAAGAAAGAAATGAAGGAAGGAAAAAAAGAGGGAAAGAAAGAAAAAGAAAAAAAATCTTACTAAGTACCATGTCACACCTTTCCTTAAATTTCCCTTAATCAACCTCATTACAAATCAGTCATGCTTTTAAGTCCTCCATTCAGCATTTCATGAGGCACCTACTATGAGCTAGAAATTAAGAATACAGAGGTGACTAAGGCATGATTTCTGCCCATGTACAGTGGTTCACAGTCTGGCAGCCTGAGGAATCAAGCTGTCATAGCGATATGGACATGTGACCACAGAAGCCCTTGCTGAGGTGCTTTTCATGGGGAGACAGGCACACAGTGAGTGCAGACATGATGGTCCAGGCATGGGAAACCACAGGCTAAGGCAAGGTGAGTGCCATAGAAGGCATTCAAAAGCTCTCATCCAGTTAACTTGATCTCATGGTTAGTAGCCTACAGCCACAGGAGCAGGTTTTTATCTCAATTTTTCTTTTTCTTTCTTCCTTTTTGTTTTTTCTAAGAAAACTTGGAAGAGCATTATTGAGTAAGCAAGCAGACAAACAGACAAGTAGACAAAAAGCAGACAGACAAGCAGAAAAGATGAGGCACACTCTAGCAGAGTGTGGGTGCTCTCAAGGAAAGACAGAGGCACATCTCTTCATTTTTTTCCTACTATAATACATTAGTTTGTTAACTTCAAGTACATGCATGCTGTTTTCTGTTACAGGTCATCCAATCTGTCTTAACCATGTAAAAACCTCTATTCAGTTATTTCTTCTTCTTGATTCAGATTCTATTAGCATAAACCAGTTGATCCTCAATTAGGGGAAGGGGGGTTTTTCCAGAGCCATTTGGCAATGTCTGTAGGTATTTTAGGACATTCTGAGAGATCCATTGGCCTCTAGTAGTGGAAGCCAAGGATGCTGCTGAACTTCCTGCCATGCACAGGACCCTGGCCAAGGAAATGTGGTCTGGTCCTATTTGTCAGCAGTGCCCAGACTGAAAACCCTAACATCCATACACATGAATGGACACCGTTTTGTTTCCTTTTCAGAACTATTTGTCAATGAAGATTGTGAGGCCAAATGCGTAATGAAAACCAAGACTTTTTTTGTAAGAGTCATCCAGCCATGAGGGAATTATGCCTCTCTCTGTGGACCAAATTCAAGTATGACCTCGTTAGTGTCTACTTTACCAAAACTCATCACTTCCCACCGAGTCTAGATACTGGCAAGCCAGGCCAACAAACAGCATTATTTTTTATTATCTTGTTATCTTTTGAAGTATTAAAAGCTTTATTGTCTAAAGTTAACTGTTTTTCAGAAAGTTTTTCAAGGTGGCTGGTTCCATTTAAAAATCATCTTTTTTTTTTAAAAATGTGTTGTTCTTTCTGTGATTCAAGTATTTTGGGAAGTTGCTGCAGTAGAGTTTGAAAACTTATGTATCTTGATGTCATATACTTTTTATTTGTAATCAAGAGAAAAAAACGTGCAATCTAAAAGTAGAATAGTTAAGAGTAATTCTTATTTATGCCCACAACCATTGTTCTATTTTGTATGGATAACAATCAGAAGACTTTATATGCGAATATATATAAAAATGCAAATAAAACAGTTTCAACTTTCATACAGTGGTTTGTGGTATCTGTGGTCTTAGTTGGGAGAGAGGCAGTTTCTAGTACCTGGTCTCAATGGATATAATACCACTGCATTCTACTGTTAACTTTTGGCTGATGATCAAATGAATCAAAAGCTAACACTAGCTGGGTGCTGGTGGCTCACGCCTGTAATCCTAGCTACTCAAGAGGCCGAGATCTGAGGATTGCTTTTTCAAGCCAGCCTGGGAAGACTGGCAAAAAGGAAAAAAAAAAATTAAATGGAGCTATAGCTCAAGTGGTAAAACACCAGCTTTGAGCGAAAAAGCCAAGTGAGAGCTTGAGGCCCTTATTTCAAACCCAGGTACAGGTATACACACACATACACACACACACACACACACACACACACACACACACACACACACACACTCACTCACACACACACACACACACACTCACACACACACACACACGCATACTAACACTAATTAATTTTAAGGTACTTATTTTATCTATAGCACTATTTTAGGTGCTTTGTTATTAACTCTTGACTCTGCAAAGTAAGCTGTAAACTCAGGCAACATCACAGTCTGCATTTTACAGTTGAAGAAATTACATAACTTAGAAGTTAAATAATGTTCCCAAGGCCACACAACCAACAAAGGAAAAAACTAGACTTTTTTGTACCAGTATTTGTGTTTTAACTCAGAGCCTCTTGTTCTGGCTTGGCTTTTTCACTCAAGGCTGGCATTCTACTACATAAGCCATGGCTCCAACTTCTGATTTTGTGCTGGTTAATTAAAGATAAATATCTCCAAGACGTCCCTATCTCGACTAGATTCAAACTGTGATCCTCCCCTCTGTCTCTTGAGTAGCTAGGATTCCAGGCATGAGCCACCAATGCCCAGCAATTCTTTCCTAAGGTCTCTTAATTACAATAGTATGGCATGAATGGCAGGTCTGTCATGAAGAAGACAGAGCAGAGATGACCAACTAATGGAGAGACAGAAGCAGCAGTATGATTCCAACCATCACCAAAGACAGTATGTTTCCTGGAACACAAGAGCTTTGTTCCATGTTCAGCTGCTATTTAAACTTTTTCACAATTGGTAGAGCACTGGCATGGACCAATCAGAATAGATGTCTCACACATCACAATAGATACTGACTTTTTTTTCCACGTAGAATCTCCATACCATCATATGAAGGCAAGTCCTTCCATTCACTCTCCACACTTACACAGTAGCTATCAAGTGGACAGGTGAATGGCTGAGAGGAGAGTCTTTCCCTCCTTGTCTTCACCATACCCACCAGGAACCCACTAGTGCAGCCCTGAGTAGCTGCCAGCTACAGCTCTATGAGGCATAAAATCATTCCCCATAGAGAGAATTGAGCAGGGCTTTCTGGGCAGAACTCTCCCTTCTTCCCCTCCCCCAGAAAAAGCTTCATCTTGTCAAAAGATAATGGTCCCTGAATTGAAGTGGTTAGCCGCTTGGTGACCTATAAATGATAGCTAAAAGCTGGAACTAATCACAGTCCAGTCAGATTGTCGCTTCACTGTGAATTAAATAACACTTAGTCCTAACTGATTATAGCAAGTGCCACCATTAACGCTGGAGCCTTCATTAGGAAAATAAATCTCCACCAATGCCACAGAGAGACAGGGAACTGAAAAACAAAAATTGGACAGGCTGGCGCTTGATTTGGTTTTGTCCTTCTTTTTCTCATTTTAAGGCTAGACCATTTAAAATGCCACAATTGACTTGCATGTTGGTTTAATTAAAGAGCTCTTTAAGAGATGGGGACAAGGTTCTGAAAGCCATTTTAGAAGAGAGGAGCTGAGCTGTCTGGTTTTCCAGGTGCTGGCTGCGTGGCAGCTCTTTTGCCCTCTGAGCTCATCTTGACTTAGAGTGTTGTTTGTCTGAGGACTGGAGCTGACTCAGTTTACCAATGAAGCAGATGTTATTATAAACCCAAGGAAGTGAGAGCAAATTCTAGAGATTTCCTGTTCCATTCAGGAGGAACAGAGATCTCCCAGGAGCTACAAGTTGCTACCATAAGGAGATACAACAGTGATTTGAAGCTCTAAAACCCTGGACAGCTGACGTATTTCATGCTCCATAGCTTCTTTGACCAGGCCAATACATCTCCAGTACCCTGGGTCATGCGCACACAGCCCGTGAAGACTGATGGGAATCCCATTCACAGGAATGCTTTTGCAGTCTGCTTCTGTAAAATGAGTTCATCACTGAGTCGATACGTTGTAAATAGATTAAGCGCCCACCATCTCTGCAGCTGAGCCTTCTGTTTGTTCAGCGTCGAATGAAAACCCCCTAATCTTACTTAGGTTCAACATGATGAGGTCTGAGGAAGATCAAAGGCAGGCTCCCTTCCCCTTGGATATACATCCGTGAAATGAAATGCCAGGGTTCATGAAGTTCAAGGCAAACATGAAGGAAACATGTAACTCGGATAACTGCAAAACCTAACGAGTCAAAGGACATAATGAAAGCCACAGGCCCACCGCGTGGATGGGCTCACTCGTAAGTCAGGGGTGCAGATTTGCAAAGAGAATGCACATGCCAGGTTTTGAGCACTCAAATACATGGAACAGACAAAAGAAGTCATTATCATGTGAGCAATTCTCCTAGTGTCTATTGCATGCGTCTCAAAGCTACCCGATTTTGCCAAAATTTATCTCGACTTCTTAAAAAGGGTCTTAGAGTCCTTGACTAGTATTGATGAGTTCCTTCCATGTGTTTTCACAAAATCTTGGAGCCAAAGCTCTAATCCTCTCCCATCATATTTCAGTGAGGTCCTGCCTGGGCAATTATCAGGAGGAAGGCCCAGGGAAATCCAGCTGGACCCAGATGCAGCACGGCAGTGTCTCGGATGAGGTTTCACCTGGGTCAGCGGGGATAAACAAAATAAATGATGGAATCCTGTCTTAGAGCAACAAGAGCAGGGGGCCAGGGGGATTCCAGGCGTCTGGAAGCCTGTGAGCTCATCCTAGCTTGCTCGTGACACTCACAAAATAACCCCATGACTTGAGGTCTCTCTTTCCAGGTCTTGGTTCCCTCATTTGTGAAAGCAAGCCTGGCATGCAATGGTCTGGTCTGGTCTGGTCTTATATCACTTTATGTTTCTATTTCTCTGTGACTCAATGTTCTCAGGTATGAGGTTGGGACAGTCACTGCCTTCAAACCTTCATAGATTAGGGAGATGAAATGATTTAAAATGCACAAAGGTTTCTAGAACTGCGATTGAGATCATCCTGATCGTTATCATCATCCTTATGGAACAAGAGGAGCCAAAGTGATGTACTTCAAAGGTGACAGATATGGTCCTACTTTGGGAATGTAACCTTAGACAATGATACAGATCTTTAAAGGCCATGGCTCAAGCAACAGAGCTCTTGCTTAACAAGCATGAGGTCCTGAGTTCAAACCTCAGCCAGTACCACCAAAAGTAAACAAGAATAAAATGAGAATGCAAAGAAAATCACCATGAACCCAAATAAAGGCAAGTTCCCTGTGTAATCCTACTTTTAAAAACAAGTTTAAAACAATGCTGAGAGTATAGTACAGCAATTCTTGAAGAGATTTTTGTTATATATGCTGTGATCATTTTCATATTATTTGTAATAGTCAAGAAGTAGAAGCAGCCAGGCACCGGTGGCTCACGCCTGTAATCCTAGCTACTCAGGAAGCTGAGATCTGAGGATCACAGTTCAAAGTCAGCCAGGGCAGGAAAGTCTGTGAGACTTTTATCTGTAATTAACCACCGGAAAACCAGAGGTGGCTCAAGTGGTAGAGCACTCACCTTGAGCTGAAGAGTTCAGAGACAGCACCCAGGCCCCAAGTTCAAGCCCCATGATGAGGAAGAAGAAGGAGGAGGAGGAGGAAGAGGAGGAGGAGGAGGAGGAGGAGGAGGAGGAGGAGGAGGAGGAGGAGGAGAAGGAAGAGGAGGAGGAGGAGGAGGAGGAGGAAGAGGAGGAGGAGGAGGAGGAGGAGGAAGAGGAGGAGGAAGAGGAGGAGGAGGAGGAAAGAAAGAAGAAGAGGAGGAGGAGGAGGAAGAGGAGGAGGAGGAAGAGGAAGAGGAGGAGGAGGAAGAAGAGGAGGAGAAGGAAAAGGAGGAGGAAGAGGATGAAGAGGAAGAGGAGGAGGAGGAGGAGAAAGAGGAGGAAGAGGAGGAGGAGGAGGAGGAGGAGGAGGAGGAGGAGGAGGAGGAGGAGGAGGAGGAGGAGAAGAAGAAGAAGAAGAAGAAGAAGAAGAAGAAGAAGAAGAAGAAGAAGAAGAAGAAGAAGAAGAAGAAGAAGAAGAAGAAGAAGAAGAAGAAGAAGAAGAATTAGAAGAAGAAGAATTAGAAGAAGAAGAATTAGAAGAATTAGAAGAAGAATTAGAAGAAGAAGAATTAGAAGAAGAAGAATTAGAAGAAGAAGAATTAGAAGAAGAAGAATTAGAAGAAGAAGAATTAGAAGAAGAAGAAGAAGAAGAAGAAGAAGAAGAAGAAGAAGAAGAAGAAGAAGAAGAAGAAGAAGAAGAAGAAGAAGAAGAAGAAGAAGAAGAAGAAGAAGAAGAAGAAGAAGAAGAAGAAGAAGAAGAAGAAGAAGAAGAAGAAGAAGAAGAAGAAGAAGAAGAAGAAGAAGAAGAAGAAGAAGAAGACGACACAATCTACTGTAGACCGAATATTTGTCCATCAATATTGAAATTTGAATGTTGACTTCCTAAGCTCCAGGGTGATGACAGTAGGAGGTAGAACTTGTAGGAGATGACAAGGTGGTTTGTGTGGAGCCCTCTGAGTGGCATTAGTGCCCTTAAGGAAGGGGTCCAGGACAGGCCTATCTCCTCTCCCACATGCTCATCTGGGAACCAGGAAGCAGCCCCTCGCCAGGCACAGAATCTGAGGAACTGCTTTGGAAGCTCCAGAACTGTGAGAAACAAATTTGTATTGCTTATAAGCAGCTATGGTCTTCTGTCCTATGGACAAAGACTCAAGAGGCAAAGAGTTTTGTGGATGAATAAAGATGTGTGCCCTTATTGCTACTGAATGATACATATAGAATGGTCATTTTTCTGGTATGTATATTTTGCTACAAATAAATGCTTAAACAAAAAAAAATTTCCCTCTTAGACTACTCCATGAATTCAGGGATTTTTTTGGTGGGGGGGTTGTCTCATATTCCTACAGAAAAATAGGCCCTAGGCCTTGGGGAACAGACTTGTTGACCCTCTAAGGGGTCAGTATGTCCAGGTCACTATGGACCTTTGCACATGCAATCCAGCACTCACAGGTCCTATTTGACCCAAACAACTTTGTTTTTCTTTTTTAATAGCTGGTGGTGTTTAAGAATTGGGGAAAGTTATAAGTTATCTTTTGGTTGAGTATACTGCAGCATGTCTATAATCCCAGCTATTCACGAGGCAGAAATCAGGAGAATCATGATTTGAGGTTAATCTGGGGAAAATGTTCGCAAGACCCTATCTCAATCCATAAGCCTGGGTGTCACATGTCTGTCATTCCAACTACAAGGGAGTTTTAAATAGAATCATGATCTAGTCTGGTCCCTGGGGGTGGGGGAGAGGGAATGTGAGACCTTACTGGAAAAAATTAAGTTAAAAGGGCTCTCAGTGTGGCTCAAGTGGAAGAGCACCCATCTCTACAGGCCTTTTTCAAAAATCTAAAGAGAAACTGCAAATTAAAACATGGGCACTGGTGGCTCACACTTGTAATCCCAGCTACTCAAGAGGCTGAGATCTGAGGATCACAATTCAAAGCCAGCCCAGGCAGAAAAGTTCAAGAGACTCTTATCTCTAATAAACTACTCAGAAAAAGCCAGAAGTGATGCTATGACTCAGTGGTAGAGAGCTAGCCTTGAGCACAATAAAGCTCAGGGACAGTGCCTAAATCCTTAGTTCAAGCCCCAGGACTGACAAAACAACAACAACAACAAAAATAACAACAATAACAACAACAACAAAAAAAAACAGGAAAGCCAAGCACTGGTGGCTCATACCTGTAATTCTAGCTATTCAAGGTTCAAAGCCAGCCTGGGCAGAAAAGTTCAGCAGACTCTCATCACCAATTAAACACACACACACACACACACACACACACACACACACACACACACACACACACACACACACACACACACACACACACACACACACACACACACACACAGAGCCAAAAGTGTGGGGGGGGAGCTAAGGGAAGGCACCAGGTCATCAGGTCATAAATTCAACTCCAGTATCAGCATACAAAAAAAGTGATTTCTGCTACAAAACCCTCAATGGGTTTGAAATACCCTGAGTAAGTACAGTACAATCTATAAGCCCATCTTATTTAAAGGGAAAAAAAAAAGCTCACAAAAAGAAAGAAAAATAGAATCAGCTCATAAAATTGAACTTTACAAGGTTAAACCAAGGGTAAATGAAGAAAAGCAAATATGACCATTCTGAGTTACTCAGCTTGAGGTTTAAGAAGCAATTGAGGTAGGCAGGCAGTATGGCTCACACCTATAATCCAAGCTATTCAGAAAGTTGAGATCTGAGGGTTGAGGTTTGAAGCCAGCCTAGACTGGCTTCCAAGAGTCATTAGATTAGTGTCCCAGAGACTCTAATCTCCAATTAACTACCAAAAAAGCCAAAAGTGGAGTTGTGGCTCAAGTCATAGAGTGCTAGCCTTGAGGGGGGGGGGGGGGGAAAGAACTCAAGGATAGCAGCCAAGCCCGAGTTCAAACCCAAGGCTGTCACAAACAAACAAACAAACAACAAACAAGTATCTGGGACCTCCCAGGAAACTAAAGAGAAAATGATCATTATTTTTTAACCTAAGGAGTGTGGAGGGTGCAAACACATTAGGTCTTCTGCCAGAAAAATTGTAGAAAATATCTCCTCAGGGTCTGAGGCTTGTTAAGTCCAACTTGGTGTTAGATGGTATTGTTATGATTATCTAGAGTCCAGAGAACTTACAGAAACTTTTAATAAAAGCCAGAGCATCATCAGAACCTGCAGTGCTGTGAAGGATTATGTGCATGGCTGACATACGTACCCATTATGAAGAGTCTAGCTTTTAAATTCTTTCCCAAATATTGTTCCTTTCTACCGGGCTTTTGTTCATGAGCTGGATGGCAAACAGATCAAAGCCATGCTCTCTGGGGAGGTCTGGCCTCCCAGTCCCTTGCTGCTAACGGAGGCTGTCCCTCTGTGTGCGTGGAGATGGCATCCAAGGGTCACACTGCAGGGAAGCCAGGCCTGTCTGCACAAGTGGGTCCCCCCCGAGTACCTGACTAGGTACCTGACACTGCACCCTCTTCTCACTCCAGACCTAGTCCAAGCCCACCCAGCCCCTGCTGCTCCGGAAGCCAGGACTACCAGACAGCAGGATGCAGTTAAAATCCTAATGTCAGTGATGGTACTTTCTCAGAGACAGGCCAGACATCAGAACACAGAAATCAGCACAGGGACACAGAATGCTGGTCAGACTTCATTTTACAGGACCTTGGGTTTGTAATCGAATGGCAATGGGAAAGAACCATGGGAAACTGTGGTATTCTTATCACATGTGCCTGTGCCACACCCCTCATTCAGCTTTTTGCTGGTGAATTAACAATGCTGTCTTGTTGACTTTTCTGTCTGTGCTAGTTTCAAACATCAGTCCTCTGGATCTCAGCCTCCTGACTAGCTAGGATGACAGGCAGGAGCCACCAGTGCCCAGCTCTTCTACCCCTGTTTAACAGTTGTTTGTGTTTTCTCAATTTAGCACAGTGCCGAGTGCATGTAGACCAATTATGTATGTGTTCCTAGGAACCTGGGATCCAGCTCAATGGAAGAGGGTTAGCACGTCTGAGGTCCTAGGTTCATTTCTAGCATAGCAAAAGCAAAACCACAAAACCCCCACAAATAAATAGGTGGATGAATGGGTAAATACAAAATCTCTGTACTCAAGAGCTTTGACCAACCCTCAAGGTGTTCCCTGTCTCTTTGAAGAAGTCAATCACTGAGACACAATGTGATTATAGGTACAATGCATACTCATGAAAGGGAAAAAGAACTGAGAAAAGGAAAAATGTGGCATCAGGGCCAACAGTTGAGTCTGAGCAGATAAACTGAGGTCAAATACTGGTTATCTCTCTTATAAAAATTTTTTTTTATTCCCTGGGGCTTGAACTCAAGGCCTGGGTGCTGACCCTAACCTTCTTTTGCTCAAGGCTAGTGCTCTACCATTTGAGCCTCAGCAACACTTCTGGCTTTTTTTTTGGAGGGGGGCATAATTTATTAAAGCATCTCATGGACTTTCCTTCTCCAGGCTGGTTTCAACCCTCAATCCTCAGATCTCAGTCTCCTGAGTAACTAGGATTACAGCCATGAGTCACTGGGCACAGATCAAGTCTTAGTTCTTTTAATTAGCACAGTCCCTAAAACTCAATAAATGTGATTATTATTTCTACGGCAACTAGAAATAGGTTAAGAAAGGCTCTGAAACCATGGTCTAATGCCTTGCAAAGGAAAATACGCCATTCCTGAATCAGCCAAGTTTTCTGTGGGGGGAAAAAAATGGGAGGGTCACATCTTCTGTGTTTCAAATAGTGTCCACAAGATGGCAGCAGTTGCTTCAGGTTCTCAGTTGCCTTAAAGGCATTCCATTCAGTCTGCATTCCCCAGAACCCCACCCCAGACAGGCATCTCTGGGGCATATTTTAAGTGGAAGGTGACCAGCACCGCATCTGAAGGATGTCCTTCCTTCTGGAATATTCTGGAAGTCTTTCCCTAGACAGACAAAAATGCTACAGCCTTGCAGAAAAACTGGAATCCTCCCCACCCCCACCCACTCAGCCATCCATCCATTCATTCAACAAATCTGTACTGAGCTCCAGCTGTATGGAGACTCCTGCCCAGGAATAAAGCTGAAAGGGCCTGGTCTTGTGACCTCACAGCCAGTCGCACACAAATCCACCATCATCCAACTGGAAGTTACAGTCCCAAGGACGGTCATCACCCAGGTTAAAGAAAAGCAAAATCAGACCATGTCATAGGATGTCTACACCAAATTGCTTTCTGTGCTAACGGGAATGTCAAGTGCTTGCAGTTTGGTGGAATTAAATCGTGGTTAAGGCTTTGCCCCCTGTAAAATGACTTAAGTTTTGTTTTGTTTTTTCTACCTTCACCTTTCTGCTAGAAATCAGGGCCCGGTTAATGGAAGCTGCCACCTGGAATGTCTGGGGCAGCCAAGCAGGATTACATTCCAGGCTCCAAGCAAAAAAATGCCAGCAATTTGCCTTTTGTCAACTGCAAATTAAAGTAATTTCCACGCAGAGGATTTCTCCTGCTGGCGGTGAGCACACCTCAAACACTGGAGTTGTGTAGAGCTAGCCTTGATGCCGGGGCAAATGTCCCCCGAGGTTGAGGGTACTTCGACTTGGAATCACAGGAGGATTTTCTTGGTTGTCTTTCGCTGAAGCGCTGAGTATGACTGGGCCTGGAAGAGGAAAGCAGTGGGCCTATCTTCTCATCCCCTTAACTGCCTCATGGTACTTTCTAGAAAGTGAAGCAAAAAGGTACTCTGCTTTAAATAAATACAAAGGTAGAAGTGTGTGTGTGTGTGTGTGTGTGTGTGTGTGTGTGTGTGTGTGTGTGTGTGTGTGTGTGTGTGTGTGTAAGGAATCTTGTCCTTATTTATAGATGGAGCATTTGAGGCTGTGGAGTTCGGTGGTCTAGAGACCACTAGTGATCATGAAGGTGGGTTTATACTCTTACTTGTCAAACTACTGGTTTGACTTATGGCCATCCCTTCCCCCTAAACACTCAGCAATCCAACTACAGGGGACAGGGGACTCTTGTCCTCACCTACACCGGAAGAGTTTGTTCATTTACGGGAGCAGAAAAGTATTCATAGAGTAACTTACTGTCTCCAACTCCAGGCATATAAAGTAAGTGCAATTACACTTATTATATTACTTATTATTATACAAAGGTAACTGCAGATTAAAGGGATTTCCATACCCAGGATTTCCGCCATGGCACTGTGCAAGCATGGAGACTGGAAATAGAAACGGGCTCTGTGTCTCCACCATCATCCAAGGAGGAAGGCCAGCGGCCTGGGATTCAATGAACCTTTGTGGCTGGCTGGACTGTCACATTCACTCAGGAGGCAAGGTTCGTGTCCCTGGATGCACTAAGTCACCCTGGAAAGGTGTCCAGCACTCCCATAGATACACAAAACCCACTCAAGACTCAGTGCCAGGCCTGGCTAAAACGCCTGCAGGTGGCAGGCTCTCTCACTCCTTCCCATACCCCTCCCTTATGAGGTTTCCACTAGAGTTCTGCCCTCCAGAGCCCACTGGAATTATACCTTGTGGCCTGAGGTCTCTTTCAGCTGCCCCTTGAAAGTTCAGTTTATGACACATCCTCTTCTCTGGGGGCTGTTCCACATTCTTTACAGTCACTACCTCTCCAATCCTCTTCTATACACATATATTTTGTAGACCAGGAAAATGAAATTTGGAGATCTACCTAGTGACTAGTCTATGATCATACAAACCGAAGGCCAGACCCAGACTCCAGGGGGATCTCTTTTGAGTGGTTTAGGTGACTGAAACAAGATGCCCTAAACTGCGTGGCTCCTTACCAGCAGAAATTTATTTCTCCCAGTTGCCAAAGCTAAGACTTCCGGAGATCAAGGTAGATTTTGTACCTGGTGCAGGACCACTTCCTGTTTCCTAGTGGGCCATCTTTTTGTGTGATCACACATGGAAGAGCTGGTGTGAGAGCGCTAGGGGGTCTCTTGTGAGGTGTTAATTCCATTCATGAGGGCAGAGCACCCCCCCCTCCCGTCCCTTTGGCTTTCCTTGCACACACCCTCACATCATGTACGTTTCAACATGAAATCTAGGGGGGCAAAAACATTGAGTCCATCACACTAGATCTAAGTAAGATCTCAGTATTTCCCACTCTACAAAGAAGAAGCTGGTGTGGTGGCTCACGCCTGTAATCCTAGCTAACTCAGGAGGCTGAGATCTGAGGATAGAGATTCAAAGCCAGCCTAGGCAGGAAAGGCTATGAGACTATTATCTCCAATTAACCACCAGAAAACCGGAAGTGGAGCTGTGGCTCAAGTGGTAGAGTGCTCGCCTTGAGCTGAAGAGCTCAGGGACAGTGCCCAGGCCCATAGTTCAAGCCCCATTACCAAAGCACGCACACACATACACAAAGAAGAGACAAAGTTTTCCTCTTTGAGCTGGGCACCAGTGGCTCACACCTGTAATCCTAGCTACTCAGGAGGCTGAGAATTGAGGATCGAGGTTCAAAGCCAGCCCGGGCAGGAAACTCCATGAAACTCTTATCTCCAATAAACCACCAGAAAACTGGAAGTGGCCCTGTAGCTCAATTGGTAGAGCGCTAGCCTTGGGCTGAAGAGCTCAGGGACAGCGCCCAGGCCCAGAGTTCAAGGCCCATGACTGACAAAAAAAAAGAAAAGTTTTCCTCTTTGTCCCACCAAATCATTATACCACCAACTCCTCTGACTCTTCTGCTGACTTCTGGAACCCTCCCCTCGCCATCCTCTCCTGCCTTCCTTGGCTTTTTCCTGGAAGACTTCAAGACAGGACTTCCCTTGCCTGCCACCATCCACACTGATGGAAATGTCCCTGGAGCCCTTGGCCTTTGGCCTTCTAAGAACCTGTAATTTTCAATCCTGCTCCACTGGAGGCATCTCTCCCCACCCCACCCCCATCGCCCCACACCCCCGCTCCAGCCCAGACACCACCTATGCACCCCTGAAACTCCACCTTCCACATTTAGAACACCAAACTCCTGACTCCCCCACAAAGCCAGCTCACCTCCTGCATCATGACCTCCAGTTGCCCTCATTCCTGTCCAGCTACCACCCCCTTACTAGTCTTCCTCCACTGAGAGATTTCAGATCAGCTGCCTCCCTACCGGAGTCCCCTCTGCTCTCTAGAATTTGCGCCTGCTTCTTCATCTTCACTTCTTTTCCAGGAGTCATTAACCCTTGCCATGGCCACCCCAGCCTACCTGTCCAAGCCCTATGTCCTCCAGGAAGGACATTTTCTTGTCAAATCTTCTCTCCCCTGCTGGTCTCTTCAGATTGTCCCTCTCCTGAAGCCATAGCCCACAGTCTGCAAATTTGCTCAGGTATCCCCCTGGCTTGGGCCGGGGGGGGGGGGTGGTGGAGGGGTGCTGTTATAATGTTCCTCTCTTTCCTCATAGCTGCTCTTGAAAAGCTCTTTTAAAAAAGAGCTCACGCCTGTAATACTAGCTACTCAGGAGGCTGAGATTTGAGGATTGTGGTTCAAAGCCAGCCTGGGCAGGAAAGTCCGTGAAACTCTTATCTCCAATAAACCACCAGAAAACTGGAAGTGGCGCTGTGGCTCAAGTGGTAGAGTGCTAGCCTTGAGCTGAAGAGCTGAGGGACAGCTCTCAGGCCCAGAGTTCAAGCCCCACGGCCGACAAAAAGAATAAAAGTAACAAGAATCTCCCTTGGTAGCCCAGGTTGGCCTCTAACTCTTGATCCTCCTACCTCATCCTCTGAAGTGCCACGGTGCTGGGCCTCATGTCTGCCCTCCTGTTTCACTCCAACAAAACACCTTCCTCCAGCCACTGGCAACTTGGGGATTCCAAATCTAATGATCTTCCCTCTTTTATATTCCCTGTAACCTATACAAACAGAATCTTCTAGCAAACCTAGGTTATGGCTGACTTCAGAGCACCTGTGACTTCTTCCTCTATGTTACCAGTCAGCTATAGGTTTCCTGCCTTTGATGAGCCTCAGTTAGAGGAAGGTAACAGAAAGGGAACAGGGACAGGGGCTCCAAGCAGATCCTTCATTCTCCTGCTCTCCTTTCTCTTACTTCTTTGTCCCAGAGGCAGACTGTAGAAACCAGAATTCATCTTCCTCCAAGCCCATCATAGGAGTTAGAGCTGCTCACCCCTAAGGCCAGCCAGAAAACCTAGAAATGTTACTCTACTTTTCTCTGTCTTCCTGCATAAGACCTAGCCATAAAGAAACTCTGATTTACTTTGTCTGATAGTGGGTCATAAGACCCTCATTCCAGAGCAGATCCTGCCCTATACTTAGAAGGAAGAAATGCCCTGCATTTGCTAGGAATGTCACCCAGAAAGGCCAAAAAGAATCTGAACAGACAGGCCTTACTAGGTTTTTCTCTTCCCTTCCTTGCCTTTCTTTTACCTCTCTTCTCTGCCCTGCCCTTCCCCCTTTTCTTTCCTTCATTTTTTTCTTTTGACTTAATTTATTATTATTACTATTATTATTATTATTATAAAGGTGCTGTATAGGGGGTTTACATAAGTCAGGTAAAGAGTACATTTCTTTTTGGACAATGTCACCCTTTCCCTCATTCTTCCTGTTTTTCCCTCCCATCTCCACCTACAAGTTGTATAGTTCATTTTCTACACAGTGTCCAATGAATACTACTTTGGCATTTGTTCACCCTTTGCTCCTCCATCTCTATGCCCCCTTACCCTCCCAAAGACAGATAAATGAACAAATGCGACAAAAAGAAAACAAAACAAAAAACAGCAATGAAGAAAAAAAATCCTCTCATCCCCATTTCCTGGCGTTCATTTTGATGAATATTATTTTATATGATCAGATTTTCTTTCTTGAGACAGAGTCTTGCTGTGTAGCCCAGGTTGGCCTCAAAATTCATGATCCTCCTCCCTCTGCCTCCCGACCTCCTAAGTGTTGGGATTACAGGCCTGTGCCACCCAGCCCAGCAGGTCATATCTTCTGTCCAATCACATTCTGACACAGCCATGGATTCTTAATCAAACTCAAACATAAAAAGCGAATTTTTCCCTGAAGCTTTGGGCTTTCATTTCTGAAGGTTCTAGTGTCACATGAAAGCCTGATCGAATACATGCATTATGCTTTTCTCTTGTCCACCTGTCTTGCTATGAGAGTATTGGCCACGTCCCTTAGGATGAATGAGAAGGATGCCATTCCTGTTGCTTTTCTCTTGACTTCTCAGCCTTTAAATGGACTCTATAGGTGTTCGGTCACAGCTTCTTCAGGGCAGAGACACCTATAGGCTTAAGACAACTTAGAAATGGGCAGTACACACAGTAGGTATGGAGTAAGTGGCTGTAGATTCCCTGGTAACCTCCAGCCATTTCCCATCTTTTAGTCTCAGTAAACCCACAAATGCCTTTTGCACTGTGGACTTGGCTGCTAAATGGTTTCAGTCGGTTAAAAAGGAAAATGACTCCCTTATTTTCCCCTTACTGGCTGTGAGTGAGGTGCCTTTGATGTTCTAGGAGCCTTTCAAGAAGGTCTCCTTAGAAATAGGAGCTTGGCTTTTGCCACAGGGAAATGAACTTGAACCCCAAAGGTTGAGCTGGGAGCCTGGTGTCCCAGGCAGGCGCTTTCCGCAGAGGCTCCAGGCCTGACCCCAGCCCAGAGCTGGGAGAAAATGTTCCCTGAAAACTCTTCAACCTTCTTAAAGCTGTCATTTTCGTCAGCCCCACTGGGCATTTTGACAAATGCCTTTGCTAATTACTTAATTATTTTGGCCTGTACACGTGTGAGAGCTATTTCTTAAAGAAAAGAAGGCTTAGCTTAGCCCATTCTTATCCAAGAGTAGCCTATTTCAATCCTATTAAAGTGTTTGGGTAACTAAGACCCCCACTAGTCAAATTAACTCAAATACATTATAATGCAAGAAGTAGAGGCCCAATTGCCCTATCTCCACCCGCAGAAAAGCTGGGTTTCAACCAAGTCCCTGCCAGCTTAGTTTTCCCGCCATTGATTTGTTTCTTCTAATTCAGGCTTCTTTTGCATGGCAAAGAACCCATTGCTTATCTGTTGGCTTTCCATTAAAGAAACAATTAGGCTAAACCGTAAATGTGTCTCTGTAGGAATTAGCAGGGAGTGGGAGCCTGTCATTCAGGCTTCAACCCAGTGGGGTGCTTGGGTAGCAGGAATACATGGAAGAGATTCTGCCTTGGATGGGAAGTTGAACTGGTGACCTGAGCTGGCCCATGCTCACATTCCCAGTCTCTTCTCCCTTCAGGGAGAACACACAGCAAACACTTCACAGCTTGCCACTGGCCAAGCTGTGTCTTCATTGTATTCCAGAGAAAAGTGAATCTCTCTCTCCTCTCTCTCTCTCTGTCTCTCTCTCCTCTCTCTCTCTCTCTCTTTCCTGGGGTTTAAATTCAGCTTCTCGAAAAAGCATTGGCTTTTTCTGTTCAAGGCTAATGCTCTACCACTTGAGCCCTAGCTCCATTCCTGGCTTTTTGCTGTTTTATTCAAGTTAAGGATTTCATGGACTTCGCTGCCTGGGCTGGCTTTGAACTACAGTCTTCAGATCTTAGCCTCCTGATTCGCTAGATTACAAGAGTGAGCCACTAGCACCTTGGCTTCTAACTTCCTATTGCTCAGGGTCTATGGAGTTTGGGAACTGCCTCATAATCAACCTCAAACACAAATTTTACTTGGAGGTCTAAGGGATTGCAAGCAGTTGTCCACCCTGGTCAGATAAACAGCCCATCGCTGCCTCCAGAGACTGGCAAGGTGCCTAGCACATCCTGCAGTGGAGTAGAGATGCTGGCCATCCTGCTGGGGCATCTGGCCCGCAGGGAGAGGCTGGGCATAAGGCTAGGTCCCAGCGAATCACTGGCGGGGCATGGGGCTCACAGAGGGCTCTAATTAGGGTTGACCCAGGCATATGTTTGCACAGCTGGGACCAGAGAACCTGAGCTGCCTGTGGGTCTTTCTCATGAAAATGCAATGAGGGAAAAGCCAACATTTTGCAGGTAGTTAGGACTACCTCCTAAACTCCTCAGTTAGCTTTAGAGGAAGAATGTCAGAGATTTTCTCATTCTTTACAGACCTGGAGATGGTGAATGGTTTGTCAAAAAGCTATAGCCGGTGAACAAGCATAAGAAGCATAGCTGGGCTTAGGAGCAGGGTCCACCATCCAACCGTAACCTCATATGCAAGAAGCCCTGAGTTCAAGCTCCACCATCACACACACCCACAGAAACACAAAGTACATATTCCATTTGCTGAAGGAGCTGCAAAGATAAAGCCCAAGGGAAAAGTCTGAGAAGAAGAAAACTTTAGAGTGGAAATTTATGATGAAAGTGACATGTAGTAAGGAGAAGAGATCATTTTAGAGACTACTGATAATCAGTTGGGAAAAAATATAAGGAAATGACTTCCATCTTTAGAATCAAAATAAATTTTAGCTGGATCAAAAATTTAAATTTTAAAAAGGAAAGGGTATGATGTCCAAAGAAAGCACATCATGTTTATCATCTAACAGAGAAATTTCTAAGTAGACCATAAAATCCCAAAGCCAAAAGAAACAATTGATTTGGGCATGGGGGGAAACTGAGACAGAGTCTCACTGTGTAATCCAGGCAACTCTTGAACCTGAGATCCTACCTTAGCATCCTAAATGCTGAGATTACAGGTGCAGGCCAATACTCTTGGCCAAATGATGAATTTGGCTAGATAAAAAATGTGCAGGTTTTTGCCTTTCCTTGTTTGTTTGTTTAATTTTTTGTTGTAAAGATACTGTACAGAGGGGTTACAGTTACATGAATAAGGTAGAGTACATTTCCTATCTATCACTGTTACCTCTCCTTTGTTTTTCCCCTACCATCCCTTCCCTCCCCACTTTCCCAACTCCTCCCCCCCTCAAGTTGTAAAGTTTGTTTTCAACATAATATCTTCTACATCTCATTGTTACAATGGGTCAACCTGTGTCTTTGTTTCAGCATTTTGTTATTTTCCTTCCCCTCCCCACATTAGAAAAATGTATATACAAGATGCAGGGCACTGGAATCAAATACAGTGACAACAGGGTTATACCATGAGGGAGGAATATACAAAAGAAACAAAAATCACATAGTACATTAAAAACAACAGTGACAAAGAAATAAAAACTTCTTGTGTCCCTATCTTGGGGTTCATTTCGCTTAGCATCATCTTATATGGTCATATGTACACAGCTTTGACCTTTTCTGCTTGTCTGGTAAGATTATCCTAGACGTATACTAGTTATTGCAAATAAGAGAAACCATGGCACCTAGGTTTCTTTGGGTCTGGCTTACTTCACTTAATATAATTTTTTCCAAGTTTTTTCCATTTCCTAACAAATGGGGCTGTGTCATTCTTTCTGATGGTGTCATAGAATTCCAATTGTATATACATACAATTGTATGTATATATATATATATATATATATATATATATAATATATATACCAAAATGTGCAGTTTTTGTATGGAAAAAAGCATACATTTGCAAACTATTACTGAAAAAAAGATTTGCTTCATCAGACATGGTGGTCCATACCTGTAGTCCCAGCACTTGGAAGACAGAAGCAGGAAGATCAGCAGTGCAAGGCCAGCCTGAGCTAAACACATAATGACACTCTGTCTCAAAAACAAAAACAAAAAAAACAAAAAAAAACACCCACTTTTTTTTTAAAACAAAAAGGAGATTATTTCCTAGTTAACAAAAAGCTCACACCAATCAGCAAGATCTCTGTGTGTAAGTCAACAAAGTCAATAGAAGAATAAGATGTGTATGAACAGGTAGCGAACAGAACAGAACAGGAGAAGCCAGGTAACTGGGCAGAACTTACAATAGCACCACTCCAGTACATTAAGCAATCGTGTGTTTGCCTTATTTTCATCAGAGACGCCATCTATGGAGTTGCCCATCGTGCCTGGCTGCGTTTGCGCTTCCATGGTCAGCCTTTCAGTGGAAATAATTCCAGGCACATCCAGCAAAGGCACAGCTAACAAATTTCCTGCCAGTCCTGCAGCAAGTGGCCAGAAGCACAAACTCACTGAGCTTTCCAGGTTCCGTGCGGATCCTGGACTGCCTTCTTCACTAGAGAGAAGGAACAAACCCACGCCAGCTTAATGTCACCAAACACTTGTCTGTGCCAAGTGATCCTAGGGTCTCATGACTTGGCTCTCACTATGCTTCCTGGAACTCCAAACTCCTACAATGGAGAGCAAAGAAAAGCTTCTTAAATGCATGTCACTCGTTTTGCGGATTTGAATGTGGGGCCTTGTGGATGCTAGCATACATGAACCAGATGAATCACACCTCTAGCCCTTATTTTGAGGTAGGGTCTCACTTTTCACATGGGCCTGAGTCTTGACCGTGATCCTTCCTTCTATAGCTGGGATGACCCCTTCCCCCACCACAGTTCCTTCCATTAGGAAGGAGCCTTGTAGACTTTTTTTTTTTTTTTTTTTTGGCTTAGGCTAGCCTGGAACCATGAACCTCTCTCCATTTCAGCCTCCAGTGTGTAGCTAGGATGACAGGCATGAACACCATCACCCAACCTGATTGTCACTCTTCCCACGGGATCAACAAACCTTTCACCCTCTTCAGTTCTGACATTATATGCAGTTCCCTCGAGACTGATGATTCCCGAAGAATTAAAAAGTGCAAATGAGAGTTTCAAGGCCAGCCACAGAAAACCAGCTGACCCCAAGGCACAAATCATCAAACCTAGGCCAATGCTGAGCTGATAACTTGGAGATGGATGGGAGAACATCAGCCAACCAAAGTTTTGCATGCCATGTTTGAGGAACAAGGCAGTGTGTCACCCTTGTGAAAAATAAAGACAATATTTGATCATGCATGGGAAGAATGAGTTTGTTTTCAGTTGTGGGGCTTGAACTCTGGGCTTGGGCGCTGTCCTTCAGCTCTTCAGCTCAAAGCTAGAGCTCTACCACTTGAGTCCCAGTGACACTTCCAGTTTTCTGAGTGGTTTATTGGAGAGAAGAGTCTCACAGAGTTTCTGGCCCAGGCTGGCTTTGAACTGTGATTCTCAGATCTCAGCCTCCTGAGTAGCTAGGATTAAAAGCGTGAGCCACCAGCACCCAGCAAGGGAAGAATGAGTTTTAACAACTGTGTGCCAATAAATGAGTAATTCAGTAAAAACACCTGTTTTCAAAGCTATGTGGAAAGTATTTGCCAAGGTGTATCAAGGGCCTGAGCAGTGCGGTACCTGGTAGATAGAAGCTGCTGTTTTTGTATTATATCACATCAATGTATCAGTGTCCAGAATCAATCTCCCTCAAATACACACACACACACACACATACACAACTACAACACAAAGATTCAAGATCCTGGAGTTTTCTTGGATGATCTCAGGGTACAAGTCTTTATTGTTTTTTTGAACCCTACAATACCAGTTTCTGGGCACATGCTAGGCACTGGCTTAATAGCATTATGACTCAACCTTTGATCCTGACCACAGCCCATGCTGTCTAGGGGAACAGACTTGTTTTTTCCCCACCAATTAAAGAATTAAGAGGCAGGAAAGTGTTTAGGGGAAGCAGAGTAAGTTTATTTGAAAGTGAAAAGAAAGTCATGAAAAGGAAGTAGCAATATTCTCCCTCCTCTGATGAGCCCCAGGGAAAAGTCCAGTAGAAGATTATTATAGAGCAGGCTCCTCCTATATCTCCTCCCCTGGGCTTTATGCTGATTGTTTGATTGTCTTGTGCCTGCACCGCTCCAGCTCTTTTCATTGGTTGATCAGGATCCCAGGACATTATAGGAAGAAGAAGCAGTTGAGACAGGCTTCACAGCATTATGGGAAGAAGCAGAGGTTGAGCAGGAGCCCCAAGGCATTATGGGAGCAAGATGTGCCACAATGGGACACATCTGCCAGATGTTATGTCTGCTACTTTTTGTTTTTTTTTGTTTTTGTTTTTGTTTTTGTTTTTTGGTCCGGTGGTGGGCCTGAACACTGGGCCTGGGCGCTGTCCCTCAGCTCTTCAGCTCAAGGCTAGCACTCTACCACTTGAGCCACAGCACCACTTCCGGCTTTTTTCTTTTCTGCTTATGTGGTGCTGAGGAATTGAACCCAGGGCCTCATGCATGCAAGGCAAGTGCTCTACCACTGAGCCACCTTCCCAGCCCTGTCTGCTACTTTTTATCCCTATCTACCTAACAGTTCATCTTCCTCTTAAAAGGATTTCTATTATTCTACTTCTTACAGAGGAATTGGAGCACAAAAAAATAATATTCACAAGACCTCACAAGTAGCAGCTTGAAAAGTATAACTAAAAAGCAAGATGAGCCAGGTGCTGGTGGCTCACGCCTATAATCCTAGCTACTCAGGAGACTGAGATCTGAGGATCATGGCTCAAAGCCAGCCCGGGCAGGAAAGACCATGAGACTCCTATCTCCAATAAACCACCAGAAAACTGGAAGTGGTGCTGTGGCGCAAGTGGTAGAGTGCTTGCCTTGAGCTGAAGAGCTCAGGGACAGTGCCCAGGCCCAGAGTTCAAGCCCCACGACCAAAAAAAAAAAAAAAAAAAGCAAGATGATGGAGTATTCAATGGGCTGCCGTTAATGCACACACACACACACACACACACACACACACACACACATATTCACATATTGTTCATCTACATGTGCACATACAGAAGTGAAGACTGCAGGGTTGAAGGGACATGTGCTGTTTGCTTCAGAATTTTTGAATTTTTTTTTTTTTGGGTCCAGTTGTGGGGCCTGAACTCTGGGCCTGGGCGCTGTCCCTCAGCTCTTCAGCTCAAGGCTAAGCACTCTACCATTTGAGCCATAGCGCCACTTCCAGCTTTTTTCTTTTTGCTTATGTGGTGCTGAGGAATCAAACCAGGGCCTCAGGCATGCAAGGCAAGCACTCTACCACTGAGCCACTTTCCCAGCCCCGATTTTTGAATTTTTTATACATGTTTCATCCATTAAAAAAAATTAGCGCTATAGTCAGGTGCCAAAGGCTATTGTAATCCTAGCTACTCGGGAAGCTGACATCTGCGGATTGCAGTTTGAAGCCAACCTAGGTATGAAAGTATAGGGGACTTTTAACTCCAGTTAACCAGCAAAAAGCTGGAAGTAGAGCTATGGCTCAAGTGGTAGAGTGCCAGCCTTAAGTGAAAAAGCTAAGGGACAGCACCCAGGTCCTGAGCCAAATCCCCAAGATCAGATGCATGTACACACACACACACACACACACACACACACACACACACACACACACACACACGTGCTATATTGAGAAGTTCTTCCAGCTTGGGCAGCCTTTTCTGCTGTCTTGGGGCTTGGGGACCTGGCCAGCTTTTGGGGGGAAGAGACAAGGTCCCAGGTTACAGACAGGAGATAGGCTTCCAGAGACCTGGATTAGTGTGCCAGGAAGTCAGTTGATCTGGGTCAAACCCCTGTCTTCCAATTCAGCTCTTTTTTTTTTCTTTTTTAAATCTGTTGCAGGCTGGGAAGTAGAATGTTTGGGGGTCAGGATACAAAAAGGACCCCCCTCCTATCTTTACTTGATTTCCATTGCTTGCCTTTTCTTTCCAGAGAGACAAAGCCTTGCATTTGACAATTAGCGACTAGGCTTTAAGATGCAAATTCCTAGAGGAGTTTGCTACCCCAGTGAGAGTTTCCACTTAGGTGTTAATTATTTCCACCTCCTTCCTGGTCCAAGAGGAGGGGAAGAAAGCCAGGCCTGACCCTTGGCCCGTGGTGGGTGCCCCAGGTGGAGGTCTAGGGCCTCCCTAATCCTCTCCCACCCCTGTTTCCAAGGTCCAGGCAGGACACTTGGTGGCCCTGTGGCTCCCTCTCCATTACCATCTCCATTACAAACAAGTTTTTAGGCAAAGAAAATTAGTCTGGGCAGCAGAGGAGGCAGAACAAAAATCTCCTGCTGGTCTCTCTCTTCACAATGCCTGATCACACCTGGAGGAGATACACCGCCCCCCCCCAAAGGGATTTCCTTAGAGCCAGAGATGTGCCCAGGTAGTTGAAGAGTCAGACTCTGGGTTCCCTAGAAAAATGCCAGTCGGAAAATAGTAGAAGGCACACAGAGTGAGAATAGATGTAATAGACAAAATGCGAGGTGTCTAAGATCAGGCCATTTGGAGGAAAGGAACTTAAAGAAAAAAAAATCACCAGAGTGCTTGTTAAAAACCTTAAAGCAGGACAAAAAAATGGGAAAGTCAACTTTCACCCTAGAATTTAATGTCAGTTCTTCTGCCTCATGATAACCCATGTATACATGCACGGACATACATAGTAAGTTCTTTCAGTAATGAGGGAGCAGTGTATGTGCGTGTGTGCTCATGCGCACACGTGAGTCCATACTACTGGGGCTTGAACTCAGTCAAGGCCTTGTGTTCTTGCTCATTTCTTTTCCTTTTTTAAAAATTTGTATGTATGTATGTATTTATTTAATCCATGGCTGATACATTACCACTAGAGCCACAGCTCCACTGCTGGCATTTTGCTGCAGATAAATTGGAGATAAATTTCATGGACTTTCCTGCCCAGGCTGCCTTTGAATGGTGATCCTCAGGTCTCAGCTTCCTGAGTAACTAGGGTTGCAGGTGTGAGCCACCGACGCCTTGTGCAGTGTATGTTTTATTCTGTTGTTTGCTAGCTCTTGTTCTTCATTCGAATACTCTTTCCATGTCAGAACAGTCTTTCCATGTCAAAACAGTTGATGCCTACAGTTAGTATCAGTAGTTGAAATACTGTCTAAGAGGAGGGAGTGGAGAGTTAGGATTCCACTTGGAAAATTCCATGCTGGGTCTCAGGATGGGCCACTGGCAGATTTCCTGACCACATGCTTGGTCCTGGCTTTTCTTTCGTCTTTTCTATAAATTGGGTCTGCTAGGAGCCAGGGAGAACCAGATTAAGCATTCATCGCTCCCGGTTTTGACCCAAATTATAAACAAATTAATTTTTTTCCATTTTCATATTATTATGTCATTTTTCTCTTAATGCAGGCCAGCCTTAGGATCCAGAGTCAGGCCCAATGGCTGGGATTCTGGTAAAAAGTTCATGTCCTCCAAGCCCTGCCTGGCAGGCTCATTTTCCTTTCCTTTAACTAGCCCTCACCTCTTTCTATTTTAATTTTCCCAACCAGCATTCCCCATGTAAATAAGGATATACATCCTTATGTATGGTATATGTATGCATATGTTGTGTGTGTGTGTGTGTGTGTGTGTGTGTGTGTGTGTGTGTGTGTGTGTGTGTGTGTGTGTGTTTAAGTGTTAGGGAGTGAGTAGGAACTGAGTCAGGGCAGCTTCAGGTTGCTTCAGCTGGTTGTGTGGTTCTAGTCACAAAGTAGAGGCCAAGCAGATCCCTCTGGGGGGGTCTCAGCACTGGTGTCCTCTTTTGTAAATGAGGGTGCACTCTAGTAGATCTGTGATTTCTTCCAAGCATCAAGTTCTATGATTCTGGGCTTTGATGTGTATTTCCATTTATTCCTCATGATCCTTTGCTTTTAATAATCTGTCTTGCCTCTCACAAAGAGAGTTTGTAAACCTGAAAACTGGAACACTGAATTGGCCTTCAATGATACAGCTGATTTTCAAAACTCCTTCTTGAGTTGGCGAATTCTTTGTTCATATTCTGGATCTAGTTTGACATCTGTGATGCACAGACCATGACCAAGTTCTAGATGACTCAATTGGTCTACTCACAGGTGTCTGCTCATCTGTGCTGTGCTTAATCTTGGTTCCTACCTGTTCTATGTATAGAAGTTCTATTTGGTTCTTTTTCACATCTGCTAGATTTATGGCGTTCATTATTCCTTTCACAGATGTCCAAGGTAATAATTGCCATGGTAAAGAAGCATGGTTGTAATCTGTTAACCTCACTACCAGTAGGTGCAGGTTTGTTTCTGCTCTCTGTTGTTACCCTTCATTTTTATTCCCTTGTATTCTTTGTGCTGGTCATAATCTTAAGACACACACACACACACACACACACACACACACACACACACACACACACACACACACACGAAAAATCCCCTTAAAATGACACCCAGAAACAAAAGTCCCTGATCATTTTTGTAACCCTGGGCACTCACAATCATTTTGAAGCAAGAAGAACTAAGCTTTGGAAATACACAAGTAAGCCTTGCATATTGTGAAGGTCTGCTACAGTCCAATCCACTGAACTTTTGTTCTCATCTCTGTAGAACTGACTTCTTGAAGCCTCTCTTCTTCATCCACTGCCCTCAGGCCTATACCATAATGTGTGATGTTTATAAAATTGTTACATCCAGTCAGAGATGACATTCTCCTTGCAGTCCTTAAGAGATGTGGAGAACTTTAAGGTTGTTATCAGGTTGTTATCCTGCCTCTAGATCCTAATCAGTGAGGTCAAATGTTTTGCCCATAGTCTTGCTCTTCTGGGCCCATGACGCCTCTGTGGATAGTGAGATCCTGAGTGACTGCCACTACTGTCAAGTGACTTTCTGAATCACTGCACTGGGTAGTAGTGAACTTTTTTTTTTTTTTCCTCAGCCACTGGGTTGAAATACACAGTCATGAGAATGAGCCACACCTTTCTTGGTCTATTGAATAGCTTGTTCTGCCAGGCCTTCAATTCTCTTGTAGTGAAACCAGGGTTCACAAGCACAGGCAGCCAGAAATTCCTGTGATTTCTCTTGTGATCCCTGAATGAGGGGACAATGATCCATGAACAATGGAAGGAAGGAGGAGGGACCAATCTCATTAACAAGAACTGGAGCCTACTGGGTTCAGACCTATTGGGGATAAAAGCCCCCTGAAGAAATGTCACACCTACTTGCAGAAATCTTTACAGCAGGAAGCTAGTGAGACAGGCCACTGAGCTGAGGTCCTAGAAAATGCCTGCAATCACCTGAAAATGGACATTTTGAAGCTTTCCTGGGAAGCAGGAGGTAGGGGACAGTAAACACCTTTTCAAAGATGTCCTGATGTCTTGGTTGGGCTGCAGGCCAAGAGATAAAAAGGGCCAGGCCTTTGCTTTGCAGTGAAGAAATCTATTAGGATAAGAGGGAGGACTACTCTCCCAGCCCTAAGTACCCATCCCCAAGAAAGAGTGATACCAGAGACCACAGATCTGCCCAGGTGCTGGTGGCTCACGCTGTAATCCTAGCTGCTCAAGAGGCTCAGATCTGAGGATCGCTGCCAACCTGGGGTAGGAAAGTCCATAAGACTCTGATCTCCAATTACCACCAGAAAACTGGAAGTAGATCTACGGCTCAAGTGGTACAGTGCTAGCCTTGAATGAAAAACCTAAGAGATAGTACCCCAGGCCCTGAGTTAAAGCCCCACACAAATATAGAATCATGATACAAACACTTTCATAAATTTTCTTTTCTATTTGCTCAAGGATTCAGTGTACTCATCTGCACTCTAGGATATATGTAGGACAGATTTCCATATGTCCTACACATTCCCAGTACATTCTGTGAAACCCTTGGGGTCACTTGTCAACCCTCCATGTGAATACTAGGCCACATCTAGGACAAGAATCAAGTGCATTAGAATTTCTGCAGCAAAATGGGGAGGGAGGGAGGACATTTACACTAAGTAGGAAAAATTAGGACTCTGTGTGTGTGTGTGTGTGGTGTGTGTGTGTGTGTGTGTGTGTGTGTGTGTGTAATATAGCTTCATGTTGGTCCATATTAGATTCCATTGCTAGAAAACTTTTAATTGATTCAGATTATGGACCTGTGATACATACTTCAAACAGTGTGGAAGAGTTGAGCATGGAGGCACATACTTGTAATCTCAGTTATAGGGAAGCAAAGGCAATAGAATTACAAGTTAAAGGTGAGACTGGTCAACTTAGCAAGACTCAGACTCAAAATTTAAAGCATCAGAGGGCTGTGTGTGTGTGTGTGTGTGTGTGTGTGTGCTGGTAAAGCACTTGCCTAGCCCTTTGCTTAGCAAAACTTGGAGTTCAGTCCTTAGAACTGATTTTAAAAATGATGTGAAGATTCTCCATGACTGGCATGAACTGGGGAGCGGGGTACATGTAGTTCTCCATAATTAAGTAAATGATTATCATCATCATCAAATTCACTGCTTGGCCTCAGGGCTACAAGCTGTCATCCATGGGGATCGTCCCAGTAGGGCAGGATGGGAGGATCTCAGAAAGGTACAGAAGGATGCCCTTCCTGGGCACAGCGCCTTACCAAGATGTCTTCCATCACCAGGTTAAACACTGAGGCTCTCCAGAGTCCCCTAAAGCATCTCTGAGGTCCTACTGTGTGGTCCTAGTTCTGGAGCTTCTGGAAAGCATGCTGAAGGTGATTTCAATTCAAGAACAAGAGAGCGATGTCCCATATCAGGGACTGAAGCCCCAAGGGCCAGGTAGGTGCCAGAAAGGAACAGAGGACCCTAGGTGTGGCCTGTGACAAATGGAATAACACCTGTTCATTCCAAGGGGCAGATGCCACCCACTTAGAGTTGTTGGCTGCCACAGAAGAAATTCAGATTGTTTACTCCCTGATGTTTTGATTTTTCAGAAGTTAAAATCTGGAATATGTATAATGCCCTTACTGTTACCTACTAGCTCCTCAATTTTTCAGACACTACAAATCCAACAAAACTCAACCTGTAAACTTCTTATTTAATAATGTAGTGAAGGGAGTTAACAGCTTAACTTGTGCCTGGCAGTGCCCTGGAAGGGGTCTATGTACTGTATTCAGCTTTCTGAAAGATATATTCCTCATTTTATTTATACCCTCTCTTTTTTTTTTAAGAGAGAGAGCGATGAGGTTTCACTATGTAGCTCTGGCTGGCCTTGAACTCATAGTTCAAGGCATTCCTTTCATTTTGACCTCCAAAATGGCTGGGATTATCCATGTCTGGGTGCTGTCCTTCCCAGCCAGGTGAGACTATCATTGGTCTTTACAAAGCAGGAAACAGATTCAGCTTACAATGCGGGATAGAATGCTTCATGTTCCATATCTCAGTAAGTTACCTGTGGGCCTCTTGTTTCACATTTTACATATTTACTGGAAAAACTCACAAACAACACTGCAATCTTCTACAAATGCAGGTCCAAAATGCCAGAGTCTGAACTTTAAACACAGAACCACAAACTGAGAGACTTAATTTTTTTTTTTTTTGGGTCGGTTGTGGGGCTTGAACTCTGGCCCTGAGCGCTGTCCCTCAGCTCTTCAGTTTAAAGCTAGCACTCTACCACTTGAGCTACAGCACCACTTCCGGTTTTCTGGTGGTTTATTAGAGATAAGAGTTTCATGGGGCTGGGAAGGTGGCTCAGTGGTAGAGCACTTGCCTTGCATGCCTGAGGCCCTGGGTTCAATTCCTCAGCACCACATAAGCAAAAAGAAAAAAAAAAGCCAGAAGTGGTGCTGTGGCTCAAGTGGTAGAGCACTAGCCTTGAGCTGAAGAGCTGAGGGACAGCGCCCAGGCCCAGAGTTCAGGCTCCACGACTGGACCCCCCCCCCAAAAAAAAAAGAGTTTCATGGACTTTCCTGCCTAGGCTGGCTTTGAACTGCGATTCTCAAGCTGAGTGACTTAAACAGAAGAGATTTATTTGCTCACAGTTCTTGAAGTCGGAGAACAAGTCCTTTGCATTATATAACCTCACATGGCCTTCCTTGGGTACACTCAACCTGGCATCTCCTTTTATAAGGACCTTATCCCATGGGATCAAGACCCTAGTCTTATGACCTTAGGACCTGCTCTTATCCTCTTATGATCATCATCATTCAGTTCCTTTAAGATTGATCTCCATATTCAACTGTTACTGGAAATTTAGCACAGCTAATCAATATCGATTCTTTCAACCACTATGAGAGTTTAGGCAAGGTGTGGATGTAGTCAAGGTGATAGAAAGTTTATTAGGATAGAAATATAGCAGAGACAGAGATTAGGTGGCATGATGCACCGAAAGACAGCATTTTAGTTCATCTTCAGCCATCTTCATCATATAGACATGAGACGTGGGGTTTAAGTGGAGGAAGAATTAGGGGCAGGGAACTAAGGTATGTATGTATAGTTTAAGAGTCCGGGTTACAGGAGTGGCCTGACTGGCTATTCCCTCAGTTTTGGTTTTCCTTGATTCCAGAGTCGTTATCTCTGTCATTTGAGGGGAGCAATCTGGTTTCTGTAAGATGATTTCTCTGGCTCCAGGGGAAAGCCTAATCATCACTGGGAATTATCCTCATTTTGGGGTGATCTGTCCCACAAAGCTCTGCTGTTCCTTAAAGATAGTGTTAGCTCCTTGCCATAAAGATGTTATCAGTCAATCCTGTCTTTCCTGGAACGACAAGGTGATTGCAACATGACTGTGGAAAGAACAGCTTAGAACAATACCAAACACAAAACTGAAGCACAGACGCCAGGATTCTCTCCTGCTTCTTGTCAATTCATGGCAGCAAAAATAGTTTCAAGTACCTGTTGCGACTTTTAATGAGTCATTGCTTCAACACTCAGGAGCTGTCTTGTTGCCAAGAGATTGGCACTGAAAATCGCCATAGAGACACCAGCAAAACTCCATCCACTGATTTTCCTGTTTATTTTTCATACTAGTCACCGCACTGCGATTTTCATTGTTTGATGTTCTCTCTTATTGGTTAGATTTTAATTGGTTCTTCCTTTTTATAGTGTTTTTAGTTTGTTTGTTTTGGCAGCACTATTGCAGCTTGAACTCAGGGTCTTACACTCACTTGGGGTTTTCTCTCAATGTTGGCTCTCTACCAGACTTGAGCCACACCTCCACTTCCATCTTTTGCCTGGTTAATTGGAGATAAGAGTCTCTTGGATTTGTCTTCTTGGCCTAGCTTCAAACTAGGATATCCAGGGCTCACTTCCTGAGTAGCCAAGCATGAGCCACTGGCACTCAGCATTGTGTGTGTGTGTGTGTGTGTGTGTGTGTGTGTGTGTGTGTGTGTGTGTGTGTGTGTGTGTGTGTGTGTGTGTGTGTGTGTGTGTGTGTGTGTGTGTGTGTGTGTGTGTGTGTGTGTGTGTGTGTGTGTGTGTGCATGCTAAGAATTGAACCCAGGGTCCTGTACATGCTGGACAAGTGCTCTAGTACTGATTAAATCTCCAGCCTGGTACTTTACAGACTCACTATAGGTTTTGCTAAGAAACACACACACACACACACACACACACACACACACACACACACACACACACTACATAAAATGCTGGGTGCCACTGGCTCATGCCTGGCTACTCAGAAGGTGAGCTGTGGCAAAAAAAAAAAAAAAAGTCCAAAAAACAAGACTTAGCTATCATTCCCATCAGAAAGTTATTCACAGGTTTACTAGAATACCTACATGAAGAGAATTCATGATGTTTGATGAAAGGAGGGATGGATGGAGGGATGGATAGATGAATAGATGGGTAGATACTTAGTGGAAACTAATGCTTAGTGTAGCTCTTGGTTCAGTTTTCTTCTGCTACAGATAAAGTAGGAATATTTTTTGGTTTACCCAAGCACAGTCTGAGCAGGCTGGGAATTTAGATTCAGTACCAAGGGAGTATCTAGAGATTTGCCAATGCCCTCCAAGGGGCAGGAGGAAATTGAGCTTGTTGCAGCTGCTCTTAACTGTGGGCTGAACTTAAACGATTGTGCCCTGACTCATGCCCAAGGGTTCCGTGTCTTTGAGCTGTTTTTGTTCTTTATTTTGTATCCATGGTACTGTTTCTACAGCCGTGAATATCTGGGCTTACTTGCTTATATTTAGTATACATCTTCTCTGGAGGTCTTATTGCCATATTATTGTTCTCATTGGTCCATTGCTGTCATAAAATAAAAACACCACATTCTAAAAGGACAGTGTGTTTTTCTGCAGGGAGGGAAGAAAGAGTCATAATTGGTTTTGATTGTTAAACATTAAGAATAGGCCCTGTCATCTCTATTTAAACTCAGTGAAATAAGAAAATGATGTTCCAGCTCTGAATGAATAATCTATATTGCTTAAGTAGAGTAATTATAAAGGGATAAGTGGGGAAAATGCTAAGAAAAATAAAGCCCATAATACAACCCAACTGAGGAGCAATTGCTGTGGTCTCCACGAAGTTACTATCCATGACCTTAAGCAAGTCTGTTTACCTTCCTGAAGCTTATTTCTTCATGTACAAAAGAAGAGTCTGAGTCCTAGCTTTTCTCTCAGACCTTGCTAGTATTATGGGGCTGTGCGTGTGCATGTGCATGTGTATGTGTGTGTGTGTGTGTGTGTGTGTGTGTGTGTGTGTGTGTGTGTGTGTGTGTATGTGTGTGTGTGAGATAGCACTAGGGCTGGAACTCAGGGCCTCATGTTCTGGCTTGTCTTTTTTTGTTCAAGACATACCTCCATTTCCAACTTTTCTGTGGTTAACTGAAGATAAAGATCCCAGACTTTTCTGCCAGGGCTAACTTTAAACAGTGATCCTTAGATCTCAATCTCCTGAGTAGCTAGGATTACAGACATGAGCCACCAGTGCCTTGGCTGTATATGGGCTGTATTATTTCCCCAAATTCTTTTTGGGATAGACACTGGTTCTATTTTCCCTCTTCCTTTGGTGTATCATGGTGCTGTCTCAACTCAAGACACTTTTTTTTCTATTTTATTTTCGTCAGTGTTGATTTCTTCTGTCCTTGATTTTGTCCTCTTGATTATTTTCTTCTTGGCATGTTCCTTCAGGCTTATGGAAGTTCCAACTGCTTATGGAAATGCCAATCTTAGGGGAAAAATAAGGTTCGTATTAAGTTATGAACCTTTATATTGAGTCAGAATAGGTAAATAGACATCATTGAGAAGATGCCAGAGATACTTGCTTCTGAGTTCACCTGAGCAAATCACCAATATGCATCAGCCTTGTTTTGTTCAGCTGCCTTAACTTTTCACCAGGATATCGAGGAAGCTCTTTGGCAGCAGTAACTAAGAAACAGTGAAGTCATAAAGCTTTGTCGTTAAGATGGCTAAGTTCTAGAATGAGACACCACCTTCTTGGCTTGGTCACTTGGAAGGTCAGACTAGTTACCTAACTTCTCTATGTCTCCCTTTCTTCACTCTTAAAGCTTGGGGAATAAACAGTTCCTAATGCCTGCCCAATGAAGGATGAAATGGGATAGGACCATCTCACGGTTCAGCATGTGGTTTGAAGAATGGCAGTTGGGGCCAGGAAAGTGCCAAGCCAGAAGCTGCTTCAAATCTCAGCTTCATTCCTGTTAGAATTCTCCTCTGTTCTTTTTAAAGCTGAGACTTGCCAAGATGAGCCCTCTTCCATCTTCAGATTTACATGTGCAGTTTGTAAGTAGAGAGAAAATGTTTATTGTTATCAAATATTACTACTAATTCCATTTGCCAATAGAAGTTTTTTAGCCAGAGTTACACTGATGAATGTCCAACAGGCTGGGGGAGGGGGAGGAGCAGAAGGAAAGGCCATGATTAAGGGAATTTTCTGGTTTCTACGGTGTAAATCTTCTCTTTGTAGCTGATTCCCAAGTGTTGAAATAGATGTCACTGAAGATGGAGTTTGGAAAGAGGCACTAACAGCCAGAATTGAACCAGCTCCAATGGGTCCGGGTGTTACTTCAGACCAATCGACTTCTTTTAAACATATTGATTACATCCTTCAGCTCTGCCTGGCCTTTTCTTTGATATTCTGTAAAGAATGTGAAATATACACCAGAGGCAGAGCTGAGTCTGACACGGGCTCACATCTTGGCTCAAGTAGTTGCTGGCTCTGTAACCTTAGCTGGAGTAAGTTATTTACCATCTTTAGTTTCTTCATTTGTTAACTGGGACTTGATGGAAGTTAACCCCATGTATGTATATGGATAGCACGTGAAGACGTTAGCCTACTTCCTGGTCCCATGCACACATGTGTGGTACATGTCAGCTATAACGATTAGCATCGTGTTGGCACAAGAGAATTCTTGCTGCCAAACCCATTATAAAACGCTTGCATTCGTGTAGTATCCCATCATTCCTAAAGGACTTTTTCACACATTACCACATTTGATTTTCATAATACCTAGTGTGGAAGACCACCCTGCCCATGGGTGAAAAATCCAAGGGCCATATTGGGAAAGACTGGAGCCATTCCATTGAACTCTGATCTTTCAACACTTGGTCCTCGATTCAGCTATGTCCTAAGCAAACACATGAAAGAACATGAGTTCAGATGACAAAATTGAGTCCATTCTTGAAACTTCTTTAAAATCCTCAGAGTTCTTAGAAAGGAATTGAGGAACACATAATTTGCTGGGCAACAAGGCAGAAAGCAAATTGAAAGCCTACAGCTGTGTTGTGGCTACACACGGTAGAATTCACCTTGTTTTGATAGATTAAAGAATCACTAATCCAGGAATGTACTAAGCTATCATACACAGGAGGACTTGGTTCACAGGATTCTCACAGGCACTGAAAAAAGGATCTTCTTTTGTTCCCTGATTCTTGACTGTGTTTTGTTTAGGTGAGGTTGCCTAATGAATTCTGGTTGATCATAACTTTCAGATATGATCATACTAAAAATCAAGACATTAGGCAGAATGTATTGATACCTGACTATAATACCAGCACTTAGAAGGCTGAGGCAAGAAGATCCTGAATTCAAGGCCAACCTGGGCTATACAGTAAAACCCTATCTCAAAAAACTAAGTAAGTAAATATAAAAAAGAAAGAAAAAGGGGGAAAAACAGGAAGAAAGAAGCATTTTAAGTGTGCTTCCAGTTTCTATTTAAATATTTATTCCTCGCGAGATTTATTACAGTAAAATAAAATTCATTTTATAAAGGTTAAAAACAAATTTTAACCTTTTCTTTTCCTCTCCACCCCTGACCCTGGGAGTTGAATCCAGGGTCTCATGCTTTTCTATGAAGCCTTGCTTGGGGATCAAGCTCAGGGCCTCACACATACTAGACAAGGACTCTACCACTGAGCTTCACTCCAAGCCCATTTTCTCAGGTTTTCTAGGATGATGTTTAACCATTTATGTCCTAAGCTCAATACAAAATAGGTGCAAATCAAGTAATGTTCTTGGCCAATTCCCAGGCCCCATCTGCTCATCAGATTGCATCGTGCCTGGCATTGCTTTCCTCCAGGGGAATCTGTGGGTGAGGCTCACACTCTCCCTCTGGCTCTGTGCTTGGCAGTCCCTCTCCCAAATGCCAGTCCAGCATCTGCATGGAGAGACAGGAAGAGAGGTTCATGCCCTCCAACTCCCCTCTTTCTCCAGAAACTTCCAGCTGGGGGAGGGGGACCCATACACCTTTGTCTTTCTACCAGGAACCACGGGAGGAGTGCATCAACCTGTGTAAGCAGCCTGGGGTGAGGAGGCCACCAAAAGCCAGCTAGGCCTCAGTGCCAGCTCAGCCTGGACAGCAGCTTTCATAAACACTATCCCAATCAACCCACAATCTGATGAACAAACTGCGATCATCCTTTTACATGGACTGTTAAAACGTATTACAGTACGCGACGTTCGCTTTTAAAAAACAGAATAGACCAAACCTATCCAACAAGCAGAAGTTTAGCATCTGCCAGCCCTTAGCCAAAGGGATTTGGTTATCTGCAGGCACATAGCTAGGGTGCCTGGACACCTGTGTGTAAACTTCCTTTTCTTAGCTAATTGTTTAAGCATCTCCCTGATGATCCCCTATCTTTTCTCTTTTATGGCTCCTGATAGGATCCCAGACCACCCCCTGTGTATGTTAAAGTTTTAGGTAACTTAGGATCTGTGAAAACAAAATGCCAATCTGGCTCCCCAAAGACTGGGCTAAGAGACAAGTCAGAGTCTGGTGAGGTGGTGTTGTTTACCGGGACAGGACAGCAGGAAGAAGAAAGGTTCTGGAACACATGTATGTTAAAAAAGCGTCCCTACTCTTGTCATCCATTAGGAATGAAGAAAGAGATACTGAGATTTAGATAAACCTGAGCCAAAACGCTTCCCTGGTTTTATCCACCATTGTAAACAAGTCCCAGAAAGCTCCAATTTGGGGTGGACAGATATTCATAGGTAGGAAACTGACACAGAGAAGCTAAAGAACTGTCCCAAATTCACACTGCTGAGTCAAGCCATAGGATCACTCCAGGGCTGGGAAGGTGGCTCAGTGCTTGCCTTGCATGCATGAGGCCCTGGGTTCAATTCCTCAGCACCACATAAGCAGAAAAAGCTGAAAGTAGCACTGTGGCTCAAGTGGTAGAGTGCTAGCTGAAGAGCTGAGGGACAGCACCCAGGCCCACAATTCAGGCCCCACAACCGACTAAAACAAAACAACAACAACAAAAAAAGATCACTCCAAACAAAACGTTTGAATTTGGGACTCACTCAGGCTAGGAAGGGCTAAAGACGTTTCACTCAGGCTCCATAGCTTAGGTTCAGGCCAGGGCCCCAGACTGCTGTCATTTCTAAGGTTCTAGAAAGAAAATTTCAATGACCTCGGGCTTTGTGGGAAATACATCTTTGCTTTCCCACATTTCACACATGCAGTGTTTCTTTCCATTACAGATGTGAACAATTGACTAGAGGGATGTCAGCAGTACCCAGGATTTTGTTACCAAGGGAAATCATGAACATTTCATATTAATTCTGATTATCAGTACAAGGGCTTTGGGGTTGGACAAAGTCTGGGTGAATCTTGGCTTTGGCATTTAGGCATTTGACTGGCTTAGAATGGAGGGCTAGCTACTTAAATTTCCTCAGTCTCAGCCTCCCTCTGAAAATAGGTAGACCATAGCCATCTCATTATGATTTCAACAATCAGTGAGATCATAACATAGAATCCTGGTACATAGTAGACACTTAATAACCAGCAACCGATACCTCTGTTTTTTCATAGCTATTAGTCTAGGGTCATAAATGACTTTCTAAAAATGAATGGAAAATCTAGCTTTAGACATAGTAATGATCATTTACCAGGCTGGAAACCTGGATGACATCAGGGGAATATCATTGTACAAGATTAACCTTAGACCTCTGTGGGGAGGTAAGAAGATAAACAATTTCCCACCAGAGCCTGTGGTTAAGTGCCCTGTACAGGGCTTCCCCACTGTGAGTCCAAACCTGGGTAAATGACTGAACTTTCTGATCCTCCATTTTTGCCACCTCTTTCATAAGCAAATCTACCTTCCTTGAGTAGTATCATAGACCCCTTAAAGATCTCCACTGGCCCCCCTCTCAGAATCTCCAGGTCCCCAGGATCCCTAAGTCCCCAGGATCTCCAGATCCTTCTCTCCAGGATGTTCAGGTCAGGATGCAAGCTACTGTTCCCGCTGGGATTCACAAAGCTAATCAAAAGACCAGGCCAGCTGGGAGGGGTCAGGCTCCGCCTCCCTCTTTAATCTCTAAGAACACTACCACCTCCACACCCCCTACTTCTACCCACTCAGCAGGGACCCCAAGTTCCAGCTGGGAAGATAATTAGCAGTCTCCCTAATTGGTGGTAGACTACCGAGGTCCCGGGAGTGACCTCTGCAAAGGTTTGAACCCATCTGGCCTCTGCTAGCATGGGTCTGGCTGCCCAGGCCTCTGTGCATGGGAGTGAGGAGGTAGCTCAGGAGACCAGCCAGGAAATGTGTAAGCACATTTTTATCAGTAAGGACCCAGACATACAGGTGCAGCTTCATCCTTGTGTGAGTCTCAGCTGTCACCATATGTGTCTCATATACATTCTATACATACTCATCCCATCAATCTACTCCATAGATTTTTCCATCATGCAATTTCTACCCTAGCGTAAAGGGAGCTTGCTAAACTGACGACTGGGCGCCGGTGGCTCATGCCTGTAATCCTAGCTACTCAGGAGGCTGAGATCTGAGGATCGCAGTTCAAAGGCAGCCTGGGCAGGAAAGTCCGTGAGATTCTTATCTCCAATAAACCACTCAGAAAACTGGAAGTGGCGCTGTGGCTCAAGTGGTAGAGTTCTAGCCTTGAACTGAAGAGCTGAGGGACAGAGCCTAGGTCCAGAGTTCAAGCCCATGACCCACCAAAAACAAAAAACAAACCCAGAAAACAAAACAAAACAAAAACCTGATGACCATTATCATCATCATCATCATCATCATCATCATCATCATCATCGTCACCATTATCATCATCACTGTAGTAATTACCTATTTGTAGTTGAGGCACTTATACTGCACCAGGCATTTTATTGATTATTTTTTTAAGTCTAGAAGGAATTGTTGTGATGGTTTGTATAACATGCAGCTACAGTGAGCACTTGAGTTGAACATGGTAAAAGCAACCAAAATTAGAAAATATAAAGCTCTTCCTTTACCTCCTGCTTCTACTCCTATGAACACAACCCAGGGCAGATCACAGGTACTCTCTGCCTCAGTTCCCACTTGTAGCAGAGATAATGCTGCCTACTTTGCAGGGTTATTGTTTGGATTCAATATGATAAAAAGGCAAAGTACCTGGTACATAATAATAATCACCTCTAGTACTTAATAAATAAGTATTTAATAGTATTCAATAAATAATAATCACCTCTCCATCTGAAATTGGAACCCCTTGGCCTTGGCAATAATGGGAAAGAACTCTGTTCTGGAGTGAATGACATAGATTTCAGCCTCACTGAACACTGGTATCATGTGCAGAAAGCTGGAAGCAGAAGAGGGGAGAAGAGCAACAGGCGGCATTGGCCAGGTGAGTGATGCTTTTCAGACCCTGAAGCATAGGATAAGATAGGACATTGGGTCTAAGGGAAGGCACAGTCCAGGCCTTCTGATTGTCAGTTATGTGCATTCATAGGAACAGAGCAAAGGCCGAGAAGGTGAGCTATTGGCAGACATAGACCCTAGGTGTGGAGCAAAAAGATGAGGAGAAGCTGTAGATAATGGGAAACCTGAGCAGAACTGAGTCTCCATCCATGGTTCAATTGAGTTTGGGCAACTTTGTGATTTTTTTCAAATAGCCTGGCTTGTCATAGATGTACCACCACTTGTGTTGAGCCACTGGAGCATCAGCCCACCCAGGGCACGTCCAGATGTCTCCTGTACTCCACCACAGCCAGCTCAGCCTCCTGCAGGTCAAGGACATTTATTCCCTTTGGTAGGTAGCCTGGGCTGAGCTTTCTCCTCTTGTTTTCATGACTCTGTAGCTATTACCAACATCAGGAGGTCAGAGCAGGAACACCTTGCATATAGCTCACCACAGGCCAGTTTTAGAGCTGGCTTTGGTACTGCTGCAGTGTGCTATGGAGGAGATCTGATGCAGGATGGGAGGACTGGGTTCTGGAAAGTGAGAATATAAATGTACATTGAGCAGACACATAAATGAAGGCTATGGAATGACAGCCTGGGAATAATTAATTTCCAAACCAAACACAATGGATCAAATACTCTGGGAGCAGGCAGACTCCATTATTGTGAGTGTGTGTGTGTGTGTGTGTGTGTGTGTGTGTGTGTGTGTGTGTGTGTGTGTGTTGGTACTGGGGCTTGAACTCAGAGCCTTATGTTCTCCCTCGGCTTTTCCACTCACGGTTGGTGCTCTACCACTTGAGCCACACCTCCATTTCCAGCTTCTTGCTGCTTAATTGGAGATAATTGTCTCATGGACTTTCTTACCTGGGTTGGCTTTGAACTGTGATCCTCAGATCTCAGCCTCCTGAGTAGCTAGCATTACAGGCATGGGCCACCAGTACCTGGCTCATCATATGCCTTCATAAAGCAATCTCATCCCCAAACTCTGAGACACTCTATGTTTGAGAATCTCTGTCTTGGGCCTTAGCCAATTCACTTTAGGTCTGGCTTCCACCAGCATCTTAGCAAGGTACCCTAGTGCTAAAATGGGTCATTTCCATGTTGAAGGTCCCTATACTGCAATGGGACTCCCACCCTGTTTCTGTTAGCACACCCCTGATCCATTTATTTCCCTACTGCCTTTTCTCATCTAATGTGATTAGCTTGTAAGCCTCCAGCCAAACTTAGTATTTTAGGAGTGAGACCTAGAAGTAAGTATTTCCCAAAAGGAGAAAACACACACACACACACACACACACACACACACACACACACACACACACACACACACACACACACCACTGTAATCAGAGTTTGCAAGGGAAGAATATAAAAATGGATATAAAAGGGTCTTTTCATCTTGACTCTCTATAAATGTTTAAAATAGGGTTGGTGATAATTAATGTTTCTATAAGTATATGCTTAAAGAGTCATGACAATCAGCCTTTGTCTGTTCCACGTTGGCGGCCTGGACCACTGCGTGGGTCATTTCACATTGCCTCACTCCTGGCAATTCGAGAGCTGCTATAATTCTGCCAAAGAATATAGAGGGTTCCCCGAGTCGAGTTCCATCCTGATTTTGATTATTGTTTATCTCCAGTCCCTGTCTGAATAGTTGTAGTAAAAGAGAGGAAGTTTTTCTCCTGAATCCGAGGTCAGCTTGTAATGAACCATGGTTTCAGTTGCAGGAACAGCTGGTGCTTTTTATAAGCCAGGAGGGTTCACTTACAGTTCAGGGTAACACAGAAATAATTCAAAGAACAAGGACGCCTCTATTCATTGCTTTATTTTTTATACATTTTTGAAACATTTTGACATTTGAGTGGCTGTAGAATGTGGATTATTGACTAGACTCAACAGGAAAAAAAAGAGCCAATAAATTTTAAAAAAAGAAATACAATATTTCTTGACCTACCTTCTACCACAAACACTACATGAAAGCTAAATTTGTATAGGGAGAATTCAAATAATGGACAACATTTAATTTTTAGAGGCATGCTGGATGTTTCCAAAAAGTTTACATGGAGTATTTTCAGAATGCCACCCCCCCCATAAAAAGCAAAACAATTAAAAACATTTCAATGTGGATTTTAGAAATGTAGACATTTGGTTTAAAAATAAGTTGAAAGGCCATTTCTCCCTATTACTACTAATTGGATAGAAAATGGAATAGTATAGATTTGTATTTGTAGATTGCAAATAGGTCTGGCACTAAGCCAATAGTAACAAGGAGCATACTCCCAAATTCTGACCCATGGGGAACTGCCATCCCATAGCCCCACCTCTGGGAGGAATTACTGCCCCCCACAGTCACACAGCTTAGTGTTCGGATGCAGCGCTTCCCAGTGTGGCCTAGCACTCATTATTAGTGATCTTTATACCTTGCATTATTATTATTATTACTATTATCATGCCAAAAGATATGCATTGTAGCCTTATTTGTAAACAACCTAAATAGAAGACCAGTTAAAGAGATTGAGATATTCCTGCTTGATCATACTCTTGTAGTAAGAGTTCACATATAATGGAACACTTAGGATGTGCTCTAAACGTTTTTGGTCATCATGGCTATTATTATGTATACCTTCATATTATATACATATACATATATGTGTAAGATGTATATAGTCTATATAACATGCCTATAATATATACCTAGATAATACACATATGCATAATACATAATATACATATGCCTACAATATATACATGTATAATACACATATGCATAATTGCATATAGTGTGAATATATGATATATGCATCTATTACATAACATATTACACTTATATATATTATAATAATTTATATGCCAAAGAAACAAGGTTTTTGCTGTGGAATGTCTTGTCTTCCAGTAAGGAAGATGAACAAGAAGGCAAACTTAATGGATGGGTTTTACTGCGAAGAAATAAAACACAGGGTAGAGGATGGGGGGGATAGAAGGAGCCATTTCTAATGAGCAGGCATTTTGTCTTCAAAGTCTACATGAAGCAAAGGAGCAAGCTCTGAGTTAACCAAGGGCAGTCTTACTCCAGGACCTGCATTTTTGAATATAGCGCCCTAGTCATGAGAGCATGCTCTGGACAGGTTTGGAGCTCTCCAGAGCTTTTGAGGCTTGTGAAGCAGTGTGTGAAAAAGACACAGAGTATGTGCTTGCCATGTGCATGTCGTGTTTGTGACTGGGCAACTGGGAAGCTGGCTAGGGAAAAGGCAAGTGAGACCTACATTTATGTATGTCTACTTATGTATTTTCTATTAGAACTTTATTGTAGATTTGACACCCCAGAGAAAAAGTATGTACAATGTAAAAGTCTTTTTTTTTTTTTTTTTTTTGGTCAGTGGTGGGGTTTAAACTCATGGCCTGGATGCTGTTCCTGAGTCTTTTTGCTCAAGACTAGCACTCTACCACTTTGAGCCATAGGTCCACTTCCAGTTTTGGGGTGGTTAATTGTAGATAAAAGTCTCACAGAGTTTCCTGCCTGGGATGGCTTTGAATAACAATCTTCAGATATCAGCCCCTTGAGTAGCTAGGATTGCAGGCATGAGCCACCAGCTCTGGGCTAAGTAATAATTTTTAAAATTTAAGAATGCCAATGAACTGGGCACAGACATACTCCTGTAATCCCAGTACTTGGAAAGTAGGAAACATTTGACAGAAAGATCAAGAGTTTTAGGCCAGGCTGGGCTATATATTGAGATCCTGTCTCAAGGAAGAAAACAAAATACCACTGACCCTTTCCCTCCCTCCCTCTCCAAAGCATAGGTGGAACAAATGTCACAGCTAGAAGATTCCCAGCCCCATAGACACCATCTCATCTTTGTTCTCATCCTATATGGCCTTTTTCCCTACCACATCTGGCAAATATTCCCTTCCTGAATTTCATGTCTATTATTTCTTGCTAATTTTCATGACAACTTTATTGAGCTACAATTTACCTATTACAGTCCATTTAAAGTGTACAATTCAATGCTTTCTACGTTTAAACTGTTGTACAACCATCACCACAATCAATTTCAGACCATTCCCATTACTCCCCAGTGAAACACTACACCAATTCATATTCATGCCTACATCCTCCAAAGCTGCCTTCTAGCCAATGAAACAATCTCTGTCTCTATGGATTCACTTAATCTGAAATGTAAGTAGAATCAAATAATATTTGACTAATTCGATCATTAGATGTAGTATTTTCAGGGTGCATTCAACATTGCAACAGCTATCAGTACATTTTTTCTTTTTTTTTTTTCGTCAGTCGTGGGGCTTGAACTCTGGGCTTGTGCACTGTCCCTGCGCTCTTCAGCTCAAGGCGAGCACTCTACCACTTGCCACAGCTCAACTTCCAGTTTTCTAGTGGTTTTCATTGGAGATGAGTCTCAGGGGGTTTCCTGCCCAGGCTGGCTTTGCACCAAGATACTCAGATCTCAGCCTCCTGAGTAGCTAGGATTACAGGTGTGAGCCATTGCATGGTCTGGAAATACCATATTTTAGTTATTTTTTTTTATCAGTTTCTATCATTTGGCAATTATGAATAATACTATCTTTTGTTATCTTTGTCAAATAACTTCATTATATGGTTATATCCTTAAATAATGTATTGTTTATCTGGCTTGATTTTTTATATCTAGCTGACATTTTGGAATGTAGCTTAGAGGTAGAGAGATTGCCTTATATGCTCAAGGTTCAAGGTTCAACCTCCAGCACCACAATAAACAAAAGACAAGTATCAAGTTACATATAGTCTTCTATTAACTTTCTAAGTTTTTTTTTGCTATGTTGCTTATAGATATTGCCTTACCATTTTTATCACTGTATATTATTTCATTATATACAAATACTATGACTTATTTATCAAGTCCCCTGTTGTTTCTTTTCTGATTTGGTTCTTATTCTTATACCCATATCTAAGAAAAGTGTACAAGGATTCCTCTGGGTTATAAAAGTGCATGGTACAAGGCAGATGGCTGAGTACATGTAGAGTGTGTGAACTGTTGTTTTTCCAAGTGGCTGCTCCAGCAACAGTTTGTAAGAGTTTCGAGACCCACACCTTCACTTAGTAATAACACCTTTTAATTGCACAGTGTGTGCTTAGAATGCCTTTCCAAATGAATAAGTAAAGAAGTAAAAAAGAAAGTTTAGTTTGTTTCCTCCTTTCCTCAAATCTAGCCACTGGCCTTTGTTGTGACCTTTGGGGCTGTCAAGAACAAATCTAAATACCACTGTCTGATAGATATCTGCCAGTTTAACTGGGTCTTCTCCAATGCAAGTGAAAAACAGAGAGAGCTGGAGTTGGGTGTAGTCCCTTTCTTCATCATATGTGGAACAGAACGTTGTTCTTCAGGAGGCAGATAAGATCCACATACAAAAAGGAGCTTCATGGCCATTGAACTAGAAAATGCTGAGCTAGAAGCCATGATGGCATCCTTTTGGGCTGTAGACTCAGAACTCTTAGCATGCCAGTTTACATTCTGAGCACTGAGAGAGGTCATGGCTTAACAAATACCTTTCGAGAAACACTGAGGTCAAACTGGACTTAAGGGAAAAAAATGAGGACTTGATCTCTTGTTTGCATCTTTTTATCCACATTTTCTTTCGTTAGGTATCCATTTTACAATGTTTCCTTCGCCCTCATATCTGTTCTTGCTACCCAAAACATTCCTTATAAAATTTTGTTTACCAATCATTTAGGATGTTAGTGTGAATTGTAATTCATATCTTCTCTTTCCCAGGGGTTTAGCTCTGGAATAAATTACAGGATAAAAGCTTTGAGCCAAGAGGAAAGAAAATTCTAGAAAGAAGAGGTAACCTCAAAGTAATATCAAAAACATTTTCCTTCTCTTTCAATTTTTTTTTCTCAGTGTTGTGTCAGGAAATGCAGTTCTGAGGAGCAAAAGCCAAGTAAAATAGTGAACAGTAATGTTTGTGTCAGTGGTCATGAGCAAGTGTTCTTATAACAATAATTATAGTTGGTTTTAGAATAGTTAAGGTTCAACTTGACAGATAACATCACACATAACCCTCCTAACAACAACCCAAGAAAACAGATACTATCTCCATGTTCCAAATGAGGAAACTGAGGCTTACTTAGTCATGCAGCTCTGGAAGTTTCTGTCCAACCTCAAAGTTCACTCTATTCCTTGATCACCCACCTTGGCTATGGTTTTGCTCACCACTGGCTTTACAAAACCTACTGCACATTACTCCTTCTTTCTCAAAGCCTCTCATTGGTGCTCCTGTGTCTCCTGGAATACGAAGTTTTTCATTTCTTTAACAGCCTAGTTGGGTTCCTAGGATGAAATGCTCTCTAGAACTCCTCTCTCTAACAAGAAGATCATGAATAGCTTAATTTAGGGCACTTTTATGCTTTTTTTTTTTGGCCTGGGGCTTGAACTCAGGGCCTGGGCATTGTCCCTGAGCCTCTTTGTGCTCCAGGCTAGCACTCTACCACTTAAGCCACGCCTCCACTTCCAGATTTTTCTGAGTAGTTTATTGGAGATAAGAGTCTCACAGACTTTTCTGCCCCGGCTGGCTTTTAAAACGTGACCCTCAGATCTCAGCCTCCTGAGTAGCTAGGATTACAGGCGTGAGCCACTGGTGCCCGACTAACTTGTTAATGCTTTTCTATGTCTCTGCCATCCATTCTTGATTGAGTAAACCAAAATCTCACCATCTATGCTTAGCTTACCCTTGGCTCACATTCTAAGTAGAGATATAGTCTAAGGACAAATACCAACAGGACATCCCTGAGGATGTCCTCCCCACAGCCCAGCCTAATGAAGTATTCTTTAACCCTTACCCAGGGTCCTCTCTGGCTCATGCTTATCCTGAATTCAGATATTTGGGATGCCATGTGGACTGAAAAGCAATTCCAGATGTCAGAGAATAACATTTCATTTGTATTCACAGGCAGTATGGTTGAAAGAATGAGTGAGAGAGAGAGAGAGAGAGAGAGAGACAGAGACAGAGACAGAGACAGAGACAGTGAGAGACAGAGAGAGACAAAGAGAGATGAAAAAAGAAAGAAAAGAAAAAGAAGAAAGAAAAGGGGGAAAAAGAAAAAAAGAGAAAATATCAGTTTCTGGGGGCCAGTTTTGAGTTCTTTAGGGCGCCCCTATCTCCTGACTTTGCATTAAGACAAAACACACACATAATTAAACACCCCTGGGGTGTTTAGGACCAACTGTGGGTATCTACCAGGGTTCCACACCAACTGACTCTGTCCATAGCCTGTAGGACAGGATGTGACATTTGATCTGGTGAGGGACCATAAGTCAGCCAGGAACCTATATCTTCCATGGTTGGGCTTGATTAAATGAAGCAGACCTGGAGAATTTGAACTAAGAACCTCCCCAAAAGGGAATGGTCAAGCAGAAGTGGTGACTGCACTACCAGTGAAAGCCAAGCAGATCTAAGGCTGGCTGGCTCTTCTGACCAATGAGACTGGGATAGAGGAGAAACTGAAAGGACACAGAAAAGGCAGGGAGAAGAAAGAGGGAGAATTGGTACATTAAGTAAAGCTGAGAAACTAAGGGAGATTTTGTGTTAGGCTCCGCTGATTTTGTTTTCTCTTTGAGTTCTGGTGGCAAGGCTCTCTTTCTAACACATATTCAAAGGGTCTCTGTTCTTTGTAAAAAAAAAAAAAAAAAAGATTCGGAGTAGAATCCTCTCAACTCTGAGCACAAGTTTCTACTGCCTGAGGAGAGTTCAGCTCAAAGCAAACACTGCTAATCCTTTTAAATCCTGAAAGTCCCATTAAAAGAAATACAATTCCTAGGACTCTTAGGAAGACTTGCACAGGTTAACTTGCGTGTGTGTGTGTGTGTGTGTGTGTGTGTGTGTGTGTGTGTGTGTGTGTGTGTGTGTGTGTGTGTGTGTGTGTGTGTGTGTGTGTGTAAGGAACACAATTCAGTAGTTTTATCTAAAGTCTTATAATTCCAAAGAATTATTAGGTGGTTACATTCACCATATTGTTTGGTGGTTAGCATTTAAAGTTGTGGGTTTAAAAAATTATCTTCACATAGTTGTATAGAGGAATTGCCATTTAACAAAGCAGTGTGTGAATACAGTATATCTTAATCAATGCCACCCCTTCCCTCATACATCCCTCCTCTACTCACTCCTTCCCTCCCTCTTCTTAATTCTGTAGGATATACATTGGATTCTTGTCTATATTTAAACTTTCCTATCTCTGATATTTCATTCATTTCATTGCAGTTTCTAAGTGGGAAGAAATTTCATATTTTTAGTACTTTTTTCATTTCCATTTCCTGAGTACCTGGAATAACAATAAATATATAATTAATAAAATTTAAATATCCATTTTAAAAATGCAGTTAAAAGTGAACAATTTGAAAAAGGTTCCCATATACTGCCTTTAGGACTTTTATTTTGCCTTAGTGTTCACCCCAAACAGGTAAAGCTTGATAACAAAAAGAACTTTTTTTCCATTATCATGAAATTCTAGTGTTATCTTTGGGGGACAAGCAGATACTCAAAGCAATAATTTTGAGGAAAAGATACACAGAAATAAAAGAGAGATAGGGACCAGAGGTGAGACTCAAGTGGTAGAGTACCTGTTTAGCAAAGCATAAAGCCTTGAGTTCAAACCCCAGTAAAAAAGAAACACCAGAGAAAAAAAAAAAGAAAGATATGGAGAAAGAAAATCCCCATGCTTACTAAGTATTTAGACTAAGCTTCCTGGGTTAGGTCAGGAGTTGCTTGTTTTTATTATCTTCACTTATTATCTAAAACTGTATATTTGGACCAGAGATGAGCTGGATGTCTGTAGGACACATTGGGGCACGTCTGGTCTCTGAGCCAGTGGCTGGGGCCCATTGCTGGCATCTCCCATAGATGGCAAAGCTTTCTGGAGCTCACATCTGCTTGCTTCTAAAATGGTGAGCGAATCTAGATTGTCACTGATTTGTTTTGAGCTCAGATTCAAGACTCAAGTTTTGGTATATTTCTAGACCTAGACAGTTTCCTTCCCGCATGGCTGGCGCAAAGCTTGAAGAGATGGGCCATGTTGAGAACTTGCCAGCTTGGCACAGGCAGGTTCTGCCTGGAAGGTACCCAGACCACATTCCTGAGCAAACACACAGGTGGGTGGTGGCAGCAACACTTAAAGTACCTTTCCAACCCAGAGACCCAAGCTGAGGTTAATGATTTAACTCACTCAGAAGCCATTCATACCTTCCATGGCTGCCTTTGAATCTTAGAAGACATTTACCTTTACATGTCTAGATTAACCAAGCAGATGTTCTTCCTGTTTCTTGAGAAGGGTGTATTTTTTTTCTCTTCTAATTTTTGGCAGTATTGGGGTTTGAACTTAGATCCTTGAGCTTTCCAAGTAGATGCCACTTGAGCCATATCCCCAATCCTTTTTTTGTTTTAGATTTTTTTTTAAGATAAGCTCAGTATTTTTTTTTCTGTGCTCCTGACTAGCCTGGACTGTGATTCTCCTACCTAAAGCATCTCACACTGATGGGACCACAGCTGCACAGTACCGTACTTAGCTTATTAAGAGATGAGTTCTTAACTAACATTTTGCTCTGGCTTAACTTAGATACTCCTGATATCTGCCTCCTAAGTAGCTAGGATTATAGTTCTGAGCCACCATACCCAGCCTTGTTCTCTCTCTATATATTTTTAAGTGGAAATACCTAGGGTAAAACATTTCTGAAAGGTTACCTGTCCTGTGGTTCCAGTACTCATTTCCAATTTTTATATAACCTCTGAGCTGCAAGGGGCCACTCTGGATTGACTGAGAGAAACTTGGGGTCTCACATCCAACGACCTATGGTTTAACAGTCCCTGTGAGTGAGCCTACTGGGCAGCCAGGGTTAGGGTACACTGCCACATGCTCACCTTTGAACCACGAAAATGTTCCTGTGGGAATGTTTTAGCACCATGCAGGGGAGATTACAATTACAGAAACTGTCTTTAGAAATGGTACCTTGGCCCCAAGATAGAGACACAAGAGATTTTATCTTTGTTGCTGTTGTTTTTAATGTACTTATAATGTACTATGTGATTTTTTTGCTTCTTTTGTATGTACTTCCCCCCTGGTATAACCCATTTTCACTGTATTAGATTCTGGTTCTCTTTATCTTGTATACTCATTTTTGTAATTTGAGGAAGGGAAGGGAAATAACAAAATGATGAAACAAGAATACAGGCTGACCCATTGTAACAATGAGATCTTTACAACTTGCAGGGGGAGACGGGGAGAAGGAAGGAGATGTGGAGGGGAGGAGGGGAAGGAGGGGGAAAAACAAAGGAGGGGGTAACAATGCTCAAGAGGAAATGTACTCATTACCTTACTCATATAACTGTAACCCCTCTGTACTGTATCTTTACAATAAAAATATAATAAAAAAAGATTCAAAAAATAAAGAAATGATACTTTGGATAACATTAGAAATCCTAAGATAAATTAGAAATTTCAGAGTAGGAGGTGGGTTTCCTCACTTGTGCAGGGAAAAGTCATCTCTTGGAAGATGTAGATCCCCCCAGTGCCCCAGGCCTGGGCACTGTCCCTGAGCTCTTTTGCACAAGGCTAGCACTCTATCACTTGAGCCATAGCTTTACTTTCAGCTTCCTGGTGGTTAATTAGAACTAAGTCTCATGGACTTTCCTGCCTGGACTGGCTTCAAACCGTGATCCTCGGATGTCAGCCTCCTGAGTAGCTATGATTACACATTTGAATCACCAGCACCTGGCTCTATATTATTTTTAAGGCATGTATTTATACTTATACTTCAAATTCAATCCAACACCACAAAATTTATTCCATATTTGCATCTCCCTTCTCCTGCAAAAAACCCCAACAATTCCCCATGATACCAATCTATTTATTCATTTGCTATAATATTGATAAAATGGTTGGGGAATTACTGTACCACATCTCTGTGGACCACAGCTACCTCAGTAAAGGTGAAGATTTTTGCAGTTTTATAATCTTTGGACCACATCCCAGCAAGGATGCACAGTTGGTGTGCGATGTTCAAACATTTCTTGGATGAACTCTTTGTGGTTCTCTGCATGGTTATCATATCAATTGTATCAACAGTTAGGTTGGACTACTTTTAATAAAAATTAAGAACAAACTCAAGGTCATAGCCACCAACAGAACCTGGAGGATGAAGACACAGTACTAGCTCAGGGTCAATTGTCTTTCAGTCACTGAAGGGCCTGTAGAACTTACATCCTGCTGGGAAAATGAACCACATTTCCCTCTCTTCCATAAGACATAAAAATACTGGAAACTACCAGAAAATGAAAACACATAGACATATCAGCAGAGCTAATGTCAAGTAAAGCTTGCAGCTCAAATCTTTGAAGGTCAAGGTTAGTCTCATCATTTAAATGCTTCGTTTGTGTAAGGAGAATACTCGAGACGGACAAACCAAGAGAGATGAGGAAAGTCCTGAAGAGCAAGAGACAGACAGAAAACCAGATGACAGACCACCATTTCCTTAGTGCTGGGGCCACAGGGTGTCCTACAAAGAAAGCCCATTTCCTCAGTCTGGGCTAAGTTCTCCTGAGTTCCCTCTACAGCTCAGGGAGTGAGATGGCAGAATTGGTCTCCAGTCTGGGCATAGACTGTTGGGAACTCTCAGAAAGGTCAGGTACTTCACCAGCCTCTTGTCCAGCTAGACCTGGTCAGAAAGACCAGTGGGCATCAGGGCAGATTCCATGTTATGAAGATGCCACAGGGTGGTGCTGGCGTCCTTGTGTCAACAAGATAAGACTTTTTATGAGGTAATTTTGTAAGAGTCTGAACATCATTCAGCCCAGATGAGCAACAGCTACTCACCTGGGCCGTGCCATCTGGGAAGGAAATTAGATTTGAATCCATTCTTTCTGAGCTCTGCTTCAGACTGTTAGGGCACAAGAAGTAGGCCAGAAAATGCCACAGCTGACTCGGCAGTGAGGGATACGATGAGGGTTAAGGATAGAGCCGCTGATGGCTGGCTGTTGATGAGGACATGTCTATCCCTCCTCCCTCTGTACGGCACTCGCACCAGCATGCCTGCTAAGAGAGGGCCCCTCATCCCCTCTTAAGGAAGTGGGGCTGTAGGACTTTGGAAGAGCAACTTCCACTGTTGTCCCTCTATTCTTGGATAATTTTAAAGTGTGATCAACTTAAAGAGTAACGCGATCAACAGAGACATTGCCATCACAGTGACTCAGATCAGACAGCCTTTTCTCAGCAGAGTTGAGAGGCTGCTCAGACCTCCCTGTAAATCATGACACTGGTAACTGCTCAAGTAGAATGGCAAAACAAGTTTTTGAGAAAATTTGAGAACTCCGTTTCCTCATTAATAATTTTTTTTTTTTTTTAGTTGTGGAGCTTGAACTCAGGGCCTGGGTGCTGTCCTTGAGCCTCTTTGTGCTCAAAGCTAGTACTCTACCACTTGAGCCACAGTGCCACTTCTGGCTTTTTTGAGTAGTTTACTGAAAAATTAGAGTCTCACAGGGGCTTTTCTAGCTGGGCTGGCTTTGAATCGCAATCCTCAGATCTCAGCCTCCTGAGTAGCTCATTAATTTATTCTTTTGAGTTATCCTAGCGCGTAAGGGCCTTGAGTGAATTCAGGGGCACCATACAATTTATTTTCAACACCCACTTAGCCAAAATCGAACAAAACTCTGCCCCAACTATTCCATGCCATGACAGTATCAACGCCTTGACTGTGATCAGCTCATAGTCCTCCTCCTCACCCGCCACCTGCTTTTTGATCTCTTGTGAAATCTTAGCGAAGTCTTTTTAAGACACATAGGGTTATGCACAGATGTGGACCCAGTGACTCAAGGGAGGGATGTATCTACTTTTAGCTTCTGAGTTTTCCTAATTCCCTTAGCTGTGGCAGAGGGCCTAGAGAGCCAAAGACGGGAGAGAAGAGAGGATGGAAGGTGCTAGAAATACAGTCTTCAGAAAAACATCAAAATGAGTGTAGCAGACAGGTTTACCAATGGGAAACATTGTAATAAGAAACACTTTTGGTGTAGAAAAGGATGTGGGAAGACCCACCCAAAGGTTCAAAGAAATCTAAGCAAAGGGGGTGGGGGTGGGGAAGAGATGCAGTAATTAGCTCCAGGAAACTAAAGAAGTTATATAAGAAAATCAATGTCATGATAGTACACCATTTGGCTCAGCTTTAAACGAAGTTAACCACGTGTTTTCATTTTTAAAAAATTACAATCTTGTGAGCATTATTTGACTTCTTAGCTGTGCTCGATTAATATTTTGATAAAAAGCTACTTTGCAAAGTTGTGTGTGTGTGTGTGTGTGTGTGTGTGTGTGTGTGTGTGTGTGTGTGTGTGTGTGTGTGTGTGTGTGTGTGTGTGACTTGAGGATCTTCTCTAATCTATTCAAATAGTAGACAGGGCTTGGATTCCATTTGGCATTTGGCAAGTTGTTCTCTGTTGATATCCAGACATTTTGTTCTTTTGGGCTCTCTCTTTTTCCCCCCCCTAAGAGTTTTAAGTTCAGAGAGAAGTCAGGGGCTTGGCAGGTGCCAACAAGTGACAGCTGGATCATCCAAAAGTCACCCACAGCTCAAGAGACCCTGAGTAGATCAAGCATCCTTGCACACAGGGTATCTTGTGGCTGAGATTCAAGAGGACAGTCTGGCCCTGGTTGTGCCACCAACGGTTGACAGCGGGATGAAATCAAAAGGGAGCATTCCCCCCACCCGTACCCTGGCTTTAGCTCTAGTACCAACAAAAGACAATTACCTATTGTCTCACTTAGAAGAAAACCTATCAAGCACCTCCCACATCCATATAGCCACAGAAGTAAAGCTATGAACCAGACTAAAGAAGGCTCTGTCTTCATGTGTTCTTTAGTCCAGTGAGAAAGACTAACAAGACATCAGAAAGCAGGTTATCAAAGCATTATAAATTTTTGAGCTCAAACTTGTTGGTGTAGGCAGGGAACACATTTCTGAGAAGGTGATTCATTTCTTTAAAAAATGGTATTTGGGCTTGAACTCAGGGCTTTACCCTTGTTAGTCAGGTATTCTTCCACTTGAGAAATGCCCCCAAGTCTGCCTTTCGTTTTAGTTATTTTTCAAATAAGGGCTTACATTTGTGCCTGGAGTGGGTCCTTCTGTGTGGATTTGAGTTCTAGCTTCCCTTCGTGCAGTGTACAGCCTGGAGGAGAGTTGGTGGTCCTCAGTCCTCTAGGGGGAAGGACTCTGCCCTGAGTGCTGGCACAGTGACTTCCAGACTGTGGGCCTGGCTGCCTACTGCTGGCTGTCAAGGGCCTCCAGGAGAATTTCTGTCTTTTGTGGGATAGGAATTAGGAGCCCTCTGAAGATTTCCTTCCTGGAAAATGAAAGCTCAGGAAAGGCCAGTGAGATGGCCTCTGGGTGCACATCTATCCATGAATCAGTGTTCACAGCCTGCAGCCCTGCTGCATGTCTGGCTGTGCTGTCCCAGCCTGCATCACTCATCACAGCACCAGTATCCACACTCAGGACCACTGGACTGGGGAAGAAAACGATATGGATGGGCAAGGGGGAGGGAGAGAGGAAAGGGGGACAGGCAGAGAACCAAAGGTGGAGAGTGTAGGGAAAGTCCCTATTCACTTTCAAGATGCATCCAGAGCTCCCTGCCAGACATCTTTGGCCATCCTTGATTGGCCTGGTGATGTTCACTCATTGATTCAATTCTTTCATTTATTCAGGTGGAATTTGGCAGACAGATGGTAGTTAAAATCAAAATCCAAACTAAATGGAAATAAAGTGCTAAGAAGGGATTAGCCTCTCCAGGCACATAGTGGGGAGCCGATGTCTTAATTTTGGGGGTCAAGGGCTTTGAGGATAATAAGATCTTTTATTTAGAAAATTTCAACCTTAAGGAAAGATTGTTACAAGGAATTCTCTATAGTATTATCTAGACCTCGTCACATTTGCGCTCTGTCCCTCTGCCTCTATCTCTTTTCTTCTGCACCATGGAAAGTTGGAGAGCCTCCATCCTGAACATTTTAGCATTTATCCCAAGAACAAGGACTTTTGATATTTCTACAGTACCCTGTTCAACAACTTTACATTAATCTGTATACTCACTGCATACACATGAGCTATTATTGGGTGACTTGAGTCCTCTTGTTCTCGTGGTATGTGTGTGTGTGTGTGTGTGTGTGTGTGTGTGTGTGTGTGTGTGTGTGTGTGTGTGTGTGTGTGTGTGTGTGTGTGTGTGTGTGTGTGTGTCTGTTTATCTATCTATGTCCCAACACCCAGGACTTTCAAACTTGTCATTAAAGTCAACTGAAGTCATACGGGTAGGCCTTAATCCACTGTGACTGGTATCCTCAGAAGAAGGAAATTAGAACACAACACCCAGAGGGAAAACAGTGTTAGCACATGGAGAGAGAAAAGAGGCCTTGCAAGAAACCACTTGATTATGGACTCCTAGACTCCAGGACTGTGAGAAAATACCTTTTCTGGGTAGAAAATACCTTCTACCCAGACTTTGCTGTTTTGTTATAGAAGCTCTAGTAGATTAAAACATGGACACTCAAATTTCCCTAATTGTTCTCCCCCATTTTTTTTTTCCTGGTCCTGGGGCTTGAACTAAGGGCTCAAGTGCTGTACCTTCTTTGCTCAATTATAGTGCTCTACAACTGGAGCTACAACTCCACTTCTGGCTTGTTTGGTAGTTTATTGGATATAAGAGTTTCATGGACTTTCCTGCCTGGGCTGGCTTTGAACTGTAATTCTTAGATCTCAGCTTCCTGAGTAGCCAGGATTTCAGGCATGAGTCACAGCTCCAATAATAGTTTTCACAAAACTCTTTTAAAGCCTAGGAACCACTCAAGGACCATATGTTGCTCTTCATTGTGAATTTAGTCCACAACAGCCTGGAGCATCTCAGTGAATCTAGAACAACCTTGCCTACCTTTTTCTTTAAGGTGTCCTGACAGTGATGTCTTTGAAGATCTAGACTGTGTACTTTGCTGTGTCTGGTCGTCTTGATTTGTCTAATTATTAGAATTCACTGTAGTATTTTTGGCTATAGTACTATGTGAATGCTGCAGGTACAGAAAATAAGCAGTGGGCTCAGCAGAGAAAATAAAACTATCACTCACAGAGCACTTACTGGATACCAGGCTATGTTCTCTGAGCATTGTGGATGGGAGAAGGGGTTTAAGGACAAAAATGATTAATTGAAGCTAGAATATATGGTGAAGGCAAAGTTAAGTCACACAGGGGGTTTTGTGGTAGTTTTGTTTTGCTTTTACCAAGACCTTGCAAGGATGAGAAAGTAGGGACTTGCTCTTATCAGAAAACCCAGAGGAGTCAGAGACATTGTCCAAATCATACAGACACTGGCAGAGCCACCACTGGACTCCAGGATTCCTGATCTAGATGTTTGAATAGGCCCTGTGGGCACTATAGCACGAATGTTTACCCAGAAATCACTGCAGCCAGGCCCAGAAAGGAAGCAGGAGAAGGGGTAGAGTTTGAGCAGAGGAACATGATGGTACTTGGGGACAAACCCAAATCTCTAGGGCCAGAAACCAGATCCAGAGGGAGTCTATAAAGGATGCAATCAAGCTGGGCACTACTGGCTCACATCTGTGATCCTCGCTGCTCTGGAGGCTGAGATCTGAGGATTGCAATTTGAAGCAAGCCCAGGCAAAAAAGTCTGTGAGACTCTCGCTTGCAATTAACCACCACCAAAGCTGGAAATAACACTTTGGCTCAAGTGGTAGAGTGCTAGCTTTGAGTAAAAAAGCTAGGGGACAGTATCAAGGTCCTGAGTTCAAGCCTTAGTATTGGCACACACATGTGCACGCAGGCACATGCAAAATATGCAATCAAATAACTAACTCCCTTTCTTCCATTTGCAAATAACTTTCACATCACCTAGTTCATTTCATCCACATCATCACTGGGCAATGAGGGATTGAGAAGGTATTCTCATCTGACAAATTTGAAAACCAAGGCCTGAAAAAGTACAGCAGTTCACAAAGCGACTGTGTTTGGATAAGAGGGCATCTTGGATCTCTCTCTCCCCTTCAAAATACCCTTTGTCTTTTGGCATTAAAAATTTTTTTAACTTTAAAAATGTTTTTGATGGTTCTGGGCCTTGAACTCTGGGCCTGGGTGCTGTCCTTGAGCTATTTTTTTTTTTTTTTACTCAAGGCTAGCACTCTACCACTTGAGCCACTGGGCCACTTCCAGCTTTTTCTGTGATTTGAGTCTCATAGACTTTTTCTACCCAGGCTGGCTTTGAACAACAATCCTCAGATCTCAGCCTCCTGAGTAGCTAGGATTCTAGGCATGAACAACCAGTGCCCATCTTGGTATTTAAATATTACAACAATCCCTTGCTTCTCCAAAAATGGAATTGGTCAAAAAGCGTGAAGCAAACAGGGACCAGACTCCAGGTTTCCTAAGGGACACTCTTGAGAGCCACAACTCCCTCTGCTTTTTCAGACCCATCCATGAGCACCTCACAGCTGTGTTGGTGATTTGGGGGACGTGATGGGAGCCTGGCTGGACACTGTCTGGGAGCTGGGAACAGCCTGGCTCCTCTTCTCGTGTGGCAGTTGTCATAAGTTCTGGGACACACGTTCACTTGGACTTCCATCCCCGGAAATCAGTACTCATCCCATTACAACCCAGACCACAGCCAGCAGCCTGAAGGGGAGCGGAATGATCCCATGGCCACTGGCCCTAAGGCAGGCCCTGGGGCCTGTAGCAAATCTTGTGATGCTTCTTTGGGTCCAGATCCCATAGGGAGAGTCTGTGACAAGTGTGGGTGCTGCTAGCTGTGCAGAGGGAAAAGTTAGGTAACAGCCACAAAATACACTAAGGTCTCTGAGCCAGTCCAGCCCACTCATGGCAGTGGCCATGATCTTGATGCTGGAGCCCTGATGAGCATTATTAGAATCTGTGATGCTCCTGACAGGTGAGCAGACAGCTGAAACACAGGCTATCAGGCTTGACTTGCCTGATCAGCTTCTCCCCTACGTCCACCCAAACAAGCCACGATGTCCTGTATTTCCCCAGCTCTGCCCCATGTTTTCCTTCAATAGAAGGTACACGGCAGTCACTCCAACTCACACTTATGGAATGTATATGGAACTTATATATAATGTTGCTGCAAATATAACACAACATACTGTTTTATAGTTTTATATATATATATATATATATAGTAGGTCATGGGGCTTGAACTCTGGGCTTAGGCACTGTCCCTCAGCTCTTCAGCACAAGGCTAGCGTCCTACTGCTTGAGCCACAGTGCCACTTCTGGTTTTCTGGTGGTTTATTGGAGATAAGAATCTCATGAACTTTTCTGCGCAGGCAGGCTGGCTTTGAACTGCGATCCTCAGATCTCAGCCTCCTGAGTAGCTAGGATTACAGGTGTGAGCCACAGGCCCCCAGCAATAAATATTTTTATTAGTTGAAGAAGCATGCTCTAAGATAGTAATGAAAAACGTAGTGTAGCGCTTTGTCATCGAGTGTTATGCGTAAGTGTACGTGCATAGTTTCATACAACTGGCAAACCAGTAGGTTTATTCATACTGACATCATCACAAATGTGAGGGTTATGCTATGACATCACAGTGGCTGTGGAAACTCCTATGACATCACTAGGTCATAGGACTTATTTTTTTTAGCTCCATTATAATCTGATAATGAAAAACTAGCACCTGTCTACAGACACAGAGGGAAGAATAAAATGGCAACAATTTCTTAACGAAAAAAAGATAAGCAGAACTCGAGCTGGAAAGAAGTCTTAAGGGAGGGCAATGCCTGGGATGTGTGGTACAGGGTTAATAAGGGGTCTCTAGGGGAGAGCTACGTGACCCTTGAGGTCATGGGAGAGCCTTTGGGCCACCTCAGTCTCCCAACCCAGAGGCTTCACACAGTCTGCACAGTTCTCTATGAGTAATTTAACCCATGGACTGGGTGCCTGCTCCAGCATACATTACTGGGGTCCAATCAGGCTACTGTTCATGTGCAAGTCTTTCAGGGGAAAGGACTGTGACATGATGCCCTCATGCACAAGTGCTCAAGGCCATGGTCAGCTGATGCATTGAGGCCTGTACACAGGGCTGCTGGAGGCCATGTAGTTGATGCAGAACCACTCTGCAGGGGGGCTTTTGCCTCAATTACCTAGCCAGGCTCTTTTGTGTGTTGGGGGAGTGGGGTGGGGTGGAGTTTGAATACTAGGCCTGAGCTTTTGTGCTCAATGCTAGTGCTCTACCCCTTGAGCCACAGCTCCACTTCCAGCTGTGGCTGGTTAATAGGAAGTAAGAATCACACAGACGTTCCTGCCCCTGCTGGCTTCGAACCACGATCCTCAGATGTTAGCCTCCTGAGTAGCTAGGACTACAGGGGTGAGTCACCAGCACCTGGCTAGCCAGACCTTTTATCTGTTCTCACCATTATCAGATCCATGGTTTATCAGTACTGGAAAGTCTTCATGCAGGGGACACCTGACTGAGGACAGTTTCAGCCACATTTCAAGGGCTGCACCTCAGTCTGTGCAACCAGACCATACAGCAGTTAATTAGCATACGGAAGACAGTGTTGACTCCAGCGGGTGTTTCTCTCCCACTTCAGCTCCCCCTTCCCCAGAGTAGTTGAATGTGAGATGGATGTGGAGAGGCACCATGGCTGATGCAGCCCGGGCTACACCTGCCCCATCTCTTCAGCAGTGCATGTCACAAAGAAGCCAGCGAAGGGGCCGACTCACTTCCCCCGAGGAAATCGTCTCCAGCTCCTTTCCACCAAGCATTGCCAACATTTCCGCAGGTGGAGGCCACATTTCCAGCTCAGAGGCAAAGGCACGCAAAGGCACAGGCGGTGCCTCAGCTTCCTTTCAAAAGAATGCCCACCGGGCAGGCGGCCCTGACACAGCCCAGACTCTACGTGTCACTTTGAGGATTGGGGCTCTGGGAACAGGTCAGGTGATGGGAGTGGGTGAGAAGGTGATAGGCAGCAGATGAGTCATTCGTGCCAATAACAGGTCAGGTTCTATACTCTGCCAGGGATCCAGGGTCAGTTTCTGGACTTGGGAAATCTCACAGCCCTGACTGAAGGGAAGCTTCCGATATCGACCCCCACGATGTTCCTTGTATGCCTCCTAAGCAAAGTTAGAATTAGCAAGGGCTTCATGTGTCATATTATTGTTTTCTTCATGGAATAGTTGAAACGCAGAGAAATAACTTATCCAAGGTCACTCAACGACAGCATTAAAATTTAATTTCCAGTCAGATTCCAAAGCCTGCATTCTATTAATAATACTTAATAATAGCAGGTTATATTTATCAAATGGTACAGGGTGTCTGAGGTTTTTTTAGTAAAAGGAAACTCATTTATATTCAACATGTTTCTGTGAACCTCATATCTAGTTTTTTTGTGTGTGTGTGCTGGTCCTTAGGCTTGAACTCAGGGCCTGGATAGTTGCTGTCTCTGAGACTTTTTAGCCAAAAACTCGTGCTCTATTACTTGAGCCACAGCCCCATTTCCAGGTTTTTTTGGTACTTAATTGGAAGTAAGGGTCTCATGGACTTTTCTGCCCAGCTAGCTTTGAACCGTGATCCTTAGATCTCAGCCTCCCCAATAGCTAGGATTACAGGAGCATCTAGTTCATGTCTATTTTATGTACAGAAAACTGAGTCTCAGAGAAGTTGTGTAACTTGTCCAAGGTCTTAACATATGTGACAATGCAGTGATTTGAACTTAACTTCTAAACACATGCGTGGAATTGTGACAAAAAGCCTCTCCCTCCATGAGAGTATTTATGGAGGAAGACATTGTCTTGTGTTTGCTCTGAGCTCCCTGTAGCTGGAATGGCTTCCAACCCACAGACAGAATCCCAATATCTGCTTCCTGATTCTCTGTCTACAGGCTTTCTTGGGCAGCTGAGACGCTGTGGAAGACTTACCATTTTCTGTGTATTTCATCATCAACTAGAGCTTCTGGAACAAAGTCTCCAAAACTAGACAGCTTAAAATAACAGAAATTAGCCGGGCGCCGGTGGCTCCTAGCTGTGATCCTAGCTACTCAGGAAGCTGAGATCTGAGGATCGCAGTTCAAAGCCAGCCCGGGCAGGAAAATCTGTGAGACTCTTATCTCTAATAAACCATTAGAAAACTAGAAGTGGCACTGTGGCTCAAGCGGTAGAACACTCGCCTTGAGATGAAGAGCGCAGGGACAGCGCCCAAGCCCAACGACTGACCAAAATAAAGAAAAGAAAAGAAATTAACCAGAGTTTAGAAGTCTAAAATCAAGGCATTGGCAGCACCATGAGGCCTTCCTTGCCTTTTCCTACATTGGTCTGCAGCAGCAGCATGTCAATCTCTATTTCTATCACCCTATGGCCACCATCCTTCAGTATCTCTTGTCTTTGTGTTTCTTACCCTCACCATAGTCTTATTGGACTAAGCTCTTGTCTTACTCTAGTATCATTACCTCACCTTAACTAATTACATCTGCAACAAACGTCTTCTCAAGTAAGATCACATTCTGAAGTTTCAGAAGAACATGAATTGGGAGGTCACTTCATCCCAGCACAACCCACATCCCTGGGAGAAGTGACTTGGTAGTCAATGCTCTGGACACCCATTCCTCAATGGTACAATCCTCAAATGGCACAATTCCAAGGCATGGTCTGCACAATTTCCCAAGGGTTCCCCACTCTACTAACTGAACAAGCTCTAGTCACCCTGAATAACCTGCTCCTAACATCCCCCTTCCTTAGTTCTGTCATTTTCCCCTTTGGGTTTTCTGGGATCATCTCCCAAAGAAACTACCTGTTTACAGGTTTTGTTTTGTCTATCTTGGGGAGTACCACCTAAATGTATGGCTTCATTTAGATTACCAGTGAAAAGACAATAAACGTCAGAATTTACACCTGTTCTAAATGCCCTAGACCAGGAAGCCACCAGACTTTTCAAGTTCATATGATGAATGGCTTTCCCCTGTGTTGGTTTGCGCAGACTGTTTAAGGCCTACACACACCTTGTATTTGATCCCTGTTTTGGAGGACTGGAATATATATCTATAGATGTTTATAGGTCTGTGGCATCATCATCTTAAAGGCTGTAAATCAATGTTAAGGATTTAGTAGTCATTCCTCAGAAATGGTACCAATAGTAAGAAATGTTTTATAGCCAGCCACTGAAGCACAGCTAGCACTATGGAAACTAGAATGTGAGTTCAAGGCCATCCTGGCATTCATAGTTCAGGCCAGTTAGGATCATATGGTTTGGGTCAGCCTAGATTACTTAGAGCTTGTCTCAAAAAAAAAATAAAGAGGTATGGAAGGAAGGAAGGAAGGAAGGAAGGAAGGAAGGAAGGAAGGAAGGAAGGAAGGAAGGAGGGGAAGAAAAGAAAGGGAGGGAAGAAAGGATAGGGAGGGAAGGAGGGAGGGAGGGAAGGAAGGAGGGAGGGAGGGAGGGGGGAAGGGAGGGAGGGAGGGGGAAGTAGTTACAAATTACAGAAGTCCATTAATAGAGAGGAAAGATCTAGAAACTGGACTATAGAAGGATGATTTCACACCCTAAAAATTTTCCAGGACTACCATCTATTACATCCACTAACTCTGTGGTTTGTTCACAATGGTCTCATCCATCACCTAGTTGAACATTTCTTAAAATGTATCTAGCAAGATGCTAAGAACACAGTTTCTGTGATCCAGTCAAATGTATGAATACTGTTTACTTTTTTTGAAGAGGTACAGGCTATATTAGTGTCTATTTCAAGTTTTAAAAATGATTCTATTGAAAATAAATCAAGTTTAATATTGTTGCTATGGGTTGAATCACGTCCTCTCAAAATTTGTATGTTGAAGTCCAGGATCTCAGAAAGTGGCCTTATTTGGAAAGAGGGTTGTTGCAGATGTAAGTAATTAAGTAAAGATGAGGTCATGCTGGGGTAGGGAGGCCCCTAATCCAATATGACTGGTGTCCTCAGAAAAAGGGGAACTTTGGAGGCAGACATGCACCCAAGGAGAACACCATGTGAACATTGGGGAAACACTGTCACAAGCCAAGGAACTTCCAGAAGCCAAGAGTGAGGCTTGGAACAGCTCTTTACTCAGTGCTTTCAGAGGGAACATGGCCCTGCCGAGACCTTGCTCTTAGACTTCCAGCCTCCAGAATGTGGGAGAATAGAGCTCTATTTAAGCCTCTTGGCTTGTGGTAGTTTTGTTATGGCAGCCCTAGCAAACGAATACACAGGGATGAAATCTGTTTATTGTCCTCCTCTGATTTCACCGGCCCTGTGTTTCTGACTCAGCTCCCTCAGGGAGGGTTGAGAGTGGGAGCAGAGTCTCTGAGCAGCCCAGGTGCCAGAGTCTCTGAGCAGCCCAGGTGCCAGATCCTCTGTGTTGGGATCTGGCTACTACCCATGATCCCTAGTGGCTATATGGGTGGACTCAGAACCCCAATTCTGACTGGGGTATGTAAGTCCTGTTCTTGATTTCCATATGTCTCTCATCTCAACTCATCATACTCACCAGACTCTTAGGGTCTATAAGTACATTTCCCAGGTTTCTGGGCTCAAAACTGACCCTTACACCAGGGCAGTGGAATGCTGATTGGCTAAGTAAGCATCTGGTGTAGGACCCAACAATGTACTATCCAGAAACAAGACAGGACTCTGGCCTCCTTGGAGATGTTGGACAGGCTGGGTCTCTGCATTTTGGTGTGTTGTTATTGAGTTGATCAGGATGTAGGTGCCTGTCTCTAACCTGGACAAACCCACTTTACTTGGGGCACCAGACCAGGGGTTCTCGATCTCAGTCCTAGTGAAATATGATTCAGGTAGTGCTTTGTGGTGGGCCTGGCCTGCGTGGGTATTCAGCAGCATCTCTGGCCTCTACATATGGAAAGGGCAATGACAACCTCCCTCCTCCAAGTTAGAACCACCAAAAATGTTTCCAGACATTGCCAGATAAATAGCCTCAGTGGGTGAGGGAGCAAGATGCCATACAGGTGAGAGCCACCGAGCAAAGTCAACCTCAGGACATTGACTCTACTCTGAGGTCCTTATGGCCTGAGGTCAGTTCATTTTATTGACTTTAAGTCATTACAGTCTCCATTATATAGAAAAAGCTTCAAAACAATAGAAGACTAGAAAAAAGAGGCTAACTAGGGTGGTTCATTAATATTAGGTAGTACCTATGTTAGTAAATTATCTTTCTCTTTTTTTTAGATTTTTATTTTCTATATTGAGCAAGCATTAGTTTTATCATTGAAAAAATCAGATTTTGTTCATAGTGGTGCTCTACTACTTAAGCTATGACCTCCTTTGTGCAACTATTTGAAGGTAATAATAAAAATAAATATTAACAAGAAGAAAGAACATCATCTACTTGACTGCCGAGTTGGGTATTTTTGTATTGAGTACAGAGAAGTCAGTCAGACTCTAGTATACACAGGATACACAAATTAAGAATAATCAGAGGTGATAGAGGAGGAGAAAGGGACTCAGAGTGAATGCCAGTCATGATCATCTGTTGATTTCTACCCTGGTAGTCTAGAACAAGATTGAGTGTGGGAATGTTTATCAAGCATAGTAAGGATTTTTCATAGAATCATAGGGGTTTCTTTCATAAACTGTTGTGTCTTTCTGCTCAAGATTCAGGGTGCTTCTTGATCTTATACCTCTGCTCTCCTATGTCTGTTGGTAGCCACAGTCACCAAAATGCCCTCGGAGGCCCGTTAAGACCTCTTTTAGAAAGTGTACTCTTACTTTCTCAACCCTTCAGACTTAGGACTCTTCTAAGAGGAGAAAAATTATTGTTGATGAGACAGGATTTCACTATGTAATGCAGGCTGGCCTGAATTTAGCTATGCAGCCTAGACTAACCTTCCCGCCTCAGCCTCTGGAATGCGGGGATCACAAGCATGTGCTACCATGCCTGGCTGTATCCTACATTTTTCATAAATGACTTTCCTTCTTCTTTTTTTTTTTTTTTTGTCAGTCGTGGGGCTTGAACTCTGGGCCTGGGCGTTGTCCCTCAGCTCTTCAGCTCAAGGCGAGCACTCTACCACTTGAGCTACAGCACCACTTCCGGTTTTCTGGTGGTTTATTGGAGATAAGAGTCTCACGGTCTGTCTTGCCCGGGCTGGCTTTGAACCGCGATCCTCAGATCTCAGCCTCCTGAGTAGCTAGGATTACAGGTGTGAGCCACCAGCGCCCGGCTGACTTTCCTTCTTCTTAACTACCTATGAAGTAGGAATAAAATTCTTTTTTTCAGAGACAAAAAAGGCAAATTCAGAGAGCTTATGCAACTTCCCCAAAGCTACACAACTTTGCAAGAGTCAGCATCAAAGAGTTCAACTCCCTCATCAGTCTACTCCTTTTACCTGCCTACATGTATGGGCACTAAAATGAAACGTTCAGAGAAGAAAGTGACATATGCTCAAGATCACCCAGCAAATAAATCCATAAGCAAGAACCAGATCCTTAGTGTCAGCATACACACACAGAGGTGGCTCCTATTTGGAATGGGCTGAGAGAGGGGAGAGGATGCCAACAGTTCTCTAAATAATTACTGATGTCCGGAGTTAGGAGAACATAATGATTTGGGAATAGGATCCAAAGCAGGGAAGCCTGAGTTTAAATTCCACCCCTATCTCCTACTCCACCTATATTATCCAGGGCAAGCTTACCTGTACTATCTGGACTTCCATTTCCTTATCTTTAAGAATTTTTTTGGAAGAATAAGTTAGTTTACTTAGGCATTTGGCATATACTTTCATATAAGGCTCTCAATAGATATAAGGTAGCCAACTTTGCAAAAAAAAGCTACTGAGAAATCAGGTAATGACTAAATTTTTCTTCCTTGCTAGAAAATATTTTTTTTCCTGAAAATGTTTTGGAAAAGACAGGTCAGTATAAAAGGTACAATAATAAGCACCAATAATAGTAATTAATTTAAAAAACAAAAACAAAAACACTTTTAACTTTGGGAAATTTCAAACAAAAACACCATGCCAGGAGGGAATCTCCAGGGTCTAATCACTCCAAATCCTCAAATTCTAACTTCTAGACAAATGTATTTCATTTATACACCATCTGCTTCTCTTTCACTCTCACATTCTGGCTTCGGGAACAAATCTTACATATCAATATAATTTCATTTCTGAAATCTTACAGATTCTCAGTTTTAAAGTTACAATGCTGATTTCACACTTTTAAAAATCAATAGATGTTTGATACTCTTTGACCAGAGTCCAAATATATCTCATTGTCATATGAATACGAAAGTGTGTTTGAATCAAGACCCCAATTGTATCCACATGTTGGAATGGTTCATGTTTCTTGGATTTCTTTTAATCTATGAATTCCCCCATCCATCTTTCCCTGATGCAATGTATTTGTTTAGGAGGCTGAATCTCTTGTCCTATAGAGTTTCTATACTGTGGATTTTGCTGATTGCATCCCTATGGTATGATTTAACATGTTCCTCTGATCTGTGTATTTATTGTAAATTAATAGTTCTACAGACTTGGTCAGACTCAAGTTTGATTTAGTGCCAAATCCCTTATGGACAGTATGATGCGCTTCCATCGAGAGACATATAATGTCTGTCTCTTGACTTTTCTTTTCTTTTTTAAGCAAATCCCAGTTGATGATGGGCTTAGCCCAGATGATGATCACAGCCCAGATCCACAGGTTTTGTTAGGATCTTTCAGTTATTAGCCAGAATTTTCTACAAAGAAAAATTTACCTTCACCATGAGATGTAGTTCAAGTGGGAAAAAGCAGGATGAATGCTTGATTCTTTATACATATCTTTCAAAATAAAAATGCTAGACTTGGAGATATAGCTTAGTGTTTAGCACTTGTGAGGCCCTGACTTTAATCCTCAGCACCACATCCAAAAAGAGAAAAGAATAAATAAAGAGACCCAGGGAATCATCTAAAGTTGACTAAAGAATTTTGTTGCCAGGTGCTGGTGGCTCACACCTGTAATTCTAGCTACCCAGGAGGCTAGATCTGAGGATCATGGTTTGAAGCCAGTCCGGGCATGAAAGTCCATTAGATTTTTATCTCCAATAAACTACCAAAAAACTGAAAATGGAAATGGAGTACTAGCCATCAGTACAAAAGCTCAGAGACAGCACCCAAGCCCTGAGTTCAAGCCCCATAACTGACCAAAACAAACAAAAAAGAAGAACTTTGTTGTTTTATTTTGTAACATTATAAGATGATATCTATATTATTAGCTTATTGGTATGTATATATATATATATATATATATATATATATATATATATATATAACGTACTTTAATCCATTACAGTTCTTAACTATCAACACTCAAATTATTTCAAGCTTTTCTCCTTTCTCTTTGCTTGTAGGTGGGCACTAGAATGATTTGATATTTAAAGGTTTGGTAGAATTTCTCACACATCTGATTCTAGCTATGAAGGAGGCATAAGTAGAAGGATTGTAGTTTGCCTAGGTTGGCCCTAGGCAAAAATTAGAAGACTCTGAGAGATAACTATAAGGGAAAAGGGCCAAGGGCATGGCTCAAATATCAGAACACCTGCCTAATAAGCAGAAAAGCCTAAATTCAATCCTAGTACTGATTTAAAAGAAAATCAGGCAAAACACTTGTCAGGTTTTTTGATTTTCAGTATTCATTTTCTTGTACTGTGACCAGAGTGTGTTAGTGTTCCTTTCATCTTTGCAATTGATTGAGGTTTTATTTGTGGCCTAAGAGTCAGTAACTTGAAAAGAAGACATTTTCTCTCCCCACTAGGGTTCATATTTCTACATCTGTACATTCTCCTATATCCTTACTGTCCACTTGATCTGTCCTGAATGGATTAAGATGTATCAAAGTCTATTATTAGTGCAATTTCATTTATTTCTCCATCCTCTCCAGTTCACAAAAATATAAATAACAGATATATATACCCTCATTGTGAACCACTGCTTTTAGCATTTTAAAGATCCTTGTTTGGCTTTTCAGTCTGAATTCCAAGTTGTAACTCTGCTTTACAATCTTAATATGTGCTGGGCACCTGTGGCTCATGACTATATTCCTAGCTACTCAGGAAGCTGAGATCTAAGGATCAAAGCTAGCCTGGACAGTAAAGTCCCTGAGATTATTTTCTCCAATTAACCAACTAAAAGTCAGAAGTAGAACTGTGGCTCAAGTGGTAGAGTGCCAACCTTGAGCAAAAAAGCTAAGAGATAACACCTAGGTTCTGATTTTAAGCCCTAGTATATACAAGCACACGCGTGCGCATGCGCGCACGCACACACACACACACACACAACACACACACACACACACACACACACACACACACAGGCGCGCGTGCACACACACAAATAGTAATACCTTAATGTGCATTTGCCTTAGTATATTTGTCTATTCTTTTATTTTTAACCTTTTCAGATCTCTTGTTTTAGATTTAGCTCCATATTAGAACAGTGTGTTGGAGTTTGCTGTTAGCCAATCTGAAAATCTTTTTAGTAATAAATGTAAATTAAGACCATTTACATTTACTGATATAATTGATAGGTTTGACCTTACCTCCAACATCTTATTTTATCTCATGACTAACTTACAATATAATTTTGTTTTAATTCCTGAACCTTTCCTTCGAGCTGTGTAATCCCTTTACTGGGCAAAGTTCCATGTGATTCACTTTCATTTCCCCATCCTTCATCTGTTTTCGATGCTGTTTTCTCATTCTCACCAATCATATATCCGTCCTATGATCCTAAAGCTTGGAAACCCCAGGCTGTTAAATCACTTGGAGTCTAAGCATCATTTGGTGCAGGGTGTTCATCACGAATGAAGGGATTGTTTAGAGAGACTCAGCCGGGCCTGCTTGACATAGGAATGAACCCAGAGTTTGGAAATTAAGAGACAATGGGTGTTAGGAGAAGAGAGAAATGTTTCTGGGAGCGTTTCCCCTCACTTAATGAATTACTAGCTCTGTGGCTGCCCAGCCTGTCCGGGTAAGTCTTTCAGTATGTGGACCCAGAGGTGTCATGGGCTTGCTCCACTCTATCCTCGCTGCCCTCTCCGTGAACTGCGACACTTCCTGTCACCAGTTTATTTTCACTTCTCTCCTGGCAGCTGTCCACTGCAATCGGCATGCATTTAAAATCATTTGCTACTTACTTGAGAATTCACAAGAGGGAGAGAGGGAGGGAAATGCTCATTCCTGGGGACACCACATCACCATGAATTTGAAAGGAAAGTCAACATTGAAGAAAGCTCATTTCCACTTTCTTTTTCTTGCCACTCAAATGGCTGTGGACTGAGAGATCCAGAGAATACCAAATAAATTGTAAAAGAAGGGAAAGGAAAGTTCAAGTCAGTTGAAGGGGAGGGGGGGAGGCTGGGGCTGTTTAATGAGACTGTAATCCCTGTAGCCCCAAACAGAGGCACTAGATCCAGAACCTGTCATCCTCCTTGTCACTTCTGCTCTGGGGTTCAACCTCTGACTCACCAATCACAGGCAGAAGCTGAAAGGCTGGGGATTCTCTCAGGGTTTTCAGAGCTTGGATTTGGTCTCAGATGCGTGAGTTTTGTTGTTTGTAAATTAGAAATAGGAAGATGAAGCTGGGCACTGGTGGCTCATGGCTACAATTATAGCTACTCAAGAGGCTGAGACCCATGGATTGCTTTGTGAAGCCAGTGTGGGCAGGAAAATCTGTGAGACTCTTCACTCTAATCAAGCACATGTGAACACACATGCACACACACCAGAAGTGGTATTGTGATTCAAGTGGTATAGAGCTAGTCTTGAGCAAAAAAACTCAGGGATGGTGCCCAGGCCCTGGCAGGACTGGCACATGAAAGAAAGAAAGAAAGAAAATAAAGAAAAGGAAGGAAGGAAGGAAGGAAGGAAGGAAGGAAGGAAGGAAGGAAGGAAGGAAGGAAGGGAGAGGGAAGGAGGAGGGAGACAGAAGAGGGAGGAGGAAGAAGGGAAGAAGGGAGAGGGAGAGGAAGAAAGGAGAGAGAGGAGGGAGAGGAGGAGGGAAGGAAAGAAACAAGAATGGAAGGAAAGAAGGAAAAGAAAGGAGATGAAAGAAAGAAAAAGGAAAAGGAAAAGAAATAAGGAAATAGGAAGTTGAAACTGGGAAGTAACATCAGAGGAAGGCAAACGTCAAAGTAGATAGTTTGGCTCTATAGCTCTAAGATTATCTGTGTGAACTCTTGGAGCCTCAGTTTCCACCAACCTACCTTCTTCTCAATTGCAAATCTATTACAATGGAGAAGCAGTTGTGAGGCCTAAGTAAGATCATGCAAGTTGGTGATCCTCACCATCATCCCCTGTACTCACTATTCTACTATGGTTTAAATATGGGCTGGTTTCTCTGAAATTCATATTAATTTCCGCCCCCTTCCCCCCATTCTGGGGATTGAACCCAGGGCCTTCCACGTACTACACAGGTTTCTACCACGAGTCACATGCCCAGCCCTTCATGTTGAAATTTGACAATGTTATTATGGAAGAGACTGGGCCTTTAAGAGGAATCCAATCCTTCTGAGGGGTTGGGGAATACCTTCCTTGCCAGGCTGAGTTAATTGTCATAGCGTAGTAATCACTTGTTTTCCCAGGACAAGATGATTATCACAAGAACAGAATATTATGAAGCAAGGCCAGCCCTTGTGTTTTCCTCTCACTTTTTCCTCTCATCCTCCCGATTTTCCATTATGTCATGGTACCACCACTCAAGGTCCTCATCAGATGTAGCTCCTGATCTTGGACCTATCTCTAGCCTCCAGATTCATGAACTAAATAAAATTTTCTTATAAATGACCCAATCTTAGGTATTCCCTTATACCAAAAGGAACTGGGCTACAACCCACATGGAATCAGCAAGTCAATCTGTGCCCTGAGAATCCCTCTGGATGGCTGTGATGCCCTCTACAAGTTGAGGACCACTGCTCTAGGTAAAGTGCTCTAAGAGCACACCATCGGCCAACAGTGAGTCCCAGGTAAGCATTAGCTCTTGGCATTGTAACTATATGTTATTATGTTAATAATGTTAATATGTGTTATTATATTAATCCTGCTCCTATAGTTGGATGAGCAAGGATCCAATTTGCTCAGTATCATAGTGAATTAGTGACACAGCTGGGACTGAACCTATATTTCCTGGTTCCTAGAAAGATGTCCCTTTCTGTCTATTCTCTTTCTCTCTCTCTTAAAAAAAAAGCGAACTTGACAATGATTAACTAATGTGTCCTCTTTATAGTAAGTTTGGGATATAGAGTAGTTTAAATTAAAGCTAATTCTTAGGGGTTGAGAAGTTGGCTCAGTGGTAGAATGCTTGCCTGGCATGCATGAGGTTCAATTCTTCAGCACCATATAAGCAGAAAAAAAGCCAGAAGTAGCACTATGGCTCAAGTGGTAGGGCCCGAGCCTTGAGCTGAAGAGCTGAGGGACAGCACCAGGGCCCAGAGTTCAGCCCCCATCACCACCAACAACAACAATAACAATAAAAAAAAAAGACCTTGTCTGCGACTGGGAAGTGGTAGAGTGCTTGCCTCGCATCAGATTCTAGGTTGGATTCCTCAGCACCAAATAAGCAGAAAATTAAAGCTAAATCTTATCTATAACCCTAATCATCTCTCCTGTAAGATAGCCATAGTTAACCTTTGTACTTTTTAGTAGGCATAGATATATACATACAATGCAATATGTTACATATGTAAATGATATGTCATTTATATAATATGTATAACATATCGATATAGTAACACAAAATAGGGATCACGCTAAATTAATGGGTTTAAAAGTAAGATAGGAGCTAGGATACAACCTAATGGTAGAGTAATTGCCTAGCATACATGAGGCACTGGGTTCAATTCCCAACACTGAAAAAAAAAAAGGTCCTATCCCCCCTACTCCCAATTTTTGCTCTCTCAGTCCTTAATTTTCTTACTTTTAAATACCATTTGTTGGCTTTTAAATATGGAATTTGAGGATTTAGTCACTGCCTAATATTTTAGTAGCTCACATTTGATAACACCTAGTATTTATTGAGTGTTCATTACCTGGCAGGGATAATCTAAGTGTACATGTCAATTAACTTGTTCATTCTTAAATATGTTCCTTTTTGTTGTTGTTAGAGACGAGAAAAAGGAAGCTCAAAGGTCAAGCAACTTGCTTGAAATAACATACAATATCCCTTCAAAATGTGTGTGTACACTACAGGGAACATATTTTGAAGCAGCTCCCCTAACTGACTCCTTTTTCCCCCTCCCTGATGAGCCACAAAGGTCATCAAAGTCCTTACACTAGGTATCTCGAGTTGGGATGGAGAGAGGAGTCCTGAGCTTTCAAAAACTGCCACAAGTGCACTTTGATAACTTTGGGTAACTCCTTGCATCTGCTCCAGAGATCAATTACCAAAGAGATCCAGAGTACAATAAGAATTACCCAGACATCCAAACAGAGCAGAGATGAGACCCCAGGAACAAGAAAGTTTGTGAAAGGTTTTCAGTTCCCCATAAAGCTTGGTTCATTCCTGCTTTCTAATTCATTAAGATGTCCCTGAGTCTCCCAAAGGGAGTATCTATCTCCACTTTAAAAAGTTTAAGTATGTTTCTGTTACTTACCTCCAAAGGAGTACTGATGGGTACATGGCCATACATAAGCTAGTCCCAGGTTAAAAACCCCTAGGATAGAGCACAAAGGTGGGCACAGGGGTTGGTGGGAAGCTGTTTTAACCCCTCCCACCCAGGCAGGCTTCAGGATAATTAGACTGGAAACCAGAAACATGCAAAGTGAGAGGAGGCAAGCACTTTACAGCAGTTTCATGGGATGGATGGGATCTCCAGACAGCTCATTTAGCTCTCATGACAATTCTAGTAGCTTCCATTTACAATGCAAAGCTATTGCTATTGGATTTGTAGCACCAACACTCAATTTGACATGCTGGATCCTCACAATGGGATTACACAATGGGATTATAATGACTTATGTTATTATATTGTATTATGCAATGACTTTATAGTGTCTAGTATATGTCTCATCTGTGTTTGATGTGTTAGTTATTATAAGAAAAAAATTCACACCACCAGTTGCTCATACTCCATTTGCTCATTCAAGGTCCTTGAGTCTAGCTGTATTTCTTTCTTTGCAATTTCTAGTAGTAAGGCTTTCTGAACTTGCCAGGATCACAGGCATGTACCACTGCATTCAGCTTCCCTCCCTAAAGATGGAGTATTGAGGACTTTCTGCTTAGAATAGGCTGGGACCTGGATCCTCTCAATCTCAGCCTCCCAAGTAGTTAGGATTATAGCAGGTTTGAACCTGACAATGATCAGAATTATTGTATCTTCTACTTAACTGTTCCACCATTTCATTTATTTTCATGATCATGCCTACTTCTTGCCCATTAACCCATTATCTGATATGCAGCCAGGATGATGATGTCTGGGGAAAGAAAGCTAATATACAGCTTAGACATGGCCTTGGTCTCTGAGGAGTTAATTATAATCACAGGAGAGAAGAGTGGGGACCTGTTCTTGACATTGAAAATCTAAAACCATGGAAAGAATGTAAAGCATTAGAAGTAAAGTCAGTAATTCCAGGTGCCAAGCAGGCTAAGTATTGGATATGTATTAACATTCATGGGCAAAGCTGCTGCAAAACCAGTAAATCGTTCATGAAGAGATGCACTTGGTAGAGAAATGCAGTTCAAAAATGCATGATGGCAGAGAACATCCCTTTCCCTGCTTCTCCAAGATCCCTTATGAAGACAGATACAATGCAGTGAGGATGTTTTATGATTGCTTTTTCCTCAGCATCAAGAATAAATATATCTTTGATGATTATTCCTCTGCATATTTTTTTGAATACAAGGACTAGTCAGAGGCCACAGCTATGGGAAATTAGGCTGATTCTTGTCCTCACTGAGTTTATAATCCTATGGGAAATATACTCATCTATGGAAAAAAAAAACAAATGCTGAAAAATGGCTAAGTCTCATAGCCCAGGCTGAATGTCATGGGAAGCAAAGGAAAGCTCTTGTGAATTGGGTTAACCCTATTAAAAGTTAGAGCTGGAAGGCACCAGTGGATTCCTATTCATTTTCTTCTTGCAGTTGGTAATTGCTTATTAGTCTTGCTATATAACCATGTACATTGGATGGCCAGATAGAGATGAAGGTTGGCATTGGGGATTTTTTTTGTCTGGACAATGAGTGGCGTTATTATTATTATTATTATTATTCTCCTTGAGGAAGAGGATAGGAGAGAGAACTTTTATGTCCCACATAGTGTAAAACTTTAAAACATTCCCAACCCTCCCCATACTTCCTCTTCAGCCTTGAGGATTGAGCCTATTCTAGTGTCTGTTCAAGAGAATCAAGTGAATGTATTTAATGTGTGCCTGTCAATATGTTTGTTTTCACTTGTATGCAAACCTTTGTAAGATTTCTTGCTCAGAATTGAAGTTGTGAGAGCTCCATTCCATTCTAAAGATGGCTTTGCCTTTTGAAAGTCTGTGAAATTATCCCTTCAGCTGTATTTGAGATGTGAGAGAGTCAAGTTGGGATAAAAAAATTTTTTTGTAGCTTACAAAAATTCTCAGACATTTTTTACTAAGCCATAAATCAACAGTGGTTGAATTAAAACAGATCAAGCTTGGCTTGGGTTTAGACCTCCGTGAGGTCTCTGGCTAAGCTTGAAGGGAAAAAAAATAAGTTAATACTTTTTTTAAAAAACCAGCTCCTGTGCACGTCCAGTTGGAAGAGAATAAATCCTGTTTAATGAGCGTCGGCTCTTCTAATCACTCCTATACTTGTATCTGCAGAGCATTTCTTCATGTTGGCCCCAAACCTAGTTTCTGTTCTTTCCTTACATAGGCACTAAGACTAACAAAGATGTGAACTTGTTTAAAGAATCCAGAGTTCACCTTTTAGTGTAACTTGTCCACAGAATTGGTGTCTAAGTTTTAACACTAACTTCAGTTAGAATGTATATATTGGCTTATTATTTCTGGCTTGAAGCTATCACTTACAGAAAGAGTGTGCCATAATGGTTCAGTCCCAAGACAGATTGTCTGAGCCAGAGGTTGGAACGAGTTTTAGCAAGAGGTTGATCATCTCTTTCTCGTCAGAGTCAAACCTAATGGAAACATCTTTGATTTCCAAGCCTAAAGACACTAGGAAGACACCTGTGACTTTCTTCAGAGGTGGCACGTGCACAGAACCATATCCCAACTGTTTTGATCATAGATCTTTTGTGAATTTCTCTGAGAAGCAACATAAAAGAAGTTTCCATAGCCAATGGATTTTTTGAGGATACATGTTACTTCCAAAGCACCACAAAACATTTGATCTGGTGGGTCCACAACTTGGGAACTTGTATTGCTTATGTAATACAAGCATTTTAGAATTGTATGTGGTATTTTTCCTTCTCTGGGTTTTCCCCTCTCTATTTCAAAATAATTTTTATTATCTTTGTTTAATGTTTGGAGACATATCTCAAAAGGAACCATACCCTACACTCACCTCAAGTTATAAACATCAAGTGATCCATCTGCCTTACTCTTTTTTTTTGGCTGATATAATGAACAAAATAGTTATTTCATGGATAATTTAAGTTCTGGAAAGCTAAAACCCAGAGTGATACTTTACTGATGTTTATATAAGATTGATAATATCCAATAGGCTCAAAAATTTCTAGTTGTTTAACCCATCAAATGTTACTACAACATCACACAAAATGTACCAGTACCAACAGAGTACCCTTACTCTTTAATTTTGATGTCAAATCTGCTTTTTTCCTCTTTTAAAGTTTCAAAGGGGACATTCTTTATAAAACATGTTAAAACTGCTTAGCTGCCTAGAAGGTGACTAAAATCTGCTATGTCTTGAATAGACATTGGATTCTTTCTAGAGTCTCAAGCATCGACTGTTCTAACTTCCCTTTTCTGAAATAGCCTATCATTTTTTCCTATAAGTCCTGAAACAACCATCTCCTACTTTTATTTCTTTCCATATCTTCTCTGTCTTTTGTAGTAGAAGCTGGTGATGTGACTTCATTTCTGAAGCTGCCAGTTCTCTTCCTCTAGATAAGAAAATGCTTAATACATTCTCACTTAGGAAGGGGAAAAAAGTAAAGCAACCCCTATATAGTTTATATATATTCAGCATAGACATTCACCAATACTCAAATTAAATCTTGGTTTACTATTGCATGCATTAAATGTAGAAATTTACCAATTCACTAATTATATTTCAAAAGTATGTTAACATTTTGGGGTTTTTTGGTGCATAGAGGACATGTTATAAATGATTAAAAAATTACAGGCAAAATGGCTCTTGTGTTTGAAACCTATGTTTATCAATGATAGTTACAGGCCAAATGCCTCTTGCAAGTATGTTTGTTTTGTTATCAAAATGATGGTTGACCTCTATATTTTCTAATTATTTCTTTACTCTTGAAATTCCAAATTCCAGCTGGCAAATTCACATACAGGGATGGTGTTTTTCCCCACACCACTCTAGGAAGAAGGAATTCTCCAGCCTTTAGACTCCACATATAATATTCCAGTGGCAAAAAGTTCTCTCCCTTTTCCTCTTTCCCCAATCCTGCTCATGAGAAAGAGAGGAAACTGATTCCTAGCTCAGCTTTAGCACATTGATTATAAAAACCTCCCTGAGCTTCAGTTTCTTTCCATCAAAATCACAATACCAATATTTCTTTCTGCCTTCGACTGAAGATAAGAGCTACTCATTAGACTGTAGTAAGAATTAAGTGAGATACTATATAGACTGTCTTTCATATATGGTGTCTGTTAAGTCCCTTAGTCTCCTCTTATGTGGAGACTCCCCTCTTGGTGGACTGAGAAGACCTTACTTTCACCTAATGTCCCCAGTCCCTCAACAACGAACTTCTCTAAGTCAGGTACCTGTCCATGACTACCTTGTACTGTCTTTGCAGTAAAACTTCCGCTCAACAGCTGCAAGTCAAACATAAGACAGACTTCTTTGGGTTAAAGCAAACAAACAATAACCAGAAACTGTGTTTATGAAGAGTGTTTGGTGAACCACAGCTGTTCATCTCTGCTGACCATGGGTTCTAGCCACAAGCCAAATGTGGTCAATGCAGGACTCTTAGCCAGAATGGGAACTGGGGATGTCATCGGTAGAATCTGCCTGGCTTACTTGAAATGAAATAAAATGCCGAGGTTGACACTGAATGGTGGCCAAAAAATACACATTTAAGGATCCTGAACCACCTTTTAATACAGATCCCCATCCTTGTCTATTTAAAAAATAATTTCCACATACTGTGTAGGATGGTGCTTTCCATACTACAGAATATAAGCCATTAAGACAGTATAAAATGAATGTAGTAGGAGGCTATTAACATTTTGTGTGTGTGTGTGTGTGTGTGTGTACTAGAGCTTGAATTCAGGGCCTAGATGCAGTTCTTTAGCTTTTTTTGTTCAGAGCAACAGCTTTTTGGTGATTAATTGGAAATAAGAGTCTCATGGACTTTCCTGCCTAGGATGGCTTCAAAAATCAATCTTCAGATCTCAGCCTCCTCAGTTGCTAGGATTACAGCATGACTCACTGGGACCCAGCAACTTCAATATTTAAAAAAAAAAAAAAAAGAAAAGAAGAGACCAGAATATAGAATGGTAGACAAAGTAATGGTAAGTTCTATTTTACAAAAATGGGTTAGATTTAAATACATATTTTATTGTATCCTGCTGTGGAAAAAACTTGTAAGCTATTGTTATAGACAGACTGAGAAAGGACTAACATCCTTGTTATATTCAACAAGAACAAATTTGACTTTGAAACTTTTTCACAGAACCAAAAATACTGGCTCTGAAAAAAAAAAATAGGACCACCAACACCTCAAATTCAAATCCAGAGAAAACTATAAACTGTTTGATTCTGAGAGGCTTTGAGATTCCATTGTCCAGGACAGACTATCAAGTCAAATAAAATTGAGACATACCAAAAAAAAAAGTGAAACAGATGTGGTTTTATAAATACTGGTCCAAACGGAGATACTTAATCAGAATTTTACTGAAATGGGAATTAAAATAATCTGCATCAATAAGAACAATGATCGAGGGCAAATGGGAGTTTCTTCCAATACCTAGGAACCCATTAAATACTACTGAATAAATGTTACAGGAATAGCCGGCCATGTCTTTCAGAAAGAAATTGGATATTGGTATGAGGACAACTAACAATTCGTGGGAGGTTAGATACTGAGCAAGAATGATGGAACAATGATTGAGTAATTACACATTCTGGCTTGTGTGAAAGCTAGACATGGGCTGGTTATTTTCTGAATTTTACTCACCCTGCCCATGCAACCCGCTCTCCACCTTTTCCTGCCATATTCCATCCTGTAGGATGCTTACCCCAAGGCACTACTTCACCTGTCTTCCTCAACCTCCAGCTTCTGGTTGGGTTTGGCCAATGGAAACGAGCAAGCTAGAGGAGAACAAGGCCAGGGCTCTTCTTTCCTGCTCCTATTCTGTTCCAGCATCCTGATTCTCATAAACACTGCACCACTTCAACAGTATGGATTTTACTGGTTCCTCCTGCATGTTCCAGTTCTCAATGATCTCAAGTAACATGGGTTCCTTTCCTTGCCCTTTCAGATTCAGGCTCAGCAACATGTCCTCACTCTTACGAATCCCTAAGTGTCTCTATTTCCCTTGTGGGCTCCCTCAACTCTGATCATCACCCCTCTAAGTAGTCATTTCACAAAAAAATCTTTGAACAAAAAAATTTGAACCACCTGGGATTTATTCTGTTTCCCACTTAGACTCTGTATACATGAATTAACTTAAAAAAAAAAAAAATCAAGAAGGCCGGGCGTTGGTGGCTCACGCCTGTAATCCTAGCTACTCAGGAGGCTGAGATCTGAGGATCACGGTTCAAAGCCAGCCGGGGCAGGAGAGACCGTGAGACTCCTATCTCCAATAAACCACCAGAAAACCGGAAGTGGCGCTGTAGCTCAAGTGGTAGAGTGCTTGCCTTGAGCTGAAGAGCTGAGGGACAGCACCCAGGCCCAGGGTTCAAGCCCCATGACTGACAAAAAAAAAAAAAAAAAATCAAGAATAGGGCTGGGAAGGTGGCTCAGTGGTACAGTACTTGCCTACATGCATGAGGCCCTGGGTTTGATTCCTCAGCACCACATAAACAGAAAAGGCCAGAAGTGACACTGTGGCTCAATAGGTAGAGTGCTAGCCTTGAGCTGAAGAGCTGAGGGACAACGCCCAGGCTCAGAGTTCAAGCCCCATGACTGACATAAAAAGAGGAAGAAGAAGAAGAAGAAAAAGGAGGAGGAGGAGGAGGAGCAGCAGCAGCAGCAGCAGCAGCAGCAGCAGCAAGAAATCAAGAATGGCTTTAGTGCAAAGAACTTTTCAAAGCATCATCTTCATCTATCTTTAATAAATTAGAAGGCCTTTTAAACCCTGGAGCATACTGGAATCACTGTAAATAGTGTTTACTCTCATAGCAAACAGTATTTCAAGCAGAGGCTGGATCTTTGACTGCTTGGTTTCTGGTTAAAGAGAAGCATTCTGAGATAGGATGGGATGGGATGGAATGGGGTAAGATGGGATGGGTTGGGATGGGAGTGTTGGTCAGGTCCATCAGACTGAGTAGCTACAAAAACACTATACCTCATAAAGAATATGCAGATGTTTAGGCAACAGAACCTCTTAATGGGGATTTTGATGGGCACTAAGGAAAGAGGCAAGTGAATCTGGCCACTTCCTCTCTCCTAGAATTTTAGCAAGGAATGGAGACTGTGAGGAGAATCTTCAGGATCAATGTAGTGGGTGAAAGTACAACTGACAGAAGTTTTTGGAAACAGATTGAATAGCTTTGGTCCTGAGAATTCACCAAAGCCCAACACAGCTGCAGTGGCACTTGAATTTGGGTCCCTGTCTCTTTTCCTATTGCTCCTTTTCCCTTGTTGGCATTGGCATCAATGCTGCCAGCCTCTGTCACAAGATGAACTCAGTCACCTTCCTCTAAATATCTCTCTCCTTTCAGCATCATTGTCTAAGGCGACGGAGTAGTTGGCAGAGGCCAGGTTAGTGAAGGCAGAAAGTCAGCAATCTCTCCTGAGATACAGGAGCTCCTTGAGCACAGAAACCATATCAATTTGTTCATTAGTGTTCCCCAGTGTAAGTCACATAATGGATACTAAACAAATATTCATATATTGACTGCATGTTCATCTCAGAAATCAGCCAAAAGCTTACCCAAAATATACATTTAGGCTGAGTCTTGAACCTCAAGTCAGGTGAACAGACTCTAATGAAAAGCATATTCCCCTAACTTTAAGGGGGCATTGTGGCCACAACTTGATCGACTTACATCTTAACTTGAAACACTTCACCAAAAATTAGAGCAGCCATTAAGGAAGTTCCTTGGGCCTACAGAGGCTCGTGTGTCTCTTCTTAACCCCCTCCCCAGATGAAAGGGAGCACATCTGGCACAGGCTGTAAACCAGATGTGCTGAAGCAACTAGCATAAAGGTCTCCCTGTGCTCACAATTCCTGCCTAGGAAGTCAGAGAACTTTTGGGAAATGCAGAGAAATGGCCAAATTGGTTTGCCATGGAATGTATAAACCCAACTGACCCCATGATTGGATTTCATCCTCTGACCACAAGAGTGCCAGGCAAGGGAAATGACTGAAGTTTTCCCCATCTAAGGGCCATCAAGGCAAGATGATTGACTTCAAACTTGCAGGTTTTAATTTGCCTTCTGTCCAGATGGCCCCTAGGGAAGCCTGAAACAGCCCTTCCCCCTAAAAACTAGCTGAACTCTCCCCCTGCCCGTTTCTTTGAAGATAGCATTATTTGGAATAATTTTAAAGTAATTAATGACTATTACTTTTTCCTAGTTAACATATGTATTGAACAAAAGCACTGGCAATTCCCAAGAAAATGCTAAAAGTAACATTTAAAAATCAACTGTAATCTTTTTACACCCAAATAATAATAGTATCACAATTAATATTTTGGTACATTTCTTATATAGTTATGTGAATATATGTGGATGTGGATGTGTATTTAAACAATCACACATCTCACAAAAGGTCACAGAAGGGAGGCTCAGATATGTTCAGGAGAGGTGATCCACATTTCTTAATGTGGTAGGCGTTTATGGCCTCTAAGCTACCCTAGAGTCTGATTTTTCTTTCTATATTTGGGGAATTCCTCACCATATGAGTCTTGTAACCAAGTATATTTCTTTCTCCTGAAAGCCAAATATTGAAGTTCCCTTAATTCTTTGCATTAGGGCAGGGACATATGACCTAAACTGGGACAAGCTGATGTCCAAGGACTCAGATTTGGAAGCTAGTGATGTGTGAAGCAAGGTAGGAAGTGTTCTTTCTGCAGTGGCAATGACATTCAGCTTCAAAATAGCAGCAGTTTATAGAGGCAGCCTCCCCAGGAATCAGGGATGCTGCTATTGGTCAACAATTCTGCTGTGTGGATTTGGCTGTAGTCTTCGGAGTATTTCTTCTAAACCTCCTCTTGCCCTGTTTTCCAAGTCTGTCCCCTGAGCCTTTCCAGTAGCTCTCTGAGTTCCCAAGTATCTTAGAATAAGTGCCTTTTCTGCTTCTATCAATCTGTTGCTTATAGCCATAAATCTTGACTGATCCATTAAGAGACTCAGAGTGGTCATCTATGAAATAGGATTGTTGACATCACTTTGGAGCACTGAGATAAAAACTAATAAGAATGCCCAGGAAGGAATCTAATCCCATGTCTTGATATACAGCAGAAACTCAGCCCAATATATGTCCCGTCACTACTCTTGATTTTATTTTGAGGCACTTGCTTTGGTTCTGGGGATCAGGATACATTAGAAAGAAGAAAATCAGGCCCATTTACTCACCATTTTAATAATTATTGCAGTCATTTATGGCATATCCTACTGGATACCAGGCACCATGTACATATACCAATTCTTACCACACTACATTAGACATGCATCTCATTTTATACTTAAAGAACCATACATTCAGGCCGGGCACTAGTGGCTCACACTTGTAATCCTAGCTATTCAGGAGGCTGAGATCTGAGTTCAAAGCCAGTCCGGGCAGGAAAGTCCGTGAGACTCTCCAATTAACCCCCAGAAAACCGAAAGTGGCGCTGTGACTCAAGTGGTAGAGTGCTCACCTTGAGCTCAAGAGCTGAGGAACAGCTCCACAACCCCCCCCCACACACATACACAAAATAGAACCAAAAATTCCAAATGGTTATCACTTTGTTGTCAATTTTCACAAGGAATTGAAGATCAATGGAGCAAAACCTGTAGGATTGTGCAAATGTTTAGGAAAATCTGAGAAAAGCTAGTGAGCTTTAAATATAGCAATATCTATACATCTATACATCATCAGTTCATCCATTGTGTCCAAATCAAAACTAGTGTTTTGATTGAGATTTCAGAGTTGAAACCTTGACCTGGAATCCTTTGAATTTAGTCAAAGGAGCCAAATAGTTGTAACTCTGTTTAGATTCCCTGGCCTCTCAATGGGCAGAAGATGACCTTTGTCAGAATCATCTTGAGAATTCTTTCAAACCGCACCTACCTGCCCTCAGCACCACCCCCAGAGAGAAAGGAGTGGCAGTTGCTGACACAAGCAGATTCGGGGACTAGTTTAAGATGCCCTGCAATTTAGAGAAACATGGGGGAACTTTTTAATTATTTTTTTTTCATGAAGACTCATAGTTCAGGTTTATGGTCTCTAGGCACTAGGAGGAAAAAAACACAAAACCTTTTCAAAGATCAAATATAAAACACTAGTTCTGCACAATGCAGCTGAAGTGACATGGTGATGACAAGAAAATGTAAAGTATGTGAGGGAGGGCAGAGTCCAGCATGCACCCAGACAAGCTGTGCTCAGCGCTGGAACTCAGAGCTGCAGGCGTCTAGAAGGGGCCCCTTCCAGCCACCCAGGGAAGGCCTGGTGCTGTTTGCATGTCTTCAAAGCTAGTCTATACTTGGCTTCTGAAATGAAAAATTACACCAAAAGAAATGCCTGATTTTTATTAACTATCCTCAAAAGGAGTCTTTCACTAATTCTAGGGAAGGTATTTTGCTTGAGTGTTTTCCCACTTTGGAAACTGTGAGGCAGAGAGGGGTTTGGATCTAAGGGGTTTTGCCCTGGGCAAATGATGGGGCACACAAACGCTGCCAACTCCAGAAACAATTTAAAGAAGGAGGGAAGAGATTTCCTTGAATCCATATGACCGGGCCAAAATAAATGGCTACTCTTGTTCTCTTGAGAAAACATTAAGCCTTTTTTTTTCTTTTTCAAAAAAGAGATCCCTGACGCAATTGACCAGAGAGAGTAGCAGGAGGCCTGGTTCAGGGGACAGAGAAGCCGGGCCACAGGCCCAGGCCCGAGGCCTTCGAAGTTGCCATGTGGTGGGAGGGGGGTGGAGGGGAGGCGGAAGTGGCTTTGGACGGGCGCCATGCTGCGAATAGACCTGGGTTCTGACAGATTCAAGATGGCCTGGGAAGATAGGGCTGGACGGGTGGTGTCTGGGCCTTTACCCAACGCTTTCTGTCAACAGTGGCAAAGCGAAAATGCACATGGACAATCCTGGATTCTCAGTGAAGACGTTGGAAAGAAATGTTAGTGAAAAGCCAGAGCAAGAGACGGGAGCGATAAATCAGGCCCAGAGAAGTCTGGGTTGGAGGATGCTGCAGCGCCGGCTTCGACTCCAGCTCCACGCCAGCTTATTCTGGCTCCCAGAAAATGAGAACATCTTGGCTAAAGATGCTGTGGGCAGTGAATGATTTTCAGTTAAAAAAAAAAAAGCTAGGTGCCGGTGGCTCACGCCTGTAATCCTAGCTACTCAGAAGGCTGAGATCTGAGGATCCTGATTCAAAGCCAGCCTGAGGAGGAAAGTCTGTGAGACTCTTATCTTCAATTAACCACCAGAAAACCAGAAGTGGCACTGTGACTCCAGTGGTAGAGAGCTCGCCTTGAGCTGAAGAGCTCAGGGACCGTGCCCAGGCTGCCAGTTCAAACCCCACAACTGACCAAAAATAAATAAATAAATAAAAAATCTTTGAGTAGAGGGGAAACAAAAGCCTGGGGTCTCTTCCATCAGGAGAAAGTGTACGTTAATCAAAGCTGAGTAATCCAAAGCTGAAGCTCCTGGGGATGATTGTCATCCCAGAAAAGTACAGGAAGAACAGCTTTATTGTGTGTGTGTGGGGGGGGGCTGGGAAGGTGGCTCAGTGGTAGAGCGCTTGCCTTGCATACATGAGGCCCTGGGTTCGATTCCTCAGCCCCACATAAGCAAAAAGTAAAAAGCCAGAAGTGGTGCTGTGGCTCAGGTGGTAGAGCGCTAGCCTTGAGCTGAAAAAGCTGAGGGACAGTGTCCAGGCCCAGAGTTCAGTCCCCACGACCGGACCAAAAAAAAAAAAAAAAAAAGAAATTGTGTGTGGGGGGGGGGGGGAGGGTTTGTGGGTACTGGAGCTTGAACTCAGTACCTCAAGGCTAATACTCTAGCCACTACCACTACAGTGAGCTACAGCTTCACTTCTGGCTTTTTCTGGGTTAATTGGAAAGAAAAGTCTCAGGGACTTTCCTGCCTAGGCTGGCTTAGAACTGTGGTCCACAGATCATAGATGTCTCCTTGGGTACCATACTGCTGGTGATTTGTTGTTGTTTTCATTAATAGTGAAATGCTAACCAAATCCCCAGTCAAGATAGTAATTAAAAGCCAGGGATTTACATCAGTCTTCTGGGCCTCAGTTTCCTCATCCATACTATAGCTGCAATGATTCCTGCCCCTTAATGTTCAGACATAACACAGGGGGTATGGCAGCTGAAATTATTTGCATTCACTTGAGAAAAAAAAAACTTTTCCCAGAAGCTAATCACTTTATGGGCAAGATCCTCCATTCTCTGAAATTCCTGCATAAATGACCAAGGAAAAGGTGAGAACAATTAACTTACTGTGTATTGATAGAAATAAGTCCACATTGAAACAGTTTGTTCTTTGTACTTCTTAGCAATTGCCTCTTCCCACCTATCCTTCCCCTGTGGTCAAAGTGACCTTTATAAACCTATAAAAGATAGCTAATAAAAAATCAGGCATTTCTTTTGGTATAACTATTTACTTCACAAGCTAAAGTATAGATTGGCTTTTAAGACGTGAGGAACACCAGGCCTCTCTGCTGAGTGCGAGGAAAGTTGGCCCTTCTCAGTCATTCTGACCAAGTTTGCCCTTTGTCTAGGATTTTCTCTATTTTCTCAAACACTAAGGAGAAGATCTTTATATAACATGGCTTCAGGCTCCCACTCAAGTTTACAGCATCATCAAGGTTGTCCATGCAGGGTAGAAGCTGCCTTCTCCTGGTATCTCTGCACACTTCTGGAGGAGTGGGCCTTAGAAATCTTTTAGAACCTTTAAACATGGAGGCTTTTAGAGGCCTCTGCTTGTCACTTCATGGCATTGGGAAAAGAAAGGGTGTAAACTCTGTATTGGGGGAGCAGGGTAGTGATGTGCAGTGTATCGTCTCCTGTAACAATCCAGGCCAAAATGTCAAGAATCCATCTGCTGAAAATACACCAGAGCCTCTGGAACAAGAGTTGATTCCTTTATCCTCTGTTCCTGCTCTGTCCCCTGCCCCCAAATGCTCTGTCACTCCATTTCACCCAACTTTCTAGGCAAACAAACATACCTCTCCTATTTTCTCTTTCAAGACCAGAGTTTTGAAATCATGACCTCATACTTGCCAGGCAAGTACTTTACCACTTGATCTATGCCCTCAGCCAACTTTCTTTTCCTCAAGAGCCGTGTTCAAAATTGATCTAGGAAATCTTCGTGGACCCATCCATTTCCAGCAGCCAACTGAGCATTCGTTACAATTGGCTCCCTGAACTGGCCCCCGTGGGAACACTACTCATGCTGTGGTGAATTGACACGCCTGCCAGCATCCTTGCTCTCCAAGGGCTGAGGGGTGGTTCTCATCTTAGCATCTTTAGAGTCCAGCCTAGTGCCAGCCCCTAGAGGTGTAATGCATACTGAATAGAGGACAAAACAGTGATTTTTACCTTCTTTTCCCATCCGCAAGCCAATGTCCACAAAGTCTGAAGGGCTGAAGTGGCTCTTGCCTAGAAAACTGCACAAGAGTCTTCAAGACTAATTGTGAGATCCCATCACTACCATAGCACTCAGACCTTTTTGGTTGGGAGCTGGATTGCTGACCTGTCTACTCTTCTTTTTCCTTTTTTCTGGGTCATTAAAAGTTGTTTAATTTGGTTAATACCTTATTTATTTTATAATAGACTCTACCCTGGAAGCTGAGTTCAGGAACTAAGAGGCAGGGTTGCTATTTTTTTTTTTTTGATAAAGATCTCCTTGGCTCCAGGAATCTCAGTCTAGGCATGCTGTAGGCAACCGATCCAAACTGAACGTTTGGATTCCTCAGGGAGGTGCTAGAGTGGTGGAGACAGGCTTATAAATAGCTATACATGAAGCAGAAGGTTGCTATTGCTAAGCAGAGGGAGAGGCACACTGCTAGAATAGAAGAAGTGCTAAATAATATGTGGTGGGTGAAGAGAAACAGCAATCAGTTTGAGAATAGAGACACAGCAGAGACATGAGTTATGCAAATAATGATCATCTTTGTGTCAGCTTAGCTGCTGGCCCACACTCTAGTGATGAGTGATTAGTGTCTGACATTAATTACCAAATTCATGCCCTCCAAACCATTCTACAGATGGTTAATATTTAGCAAACAGATGTCTTGCCTGCCTCTCCCACACTTCCAACAGTCTCCCATCATCTCAGCTTGGCATCCACTCCCCCCTCCTCCTCCCATGTCCTAGCCCTCTGCCTTGTCTCCTACACCTCCTTTGTACCCACCTGTCCCTCCAGGCAGAGAAATCAGTGGAGTCTCTCCAAATCATGAAGAGGGGGCCCTGTGACTCTTGTGAATGGGATCTTCCTATTCTCATTATCTGGATGGAACACATCTTTTCTCTGGCCACCTTCAGATTTTGCCTGTCCACCTTCCATTTTCCCTGAAGAAAATGTGCTGCTTCCCAAAGCCAAACTCCTCAAAGTGGCACAGCATGGTTTTTTTAGGGGGGGGGTGTTGTTTTTTCTTTTCAGCCAGGTTCTGCTGTCCATTGGTAGCCTCACGTCCCGTCAGCTCTGATTTGGATGATGGATCCCATCCACCAGATGTAGCTCCCTGGGGGCCTAATGCTCAGGGCTGCCATAAGCAAGCTAACCTCCTTTAGGATGGAGTCAAAGTTGAAAAGTACATGCAAACTGAGTCTCTTCTTTACTTTTGTTTTTCTTATCACTGACAAGTCTCCCAAACTATCCTTGGCTTAATTTAAGAGTCAATTTACAAAGCATTTTATTCTGCTTGTAGAGCATCCTATTGGATAGGAACCCAGGTTCAAAACCTCATCCTGTGATGCCTGCAGGAAGGGATGTCGAGACCACCTAACTGATAAGGTCACCCAGGACAGTCTGAGACTTCGCAAATCCATCAGAGCATGGAGGCACAGACTCAAGCAGTTTTCCCAGAGGCCATTTATTAGACACCATTCCAGGACATAAAGGAGCCTCCTTTCCCTTCAAGGTAGTATTAGGCCAAACATCACACGAGAGGGAGACTGAAATTCATAAAGGAAGGGAAGGTACAGAGACAGAATAGATTGACAGTGAGTAGGAAGCCAGACTTTGCATACATCTTCGTCTCTACCTTTCCCCACCCCCGAGAGATGTGCTTTAAATCCAGCCCTACCTGACCTTGTTCTGCCCTCAGCCTGGCTCCTGAAGAAGTTTTATTTCTATCTTTATTTCCTGGCCCCTTTCCCCACTTGAAGAGCTGGAGATTGAAACCAGGGTCTCATGCATGGGAGGCAAACTCTCTGCCTCTGGGCTTCATCCCCAACCCACATTTCCTTTGGATGCTAGAGTCTCTGTCATGCGCACTTTGTGACTCAAGAATCCAAATCCCCTTCTCACTGTACACAGCTATGGCCAAAGGGTGAAGCCCACACCATAAGCAACTCAAACATCTTCCAGCTTTGTCTCTTGATGTCTCCCTCAAAATCTCATTTCCCACCCAATCACCTCCTGACCCATCGATGCATCCCTGGCCATGATTCCCCTGGAGTGGATCCTCCACACATGCCTTCTGAACTGAACAAAATCGCCTGTCGCTATTCACTCTCTTACAAGCTTTCTAAAAGAATGCCACCAACTCCCCTCCTGTCCTGGCCTCATCAGGAGACACGGAGCCCCACTATGCAGGGCAGGTCAACCAGAAACAGAGCTGTAAAATCTGAGCAGCCCTGCTCATCCAGCCACAAAAGCAACGATCCTTGTTTTTCCTTCCAGCCTCATAGCCCCACCAGGAAGACAGACCACCTTTAACTAGGTCAACCCAATTTCACAGTCTTCACTCTGCTCTCACCCCCTTTATTATCATCGGTCTCAATTGGAGGCACAACATTTTCTGTGATGATTTATGTCTGGGAAAAAAATGCAATTTTCATCAATCCTTGACTGAACTGAACAAGACCTTCATGTATGGAAAAATACCTCATTAAAGACAATGGGATAGCATTGGACCATCTCTTGCTGGGAGATTTTTTTTTTCCTCCAGAGTCCTGAGATAGCTAGAGCTAAAACTCCTAGAAATGCTGAGTAAAAGTCAGAGAAAAAGGGAAAAATTACTTTAAAAAACAAAAATGTGCTATTTAACTCACTAAGAGCCATCGGTCCCAAGACTTGACCTTCTCACCCCATTCCTTCCTTTCTCTTTCCCTAGATGACCAGACAGATCTTCCCTCTTGTGCTCTGTAGAACAACCCCCTAGTTAACACAGGGGCATAAAGAGCTGCTAGATTAAAACACCTGTTGAACAGGACTCCCCTCCCCCCATATCCCAGATCTATCTCAAGTTTTCCCTACATACTGCATCATAAAAGCCACCAAGAAACATAACAAATGAAGAACATGTTGGTAAACTGTGAGAGTTCCTCTGGGTCTGAGCTGAAAAGTGTGTTACCCCATTGGTTTAACAGCAGAAACTAGTGCTACACAAACACAAGGCTTTCATAGTGAAGGGTTCTTGAACTGCGTGTGTATGTGAGCGTATTTATTCAGAGGCCAGTGAAAATGAAGCATGATTCTCATTCCTGCGAGACTTTTGCTCCACCTACACTTGTGTAACCAGGTCAGATCAAGCCAGAGTTATATGAGAATGTGGATTCTAACTTTAATAAATACATAAAGTCATGACCCTTTTGTTTTGATACGCTGCCTGTTCCAGACAGGCAGAAAAGCCACCACTAAAACCGAGAGGTATACAAGACTTCACAATTTATTAAGAAGATTAGCTGGCTTTAGTCTGTCCACTAACGATTAGTCACTGCAAGTACATTGCCGGGGAAGTCTCAGAGGTCAGGTAACTCAAGGAAACCGTTTGGTTTCATTCTCTTTCCCTCTTTCTTTTCCTTTTTTTCTTACTGTTTTTTCTCTTGATATGTCACTGAGCTTGGGAAATTAAGAACTATTTGACAGTACACCCATTCCTAACTCTATTATATACATTGTGACCAGCCCACCTGAAATATTGTGTGTGTGTTTTTACTTCCTACTATATTTGTAGAACTTGCCTGCTGTGAAATTACAAAGTTCATGGTTCAGCTGAACTTTTGAACTCAAGTGGGGATTTGACACAGCAAAACAATCTAAATGAACCCAACACGAAGTTTTCATAGTCGAAACTGCTTTTCAGCCTATTGTCTGGGGTAATTGGGTAGGAAAGTTCTTTATTGATGTTGTAAAAACTACCAGTTTAATAACAGGCAGAGGGAGTGGAGAGGAGATGAGTGGATAGACCTTGGAGCTTCTAAACTCTCTCTTCTATGGGAGTTCACTGAACTCTACCTGACCCCAACAGGAAGGTCTTCCCAGGACAACCCGCCATCTCTAGGGCTTGGGGCTGCAGCCTGCTTGTTCTGATTAGCTCAAAGCATAATGGCTTCCCAGATACAATTGCAGTCTCTAAATCCGAGTAGTTGCCATCTCCTAGATGAAAACAGGGGAGATGTAGCAAAAATACCCATTTTATTTGGTTTAAAGCTACCATTTTATAATTTGTTGTCTTAGTGGTTCTGCCTGACTTACGTTCCTTTGGTCTCTTTTCTTGTCATCTTTTGGATTGATCCAAATATTATTTTATTATTACACCCATCCCACCACCATGTTGGAAAAAATACTTGCTTATACTAATCTTTAAAGGTTACCTCTCTGTCTCAGTATGTTTGAAATGCTATAACAAAATACCATCAACTGTGGGTGGCTTATAAACTAATCTCTTTCCTTCTGGAAACTGGAAAGTCCAACCAGAAGGGTGATTACCTGGTGAGGATCTACTCTCTAACCATAAATGGCCAGGGATCTGTCTCAGGCCAATGTTATTATGGCTCTACCCTCATTCATTGCTGATCATCTCCCGAATACCCCCACCCTCTTGATACCATCATGTTGTTGGTTATTGAGTTTCAACATCTAAATTTGGAGAAGGGAAGACACAAGTATTCATAGTAAAAAAAAAAAAATGCCTCTTGCCAGATGCCAGTGGTTCACATTTTATAATTCTAGCTACTCAGGAGGTTGAGATTTGAGGATCATGATTCAAAGCCACTTGGGGCAGAAAAGTCCCTATGAGAGCTTATCTCCAATTAACCACCAGAAAACCAGAAGTGGTGCTGTGGCTCAAAGTGGTAGAGTGCTAGACTTGAGCAAAAGACCTTAGGGAAAGTTCCAAGGCCCTGAGTTCAACCCCACGATGGACAAAAAAAAAAAAAAAAAAAAAACTGCTTCTCTACCTCTTTCTCCCCTTGGTGATACTGGGGAATAGTACTTAGAGTCTCCAGCTTGCTATGCTGTCACTGAAACATTTGAGCCACACCTTCAGTATTTTTGCTTTTAGTTTGTTTTTCAGATAGGGTCTCATGCTTAGGCCTGGATTGCCTTAGACCAAAGTCCTATCATTTTCTCCTGAGTAACTGAGATTATAAGCATGTGGCACCATGCCAGACTTCAAAACTGCTTTTCAATCTTTGTCTAGGGTAGGAAAGTTCTTTATTCACAGGTTTTATCCTGCATCCTTGATTTATCTATTTCTAGTGTTATTTTACACTTTCATCCATTCCTTATTAACCTCTCCTCCATAAGGGTATGCCAAAATTAGGAGGAGGAACGGAATAAGTGGGAACAGCCCACACTAAGCAAAAGGAAAGAAATGTAAACATCACCTGAGGTGGAAACAATAACTTGTAATGTCAAAGTTCATAGAATTCACAAACTGTATAGGCCGTGATAATGATAATTTGCCTTGTGAAAATCAAAATGTGTTTGTGACTCTAAGTATCACTATTCCACAATACTGTGAAATAAGTGAAATTTATGTAATTGCCCAATCTCAATTAAAGAAAAAAAAGCGAGAGAAGGGATGGGTTAAGCGGGAGGGATGACAATGTTGTCAGACACTTTGTTCTCATATACTGTTATGTAGAATGGGAATCTCTTTGTACAACTACTTAAAGATAATAATAAAAAAGTGTGCCAAAATTATATATTTTAACTCTCTCTAGTTTGGTATGCCAAGATTATGCATTTTAACTCTATTTTCAGTATCCCTGTGTAATCAACATTCAGACTAATTGCTGCTCCTTTGAACATAAACTATTTTCTTTCGTTGTTGTTTCAAAAAAACTGTCTTGTCTAATTTTTAGCAGTTCTGTACAAAGTATCCAGGTGTTACTTTATATTTACCTGCTTGAAGTTGAATCTGTGGTCTGATAATTTTATCAGCTTCAAGAAACATTCATCTTTCATCTGTTCAAATACTACTTCTCAATTTTCTCTCTTCTCTACTTCTGGGATTCTAAACATACAGCAGTTAGAGGCAGTTACCTTTTACAGCTGTTGACCTCTCTTCTGTATTATCTATCCTTTGTTTTCCTATCCTTCAATCTGTATCTTTTCCATTGACACATTTTTTGTTTCATTAATTCTTTCTTCAAACACGTCTAGTCTTTTTAAAAATCTATCAACTATATAATAATTTGGGTTATTTTGTTTTTCAGCTCTAGATTTACTATATGATTGTTTTTCCAAAGCTACTGTGTGCTTCAGTATAGTTTCTAGATGGTTTCGTTTGAATATAAGGTGTCCTCCAAACACTCATCTGTTGAAAGCTTGGTCCCCAATTGGTGGCACTATTAGGGACCAATATTGGGTATCATGATGGCTCTAATCTAACTAATGGATTCATTCATTGATGGATTTGTGATTGGAGGCATCACTGAGAGTGGTTGAAATGCAGAGTCGAAGCATAGTTGGAGGGAGTAGGTCACAGGGGTGTGCCCTTTTAGGGAAATATTGTCTCCCTCATTGTCTTTCTCTCTGCTTCCTATGCATCGTGAAGTGAACAACCTGGTCTCTCCACATATTCCTGCCATGATGTTCTGCTTCACCATACACAAGCCCAGAAGTAAGAGCCAAGTGCCAAAGAACTGAAACCTCCAGACCATAAGGTACAATAAATCCTTCTTTTCCCCTTCTAGTAGTTTATCTCAGGTTCTTTGTTACAGCAGTGCCATACTGCTGGAAAAATGTCTCAATTTAATCCCCGTGTTCAAGAATTCCGTGATCTAGGGGATAGAGACTTGGCTCAGTGACAGAGTACATCTTACCACTTGATCCAAATTTCTACTTCCAGCTTTTTGCTAGTTAATTTGACATGAGTCTCTTGGATTTGTTTGCCCAGGCTGGCTTCAAACCTTGATCCTCAGTTGTCAGCCTCCTGAGTAGCTAGGATTATAAATGTGGGCCATCAATGACCAGCCTTAAGCCTAGTGCCTTTTCAGCTCTCAAAGCAGATATCTGCTGCTTTTGGAAGGAGAATGTTTCATTGTGTACATATTCCACATCTTGCTATCTGTTTATCTATTGATGGCACTTGGGTTGCTTGCAGCTTATTTTACTTGCAAATTTTAGGATGTTTATTCATCAGTGAATTTATTCATTCAATCAGCAAATATCTACAAATTCCTTTTGCAAACTCAGGAATTTACATCTGTGATAAATGAAACAAGCTTCTTGCTTTCATGTAGGTTTTATATTGGTGGGAGAACAAATGATCTTCAGGCAAATGTATAAATTACATAAGAAAGCCATGCAACATCATGAGTGATATGCATTTTATGAGTAATTTAATCACTAGTAAGTTAGAAGCTACTTTAGACCACTGCTCTGGTAAGACATTTTCAAAACAGTAATATCCAAGCTAGAATTTGACCATATAAAGTGAGCCAATATATAAAGAACATTCAAGAAAAAGAGATAGCTGAAGTTCAAAGCCAACCCAGGCAGGAAAAATCCATGAGACTTTTATCTCCAATTAGCCATAAAAGAATTCAGACAGTGCCCAGTATAGACATAGAGGAGTGTGGTGAGGAGACAGGGAAAGAGAGAGAGAGAAAAAGAGGGAGGGAGAGGGAGGGAGGGAGGGAGGGAGGGAGGGAGGGAGGGAGAGAGAGAGAGAGAGAGAGAGAGAGAGAGAGAGAGAGAGAGAGAGAGTACTTAGGCCCTGAAATGGAAACAGGCTCACGTGTTCAAGACAACAAACAAACAAACCAAGGCTTTCCATGGGTGAACATGAGAATGGTGAGCAATCAAATAGCAATGCTTTTTGAGACAGGATAAAGAATTTTATTTTTCTTCTTAGTAGGATAGAGTAGCAACTATATTGATGCCCCATTTACACCTCTCATTCACATCTAAACACCAATCATTACTCATTGCAAACACCTCTCACTACCTGAGGTCTGCATATAATGCAAGCCCTTTCTAGCAAGGCTTTAGTATATAACTACCACCAGCACTGCTGGATAAATTCAGGGAGCTGGCAGATAACCACTCCACCCTGCACAGAGATAGGCTCCACTGCCTCAGAGAACTCCGCAGCAGGGAGTTTGGAGCTCTAGTTTTAGCTCAAAGTTAGTGTACCTTCTGTTGGCCTCTAGGTTTCTCTTTTCTACTTCCTTGCATTCACTTCCTGGGATCACCTTCCAAATAGGTTACTTGTACTAGAAATCCTTATGGAATCTTTTTCTGAGGAACTCAAATTAAGAAAGACAAAAGACATAGGAGCTGGTAGCTTATGCCTGCATAAGCTGAGATCAGGAAGATTGTAGTTCACAGCCAGCCAGCCCAGGCAGAAAAGTTCTTGAGATCCCCCTTCTCAATTCATAGCTGAGCACAGTGGTATGTGTCTGTCACCCCAAGCTCCTTAGAAGGCTGATATTGGGAGGATCACAGATCCAGGCCACCTGGAGAGGAAAAATCCATAAAACTATCTCTTCAAAGGAAAGCTGGATAATCCTGTGAACCCAGCAACAAAGGGAAGCCTAATGTAGACAGACAGGGCCTAGGCATGCACTTGAGTGGGAAGGAAAAGCCTATCTTAAAAATAACCAGCAAAGTACAGGGCTGAATGTATGGCTCTAGTGATAGAGCATGAGACTAACAAGCATGTGCCCCATGTGCAATCCCAAGTACCCCCAAAACAAAAAAAGAAGAGGAAAGGAAGGAAGGAAGGAAAGAAGGAAGGAAGGAAGGAAGGAAGGAAGGGAGGAAGGGAGGGAGGGAGGGAGGGAGGGAGGGAAGGTAAAAGAGACTGAGAAAGATAAAGAAAAAGGAAAGGAAGAAAGAGAAAGAAGAAAAAATAAAGAAGGCAAAAGAAAGAAAGAAAGAAAAAAAAGAAAGAAAGAAAGAAAGAAAGAGAAAAAGAGAAAGAGAAAGAGAGAAAGAAAGGCAGGCAGGCAGGCAGACATGAAAGGAAATATAACTGTTTTCACCCAGGAACCTCTGGCTTCCAGAATAATTGACTTACTTATATTGGACTAACCTTATCAACACTAGATGAAGATAATATTTCAAAGTCACTAGAGAGCAACCAAAAGCCAGCAGAAACTGGAGGAGATAGACTTCCAGAAGGAAACTGATCAAGTCTGCTTTTCTATAGATGTTTGCCTGAGGTCACTCAGCTCCTCAGCCTGTGTGGTGTAGGACAGATGAAGCTCAAACAGATAATGTCATTTTTGTCAGACTGAAGAGTCCAAGTTTGGAACTCAGTAATCTCATAGCAGCTGAAAACATGAGCAGAGAAATCCCAGAAATACTGAGTTATATTTACAGTATAAATCCTTAACCCTCAAGCCACACATAGGTGAAGAAGACTACAAGGAAAACACAACAAGAAGATTGAAAAACCTTTTGACATATAAAAAAGATGGACATGATTAAATGAAGAATAGGAGAAGATAAATAAAATCTAGTGTCTTATGTAGCAAGTTTCCTGTGTGCAAAATGGTAGAATGTTAACAGGGTAGACTTTTTCAAGACAAAGATGTATATTTTACTCCTTAGAACAAAAGATGCCAAAAGATGCTACTAAAATTTAATTTAAAAATAGAACAGGATGAATGAGAAGAAGGAGGAAATCAGTCAAAAATTCAATATATATCCTACAGAATTAAGGAAAGTGAGGGAAGGGATGGGTTGAGAGGAACCGGTAAGAAAGTTGAAAGGGGTGACATTGATCAAGAAGCATTGTATTCATAAACTGCTTTGTTGAAACACAACTTTGTACAACTAATTAAAGATAATGAAAATAGTTTAAAAAAATTTTAGGACATTAAATTATTTTAGTTAACACAAAAGAAAGGAAAAAATAGAAACAGAGAGAAAGAACAGAGGTGACAAATAGCAAAGCTGGGCACTGGAGCTCACACTTGTAATCCTAGATGCTTGGGAAGCTGAGTACTTAAGGATCACAACTGAAGGCCAGGCCCAGGCAGCAAAATTCTCCCTTTTAGACCCATATCTGGATGCAGTTGTACATATACTAACCTACATGGGAGGCAAAATTGGGAGAATCACAGTTCCAGGCCAGCCTAGACAGAAAAATCTATGAAACTCTATCTCAATGAAAAGAAGATATATGTAGTGACATCCACCTGTTATCCTAGCTATGGTAGAAAAAAAAATTTAAGCAGGCAGAGCATACTCCAAGTGTGTACCCAACAGGAAACAAGACCCTGTCTCAAAAGTAACCAGTGAAAAATGGGGCTGTCAGTGTAGTTTAGAGGTAAAGCATCTGCCTAGAAAATAGCAAGGGCAAGGTCTTCAGTTCAAACCCCAATATTAAGAAATGTACGCATTATCCTGCCCATGTAATTGTAACCCCTCTGTACAGTATGTTCACAAAAAAATAAAATAAAATAAAATTTTAAAAAAACCCAATATTGCCAAAAAAGGAAAAGAAAGAAAACAAATACCAAGATTAATAATGCTTGTTTAAAGTATGTCACTAATTACATTAACTATAAATGGATCAACACTTTAATGAAAAATTTGAGATTGTCAGACTTGACTTGCACTGTTTGCAAAGACGCACACATTCCATTTAAGGCACACATTGAAAGAAGGATGGAAAAGTTATAGAATGTAAACACTAAGCACTTTAATTTCAAACAATAGATACTTTGAGAGAGGGATAATTCCAGAGTTTTAAAAAAGAGGGACATTTAGCTGGGCGCCGGTGGCTCACGCCTGTAATCCTAGCTACTCAGGAGGCTGAGATCTGAAGATTGAGGTTCAAAGCCAGCCCGGGCAGGAAAGTCTGTGAAACTCTTATCTCCAATAAACCACTAGAAACCGGAAGTGGAGCTGTGGCTCAAGCAGTAGAGCCCTCACCTTGAGATGAAGAGCGCAGGGACAGCGCCCAAGCCTAGAGTTCAAGCCCCACAACTGACCAAAAAAAAAAAAAAAGGGACATTTTATAAGCATTAATGAAGAAACTATAACAATACTAACTTAAATGTACTTATTAATGGAGATCAAAATAGATGATGCAAAAACTGACAGAATTAAAGAGAGAAGTGGATGAACCCACAATTATTTTAGAGATTATTAAACTTTTTGTGGTAATTGATAGGACAAGAAGATATAATATGGGCTGGGAATGTGGCTTAGTGGCAGAGTTCTTGCCTAGCATGCATGAAGCCCTGGGTTCAAATCCAGAAGTGGTGCTGTGGCTCAAGTGGTAGAGTGCAAGCCTTGAGCAAAAGAAGCTCAAAGACAGCACCCAGGCCCTCAGTTCAAGCCCCAGGACTGACAAAAAAAGAAGATATAATACCAATAAAGGTATCAATCTAATATTATTAAGCAACTTAACCTAATAAATATTCATAGTGCCTTGAACAACTGCAGAAAACAGTGTACTTTTCAAATGTACATAAAATACTTATAAAAACCAATTCAGGTTAGGTACTGGTAGCTCATGCCTGTAATCCTAGGTACTGGGAGGCTGAGATATGAGAATCACGTTTTAAAACCAGCCCCAGGAGGAAAGTCCTTGAGACTCTTAGCTCCAATTAACCACCAGAAAACCGGAAGTGGTGCTATGCCTCAAAGTGGTAGAATACTATCCTTGAGCAAAGGAGCTCAGGGACAATGGCCAGGTCCACAGTTCAAGCCCCATGACCAACAAAACAAAAATAAAAAACAGACCAAATACAACGAAACAAAAGTTAATTGGAACATGGGACACTCTTGTTCTTCCCAAGTTTCCTGCTTCTCCCAGTTGCCCTCTCTCTTCTCATCCCATCCCTCTTTCCCTTTCCGTTCCTGACAATAAGAACCAATCTGATGGCTGTGCTTCTTTCTCTGACTTTTCTAAGTCATGCTCTCTTGTTCTCTGCCTGCAACAGCAGACTGGAATGTCTTCTGAAGCAAAGACAGTTCCTTCCTGAGAAGTTTTGTTTCCTGCTGTTATTTAATTTTGTTTTTCTACCCAACTTCCAACTGAACTGAGTTCTATGGGCAGAGTTTCCCCATGGCGTGCGTTCTAAGAAGAAGTGGCTCTTGGGAGGCCTCCCAGGTGATTTGGCGGTCTCTAACTCTGTCTGCATATATTTGGGTGTCCAGCATGGTGGACAGTTATTCACCAGAGTAGTTCAGCTCATAGTTTGCTCTCTCACATGGCTGCTTTGCAATCTCTTTCTTCCAGGGAGGGGTAGATTTCCCCATGGTTGTCATCCATGCTGTGACAGAGGCTTCCTCAGAAATGGAAGTGGCTGAGTCCCAGCAACCAGCAGTAGCAGACAGGCTTGGCTTGTAGAACAGACAGCCTGGCTCCTCACAGGCAGAGAGGGAAGCAAAGAGGCCAGGCCACAAACAAGAGCAGCCTCAACAGACGCTGGGCACACATGAAACCAAAGGCCTGGCCTCCCACAGCCCTACCATGTGTGGAGGGAAGCCCACTGCAGAGAGCAGAGCCACTGGGAACATCCACAACAGACAAGAAGTAGCATGAGAACCATGACACACCCACCTACCATATTAGGAAGCTTAAACTGGCAGAGGAAGAACTTAAAGGAATGATACACCAATCATAGAGCCAGGAGACTTCCATTCATCTTATAAAATATAAGCTAAGAATGATTCATTGCTATAGTTATGTAATTGCTTTTTTTAATAGACTTAAAATTGTATTAGTGCATTTAGATTTTGGAGAAAGAATCAAAATGTAAAATACCTCTACAATAATACAATATTAATAGAAATCAGCCATGAACTGGGGTCATCTTAAGTGACCTCATTTAAACTACCATTTTTAAATATAAGAAAAGTAATTTCTTGGTCCAAATTAATGAAACTTTTAAAAAGATTGTCTTTAGAGAAGCACTGAAGGCAATGCTTTTTCAGACACATTCTGGTACTCAAAATCACGTTATAACAGAATTCTAGATTCACCTTTTAATCATTATCTTTCTTTAAAAGATGATACATTTCCATCTCTCTGGGAGATATTTTCAGCTGTGTGTTGTTCAATTCCACAGTGTAAGCTTTCTTCATTATTATTAAGAACTTCATACATGTTAGAGAGATTGCCATTTACTGCTTTTTCATCTTTTCGAAAAGACACAGGCAGACTTGCAAGACTAAAGCTGACGTCCTTAAAGGCAGGCAACAAGAATATCCCCATAATGATAGTGAGGAAGCCACTCAAAGTCCCAATGATATCATCAACAGGCATGTGTTGCCACTCTTTTAAAAGTAGTTGAACAAGTTAAAACTTGAAGTTGTAAAGAATACATAATAGATGGGAGTCACGATAGCGTGCTAAATATGTCCAGAGCTCGGTTTAAATAATCTATGTGCTCACACAGACTACAAGGCTCAGCAACAGGATCCAGGGCAGGGGATGCCGCAACACTGGCTTTGAAGCCAACAGCTCTTTGATGGCGATGCCCAGGCCCTTCACACAGGAGCCAGAACATGTTCCAATCACAGAGCAGATCATGATGTACACGAGGATGTTTGTCCATGGTGAGGTCCCACCACAAAGACTAGTATCAAGGACACATAATGACCACAAGAGTTGCAAAGACCACAAAACCAGGACCACCCAACTTAGGTGACATTTCATGCAAGGTCTCCATCTCTTCTTTTGGAGCGTGGATGACCATTACTGTAGAACCCAGAATGCTTAGCAAACGCCCACTTTTCCCATGAACATGAAGTCTTCCATTTAGAAAATATGAAGAAAGAATGGCACTTAGAAGGACGCTGGGGGCTCCTGGCGGGGTCACTAGCGTGGCTGGGGAAATGCACGTGCAGCAGAGTGGGCCCCCCACCCGCTCCCATGGCAGCGTCCAGCCCACCGTCACCCTCTTTAAGACAGGTATGTCCCACCTTGACCTGCTCTGCTGGAACCTTTCCTGGCAAGTCGCAAAAGGCCTTTTCGTTTTCAAAATGGAACTTCCCCCAGTGAAAATGCTGGAGGCCATAGCCCATCCCAGACGGAAATAAAAGTCGCATGTTCACTGACCCGGGGCTGGCTGAGGAGGTCCGCCCAAGCCACACACAGAGAGCTCGCGGCCCGCATGGAGCCCACGAGGCAGAATTCCCAGGGATGGACGGCGCGGAGGGACGCATGGCGCGGCGCTGTGACCCACCCCGCGGAAGGTTACTAGGGAACAGGTGGGGAGGCAGGTCGCCCTGAGCAGGCCGCGGGCCTACAGGTCGGCCCGAGGCCTGGAAGAACGGAAGTAGCTCCTCACCCCATCTGCAGGGCAGGCCGGCCGGGTGCCTCAGCTCATACCTCCAAACAGGCCGCTCCCTCCGGCGTCCAGGCCGCCAAGGCCTTCCCGCCTTCCCGCCAAGGCCTTCCCGCCTTCCCGCCTTGCCGCCAAGGCCTTCCCACCTTGCCGCCTTGCCGCCAAGGCCTTCCGGCCTTCATCGCTGCTGCCCGAGGGGAGGTGTGAGCATCGGAGCCGCTGCTGTCTGTCCGGTCCGTGTTGCCTGCTCCATGGGAGTGCCCGGAGAAACCTAGGAAGACCTCCAGCTCCCCGCCTCCACCACGGGCAACTCTGGAATTTCTCTATCAAGTCTTGGACTTGACTGTTCTTACATATATTATTCCGAATTCTCACAGTAACGCACATGAGATGAACCTCATTTTACCTATAAGAAATGCTGGAGAAGTTAAAAAAAAAAATCCACCCAACGTTACTTCCTGATGGAGAAAAGGTTAAAAACAAAGATCATTTGTTCTAAAGTCCATACGAAACTGTTGTTGTTTCTTCTTTTCTTTTTCTTTGTTTTTTAAAATTTCCTGCCCGGCATCGAAGGCTCAGGTCTGTAATTCTAGCTACTTGGGAGGCTGAAATCTGAGGATCATGGTTCAAAGCCAGCCCAGGCAGCAAAGTCCATGAAAGAAACTCATCTCCAATTACCACCCTCCCCCCCCCACCAAAAAAAAAAGCTGGAGTTGTGGCTCAAGTGGTAGAGCACTTACCTTGAACAGCTCAGGAACAGTACCCAGGCCCCAAGATCAAGCTCTAGTACCGGTACACACACACACATACACACACACACATTCTGTAATTCTATGAGAAACTTCCAACTTCCCAGACACTTTTGCCTCACTCCCATCTCATCCAGTGCTCTGCTGTCTCTGAGCCAGGTGGCTTCTGAACCTAATCTTGTCCTTCTAGCCCTCATCTTATCCATGACATCTAACTTTGTCCATGGCTCTAACTTTGGATACCCTGCTAAATAAAGTGTTTAAGTTTGGATTGTTTCTATCTTTTGGCTATTGTGAATAGTGCTGCTGGGACGATTACTATAACTTTTTCAGTTATTTCGGGAATATTCCAGAAATGTCATCATTGGATCATATTGTAATTCTATGTTGAATGTATTGGGAACTGCTGAGCTATTTTACTTATTATCTACACCACTTTAAATTCCCATTAGCAAATGTACAAGAATTCTAATTTCTTCATATATTTTGCCAGTACTTGATGTTTTTGTTTGTTTTGGGCAGTATTGGGGTTTGAACTCAGGGCCTCATGCTTGCTCAGCTCATGGCACTATACAGTTGAACCATCACTTCAGCCCCTTTCCATGCTGTTTATTTTTGAGATAGGGCCTCACTTCCTTCTATAGGCACATGTCTGGATGACAGTCCTTCTAATGTATGCTTCCTGTCATACATAGCTGGAATGCCAGTAGGTGTTACTACTACTTTTGTGGCAATGGAGTCTCATGAAATTTTTTACCTGGGCTGACCTAGAACGGTGAGCTTCACAGCCTTAGCCTCCTACATAACTAGGATAATAGGCAGGAACTATGCCGTTACCAATTGAACTTTTTGCCCAAGCTAGCCTCAAACCTCAATCTTCTAGACCTCTGTATCCCAAATAACTAGGATTACAGGCATGAACTAGCAGTACCCAGTTATATTTTTCCTAATGGGTGTGAAATTGAATCCTGTGGCTTTTGTTCGTATTTTTTAATGACTAATGATATTTAGCAACATTTTATAGACTTATAGGCTACTTGTATGTCTTCTTTGGATAAATTTTCCATGTTGACTTTTTGTTGTTCAGTTAGAAAACTTATTTGAATTTTCTGAGTACCAAGCCCTTGCCAGACAAGACTCGCAAATATTTTTTCTCATTGTATTCATTCTCTTGACAGTGTCTTTTTGTGTACAAAGGTTTTAATTTTAATTAGTGCTATTTTATCTTTTTTGTGTTGCTTATATTTTTGATGTCAGATTAAAAAAATCCATTACAAAATCCAAGGTTATAAAGATTTATTCCAATATTAAATGCAAGATGGTTTTAGCTTTTTCCTTTTTTTCTGGTTAATTGAAGATAAGATTTTCTCAGATTTGTCTGCCTGGGCTGACTTCAAATCACGATCCTCAAACTTCATCCTCCTGAGTAGCTAGGATTACAGGCATGAGCCACCAATACCCAATGGGAGTTAGCTCTGATATTTAGGTACGTTACTCATTTAAGTTAATTTTTGTGTATAGTATGAAGGACTAACTTTATTCTTTTGCATGTGGATACACAGTTTTCTTAACACAATATGTGCAAGAGACTATCCCCCATTTAATGGTCTTGGCAAAATAAACTGACCATGGATATTAGGTTTATTTTTGGCCTGGAGCCCATGACATATGCATACTACCATGTCCAGCTATTGATTGAGATGATATCTTGTGAACTTCCTATGTATTTTATTGTTTATTTCTAACTACAGGGGAAAAAACAAGGATTTTTAAATTATCGTTAAGTAGTTAAACAAAGGGGTTTCTATTTAACATGTCAACTGATGAGTGCAATGTTTTCTAGAAGGATTAATTTTGTTAAATCACTTTCTTAATCTGGAATCCCATTTTTCCCTTTAACTTGTTAAGATGATGAATTACATCGATAGATTTCCTCAAATTGAACCATCCTTGTAGCCCTGGTATAAATCTTACTTAAGCATTATGTATTATGCTGTTCATATGCTACAGACTAATGGAGGGAAATGATAGAAAAGTAGAGATGAAAGAAAGGAGAGGCAAAATTACACATATGGTGACTGAGTAGATGTGAAGGCTGAGAAGTAAAAAATGGTAGCATTTATATTTCTGGTTGGAATTATAGGGCTAACAGTGGTGGTATTCACTTAGATATAAACAAAGGAGATTTCTTGGGAAGAAGATAAATTTTCTTGATATGTTGAGTTTGGGTGTCATTGGGACATGCCAGTGCATTCAAAGGGTAAGTACCATGGAGTTTAGGGTGTTGACCCAACAAGGTTAATTGAATGCTAGTCCACAAACTCAATTGAAAAAGGACATGAAAGTATGTGTGGAGTGTAGCAAATGCTCTTGCCTGTTTACTTATTCCCCTTCTTCCTAGCAAAATGCTGATTTTTGCTGGGAAATCTGAGCTTAAAAAACAAAGCACAGGGGCTGGGAAGGTGGCTCAGTGGTAGAGTGCTTGCCTTGCATGCATGAGGCCCTGGGTTGGATTCCTCAGCACCACATAAGCAAAAAGAAAAAAGCCGGAAGTGGCACTGTGGCTCAAGTAGTAGAGAGCTAGCCTTGAGCTGAAGAGCTAAGGGACAGTGCCCAGGCCCATACCATAGTTCAGGCCCCACGACCGGACCCAAAAAAACCCACAAACTATTTTTCAGCCTTCTTTGCAGCTCAGAGTGGGTAATCAGATGAAATGGTTATGGCTAAAGAGACAAAAGCAACAGATACTGAGTAGAGCTTCTAAGAAATTAATTTTCATAAGAGCGAACATGGAGGGTCCAAGACCCTCTCCCAGAAAAGCACATTGCAATGAAACTGGTTTGTGCAGTGACTCACTTTGGGTTGATGACACGGCTTTGCTGGCCAACACATCTGAAAAGGATTTGGGAGAAAGAACCCATTTTCTACTTAATTCTTGGGTAAGCAATCTAATAAACGGGGTGACTAAATACCATTGAGATCTAAATTTCTGAAAACTATATTGCCAGATTCATCCCCTATTCAGTACCTTAGTCGGAGATCCTTTATTCTAGGGTGGAGGGATTAGGATTATATAGAACATGGGTTTTTATGGATTCAGATATAATGGGCTCAAGCCTCAGCTCTCAGGCTTTATATGCTATTCAATCTCCAGGAGCCTCACCTTACCCAGAAGAAAAATACTGATGATAGTTCCTATCTCTGTAGGATTGTTGAAGGATGAAGAATGAAATGAAAGAGTTCATATAGTAGCTAAGCATGGCAGTGCATGCTTATAATGACAGCTACTAGGAGGCAAAGGTAAGAGGATTGTAAGAACAGCCAAACCACAGCAGTAGACTCCATCTATCTGGGGGGAAAAAGAATAACAACAATAACCAAAACAAAAGCAAAAGGGCATGATGTGTGGCTAAAGTGGTGGAGAGCAGGAAGCAGGAGGCCCTGAGCTCAATTCAGTAGTGCAAGCTCAATTCAGTAGTGTGTATAAAATGAATGCTACAGCACTCAAGCATAAGCTGTTATTATTACTATTATTGTATATCAGTTTAAGCACCCTAAAGTCACTTTTTTTTGCACAGTGATGCATTAATATGAGTCCCTGTTGGGCTTACCTGGAAAGGCAGCAGGATTTGTTAATACTCGAGGACATGATGAAGCCACTTAATGACTGAAGAACCCCAGGGAAAAGGGGAAAACTAAAAGCTTTGGGTGACTCTGTCTGCCTCTAATGCAGGAAAGTCTCTGCTGAATGGCAATGAAGTACAAACCAAACAAATGATCAGAATCAAGTGGGGTCAAGGTTCTGGGGGCATGATTCTGGTTGTAAAGCACCTGCCTAGCATGTATGAGGCCTTAGGTTCAATCCCCAGTAATATAAGGAGAGAGAAAAAGTAGGATCAAGCTCCAAGGATGAAGGAGAGAGGATAGAGGAGGATTCAGGTTGACCAGGCAGGGACAAAGCTTTCTCATGTTCATGAAGCTCGCCCAACTGCCAGCTCTCAGCAATGAACAAAGCCCAGGTGCCCTGGTCTCCCTAGCAGGCAGTAGAGACTCCACCCTCAGGCAATGAAGTGGCTCCAAAAAGAAACAGGCTTCTTTCAGGACTCCAGAGCTTGGACAAGCCAAGAAGCACAGGATAGCCTGGAGCCTACACTGGGTATTTGGGGTTGGGAAGATCAGCTTCCTGCAGAGGCAGGTGTGGTGCAGAGCTGTCTGGGACTGAGGCTGGCAGTATGGGGCTGGGATGGGGATGAGTAGTCAACATAAAGAGAGGAAATGCCTGGAACTCAAGGCCTTCCTGAATACAGTGAGGATGTCAGTGCTCTCCAAGCATGATGGCGCCCAATGGCCCTTCATTCCCAACAGTACCTGCATCTGTTCATGAAGGACTCTTCCCTCAGATTCTCATCCCTTTCCCTGGATCCCACGAGCCAAAAGTACCAAGGCACTTGGGAGCATTCCATAACCAATGATCAACTGATAGCTGCCCTGATCAAGTTGCCTCTGAACGATGACCTATGTGTCTAAGAGCACATCTGGGGAGTTAAATTGATCCTCATTGGACTATTGCTAGCACACCTTGATTGGATTTCTCCCTCTCTGCCCCATTCCTTATGTACTTGCTTCTGGGTTTCTCTGGAAAGTGTGTGTGTGTGTGTGTGTGTGTGTGTGTGTGTGTGTGTGTGTGTGTGTGTGCCAATACTCAGGGCCTAAGCATTTTCACTCAGGGCCTGAGCTTTTTGCTCAAGGCTGGCATTATACCACTTGAGTCACAGCTCTACTTCTGGCTTTTTTGGTGGTTAATTACAGATGAGTCTCACAGACTTTTGTGTCCAGGCTTGCTTTGAATCATAATTCCCAGATCTCAGCCTCCTAAGTAGCTAGGATTATAGGCATGAGCAACTGGTACCTGGCTACTGAAAATACTTTTGAACACACAATTTGATAAGGATCTTGAAGACTATCTGCCTTTTAGAAATAGCACCTACTACTGTGCCTCTCCTGGGTGCATCATAAATATTTGGAGAGAGAAATACAGAGACAGAGGGGCATTCTGGCATGGCCTGAGCTACTTCTGTCCACAGACAAGAACTCAGGCCTGACCGGGACAGCTGATGGTCAGAAAAGAACAGTTCACTACAGAAAAATCATTGTAACTTGGGGGCAGATAAAACCAACATTTCATCCTGTGAGTAGAATTTCCTCTTGTTTTCCTTTCGTGAACACCTTCACAAACCACATGGGTTAGGTATAGCATCTCTTTGACTCGGTCTTGCAAAAAGTTCAATATCAGGTCAAAAACTGGAGAAAGGAAGGTGAGAACAGAGTAGGTGAGAGGGAGGAGGTAGCTACAGACTGAGACCAGTGGCCAAAGAGTGGCAAATGTCCTTCCTTTCTCTCATTCTCTTCTTTATATTTCTGACAGGGCATGACAGAGAAAGTGGCACTGTGGTGGGTCAGTCACTGTGGCAGGTAAAGTCATATCCCTCCCAAAGGTATTCATTTCTTAATCTGTAGAACCTAGCAAACTGGCCGTGAAATAGAGAAATAGGCCAAATTATTGAAGTAGATCCAATGTGATCACAGGGTTCTTTTAAGAGACAGACAAGCAGGTGAAGGCCTTACCATGGCTGTGAAGGCCACATTAAGGAAATACAGACACACAGAGGACAGTGGCCTGTTGGGTTGGGAGCAAAAGTCTGTTACAGTTCACAAAAGACTGGGGTCAGAACGGATTGAGGAAAAAGGATAGAGTCTGCCACAATAGTCCAGGACAGAGATTACCAAAAGTTGATGAAAACAGGTAGCTAGGAGGTAGAGAGAGAGAAAGAGGACCAGACTCAGGTGCTCTCAGAGAGCTTGGAAGCTAAGTGAAGATGAAGAATGAGATGCTGAAGGTAAATACAGGATTTTTAAAACTATATACTCATTACTGTAATTTCAAGAATTATGTCTTAAATGTCTATATCCATACTCAAAGGAAAGCTTCTGATCGCCTTCCCCTCTACCTTCAGCTGCACTGGAGCCTATACTTAGAGCATATGGAAAGAACTTGTGATTGAAGTCAGCAGAGATGATATATGTAAGATGACTACCAGAAAACCTGCAAGGTCCATAGCTTCCCTCTGAGAAAAAGGCCATTTTCTTCATCTCCTTGTCCTCCTTCTCCTTCTCCTCCTCCTCTTTTTTTGCGCCAGTACTAGGGTTTGAATTCAAGACCTCTCATTCTTGCTTGACTTTTCCCTTCAAAGCTGGCTCTCTAGCACTTGAGACACACCTCCACTTCCAGCTTTTTGCTTGTTAACTGCAGATAAAATGTCTCACAGACTTTCCTGCCGGGGCTGGCTTTAAACCTTGACCCTCAGATCTCAGGCACCTGAGTAACTAGATGACTGGCAAGAGCCATCAGGGCCCTGCTTCCTGTTTTCTCCTTTTGTCTCTTGGATATGTACAGTGAAACATCTGGACGGGCACCAGTCCTCTCCTCTGCTTTTTGTTCTCCTGCCTTCCATCAAGGGACAACCCAGGAAGTGAACTTGGCAATGACTTTAGCACTTCTGCAGTAGCCACACTGGTATCACTTTTCAACTTGAAAAATATTTCAGATTTTTGCCCCAGGTCAGAGATTCCTCTCTCAGGTACAAATGTCAGCACAGACTGGAGTCAGTGCTCTGACAAGAAGGCCTAGAGCTTACATATTCCAAATTGCACCTGACTTCTGGCTCTCTACTGGGAAGAAACCAGCACAAGCTGTTGAGAAATGATGAATAGTCTCTCAACCGTGACGTGCAGAGTGATTGATCCACACCGCCAGGATTTGAAGAATGAGATACATCTGAAGGCGACCTGCGTGTGTAACATCGTAAAAGATGTCCGATGAAAGATTTCTGCTCAAGAGGACTTGTCTCTTCCTTCGCTTGGCCTCCCATTCAGGCTCTCTATATGGGAATATATTACAGTGGGGGTGTTTTTTTGCAGGTAATATTTCACAAATGACATTTTTAATCTGCCTCAAAAATGTAAACAGAGCAAGGGTGTTCCGCAGACACTGCCCTGAGCAACTGTCAGATGGCAAATGCAGTGGAAAGGTTAGCCTGTCTCCAGTTTAACTAAGTTCAGGAATGCTGTGAAAACAGGTGTTGTCTGACACAAGTAATAATTACCTTTCACCTTGATGGATGTTAGTTTAATCTGTTCCTTACACAGAAGTGTGGTCTCAGCTGGTGTCCATTCAGTACTCCAAAAGCACATGAGTGGGTACAGGGAGGCTGGCATGTGACATTATTGACAGGATGAGGATTTGAGAGTCTTTTGATTGATTTTTCAGAAGGACATTTCATTATTTCTCATGTTTGCCCAATAAATATTTAAATCTAGATAGATATTGTGGTATTCTATGTAGGTAGTGACATTTTCATTAATGGATTTTTAAAAGAGTTTCATTGATAGCATGATTCAATCTAATGACTTTAACAGAAAAAGGAAAATGAATTACTAAAACATTTTCATGAGACATGCCTACACACCCTATACACTCATACCCCGGGATAAATTACTCAAGCAGAGGAACTGCATGGTTAGCTGGGGTAAAAGAGAAGGAATACTTCCAGGGGCTGATCATAAGCATTCTTCTTCAAGATCTTTCAAACCAGAGAGCTTATAACTTGAAGAATTACTTATGTGAGACACACATGTGACTCAGAGGCTCAATGAGTTCTTTCTGTGCTAAGGGGGATGGAGCACATTCACAAAATGATGCTTTCTTTCCATCTTCTAGCATTTTGTTTTGCTGTGTTGTGTGTGTGTGTGTGTGTGTGTGTGTGTGTGTGTGTGTGTGTGTGTGTGTGTGTGTGTGTGTGTTTTAGGCAGTGACAATTCAAAATATTTACTTTGGCAGTCTTTGGGACATAGGTTCCCTTTAAAGATAGTCCTGGCTTACCCAGAGCATAGCGCATAGTTCACCCTTCCATACACGTGAGGATACAACCTGTACTGCAGAGGCAGGCCAAGATGGGACTGTATTCCTAGGGATTACTAGTACATATGACTAAATCTCCTAACATTTGCTGATAAATGTATCATCAGAGTAAAACTTTAGCGTCCTGAATATAATAGTTCCTATCTGTCATTTACTGGGTATTTCCCACAAAGCAGTTTAAGGAGGCTATCCCAACAACAGTACTAATCTGGCATTATTATTCTAATGTTCCAGTGGCAAAAATTAGGGTTTAAAGAGGTAACTCTCCTACAACAAGTTACAAAGCTCCAACATGCACACTAAATTGTAAAGCCATAGTGCAAATACCCACAGCCTAACTTAAAATTCATCCTGTCTTAAGATTTGTCCTGTCTGCTTGCCCTAAACTATTTCCCAACATGCATGAAACTTGATGGCAGAGTTAGTTAATGAGTTTCAGACTTCCTTGGTAAATTAAGGAGCACAAACTCAAGTGTAAGAGTCAAATCTTTCATTTTATGCCTGGAAAAGGACTTCTTATCCACTTATGCCACATGAGTGGTAGCTATTCTTTCCCCGTTCTTTGCCTTCCAATGTCCATGTTGTCTTAGACCCCCTTCCTTCTACATCGCTTTGCATGATGGGTAACCTAGAAGATCCTTACCCCTGCAGCTCTTATGAAACAGAACAGCACTCCTAATTCCTCTTCTCACTTTTACCAACTAGTGAGTTTAAGTGCTGGTTATTGCTTCAGTTGTTCCATTTGTTCCTTTCTTTTCCTCTCTCACTCCTTAGCTGGGTAGCTGTCTGTTGGCTGCCCAAGTTCATTCCAGAAACATCTATCCTTCCTTATATCAGAGGTTTCAAGCCATACAATCAATAGTTAAGAAAGCCTGAAGAACAGCCTAGGGCTAAATGCAAAGCTAATAATCAAAGGATGCAGTAATAGCCAAGGAAAGATGGTTCTGCTCTCCAGGAGAAACTGTGAGTCCCTATGTGGGAAAGACTCAGCGAGCAGGGCCAGTACAGGGAGAGGCTGCATTTCAGGAACCCTCAGCCCAGGTCAGTAGCCAATTTGCAGACCCAGAATGCAGACATGGAAGTACCAAAGGCCCTACCCATATCGACTCAGCCAAAGCCACAGAATCAGAATGCTGTTAACCCACAGTTGGAATAAAATGATAGTTTGGACTAAATGAAAGGCTCAAAAAGAAATGGCATGGTGAAGCAGTGACCCAAGTCCAACAGTAGAACCAATTCCCACAGTGATCTGGCCATGAGGTTTACAATACTTCTCCAACCACCACCCTTCCCAAACTCTCAGGGAGACCATCCCACTAACATGATGTTGAAGGGAGACTCAAAGGTCCTGCTTAGGATCCTTTATTTACTCTCTGCTCTCTTTTTTCTAGACATACCCATGAACATGTGAGTCTTTCCTATGATTCGTGTCATTCCCTCCGAATCATATGGAGGAGAAGAGCAGATCCTTGAGGCCTTCCACATGCCCAGCTCCCCACAGTAAACATCTACAAATGGGCTTATTTTGCTAATAGTGCCCACAGGGTCTTCCTCACTGAGCGTCTTATTTCTATACTAGAAAAAGCAAGGAGGAAAAGAAAAGGGGATAAGAGAGGAGAAAAGACTCTATCTAGTCATCCAGCCATCACTTTGGTTACTCCAGAAGTCATGTGTCTGAGTCCTTCCAGAAAGACTACTCAACATGGTGCCTGATGAACAACATTTGGTGGTATGCTTTGTCAAATTTAATGCATGCATTAAATTTATATGTACACATATATTGTGCCAGTAACTGAGGCTTGGACTCAGGGCCTAGGCACTGCACCTGAGCCTTTTTGCTTAAGGCTAACATTCTACTACTTGAGCTACTGTGTCACTTCTGGATTTTTTGGTGCTTAATTAAAGAGTCTCATGGACTTTTCTGCCTGGGCTGGCTTCAAACTGCAATCCTCAGATCTTGGCCTCCTTAGTAGCCAGGATTATAGGTGTGAGCCACGGTGCCCAGCTGAATTAATATTTTAAAGGCTCTCATAGTTCAAGAATGCCAAGAAAGCAGGCACTCTGAATATCCATTTATATACCTGTTCTAGGAACAGATATAATGAATGAATTATACTGTAACAAATGCAGTGTGATATCCCAGAAATAAAGGCAGCAGATTTTCAGGAAAATGGCAGAGCTCAATAGTAATCTGAAAACCTACGTGACCTCTGCTTCAGGACTTCTTTCAGCAAGCTGTGAAAGCTAAGTTCTTCAGGATTTAATCCCCATCCCCCAACTACCCATAAGTCAGATGCAAGCTGTCCCAGGAAGAACACCCTGGTTAGAGTTCTATTCCAAAGACAAACCTATAGTTACACCTATGTACATATCCAGAACTAAAAAGTCGATGGTAAGACAAAAAGAGATGAACACACACTAATTTCAGTGAGGCTAGCCTAAAAAAAAAAAATGCTAATTTAAAAACCCTCATGTAGCCAGGCACAGATGGCTCATGCTTATAATCTTAGCTACTCAGGAGGCTGAGATCTGAAGATCACAATTCAAAGTCAGCTGGGCAGGAAAGTCCATGCAACTCTTATCTCCAAATAACAGGAAACTGGAAGTGGAACTGTGGCTCAAAGTGGTAGAGCACTAGCCTTGAGCAAAACAGTTCAAGGATAGTGCTCAAGTCCTCAATGCAAACTCCATGATGGATCAAAAAGAAATCTTCATGTAAACATACATACAACACACAGATACTAGTTTTGGTTTGGATTTAATAGCAAGGAGTGAATAAATCCCAGCATTCTGAAAGCTCACTTTGACTACTGTAAGAAACAAAGAAATGAAAATTGGTCAGTCGTCCTCACAAGGAAGTTTCTACAACTCAAAACTCAGCTGACTTAAATCTGTGTTTCTGAGTGCTTACTACACTTCCATACTAGGACAAGAAATCCAAAGTTGAAAGTGACATTGTCCCTGGCCTTGAAAAATCTTATAACCTGGCTAACTATCACAGCCAGCTCTCTGACTTCCATTCATAGTCTTTTAACCAATGTCACACCTTAAAGGTTACACAGCCCTAGAACAAGAACTTCCGTATCACAGTCAGTTTTTACTACTGATACCCAGCCATGAATCTTAGTCAACAAAGCAATTAAAGGATAGTAGCAGTTATTGGACACTAGGTGACCAGTGCCACCACTGTATTAAAGGACATTCATGACAGGGAGCACTCCTTACTGTTTCTCAGCCTCACAATTAAAATGGAGGGTGAGAGCAGCTGAAGAACTGACTGGGGTCTTGCACCTAGGAAGTGGTAAAGCTAAGATTTGAACCCACATCCACCTGACTCTGGAATTTCAATTCTTAATTACTAAGCTGCATGATTTAGCTGAATGGCACAGTTATTCCTGGTGGCCTTTTGCAAATCTTGGTTCCAGTTGTACCCTAAGAATGGAATGAGAGAATGTATATGGCAAAAGTCTTAGAATGTCACAAAGGAAATCTCCTAGATAACATAGAACTACAGGAATAAGTAGATAGACAGGTAGATGGAAAATTTGGCCAAGGAAGAGAACAACAATTGGAATAAATGGACACCAGTGGCAAATAGGGTCAGAAAGGGAAACTAGGGCAGGCTGAACTAAGAATCTCTCTTGTAATCCATGTAGAATTGTTGAAGACTCATGACCAGGAAAATGTCATAAAGACATTGGTAGAGACAATCAAATGGGGGAGGGCAGTGGCAGGGTGAATGGGAGAATGCTAGAGAGGCAGAGGAAATTATGTCCATCATCTAGGATGGAATAAGAAGACTTGAATAGTCTTCACATATTTCCTTGCAGGTAAGCTGCTGGCACTGAGACAGGAACGTACCCAAAGAAGAGGGGAAAATGAAGGAGAGAGAAAAAAGGAAGGAGACTTTGGTTGGATTTGGAGGCTGGATAATGGGAGACTGAGAAAACTAAGTTTGGGAATCATGATCAGTGGTGCTGTCATGAACAGAAGGGAAATCAGACAGGAAAAGTGGGTTTGTGGCTTTGGGAGTTTGAGTGTGATCATCAGAATGAATTTTGTGTTTGAAGTTTAATGTGATAGAGCCACCAAGCATTAATACTCCACCACAAAGCCTGAAGCACAGAAGAGCTATCAGAGCTAAAGTGTCTATCTGAGAGCATATACTTCCAGGATCAAGTTTGTTCTTTGTGCCTAAGGTAAACAAATAAATAACAATAACCAAAAGAACATTCATCGGGATGCATTGTACTGATAAATTGATATGTTTAAGAACATTCATCGGGATGCATTGTACTGATAAATTAATATGTTTAATTGAAACCCTTTGTACAACTACATAAAGATAATTTTAAGATTTTTTTTTAAAAAAAAAAACAACAAAAATCTGAAGCCCTTCTGTCTAATTTTAAAATGGAGTGTGCTTGTAGCAGTGGAGGTGTTACTGTCCATTTGACAAATTTTGACTTAACACTTTACATAAATAGTTTGTCTCTTCCTCACAATCCTGTGAGAAGAAGACCCATGTTCCCATTTAATAAGTCTCAGAAACATTGGTTAGACTTCACAAAATTCATAGCTTATGCATAGCAGAACTAGGATTTGATATCCAACATCTAGTGTTTTCAATTGTAGCTGCAGTCTAGTTCAATGGCATTAGCTCAAAGGTTAAGGTCAGGACAGTCCTCTGACTTATTAGCCAGTAAACATGTCCCCTCTGAGACTCTAGAATATAGCTACCAATCTTCTAGCTTGTAACTCTGAGCCCAACATAGCCGAAAGGCTCCTGGAAAATTCTTCTGTCCCTGGTATTTGGATCTGGTAAGATACCTATGGCCCATCCAACTTCTCAGATCTGATTTCAATGTTATTAACAGAAATAGCTACCTTTAATAGCAATATTTAGGATTTTTTAAGTCCTAAGAAAGTCAAATAAGAGTATTATTGAAAAGACAACTGACTTAGAAAAGCCCATTTATGAAATCATATGTTTCAAATTGCCCTTGGGACACTGTTCAAAAAGATTCTGAGAAGAGCCAAGCTACTCCGAAGCCATTTCCTGAGAATTGTGTGAAGAATTCCCCTTTTGTATATTGTACTCCTCAGGTAAGAACTGAAGTGCTTGTATGTTAATTAAAAATGCCATGCTGGAGTCTCTAACACATACTTCACTCAAAGACAATCATTCTGCAAAACAGAGCCGCCAATAATTGGACCCTTCTGCAGCCTGGCACCTTTTCTTTCCCCTTGGGAAAGAACTGTCTTCTAGAAATGCAGACAGCTCGTCCCCAGACACAGGGAGTTGTCACCAGTCTCTAATAACTGCTTTTCTTGCCAGGAAGATGGGCAAGCCAGGGCAAGCCCATGGCCTGCACCATCTGTGTCCCATTCACTCTTCTCAGTGAGCCAGCCTTCTTACCTTCAGAGTAGGGTAGGACCCAGCAAAGGATCTTCCTGCATGGGGCACAAGAGATTCTCACTGCAAGTGAATCATTCACTCCAGACCACCTAAACTAAACCCATCCCGCCCACACCCGGCCGGCTGGTCAACTCCCATACATAAAGTGAGCTACTCATACACAAGCTATTTCAGACTGAACTGCCTGGGAATCTTGCTTCCATGGTTGGAATTAGAACAAAGTTTGAACTTTGAACTTGTGGAAAAGTTATGCTTGAGAGTTTTAAGATGAGTATGAGTTTCTTGGAGGAGTAGAATCTGATGCATTAGTACCTCAATGAGCTCTTTCTGGGGATATCAAGATTTTGTTTTGTTTATTGTTTATTTCTCTTGGCTGTTACATTCAAACTGGGTTTAGTTTTGAAGGAGTAGGCTCCCCAACATCAAGATATTAAGATTTCTATGGGGGCTGGGAAGGTGGCTCAGTGGTAGAGCACTTGCCTTGCATACATGAGGCCCTGGGTTCAATTCCTCAAAACCACATAAGCAAAAAGAAAAAGCCAGAAGTGGTGCTGTGGCTCAAGTGGTAGAGCACTAGCGTTGAGCTGAAAAGCTGAGGGACAGCGCCCAGGCCCAGAGTTCAGGCCCCACCACTGGACCCAAAAAAAAAAAAAGATTTCTATGAACCGGGCATGGTGGCTCTCACCTGTAATCCTCCTAGGTACTCTGGAGGCTGAGCTCTGAGGATCTCGGTTCAAAGCCAGCCCAGGCAGGAAAGGCCATGAGACTCTTATCTCCAATAAACCATCAGAAAACCAGAAGTGGCACTATGACTCAAGTGATAGAGCATTCGCCATAAGCTGAAGAATGAGGGACAGTGCCCAGGCCCAAAGTCCAAGCTCCACGACAGACCGAAAGAAAAAAACAAAACAAAACCCATTTTTATGATTTCATACTCTGGCTACCTCCTAGTAACTAGATAATCTACAAGATGGCAGCCTCCATTTGAGGAATGAGAACTAAAGACAAAACAGAGCAAGCTTCCTTTTCTAAAGAAGAAGAGAGGTGGGCTCACAAATATGACTGATTAGTTTTGTCCACTGTAAGCCAGGCTATAGAATAACAAGTAGATCCACAAAGATCCATTTTGTTGGCCTTACATATAATTTTTCCCTTGTCATTTAGGGCACTGTGGACTCCTTCTCGCAGGTGTTCTTAAAGACAAGGACAGAGTACTCTGCCACTTAGTAATTGTAGTGAAGAGACCATCCCTAGCTAGGTAATTAGAGACAGAAGCAGGACCAGTTCCAAGATGACTGGAAAGAATGATGCAGCAAGAAATGTCCGTCTGGTGCCCATGGGGTTCTGGGGCTTGAGCGCATATGCACTTTGAGGTTGAGGACCAGCCTAGCCTCCCACCATCCAATCAGGAGTCTTTTCTAGACAGCTTCCAAACACATGCTCCAAAGCAGGAAACCAATCACGAGACTCCTCACAGAACATGTTCACCCCTTGCCCAATCACGAGACTCCTACAGAGCATGCCCTCCACCCCTAGATTAATCAGTCCCAGAACACACCCTGATAGGGAAGAAGCAAGAGACTCTGTACCGAGCAGGCCCTGAGAGAGACTGTGGACACCCCATTCCCAGACTCCTATTTGCACAAGGAGTTCGTTTCTCTGTTCTTTCAGTGTCAAATAAACTTGCTCTGTCTACTTTATTCTGCAGAAAAAATAAACTCAGACCCTAAACTCTAACAGCCTCATGTTCTAATAGAGGAAAGAAATTAAGGCCCAAAGCAAACCTAACAGCTGGTATGTGGCAGTGTTGGGACTCAATCCATACGGTGGCCAATTGTCACTAATTTGTTTCCCTCCTGGGAAATGGTCCCAAGAGTGAAGACTCAGAATTCAGCCATTCCTAACCCAGATCCCAATTCTGTTTCGTTGTTCTCCTACCCATCAGCCACAAACCTTCTTACCTGTATGTGAAGTGCACAACTCAGTGTTGGCCTGGAGATGATGGAGGTAACTGTACACCAGTCCCTTACCAAGTCCCTAGTAACAAAAGAGTGTCCCGGGATCTGGCATAGAGAAAGTATTTCATCAGCTGCCCAAAAGCAAAACTTTAAATAAATTCACAAGCAATTTTCAAAGATGGGTTTCTGCATTTATGTCTTTGAAGGAAGTCCTAGGCACCACTACATCTCTGTGGCCTACAATGACCTACCTAATCTCTGGCTATCAACCAACTCATTTACAACTGAGAAGGGAGCTTTTTGACCCTTTCTATCTAAAAATCAAGGGAGTGTATAATGGTGGTTTGTAAATTTCTTATTAATAGAAGGGTCGCCAGGTCTCAAGGAGACATTTCTACAGTTCTTCACCATAGGACTGTGCATCCCACTAATGTGTGTCAGATGGCCATACCTACCTGGGCTAGCATGCAGAATTAGCCAAAGAAGCCAAATTTCCTACAAAGTGAGTTCCTGTTAAGTGAATTCTATTTTTTTTATGGGTCTCCTAATTAGGAATTAATTTGTTTGGGCTTACAAGAAATAATAGTGGCAGGAGACAATAAAAGCACACTTAGGTAAGCAATCAAGAGAAAACTTTACATAAGCCAGCATCAGTGGCTCAAACCACAGATGTTCAAAACCAGCCAGGAAAGACAAATGTGCAAATTTCTTATCTCCAATTAACCAGCAAAAATATGGAAGTGGGGCCAGGACTCATGCAATAGAGCATCGGTTTTGAGTGAAAAACTTTAGTGAAAGTGAGAGGCCCTGATTCAGTCATAAACCAATCATTCAACAAATAAAAATGGAAACAAGCCACCAAAAGTAAAAGTCAAAATAAACAACAAACAGAGCTGCCAACAGTGAGAGTCAAAAGAACAAACAGCCTTTTAAGACAAAGATTTCAGGTATTACAATTACCAGGTTGAAAACATAAAATAAGAATGTTGACTATGTGTTCATAATGTCTCAAGTGTTTTAAATATTTAGCCTATTTAACATAAAAGACTCAAAAACATAAGTAAAAAGCACATCTGAAAATAAGCCAAATAAAATGTCTTCTAGAAATTATTAAAACTTAAAATTCAAGTGGAGAGGAGGTAATAACACCTAAAGAAACCAAATATAGCTGATGAAATTATACAGAAGACTCCATAAAAAGAAAAAGAACAAAATATGAGAGAGGATAAGTAAGAAAGTGGAGAGCAAAAAGTTTCCATAGACTTCTAATTGCTATTCCAGAAGAATATTCCAGAATGAGAGAATGCTGAGAATTTTCCAAAATTGACATAAGATTCCAATCCCTTCTCTCAGGAATTCCAATAAATTCACAGCGAGGTAAATTCTACACAAAGGGAAGATCTAAAAGTAATCTGACTGCAATGACAGAACCCTTCAAAGGAATGGAACTTGGGTTAAAGAAGATTTCCTAACAACAGAGATGGAAGTCAATAGACAGTTGGGTAAAATCTTCAAAGTGCTGATAGAAACTAACGTTCACTCTCAAACTATACACTCAGAGAAAGTATCTTTTAAGAATGAAGGTAAAGTCCAGCACCAGTAGCTCACGCCTGTATTCCAAACTACTCAGGAGACTAAGACTGAGGATCACAGTTCAAAGCCAAGCAGGAAAGTCTGTGAAACTCTTCAATCCAATCAAACACTAAGATGCTGGAAATTGAGCTGTGGCTCAAGTGATAGAGCACCAGCCTTGATGAAAAAGCCCAGGGACAGTGTCCAGGCCCTAAGTTCAAGCCCCAGGACCAGCACAAAAAAAAAAAAAGAAAAGAAAGAATAAGGGTAAAATAGTTCTAGATAAAAATTGAGAAGGTTTACCGTCACTAGATCTTCATTTAAAGTGCTTTCTAAATGTTATTTTTTCTCTTTTTTTATATTATAATATGTTTTGTTAAAAGTTACTCACAATCTTGAAATGCTATTTCTATTACAATTTGCTTTTGTAAAATTTATGTTAGCATTAATCTTTATAGTTTCAGAAACTACAAGTTAAAAAAAGCATAATTCTAATCAGAGAAGCATAGTTAAAGGTTATTTCTTAAGAAGGAAAATTATCCTTGAGGAATATCTCAGATGCAAAAACAACAAGGATGAAGAAAATAGTAAATACAGCAATGCTGTAATCTGAAGTTTCTGTGTCATGTTCATTCTTTAAAAATCCTGTGAGCCAGGTGCCAATGACTCATACCTGTAATGCTAGTTATTCAGGAGGCTGAGATGTGAAGATCATGGTTTGAAGCCAGCTGGGGCAGGAAAGTGTGTGAGACTCTTATCTCCAATTAATCACAGGAAAAAGTTGGAAGTAGAGCTGCAGCTTAAGTGGTAGAATGGTAGCCCTTGAGCAAAAGGAGCTTAGTGACCGTGCCCAGGTCCACAGTTCAAGCCCCAGGACCAGCAAAACAAAAAACAAAAACAAATGAAAAGACAGCTTTCACCAGCATCTCATCTATTGTACACACCTAGACGCACACATGCACAAGTATGCATATACATGCATAAATCTTTCCTCAAGCTTTGCTGTCTTTGCTTCCTCCATTAACTGATGGCTACCATACTTTGGGGTACATGAAACAGGAAATTGGCCAAGCCCTCCCTAAAGACAGAGGAGCCATTAGAGTGTCAAAAGCCATAAAGATCTGTCAGCAGCTCTCTGGCGACCTGAGTAAGAACACTTCCAGTGGACTGCTGGGCTTGGAAGCAATCACACTGCAGCCCATAAATATGTACAATTACTATGAGTCAGGGAAACATACATTAGGAAAAAGAGCTCCTTGTGTGTGTTGCACAGAGATAGAATAAGCCCTCACTCTCAGTTCAAAGGTATCTTTCCAAAGGAAGTCAACATTCACTATGCAAAATTACAAACTTCAGAAACACACGAATCGTTCAGAACTCCTGTAAACAAATGTTCTTCCCTTTCTGGACTGATTTTTTGAGGTCTCTTGTACATTTACAGAGAGTTCATTCTTACCAGACATAGAGAACTCTACCTAGATCATTGCACTTAATGCTTATATAAACCCTATGAGGGAAGTATTATTTTTATTGCCACAAGGAAACCAAAGTTTAGAGGAGTTAAGTACAGTAATTTGCCCCCCGGTCATAGAGCTAGCAGGGGATTTTAACCAAAGTAGTCAGAGCTCAAACTCTCAAATCACTTCACTGTTTTGTCTCCCTTAACTTTTGTCATTATAGAACCCAATTTAAATTCTTCTTGCAAGAATACAAGGTTCAGCACTTCACTTAGCAAAGTTCAATACTCCATACCACCAAAAGAAATTGTTTTAACATTCTTTTAAGGTGTAGATTGCCACATGATAGTAAAACAATTGAATGTATATGTGTGTAAATATATTAGGTATGTACTTTCTATTCCTCTATTTTAAATACTTTGATGTTATAACTTCTATTATATACATTTGTCATTTACTTTAATACAAGGCAATGACTTAAGGACTCTCACTAACTGTGACCCTTAATTTGAAGTGCTGTTCTTTCAATCAGTATAAGCACACCAACACTTTTGGGTGATGACTGATAAAACATATTTTATAGGTGCTAGATTATGCACATGGAGCATTTTTAAAAAGAAACTCCACAAAAAATATATAGCACAAAAGCCACTGACGGAGACAAGAGAAATGGATCTATGTTCCATTCTGTCATCATCTGCTAAGCTAGCCCATATCTCCACAGTGGCTAGATATTAAACATCCAACAAAACATAGCTCTGATTTGGACTGCCTGCTGACTCCCATGGTATAAAGATCCCCACGTCAATCATTTCCTAGGTAATACTACGACATCACTCTGCCATTGACATCTGTGTCAACCACACTGAACACAGCCGGTAAAAAGCAGGCAGTAGCCCATCATTTTCTAGCATTTTCATCAAAACATAAACTAGATGCAAATAAACTCAAGAGCTTGGAGTCTAGTAATATGTAGCAAAATAATCAGGAAGTGATGTTTTGAGGAATTATAACCTGATATTAATTATATTAATATATAAACTTAATGCATAAATTAAGTTAATTAATATATAAATAAGTTAATTGATATATAAATAAACTTAACATATAGATTAATGATGCTAATATATAAACTTCCTATTTAATGAAATGAATACATAATTTAATGTTTAATAATAGCTCTGTTGAACTGCAAGATGGCAAAATTCGTGAGAATTTAAAAATCAATTCTCACAAACTTGTCCTAGTACAACTTAAGTGGGCAATACCTTAGATCACTTGGGACCTCATTTGTCTCATTCACAAAGTTTTAGAAATTATCCTAAGGAAAATAACTAAGGCATACTGAACAGATTAAACCACAAGGTTTCATATCCCATTGTTTCTGAGCAAATCAATACATTGAAGACAAGGTTAGCATGGAATAATAGATTCGTTAATAAAAATAAAAACAATAAAAATCATAGTGTTCATGGAACGCTATGGGAATGAGCACACTTCTGTTCTCTGCCTCCCTCCAGGGTCTGGCATTGTCACTACCCAGCAATCTCTCTTTTCATCACCTCCACTCAACACATCGTTGACTTGATCATTTGTTCTGTTAAATGTCTAGCCTGACAGACAACCACAGGGACAAACATGACAGGATGGCTGGCCTCACTTCAATGGACTCATACATCCGTTCTTATTTGTGAGTTCTGTTCTCTTCCAAGGCAAGGTAAGCTTGCTCCCAATGGGAGAAAAATAACCACAGAAGATGAGGAAAAGTGTAAATAGAAGACAGTGTACTCAGAGGACTTTTTAAAATTTGCATGTGACATCCTGTTACTAAAAAATGATATGTTGCTTATCTGAATTGTTTTTTTTTTCCTGTGCTAGGAATCAAACCTAGAACTTTACCCATGCTAAACTTACCTCCCAACAAGCTCTACCATGTAGATAGATACACTGCCAGACCTGAAATTCAACCGGGAATCTTATCATTTCTCCAGCAACCTTACCAGAGACCCTTTTAAATACTTCTTATCTAAAGTTCACTCAAATGCCAGCTTCACTAACAAGAAGGTGTTTTATCATGACATTATCCTAAGTCTCTCTACAGACCTCTATCTTCCAAAGAAAGAAATGTCTTTCCCTGCTTCAAGACAGGGGCTAGGCCTGCTTCTCCCCTCTGTTGCATTTTCCGAAGAGTCTCCCTGAGCCACTGGCTCAAAGGCAGGCAGAGGCCCCAGTGAAATCCACAGTGCTCCTACATGTTTGGGGAAATAAAAAAACAGAAACAAAGAAGGCCCAAAACTAGCCTCGGTGGTAACTAACAAGGCCTAGAAAACCAATCAACAATTCCCACAGACCCTTCTTCCTGAGCCATTTCTCTTCATAGAGCAGTCCATCTCAGACCTCCAAATCCATTTGAAATCCCCATTCCTGAAAAATAACCTGCCTTCCATAGCAAATGTAGCCATATTTCTATCCTTTGGATGAGCCTAAGTCGTGGTTAAACAGCCTCTGCTCCCTCCACCCCCCACAGAAGTCAAGCCATTGTGTAAATGCACTAGAGCATTGTACAGCTCACATGTGTGAACTCTCCCCTTTTCTAGGGGACCCTCTATTTGGATGAGGCATTTTGACATCCCCATGAAAGGTGAGGTGGCTGGCTGAGTGAGGAAATTGCCTACGATTAGGGGAACACGTGAAAGGGTGGGAATGGTTTTCTAGAGCACCTCACACACCATAATAGCTGTCACGAAAATGACCCCAATTTTGCCTCTTCTAGCTGGGAAGGGAATGGGAATTTAACATCCCAACCTTTTGAAGGGCCCTGTGGTAGCTAACTTTGGAGGTAGGGAATGTCTAACTTTCTGAAAACACCTCCAGGTGTAGACATGATGATCCAGAAACTGGAAACTACATCTTAAAATGTGGTACTTTAGAGTCTGCTGAACAATGATGTTATTGCATACTGGGAAAAGTAGAAACAATCAGAATGTTCCTAATAAAGCAACATTTCGTGCTTGAATAAATGAGGTACCCATGGATAGAATCTTCTATCACCATTAAACATGACTAGTTGATGACGCAATTTGACAGGTAATTAGGTGAAACACTGCAAAATATGTGCAATAACAATTCACTGAAAAGTGGACATAGTAATCTCTGAGTGGTAGAATTACCAATTATTTTTGTCTGTTTTTAGATCCTTGCCTACTTTTTAAAAAAGACATGGATGGGTTGCTTTGTATGAAATAAAAGTTATTGTATACATATTTTAGATCTAATATCATAATAGGTTGTATGACTTAAATTTTTCCTTTCTGTCTATCCTCTCCACGCCTTCCCCTTCCAAGGGGAGGGAGAAATCAAGGTGTGTATATAATAGATATAGTTTGTACAACAGGGCAAGGAATCCAGGTTAAGAACCAGGTGTTTTTCTACATGACACACGACCTTTTGTTAGGGTTTTGGTTTTTCTTCTTTTCCTTCAACTGATTCCTCCCATCATGCTGAATTAAGTCAAGTCTCTTTGGATATGCTGTCCTAAACAAACAAGAATAAAATACAGCTATACTGGCCTGTTACTGCTAGCGACTATAAACTCTGTTCCTCATTATCCAGACAAAGGCAATGCAAACTTGACCTCTGGATCTAAGGTGTTTGTCACCAGGGCAATCAAATATGTTACTTGTGAGATTAAAAAAAAACTGATTAAAAAAAATCCCAACCCAGATGTCACTAGTAATGTGACAATAAGCAGTATGATGAAGTAGAGCTCTGCCCAGAACAGTACTTGGGCAGCGGGTGTATTTTAGGAATCCAGGTTAAAGGAGTAAGAAACCCAATTCCATAATTCTTATTCACTGCTAAAACCATGAGGCCAGGATGTGTGTTTAAAGGCTCTTTAATCCAAAGACCTGTTATCTTTACTTGACCTTATTTCCTGTCATTGGCGAGAATCAAACTGCTTCTGTTCCCCCTAACAGCCATATAGTATAACCCTCACGGGGAACAACCGCTGTGTGTACTTTCTTTTGTGGCAGGCAGCAATCTTGGGAAGTAATGAGTCTGTTTTGAAAAGAGTCATTTATAGCCTGCTGTTTGACCTAAGGGATCCAGGAGCTCACCCTTTTCTGGCCTCCCACACTGGAGTTCCTTCCTGCATTTTCTGCAGGTTTAATGCAGCACAGGTGGCAGTGGGTTTCCAAACCAGGTGTCTGAGGCTAAAGACCTGCAAGAAAAGTATTTGGCTCCATTTTTGTTTGTTTGTTTTTGTCTTTTTGATTTGGAATTTAGCATTATGAACTCCTGAGACTGGGTGATGACAAGACTTGACTTTCTTTTCTGGCATTTTTGACTTGTGTGTTTCATAATTTTTCTTTCCTCCCTGCAGTTTAACCGTCCCTGGAGATGCTATAAAATCCCTGCCATTTACTTACCAACACTTTGCAGTAGAGCTAGTGCCAACCACACAAATGGACTTCTTTCCAGGTGACTGGTGTAGAGCGGAGGCTACAACCACATAAACAGGCCACCAAAGGACTGACCACAGAGAAGAAACAGCTGGGCAGGTGTGCAACTGGAGAGAGAGCAGGTCATGGCACCAGTCACATAGTGCATGAGCCACACAATGCTCCCATACATATAACCAAGAGCAACCAAAGACCAGAACCGAATGATTGGTGTGAGGCCAAATGATTGGCATGCTGATAATATAATTTATTTAAAACCCTCACATTTCTTGAGATTGACCATATTCCAGCACTACACCTGGTAAATAATCTCATTTTTATCCTTAAACTTCTGAGAGAAGTAACATGGTTGAGCCCTTTTTTATAGAGTCAAGGAAACAGATTCCAAATTTGCCCAAAGTCACAGAGCTCATAAGTGATAAGGCTAGATTTGAACCCAGCTGACTTCAGACACACTCTCTTTTAACCAGTAAAGATACATGCCATTCTGGAGTATGTATGTCTTTACCCAAAATGGTTAATGCAGCTCATCTGAGTATGTCGAAGATGGAGAGCTGTTTCAGAGAGTCACTGATATGATCCTAAAATAATGGTTTCTTTGGTTCTATTTTTTAGACATTCCTATTCTGTTCTGTAGTGACAACTCTACTATAGAGACAAATTTCTGGCCCAGGACACGACTGTCTTTTTTTTGTTTTTTGTTTTTTGCAGAAAAACAGCAAGTTTACTACCAAGGTCTATACAACAAGATAGAAACCAAAATAAAACGGAGCAGAGCCAAAACACAAACAAAAGAGAAAACAAAAACCATTAAGTTGATTAGAAGCAAAAGTGGAGACTTTTCAGAGAGTACAGACTCTCCATAGAAAGAAGTCTAGGAACTGGGAGTCCCAGACATTGCCTTTAGATAGAAAATACTAGAAAGGGTTTACACCTACTTCTCTCACTCACTAATCTGAGAACCTTTGCAACGTGACTTAGCTCCTCTAAGGGATCCAGTGAGGGAAACCATGTTTACCAGTTTGTCTAGACAATCCCAGTTTACATCTGTCATTACACTGTAACCCTCAACCATGTCCCCTTCTGTGTCTGCCTTGGTAAGTGATGTGGTCATTTGAAGGATTTGTGTGTCTTTCGGTGTAATTCCCATTCTTTTGGTATTACTGCCCATGGTTAAGGCAGCCCAAGGTGACCAACATTCTGACTTCTCCTGGCCATGGTGACTACTCAGAGATGAGCATGTGGCCCACACTGGTGAGGGTTAGTGAGAGGAGATTTGTAGGAACTTCCAGGGAAGAGGCCATCTCTGTCCGGTGAGTATCCTGGGCTAATAGGATGAGGCCTGAAGCTGTAGTTGGCCACGGCATTGGGAATGTCTGCCAGAGAAGAAAACAGTGCACACACTGGAGGAAACGGGGCTGCCTTCATAACCCTGATCACAAATAGAACCTCTTTACTCGCTTAACTCACACCCACTGCCCAGCATAATGTAATTCCATGAGGACCCAGTTATCTGATGAATGGCTTAATCAACATTTGAGAAAGGAGGAGTTGTGAAGGAAACTCACTTCACTGCAGTGTTCCCTTTCTTTCCCAGGCCTTGCCTGACTCCTCATCTCCATCTTCAGCCTCTTCCTTGGGCACATACATAGCCTGACCTACACACACACACACACACACACACACACACACACTTTAGATTCAACAGAGCCACCCTGCCTACAGGTCCCCTGTAGCAAACCTTGCACACTTGGATCCCCTCAAGCCCTCCTATCAACCCAATTAACAATGTCTTTTGATCCTTCAAACACCCACTCAGACCTGCCCACTTTCAGGAAGTGCTTTCCACCATTTGTCATTACAAAGCCCCTAACTTTCCCTCTGCCCCCTCCATCCTGTATCATTATTACATCTGCACATCACCATGAGATTGAATTCTCTGTACAAATCCCCTACTTTACTTACAAGCAGAGTTTACCTTTCTGGAACACCAGACCCTTCAGAGTTTCCGAAATAATAATGCACTGCATATCTCTCCTCCATTTCTGAAAGTATTGCCCAAATCCTCAAGGCCTTCAGCCTTAGATACATAGAGCTGACTGTGGATTTTTTTCACCTTGTCTTTGACCTTCTACCATCCAGGACCAGAGACAAATTGCAACACACCAACCATGTCATACCAGGACAAACAAAATGTACAGCTTAGCTGGGTATAATGGTATGCACCTATATCCCAGCTACTCAAGAGGCAGAGATTGCAGGATGGTGAGCATAGGCCGGTGTAGGCTAAGCTAGTGAGACTCTATCTTAAAAACAAATGACAAGCCAGGCACCAGTGGCTCATGCTTGTAATCCTAGCTACTCAGAAGGCTGAGATCAGAGGATCATGGTTCAAAGCCAGCCCAGCCCTTGAGCTCATGAACAACACCCAGGCCCAGAGTTCAAGCCCATGATTGACAAAAAAAATGACAGAGTAAAACAGGGACTGAATCTTTATTTAATCTTATTTTTTGAACTTCAGCAGGTTGTACAAGGGGTTACAATTTATCGTGTCCACCTCCCTATCCAGTGCTTCCCATTCAGTCACCATTTCCATTATTCTCCCCACCCCATTTTGTTGGGAGATGAGTTTCAGCATCTGGGAGAGGGTAATGGAAAGGATAAATTAAAGTATTCTAGGGCTGGGAGGGTGGCTCAGTGGTAGAGCGCTTGCCTTGCATTCTGAGGCCCTGGGTTCGATTCCTCAGCACCACATAAGCAAAAAGAAAAAAAGCCGGAAGTGGTACTGTGGCTCAAGTGGTAGAGCGCTTGCCTTGAGCTGAAGAGCTGAAGGACAGCGCCCAGGCCCAGAGTTCAGGCCCCACAACTGGACCAAAAAAAAAAAAAGTATTATATATGTATGTAGGAAAAATAGAACAATAAAACCAGTGGACATTTTTGTTTGTTTGGTTGGTTGGGTTTTTTTTGTTTTTTGTGGGTTTTTTTGGTTGGTCGTGGGGCTTGAACTCTGGGCCTGGGCACTGTCCTTCAGCTCTTCAGCTCAAGGTGAGCACTCTACCGCTTGAGCCACAGCACCACTTCTGGTTTTTGAGTGGTTTATTGGAGATAAGAGTCTCACAGACTTTCCTTCCCCAGCTGGCTTTGAACCTCGCTCCTCAGATCTCAGCCTCCTGAGTAGCTAGGATTACAGGCGTGAGCCACCTCGCCCAGTGTGGACATTGTTTTAAGAAGGGGCAAAGGGAAGATTAGAGAGAGTGATAAAGTGAGGTAGATGGGATACATTGTCTATAAGAATGTCTGACTTTGGGCTGGGAAGGGCTCAGTAGTAGAGTGCTTGCCTCACATGTATGAAGCCCTGGGTTCAATTCCTCAGCACTATATAAACAGATAAAGCTGGAAGTGGCACTGTGGCTCAAGTGGTAGAGTGCTAGCCTTGAGCTGAAGAGCTCAGGGACAGCGCCCAGGCCCAGAGTTCAAGCCCCACAACCTTCAGCAGAAGGGAGAGGGTAATGGAAAGGGTAAATTAAAGTATTCTAGGGCTGGGAGGGTGGCTCAGTGGTAGAGCACTTGCCTTGCATGCCTGAGGCCCTGGGTTTGATTCCTCAGCACCATATAAGCAAAAAGAAAAAAAGCTGGAAGTGGGGCTGTGGCTCAAGTGGTAGAGCGCTAGCCTTGAGCTGAAGAGCTGAGGGACAGTGCCCAGGCCCAGAGTTCAGGCCCCACGAATGGACCCAAAAAAAAAAAGGAAAAAAAAAAAAAAAAGAAACCAAGCCAATAGAAGTGTGATGAGGCAAGGAGACTTCTTGAATTTTATACACGAGAATGTATCTGTATTGCAGTTACTATGCAATAATAAAATATGTGTTGTGGTCACTAAACAAGATATAGGTGAAGGACAGAAGCCTTAAAAGGGAAGAGGCACTGTGGGGCTCCCTGGCACAGGTGAGGGCTGGGCTTCCTGGGCTGTGAAGAGGTTGCTGAGGATACTTTCAACACCATTTCCTTCTCCACCCTTCCTGCCCTTCCCCATACTCCAAAAAAGCAGATACCCTTACCACCATCCCACCCCACCTCCACTCCCACAAAAACCTACTAAGGACTAGAGCTATCACCTGAAGCTACCTGATCCAAGAGTTCCAGATGTTGCCCTAGCAGGCAGTAGAGAGAGCTCACACCTTCATAAATAGTGCACACCAGAACTTTCTATTCTAGCAGCTAGGCTCCTCCCTGGGGTTCTATTGATGAAGTGGGTTGAGTGGGTCTTTGCCACCTCTCAGGGCTGCAGATGTGAAACAACCATCTGAGTACCAGATGCAATTTCTTCCTCATGAAACTATGCACTGGGAATGGATGGGAGTGGAGGAACATCCAAGAAATTTCCTATTGCCGTTCCCATTGGCCCACCTCTGCACACCAAGGACCCATTACCAGATAGGCCTGATGTGTGGCTATCCAAGGAATCCAGAACATGGACACTTCACCAGGATGGCAAGCCTAGGGACTACTTGGTCGGCCAAGCAAGCTACCTCTTCTCCCAGAAAAAGAGCAGCTTCTTTGTCCAGTGTTAGGGAAAGGAAATACTAAACCCAGGTAGGATTTTTCCTTCTCTTTCATAAACCTTACTGCTAGAAAGATCCTGTGTTGAGCCTACCTTTGGCTGTTGTGGCTCTCTATAATTATTCACCAGGCAAGGAAAAGCAACAACTGTAACTCAACACTTGGCAATTCAACTTAACCACCCCCAAATAACCGACAGCATGAGTATAAAACATCCTACAACAATGCCAGCCCAGTGGCTATTAGGGTGATTTACTCTGGACCACATGAAGTTCAGCAGCCGGGAAAGAAGGCGGAGCCTCAAATGGTCTTTCATGATGGTGTCGTAAATTCAGACCATTACTTCAGAGGTGGTGCCAAAGTGTGGGTAACCCAAAGTCAAGGGGCCTAGGTTTTGTTTTCTGGGGCAAAGGGACGCCATCAACGATGGGAGAGTTCTGTAGAGGTGACCCAGGGATGGGTTCCCGGCCACCTCTCCACTAGCTTTGTCCCTGTGGCCTAGAGGAAGGGGCATAAAAGGTGTCAGTGGCCCCAATGCACGGTAAATCACTGGGTATAAACCAGCAGAGCTGAGGAACAGTCTCAGAGGGGGCCTTTTTCTTAGAGGCCAAACCCAGAATGCCCCCACTCAGTGACCCAGTCAATGGGTCATCAGGAGGGTGAGGCCAGTGGGCTTGTTCAGTCACCAGAAGTGATCCCTTCCAGGGTTAAGAAGAGGTGATGGGAGGAGAGTCTTCAGTTCTCCCAAAAGAAATGGCTTCAATTATCTCTTTGGGTGGTGATAAGAGGAAAATGCTACAGGTTGATACAGACCTCTGATAATCTCTTGCATTTATTGACTTCAGGCTTTTGACAGAAACAGTGCTTTGAAGGGGGAATGGAGGTTTTGTTCCAGAATCAAAGACGTGGATTTGCTATATTTGAAACAACTATGGAGGTCATTCAGCAATTAAACGAATAGCTGTCCTCTATTTAGGGAACTCTGCCTCAGATTTGTCTGTTTTGTTTTCTTTTCTACTGACAGTACTAGGGATTGAACTCGGGACCTCATGCTTGCTAGCCAGCTGTTCTTCTCATAAGCCATACCTCCAGCCCCACTTTCCCTTGCTTACTCTCAAGATAGAATTTTGCTTTATGCCCCCACAGACCTGGGCTTCAATGCTTCCCTGTATTGCTGGGGATGACAATTATCTCCAGTGAGATGGAGTCTCTTAAACTTTTAGGCCCATGTTGGCCTTGAATGGAGACCTCTCAATCTCTACCTCCCAAGTAGTTAGGAGCTACCATGCCCAGCTCAGATTCACTCTGAAATGGAAGTGTTATTATAACCATGATTTCACAAAACTAGGACCAAGAAAGAGGCCTACAGTCTTACAACTAGTTGTACCTATGTGTATATAGAGTGTGCTCTATTACAGTACATTGCTACATTGAATTTATGTGGTAGCTTTCGAAGTGGGACTAGTACATTTATCCTTAAATGATCGGGTATAGTTAAGCACAAGGCAGAACTGTTTTAACTACATATATGCATTTTGGGAAAAGAACTGACTTTCTGTTGATTTTACTGGATATAATAGGAAAACATAGTGGTCTAATCCACCATTTCAAGCTTTGCTGTTTCCCAAGTGCAGAGAGTTGAATGAATTTCCTGCCATAAGCCAAGGGGGCTCAGTGGTTCAGGCTCCCGGGATCAAATCCCACCTTGACACTTCCTGTGTTACTTTAGTCAAGTCCCTTCCCTTTCTCTGATTTTTTCAGGTCCCCTCTGCTCGCACTCCTAAGCTTGGTTTTTAACCACTGTACTGGGAGAATGTCCCCACTCAGTCACCCCATCAATGGGTCATCAAGAGTGTGAGACCAGGGCATCCTCCCAGGCTAGACAGCCAGCCTGAATATTACAGAATAGTTTCCCTAGAGGAAACTAGGGAGGAGGAGTGGAGCTGAGCAAGCCAAGTCATTCCCAGGCCTTATACTTCATCTTGCTCCATCAGCTGAGCTAGATTTGTACCATATCCAGACCTTAGGAAAGGCTCAAGTTTTCTGTAAGAAAAGCTTCTGCCACCAACCTCACCATAGGTTTGTTCTTATTTTGTTATACAAGTCTGAGGCCAATCAGGGGACAGAAAGGACACCAACTATTTAATGTGAAGACAGAATTTGATGTGAAGACTTGTTAACTAGGAAACCCATAGGGGACAAAGAGAATCCTAGGTGGGTACAACTGCAAGAATCAACTACCATCCCCATAATTGGAGCTCAGAGGGAATTATTAAAGCATACAAGGTGGAAAGAGCATCCCGAGAAGCAAAACTCAGACTCTGGGGAAGTGGCTGGTGGGCTCTGCTTGCAGCTCAGGGAGGCTGGTGTTGTGAATGGTGGGAAAGCTACTGACTGAATTTGAACTCCTACTGGAAAAAATTGCTGCTAACCTGAGCATGATGGCTCACATCTGTAATCTAGCTACTCAGGAGGCTGAGATCTGAGGGTTGAGGTTCAAAGCCAGCCCCAGAAGGAAAATCTGTGAGATTCTTATTTCCAATTAATCACATGCAAAAAAAAAAAAAAAAAGCCAGAAGTGGAGTTGTGGCTTAAATGGTAGCATGATAGCCTTAAGCAAAAAAGCTCAGGGACAGCATCCAGACCTGAATTCAAGACTCAGGACCAGCAAATAAAAGGAGAAGAAGGAGGGAGAAGAGAAGGAAAAGGAGAAGGAGAAGGAGAAGGAGAAGGAGGAGGAGAGGAAGAAGAAGAGGAAAAAGAGGAAGGAGGAAGAGGAGGGGAAGGAGGGGGAGGAGAGGGATGGGGAGGAAGAAGCAGAAGAAGAAGCAGAAGAAGCAGCAGAAGCAGAAGCAGAAGAAGAAGCAGAAGAAGAAGCAGAAGAAGAAGCAGAAGAAGCAGCAGAAGAAGAAGCAGCAGAAGAAGCAGAAGAAGAAGAAGCAGAAGAAGAAGAAGAAGAAGAAGAAGCAGAAGAAGAAGAAGCAGAAGCAGAAGAAGAAGAAGAAGAAGAAGAAGAAGAAGAAGAAGAAGAAGAAGAAGAAGAAGAAGAAGAAGAAGAAGAAGAAGAAGAAGAAGAAGAAGAAGAAGAAGAAGAAGAAGAAGAGGACGAGGAGGAGGAGGAGGAGGAGGAGGAGGAGGAGGAGGAGGAGGAGGAGGAGGAGGAGGAGGAGGAAGCAGCTACTGCTAATGGCACATATAAACGTAAGAATCTCCCAAGTGAGGCTCACAGAAGCCACAAGCAGACAGGAAGGAGCAAAACCATTCTCCTTCAGCCTGGCTGCTTCCCTTTACCTCCCCATGATATGCAGAGTCCCAGCCCCAAGCCTATTTAGAAGTATAAGTTTAAAGCTGAAAGACAGAGACATATTTGGGCTTCCTACCTGGCCCAGCTACCTCCAATCGGTACAGCTTCCTGGAGTGTATCATTGAGGTATATGATGTCTAGTCTGACTGTGGTCAGCAGAAAGAAAAAAAATAACTGTCTTGTGATGTCACAAGACTCCAGAAGGGAAGGCGTGGCTTGAATGTCACACATTGGCACTTTCTGTGGTGACTAACTCTCTGCCATGGTAAGCATGAGAAGTGGGTGATACTTCCTGACCTCTAAGAACAGCTAAACCCGCATCTCTCTGATGACCTGCAGATTCCCTTCCTTTCACCATCCTAGCCACGGACCTAAATGCCATAATTAGGTGGTTATATCCAGAATCTTAAAAGTAAAATTCAGAGCCTTCACCCAATGATTTCCAAGGAAATGTGCATTGGAGCAAAGCCATTGCCCTAGGAATGGCCAAAGATATTCTTCCTAGGGCTGTGAAGAGCAAAAATTCAAGAATAGGAATACATTACCAGCATTATTTGATATAGGCCAAGCATTCCCACCGCATCTCAATCTAGGGGATCATCAATCAAAAAGCTAGCAAGGCATCGGGGTCAGGAGACCATGGTTTAAAAACCCTAATAGAGTCAGCTACTTTCTTGATGTTTAGGATTAAATAACATACAGTCTTTGTCCACAGATTAGGTGGACAAGAAAAATACAAGAGCATGTTCTGTAAAATCCAACTTCATTTCATATGCTGACAAGAACTCACAAATCTTACATGAGAAAGTCTCAGGGTATTCCAGTGGTGTGTCAGAGCCAGTCCAACTGGCAGGAGCAGTTTCGATTCCACAGTCAGTGGCCTCCCAATTGTCGTTGGAAATCAGCCAGCATGGCCACACACATCCCCATGAGATGCCTTGCTATTGCTGGCAAGAATTTGGCAAGCCCCATCTTTGGAGCATGAACCCTCTCCCAGCTGTCCTTGCTCCCTCTTGACCCCTTGTAGCTGTAGAGGGGAAAGGGCTCTCCCTCTCTTTTACTTCCCTTACCTTTACCTTTATACCAACAGTATGAATAGGTGGTTTGAACCCAGGTCTTGTGCTTGCTAGACAAGCCATTCTACACTTCAGCTATGCCTCTATCTCCTCTTTCTCCTTTTCCCCAGTGTGAGCATAACCCTTGTTTTGTTTTGTTTTTTTTGGGGTGGGGTATTGTTTTGCCAGTCCTGGGGCTTGAACTCAGATCCTGGGCACTGTCCTTGAGCCTCTACCACTTGAGTCACAGTGCCACTTCTGGCTTTTTCTGTTTATGTCGTACTGAGGAATCGAACCCAGGGCTTCATGCATGCTAGACAAGTACTCTACCACTAAGCCATATTCCCATCCCTTATAGATTATTTTTTAAGCTTTTGGAAACAAGAATACAACATTCAGTGACCTCACATTTATAGTTGGAAATCAGCCAGGGTAGCAGAGGGTGAAGCTCTACCTCCTTAGAGTTGAGGCATACTGACCCTGATTGAATGAAAAAAGAAAAACCAGGGAAATCCTAAAAGAAAGAAGAAAAAAGAGGGTAATATATGGCCAAAAAAATAAAGAAAGAAAGAAGGGAAGGAAGGAGAAAAAAAGAAAAGGAAGGAGAAAAAAAGAAAAAGAACGAAAGAAAAGAAAAGAGAGAGAAAAAAAGAAACTTCAGGCCCCGGGTGCATTCTAGAATCCTAATAATACCCCTAGAGTGAACTAACAGCCTTCTTTCTCACACTGTCCCACTGAAGTGTACAGGACAATGTCATAATTGACCATCCATTGCTGACACTGATCCTCAGGAAATGGTGGCTTCTCTTACTTTCTCTGAGTGAGTAGGGACACAAAGCTGTAAGAGGGGCCCTTCCTTCTCTTGTCCTGACCAGTGGCAGTGCTAGTGGTTTACTGGATTGGGTCACATGATCCCTCTGGGCTTTGAAAAACAGATATTGGTACATTAATGAGGAGAAAGCTCCACATGCTCAATTAACATAAAATGTCCTCTTAGGTGAAGCAGAAAGCCCAATGGAATATTTAACAAGTGAATAAATCTTGGCAAGCCATTGTCTCTTGGATGCTTTCCCCTCAGCCCCCTTCCAACCTTCCTTCTTGCCTGTTATTTCAGGCTGGTCAGTTTCATCTGTAACCACAACTGCCCTGTACCTCCCCCACCACCCATTCCTGAATACCACTCCCCCCCCCAACTCTCCTCTGTCCCCTAACATCAGACTGCATTTGCAACTCCCTGTGGGACATCTCCAGCTGGACATTCCAGACACCCACACACAGACTCCATGTATGTTAAACTCTTTACCCTCCTTCTTCCCTGATGTTGCCCATGGTCGTCTCTCTCTCTCCAGTAAAAGGTACTTCCACCTCTAGCCATCATTATTTATATTGTTATTTATATCTCGGCCAACTAGAAGGTTCTATGGGGCTACTCCTTAATAGTGCCTTTCTCTGCAGCCCTTCTCAGCTCCCCATTCACTGGCCCCTTAGAGCTTGGCAGTCCTTGGCACCCTTGGCTGTCCATGATCCAGAAATGATGTCTTGAACGCCAGCCTCCTCTGTTTAACATTCACACACATTCCACAGATGAGCGGATAAGTTGTGGTATACCAATTAAAATAGAACTGCACTCAGAATTATGCTAGGCAAAAGAAGTCAGTTCTCAAAAACTACATATTGCCTGAGTTTATTTATATGAACAAGTAGAACTAATCTGTATGGACAGAAAACATGGTAATGGTTGAGGAAAGGATGAACTGACTCAGGCATACATAAATGAACTTTGAGAGGTAATAGAAATGTTTTATTTCTTGATTCTGATGCTGATTACATAGGTGTGTACATTTGACAAAACTAAATTATATGCTTAAAATATATGCCCTTAAGATATGTAAATGATTATAAAATAAAAGAGAGAGAAGAGGAGCTGAGCACAGGTAGCTTATTACTTAGCTACTCAGGAGGCAGAGATCTGAGGATCTCAGTTGGAAGCCAGCCTGGGCCGGAAAGTCTGTGAGACTCATATCTAATTAACCAGCAAAAACCTAGAAGTAGAGGTGCTGCTTAAGTGGTAGAACACCAGTCTTAAATGAAAAGGCCAAGTAGGAATTCCAGGCCCTGAACTGAACTCCCAAAAAGATTTTAAATATTTTTATTATTTTTATTGATATCATAAAGGTGATCTACAAAGGGGTTACTATTTCATAAGTCAGGAAATGAGGACATTTCTTTTCAGACAACATCATACTTTCCTTCATACTCTCCCAGTTTTTCCCCTCCTGTCCCCACCCACAAGTTGTATAGTCTTTCTTCCCTGACCCTGCCCACAAGTTTTATAGTTCATAAAAGTGTGTGTGTGTGTGTGTGTGTGTGTGTGTGTGTGTGTGTGTGTATGTGTGTGTGTGTGTGTATAAAATTCAGAATTTCTTGCTATGTAGAACATGGACCATCAAGGTCTAGAGTAGCAGTCAGCAGAAGCCAGGCTGGTGTTTTCTAATCCCTTCCATCCCCCTTACCCCCATCATCCCCTCAAACCTCTAGAAAGGAAAAACAAACTTCCAACCCCTGTCTTTGCCCTGCCGCTCTCTGTCTTCTTCAACCAGTAGCTCCAACTGCCTCCAAAAACAGCTTATCCATGTCCCCAGGCCATGGCTGAGAAATCTGCAGCGGAATCCCCCATGGGCTCCAGGCTCTTCTCTTACCCTCCCAGCCCTCTGTCCTCCCGCCGCCCCAACCCAGTCCCTCAGTCACTTCTAGGAAGATAGCCCCCTCCCTCCATCCCTTCAAGGAGATTGCAACATTTTGGTTCACCTTTCTATTCTTCAGGAGTTTGTCACACATGCTAATGCACAGCCAGCCACACCAAGCAGCACCCCCTCCTGCCCCCCCCCCCACATGGTGTGAGTCCTGGGGTGAATCTTCCTGCCTTCCTGCTGCTAAGATCTGAGCATAGTGGTATGTATATCATCTGTCTCCGGATTCAGATGTTCTCCTCCCTGATGAGTTTAGCCCCCAACCCTCCAGGCCTGTGGACTTCTGGGGCCTCCTAGGCTGGGGCAGGGCAGAATAGAAAGTCTGGTGAGCCAACAGGTGTGGCAAGATCCATCTCCTGCCAAGTCTTCCCACAGGATGGGACCTCAGGTACTCCAGCTCAAAGACTGGCTGCATACACCAGGCCCTGAGCTGGGCTATTACCACTCAAGGCCACTTTATTGTCCCTTCTTTATTCTTAGAGCCTGCTTCTCTTCCTTTCTTTTTTTTTTTTATATTAAAATAGAAGCTAGGTACCAGTTTCTCATGCCTGTAATCTTAGCTACTTAGGATCATGGTCCAAAGCCATCCCAGTCAGACAAATCTGAAAGACACTCATCCCCACTAACCTGCAAAGAGCTGGAAGTGGCTCAAATGAAAGAGCACTAGCCTGAGCAAACAAGCTAAGGGACATGCTAAGGTTCTGCCTTCAAGCCCCAGTATCAACATGCATACGCATGCGCACACACATGTGCGTGGTACATTGTACAGAAGAGACTTCTGACCAAAAAAAAAAAGCTAAACCAAAAGCAATCTCATACCAAAGAGGAACTGTCATCTTTTCCCTTTCATTTGCCCTGACCTCTTCCGTGAGTGTATTTGCAGAGCAAACGTGGGATCGTCTATGTTCCGCAAGCATTCACTATGTGCCAGACTATTCTGAAAATGGCATGAATTATTCATTACTATATGTGATAAAGTGATTATCATCCTTATTTTATAAACAGAGAAATTCAGATGCAGTGCCTAAACTGAGCACTGGTGACTCACATCTATAATCCTAGCTACTCAGGAGGCTGAGTTCTGAGGATTGTGGTTCAAAGCCATTCCAGGCAGGAAAGTCTGTGAGACTCTTATCTCCAATTAACTACCAAAAATACAGAAGTAGAGCCAGTGGTAGAACATTAACGTTGAGCAATAAAGCACATGGACAGTATTTCACACACACACACACACACACACACACACACACACACACACACACACACACACACACACACATCCAACCCAAAAGGTTACCCTGTCCAATTTCATTGAGTTATTAAATAGGGACTAGGATTCCAACCCAGGAAGTCTGATTCCAGACTCTCATTCTTACACTTTCAAAACTAAACAACTTGTAATTACCTTCTTGGATTCTTAACCTTAGCATCATTGGCAATACTAGAGGGTTTGAAGTTAAGGACTTGTGTTCGCTAGGCTGGCACTATACCACTTAGCCACACCTCCAGTCCTATTTTTCACTGGTTATTTTTAGGCTAGAGTCTTACTTCCCACCTGGATGCTCACTTATGGTTCCAATTACCTGTTTTAGGCTTCCCATTGCAGCTGGGGTCACAAGCACATGGTACCACACCCCACTGTTGGCTGAGAAAGGATCCTTTGAACTTAGCTTACTAGCTAGCCTTGAACCATGATCCTCCTGTTCTCAGCACCGCCAGTAGATAGGATTATATTTGTGATCCATCAGTGCTCAGCTCTTAACATCGTTTTTAATGACTATGTAACACTCTATCATTCATTGTACACAACTTCCCCACTCTGCAGACAATAAGTTGTTTACAACATTTTCTAGAATACATTCTCCAGTAAGCATCCTTCTAATTAAACGCTACTCAAAAACTAAAATTGGATGCCATCATCCCTGCTAATCGTAAGTCTGAGACGTGGGGATCACACATGCCAGGCAAGTCTAAGCAACATAGGAAGATCTTGTCTCAAAGTAAAAGTTTTACAAAAGGAGATAGCTGGGGATGTGGCTCCGTGGTGGTAGAATACTTGGCTAGTATGTGTGAAGGCCTGGGTTCAATCCTTAGTATGGGGGGACAAAACCCTAAGATTGAAATCTTTGGGTCAAAGCACATGTATAATTTTAAAGCTTTTGATATATGATGCCATGATCACCCTCCAAAAATAATGGACCAAATTATACTTCCTGAGTCCTTGGATGAGGCCTAGAATACAAAGTATTCTTCATTCAAGTGATTAGAGACGGCTTGAATTCTGCCACATGAAGAACAAAATTTAGATTAATGAGGGGCTTGCGGGGAGCTATCCCCTCACAGCAAGAGCGCCTGGAGCCAGCCTCTGAGCAGAGTTGGAGGCTTAGAGAGAGAAAGAGCCACTTCCCTTCTGCTTCTGCTTCCCAGGCTTCTCACAGCTGCCTGTGGCAGGCCCCACCCTTGTTGGGGATGGTGAGCAGTGTGTGGAGTGTCCCTGAGTCCTGCGGCTGGTGACTTCGGTGGGTGACGGCTCTGAGCATGTCTTAGTATATATTTATATGTGTGCTGCTCTCCTGCTCTACAGAAGCTACCAACTGTGCACACCACTGGTCTCACACTCACCCCCCCCCCCAAAAAAAAACAAACCTCTGTGGCACTACTTTAACCCTTGGTTGGAGGATGAGAAAACAAACATTGACAAGTTACATTGATTGTCTAACTTTGGATTAGAGGCAAAAGGCAGAGCTAGAAATTGAGCCCAGGACAACCTGGCTCACTTCTAGTGGGCCCCTCTTTTATACACTGGGCTTTAGAGTTATCCTGTGGTCAAAAGACAAGATCCTTGAGGATAAGGGCCAGGCCGGTTCCATTCCTTGCTCTATCCCCAGCACCTAACCCAATGCCAGGGTACCAAAAAGGCTCTGCCTGTGTCTCAGCGGTGTACTGCTGCATAACAAATGACCAAACATGTAGTGACTTGAAACAGCTTCTACTTGTCTGCTCTGTAGGTCAGAGTCCAGAGACAGCATCATTGAAGTCTTATTCAGCAGCTGGAAGCTAAAATGAAGGCATCGGCTGCTTCTCAAAGGGAGATCGGATCCTCTTTCTGCATCAGCCATATTACTGGAAGAACTCTGTCCTTTTATTTTTTTATTTTTTTAATTTTAATTTCTTATTTTTATGTCAATCATGGGGCTTGAACTCGAGTCTGGGGCACTATCCCTGAGCTCTTTTGTTCAAGGCTAGCAAGCACTCTACCACGCTGAGTCACAGCACCACTTCCAGTTTTCTGGTGGTTAATTGGACATAAGAGTCTCACAGACTATCCTGCCTCGGCTGGATATGAGCCAGATCCTCATATTTCAGCTTCCTGGGTAGCTAAAATTACAGGCACGAGAGCCACCAGTGCCCTGCAACTCTGCTCTTTTCTATAGAATGACTGAGGTCTCCGTGGTCTTCCTACCAGCAGGGGACCTCTCTCCACTCCTACAGACCACCCTCACATCCTGGCCATGCAGCTCTGTTCTTATGCCTCTCTGTTCCCTCCCTTAAAATCTCTTCCTTCTGGGAGTGGTCCAGTTCTCTTTTAAGGGCTCATCTCATTGAGCCAGGTCCACCATAAATATTTTCTTTCACTGCTTGGGGATCTTCACTGTACCTATAAACTCCCTCTTGTCATAGCATATATTTATCACTAAGTAATAACCCATCATAGTCATAGAGCCCTCTGAGACATGTATGCCAGAGACTGGAGTCTTGGGGACTGTCTTAGAATTGCACCTACAATGGCCACTGTGTGGATGAGAGAAGTGAAAGAATGCATCTGTGAATGAAGGGCTCATCTGTGCAAACGGGAGAGGGTGGTGTGGTTTAAATGTGCAGTTGCCTTAGGAGACACCCTAGAATCTGAGTTTGGCAGATGTAAGATCATTTCACTTTGCCTTTTCTCCATAAGGTCTAAAGCTGAGAGTTTGACCTATTCTCCCCACTTGGGGACAGAATTAAGTGACAATCATCCAGACAGCAATGCCCACATAAATGGCCACACTGTCTCTATGGGACAGAAACTTTTGTTCTAAATCCTCTCTCAGAGAATCCAACTGAGAAGAAAGCCATATACCATCACCACAACCATTCCTCCAGGACCCACTCTGCCCTGATCTGCACCCAGGAGGAAAGGCAGGGACCTCTACCCCCTTTACCCTGGGTGTCCGCTCTATAAAGTCTCCTCCTTGCTGGCCCCTCTCAGAACCCACAGGCCAGACGGTCAGAACAGCCCAGTGTCTATTAAGACACTCCCAAGGAAGACCAGGGCTAGACAACCTCCGCTCTCCACAGCCATTTCCTTTCAGCCTGCATTCAGGGCGCCTCCCAGCCTTGAGCTTGCTTTCACCTCCAGGCTCAGGATTCCCGCTATTCCTGAGACATCTTTTGTTCTCATTCACTCAACTACAGTTTTCAAAGACCTCTAATGAGCCAAAGGCTTTGTTCTAAAATACAACTGTGTGGATTATAAATCCCTGTCCTCAGAACTCTACATTTAGTAAAGCAACCATAAAATGAGCAAATACTACAGATGAAGGAGTGGGTTGGCTGAGCATTTGAGGGATCACCACTATAAAAGTCCTGGGGCTGCACAGTGTCTGGCACATTTACACTAACTTCCCAAGCAGTATGAATAAGAAAGGTCATCTTCTAGAAGCTTCAACCTACCCCATCCCCAGACTCAGCCTCCCTCCATCAAGATGAGGGTGCTAACACTCGTGCCAAATTCATGACAGACGTCTACACATGCCTGCTGCTTTTTGGTGGGCAGAAGAAGCCACATTGGGCAAAAAGGTACCTGTGATGCAGTAGCAGATGGTCCCTGTTCTCCAAGGCTCTTCCTGCTGTGATAAGTGCTAAGTGCCAAGCAGGCCCCTTTGGAGTGCCAGGGACCAGATGACCCCAGACCACGCCCCAAACCAGGCTACAATCATGCCCAGTTTCCACAAGGCCCTCTTCCCCAACCTCCAGACCGGGACTCAACTCGGTATCTGATGCTTTCTGCTCATTGGCAGGCACCCTGCCACCTGAGCCATGCCTCCAACCCCTCTTCTCTCTGTCCATCTAAGTTGGCCCATTGAGCCTCCCTCCACTAATGAAATCTCAGCTCCTCACACCATTTTCACTGTGGCAAGAAAACCACCATGTTCATTAAGAAGGACCGATAAAGCCAGTAGTTTTGTCTAATAATGACTGTATGTTCCTCAAAATTCAGTTATGCCTTTGTTTTTTGTTTAGTTTGGTTTGGTTTTCCTCTCCCAGACATGCATCAAGCGCTGGGATCTATGGAGTCACCTCCTGAAAAGCTTCACAAAAGACAGAGTAACAAGGACCTCTGCAATCTTGGCCTCCAGGACTCCTCTCCTCCACCTTGACACACCTTCATTCTCCTATTGTCTCTATACTCCTTTGTTTCCACACACATGGTGCCCTCCTGACAATGCTTATTCCATCCACACTTCCTCCAGGGGCCTGGGGCCCTTAGAGGCACAGGCCTACCTGCTAACATTTCCGCTGGTTCTCCTGGGCTCCCACTCCAGGGGCCCTCAAAGCCTCACTGTCTCTTCCCCATGCCACCACCTGCTCCTGTCCCCTCTGTGTCCCAGGGACCTAGCCCTGTGCCCAGTCATCCTAGCTCCCAACTAGGACTGGCCATCTAGAGGATCCCAGAGTTCCAGTTGCTGTCCTCTGCTTCACACATGCAACCTTGGCCTCAGTCTGCCTTGCCTGAACTTTCCAAAGTCTCCCCTCTCCATCCGGCAGCAGCTGGGGAACTCTCTGGGAGTCACTTTACTTCCTTGGGCTTCAGTAACAGCCATGTGAACACCGGGAATACTGATGCTCACTACAAAGGGTGTGGTGAGGCTGGTCCTGTCACCACACCTGGCTGAGGATGCCTTTGTCTGTCCCCTCGCTGTTCTCTGCCCCTGCCCTTCATCCTGTGGTTTATCCTCTAGAGACCAATCTGATTTCTACAGTCACAATTTGCCAAACACACCCTGCAATTTTCTGCTTCCAATAATCCAGCGACAGAGGTAATGAGGGTCTTTTTTTTAAAATTGGTATTGTATAAAATTATCTGGTTATTTTGGTTGACCTAAAATACTCAGAGCAAGAAGATATCTGAACTTTTAAAAGACAATTGTGATTTTTTTAAAAAAAAAAGTTTGTCTCTCAAGAAACTTTTATTAAACAAAGTTATAAGAACACTTTCCTCCCAGGCATTAGGCTTACTTTCCACTCTTCTGGAAGAATTTGCAATTCAAATCAAAGATAAACTCATTTTTTACTTAAGCCAACACATTTCCCCTAGCAATAAAGTTCCTTTTTAAAATTCACCCTCAGGAAAAGATTCATCTTTACACTTCCAATATGAAATGACTTCACAAGAAAATGCTATTGATCTCTTGCTCTTCCTGCTCCCCCCCATCACCTCTGTAATAATGGTAAGTAAGAACTATACAATCCACATTCCTCTCCTCGCCTCGTCTCTCCTCCCCTCTCTCTCTTACACACACAGACACACACATACACACACCTATAAAAGGTATTTTCAGAAGCTGGGGGCCAGTGGCTCATGCCTGTAATCCTAGCAACTGAGGAGGCTGAGATCTGAGGACCACGGTTCAAAGCCAGTTTGGGCAGAAAAGTCCATGAGACTCTTATCTCCAGTTAACCACTTATCTCCAGTTAACCAGCATCACTTGGTAGTGATGCTGTGGCTCAAAGTGGTAAAGCACTAGCCGTTAGCAAAAGAGCTCAGGAACAGAGCTCAGGCTCTGGGTTCAAACCCCATGACCACTACCACCACAACAGCAACAACAACAACAACAATAATAAATTAATACATAAATAGTCTTTTCAGATTTCTTCCCGACCTTACCACAGATGGAAGAGATGGAAGAGGACAGGTTCAATTTAAATCATTTTAGCTGATATCAGCTGGGGCCTAGAACCTCAGTGTGAAAAATGACACAGAAAATTAAAATAAAACACTAAACTTCAGCTGAATTATCATATGAACTGCCCGAATTTCTGAATCTCCCCCCAGAACAACTCTCAGATCCATACATAAAAGAAAGGGTGTGAGTGTGTTTATATGTTGATAAGGCAAGGGGACAGATGCACTGGTGTCCTGCCAAACATGTAGGCACCAGAAGCCACTGCCCTGGTCTATACCCAGACTGGCCGTTAAAAACAGAGCAGTTTAAATCTTGCTCCAGTTCCAATCTTGGCTCCAACATTTGCTGTTGAACTCTGAGCAAGATAGTCAGCATCTCCATTGGTAATACCATGCACTATGGTGCATACCTATAGTCCCAGCTACTCAGGATGTTGAGGTAAGAGCATCATTGACTCCACAAGTTCAAAACGAGCTTTAAAACATATCAAGGCCATGAGGAAGAAAGAAAGGAAGAAAAGAGAGAAAAAGCTATCTGCATGGTGCCTATTATTATGCAGATGAAATAAGGCTATTTGAAATAGAACTTCAAGTAAATGCTCAATAAATTTTGGCTATTTTTTTTCTAGCATTCTACAAAAATAAGATTAACTCAGAACTACTTTCCCAAACACATGAAGGTGTCAAAAGTGTAGAGCCAAAGGTCTGATTAGGAGTAAAATAGCATTGCCAGGTACTCCCTAGTTGGAAAGGCAGCAGTCTGCACATTCGTGAATCACAGGCCCTTTGCACAGAAAAAGGGTCAGGCATTCCTTTTCCCACAAGTGGCCACCAGAGCTGAGACAATGCCTAAGAGAAGGAACAGTGGAGGTGGAAAGCAGAGACAGGAAGAGTAGGCTGAAAGTAAAGACAGCCAGTCCCTCCTAAAATAAAGCATTTCCACCACCCTCACCTCCAACCCTGGGCATTGAACCCAGCGCCTCACACATACTAGGCAAGTGCTCTATCACTAATTTATAAAACCCTTCAGTGGAAAATCGACACAGTCCTTATGACCAGAAGAAACATCCATAAATGTGGAAGAAGTGTGAACAGTCTCCTTGCAAAGAATCTTCCTCCTGTCTCCCTGGAAGTCACTAAGTCCTATTGCAACTTACCCTCCTGTGAAACACTTCCTGTAGCCATCCTCAAGGCTGTTCCATCAGGACTCCAGAATTTTCCACAAAATAAAAGCAATATTACTTAGTTAAATGCTGTCCTTTAAGATAGGCACCTTTTCAGCTACCCTTTACAACTCTAAAAGCACATCTTTGAGGAGCAGTGCTGAGTTATTCTTTGAAGGTCTTATAGAATTTGGCTATAAACCCACCAGGTCCTGGGCTTTTCTTAGATGGGAGGTCTTTCGTTGCTATTTCAATTTCACTACTTGTTATGGGTCTATTTAATTGGTTTAAGTCTTCTGGGTTTCCGTTTGCGTATAAACCCTTAAAGAAACAACAACCCAATTAATAAATGGGCAAATGACTTAAAGAGAGACTTCTCAGAAGAAGTACAACTGACACAGGAAGAAATGTTGAACATCTCTGGCCATAAAGGAAATACAAATCAAAACAACGCTGAGAGTCTACCTCACCCCAGTGAGGATGGCCAGTATCAAGAAACCTAACAATAACAGATCTTGAAATCTTGATGCTCATCTGATTCACCTGGAATTCTTGCTAAACTGAAGATTGATTCCTTAGGTCTTGGGGTGGGAGTTGAAGACATCGTATGCTTACCAAGTGACCAGGCAGTGCAGAAGCTGTTGGTTAGTGGATCTATTACTGGAAGAGATTGGATCAAGTCATATCAGCTGCCTGGATGGAAACCAAGAACTACCCATTTCCTTGAGCCCCAGGAATCCCAGAGAAACCAGGACACCTGACTGCCATTTGATCAGATTCGTTTCTATTCTCAGAGGCCTGAGAATAATGTAAATGATGTAAATAATGTAAACTTTGACAAAGAGAAAAACATAAACATTCACTCCCTCTGGTTCCATTCAAACATCTCTGATTTTCAACCATGGACTGGATGATCCTTAGACTATACAAATAGGAAATGCCATATTCTCCCCCCTCTTCCCTTTAATATTAACTGTGTCTATGAACAAACAAGTCACAAATGAAATATTAGATAATGAAAGATTGGATACAAATGAAAATATTAGAAATCAAGGATTTCCCAGGAATAAAAGGCAAATGCTTTAAAGGCAAGGTAAGTATGTACTCACTGCTCAAAGTCCCTGTGGTAACAACCTCCAGCTGGTACACAGAGAGTCTCAGCTGCTGCTCTTCCCACTCTTGAGGGTGTCCCTCCTCCATTGGCCGTAGCAAGTCTGTATAGCCAATGAGATGTTACAGGCATCTAAGGCTACGTCATAAGAGACAGTGAAGCCTACGTCTTGTTCCTGTATGGGGCATCGCTTGCTTTGAACAAGGCCAGCTGCTATACCTTTGGCATCTGCCAAAGGAGCTCTATGGAATCACCTAGCAAGGTACCGCAGCTTTCTACCAACAGGTTTGTGCATGTGCCATCTTGGACAGATCTTCCCACCCCAGACAAGCCTTTAAATGAACACGTTCCTGGCCAGTCTCTTTAGCTGCAAATTCATAGACCCTACGAAACCGAACTCCTCAGCTAAACCAGTCTTGATGACCCTCTAAGGGATCAAAGACTCAAAAAGTTGCAAACTGAAAACCAGCAAGGCCACAAACCAGTTTTATTTTGTCTGTACAGTTATAAAAATAGGAAATAATCACCAATGGGGTCTAAGCAAAAGATATCCCCGTCTAAATTTGGATAACTAATATCTTCTAAAATAATTGAGAGCATCCATGGCTCATGCCTGTAATCCTAGCTACTCAGGAGGCTGAGATCTGAGGATCATTATTCGAAGGCAGCCCAGGCAGAAAAGTCCCCATGAAACTTTTATCCCCAATTAACCACTCAAAAGCCAGAAGGGACGCAGTGGCTCAAGTGGTAGAGTGCTAGTCTTGAGCACAAGGAGGCTCGGGGATGGCATCCAGGCCCTGAGTTCAAGCCTCACAACCGCCAAAACATTTTTAAAAGTTTCAAAAATAATTGTGGGAGCTCCAAACCAAGGTCCTCATTCCTATAGATAAAGAATTGATGAGGGCTAAGCAACAACTGTCCATTCTAGTGTGTAATTGTGCCCCTCCCTCCCCCATCAGCAACCCAACCACCTGGCTCAGATTACATTATATTACCTATCGCAAGGCCTACCAGCCTTCCTAGGTGTGTGGATCCTTGACATGCTGATCAGAAACTTTCCACCATCAATATTCACAGTGTGGTCCCAGGAGCAGCAGACTCAGCATCACCTGAGAACTGCCTAGAAACGTACATTTTTGAGTCAGCCCAGAAAATCTGCAGGGGATCCCAATAATCCGTTTCAGCAAGTGGTTCAGGTGATTCACTAGTATGGAAAAGAGCCTTTTTCTCATGAGTAGAAAGCACTTCATGATGTTCAATAGAAGAGGTGCAGAGAGTCTAAGGGTCTAGCTCTACCAGTGTTCAAATAGCCCTGATCCTGCCCAGAAATGCTAGCAGCAATCAATACCCCCACCAGGCTTTCTGTCAAATTCTTTTTTTGGGGGGGTGCCACTTATGGGTCTTGAACTCAGGGCCTAGGTGCTGTCCCTGAGCTTTTTACTCAAGGCTAGCACTTGAGCCACAGTTCTACTTCTGGCTTATATTTTGGACAATGGGGAGGGGGGAGTTAATTAGAGCTATGAGTCTCATGGACTTTCCTGCCCAGGGTGGCTTCAAACCACAATACAGTTTTGTGGAATTCTTTCTGGCTAAGACTTCAAGTTCTCACAACACCTTCAAGAGCCTCTCAGAGGTATAGTGAGGAGCAAGAACCTGGAAACAATGTGGCCTCAAAGCATCTACTCACTGCCCTCTCTTTCCTTGATGCATATATAAATAAACAATATGGCTGGGTTGGTTGGTTGGCTGGTTGGTTGGTTGGTTGGTTGGTTGAAATCAAAGGCCAAGTCCTGCAACTTGCTGGGCACATTCTCTGGTGTAACCTAAAGATCCTTTTAATTTCAGATTTCTCAGCTATAACCCAAGGTGTTTGGATGACCTTGCCAGTCTCCCTTCCAGCTCTAAATGTCTGTGACTAATCGCTATTCCACGAGCTTTCCATTTCAGAACACCACAAATCTAACATTGAATAAAACACCATTACATTGGATGGGGTGACTGATTCATCAATGAATCAGTTGGCTGTCCTTAATACATTTTTTTTTTGGTCAGATTATAAACAAAACGCCTGGCCCCCTTTCTGCAGTTGAAGCGAAACCAATCACCAGTGACTTGAGAGCACAATCCTGAAGCTTTCCGTATCTGAAATGTGTACGGAGATTTCTAACCCCTCAATGGATGAGGGCAGGTTGGGCAGTGGTAAGAAATCTTACAGTCTTTGTACAGAGACGATGTGGTTCTGAACATTGCAACACGATAAGTCTCACCCAGAAAACCCACCAAGCAGTCCAGAGCTAAGGCTCCAACCCTATCCTAAGGTTCTAACTGGAGTTGACTCTACTTCAAAGGAAGGAAAGCTTGTTTGGCCAAATACCCAGGAAGCATCAGTTTCAGGAATGTGACATGCTGTTAAACCACAGCCCTGTAAGCTTGTGGCTGCCTAGATTTTTCCAAGGATGAAAGTTTCAGCTTTCAAAGAAAAACATGGCACCATGTAAGTGGGAGAACTTATACGGTAAATGGTGTCAATTGGGTCCCAGAAGCTTTCTTTCCCAATGCATACCTACTGTGTGTGAGTATATTCCAGGCAGAGGGCAAGAATGGACTCAATCTACACAATTGGGATGAGGAGACACACTTCCTGAGCTTGCATTAGCTTCTCTGGAGGCAGAGAATGGACCACTGGGATGGGCAGAGTCCAGTGTTGACACATATGTATTCCCCACTGAGGCCAGGTGGAGTGAATGGTCAGCCTGGGACAGGCAGGAGAGGCCTTGGGATGTTGGAGCAGACACAGAAATTGTAGTTGGGAGTAACAGGTCACAGAGCGCTCCGTGTCTCTGAGGTCTCATTCAGCCTCCTGTGCTTCCGGTTTGGAGAGAGGGATCACCTGGGACTTGCTGGAAGACCATGCATGTGGGGATGACCTGTCTCCCTGGGTTGGAGTTAATCCTGGGATTCATTCAGAGCTTTACAATTATCTACTTTGGAAGAGAATTTGGAGGATGATTTGACCCGGTTTCTCCCTTCATGTCATGATTGCTATGGGGCCTGGCCATTTAGTTTCTGTTTGGGTGTCTCCATTTAGAGGGAGCTTGCTTTCTTCCCGCCTGTTTCATCATCACAGCTGCCTCCTTACCTGGCACTTACCCTGCCACTCCCAAGCCTCTGTCTTATCCCCTTAAGCGCATGCTCTGTTCTTCAGAATGGACCTGAAACTTCTATTTACCACCACAACTTAGCCTGTTTGAAAGACCCACCAAAACCGCTCTTCTCCCACCGTGCTTTTATGGGATGGCTCCTGGACCTGGTTACGGTCATCTGAATCCTCTCTCATTGCTCATTTTCTTGGAAAATGGGGATTCTGTCTCCCTTGAAATAGAACAGTTTTTTAGGTAGACTGGAACAGCATAGGTCAGATGTAGGCAATGTGGGGCAATGCTGGAAACCAGAGACCACAGATGCTTTTGGTCAACCCCAGTGCTGGGTGATCACTCCAGAGGCCAGGCAACCTTGGTCAGGTATGACATAGAGTTGTGGTAAGCTACAGCCTCTCACTATCTAGGGGGTCAAGGTAACCTAGGGTCAGAATGAGTGGACACTGAATTTCATGGACACTGGTGGGAAAACCACTGGGCCCTCAGCTTGGCATAGAAGGGAGAAGCCCGCCCCCTTGTGGCATTCTGTGGAGTGGCAAGGTACTAAAACATGTTGCCCCAAAAGATAGGGGGGTCTTGGAGGAAGCAGCTCACAGCTGTCTTTTCACCTCTTGGGGGGTGGGAGGCTGTCTTGTAGAAGAAGACATGAAGAGAAGTTATAAGATGGTGGCTCCTAGGTTTAGTTGTTGGCTACAGAAAGTTAGAAAGATGTCAGACCGGTGTTACTAGCTGTTAAAAAAAAAAAGAGGGAAAAAAAGGAATACCAGACCAAAATGAACAAAAGCAGGCATCAGAAAGTTTTTTCTAGTTCTGTCACTCCTGTGTAGGTGAGCTAAATAAGAACTACAGTCCAGAAGCTGTCATTCTCACAGTGGTCTAGCATGCGTGGCATTGCACCTGTGACTGAAGACATGGGAAGCAACAAGGGCAGAGGGCACTGCAGAGGAGAGTTTGCAAAGGGCTCCCATTTACCCACTGGACAGGTCCACCCACTGCCTGTCCCGGAGAACATAGTGCCCTTCCATTATTGGGCCTCTGGAACATCAAAGGGTCCATTTCCTATAGTCATCTCCTCTCCTTTCCACACATTCAGCCAAATCTATATCATCGCTCCATACCATGGGTATGGCTGGCCCAGAGGTCCTCGTACCATAAAACAAGTTTGCCTCAGTAGGTTGAGCCAGGCTTCCTTCCTATCCAATGCCCACAAGAGTCCCATTGTCCTCACACTTGAGTGCTTTTAGCCTGCCTTTACCAGACACTCAGCACATCACCAAACACTGCGCCTGTAATGTATTACTGTAGATCAATCCTCTACTACTCTGCAACTGATCAGTAAAGTTGAGCTAAAGGCAGCCCTGAGAAAGACAAACCAGAAGCACTTTTCTCAAAGCTCTCCAAATAAAAAATAAGGTGGACTTAAAAATGTCAATTTTATTTTAATTAAAATAGCTCAAATTTCTTACCACACTATGCTCGCAGAAATTGCCAAAGATGTTACTGTAGCAGACTGGAAAAATCATGAGTGTTGAAAGCCTTCTTTAAGTTGACCTTGTATAAATGATCTGAAATAGTGATTGCCCCTAAGTCCCCCTCTCCCCCAAGCTAGTCCTATTAGCTAGGAAGATCCAGGGCAAAGGTTATGGAGACGAGGGGTCATCTTAGCCTGCTGCAGAATACTAAAGCTTGGGCTGAAACTGTGTAAGCCTGTGTCATTTGTAAAACTGCCTGATGAGGTCCTTATAAAGCATTCTAAGTGATTATGTAAACATTCAAGATCTCAGAGGATTCCAACAGAAAACACAATCCAAGATTTACCTAAACACTAAAAGGCAGGTAGAACACGCAAGTCTAATTGTTCATAGAACTCCTGCTTGAAAAACACCTATTTAGACTACTCAAGTTTCCGTGGCAGCATTGCCAAATTCTAAAATTGTTCGTGAAAATTTTCAAGTCCAAAAACCTACAAGCATTCAGAGGTTCAGTAAGCAGACGGTGCCATTTCACAACGGAAAATACGCTTGCATAAGCAAGTCACCAGGGCTAACCTTTCTGGATTGAGAGGCTGGCCCTCAGTTCAGAACATGGCCATGCCAGGGTCAGAAATGTGACAAAACTGCTCTTTAGAGGAGGTTAGCCAAGGTTCACAGGGTCATGACTGGGCCATTTTATCAGTCATGTCAGGCTCATACCCTATTGCCTGGGATAGATAAAAAAAACTTTATCTGTCAGTTAGGGAAATCTGCTCCTCCTGCCCCATTTTGAAAAGAAAACCTGGGCTCAGCTTATCTAAACCAGAGACCTGCCTCTCCTGGTCCTGTTTTCATATACAACTTCTAAGTCAAAATGACATGCCAATGATTTTCCGTCTCATCTTAGTCAAGAACTGTCCATAATTGGAGTGACTGGCTTTGTCTTATCTAAAAATCCTAGCTTCAGAGGACAGCTTCTGGCTCTGTCTGACCACATGAATTTATTGTTTGTTACATGATTTTTATGCTGGAGGAGTTATATTAGAATGGAAGATTCCAATGTGTTACCTTTTCAGAATCATCTTTATTCTAAAATGGAGCAAAAAAAAAACAAGGTTAAATTCCCAGCACCACACACACACACACACACACACACACACACACACACACACACACACACTCCCTTCACCTAAAATCAACTTTGGGTTGGGGATATAGAAAGGTGGTTCAGTGTTGGAGTACTTGCCTAACTTGTATGAGGCCTTGAATTTCAACTCCAGCACTGCCAAAAAAAAGTTTTTAAATTAACTTAATTAAACTAACCATGATAACATTTTCAAGTAGGGAATCTAAATTGCCTTGGAAGAGTTTGCAAAGATACCTTTGGACTATCTCACACATCATATATATTTTCTGATGAAAGAATTTTTAAAAACCTAAGGTTTCTTCCTTACAGAAAGCAGATATGCACAGATGACAAAAATATCCAGATATGCATTTAGAAATCTTGTTCAAATACACTGACTGCAAACATTAAACTAGTAGGGTTTTCCCAATAGGAATCTTGAATGTAAGAAAAGAACTTTCGAACTGTTCCTTTATTGGCAATTACATAAATTCATCATTTTAATATTTAAAGACCATAGTACTGCAATGGAGACACATAAATAGTATAATATACATCAGAAATTAAATACAATAAAGTCAGCACGGCACTATATAAAAATGTATATGTACACTTCACTAAGTCCGAGGTTTGAGCATTCATGCCCATCAGATTTCCCCCTGGAAGTGGGTGAATCTTGCAGGGAGATTGTCCACAGGATACACAGTGGGACTAGTCTTCATCGTAGGAGGGCCATTGAGAAGCTGCCAGTCACAATGCCTGGCCAGCTCCACTGTAAATATTTTGAGAAGAATTTTTGCGAACTCTTTGCCTACACAGCTCCGAAGGCCTCCTCCAAATGGAATGAAGCTGAATCTGGATGCGTCCTCTGGGTAAGGCAGCATAAATCGGTCCGGATTAAATTCCTCTTTGTTTGTGAAGATGTCAGCCACATCATGCGTGTCACAGATGCTGTAGATAACATTCCAGCCCTTAGGAATTTGGTATCCCTGTAAAAGATTTTGAGGGCCCAAGGATTGGGCCTTTAACTTTAATTTAAATTTAACTTTAAGAAGCCACCACCAATGTGATGGGGGGGGGGAGGGGAGGGATTATGAGTTTAAAGAGAAGGGTGACAGGAAAGGAGGGGGCTAATTGGGGTGACTGGAATCTATGTCCCAAGGGTGGGACAAGATCATGTTTGCAAAAGCGTCAAGAAGTTAAGCCATAATTTAAGCCATAAAGAATTTAAGACAGGGTAGGACAAAAACCACACAAAAAAGGCAGAGGGTTAGTTAGGGTCTATCAGGGGAAGAACTCAACTCACATTTAATTCAAAAGTCTTCAGAGCAACCCGAAACCCTCCTGGAACGGGGGGATTCAGTCTAAGGGTCTCCTTAATAACACATCCAGTGTATTTAAGTTGTTCCAAAATTTCCATGTCCAACTTGTTGTTGCGATTGCTCTTGCAAAGTAAGCCCTAACCAAACAGGCATACAGAGGTGAATGGTTATTTGTGTTCCAATAAAATCAGCCTAGCAGACCTAAACAGGACTTAAGTGGCAAAGAAACCCCAAAAGGCCTCAAGATGGGGGGGGGGGGAGAGGACAGCAGCAAGGGACCATTTGTCTCCACCCCTCAGCCCAAATACACAGCCTACAATTCCAAGAGAAATTTGCTCACCACCCCTGCCCCATCACTGCCCATCCTAATCAGCTAGCTATCTGTACTGCTCACACTACCCCGCCCCCCCCCCCCCCCAGCCTTTAAACACCCAAACTCAAGAAATCTCCAGGGCTAAGCAAATCAGCAAGGAGAGTGGAGAAGGGGTGGGAATGTAAGGTCAAACTCTGCTCAGGTGGATCCTAGCTCAAGATTGTCTCCTTTTTATTTCCCACCGGTGATTTTTCTCCCCCATCCCCCACTGGCCCACCCAGGCCATGGAACCAGTCCATGGCTCCAAGGTGAATACTCAATGATACTTATATAACTCAGGTACATTAGGAAGGTGGTTAAGAAGCAGAATACCCTAAGCTAATAAAGAACCCTCTAGAATCTTCCAGAATCCTCCTACCTTACTCTTCAGCTCCTCTCGAACTTTCTGCAGAACGTGTGGGTAGAGCCCCAGGTAAGTGATCAGAGATGTAGCTGCACTGGCGGTTGTTTCGTGCCCTCCAAAGAGGAGTTCGGTTGAAGATTGTTTTAGCGCCTAAGAATGGAGTGAGACGGCCATTTTCACGTTGAACAGTTTTGCAGGAAGCTTTCTCAGAACCCGATTGAACATTCATTCATAAGGCAAAATTAGAAGGGTGAAACATTTTGCTGATGGGGAGCCAAGGAACCCAACATCTTTAAAGAAAGCGTGAAACCCTTTGGCTAGGCCAGAACAGGAGGGCAGCACCCCGCGCCCCCCACAGGGACCCTGATTTTCTTTAAAAAATCGCCCAAGTTTCTTTATTAACATTTTGCAAGTGTTCAACGTCCCTTTGAAACCTGGAGAGGCAAGGGTACCCTCTGGTTCAGCCTCTTCCTGACCTGATCGTGGCAGGCTGGGCTGGTGCCCATGCCAAGAAGCTGGATCCCAGGCAGCAGCACCTTTGGAGACCCCGAGTTGTGCTTAGAAAGTGAGGGGGACCAAACCTTGCAACACACACACACACACACACACACACACAGGGCTCACCTGCATGTCCAGCCGCTCTCCCCTCTCCCACGAGTGTTCGATCAGCAGCTGCAGCGCGTCTTTGCAGCCCTCTCCCGGTTCCGCGGCCCGCAGCCTGCGGATCTTGGCGTGGATGTTCTCCTCGATGCGCGCGTGGATGAGGTTCCGCGCCTTCATGCCCTGAGCGCCGAGAGTGCGTGACGGTCAGCAAAGGCCCGGCTCCCCGCCTCCCTGAGATCCACCGGGCGCGCGTCGTTCTTACCCGGTACAGCCCGCTGAAGGGCACGTCGATGGGCAGCGAGAAGAGGTTTCGGGTCATCTCCTCGAAGGCCTCCACGAGCTGCTGCTCGCCCTCCTCCCCGCCGGCCCGCAGGGGCTCGCAGCCCAGCAGGATGCGCGTGGCGATGCGGAACGTGAGGCGCTTCACCTCGGGGTAGACCAGCAGGCCGCGCTCGCCGCAGCTCAGCCACCGCTCCAAGCCACTGCCCACCTCCTCGGCGATCACTGGCACGTAGCACTGGAGCGCCTCACGGCTGAAAGCCCGCATGATCACCTGCACCCCAAGGGGCAGACAGTGAGAACATCCGCCGTGGCGGGTGACCCCCAGCCTCTGCGGATCCCTCCAGCCGCGGGTGGGAAAGGTAAAGAAGGCTTCGGGAGGGTTGCAGTGCGCGCCTCGCGCGGCCGCCACTCGCCAGCACCTCCAATGAATGAGGTCTCCCTCCCTCCCTTCCTAGGCGTGGATCCTCCGCCCTCACCTTCTTTCGCTGCTTGTGCGAGGAATCGTGCAGGTTGGAGAGACACCCGGAGCCCAGAATGGTGCGCACCGACGCCGGCCAGTGCACCGACACCAGCCGATGCTCTCCCAGCAAGATGCGCCGCACGTTGTCGGCACCCATGACCCGCACCGTGGGCCGTCCGAACAGATGTGTCTTGTAGATGAAGCCGTATTTCCTGCGCTTCATCTGCAGGAACTTCCTCCGCTGGGCAAGGGAGGTGGTGGAGGAGGAGACAGAAGGCGTGAGGGGGGCGCCGGGGGGACCGTCGCGCCTCCCGCTAGTCCCGGCCTCCTAGCCTCAGTCCCAGGCTACAACTCTCCCACCCCCATTCCCTCCTCCGTCCTCCCCCCACCCCACGCCCCGACACACACACACACACACCTCCGGCTTCAGCCGAGACCAGAACCGAGCCGGGCTCCGGGTAAGCGCCCAGTCCTACGCCCTAAGCTTCCTTACCTGCAGTACCATCTGCAAGGTCTCCCCAAAGAACGGAAAGCCCATAGTCCCGGGGGGCAAAGGCAGGGCGCTGCTGCGGTCGCGGCTGCTCACGCAGTACAGGTCCCAGAGCTTGATCGCAGCCAGGAAGAGCAGCAGCGGCAGCAGGAAGGTACAGAGAGCGCTGGCCAGCAGCGCCGGGAGCCCCATGGCACACCGCGGCCTCCCGCGCCACCTGCCGCCGCCGCCAGCGCTCCAGACCCTGCCGCGCGCGCTTGTTTTATAGGCGGTCCAGGTTACTGCCCACGTAGTTACCTTGGTCAAATTAATTCCCCCAAAGTTCATCTTTAATTGAGGATTGGGCCCCTAGCTCCTCCCCCCCGCGAGGCGCTGCCCAAAAATCTTTTAACCGTTTGTTCCACGCCGAGACAGAGGCGTCGCGGTGGCTGCTTGCCTCGGAGCGCGCCTCCTGGGGTGCGGGGCTGGGAGTAACACCGCCCCCATCCAAGGTGCGCCCACATCTACCCAGCGGGGAGTGGGATTAAGGGGGGGTGGGCCGGAGCTCGGGTGAGTGAGGAGCCGGAATTCTGAGCGCTGGGCTTCCTGGCGGTGTCTTCGGGATCCCTCCCCCTCTCTCTCCTCCCCCCTCCCGACCGGCCGCCCCAGCTCAAAGCCGCCTTCCAGGCTTCTTCACCGGAGCTGCACGGGCTCCTTTCCACCTGCCGGGGAAGTAAAGGCCTTGGGGGAACCGTCACCCAGCGGAGTCGCCCACAGACACGTAGAACAAACGGGAACCAACACGCCGAGAGGTCCCCCTCTCTTTTGAGGATATCAATCAAGTCGATCCCTGGACCAGAATCTTAGCAAGAGCCACCTGGGCAGGGCGAGTCCCAGTTCCCCAGCCACCTAGAAGGAGCCAGCAGGTAGGAAGGTGTTCAAGTCGGCCTAATGGCCGCACTTAGGCGACCCAGTGGCGGACTCGTGGAGGACCATTCATCCGCGGCTCGGTAGTCAATGCCTGGCTGTGCGACCTGGCCACACCGATCCAATTCCTGAGGCCTCGGGGCTCATAGTCCCAGCTACGGACCGTGAAGATGCACACCCCAGGCTGCGCAGAGGGAAGAGAGGCGGTGCGTCTTTACCTCCATCTCTATTTGCCTGATCTTGGGCAAAGCCATCGCAAGTCCTTATGCCCGTTTCCTTCCGTTTAAGATGCAGGAGATCATTCCCCACCCTCTACAACTCAGAGCGCTTGTGAGTTAGCAAAGGGAGATTCTGGTTGCAAATACTCTCCCCCAGAACCAGGCACGCTGGGCTGCGTTACTAGCTCGGTCTGGACCGTTTACACTCCCACCGTGCGCGCGCTTTCCCCCCTCACGCTGGCCCTGAACCCAGGCTCACTCCTCCCGCTAATGCGAGCCTGGGAGGACTCCGCATCGCGAATTGGGTCCTCTGGACTCTGCCCAATTCCAACCAGCCGCTCCTGTGGGGCCAGTAGTACCTGCCTCCTGGACAGCCAGATGCGCAGTGCGCTCCGGGCCCCGCCACGCCGCTTGGGGGACCATTTAGCCAGGGCCACATGTGATCTTGGTGCAGGCGCTGGACGCACCAGCAGCGCCGAAAACGAAACAGTGACGCGCGTTTGTGACTGGCAGATGCGCGCCCCGCGCTTCGGGAGAATGGAAAACCCTTGGGTCCCGAAGACTGTTAAATACATGGCCCTCCTGTGGTTGTCCCCAAACTTCGAGGGGTCCGAAGTATCTGCTCCAATCGTTAGGACTTGCACAGTCCAAGCCTGGAGCGCCACGGGGCGTGTTTCGGGGAGAGAGCGCGTCTCCGGAGCACTTTTCGGAGCGCTTCCTTGGTCTGGGAGGCGAATTCTTCTACCATTATTTCTTCTAAGTCGGCGGTAACTAAAGAATGCGGGCCCGCTTTGGGGCACTGGGAGCCACGAGGGCGAATCTCGCTGGAGGTTAAATTCTCAAAAATCCTGGGCTTTTTTTTTTTTTTTTTGGAGAGCCCCGGGGCCGGTGTGCAAGCCCCGCTGGCAGGGGCGTGACCTGGGGCCCAGTCTCAGTCCCCCGGCTTGACCCGCCTGTGACCCCTGCTAGGCCGGACCGTGACATCCGAGTGAACTCGGCGGGGCCACCCCGCCAAGTTCAGCGCTCCCCGTCACTAGATGAACGAGGCCTGGGCACTGGAAATTGCCATGGGGGTCGGAGGGGGGGTATTATTATCATTTAAATCTACCTGCTAAGGAGACCCGCAGGGGTATCCAGAAGAAAAAGATTAAATATAAGAATAAAAGATCACTAAAGGACATCTTGAAGGGGGCAGGAGGATCCATAAATTAACAGCCGAGCAGAACTTTGATCTAGGAACTTTGCCAAGCTTTCTTGGGTGGGGGGCGGGGCTTGATTTAATGGAAAACAAAACATTTACAAAACCGCATTCCAAATTGCCCTAGGGGTAGAGGAGGGAAGGGGCGTGTCTGTTTACTTGTGCAGAGGACAAAGACTTAGAGGAAACAAAGTCCTAGAACTAGGGTCGCCACCAGGCCCTTCCTCCACTTTCTGTCTTCCAGCCCCCACAGACTCTTCCCAAGTGCTCATTCCGCCTCTTGGGTTCGGTAACTGCAGCTCCCTCAGGTGGTTTGCCCCTCCCTCAGGCCACTGCAGATTGGTTCCTTCCAACGTCTTCTGTCACCTCCAAGGAGAAGCTCCCCAACCCCTGCCCCAGGCCCTCTGTGTTAAAGATTCCTTTTCTTTTCTCTACAGCACTTAAGGTCATTGGACACATTCTTGCCTTTTATTTTTTTGTCTGCCTCCCTCCAGGAGCCTAAGAAGTCCAGAAGAGCCACATCTGGTCCTTCCCCAGAGAATTTAGAGCTACTGGAACAGGAGCTCGCCTAGTCACTAAAATTACTAACAAGATGTAGGGATGGGAAATTAGAGTAAATGTGGAGTCCCCCCCTACGGTTTATGGTTACTCCAGACTCTAGAGTAGGTTAACTAAGGCTTATGAAACCAGCTGCTCTGTGCACTTCTGAAAGGCCTTTCCTTTACTTTTCTCCTCAAATCAGAAGGAGCCTTGAAGCAGAGTCTTTTGACCTCCACACCCAGATCTGTGCTGCTCAGACTGGGATGTCCTCATCGGTGCTTTCAAGAGCTTCTTGGGGGAGACTGCAGCCTGCCACCTTTGCAGTCTCTGGTGCCTGCTAAGCTCAGAGTCTGGCACTGGATCCACGGGTGATGAATTGCGGGGGTGTATGAGGTGGGAAGGGCCCACTGAGCTCTTCAGCTGCTAACTCTGCTGTCCCCCCTTTTCTTCAGGCCTCAGAATCCACCTTAAACATAAGTTCAGGAGGGCACTGGCCTCCTTCTGGTTCACTACAGAGTCAGCTCAGGCCTGTATGGCGACTTTCTTGGCTCACCAGTCATGCCCAGGTGCACAGGCCTGTGGGAAGATCGGTGGCTGTGGGGAGTGATGGCACTCCTGACATCTTGGCTTTGATTTAAACAGTGGTGGGACCTTTTGGATAGGAAAGGCCAGAAGGTCCTGAAATCAAAATAGGAATGTCTGAAAAGGCCAAAGAGCTGAAGCCTTCAAAGTGACATCCATTTAGGGGGTGGCATGGTGGAAGGGGGCAAAATGTTGGAGGTTGGGGAAGCAGGGCATGGCCAGCAGTCTGGTAGCCTATTGCTGGCTCCTCGGGAGACATTGGGTCTCTTTGCTCCTCTGCCATAGAGGATATTGACACAGTAATTCCAGAGCTTTCTGACCAGTTACTGCAGAGAGAATTCACAGCCTGGCATCCACCAGCATGCTTAGGCTCGGGGCTGAGGCTGCCCATGACCAGTTTCTTCTCTGGGTATGCTGGGGTGGATCCTTGCTGGTGAGCACCACCCTCCGTCTGATCTCATTCACCAGGGAGCAGCTGCCCAGCTAAGCCCCATCCACCTTACTCAAGAGCTGGCAGGAAATTTTATTTCTTGGCCTTCCTGTTTTGACTACAAATATCCCAAACCTCTCTGATTATAACTCAGCCTCCCATGAAGAGATTCTGTCTCAACCTCCGATGAACCAGCCTCTCTTTGGTCAAATTCTCCCTGCTTAAAAAAAGGGGGGGGGACGATTAAGTGCATTCTTGAAGTGGGAATTTAAAAGAAGGTTCCAGCTGAATTCGTTGATGTTGAGTTTCTAACAGGACGGGGAAAAGGTTCTCTGGGCCTTCCGAGTTGCTCGACCTCTCAGCTTGCCCTACGGCCCAGTGTCAGATTAGGGTCTCATCCTGGCGTCCTGGCTTGCTCGAAAGGTGGGATAGGCGGAATATCCACCCTCCCTGTGCACACCACACACACACACACACACACACACACACACACACACACACACACACACACACACACACACACACACACACATACCAGGACCCGTGATCCTACCCGATTGCCACGGAAAGGTGAAACCGGGTTACACCCGTGGGGCATCGATCGGTTTTCTCCATCCCAGCTTTGCGATCTTGGAAAGTGGCGAAGAGACTTAAACCTACCACCTTCATTCCGCAAGGTGCAGAGAGCAAGAGACACCTTCTCCCTGGCGGGACTGTCCTCCCGCAAGGTGACTGCGGCGCCCGCTCCTCCTCCCGGTCCCAGGCAGAGCGGCATCCCGTGAAAAGTTTGTGGAACTAGGGAACTAGGTGAACCAGTAAGCGCACTGCAAGGCCTCGGGAGTCGGGAGTCGCAACGCTGCAGGTCAGAGATGCGGCCCATCCCCCGCGGCCGATGTTGCAAGCGGACGGAAAAACAGTCGTAGTCCGTCCACTGGGTGCACGATGGGCACCGTCTGCATGGCGGGGAAGGAGGGCGTCGCCAGTTCCCAGCGCGCAGTGCGCACCAGCTCCACTGCTAGCAGCTGGAGCACAGCCTGCGCCAACTCCTGGCCCAGGCAGCTGCGCGCACCGCCGCCGAACGGGATGTAATGGAAGCGGCCAGGGGAGCCGGGTGCATCTTCACTCCGAGCGCCAAAGCGCTCCGGGTCGAAGCCCTCCGGAGGGCTCCGGTACACTGCGGCCGTCTCGTGCGTGTCTCGGATGCTATACATCACGCTCCAGCCTTTGGGAATCTGGTAGCCCTACGAGGAAGTGAGGGGACCGCCCTGACCACAATGCACCTGGAAATGGCCTGAACCCATCCACAATCCCAGATGCGCCAAATAGGTTTTGGGAAAATCAATGGGAAGCGGATTAATCAGGAGGCCAACCCCCTTCACTGGTGAGCTATAAGACCTTGGGCATATTCTCTCTCTCTCCCTCTCCCTCCCCACCTCTATCTCTCGCTCTCTCCCCTACATTTCTTAATGGGTAGAGCCTGAATAAAATTGCCTGCTTTGTTGGGAGGATTTGGAGCAGGTCTGGAGCCTACTGGGAATCAGCAAACGGAACTAGTGTTTATTTCCCCGTGTCTTTATCCGTCCCTTTCCTGGTGATATTAGGAGATCTATATTCCAGCCCAGCATCTACCAGCTGCCCTGAGGAACAACGCAAATGACAAGGACAGCCCCCCCTCTGATTAGTAATTCCCGGTCCTTGTCACCCACCCCTGAACAGTATGTTCACATCAGCCATCCTTTAAGAAGACGCGCATACATAACCCGGAATCCTTAATACACTGTAAGACAACTTTGCAATTCCCTCTCCACCCCCATCAACCTCCATTCTGTGGTTTTTTTTATCCTTCTTCTTTGTTTCCCTGTGCTGGGAATGGAAAACACAGTGAGATCCCCAGCAAGTGCTCTAACATTAAGTCACATCCCTATTCTCCGCCCCTTCCGACTTGTGATATTTTCCAGTCTCTGGGCTTCTCTTGCTCTCATCTCCAGGTTTCTGGTTCCCCAAGCCTGTTCCATGTGCCTGGGATGGAATGTCAGAACTGCTGAGAGGTTTTCACTAGAGAGAAAGGACATCTTGGAGTCACCCCAGGAACAACTCTGTTCTCTCTAATCCCTCGTTTTCCCATTGGAAAGTGCCTATGATCACCCCCTCTCTGTCCCCTCTCTATCTTCCCCTGACCTTCCCTGGTCCTGTGCTCTCCCCAACTTCCCTGAGGCAAGTAAAGAATAAAATATGATTTCCGAGTTTCAGCATCCAAGAGCCTTCCACACCTCCCCTTCCTGTGGGCTCTTCCCTCTCTGGGGTGTGCGTCCTCTTTTGAACCCTCACTGCTAGCTCAAATAGCAGCTCACAGAACGTTTTGCTATCACACAGCTCCGGGGACGGCTTTCTTCCCTCCACTTGAGAGGAAGTTATGGGTCCTGGTGCCCTCCCTCTGCATGGAGCCCCCCCCTGGGCAGAATCCACTCTTTGGGGTTGGAGGATTGAACCCAGGGCCTTTCACACGCTAAGCAAACACTACCACTGAGCTGTACCTCTAGACCCAGGGTGCTCACTCCGCCAGGGGCCCACCTAGCCCCTGGGCTTTGTGTTCTCAGGCTGGGGTGATAGGCCTAGGCACTAATTCCCAAATGCTGCCACTTCACCACACAGCCCAGGAATATCACTGGAATATCAGAGCTGGAAAGGAACAAGCCAGCTTCCTTCCAGAGAATAAGTAAACTGAGGCCCAGACTGAATGGAGTGCAGCCCAGACCTTAACCTTGCTCAGCCCAGCACAGCCTGAGAACATTGCGATTAAATTCCCAAGCGCTTCCTGGTAATGCAGCCTAAGCCTGGGCCCAGGACAGGTATCACTGGTTATTAGATCCCGCGAGGGAGCCAGGGGAGAGGGGCGTCACCTTTGATCCCATCTACACTCCCTGGCTAGTAGGGAGTGCAGCGCAAAGAACAATATGGTTGCTTACTTTTTAAAAAAAATTCTAACACTCCTGAGTGGACCTGGATCACTGATAGAAGCTGACACACAAAATTCCTAATCTTGCCGGATCTCTGGGCAACAAGCTATTTACCTCTCTTCCTGGAGAGGATATAGTAGGGTAGAAGTAGGGTTCGTCCCATTTTACAGGTGGGAAAAACCGAGACCCCTGGAGAGAGAGGGATCTTGTCTGTTGTTCCTCTCCCCGCCCTCCTCTGACCCCGCGGGCGGCGGGGAGGGCGCGCAGCACACTTACGTCCAGCTCGAAGGTGCGCAGTGCGGTTCGGTAACCCCCGGACACCGGCGGTAGGAGGCGCAGCACCTCCTTCACCACGCAGTTCACATAGTGCAGGCGGCCCAGCAGCGCCAGGCTGAGGTCGGGCTCGCAGCCGCAGTGGGGCCCGAGCCCCGCGGCTCCGGGCGCGCAATAGCACGCGCGCCCCAGCCCCTGCGCCGCCAGCTCCTGCTGGATCTTGGTGATGGCTGCCGGATGCTGCAGCAGCAGCAGGATGAGCGACGTACTGGCGCTGGCCGTGGTGAAGAAAGCCGCGAAGAGGAGCTCCACAGCCGACTCCTGTAAGACAGACAGGCCGGAAGACGTTGAATCCCTAGCTTAGTCCCTCCGGGGAGGCATCCAAACTTTCCAGCCTTGAAGTGCTACTCCCGCAGCGGCTCTGTGCGCTGCTCGGTCTTGACACGGATACAAATCCAAACCTGCCACTTGAGAAAGTCATGCAGCACAGCCCAGTCCATCCATCTGCCTTGAGTTCTTTAGTAACTCTCTGGATTCTCACGTGAACGCGGTGCGGCGCTGTGATGGCTCTTGGGTTTTGTTTGTTTTTACAGGGGTGGAACCTGAGGTGCTCACGTTGTGGGTAGTCAAACCCCTGACCAGGCTGTCACGACTAGGATTATGGTGGAGCAAAGGCACCCATAGCCAGCATTGTCGTCTTCTTCTGGCTTACTGGATTGGTCCAAGTGTGTCACTAAACAATCTGCTTTATCCAAGAAGGGACATCCCCCATCAGCCTCAGTCTTCAGCCTGCCTCTGCCCTCCTACATCCACTGTCATGCTGGACAGCACCAGTGTGTGTATTTATAGATGATTCTGTGATTCTAGGGTGAACGTGTGCCTTCCCCTCTCCTACCTTAAGGTGGAGGCATTATCCCAACCCAGAATCTGGCACTTGATTAACTACTTGATAGTATCTTGCAATGAATACTGACCTGGTTGGAGGTTAACTCCTGGACCTGCCTTGGATAAAACAGGGAGCTGAGATGGAATCCCCGGGACCCCAACATTCCACAGCCAATCAGGCCTTCTTCCCAAGCTCTAGCCACACTTGAAGAGGCCTGGCCTGAAGGGGGTGTTGTCAGTCCCCCCTAGATTACTCAAGGCTGAGAGACCATTCTCTCTGACACTTCCCTTCACAGCCCCTAGGGCTGTTGTGGCCACCCAGCACCCCAAGATTCAGCCCGTTGCTCCTTTTCTTCAGAACTCCTAATGCAATTGGAAGGGTCAAAATGGAAATTTTCAGTCCCATTCTAAGAGAAGAAACTAAGGCTGAGCCCCACCCTCCAGGGCCAGGTGGTAGAAAGAAATCATGAGAGTTGCTTTCTGTGAGTGCTTTCCATTTGGGACCCACCCCACCCCCCCTCACTACTCCTTTCTGGATTCTAAGTACCAGGCAAGGCAACATGATTGGAACCCAGGTCGCCTCTTTCTTCTCATCCTGAGGAGTGCCCTTCTTTCAAACTCTGAATGTGCAGCAGGGGTGGGGTGCCCTGGGAAGGGGAGGAGCAGCAGCTTCCCACCCACCTTCAGCTCCTGCATGGACAGCTCACGGCCCAGCTCCCTAGCACTGTGAATGATCAGGTTGAGGGCATCGCCTGGCTCGGCTGCCTGGTCCTCACGCAGCTTCTCAGTGATGGCTTCCTCCAGGTGCTGATGTAACTGGTCTCTGGCCCTGATGCCCTGATGCACAGGGAGAGAGGGCATGGGGAACAAGATCAGGGGCCAGGCAGGCTTGACCACCAACCTAGAAAACCTCAGGTCTATGCTGGCTCTGCCTAGATCCTGATGTGAGTCTTTTTAGATTGGTCAGGAACTTGCCTACTGCCTGCAAACATCACTGTCTTGATCATTCACCAGTGCACTCCCAGCAAGATAGTGTCATCTGAGTGGGGAGCGGGCAGGGCACTGAGCCCTGTGGCAGAAACAGTCTGTTGTCCTTTCCGCTGCCCTGGGTAGTAGGAGCTAGGGCTCAGAAGAAAGAGCAAACAGGAAAGCTCTGCTGGGAACACTACCGATTGCACTAAGCATTCCTTTCTGTAAGGGCAGGGGCAAGAGGAATGGATGCCTCTCCAGCATTTAGGGAGCAAGCAATGCAAAAACATCCCTTCTTCCCAGGAGGAACAGAAATGAAACACTTGAGTTTTGTACCCCAAGTACTGGGTTCAAATTCTGTCTTTGCCCATACTCGGCTGTATGACCCTGGTTAAGTCATTCAACCTCACTGAACCCGTTTCATGAGTGAAATGGGAGTAATAACACTTTGCAGACTGCAAGAATTAAATCAGAAAATGTATCCGAGGGGACAAGCACACAACATGACCCTCTATACATACCTAGTCTTTCTATCCAGGCACCTAAAACCAGAAAACTCACACAATGGGAACCCCCAGGGTGTTGGGAGAGGTAAGGAGGGATGCTGTGCTCAGCCCATTGTCCCCTCTGAAGCCTGAAGAGGTCTTGGATCCGGGTGGGCAGGGGCGGGGGAAATCAATCACCCTCTTCTGCTCAGCGCCCTGTTTGGGGCTGTGACTGCGGCCCTGGTGCTCTCCCACTTGTTCTGCAGCCATCAAGCATCGTGAAAGGCCTAGACTGGCTAGATGCCTGCTGACCCAAACTCAGCAAGCTACGTTGGCTTGAACATGTCTCCCCCAAGAGAGGGTGCGTGGCTGGCCCCAGATACCACCGAATCTCTGCCTCCTGTGCCCATCAACCATCACCCAGGCCGTCTAGGGGTGAGATTCTGGGTGGACTCCAGGGGTGCCACCCAGGGCATCCAGACTCTGCCTGGGATGTGCCCTCGCATCACGGAGCCCCAAGAATGGAGCCTAGGGAGGTACCTTGCGCAGGCCGCTGAAGGGCACGTCCAAGGGTAGTGAGAAGAGGTTCTCCACCAGCCGCTCGAAGGTCCGGGCGAGCTCTGCGCACCGCGCCTCGTCCAGCCGCAGACCCAGGAGGATGCGCGCGGCCATGCGGAAGGTGAGCGCCTTGGCTGCCTCGTACACCGCCACGGGTCCGCGCGCGGCGCACCAGGCGCGCACCTCACCCCGCAGCGCCCCCTGCAGGCGCGGCACGTAGCGCTCCAGCGCCGTGCGGCTGAACACACGCGCCAGGACCTGGAACCAGCACGAGGATCCGAGCTGGGGGCAGGCTGGCCTCCTTGGCGCCGTGATTCCGGAGCAGGCCGGCCAAGACCGCTCTCTTCCTCTTCTAAGCCGCTCCGACCTCAACTTGTTCCCTCTAGTTTTGCTTTGTCCAGGGCCCCCTCCCCCCGCCCCCCTCCGCATCCATGCAGGGACCCGTGCTTCCTCCTCCACCACGTCTTCACTCAACATTCTCTAGGTCTCCAGTTCAGTATTACAATACAGAAGATCCTGCCCGGACTTTATTGATCAAAACCAGAGAGGTTAAGAGACTGGCCCAAGGGTATTTGATTGGGCAGCGGGGATCTCTATCGAGTTCTCAGTGTACCCCAACTCCCGGCCCAGGCCCGACCCCTGTGTCAGGTGCGTTTCTCAGGCTTTCCGCTCACCTGGCGCCGCCGTCGGTGCGGCTCACCGACCGCACCGAGCAGCGTATGCGAGCCCAGAAGGATGTGGGTGCTCTGCGGCCACTGGCTGCGCACCAGGCGGTGCTCGCCCAGCAGGATGGTGCGCACGTTCTCCGCGCCGCTCACCCTCACCACCGGCCTGCCCAGCAGGTGCGTCTTGAACACTGGCCCGTAACGTTCGCGGCGGGAACTGTGGAAGCGAGAGCCCTGCCGGGCAAGGGGAAGAGAGGTTTGGAGAACGAGGCCCTCAGGGGCTCTGAAGTGGTTTAATAAGAAACTCCTTGCCTAGATTGGCTGGTTTTTTTTTTTTTGTTTTGTTTTTTTGGTCTGTTTTCCAAAACAAGGTCCCAAATGGGCCTCATTGGTACCCTAGGGAACGCAAGGACTCCTATATCCAGGGTAAGTTGAGGACTTGGAGATTCAGAATGCATGCCCCAGGGCTCGAGGCTGAGACACGTCCCTGGCTCCTGGCTATGCTGGCGGAACGTAGTAATCTCTTCCTGAGGCCTCTTCCATCTCCAAGTCGTTTGGGAAAAGTTTAAGTTGCTTTGGGGAAACCTTTTGGTGTGGAGAGTAGCTAGGCAAAGGCGCGAGCTGTGAGTAGTACTCCCTGATCTGGGGCGCTGGAAAGGTCTGGTTAGGAACCCCAGGACCATTGGGAGTGATGGAGGTCAAGTGGAAGCCTTGTGGGAAAAGGAGACTTACAATCTGCTCACCTGAACCAACCAGTGCAGCGTCTCCCCGAAGAAAGGCCAGCCCATGGAGCCCTTGGGCAGAGGCAGGGCGGAGGCCGAGTCCCGGCTCAGAGTCCAGCGGAGGGTCCAGAGGTACTGGGCCAAGCTGAGCAGCAGGCCGGCGCACAGGAGAGCCGTGCCCACGGCCCCCAGCACCGACAGGCAGCTCAGTCCCCAGGGAACCATGACCAGACTGTGGGGAATGATGCGCGATGAACATGGTGGGGGGGGGGGGGGGAAGAAACAGGGTTCAGAGAGGGCACAGAGCTCACCTGTTCTGTCAGCAAAGGGCCCAGGCTTCGGGGCTAAACCCAAGAGTAAGAGCGGACAAGCTCTCTGCTCGACAGATACATTGTCAGTGGAAGGCTGCAGTGACCCTTTAGGGACCAAGCCTTCCTCGTGGCGGGCTCGCTCAGGACCTTTTCCCTGCCCAAATATCCCCTTCCTTCTCCCAGGACCCCAGAGGGCCAAGGGTAGAAGCAGCTAGCCAGGGCAAAGAGAGAAGCAACTCACCGGTGTGGCGGTGTCAACCCGAGCAGCGATCCCCAGGGCTGCAGACCCCTGCCCCACCTCCTTCGGGCCTCTCGCCTGCCCCAGACACGGTTATATAGGTATGGGCTCCCTCCCTGCGGACGGATCCGCTTCACACTCGGTGACGCGCTTATGCATGTTTAAAGCGCAGGAGACGAGTGATGAGTGACAGCGGAGGTGGTGGGCAGCGCCGCTCACTGAGGGGGTCGAGGCTGGGCGTGGCAGCTCAGCCCCGAGCCCAAGCTCAAAAGCTGTGCACGCACCCGCTAGCTGGGATTTTGCGCCCTAAACTTCCCGACTCCACCAAGGCCCCCGGCTGCTGGCTGGCCCCGGCTCTCGGGGATCCCCACGTCTCAAGTTTCCCTCCTCTTGGCCACTCCAAGATGAAAGGGCTGGGGTTGCTCTGCTCTCCTTTGCTCTTCTCCAGCTCCTGATCTGCCACTGCAGAGTTCCTTCAGGAAACCGTACTTTCGTTCGTTGCTGCCAAAGCTTTGCAAAGACTCCAAAGACGCGCCAAAGCAGCAGACATCTCCGATACCCTTGAGCCACCATTCCGGACTCAAGAACGAAATTCTCCTCCTTTCCCCTCTCCCTTTCTCCCAGTCAGACAGGCTTTGTCCCTTCGGAGGACTCCAAATGCCTCAGCTCTGAGCACCCTCCTTCCCTAACGTGTGACCTGGGCCCAGAGCTGTGTGTGAGGGTGCTGGAAGAAGCTGGGTGGTGGAGTGTGTGGATTCTCAGTAGAGAAGAGACACTCGGGTCCGCTCCAGGCGGTGGGAGGCAGCCCCAGGCCCCCTGGGCTGGGAAGGGCAACGAGGGTCAGGCACATTCCTCCGCTTTTCAAGACAGAGCTGAGTGACAGGGGTCCTCTCCGTCCTGATTGTGTCAGATGGGTTACCATTTTTTTTGAGAAATAGTTTTTTTTTTTTTAAATGCAACACCTTTTAAGAGATGAGCTGGTCAAGAGAACAAATGTTTTTTGTTTTGATGTCATTCCCATCTAATAATTAGGGTATTAAAAACATCTTTCCTGGAGGAAGAAGTTTTAAATGAGAAGCTCTGATTACACACAATGCAGTTTTCAACAACTTCCTCAACCTTTTAATATTTCATCCTGAAACCAGGAGAAGTAAACATAGTTCTTTACACTTATTTTACAGAATCAGGTACAGTCTTACAGGTATAAATCTGAAAAATGCAAAGTGGGTGTTCAGCATAAACACAATGCAGAGAAATAAGGGTCAAATTTACATGGGCATTTGGATCATGGTGACTCATACATAGGAAAATGTACATTCCAGAATTTAGCTAAATTGGTCTGTTTCCACAGAGAGGATATAGTTTTGCGGTGTGTCATTTGACTGGACTGTGGTGGCGACTCCCTGCGTAGGAGAACATCCACCTGCCGTAGACAAGCTGCCCCTGAAGTGGAAGCCTCCTTTAACCTGAACAAAACTCAGCCAGAGTCAGGTGGGTACAAGCAAGACATAGAAATTGTAACTAGTAAACACAACATTACATCTTTAGAAAATCCAAAACATTTTCTTCATATTCTGAAAGGCTAAATTAAACCACCCAAGTAAAACAAATAATTCGCATCCTTACTAAGTTTGATGTTAGTAAGCTTTAAAATTTTACATATTTCCTGCTCAGAATCAGCAGAATAAAAACTTTATTTAAATCACAGAGGTGAAAACAAAAAGCTGTTAAGTCCGAAAATGACAGTGAAATACTCCCACATCAGACATGACTGCATTCCAAAACCATACACTGAAGCTCATTCAAGTTTAAATAGAAAAAAATACTTATAAGTAGAGGCATAAGTTTTTCCTCTAATATATTTGCAACCAGTTTCATATACAATTTTATTTATATATTACAGCTCTGCCTTTTTTCCTAAAATTGAAAAACTGTCATGTTTTCCATATATAAAATAGCACTTAATTATTTAAAAATCCATACAAATGGTATTTGTTATTTCTTGTTTAAGACCTCCACAGTGGATTTTTCTCTACCGTACTTTTGAATTCTGTATCATAAGCCATGCTTGTTAGGAACTGAGGCTCAGTCATGGATTCGCTTTTCCTGAGAGCCAGCCATGTGAAGTCTATGTGTGCTGAGACATGCCGTTCACCAAACTCCTCAGCTGTTTCACCACTGTCTCTATCAGCTTCTGTTTGTCACGATCATTCTTCCTGAACTGAGCAAATATATTGTTCTTTTTGTTAGTATCCTTCATCCTAGAAACACATGTAAACAAAGAAGCTTAGATAGAAATTAAACACTGTGCTGTCACAAGTAAAACACACCACCTGTTCTGATTATTGTACAATGATCCTAGGCCTGACAAATATTCTTCAAAAAACTGGTACTAGGCAGGTTGCCGATGGCTCACACCTATAATCCTAGCTATGCAGGAAGCTAAGACCTGGAGGATCAAGGTTCAAAGTCATCCCAGAAAAGTTGTAGAGTCACTATCTCCAATTAACCACTGTAAGCAAAAAAGCCAAAGCCCCGAGTCCAATCTCTACTACCAACACACACCCACACAAATAGATACTAATAAAATTACAGCTATAGAAATGACACAAAATTATCACCTTTGTCTTATACTTTCTCCATTAAGCGTGATGGTTTTGCACATTAGTATGTAACTAAAAAATGTTAGGTTCTAAATTATACTGGTTTATTACTCCGTAAGCTATGCTAAAATACCCTATCCGGTCTCCATTAATCACATTTATAGCAAAACCAGGTAAAAGGAGAAAATAGCAACAGAAAATTCAAAGTCATCTTTTTGTCTCAAAGGTGCTTTGTAACATTAAAAATACTATATTTCTCTTAAACAGTTCCTGATGTTCTTTCCAATCAAACACACACAGCTCTTTTGAAATCTGGGGAAATAACAATTTTAATTTACAAGCTGAAAGTCTTAATTGTAATACTTAAAATGAAACATGACTGACTGAAGATAATGTGTACCACAGATGGAGAGGAAAAAGCAACACCTCAGTCTGTGTTTAGCTGGACAAGATGCTCTAGGAAATCTACTAGGTGTTTTTACAATGTTATTTTTTAAACTCACATTATTCTATTTTCAAAGAGTCCAGGAGATATGGTGGCAAATACTCCAAACCCTGACCATATTTTACAAGATATGTTTTCTCTTATTTTTTGAAGTATCTCTGTATCTATCTCCAGTTAACTTTTCCTTTTTGCATTTTCTTCAAAACTCCCAGGGCCTGGCACTGGGTAGTCAAGCACTCTACCACTGAGGTACATCCATAACCCTCCAGTGAACATGTCAGGAAGGCCAATTACGTCTGCAAAATTCAGGCTACAATACCAAAAAACAAACAAAAACATACCATCACCCACAAGTCCCTTTTGGTTATTAAAATGGAATTTGCTTTTGAAGGCCATCTAAATATTTCTCTGTGTAAAAATTTCTAATTCTTCATCTTGTGGCTAAATCAAAACTTGCCAAATATTATTTTAAAAAGTTTTCAGAATATACTTACTTCTCCAAAAGAATAAGGGCTGTGTTTGGATTCACACGAAGGTACTTAGAAGCTGGCTGCCCATAATCAGCTAGGTAAGTAGACCAATCCCAGACCATAAACAAGTCCAGGAGCTGAGGATGATGAGAAAAATGTTGCATAAACTTTGATTACTCATAGATAAATGAAGTACTGCTGTTTTGGGGCCATTTTAATATGACTTGTTTCTTAAGATGAACCAGAATAAGGAAATCCACTTTTAACACTTCACTAGCTGTACTTCATAACCCAAATGTATGTTTCACTATGAAATTACTAAGATTGCCAGAGCTGCTTTTCTAATAACTTTATGGCATTTTCATATGATAAATGTATTAAAATGTATAATAAACATGCTTTATATATTATGCTAATTACACGAACACTTGTACCAATCTTTGAGATTTTATCTTTATTAACTGCTCAGTCAGTACTCAAATGTATTAATAAGGGCTCATACTACTGTATAAAGAACTGTAAACCTTTTTTCTTAGAGGTATGTGTCTCTTTCAAAGAAGCTGTTTGTACCCAGATTTTCCTAATGTAATTTAACTCCAAAACTCAGATAATCTCAATTAAGGGCATTAAACAACCTCTGTTAGATTCTCCCTGGTGATAGACCTCACACTACTGTTCAGAAAGGAGGGCTTCAGGATTCAGCCTGTTAACTCTAAGCAATCATTTTGTATAAACAACAACCAAAAAAGAAGCCCTCTTGTTTTCAGTACAGTCTTAAAATTGACTAAACTCCAGGGAGAATCATTGTCAATATAGAAGTAATCTTTTAAAAGCAATAGCACTACGAAACCAAAGCACCAAACTCCTTCTCCAACTTTAAAACCCTAATCCCCTTTAAGCCATTTAAAACCAATTTCCTATCCCCATCTGAATTGTTTCAGAAAGCTAAATGCTTTACTTACTACTTCCTTTAGTTTTTTTTTTTAACTTACTTTATAAGCAAGGGGTCTACTTTTTTTGTGTGTGATCAAATGAAGGAAGCATTTGTATTTACTTAGAGGATACATAAGCCAACCAACTGACATTGAGAAATAAAGCATCTAGGAGGATTAAAGCCACCTAAAGAAACGTTAGAGCCAGGCGCGCCGGTGGCTCACGCCTGTAATCCTAGCTACTCAGGAGGCTGAGATCTGAGGATCACAGTTCAAAGCCAGCTTGAGCAGGAAAGTCTGTGAGATTCTTATCTCCAATAAAGCACTAGAAAACCAGAAGTGGCACTGTGGCTCAAGTGGTAGAGTGCTCGCCTTGAGCTGAAGAGTGCAAGGACAGCGCCAAAGCCCAGAGTTCAAGCCCCACGACTGACAAAAAAGAAAAGAAAAAAAAAAAAAGAAAAGAAAGAAAGAAATGTTAGAAGAGACACCCAGCTTTCCCTGAAGAAGGTAGGGGACTTTTTGACTCTCTTTCATATCCAATTCACAACTATTAATAGACTGCTGCAAAGGAGGAAAATGCCATAATGAAACAGTAACTATGAACAACTGTACTATTCAGATAAGATGACATTCTAGGCCATACCAAAAGTTGAAACACTAGCACACACTAGGTACTGTAAAGGATCTGCCTGAAAACGCAAAGGAAATTTACTGTAATTCTTTTTGTTTATCAACAAGTACATTTTCCTCTCCTTTCAAAAGGAGAGGGTTACCTTCACACACTCAGAGAATTTCATTGATATAACTTCTCTGGACAATGACTCTGCAGTGTGTTTAAGAACCTTATAAAATAGCTATTCATTTTGGCTCAGTAACATTTATAGAAAGAGAGTTCAGAAAACAATAATAAAGATAGGCAAAAACTTATGCACAAAGAAAGTAATTTCAAACATGTAATTTGGTTCCAAGGACTGAAAGCAGCCTAAATCTCAATATTAAAGAGGCAGGTTAAAATAGTGAAGTATACCTGTTTGATGAATATCCAATACTTACTAACATCAATGTTTGTGAAGAATTTTTAAATTACTTGGGAAGATGATTATGATAAATGTTGTTACTTAATTACAGAAAAACCCATCAAAAAAGACTGGAAGGAAATACAAAAAGAATGGTAGTTATTTGTAGGGTAGGATTATGAGTAACTTATTGTCTCTGTTCTCATAAAGCTCTCCAATAGACATGTGGTTAATACTACAGTTAAAACATCATTGATATGTCTATATGTCAAAATAAATTTCAGTAATAAACAGCCCTCTGACAGTGGTCAGTAAAAACAAATCCTCATTTTGAAGGGTTCCTTTTTCAGTAAATGTGCACAAAGTCAGCAGAAAGTCACCGCTTAATATACTGGCTGTGATCCCCCTTTCTTTCCAAACGGCAATAACAATGTGACCTTAGGGAGATGAAGAGGAAGAAGTATGGCTCCTTTTTTCTTAGGCTCTCCTATCCCTAGGTGGGAAAGGAGTCTATGTAATGAATTAAAACCACACACCAGGGCTGGGAAGGTGGCTCAGTGGTAGAGTGCTTGCCTAGCATGCATGAGGCCCTGGGTTCTGTTCTTCAGCATCACATAAGCAGAAAAAGTTTGGCTCAAATGGTAAAGTGCTAGCCTTGAGCTGAAGAGCTGAGGGTCAGTGCCCACACCAAGAGTTCAGGCCCCACAACTAACAAAAAAAAAAAGAAACAAACAAAAAAACTCACACACCAACTCCAACTGTAAATAAAGAATTGGTTCCTCTACATGCATGCATACATGGGCATATACACACAACCCAGACATGCCTAAACCATTTTCACATATGATCAAACGCCATATGAAAATTTCTCATAGGGTTAGTAATCACAAAATGTGACCTACCTGACCACAGAGACAAATCTAATCTACATGCTTTCACATTTACATTAATAATGTATGAAAATATACATCATGCATAGTTGTTCTGTAGCTAGGGATCTGCACATTAAAGACAAAGGAATACAGTGTTAATGTGGAGAAAAGGGCCAAGGATCAAGATAAAGTTCAGTGGTTCTTCAGTGGTTCTTCAAATATAGACTGCCCATCTACAGTATGCTGGATGCTCTGCTGGGCACCAGAGATACAATATTGAGAGCACATAGCTTTCAATAAGTATGTCATCATATGGTTACGTATTCTAAAAGCAAGTAATATTTTGATAATGTGAAGAGCTAATTTTTTAAAAAATAACACTATTTGTTGGTGGGGGGGGAAGGATTGGGTGGGGAGGGAGGCTGGGAAGGGATGTGAAGGATAAACAAAGGAGGAGGCTGCAATGCTTGATAAGAAATGTACTCATTATTTTGCCCATGTAATTGTAACCCCTCTGTACAGTATGTTCTCAAAAAAAATAAATAAAATTTAAAAAAAATAAAAAAATAAAAAAATAACAGTATTCACTCAAAATTTATCATTTAGTGTAGAATAAGGCAGAAACACTGATTGATTGCTCATTACTCGAAGCCTTTGAGGCTTCTTGTTCCCACCTATGTATAAGGATTTTTCCAATTCCATTAGAATAAGGAGGAAAAACTTCAGAAAGCTGTTAGGAAAACTCAAAATGTGTTCAGCATAGTAAAGCCACTAAGTAGATACTGAAGAAATATCTGATGATACCAGATCACTATTCCAGGTTTAGAGAAGCTTTGTTCTAAACTTCATGCTTACAAAAAATTAGCACAGGGCTGGCAAGGTGGCTCAATGGTAGAGCTCTTGCCTTGCATGCCTGAGGCCCTGGGTTGGATTCCTCAGCACCATATAAGCAAAAAGAAAAAAGCTGGAAGTGGCGCTGTGGCTCAAGTGGTAGAGTGTTAGCCTTGAGCTGAAGAGCTGAGGGGCAGCGCAGTGCCCAGGCCCAGAGTTCAGACTCCATAATCGGACCCCCCCCCCAAAAAAAATTAGCACACTGCAGACTACTTTGGCTTATGCTGATAGTTCACTGAAAAATGCCAATGATGGCTTGCAAGCAAACTGTAGCAACCAAATGCAATAATCTCTCCCAGGCTTATCCTGAGGGATTGATAAAGACCCAAGATTCTCTCATGGTATTATATAGTACTATGTCTCATAACTGAGTAAAATGAGTGTTCTACAGAAAACACTATTATTTCTGAATGGTTTACCAATACCCTTCAGTTATAACAATTATCAGGTCCTTTTTTTTTTTTTTTTTTTGGTGCTGATCCTGGGGCTTAAACTCAGGGACTGGGTGCTGTCCCTAAACATTTTTTCCTTAAGATTAGTACTCTACTATTTGAGTCACAGCCCCATGAGTCTCACAGATTTTCCTGCTTGGGATGGCTCAGATTCTCAGTCTTCTGAGTAGTTAGGATTATAGGCATGAGCCATGGGCACCTGGTAACATCTTCATTTTTAAAACTAATGGACTGCTGGGTGTCAGTGGCTCAGGCCTTTAATCCTAGCTATCCAGGAGGCTGAGGCTGAGATCTGCGGATTGAGGTTTAGGCAGGAACCTCTGGATACAGCCCAGGCAGGAAAGTCTGTGAGACTCTTATCTCCATTTACCTACCAAAAAGCTTGAAATTAAGCTGTGTGACTCAAAGTGCTATAGTACTAGCTTTGAGCACAAAAGCTCAAGGACAGTGCCCAGGTCCTGAGTTCATGCTCCAAACCAACATTAAAAAAAAAAAAAAAAGGAACCCCCTCTGTATGGTATTTTCACAATAAAAATTTTTTTAAAAAGGAACAAAAAACATTAGAACCTCAATTGTATAAAACCTCATTTCCCTATTTCAAGTTCTACTTTCTTCAGATAGCAGTATACAAATAAAACATCTTATTAATCACACAAAATCTCTTCTAGTCTTGAAAATTAACAGTAAAACATGGTCTTACCAGGGGAATTTATTAGTTAAGATATATACCTGAAGTTCAAAGATGTGGATCAAACATGAACACAAACAAAATTCTCCACAGATTATCCGAAAGCAATTTTACAGATACTTATTAAAGGATTAAGTTGAGCATAAGATAAAGAAAATTGGTATTAAGTTTTATAAACAGCTTATTTCCAATAGTCAAATAAAATAATTCCACTCTAAATCTGTTTGGGAAGTAAGCAAAGTATGAATCGTATGAAAATGAATAGCAAAATAACATGCATCAGTTCTACCTCATTATGATTTACAAGATTATCTGAAATTTGTATCCTAACTGTTTTTTTTCCCACTAAGGATTTAAAACTACCTTTCACAACTAATCTGAACACATCGGTGGATTTATGTCTATCTTTGTAAATGAGCTACAAGTTTCATTTCCTCAGTGTGCTCTGTGTGTTCAGCACACAAAAAGACCAGCTTAAGGAAAGAAATGGTTGCATGGGTGGTCCATTTATGTGCTCAAAATAGCTGAAACATTCAGAATCATGGAGGAATTCGTAGTGTCATCTCACTGCGCTTGCTGACAGTTTCGCATCCTTCAGATGGGCTCCCAATCTACACCCATGGAACCTGGGTTCTCAGGCCTGTTGAGATCACTGTGCAAATGACACAATGAGTGTAGGCAGACTTAAACTCATTCTATGGAACCCTTGAAGTGGCTTTTTGCCTTTGTAAAAATGAACTCAGAGTGCCAGGTCATTTTTTCCCTTGAATCTGGTTTAGCTTTCTTTGTTTTGGGTCTTTTGGATTTTGCTTTTGAAGCACCTCAGGGGCAGTGACCCAAGACAGAAGATAAATAAAGTTAAGCCAACCTCAAGAGAAAAGCAATTGGGGATACCAGGTTTGCTTTTGTAAATGTGAACAGTGACCTGGGGGCTCAGGGTCAACCTTAGTCCCCCAAGTTCCTTTTTCCAAACACAAAATCCACCTGGGACCTCGGGGTTGCTTTGCAGATTCCAAAAGTAAACCAGGAGATCATTTTTCCTTTGCTTCCAAAAAACGAAGCTGACACATGGGTTTCTAGAGTGCTTCTGAGACTTAAACAACAACACAATCCCTAAACCCAATACAGCTTTAAGGAAGAAATTCTTGTCTTTCAAATAAATCCTGAGTCATTAGCTACTGGGAATTCAAGACAAGGTCCTCCTAATTAACCACATTAGAGGAAAATAAAATCACTTTTTCTAACTAGATAGTAAAATGGAATGATGAACTCCACACGATTTTCAAAGTACTTGCCATTTCCACATGTGGAAAATTACATGCAGAACAGAAGAGAATTTTAAGTAGCAGCCAGAGGAGTTCGGTTAAAATAAAAAAAAACCATGAAGAAGCAAAATCATAGGAACCTCTCTTTCTTGCTTTCAGTTATTAATTGTCCCCAAGTTCCTTTCTGGCTCTCTGATATTCCTTCACCCCAGTCTCCCCTCTGCAAATGTCCCATTAGCTAAATCTGTTTTCAGCTAATCCCTCCACTCTCACTCTATGAGGATGAAGGTGAGCTCTGTGCACACTGCGCTGGGAAACCTGTTTATGTAATTTTTTATTTTTTTCTTTATTGTGAAAATACTGTACAGAGGGGTTACAATTACAGGGGCAAGATAATGAGTACATTTCTTCTTCTTCTTTTTTTTTTTTTTTGCCGGTCGTGGACCTGAACTCTGGGCCTAGGCGCTGTCCCTCAGCTCTTCAGCTCAAGGCAAGCGCTCTACTGCTTGAGCCACAGCGCCACTTCCGGTTTTTTCTGTTTATGTGGTGCTGAGGAATCGAACCCAGGGCCTCAGGCATGCAAGGCAAGCACTCTACCACTGAGCCACCTTCCCAGCCCTGGGAAACCTGTTTAAAAGTACTGCACATTCAAGTCACTTGACTGCAGGGACGTGGGTGCAGCAGAAGTGAACTAAGCTACATGGTCCTAGATAACCACAGGGTAAGGTATGAAATTTGGAAAAAAAGAACGTAATAGTAGGACTTACATAATGAGATTTATACACATTCATATTTTGCTTTAGTGAAAAAAGCTTAAGTCACTATTATAGCTATCATGGCATACATGTGTGTATGAATAGCTTAAATGGTTAGATTGGTTATTCAAATGAATTTCATCAAAATAATACAGTTAATAACCAAATAGGGCATATCATGATATTAAGAGTTTATTGCCCTACTCTTTCTATTCTTAGAAATAATTGCATTTAACTTCTTTTTGAAATTACGGTGGTTATACCAATATTTTTTCTAATTTTAGATTTCTCACTACAACTATTATGTGTAAGATTTTACCTTATACTATTTTCTTATTATTTGGTAGCAATATCACAACTTTTCTGTATTTTACTCTTTTTTTTGGCCAGTTCTAGGGCTCTAACTCAGGGCCTGGGCACTATCCCTGAGCTGCTGCTTCTTTTTTTTTTTGCCCAAGGCTAGCACTGAGCCACAATGCCACTTCCGGCTTTTTCTATGTCATACTAAGGGAACCAAATCCAGGGCTTCATGCATACTAGGCAAGCACTCTACAGCTAAGCCACATTCCCAGCCCTGTAATTTTCTTTTGAGTGTGAAAATAAAAAGGCTCTCTGGGGGTCAAGTATGCAGGAAAGGAAAAATGGAGAGGGTAGGTGAATGTGACTGTGATATATATGAAAAGAAAACAATGAAACCTGCTGGACTGCTGAAGGGAGAGGGAGAAGAAGGGAGAGAGATGGAGGGAGCGTGCAGATGGAGTCCACTGTATGCATCTATAGAAATGTCACAATGAGGCCGGGCGCTGGTGGCTCGTGCCTATAATCCTAGCTACTCAGGAGGCTGAGGTATGAGGATCATTGTTCAAAGCCAGCCTGGGCAGGCAAGTCTGTGAGACTCTTATCTCCAATTAAACACCAGAAAACTGGAAGTGGAGCTGTAGCTCAAGTGGTAGAGCGCTTGCCTTGAGCTGAAGAACGAAGAGCTCAGGGACAGTGCCCAGGCCAGAGTTCAAGTCCCACGACCAACCAAAAAAAAAAAGAAAGAAAGAAAGAAATGTCACAATGAAACTCCCTCCCTAAATAACTATGTATGCTAACACAAAATAAAAATAAAATGGGGGAAATAACTTTAATGTAATTAAAATTACCCCACCATTTTAGCTTTTTTAAAAATTTGAGATGTTCTGTATATTTCACTAAAGCACCTAAACCTAAATTTAAAGCCCTCCTCTCCAGACTCCATAACCCATTAGAATTCATTCCCAAATGGAACTCACATAATATGATACTTTGTAACTATTGTTTTTTCAGGTAGTATGTTTTTTAGTTTCACTATATTGTAATACACATACCTCATTCTTTTTGTTGCTGAATAGTAACCCATATACCAAATTATGCTTATCCAACTATCATTTGATGAGCATTTTAATGTTTTTAGCTAATATGCATAGTGCTGCTATAAATATTTGTGTATAAGACTTTCTGGTGGACATATTTTTACTTTTCTTGAGTATGTACATATACATTTATTTATATAAATGTATGTTCATGTGTGCATATGTGTGTATACACACACACACATACTTTGGAGCAGAATTTGCTACACATTTTTTTTGGGGGGGTCCGTTCGTGGGGCCTGAACTCTGGGCCTGGGTGCTGTCCTTCAGCTCTTCAGCTCAAGGCTAGCGCTCTACCACTTGAGCCACAGCGCCACTTCCGGCTTTTTTCTTTTTGCTTATGTGGTGCTGAGGAATTGAACCCAGGGCCTCAGGCATGCAAGGCAAGTGCTCTACCACTGAGCCACCTTCCCAGCCCCTTGCTACACATTTTTAAGAGGATCTGGTTTTTTCATTTTTGTTGTGGGGCTTGAACTCAGTGTCTGGGTGATGTCCCTGAGCTTTCCTGCTCAAGGCTAGCATTTTACCACTGAGCTACAGCTCCACTTCCAGTTTTCTACTGGTCAATTGGAGATAAGAGTCTCACAGACTTTCCTCCCTGAGCTAGCTTCAAATTGGAATCCTTAGATTTCAGCCTCTTGAGTAACTAGTGACCTACCAGTGCCTTGCTTAAAAGGATCTTTTGACTCTCCACTTAATTAACAGAAGAATGGTAGCACATTATGTCATTGTGTTTTTAAAAGAATTCTTTTAGCAATTATAGCTTAAAATGTAACACTGATCAAGACTGATTATACTCATAAAACTTACATATTGAATTGAAATCTTTTTGTGCAACTAGCAAAAGATAATAAAAAGTGTTTATACTATACATTTAAACCAAAAGCAACAGGTATTTATTTGACTAAAGTTTCTTTTAAGTTTTTATGAATGCACAAATATATTAATACATTTTTATCAAGCATTTACTCTCCACTTCTGAAAAAAAAAACAAAAGCCATATAATTATCCAGTACAAACTGATTTCATTAAGTTTTCAAGTAGATCAACTTCAAATAGCTAGACAGGACTGAAGTTTTTAAACAATATGTGTGCATGCAAAACTTGTTTTTCTTCAGCCATTAAGTACCTCAAAAATGATGAACCATGATACAGTAAAGCCACCAGCACAACCATGTTTATTGAAGCACTATTCACTAGAGCCAAGGTACGGAATCAGTCCAGATGTCCCTCAATGGGCAAACGGATCGAGAAAATGTGGTACATATATACAATGGAATTTTACTCATCCATAGAATGACACTGTACCATTTGTAAAGAAATGGAAAGACCTGGGACAAATTACGCTAAGTGAAGTCAGACCCAGAGAGACAAAGGACTCATGTTTTCCCTTAAATGTAGAAGCTAGATTTAGCTTACAAACTCCTAAGTAAATATATTTGGTGGTATGCAAGTATGTACCATTAACTGAAATACATTAGATCTCAAATAGTGTAATTCTTTGGTAAGCCAAAATCCAAAATCAAAGTTCAGCAAAATGAAACAGGAAGAAGGTACTTTAAAGAGGTAGGGTGAAGTCAAAGAGAAAGTGGTAGACAAATGAAGAAGAGAAGACAAGAATCCAATGTATGTCTTACAAACGTAAGAAGAGGGAGGGAAGAAGGTGGAGAGGGGAGGGATGTGTGAGACTGTTGGAAAGGTGCATTGATCAAGATACATTGTATTTATAAAGTGCTTTGTTAAATGACAATTCCCTTATACAACTACTTAAAGATAATAAAATAATTCTTAAAAATTAAAAAAATACTAAAAAATTAAAAAAAAAAAAAGTCAGCCAGGCACTGGTGGCTCACACCTATAATCCTAGCTATTCAGGAGGCTGATATCTGAGGATCATGGTTCAAAGCCAACCTGGGCAGGAAGTGAGTCCGTGAGACTCTTATTTCCAACAAACCACCACCAGAAAACCAGAAGTGGCGCTGTGGCTCAAGTGGCAGAGCACTAGCCTTCAGCTGAAGAGCTGAGGGACAGTGCTCAGGCCCAGAGTTCAAGCCCCACGACAGACCAAAAAAAAAAAAAAAAAAAAAAAAGGTATCTAGCTAGCTTCCTCTTGTGAGGCAGGACACACATAGGTGAGGCACACTCTCCTAATTACCCAAACCAGAGACCTGGATTCAGTCTGTTTAACCCCTTTCTCTTATAATAATTTCTACAACTAACTTATTGCTCATTTGTGCCAATTTAACTTCCCAATATTTCCTGTATTTCCTACTTTCTATCCCTTTTGCTACTGTTGCCCTAATTGAGACATCATAATCTTTCCTTCAGGGCTTCTGGCTTCATTTATCCCCTTTAACAAGCTCTTCCAGTATTCAGGACCCACCAACCTCCACACTGTACCAGAGATCTAGCCAAACAATTTCGATCATACTGTATTTGGAGAGGACAGGGGCAAGTATTGGGCTTGAACTCAGTGTTTGAGTGCTTTCCCTTAGCTTTTTTGCTCAAGGCTGCCACTCTACCACTTGAGCCTCTGCTCCACTTTTGGCTTTTTGGTGGCTACTTGGAGATAAGAGTCTCATAGTCTTTCCTCCCTGGGCTGGCTTTGAACCATGATTCTCAGATCAAGGATTACAGGCATGAGCCACTGGTGTCCAGCTATGTTTCCTTTTCCACACAATTTTACAAGCCTATGCTAAACTCCTGTCTCACACACCAACAACATGGCTATGTTACCATTTACTTCACATGTAATTATTAATAATTTGGACATCTCTGGATTTTTAGCCTTATGTGAGTCTGAAAAGCCAGTTGGTCTATTTAATACAGTTTCACTTGTACTATAGAATGTACTATGTTATTTCACAACCAAAATTTTGCTCCTGAACCAGTGATGCCACAATTTAACAAGTTAAGTAAACATTCCTGGGTCATACATTCATTTCTGTCCAGATTAATTACATCATCTGCTATACTTATATAACCATTAGTTATGTAACAATTTCACCAGTGTAGCTCAAAGACGTCCAATTCTAAGGAAATCAAACCCTGAAACTTGTGATGAGAGGTATTCACTAGAATTTCAGTTCTCTCTGATGAGTCATTTTGCTTCATTGAAGCTCCAAAGAAATAAGATCTACTTGTGTGAATTGACTTTGGAAGAACTCAAGCAACAAAGGAAGATAATATGGATTAGCCAATGAAAATAATTGTATGTTGACGTATCTATGCTTCAGGATATGGCAAGTACTTGGGATGAAATATACTGGACTAGGCTGAAGTTTCTTTAAGTACTTCTTTATGGTGGAATTATTAAAGAAAAAATGAGAAGGAATAATTAGGTTTTTCTTTTCAAATTAGAAGGAATCTAAGTGGGTATTTTCCACTAACCCTCATTTACCATATGAGATAATGGTTGTGATTTAAAATAAAACAGACGAAAACTATTGAGAGTCTAACAACTGATTAATCTTCAATAAAATTAGCTATGTTTCATTCCAAAATTTTAGTAAGTTACATAAGATTTATAATTTAACGTTAGTTATAAATGCTAGCTCTAGCTTTGAAGGTGGGGTGGGGAGACTAAATTAAAATGAAATACTCAAGATGTCATTCCCTTCTTTAAAATGGAACTCAGGCCATTTAGGGTAAATGAAATGACCTAAACCTATAAGTCCCAAGTGCCTCAGGAGGAAAAGGGGGATAAATTTCTATGGAGATTAATCAATACTTTAGCATTCATTGTAAAGAGTAGGGATTCTTAGTTCTAGAGCTTGCTCGGTATCTTTGGTGGAATGGTGGACTGAATCTCAGATTCATATCAAACTTGTTATATCTTCTTGAGATAATCTCTGAGTCATAATATAATATACAGATTCTTTACTACTTTGCCTTGGATACCAGAAGGTATGTAAAGGGAATCAGACTACTGTACTTATTAGCAGGATGTAGATAAGCATTTTATGGGTTGGGAAGGTAGTGCAGTGATAAAGCACTTACCACGCATAAGGTCCTGAGTTTGATCCCCAGCACAACCAAATGTAAATAAAAAATTAAAAAGGAGACTGTATCTGCAGTTATTTCTTTCTTTTAAAGATTATGGATGTTGTAATCTTTACTCAAACAATCAAAATATGTATTTATCTTACTTTTTAAAAAAGGCTCTTATTTATTAACCCCTAATTATCTATTTACTTCCAGACTTGATTGTATATGTAATTACCGCTTGTCAGGTATAATAATAAACATGTCAGAACACTGCTTAGTAGGTTTCAACAGACAAATGTGGTCTTTCCACAGCTTCAAGGCATGATTTCAAGGGGGGGGGGGGAGCAGTTACCAAGCCATGCTGAAGCTTAGACACTATAGCAGGAGCCCAGATCATGTAGGCAAACCTTACTTTGGGCCAGATAATTACCTGAGTGCTTAGTTTCTGGGTTCTGTTTCCTGAACAAGGTAACAGGGACAACACTAAAACACTGAGTAATGCAGGGCTCCACAAGAACTTCAAAACGGGCAGCAGATGAATTTTAAGATGCAATTTAGTTAAAAAGCAGCTGTTGGCATCACATCCTCACTACAGGTTATGACAATAAATACCAAAAGGAAAATAAATAGAAACAACAAGAGGACTTCTTTTCTTGGGAAGATAAATGCAGCTCCTGGAATGAAATGGAGTGATCTGAGACCTATTAAGCTTGTCCAAAGTGGATCTGCACTGCGGCAGTGCAAAAAGAAATCCCCACCTGACTTCTGTATAACTTAAACAGGAAATGAAGACACTTCTAAGCAAAATAGGCTTTGTCATCCTATTAAGATAATTCTTTCCATTGACACTTCATATAAACATCTCACACTAGGCTATTAGGAAAAACTCAAGCCATAGTGTCTCTTCTTTGTAGGACATAAAAACAATGCCTGGCCCAGGGCCCTTAATCCAGAGGAGGTACAGTTGTGTTGATGACAATTAGGAGAACAAACAATAGGAGAGAGAGAAACAGGTAAGAAGAAAGTTGGAAGGTACCTTTAAGTATTTACTAGTTAAAAATAAATTCATAAAATATTAAAAATAGGACTTACTGTTTAGAATCTGGGGCATTAAGAGAATATTCAATGATTTTAAGAAAAGACATAATGAGCTGCGCGCCGGTGGCTCACGCCTGTAATCCTAGCTACTCAGGAGGCTCAGATCTGAGGATCACAGTTCAAAACCAGCCAGGGCAGGAAAGTCCATGAGACTCTTATCTCCAATTAACCACCAGAAAACTGGAAACAGCGCTGTGGCTCAAGTGGTAGAGCATTTGCCTTGAGCTGAAGAGCTGAGGGAGAGTACCCAGGCCCAGAGTTCAAGCCCTACAACCAACAACAACAACAAAAAAATAGGATATGTTGGCTTGTACTTGTAACTCCAACTATGTGGGAGATATAGATACGAACACCATAATTTTTGGGCAAAACTTGAAAGCCTATCTGAAAAACAACTATAGCAAAAAAGAATGACATATGGCTCAAGTAGTCTGAGTTTAATCCCTAATACTGAAAAAAAAAAACAAACAAGAAGAGAAAGAAAATACTTAAGGTAGGAAAGATAATGACACTTGCAACATACTGAGATAGACAAACTGGTAGCTACACTGGCAAAAAGATGATGAGTTTACTTGCTACTGTTTTTTTTTTTTTTCTTCAAAGATAAAATTCAGGAAAAAAAAGATGATGGTTTTGAGAAATATTTAAGTGGAAAAATCCCTAGGACATGGTGCTTGACTGGATGTAAGACATGGTAATAATGGTTCCAATCATCAAAATAGAGAATACAGAAAAGAGATTTATCTGAGAATGAAGCAAGATGACATACTGACAGCTTTGGCCAGAGGATAGCAGTAGCCACTAAAGAACTGGTGTGTATGTGAAGCATACTGTTTCTACCAGAGAGTAGCTGGCTGCAGATTAGCTCACTCAGGCAGAGTGTAGACAGCAGGTTTCTACAGACAGAAACCTCAGGGACACAAACATTTAGAGAACCAGAAACAGAAACTACAAAGAGAAAGAGGAGGAATGTTAAGATCTAGCCTTTGAAAAAGAGAGTTTTAAGGAGGACATGATGGACATTATTAAATGTGGCAGAAAAAGCGGGCAGATAAGGGCTGAAACGATTTACTAGCCTTCTCTGGTGACCCAAGTGAACACTATCTCAGAGTGTAAAGGACACAGGAGAGGAATGAATGAGAGATGAAGAAATAGGAACAAACTACTCTTTTCAGGAATTCAATGTGAAGGAGAGAAGAGTAGGATTAGAGCATGTCTATAGGCTATGGGAGTCAGGAAAAAGCTGCAGCAGAGGATGAGCAGATGAATACAGAAACAAAGTCCCATAGAAAAGATTAAAGTCAAAGGACTAGGAAGAGGCAGCCTCATTAAAATGGCTATCAGTTGGAGGAAAGGGAGTACATAGGGTGTGAATATAATCTGTATGACTGCAGAAGCAAGCTGTGAGGGGCTCTAAGGTACTGGAGCTTTCCCGCAGGGGAAAGTAACAAAGGCCTTGAGCAGAAAAGGGGAAAGAATGGGAACAGGCCCGGCAGGGAAGAGAATGTACACCACCACTGGAGAGGGCTGCAGGTCAGAAAGTAGGAAAGTGAAGAAAGCAAACTGCCACACAACCATAGGAAGCTAGGGAACGTGGGCTGGTGGAGAAGCAGAAGGAAGTAGGAAGGAAGCAGAAAACAGGAAAAAAGAAAAAGAATGGGAGGCAGGAAAGAGTGAAATAGGAAAGGTGAGAGAGCACTTGCCCATATGTGTGAAGTCCCTCAGACTGGGAAAAAACAAATACCTGCAAATGATGCTCCTATTATAAATAGAAAACATCTTATTTTTACCCAATTGCACATATGTGATTTTCCATAAATTTGTTAATTTTGTTTATTGTCACATTTGCTGACTACCTCTCTGAAACAAACTGATTCTTGGCAATTATTTTGGCAATGCCCAGGAATTCTACTTCTAAAGACCTACTGTGCTTACACAATGCTCAATATATATATACAAGGTCACTGACTGCAGCACTATATATGTGCAGAAAAATTTGTCCAGCAAATAGGAGGTTGGTTCAATAATTATGGTATATTTAGTGTAGAGTGGTATGAAAAAAAGTAAAAATGATCCACATTAATCAAAATGTAAACTATAGTATAATTGATCTTAGCCCCTGCAAAAGAGAGAAAATAACTACATGCATGCTCCTAAGTGTGTGCTGTGCATTTGTGAATATGCATGTCTTTACATTATAAAGGGCTTGGAAGGAAACATACCAATTACCCTGAGAGACTGAAGAAGGAAAAAAATGAGAGCTTTTTCTTTACATCTGATTTGATTATTTTAAACAGTGAGCAGCATGTAATATCAATTTCCTGGTTTTGATAACTGTGCTATAGCTATGTAGAAAGCTACCATTGGGAGAAACCAGGGGAAGTATACATGGGACCTGTTTCTAACTTCTTGTGGGTGTATAATTACAAAATAGGCTGTGATGGAGCTTCATGCAGTGTGCTTGCTTGTCCAGTATGTGTCGAAGGCTCTTAGCTTAATCCTGAACACCAGAGAGAAACTGAAAACCAAAACAAATCAGCAAATCTATGTTATTTTTGTATTTGCTTACTTACGTGGAGTTACTTTTGGTTTCAAATAATCATCTTAGAAGGCAATTTTCTATACTATCCAACAATCCTTTATTCTTAAAACTGTAAAAACAGAAGTCCAAAATTTATATTAATAGCTGCAGGTATGTGCAGAAGTCACATACATACTTAAAAGCATAGAACCCACAACTGGAGCCCAAGGAAGAAAATGGCAAAACCATTTAGGTTTAGATTAATCCTTTATAATCTAAGCTCTCCCAAAGGGCAGCATACTTTTCTAATATCTGAACCTTAACATAAACTTCGTGAGATGTCTAGTCTTGTTGATTTCAGGAGTAAACCCAAATACACCTTTCTTTAATTCTTTGGCACTTCAAATGAATTTAGGCTTGTCTGAAATTAAAAAAAAAAAAAAAAAAAAAGCTTACTGGAGGAGCTGTGTGAACAAGCTTGTTGTCCTGCTACTATATCTCATCAAGCATTCAGATACTACAACTTTGGCAAATCCCACTAATACTTTAAGAAGTCAAAGACTTTAAAACTTCTAAAGAAAGTTCCTGTGAAGTAGTCATACGGGCAAGTTTAAGCAGGCAGTGTGTGCATACAATATGGTAACAAATATAATGCAAACAAAAGAAGATTTGTTTAATTATAGTGGAAATAATTGTTATTTAAAAGTGACTTCTTCATCATAAAAGAATAAACTGGACTAGTGGCAAAAGAATTGTATGTTATGATGCTTTAAGATTAGAAACAGAAGGCAACAATTTCAAAGTAAAACCTTGGCAGACACCCAGTCTCCATAGCAAGAATTCTGGCCAAACAATTCCTTCATAGCTTCCAAGGCCCATTCCTGTCCCTAGAGTCAGAATTCAGTGTTGTTCATTTTGAGTCAAATACAACTTGAGTCCTGAAAATTTATAAAATTCTCCTATTCTTCCATGGTGATGTGTATCAGAATTTCTTTCTTAAAATATATTACAATTATTTGGTAGTAGAGAGGAATTAGGAGATAATGTACAAGAGGGTGAAAGAAAGCAAGTGAGGTGAATGATGAGAACAAGGAGATGGGAGTCCAAGGTATGTCTTTTTCAAAGCAATGGCTATGGAAGGAACTGTCAGCTCCTAACAGTGCACCATGAAGTCCACGTGGCACACCAGCTTTGCCCCTTACCCTCATGAGGCTTGGTCAGAATCAATCAATGGTTTTTGAAATGCAAGCATCATTAAATATGCCAGAAAAAAGAGACTCCCTCCTCGAAGGTAACCTAAACAACAATCTTCCCTCCTCGATTTCATTAAATTATCAAAATGTATAGCTGAAATAGTCCAGGAAACAATTTCCCAAGGACATGCTGTAGTTAAGAAAAGTAGGATTCCACCCTGTCTCTGATTTCTAACTTTTTGTCAACACTTCATCAAATATTTTAGTAATTTTCTCTTATACTCCTTAGTTTCTATTTTAATTCATCTTGCAGTACTGGGGACTGAGTCTAGGGCTAGATAAATGCTCTACCACCTGAGCCTGACCTCTAGATCCTAGTTGCTGCTCTTTAGCCAAGATAACTTTGCCTTCACTGATGCCAACTAATTCATTTCTCAAATAGTCCAAATTTATTTTATTATCTACTATTCATTCATGTTTCCCCAGTGCTGGCTATATGAGCCACGGAAGCATTTATTTTGTACATGAGTAAATAAATAAGAAAAAATCACCCACATGTAATGTTTTTTACAGCAAAATAGTTCAGGACCCCATTAACAAACATTAAATTTATTTACAAACTACACTGTTCTAAAAGGACTCTCTTGTAAAGTATAAAATATATGAGAAATAAACATTTAGTAAGTGAGAAAAACTGGGCCAAGAGAAAGTGCTAGTTGAAAAGATGATGTTACTTTACAAAGTTCAAGGATGCTACCTGATGGTCTGAGACAAAAAAAAAAAAAAAAAAAAGAGTTGCTGCTCAAGTGGTAGAGTGCTAGCCTTAAGAAAAAAAAGCTCAAGGACAATGCCCAGGCCCTGCATTTAAGCCCCAAAACAAAAAATAACAAAATAACAACAACAGAAAACAACTGTGTCAAAGCCTATAATAATCCCAGCATTTGGGAGCCTGAGGTAAAGGATTAAAGAGTTCATGGATAGCCTGGGCTACATAGTGAGTTAAAGATCAACCTGGCATGTACAGCTAGCTCTTTCCTCAAAAACAAAACAATAAAAATAAAAATAAAAGCTATGTCAGAGGTGTCAGTGGCTCATGCCTGTAATCCTCGCTACTCAGGAGGTTGAGAGACTCTTAGCTTCAATAAACCACGTCAGAAAATGAGAAGTGGCACTGTGGCTCAAGTGGTAGAGTGCTAGCCTTGAGCTGAAGAGTGGAGGGACAGTGCCCAGGCCCACAGTTCAAGCCCCATAACCAAGGGGGATGGGGGGAAACCTCTGTCAGAGGTGATGATAGGAAAAAGAACATTTTAAAGTTAAAACTCCTTTAAGCTGGCAGTGAGGCCACAGTGTCAGGTAAAGGAACTCAACTGCACAAAGTTGCTTTTGTTCTACTACTCTTCTCCTTTTTGTATTTGTAGGTACTTACAGTTAATATAGGCCAACTGGGGGCTGGGATGTAGCTCAGTGGCAAAGCGCTTGCCTAGCAAGTGCAACGTCCTGGGTTCGATCCCCAGTACCAAAAAAGAAAAGACAAAAAAAAAAAAAAAATACAGTTAAAAAAAAAATATAGGCCAACTGGGCCAAGAAATTTCTGTAGGTTTTACAGGATTTAACATTTTTTTCATTATATTTTTAATACCATTAAATAGTACTGCTATTTTCTATCTGGAAGTTCTGACAATTTTAAAGATCTTACTTTGCAAGTCTTAAATAAAGGTGCAATTATCCTGAAAAAAAGGAACTGTATCTTCTTTGTAATATTCCAAGACATTTTTTATAGTAAGCAGAAAAAACGTAGAACTTATTTTGGTCATTTTTTTTTTTTTTTTGTCGGTTGTGGGGCTTGAACTCTGGGCCTGGGCGCTGTCCCTCAGCTCTTCAGCTCAAGGCAAGCGCTCTACCACTTGAGCTACAGCGCCACTTCCGGTTTTCTGGTGGTTTATTGGAGATAGGAGTCTCACGGTCTTTCCTGCCCGGGCTGGCTTTGAACCGCGATCCTCAGATCTCAGCCTCCTGAGTAGCTAGGATTACAGGCGTGAGCCACCAGCGCCCGGCTATTTTGGTCATTTTATCAAAAATATCTTAAAAATTTTTTCCATCTCATTTTTGATATGTGAAGCATATTAGAAAAAAAAAGAAAGACTCTCACCAAAAATAAAGCAGAAAAAAAAAGTAACTCCTAATGAAGTGCTTCTGTACTGTTCTGTGTGTTGTAACATAGTAGTGCAGATTGAACTCAGAACTGTATGCATGCTATCAATGTGTCCTACCACTGAACTACTACAACTGTCCCTGCCATCCTCCCTCCATGGGTTTTGTGTGTGTGCCTGTCCTAGGGCTTGAACTCAAGGCCTGGGCACTGTCCCTGAGGTTTTTCTGCACGAGGCTAGCATTCTACCACTTAAGTCACAGCTCCACTTCTGGCTTTTTTTAGTAATTAATTGGAGATAAGAGTCTCACGACTTTCTTGCTTGGGCTGGACTTGAACCATGATCCTCAGATCTCAGCCTCCTGAGTAGCTTGGATTACAGGCATGAGCCAGGTGCCTGGCTTCTCCCCACATGTGTTTTTGCTCTCTTCCCCCAGTTCTAGGGTTGAACTGAGGGGCGTGGCACTGTCCCTGAGCTGCTGCTGTTTGTTGTTGTTGTTGTTTTTTCTTCTCAAGGATAGCATTCTACCACTTGAGCAACAGCATTACTTGTGGCTTTTTCTGTTTATATGGTAGTAAGGAATTGAACCCTGGGTTTCATGCATTCTAGGCAAGCACTCTACTACTAAGCCACATTCCCAGCCCTCCCCCCATGTTTTGAAGTAACATTTCTTGACTATTTGCTATGTAGCAGAAGAGTGCTGGGCCATGGGCATACAACCTAGTGGGTTGGTAGTTTAGCTTTTCTTTCTTTTAGATTACCTGTGTTGTCATACAAACTTTCTCTTGATTGCCTTATTTTAAGAAAATCCAAAAACCTTTAATACAGTAAGAGTACAGTTAGATTAATGTTTAAAAAAATGAAAGCCAAACTCCAATAAACTAACTTGCTTATGAAGGAAAGGCACAAACCACAAAATCTAACTGTATAATTAATGGAAGGCAGAAGAAAACATCCTTCTTGTTTATTAGATATTTGTGTATTTATATCTCACAGCCTTATGCTTTACAACTCTTACATTAAGATGCTATGAGGTCCATTTTTTTCAAGAAATAATGCTAGGTCAAACGAATGACCAGATGAAACGAAATGAAACATGAATATACCATGAATAAAAATTAATTCTAGATGGATTACAAATCTAAATATGAATGGTAAAGCAATAAAGTTTTTGGAAGAAAACACAGGCAAGTATGATAGCAAGGACAAAGATTTCTTTAACAGGACATTAAGAGGACAAACATAGGGGAAAATGACAGATTTGATTCCATTATTTTATCAGGGCTGGAAGCTATAGCTCAGTAACATAATGTTTGCTTAGACTGCATAAGGCTGTGGGTTTGATCATTAGCGGTATAAAAATTATTTCATCAAAAACACATGAGAAGGAAATGAATAACCAATCAGAAGATACCAATAACATATATACCAAAAAGCACTCATATTTAGAATATAAAAAGAGCTTCTATCCTATCAATAGGAAAAAAAGGCCAAAATCTGGATAAACTATCCCCCCCAAAAGATATTCAAGTCATCAACAAACATGAAAAGGAGTTTAATTTTATTAGTCATCAAGAAACATATATTAAAATGAAAAGTAAAAAAAAATGAAGTGACTAAAAAGAGAGAAGCAAATAATAAGTGAGAGCAAGGAAACAGAGTAAACTAGAACTTTATTCTACACTACTGTCTAAAATGTAAACTAATATAACTGCTTTAGGAAACTATTTCACAGTACCTATTATTAAGTGATCACATAGATACAGCTTCTCACTCAGCAATTCTACTAAATGTAAATTCCTTAACATAACTGTATGAATATGTTCACCAAAAGACATACAAAAGAATGTCTATGTAGAATCAAGCATGGTCATCCTGGCTACTTAGGAAGCAGAGACTAGGAGTATCATGGTTGAAGGCTAGCCCAAGTAATAAAGTTAGTGAGAATCTGGTCTCAAAAAAACAAGTCAGGCATGGCAGTTCTGGTCTACAATCCCATCTACGTGGGAGGCATAGGATCATGGTCTAAGGCCAATCCTAGACAAACACACAAGTCTCTAGCTGAAAAAAACAAAAACAAAAAACAAACAACGAAAGTAGAAAAGGGATGGGGATGTGGCTCAAGTGATACAATGCCTGCCTACCCAGTGTGAAGCTCAAAAATTTTAAATATGGTATCATCAAAAAGAGAAAAGTCAGCTGGGTGCCGGTGGCTCATGCCTGTAATCCTAGCTACTCAGGAAGCTGCGATTTAAGGATCATGCCAGCCAGGCAGGAAAGTCCATAAGACTCTTATCCCCAATTAACCACCAGAAAACTGAAAGTGGCACTGTGGCTCAAGTGGTAGAACGCTCTCCTTGAGCTGAAGAGCTGAGGGACAGTGCACAAGCCCAGAGTTCAAGCCCCACAACCAAGAACAACAACAACAACAACAAATCAATGTTAGCACTATTTGTAACAGCAAGTGTAGAATCAATTCATATGTCTACCAACAGCAGAATATATAAATATGGTATAAATATGGTATACCAAGACAAGGGCAAGCTACACTGCAGAGATAATGAACTAGGCAAGTCTCAATGTGAGCATTTTGATATGTGTATTACAGGTATCCTCTAATCTCCTAATCTGTTGCTTAATTCCTTTTTCATAGTATTATTTGATGAAATGGCTTTTCTTTGAATTAGTAATAAAACCCAATGGACTAGACATAGATAACAACCTGGATATGCTCCATCAACGTAACATTAAGCAAAAGTCAGAAGCAAAAAAAGTTAAAGGAAGTAAGTTCAAAATTAGGCTAGACCTTTGTGGTATTAGAAGTCATGACAATGGTAATCCCCAGGGAAAGCCAGGACTGAAAAGAGGTACAGTGCAGTATGGAGGGTCTCTTGTACTACTGGCCAAATTCTCTTTCTTGATCTAGGTATTGTAGAGAGAAGTCACTTTGTTAAGCCTTTTAAAATAAACTTTTTCTCTTCTTCAGAAATTATTGTTCCCAAAAGGCACCATGGGATCTACTTTAAAATATAATGTCATATAAGATATTTTAGCAAACATTCTGTAGGACATGAGATTGTTTTATTAGCTACAAACTCACCTTTTGGCTATTATCATCATTTAACCTATGGAAACTTCTGCAGACAATTCAAAGAATCATCAAGACATTGTCAGATGAAGCAATATCTGTCAGTCTAAGGAACTTACCACAATGTGAGAAAGGATGTACTAAATAGGACTTAGGAGTAAAGCCACAGATGTTCAGATGAGAATTATACTCAAAATGAAACTATGTAGGATAGAGAATTTTTAAAAATGTACATCAACATATTAAAATTTTTTGTGATTAAAATATAATCTTCAGCTACCTAGAAAATTCTGTTATATGAATACTTCATTTTTCACTGATACTTAGGGAAATAGTTCTTTTTTGTGGGGGGAGGGGCGCGTTCCAGTTGTGGGGCCTGAACTCTGGGCCTGGGTGCTGTCCCTCAGCTCTTCAGCTCAAGGCTAGCACTCTACCACTTGAGCCACAGCGCCACTTCCGGCTTTTTTTTTTTTCTGCTTATGTGGTGCTGAGGAATCAAACCCAGGGCTTCATGCATGCAAGGCAAGTGCTCTACCACTGAGCCACCTCCCCAGCCCTTAGTAAAATATTTCTATTGTATTAAGAATGAGTTATGGCTGGGAATGTGGCTTAGTGGAAGAGTGCTTGCCTAGTATGAATGAAGCCCTCTGGGTTCAATTCCTCAGAACCACATAAACAGAAAAAGCTGGAAGTGGTGCTGTGGCTCAAGTGGTAGAGCTCTAGCCTTGGGCAAAAGAAGCTTAGGGACAGTGCCCAGGACCTGAGTTCAAGCACCAGGACTGGGAAAAAAAAAAAAAAGGACGAGTTACATCACTGAATACTGCATATTTTACAGTAACATTTTCAAAATGTTAAGGCTTTCATATATTGTCAAAGAAATTCACATACAGTATTCACCCAAAATCCACTTCAAATATATGCAACATAAAAACCAACATATTATGTATTTCAAAGTCTACCATTTAGTGACAATTTCAGAAGTGAGGATTATGATGTTTTACTTGTAAAAAAATTACACATACTAATCATGTTCAAATAGCAGTCTAAATTGATTGGCAGCACTTTCACATAAGGCAGTACCAGTAGCACTAATCCTCCACATTGTCTATTTGGGCAGTAGGCCTTAAGATGTTGTTGAGATAACTGGCTTCCATTAGCAAGTATGTGATTGGCAGGATGATAAAGTCTTTTCACTCACAAGTCAGCTATTTCCTTTTCTTGAGAGGAGAGCAATCCTGATGATCTATCTTTTAGCTACAGTCCCTTACTGAGTCCCAATTCTCTTGCCTTCAGCTTTGATATGTTTCTAACTTTCCTTTTGTATCAGCTCATACTTGTCATCAACTCCTCTATTCAGAACAGCAAATATCAGGAGTTTGACCTCAGGGCAAAGTCCGGGTGGGCAGGTAAAATTGGACCACTGGACCTACTTCCTAATCTTTCATACCCAGCAATTCATGAAGCAGTATCAAATTCAAACTAAAAAACAAAAGCATGACCTCTCATAAGCTCTATGAAAAGAGTTCTTTTGTCTTTCTAAGTATACTTGAAAAGAACTGTCAGCCATCCTATTAAGACAGAAATGGATCACAGACTAGGAGAAAAAAAAAAAAGGAAAAGTGCAGAAACGCAAATAAAATGTAAATAAAGGCATTAGCACCCCTTTATATGTGGTAACATACCACTTCATATAGGTATGAAAATACTTTGCTATGAACTATCTTAAGAAGTCATAAACAAAAGCACTATCAAAACTTTAAGACATCCTTATTTAAATAATCACGAAGATCTGATTCAAAAACTTTTATCACCTCATGTGAGACTTCTGTTTTCAACACTATTATTTTTTAAACCAATTCTTATATTTGGAATTTCATCACGTAAGTGTGTGTAACTTAATTTTTAAGCAAACCTAAGTGAAAAATAAGTACCCTTTTTAGTTTATTAAATCTAAACTACTGAAGTCATAAAATTTAAGTTATGGCCACAGTGTTCTAGCATTAAATACAAGAATTAATTTATTTTCCTATTTTAGAATATAAAAGAACAAAATACAGTATCATTAAATTTTAACATTTATAACCAGAGAACATTGTTTTAATCCTCTTTTAAGACTATAAAAATTAACATGTAATTAATCAGCTCATCAAAAAAAAAAAATTTTTTTTTTTTGGGTCCAGTCGTGGGCCTGAACTCCGGGCCTGGGCACTGTCCCTCAGCTCTTCAGCTCAAGGCTAGCGCTCTACCACTTGAGTCACAGCGCTACTTCCGGCTTTTTTTTCTGCTTATGTGGTGCTGAGGATCGAACCCAGGGCCTCATGCATGCAAGGCAAGCGTTCTACCACTGAGCCACCTTCCCAGCCCATAGCTCATCAAAAATTTCTAGCTACTCACTTTTTGCACTGTCGTAATATACTCAAAAATTGTATTTAATATTTATATAACTATCCATATATTTTATTTTATAAAAATATTTTTTGGGGGGTCCGGTTGTGGGGCCTGAACTCTGGGCCTGGGTGCTGTCCCTCAGTTCTTCAGCTCAAGGCTAGCGCTCTACTGCTTGAGTCACAGCGCCACTTAGGGCTTTTTTCTTTTTTCTTATGTGGTGCTGAGGAATGGAACCCAGGGCCTCAGGCATGCAAGGTAAGCGCTCTACCACTGAGCCATCTTCCCAGCCCCTATAAAAAGATTCTTACTTGCTGGATGCTGGTAGTTCATGCCTGTAATCCTAGCTCCTCAGGAGGCCTGAGATCTGAGGATCATGGTTCGAAGGCAGCCCCGGCAGAAAAGTCCCCGTGAGACTTTTATCTACAATAAACTACTCAAAAAAGCCAGAGGTGGTACTGTGGCACAAGTGGTACAGTGTTAGCCTTAAGCACAAAGCAGCTCAGGGACAGCAAGCAGGCCATGAGTTCAAGCCCTAAGACAGGTATTTAAATAAAAAAAAGATTTTTTTACTTAAAAGTCCCTTAAACTATACTGTTAAAGTTGCTCAGGATTTTATGTCTTCTAAGTGCTCCCATCTGATATGTAAATTCAACCAAAATGACTAGAAATATTATCAATATTTATAAATATACCTTAGTGGTAATTTCCTAGGGAGCTAAACACTTATAAAGAGCTGTCAAATTATGATTATCTTTTAATCATGGATTAAGAGTTTAGTTGGTTTTGAATCAACTATCTGGTCAAATCATTGAGTAGAATCTTTTTTGTGAAGCGCTAGGGATTAAACCCATGGCCTCATGCATGCTAATCAAATGCACTATTCTCCAAGCCCCTAAGAACAGAATCTGTACAATTTCTTAAGCGATGTGGTTTTTTTCATAGTCCTACACAGTTGTTAATACAAAAACTAGTTAATGTCAGTGAAATTCAAATGAGACAGAAAAATATCACAGGGTAACTTCCAAATTTTCTATGAGCAGATTATTCACATATAATGGCAAATGTCAAGTTATCTCTTAAATTTGTCCTTACAACATAAAAACTTACCCAGTAACTGACCATAGTTTACTTGGAAATGAATATACAACAAAATCTATTTCCAACTTGCTAAAGAATTCAAGTTGTCGGGGGCTGGGAAGGTGGCTCAGTGGTAGAGCACTTGCCTTGCATGCTCGAGGCCCTGGGTTCGATTCCTCAGCACCACATAAACAAAAAGAAAAAAGCCGGAAGTGGCGCTGTGGCTCAAGTGGTAGAGAGCTAGTCTTGAGCTGAAGAGCTGAGGGACAGCGCCCAGGCCCAGAGTTCAGGCACCATGACCAGACCCAAAAAAAAGAATTCAAGTTGTCTATATTTGATCATCTTATTCAGGGAAACAGGTCTGCCCAACAGAGAGAACATCCAAACTAAATGGATACTGCCAAAAAGAAGACCCTCATCTGATAGAATGGAATGGTGTCTGTTTTCTACTGCCTTCCTCAACTTAACAAGGCTTCTCATCCACAAATCTAGTCATCCAGGAGAGTGTTTTGTTTGACACCGTATCAGAGCATTGACTTCAGTCAGAAGTAAGTGTGTTCAGTGCTTTATTGACATAATTTGGTGACAGAAATGGACTTTTCCTTTTCCTTTTAAATCTGGCTTAAGATAAATCACTTATTTCTATACACACATTGTCTTGTAAGGATTCCCAGCCAGTCCATGGGTGTTTTATTTTTTATATACCATAAGGATGAAAAATTATTTTTCTTCATTATATTTGTATCTTTTTTTTTTTTTTTTTGTCGGTCGTGGGGCTTGAACTCTGGGCCTGGGCACTGTCCCTCAGCTCTTCAGCTCAAGGCAAGCACTCTACCACTTGAGCTACAGCACCACTTCCGGTTTTCTGGTGGTTTATTGGAGATAGGAGTCTCACGGTCTCTCCTGCCCGGGCTGGCTTTGAACAGCGATCCTCAGATCTCAGCCTCCTGAGTAGCTAGGATTACAGGCGTGAGCCACCAGCGCCCGGCTTGTATCTATTTTAACCATGTCTCCTCTTCAAATAATGAAAAACAGTAGATACTCATCAGTACTGTCTAGGAATTAGAGCAAAAGTAGCCTAGTCCCAAACATTTACTGAATTCACTTACTGAATTCTGATTTGAGTAACAGAGTCTGCTTCCATCAATGGTGGGGTCTCATTTCCACTCATTTTCATCCCCATAAAGGAATGGGCACCATTAATAGACTGATACCATGTGGTTTCATTTTAATTCAGTTTCAATATGGCTCTTCTAGCCAAGAGCAGTAGACACTCCTATTTGTCAATCAAGTACTCCTCAACTTTCTAAATAAGATCAACCCTGTCCCTAAATCAATGTATAGCTTTATTAAGCTCTTTAATCTATTTTCATATATGACCAGAAAATTATTAAGAAATAACAAGCCTCAAGCTACAGTAAACCAAAGCACAAAGTAACTTAGTAAATATTCACTGTGAGAGGGTTGTAAAAAGTTGAGATACTCAGCCAGGCATTGGTGGCACACACCTGTAATCCTAGCTACTTAGGAGGATGAGATTTGAAGATCACGATTCAAAGCCAGCCCAAGCAGGAAAATCTGTGAGACTCTTATCTCCAATTAACCACCAGGAAACAAGAAGTGGAGCTATAGCTCAAGTGGTAGAGCACTTGCCTTGAGCTGAAGAGCTCAAGGACAGCACCCAGGCCCAGAGTTCAAGCCCCACAACTGACAGAAGAAAAAAAAAAGTTGAGAAACTCAATGAACATAGATTCAGAGAGAAGTGGCATTTACAAAGCTATCAAGAAGGCATTTTCAATCTCAGTTATCTGAAGACAGGAAACAGAAGAAGACAGAAGAATTAAAATTCAAGGCCAGCCTGACCAATGTCAGCAAAACTCTACCTAAAAAACAAAAGCTGGGTGTCCTGGCATATACTTATGGTCCCAGCAACTTGGGAAGCCAAGGTAGAGAGAGAGCAGAGTCTGGAGTTGGTCTGGGAAAAAGCATAAGACCCTATCTGAAAAATGACTGTAGGCACTCTCCAGGTCCTTACCTAGTGATCCAAGGCCTTGTTGTAAAAAGAAAGCATTTTTGTAAAGATAGGTTGTTTTTCATGAAAAACAAAGCATCCCTGTAGCATTAAAAATAAATATTTTAAAAGGCAAGAAAAGGCAGAGTATATTATTACATCTTACTTGTCTGAGGTCAATGAATGCTAGCTGTAGGGTATCCCCTTGGAATCCTGGCACAGGCTCAGAACTGGCAAACACTATTAAAAAATTAATAACAGTGAGTTAGAATAACATTGCAAAACATGTAAGATTTAACTACTAAATCTTTACTCATTAGAAATAGAATATTTACACACAACCTTTTCAAATGAGAACTATCATATCCTTCCATTTCTACTATTGAAAATATTCTCCATACCCATATCACAAATATTTTAAACTTCTAATCTGCCACTTAATCACTATAATCTTTAATTACAATAAATTTAAAATGGCTATCCTATATAAAGTTCAAGAATAGTAACACACTTCAATCAAAGATTTCCGACTTAGCATTAGGTGAATGATTATAGAAGCATTTTGAAACTATACCAATTCCATAGCTGTCAATCTATTCTCTAGCTAATGAAAATAAAAGGTAGACACCAAGGCTAGAAGTCAGCACCACATAAAAACAACAGGTAAAATGTTCTAAGTAGCAGTATCATGATAATTCAAGAATGTTCATGTTTTAAATTACATTTTTATAAAAAAAATCCCATTTCTTTAAAACAATAGCCAAGGATATCTTAAGGCAAAATGAAAAAATTCAAAAGATTAGTTGGATGCAATGGCTCACACCTATCATCTTAAGTACTTGGGAAGCTGACATGGGGAGGATTACAGTTTGAGGTCAGTCTGGCAAAAAGTATGCAAGATTCTATGAACTAATAAAAAGCTGAGCATAGTGGTGTATGCTTGTCATTCCACCTATGTGAGAAGTATATGTAAGTGATCACAGCCTAAGCTGGCTAAAGCAAAAAGTGAAAACCTACTGAAAAAATAACAAAAGCAAAAATGGATGGAATACAGCCCAAATAGTACACCTGTCAAGCAATGGTAAGGCCTGGAGTTCAAATAGTACTTCAAAAAACATTTTTTTAATCAAGAGATTTTTTTTAAAATACTACTAATATAGATTGTTTAGTTAAACTAAAGACAATTCCAACAATATTAGCTATTCTGAAGATAAAAGACTTTCAGCTCAAAGAAAACTCCACTAATTTTTTTTTTTTGCCAGTCCTGGGCTTGAACTCTGGGCCTGGGCGCTGTCCCTCAACTCTTCAGCTCAAGGTGAGCACTCTACCACTTGAGCCATAGCACCACTTCCAGTTTTCTGGTGGTTAATTGGCGATAAGAGTTTCATAGACTTTCCTGCCTGGGCTGGCTTTGAACCATGATCCTCAGATCTCAGACTCCTTAGTAGCTAGGATTACAGGTATGAGCCACCAGCACTAGGCTCGTACCTGAACTTTTGTGCTCAAGGCTAGTGCTGCTATACAGCCTTGAGCCATAGCACCGGCTTTTTTGGTAATTAACTGGGGATAAGAGTCATATGGCTTTGAACCATGATTCTCAGATCTCAGCCTCCTGAGTGGTTAGGATTTCAAGTGTGAGCCACCGATACCTTGCCTATGCATCGTCTTTTAGTTTTCTTAAAATTTCTATTGTTAAAGTCAGGTGGTGAGTATACTGCATTTTGATCAATGTCATTCTCTTCCCATACCTACCCTCAAGTAAGTAGCTCAATTTTTACGTAATGTACATTGAATACAATTGCATTTGCTAACTCTTCCTCCCTCTATTCATGCTTCCTATTTTAGAACAGGGCACGTAGATGATGGATCATAAAAATCTTGTAAGTAAAAGAGATAGTCCCTTTGAAATACCACCAATAGACTTCCAAGGGCTTAGTTTAGAAGTCACCTACTTCTTAATTTTATAGGGTAGAAGAGTTAAGGAGAAGAGATTTCATGGAAACACAGTTAATTCAGGCTTCCTGGCATTCAAGCCACTGATCCAGAATCTGATTAAGTATTCAGCTTCTGTTTATCTTCTCACACAAATTTAACCAATATAGAAGAAATTCACTAGTTTATAACTCTTGGTTCTTTTTCTCAAATATAGTTTAGGGATAGGAAATAGTTTAACAACCCAATGATTACCTGGCAAAGAAAACATCAGTAATAGTAAGCTATTCAACTTGACCAGTAGCTTCATATTTTTTTCTTTTACTTCTTTAAAATCAAATGTAATTAATCTTACTGTTTCTCCCTTCTAACATATCTTTTTCACTGCCAAGGTTTAATCTCAGGGCCTTGCACTTGCTCAGCTTGCTTGCTTACTTATCTGGCACTCTACCATTCCAGTCACATCTCCAGCCAGCTTTTTGCTAGTTATTTTGGAGGAGTCTCTCAGACTTTTCTCTCTGGCTGACTTTGACCCATGCTCCTCTGAGTACCTGAACTATAGGTGTGAGTTACTAGCACCAAGCCCTAAAATAGCTCTTGAGTCCTAATCTATCTCTACTTAAGTTCAAAATATCATAATTTCTTACATACCTCCATTTTGGGACTTCAAAATTTAACATCCTTTAATAATTCACCATCATTTCCATAATCAAACAAGACTAAGGGCAAGATCTTTACATCTGCCTCTGCCTATCTCTGTAACCTCATCTCTAATCACTTTCCTAGAGCTACTTAGACTCTTTCCATACCAGACTGCCTGCCCTTCTTTGCAAATACCAAGTGCCTTACCATAATGCCTTTGATCTCCTAGCTGTAACATCTTCCTCTTCTCTTTTCGTTCTGAATAACTGATACTTATCCTTCAATCATTACTTTCTATGAGAAGACTTCTATTACCTCTATAGGTTGGGCTAGATCTTTCCCTGCATTTCATGTCAACCTGTGAAGAGTCTGATCATAGCACTTATTTTGTGGCCTTAACCTATCTGGGTCTTCACACAAGAATATAAAAATACCTGAAGGTATGGACTATAATGTCTAATGCCTATCATCTAAATAATAAATTCTGTGAAACTTTATTAGGTGAGTAAAGGAAAAGTGAATAAGTGATAAAAAATTCTGAGGGGGTATATTATCATCCTGTCTTGATAATGAATATATAATGTAGCTTGCTGATTAGATCTAGAATGACACCATCCAACAGAACTTGCTAAAATATGGAAATACTTTGTACTATGCAGAACCGAATTATAGTGTTATTTAAAATCAGTGCAATTTTAAATAAGTTAAATATGAAATAAACAAATATTTAATAATATTTTAAATTTAGTTATTTAAATTAATTACCTTCCATTTAAATTCACATAGACAATGCATACTTAGCATAGTAAAAATATTCCTAATGAGCTGGGTGCCTGTGGCTCATGCCTGTAATCCTAGCTACTAAGGAGACTGAGATCTAAGGATCGTGGTTCAAAGCCAGCCCAGGCAGGAAAGGCCATGAAACTCTTATCTCAAAAAACGACCAGAAAACTGGAAGTGGTGCTGTGGCTCAAATGGTAGACTGCTAGCCTTGAGCTGAAGAGCTGAAGGACAGTGCTCAGGCCCAGAGTTCATGCCCCATGACTGACCCCCTCCCCCCACCAAAAAACATTCTTAATGAATTCCTTCACAAAAACTAAATTATTGAGTTTTTAGCTAATTTAGAAACTCCTGAAAAGGAGGCATTTCTTTTACTTTATATATTCTGTGCCTGATATACAGGAAACATTCAATAAATGTGTACTGCATTAATAGTAATGTGTCTCATGCTCTAGGCAACTCTTGAGGTAGATTTTAAGTTCTTAATTTTTAAATCCCTTGAAGTATCCCTTCTTGGGTAATCTAAGTTCTCATTTTTTATATGACTTGTCATATTTGGAGTTTTTTTTCTTCTTTCTTGGGCAATCATTTAACTTTAAAAAAAAAAGGCAATGCCTGCTTCTCTAGTATGGTGTTTTTGTCTGTGTTTCAATCATACTTTTAAGGATTTTTTTTTTTTGAGGGAATGGGGGGGGTCAGTCATGGGGCTTGAACTCTGGGCACTGTCCCTCAGCTCTTCAGCTCAAAGCTAGTGCTCTACCACTTGAGCCACAGTGCCACTTCCGGTTTTCTGGTGGTTTATTGGAGGTAAGAATCTCAAGGACTTTCCTGCCAGGCTGGCTTTGAACCATGATCCTCAGATCTCAGCCTCCTTAGTAGCTAGGATTACAGGTGTGAGCCGCCGGCACCTGGCAGTATATATTTTTTAAACCCATATTGATCCTGGTCTTCAACCAAAATATATATATATATTTTTTTTTATTTTATTTTTTTGTCAGTCATGGGCTTGAACTCTGGGCCTGGGTGCTATCCCTCAGCTTTTCAGCTCAAGGCTAGCACTCTACCTACCACTTGAGCCACAGCACCACTTCCGTTTTTCTGGTGGTTAATTAATTGGAATAAGAGTTTCACAGACTTTCCTGACTGGGCTAGCTTTGAACCTCGATCCTCAGATCTCAGCCTCCTGAGTAGCTAGGATTATAGGATTTGGCTTCATGCCAAATTTTTAAAACACTCTAAATGTAGATTAAGAGAGGAGATACCTGACTTTATTGGAAACAGATATGATAACTAATAGATGAGAGCTCTACTATATGAATCTCCTGGGAAGAAGATTCAATTTGAATCAATGCAGATTAAACAACAAAATAAAATGCAGTCTGTGTGGGTTGTGATAATAAGAAGCCATCTTCCAAATTGGCAATCTACTAAATTTTAAGGCAATAAAAAATACTGAGGGAGTGGCAAATGGGAGAAAATGAGGGAGGAGGTAACAGTTTAAAAAGAAATGTACTCATTACCTTACTTATGTAACTGTAACCTCCTCCCCTTCATCACCTTTACAATAAAAAAAAGAGTAAAAGTAAAAATAAAGAAAAACCAATGATATTATCTGAACCTAGTGCCAGTGGCTCACATCTATAATCCCAGCTACTAAGGATCTTGGTTGAAACCATCCTGGGAAGGAAAGTCCAAAGGACTCTTATCTCCAATAAACAACTCAGAAAAAGCCAGAAGTGGTGCTGTGACTCAAATGGTAGAGTGCTAGCCTTGAGCAAGAGAAGCTCCAGGACAGCATTCAGGCCCAGAGTTCAAGCACCAGGACTGGTAAAAGCCAAAAAGCCAAAAACCAACTATCTGCATGCAAAAGTGCATTATTTATATATACTCACATTTCTTTTTTCTCTTAAGAGAAGGTCCTGCCCTCAGGACCTATAAAAGCATGAGAGAGGGTAGGAGAAAGGAAGGAAGAATACTATGAAGTTGGGCCCTATATATTTATTCCAATGGTACAAAAGTATATGACACCCTGAAATTAAACACAGGTGGCTCACACCTGTAATCCTAGTTACTCAGGAGGCTAAGATCTGAGGATGGTGGTTCAAAGCCAGCCCAGGCAGGAAAGTCTGTGAGATTCTTATCTACAATTAACTACCAGGAAACCAGGAGTTGGGCTATGGCTCCAAGCTAAAGAGCTCAGGGACAATGCCAAGGCCCTGAGTTCAAGCCACACAGCTACAAAAAAATAAAACAAACACAGTAGGAACTGGCTCTGAAAAAGCCTGTCCTAGGCATAAAGTTGTCTTCACTATAAGATAGGGAATGTATATTAGTTAAATGTAGACATAAAAACCATCTATCCAGGGTAGGCAGAATTGATGGGTGGAGAGGAGATTTCACTGAGTTATCACAGATCAAAAATCTGACAAAGATTGCATGGGAAAATGAGAAACCTAGGCTAAAGTCTCAAGACCTTCCTGGTAGAAGACAAAGACAGGTAACATAAAATAGGAAGGTTTTAAGTGATGAATATAAATACAAAGGGTGAGATACCCTATACTTCAATTTCTTCTTATATCAAGATTTAAAATAGCTAGCTGGGACTCAAATTTTGGCTTGGACCAGATTTATCATTAAATGGGATGACAACAGATGCCATCTAGTGGTTTGCCTGGTAGAATCAGAAGTTAGAATTAGACTTACTTGGTAACATGTGGCTGGCCAGAAGTAGTATGCAAGCTGTCAGGGTATTTGTCATCCTATCCTTATAAAACATAGTATCTAGTATTCTTTTTCTCTTGTAAGTAAACAGAAAATTATACTCAATCAAATAGTTTAGGTGTTATTAAAGCTAGGCAGAAATTCAGGTATCCAAAAAATATAACAATATTCAGCCTACTTTAAACATGACACAGACATATTCTCCTTATAACATCTACCTAATTTCCCCTTAATACTTCTTTTTTTTGGGGGGGGGTCCAGTTGTGGGGCCTGAACTCTGGGCCTGGGCACTGTCCCTTAGCTCTTCAGCTCAAGGCTGGCACTCTACCACTTGAGCCACAGCGCCACTTCCGACTTTTTTCTTTTTTGCTTATGTGGTGCTGAGGAATCGAACCCAGGGCCTCATGCATGCAAGGCAAGCATTCTACCACTGAGCCATCTTCCCAGCCCCTCCCCTTAATACTTCTATTTGGAGTCATATATCCCTTTCAAAAATGAAACTAAAGTCCACAAAAGAGAACTTTTTGTTTTGTTGATTTTGTGGGTTTTCTTTTTTTCTGTTTGTTTATGGTGGGTTAAGTCTTCATCCGAAGAAGAAAGAACAGATCTTCAGATGTACAATTATCAATCTAAGCATGGTAGTACACACCTGTAACCCCAGCCATTCAGGAAGACAGTAAATTTGACACCAGATTATGTAATTTGACTATACCCTGCCTCAAAATTAAAAATTAAAAAAAAAAAGAGTTGGCAACGTAGATCAATCATTTGCCTAGTGTGTAAGGTCTTCATCTTACTGGGTTGATCTTGTGATGTCCATACAAAAATACCTTCTTCGTCACATCAGGTGCCAGCACTTTCCAATCTGGAGCTTTTCTAGTACCTCTGGGCTTCAGATATTAAACTCTTAGTTGTGATAATCTCATTCATTATTTGTGTACTATCCATAAAAAGTATATAATACATAAATACATAGACCTAGTCTGGATACTCAAATATAAAACAAAGAATCTGGTTCCTTGAAGCGTAGGAAATATTCTGCATTTTGTTACTGATAAAAATATTTCAGAGGCACCTATGTAATAATGTGGTATAAGAATGATTATTTTTTCTTCTATAGGTTACATGTAAAGTACCCATACTGGGATCCAACCAATATATAGCAGACATTCAGTAAATATAAAACACAGCACATATGCAGATTCAGAACTCAGCATATGCCAAGCCTGGCAAATATACTCTCAACTAAGAAACAATTTATCTTGAATTTACAAAACCTTTAAAAGGATCAAGTGTTCGATGCAGTTCTCAAAGAAGTCTATCTTTATATTCCAAGAACACATTCCTAGTTATCTTCCCAACTTTCTCTGAACATGAAGTCATGCACTGACCCCCCACATAATACTTTCAGTCTAAGAAATTTTATCTCTAGATTATAGTCTGCTGCTATTCTTCTCTCAAAGTACTATGTACTTTTATAGAATTTACAGAATTGTTACCATGTAACGTATCTTTTACTATGAGTATAGCACTGTGCAGAATGCTTGAAATGCCTATCTACTTTGTTGAACTTAGTTAAACTACCTATCCTGGATGATTAAATCTCTTTTCTCTTCTCCCTGCCCATACCTTCCATTTCACTCCCACCCTTGATGATGGTATGCATTCTCTATGTTTCTTTCTTTGCATAGGTCTCTGGTTCTAACCATTTAATCATAACAAATTTACACATTCCCCCCTCTAAAATGTCCATAATCCATTCTCTTATTCCCACTTCCCAGGGTCAGGAACTCTTTATACTTTATGAAAAAGTATAATATTTTTCCAGTTTTCAGAATCTGTCTTGTTCTAACTCCATGTCCTTGTAACACTAAATTAACCCTACTCTGACACCGATTCCATCAAGTTTTGCTTCTGATTAGAAAGCGGTAGATTCCCTCAATTATAAAGTTTAAGTATTCATGAATCTAACTTTAGACTAGAAGTATGGCTCTGTGGTAGAGTGCCTGTTAAGCACTTGTGAAACCTCAAGTTTATTTTCCATCAACTTTATTATTTAAATTCTTTGACCTAAGCACCTTTTCTTTGTTATCCAGAATCTTTGGTAGTTCATGATCTCCAATCTAAGTTCTTCATCACTATATATTATATAGTTTGTTGGAATTCTAGATCTCTTGCTAGAATGCCACAGATTTGTAGGATTTAATATTCACCTTGAGAACATAAATATATAATTTATTAGGTATTATCTTAATATCCTAAAATAAAAACGAATAGTACCAGTGTAAGATTAGGGAAAAAAAAGAGTAATCACAAAAAAGATGGTAAAAGACACACAGATTTTAGAATGCCATAGTTTCAATTATTTGAGAGTACATTCTGACAATCAAAGGATTTGTCCTAATAGTTAAGAGTATGGAACACTGTGTTTGATAGTTCAAATTACATATCATATTGTTTCTTCTACCTCTGTGTATAAGACACTGATATTGAACAGAAGATAGTCAAACCAGTTTGTAGAAGACCAGTTTGTAGAAGAATATAAGAGCAGTTTTCATGTAATTGTTTTATAGATGAGGATCTGCTTTTTCTTCCCTTTATGACCATCCAGCAGTTTGGCTGCTCTCTATCCATAGATGACCAGATGAGAAAGGAAGATGGAGAGAGCTAATAGCTGTGTACATTTAACTTGTGTGCCATGATAGGAGTTGAGTCCATATGGGAAAAATGTGAATTTTATATAAGACATAAAAAGAAGACAGCCCTATAGGAGTGTTTTGGTGAGAACACTTCTTCTGATTGGAAAAAAGGCACAATATAAACTAGTGGTGACTCTAACCCTTAGGTAGAACTTGATCAACTAAAAGTTTATAGATAAAATAGTTTTAGCTCAAAAAAAAAGAAAGAAAAAAATAGTTTTAGATCAATGTAATCTACTGACATAATCGTAAGAAATGTATCATATGCAAATATATTTCATGAAGAGTAGTTAATCCTTTAAATTGGATATCAAGGACTAGCTGGACAACTCCACAGCAGGGTTATCTGAGAGATGACTTTAGAGTGGAGGAGTATATGACTGGTAATACATATGTATTACAGGGTGTTGGGGGTGGGAGGAGTGATCTTTTAACTTCTAGGATTTTACTTCTGAGCTATCTCCATCTCCCAGTGGATTCCCAGGATACCCAGACTTCTTTTTATTTATTTATTTTTTCTTTTGCCAGTCATGGTGCCTGAACTCTGGGCCTGGGCACTGTCCCTCAGCTCTTCAGCTCAAGACTAGTGCTCTACCCAGACTTCTTTACATTACTATTTTACCAAGCACTCTAGTTTTTCATCTACCTAGCCAAATTCTTCTTTGCTCCCTTTCTTCACTTTTCTCAGCCGCAATATGGAGAAAGAATACTTTTGTGATCATCTAAAAGTTAACTTTGTATTTTAAAAACTTCTTCCAGATTTAAAATATTACTTAAAAAGGGTTAAAAGTTATTTTTAAAACTCTCTTCTCTTACATTGTTTTAATTTGGGGAGGGGAAGGGAAATAACAAAATGCTGAAATAAGGATACAGGTTGACCCATTGTAACAATGAGATATTCAAGACACTATGTTGAAAAACAAACTTTACAGCTTGGGGGGTGGGGAGAGGGAGGAGTTGGGGAGATGGGGTGGGAAGGGATGGTAGGGGAAAAGGAGGTAACAATGCTCCATAGGAAATGTACTCATTACCTTACTCATGTAACTGTAACCCCTCTGTACAGTATTTTTACAATAAAAAAAACATTAAAAAAATTCTTCTCATGTTTGTTAAACTAAGTTCCATTTTTACATGATCAAAGATATGAGTCACAGATTAAAATTTCCTTTACAACAGAAAAAGATTTTATTATTTATACTACACTATTTAAAGTAAAAAGTTGGCTTTTTCAAAAGAACATTTAACACCAGAGGTAGAAAAATAAACATGAAAATGTAATCGAGGGGCTGGGAAAGTGGCTCAGTGGTAGAGTGCTTGACTTGCATGCAAGAGGCCCTGGGTTTGATTCTTGAGCACCACATAAGCAGAAAAAGCCTGAAGTGGTCCTATGGCTCAAGTGGTAGAGCGCTAGCCTTGAGCTGAAGAGCTGAGGGACAGCGCCCAGGCCGAGTTAGGCCCCATGACCGATAAAAGAAAAAGAAAAAAAAAGAAAAAGTAATCGATCAATTTACATTTGCTCAGTAAGTACTGAGTGCGTGATTTTATATTAAGAAGTAACGATTACAGTAATATAAATGGTAACAGATAGAGCCAACCAAAGGCAAAAATCTTCAGGAAAGCCAAGTTAGCTCCTATGATTTGCCTCTAAGTTTTGGCCTTTTCCTTTCTATTATCTCCAGTGCCAGAACCTTAGTTCCTACCAGGATAGGGTTTATCCTTCTTGTACTTGACTCCAGAAATCCTTAACTAAATTAAATCAAACTCAGGACTTCTTTTGATCTTCTCCAAGATATCAGTCATTTTAAAAGGAGACTTCAGTTAACTCTATCCATAGGAGTAACTAAAAGTAGAAATTATCCTATAGCAGGACAGTGAAGCAAAGGTATAAGATAAATGTGATTTTCCTTAAGAATAGTTAGACTAGCCCTTTGTGGAAAAGTAAGAACACATAGAAGTTTAGACACCTTAAGTTATCTAACCAAGCAGCATTTCCATCATTAGGCAATAAATCTAATTGAGAAGACATAACAGAAGCCAACAGAAGTTTTTTTTTTTTTTTTTTTTTTTTTTTTGGTCCGGTTGTGGGGCCTGAACTCTGGGCCTGAGCACTGTCCCTCAGCTCTTCAGCTCAAGGCCAGTGCTCTACCACTTGAGCCACAGCACCACTTCCGGCTTTTTTCTTTTTGCTTATGTGGTGCTGAGGAATCGAACCCAGGGCCTCAGGCATGCAAGGCAAGTGCTCTACCACTGAGCCAACTTCCCAGCCCCCAACAGAAGTTTTTAACCAACTAACAACCAAAGTTACATAAAAGATTTAATAACACAAATGCCTCAAGTAATACCTATGTAAAGTATTTACATACACAATGCCATCTGGAATAATCTCATAAGACAACTGAAAAAAAAACTTTTAAGAATTCAGTTTAAATTGGGTGTACAGCTTAGTGGGACAATGTATCTTAGCATGGTACCAGGCCATGGACTCAATTTTCAGTATGAAAGAACAAATGAGGGAGCTGGGAATGTGGCTCAGTGGTAGAGTGCTTGCTGGCATGCATAAGGCCTTGGGTTTGATTCACAGCACCATATAAACAGAAAAAGCTGGAGGTAGCGCTGTGGCTCAAGTGGTAGAACACTAGCCTTGAGCACAAAGAGGCTCAGGGACAGTGCCCAGGCCCTGAGTTCAAGCCCCAGGACCGGCAAAAAAAAAAAGAAAGAAAGAAAGAAAGAAGGAAAGAAAGAAAGAATACAAGAAAGAATACAGGAAAGAGTACAAGAAAGAAAGAATACAAGAAAGAAAGAAAGAATACAAGAAAGAAAGAAAGAATACAAGAAAGAAAAGAAATGTGTTTCTAATTATTTCTAGACTAAGAATATCAGTTGATGTTGAGTTTAGAAACATAAAAATTAGTGTTTGGGGAAAATATTTTTATATATACAAATTAAGTATTTTGTAGTGAGTTTTGAGAAAAAAGTTATCTTCTATTACATTTTTTCATATAATTTAAATATAGATTCCTAGAAATGCACGAAAGTTAACCAAGATAGTACTTACATTCACACTGTATGACATCTAAGTTAAATTGTTGAACAGCTCCCATGCTTATCTGTTTTAATTCATTGTCCAATAGCATCTGCATTAAGGATGTTGACAGATGCTGGCAGGCTGACATGCAAGCTGTCTGGGCAACTTTCCCCTATTTAAAACAAACAATCAAACCCAAAACACAGATAAGCAAGCATAGAAAAACATCATAAAATGCCACAAAAATTATATACTTGCCATTTTTGTTGCCACAATAGTGATTATTGGCTTTTCTATTTCTGTATTCTGAATGGTGATGCCTTTGTATTATAGGAATTAAAATTCCTGTTTCTCAGGATATAATATCATTAAAGCTCAAAACAAATTAAAATACATTATAACAAATCTCTTGAAAAATCTCAAATATTTTTAATTGTGCCAGGCAGAATGATGCATACCTGTAATCCAAGCACCCTGGAGGTGAAGGCAAAAAGATCACAAGTTTGAGGCTAGTCTGGGCTATACAGACTCTGTCTCAAGAAGCCAAGAAAAGTAAATAAAATTAAATATGAGATTTATGACATAAAAATCACTATCATGTTGACAAAACATCCTGATAATACTCTCTTTTGTATTAATGGTGTAATTTGTATTATATTATTATTTAAACTGGTACCTAAAGTTCAAAATATACTTTGAGTCCTAAGTCCCATTCAAACTCTTAGTCTATTGCATAGCATCAATTACTGACGCTATGAGGAATATGACTTCAAATTAATCTCTTTTCAATCAAATTCATGCTATATTTAATTTCAAAAGTTTTAAAAATCACCTAGTAATCTAGAAATATGTAGTTAAGTGCTGGGAAGGTGGCTCAGTGGTAGAGTGCTTGCCTTGCATGCATGAGGCCATGGGTTCGATTCCTCAGCACCACATAAACAAAAAGAAAAAAGCCAGAAGTGGCACTGTGGCTCAAGTGGTAGAGTGCTAGCCTTGAGCTGAAGAGCTGAAGGACAGCGCCCAGGCCCAGAGTTCAGGCCCCACGACTGGACCCCCCCCCACAAAAAAAAGAAATATGTAGTTAAGCAAACTGCAACTTCTGTGGTTCTCACTCATTATAATATATAACACAGCTAAAAAATATTTTCTACAACAATGAGCTCCTAAAATTCTATAGGAACTGTCACTGATAAAGTTATTTTCTTAAAAATAACATTTTAAAAATTGTAGCCCATAGATTACGCAGCTGAACCACAATACCACATCATTTTATTATAAACCATTTTTGGGGTCAAGCTTTGCAGGAGAAGCTTAAAGTATTATGCTGGGCTCAAGTAGCTCACCCCTGTATTCTTAGCTACTCAGGAGGCCCAGATATGGCAATTACAATTCAAAGCCATTCCTGGAAGGAAAGTCCTTAAGACTTTCACCTCCAGTTAACCAGCAAAAAAGACACAAGTGGAGCTATGGCTTACGTGGTAGAGTGCTAGCCTTCAGTAAAAAAGCTCAGGGATAGCACCTGGGCCCCAAGTTCATTGGCCCATGATAGACACACACACAAAAAGAGAAAGTAGCCAGGTGCCAGTGGTTCACGCCTGTAAGCCTAGCTACTCAGGAGGCTGATATCTAAGGATCGCAGTTCAAAGCCAGCCCAGGCACAAAAGTCTGTGAGACTCCTGTCTCCAATAAACCACTCAGAAAACTGGAAGTGGCACTGTGGCTCAAGTGGTAGAGCACTTGCCTTGAGTTGAAGAGTTGAGGGACAGCCCCCAAGCCCAAAGTTCAAGCCCCATGACTGACAAAAAAAAAAAAAAAAAAAGTATTGTAAGACTCTTTTAGGCATAATTTTCCAGCAGTAATACTGCTTATATGGTGGCTATCTTCAACTGACAATTATGTGACTTGATGATGGACTCTCTCCCGTAAGTAGAGCTCAAATGTCTATGAATATAGTTAGAGAAAATGACATTTAGAAGACATGTTATGTTTTGCCTCATTTCCATTAACACATATTTACCAAGTGATACATGATAGTTGTGTTTCTCTTACTCACTGCAAAGATCAATAATGCTACAATGCCATGAAAAATGTCTCTCAAACAATGCTACAACTTGCTAGTACCAAAACATTTATGTGGCATTGATTTGAAAAGGACACAAATATATTTTCATGATGTAATTTATTAGACTATTCTTTAAACATTAAAAATCAGACTAGAACGAAGTTATTTTATGAGTCTTTAAAATTTAGACACTATGCACAATAGAAAACTACATATTTGAAAATGGAATGTCAATATCTCAATTAAAAAACTTTATAGAGATAAAAGCCAATGAAAACAATATATTTGACAGATACTGATGAACTGCCAAAAAGGAATGTAACAAACAATGAAAAACCCAGCATGCTTCAAGATCTCCTAAACCCAGAGGAATTAGTCTGGGAGACATGCAGTTCCATTCCCCAAGTAGAAAAATATCAATATGAATGGGGGGTGATAATAAAAGCAGAAAAGGGAGAAATCAATGGCATGTCATTTAATACAATATACTAGGCTTAAGAATATTTAATAGAAATGTCATTTTGACTTAATGCAAAAACTAATACATTTTAGCTTAATGTACTTCTCCATCAAATTAGCTCCGTGTCCTATTGCAAGTATAATGTACTAATTGCAAAAGCAGATCAATAAATTGCCAAAAATCATTCAATCCACTTCATAAACAAACTACAAAGTAATGGAAGAGGTACTGTTTTTAGAAAACTTTTAAAATTCAACATGGGCTCAGGGGCTATAAATAACTATACAGCAATACCACTTGAAGGCGAAAATGATGGCAGGATACAGCTATAGGCTATTCTACAAGTGTGATGGAAATACTCAATGAAAACAGTCACAAACTTAGCTCTTCTATGTAAATAACATGTAATAATCAACTCCTAACACTAAATTTCTTTTAAATACATTGAACATGTACTGTTTTTAACAATACTTTTTCTTGTCTTGAAAGTAGAGCAACAATGACTTTATTATTTTTTTGTTATTATAAAGGTGATGTACAGAGGGGTTACAGTTACGTAAATCAGGTATTGTCATTTCTTTTTTGACAATGTCACCGTTTTCCTCACTCACTCTCTAAGTCAACAACACTTTTAAAGATATATGTAATATTTTATAAAATTTTCCAGTGAAATACTTCCTTTCTATACATCAAAATTTAAGTTAATAATAATCATGTGGTCAAATTCATCAAATTTTAATTTTATCTTGTAAGATTACATATTCATTTATTTTTTAATGTGTAGTTTCTACCTGCAGTATGTGTAGAACCATTTTCCAATTTCATCGGATACTAATTTTCAGAGAGAAAACTGTTAATGTCACCAAAGTCTGCATACCCCCAAAATATATTTGTTTATTTCTGATGTCTATGGCATATTTTGCTATTACCAAAACCCCAACCTCAGAACTATTATTACTATGGTTGATGTTTTTAATATATCACTTTCTAAAATAAAAATAACATTAATACTTTCACAATTATCTTTAAAAACTCAATCTTTCATTAAAGACTATTAACAAAAAACATTGCACATTTAATAAACTTTTTCCTGTCCTTTTCTGAAAAATTGCACAAATTAACGTTTTCTTTCTCTTTAACCAAGTTCAATAAATAAACACCTGCTAAACTTTTTAACAATAACTACATTTTTTGCTTTGTTTTAACAATTTTGCTTAAAAACAACTTGCAAAGAGAAAAAAGTCTTAGACAAACTTCTTATATTTCAAAGGAACTTGTAAAAGAGAATCTGCTGACATATTAGATCCTTTTTGCATTACCCCAAAGCTTTTCTTCTTAGAACAATTGTGGTAAAGAGACATTTGGCTCCTAGAAAATTCCCAAAGGGTCAACCATATGCATCCTTCCATGGCACCTTCTCAGTGCTGCTTTCTACATTCATGTCTCAAAAGCAGCTTTCATCATTTACTTGTGTGTCAGTCAATATGATTTATGGACTGCATTCAACAAAGTCAAAGCATATAGAATGAGAAATATGACTACAATCTGCTAATTTGTTTTGTATTGAGCCATTTAAGAGTCAAAGACCTAATGTCAGACTGAGACCAGCAACACAATTAACCAGCCGGTGACAGATTCATCCATCCTCCCTGCCAGGGTGTGCCAATCAAAGACAGCATGAGGCGACATTTGGTGAAATCAGTAAGAAAACTCATTCTCTAAATAACCTATGTAAGACCTTGATTGACAGTTTTTGAATTTAGTTTGTGGAACACAGCCACTCTTTACCCAATAGTCCCTCACTGCAAGCTGTGAAATAAGGCTTTTAATGCCAATCACAAGAACAATAAACCACTAACCCCTAGCTTCAGTCTAAAAGGCATAAAAAGAAATGCACCTCTGTTTACATGTTAAGCAAAAATTTCAAAATAATTTACTATTTTAGGTTAGGCTAAGGATAGTTGGTTTCTTTTGAAACATCATGAAATAACATGGCAACAAAACTAAAACACATTTTACCAGCTTATGGCTCAGCTTATTTCAGTTTCAAAGTAACATTTTCATGGAATTCTAATATAATGGGAAAATGTGGAATATTTAAAAACCAATTTGGCACCTTAAATTTTCATTTCAAGTTTATATGCGTTTCTTATTTCAAAGATCTCACCATTCTTTTATTTCAAAGATCTAATTTTTAAAAAACGATTTTGTTTCAACAGTAATAATCTGAACATACTTTTCAAAGTGCTTTTATACTCTTTTAAGTACCTGTAATATAAAAACATGCTCTTGAAATCACACCATTCTTTCTGCATTGATCTACTCTTCCTCAAAGGTCCCAGAACAGTCTATTTTCTTTATTTATAGCCCCACCAAAAAACCTTATTCTATTTACTTAAGTAAAAAAGAAATATATAGACATAAATATATTGTGCATTATATTAGTCTTTAAATTGATAACAGGCTTTGGCTTAAAAGGTTATGTAACCCTTCTCAGGAAAAAAAAGTGAAAGCAGTCATGCTCTACTTGAACCAAAAAACCTAACATGGGTAAGAAAATATATCAATTCTCATCCTGCTTCTAAAGTTATTTAAATTAGTAGATTGCTATTTAATACAAATTCATTGCATCTCAGGTTGCTACATAAATTTCAGTTATGAGACTGAAACAGTCTTTTCAGAGGCAAAAAGAGGAAGGAAAGACTCTCAAGTCACAATGAATAACCTGTTAAGTATACAGACTGAAAGAAGTCTTTCATCAAATGTGGAGTAAACATGAAAACTAGAAATAAGACTCTTAACTGAAATATAAATAAAGATGCATAGTTGAAAAGTTGAAATTTTAATTAAGATGTAATATTTCTCCCATTTTATATAAGAACCACCAATCTAAAGTCTTAAATGTATGAAACTATATTTTATTAAAATGTAAAAAATGTTATTAAATCAGAAAAACTATAACCTTAGAATAAAATGTGAAAATTTCTTTAAGATAACTTCCCAAATAAACAAGGCTTCCTTTACTAATAACGTAAATTTTCTAACTCACCACTTTATATATATTGAAGTAACTCAAATTCCAAATACAGAATGAATGAGTTATAAAGGTTTAAGTATCAAGATAAATTTCTTTTGTGAGTTTTAATAACTCTGATACTACTTTGCAGACAGACTTTTAAGGTTATGCCAAAAAATTCATAGGTCTATCAAAATATACTCACTCTGGCACTCCCAACATTTTCCCAAATACCTTTCTATTTCTCTTACACTTGCTTTCTATCCTCATCTAATTACTGCTATCACTTCAAAAACTGGTTACCACATCAATTAACCACAATCCCCATAAGCAACTACAAATCCCTCTTCTCCTGTTTTAGGCTTTTGCACTTTCTGCTTATAATAGTTTTCAATCAAGTGAGGGAGCAACATAAATGTTTTCTCTAGAGGGGAGAGAAGAAGGCAGGGAAGGAGAAAGAGGAGAGAGAAAATAGAACATGATTATCTTAAAAATGAAATAAAACTTTTTTCTAAAGTAAGCAAACATTAGAGCTACCAATAATACACAGCACATTCCTATTTCCCTCAAAAGTATTCCAATCATAGGGTTCATCAAACTTTGGCAGCCTTTTATTTTAAAACTAAACAAAAAAGAAAAACAATTTTTTGAACACAGTTTTAGATGACAAAGAGAATATACTTTTTTTTTTTTTTTTGTCCATCATGGGGCTTAAATTCTGGGCCTAGGTGCTGTCCCTGAGCTCTTCAGCTCAAGGTGAGCGCTCTACTGCTTGAGCCACAGCGCCACTTCCAGTTTTCTAGTGGTTTATTGGAGATAAGAGTCTCACAGACTTTCCTGCCCGGTCTGGATTTGAACCGTGATCTTCAGGTCTCAGTCTCCTGAATAGCTAGGATTACAGGCGTGAGCCACCGAACGTACGTTTTTAGCTCTCTAGTACATTCCTGTTGTCATGGCACACCTAAGTATCTTCAATGTCATACCAACTTGAATAGGTGGAAAGAAAATGAATGGATAAGCAAAGCAATAAAAGTCTCGAGAAGTCAAGGTTTTGAAGAAATTCCTCTGCTTGATACTTGGAAGTGATTAAATATTAATGGCCTGTAACTCTTCTCACTTGACAAATGTAAGAAAAGCAAGAGAGGGGCTGGGAAGGTAGCTCAGCGGTAGAGTGCATGCCTTGCAAGCATGAGGCCCTGGGTTCGATTCCTCAGCACCACATAAACAGAAAAAGCCGGAAGTGGCGCTGTGGCTCCAGTGGTAGAGTGAGGGACAGCACCCAGACCCAGAGTTCAGGCCCCATGACCGGCAAAAAAAAAAAAAAAAAGAAAAGAAAAGCAAGAGAAATTAGAGGAAATTAGAGGAGGTTAATTTTCCTTGTGGTTGAATCTTAATACTATGGGCAATTCACAAATTCATGTAGAAAACAAGTGTACCAGAAGCCATTTTTTTTTTTTTTTAAAACATTGATCCTGTTGCTTGAACTCAAGGCCTGGGCATTGTCCATAAGCTTCTTTTGCTCAAGGTTAGCATTCTACCATTTGAGCCACAGCACCACTTCCAGCTTTTTCTGCTTAGGTGGTACTGAGGAATTGAACCCAGGGCTTCATGCATGCTGGGCAAGCATTCTACCACTAAGCCACATTCCCAGCCCTACAAGCCATTCTTAAGGCAATAACTATGATAGTTGTATGCTATATCCTTTTTTATTTTTTTCTTATTCTAATTTCTTTATATAAGCATCCAGTTCTGAGGATCAGGGCTATATAATAATGAAAATTTACTATTTTATATCCTTAGTTTTATATTTACAAAGATATTGTCAGAATTTTTTTGGAGGTGAGGTGTAGAGGTGATTTCCACATAACAGTTAATAAACTGGACAAATGCCATTTAAATCAACCCTTTCTGTCTCTTTTTAATACATGTAGATGCTGATATAAGCATAATCAAGATTTAAAATCTAGCAAAGGAGGTCTCTGTCATTCAAGGATTTATGATTCAATCTTTTGAGAGATTCTGAGAGTCTAGTATAAGAAGGACTTCATTTCCTAAGGCACACATTTGAATGGCATGCTCTGTAAAATGGGATAATAAGGAGTCATGCTCAGAGACTGGGTGTAGTCAATGTCCTCATTTTCCTAACTGAATGTGGCCTGGCTATGTTCTGTTAGTTGTCATTGATAAAGTAAATCCCATTAAGATCTATGGTTTTAAAAATTGCATCTTTTGATGGACTATCCTTATCTCCAGATTTGCAGATTCTCAGTTTTGTTCTATCCTTATCCTGAAGGACAAAGGCTTTCTAGACAGGCTTTTTAGACACAAGTCTAAGCCCTAGATTATGACAATAGAGGTGGTATGGATATTAAGTCACCTCCAGTTTGGGAGAAATGCAGGGTGGATTTTAAGAATAAGAGAACTACATCAAAAGAAGGGAAGATATATATTAAAACAAAACAAACCCACAAAGAACAGGGAGAAAGGCGATCAAGGTAAACTATTTATCCTTTTTTTCTAAGAATAACTTTCTACATGACAGCCCACAATGTTCTGAATGAAGAATAAATCCTTACAGACAGCTACTACAGATCTGTGCCAACTGCTACTTCTCTTGCTTCCAAAGAATTAACAGAGATTTTAATGTCAATGCTACCACCTACCACATGGATTTCCATAAAAGATAGAAAGGTCTTACAACAACATGATAGCTTTCCTACAAGGGCTAAAGACTCCCAGATAAAAGAAAAGGAAACGATTAAAAGGTGGTTTCCCACAGTCTGGACTTCTCTATGAAACACTAGTCTAAACATGCTCCTGTATGGGACTTTTTCTGCAAAGTCTAATCTCTTAACTTTTTGAAATATAGTACCTTGTATAAGTTTTTTTTTTATAACAATGTTACCAACATCTATGTCTACTGTATTTCTATTATCTGTTCCTGACCTACAAGTATTCTATAAGTAAGAACACAGCTCTCTAATCTCCTTTTTCCATTATTGTTTCCTCCATATAAGGATGAACAACAGGGCTGGGAAGGTGGCTCAGTGGTAGAGTGCTTGCCTTGCATGCATGAAGCCCTGGGTTCAATTCTTCAGCACCACATGAGCAGAAAAAACCGGAAGTGGCGTTCTGGCTTGAGTGGTAGAGTGCTAGCCCTGAGCTGAAGAAATGAGGGACAGCACCCAGGCCCAGAGTTCAGGCCCCATGACCAGCAAAAAAAAAAAAAAAAGATGAACAACAGAACAGATGTTCTAAAGTATCACCTGATCTTGGCTTGCAGTAAAAATCTCCTTAACTTTTCAGTTCTGATCTTCCTTTTGCTGCCTTTTTTTTCCCTCACAACAAAAAGGTAATCTTGATATAAACAATCTCTTACAAATTTTAACTCTCTCATTTCAACTTCTGACTGCTGAACTCAAAACAAGGGTGTCTATATTTTTCTTTTTTTCCTCCCATCACAGGATACAGGTTAAAATCCTGGAATTCTACCATCCTTATCTGCAAAAATCCAAGTAACATTTTAAACATGAATCTTCTGTTGCCATCTGGTAGTAAAACTTGCAGATAATAAATTTTCATTTGTGGGCTGGGAAGGTGGCTCAGTGGTAGAGCGCTTGCCTTGCATGCATGAGGCCCTGGGTTTGATTCCTCAGCACCACATAAGCAAAAAGAAAAAAGCCAGAAGTGGCACTGTGGCTCAAGTGGTAGAGTGCTAGCCTTGAGCTGAAGAGCTGAGAGCTGACAGCACCCAGGCCCAGAGTTCAAGCCCATGACCGGACCCATAAATAAATAAATTTTCATTTGTGTTTAGTACTGAATCTTATGGTTTAATACAGTACAAGTGCATTTATCTAACCACAGAGATAACATATAAAGTGGATATTGGCAGTTCTCCAAATTCTACAGCTTTCTACTACTACCAAAGTCTGTGAAAATTACTAAATTTAACTTCTAAAATACAACCTTAGTAAGCAAACTTGCACAAGTTTTGCAATTGTTTATACTTACAGGCAAATGAGTAAATACTTGAAATATGCTTCTCAAAAAATTAATAAGATCCATCAAATAACCACTAGCTCTTCCATCTGGCTCAGACATTGTCCAGTCATAATCAGCAAGCTGAACAAATTCATCAATTTTTTGATTAAGTTTGGTATATATTTCTCCTTCTGCTGCATGCCGAGCATCCTGATAGGGACAAAAATAATGAAAAGAAATAATAATACAAGTCGAGCGTAAATAAAATTTTCTTAAAAGTCCAAATTTTAAGTAGAATTTTCTTTCTTCTATTATTTTAGTTATTTATTTAAACTTCAGGAAAACTGTTAGGTTTTTTTTGCTGGCAATACTCTGTTTAATTCACTTGTTATTCTTTCCTTCTTCACTTCCTCATTCCCTCTTCTCTCTCCCTCACTTCCCTCCTTTTTGGCAGTACTGGGTCTCATGCTTGCTAGACAAGTGCTCTACGATTCAAGCCACACTCCCAGCCCTTTTGCTTCTGTTATTTTTGAGATAGGTCTCTTTTTTTTTTTTTTTTTTTTGTCCAGATACAGTTGGATGATAGGCAAACACCACAACACCCAACTCTTTCTGCTGAGATAGAACTGCATGAACTTTTTTGTTTAGATTGTCATAGAACTCTGATTCTCCCAGTATCAGCCTGTAATACAACTGGAATGACAAGTACATACCACCATACCTAGCCATTGGTTGGGATGGGAGTCTCATTAACTTTCAGCCAGGATAGCCTCAAACCTCAATCCTTCCAATCTCTACTTCCTCAGTACCTAGAATGACAAGCATAAACCACCATGCCTAGCTCTTCTTCTCTTCCTAGCTTCATTATCACTTTCTCTTTCTTTCTTTTTTCTCTTTCTCTCTCTTTTATCTCTCTTTCTCTCTCTTTCTCTTTTTTCTTTCTTTCTTTGTTGTTGTCATTGGTCATGGGACTTGAACTCAGGGCCTAGGCCCTGTCCCTGAACTCTTTTGCTCAAGACTGGTGCTCTACCACTTTGGGCCACAGCACCACTTCCTGGTTTGAGTGGTTATTGGAGATGAGTCTCACAGGGACTTTTCTGCCAAGGCTGACTTTGAAATTCTAAGATTTCAGCCTCCTGAGTAGCTAGAATTACAGGCATGAGCCACCAGCGCCCAGCTCACCTTTTCATGTTTAAGTGATCAGATATTTCATGAGATATATCTTTTCCAAAAAGACTATTAGAAAAAGAAAGTGAGAAACAGAAATTGTCAAGAATGCAGAAGATCATACTTACTGATTTACTAAGAAAAAGTAAAAGTTGGACTATCACCAAAAAAAAAAAAAAAAAACAAGTAGAATACAGTTGTCTTTCCAAATCTACAAGTTGATTGTAGAAGTGCCGTCTCCCCACAAATACCAAATTCCAAATGGACTAAAGTCACTTACATAAAATAGTGTAGTATTTGCATAAAATTGACACATTCTCCTGAGTACTTTATACCCTCTCAATTACTTACAATACCTCATATAAAATGATGCCACAAGTTGTTATATTGTATTGTTTAGAGAACTATGGCAAATTCTGTAATTGGTTTAAGCCACAAGTGTGGAACCTGTAAACACAGAGGACAGTTATAGATGCTAGGCTTTGAGTTTAGATTATGATTGAATTAAGCCTGGGCAAAGAAAAAAGACAATATCAAAATCAACTTTTCCACAAATCTAGAAATTAAAAATTTCCAGCAATTCAGACAGTATTTCTTCAAGAAAAACAACTGAATCTTGATGAGTTTTATGCCATTTTACTGTTTTCCATAGTCTCTCCCTTCCTTTAGTTCCATAGTACCCTTGAAAATCCAGATCATGGAATTGTAAAAACAGCTGACCAGTCACAAAGGTGGAAGAATACCCGTGGTACTCTTTAAAAGCTACATTCTCTGTGTATTATCATTACTTATTGGGTCATTTCCTAGAAGACTTCAGCCCTTCTTACAGGGATGTCTTTATTTGACCTGAATTATAGCTTGTCTGGAACAAAGTACCTCCCTGTCCTCCAGTATACTGGAGATAGTAGATAACAGTTGTTACACAATAGATAAACCAAAAACTTAAAAGGAAAAAATTGGGAAATTGGGTGTTCAAAAATATCTTTGAAAAGTCCTGATATTCCCAAGAATCTAGACTTCACATGTACATATAGGACTGCACATACTCAGGAAATATCTGAGAAACTCTAAACTCTCATTTATGATACCCTGAAGCTCTGTGCAAGAAGAAAATGAAAGCTAAGGCAGAGTTGTTAACTTCCTATCTCAATATTTCAGTCAAGCCCCAACATCAACAGACCCATCTGGCAAAGACTGGAAACATAATGGTGCCAGGTTTTTATGGAAATCCATGTCTAATCATTAGCTGAACATTAAGCAAATCAAGTGGAGACTTCATGGCCTACATAAAAAAGAATTTAAAAACTGCTTAAAGATTCTAGGATACAAGATTTGTTAATGCATATTTTAAACAAGAAGTACAGAATCAGCAGGTGAAATTCAATATTAACCATTAAATATGCTTATAGCTCTCTTAGCAAATCTCCTTTTATTAGAGTAGGAGTAATACATGGATATAAGGACAGAAAGGTCAGTAAGAGTTTACGAAAAACCTAATATAAAAGCTAAAATCTGGGAATGTGGCTTAGTGGTAGAATGTTTGCCTAGCATGCATGAAGCCCTAGGTTCGATTCCTCAGCACCACATAAACAGGAAAAACCAGAAATGGCACTGCAGCTCAACTGGTAGAGTGCTAGCCTTGAGCCAAAAGAAGCTCAGGGACAGTGCCCCAGGCCCTGAGTTCAAGCCCCAGGACTGGCAAAAAAAAAAAAAGCAGCTAAGAATTTTTGGATAAAGGTCCAAAATTTCAATCTCCACCTATATTATATTAAATGATACTGTTCAGTGTCTTTTACAGTTGTTTCTCCTATGAGCTTGTTAAGAAAAGGGATAGGTATTTGTATCCTCAAGGCCTAATAAAATGCTCAGTATATAACTGATATATAGTGAATTGCTCTAAACTATCTCCTTCAAACTTTATAATAAACACATTGTCAATCTAATTTTATAGATGAGACATTTGTAATCATTACTATTCTTTTAAAAAACTTGCTCAACTCCCTTGGCAACAGTCTAATTTCAGAGCACATATGCTGACAGCTCTATATATTACTAAATAAATGAATGCCTGCTTTTATGCTCCTGTTTTAATAACTAATTGTGTAAGTTCACAGACTCTGGTATTATTCTGTTTTTGTCTTATTTATCAGAATAATTGTACAAGCACAAGAGTCATCAAAGGGATATATGATTTGAAGAGAAGTGTGTGTGTGTGTGTGTGTGTGTGTGTGTGTGTGTGTGTGTGTGTGTGTGTGTGTGTGTGTGTGTGTGTGTGTGTGTGTGTGTGTGTGTGTGTGTGTGTGTGTGTGTGTGTGTGTGTGTGTGTGTGTGTGTGTGTGTGTGTGTGTGTGTGTGTGTGTGTGTGTGTGTGTGTGTGTGTCTTGAGGCTTGAACTCAGGGCCTAGGTGCTGTCCCTGAGCTTTTTTGTTCAAGGCCAGTGCTCTACTACTTGGAGATAAGAGTCTCATGAACTTTCTTGCCTGTGCTGGCTTCAAACTGTGGTCCCCAGATCTCAGTCCCCTGAGTAGCTAGGATTATAGGTGTGAGCCACTGGCACCCAGCTAAGACATTTTTAAGACATTTTAAGTTGTTTGTAGACTTCATACTTTCAAAGTTTGGGTGAATGTTAACATTAAATAAGTTATTTCTAAATACAAATACACCAAATGTAAAATTTTGAATTATTACCACATAATTTTAGGAGGTAAATTAAGGAACTTAAAGGAAGATAGTAAGACAAGTATTCCTTTTAATAGAAAACTTTTAGAAATTGCTATGAGGCTAAACTAGTAAGCTTATTTTACAGATAAGGAGTCAGAACTTATTTTATCATTAGTTTAATGGAAGACTGAAATACAACTACTAGACTACCAATGTGATAATTAACCTTGATTGTCAACTAGATTGGGTTGAGAGACCGAGGAAATTAATAAAGCGCATGCCTATGTATGTGTGTAAGGGCATTTCCAGAGATAACTGGCATGTAGAACAGTACCTGAGAGGGATAGAGTCACCCTGAATGTGGGTGGCACCACCATATAGGCTGGAGGCCCAGATGGGACAAAAGTAAACAAAGGAAAAAGCCTGTTAGCACAGTGTGCTCTGCTTCCCAATTGCCAGGAAATGAGCAATCACACTCCACTATATACTCTGTGCCATGGAGTTCAGCCTCTTCTCAGGTAAAAAGCAATGAAACCAAGCATCTTTGGATTGAAACTTCTAAAACTATGAGCCAAAATGAAACTTTCTCCCTTAAATTGTTTCTCAGAAACAAAAAACTAATGCAACTAGTGTCTCATTTATATGACTCTAAATGACTAGAACAGCTTATGAAACAAGTTATTTTATCTTGCATTCCTCCTAAAGCAATCACTAATTAATCTCATTATATTCCATTGTGTTTTAAAGAAAACTTTTCATCTAGAAAAAGGAAGACTAATGATATGGGATATTTAGTTTTCTTCAGATTAGAGCTAGTAAAGGATGAAAAACTTAAAAGTTGCTTACTTACTTAACTATTTAATTTTTCTCACACTTTTATTTCGCAAACATACACATATAAATCTATTGAACTATATGTGATACATTAATAGAAATTCAGTCAGTCTCGTGCAGCACTACCATTTATTGTCAAAAATGAACAAAATGTAATACATTATAGAAAATCAATATGTTTTTCTCCAACGTAGCAAGAGACTTAAAATTACCAAAAAGGAACTGATAATTTATCTGCTAACTTGGGCAAAAATTATTTCTATTCTCAAAAGTTAGAAATATAAAGAAAGTGTACAAATAATAAAATTTGTCTTTTAATCTTATAAAATTTACTTACAACAACTAAAATGAAAATTTTTGGTCATATTTTTACATACCTTAAAAGTAGAAAGTCCATAAAGTCTTGTGGTATGAACAGTTTCTTGAGAAATATTTGTAATGTTAGTTATAAAATCCTCCAGGTATTTACAAGCTTGTTCAAGGTGTGTTGTGTTTATGATGATTTGCACAAGCTGGAAAATACAAAATATATCTGGTAAAGAACACATCACACAGATGCAAAACCATCTGGTTTGGAAAAAAGCATTAATTATAATTATAGCAGTATGGGATACAACGGATTATCTGATCTCAAAAGTCTATTGCAAATATTGTTCGTAAATGCTAATGCTTTAAGATATGTGTGTATACTCAGAGTCAGATTACTATAATAATAATTATTAGTGTGTGTGTGTGTGTGTGTATGTGTGTGTGTGTGTGTGTGTGTGTCCATTCTGGGGCTTCAACTTGGGATTTGCAAGCTGTCCCTGAGCCACAGTTCCACTTCTGGCATTTTTGGTAGTTAACTGGAGATATGAGTCTCATGGATATTCCTGCCAGGGCTGGTTTCAAATCATGACCCTCAGATCTCAGTAGCTAGAGTTATAGGCATGAGCCACTGACAACTGACTTATTTTTCAATAACTTTTTATGGTATTTTTCAAATCTTACACATGGAGCAAGTAAAAAAACAAGGATTTGGACTGTCCATGTAAAGTCTGGCAATAAGTCGTCTAAATATATGTTCTTCTATCTTCCACTCCCCATTTAAACCCTTTCCCCTCACATTTCTTAATCTACAACAATACTTTATATTTTAAAAATATGCTTATATTAATAAATTTAATAAACAAAGCCATTTTTATAGGATGATGTTCAGTGATCACACTAATTTTTTCATATACTAAGATATTTGACTATGTATTTCTTCTTACCCTACCTCTGCCAAACCAATATGAGGTTTTCTAATTAGGTTCAGTAGACAGCTGTTCAAAGTTCTGGTCAGCAGCAAATTTGTTGATTTCCTGAGCATATCATCTATTTCTGTTGAGCTAAAAACAAAGACTAACATTACTCACCTTCTCAAACATACAGTTAGTTAATATTCTAAATAACACCATTTACTAAAAATGTTCTAAATTATGGCTTTACATCTTTAAATAAATTGTAATTAGATATTTATTAAATTATAAACTTCAACTGAAAAGGGGATATTTTCCAAAGTAGAATACTCATCAAATTAATCAATATAGAAAAACATGAAGTATTTAGTACAAAAAACAAAACTATTCTTAAATTATAACTCCACTGAAGGAAAGTTTCTTTACAAGACAATTCATATATGATGATAACTAAAAGCTACTTTTTTCCCCTAGTCTATCATGAGCTTGAACGCAGGGCCTACGCACTATCCTTGAGCTCTTTTGTTCAAGACTAGCTCTCTACCACTTTGAGCCATAGCTCTACTTCAGTTTGAGGAGTGGTTAATTGAAGGTAAGTCCCACATGGACATGTCTGCTCAGGCTGGCTTCAAACTGCATCCTCAGATCTCAGGCTCCTGAATAGCTAGGATTAAAGGCATGAGCGGCACCAAGCTACCAAAAGCTACTTTTAAAATACAAATTGATGTTCCTTCTAGGTATAATTACCAGGTTTAATATAATAAGTCATCCATATTAACTGAGATTTTAAGAAGATATCTAAAGAAATAAATTACCTTATACTATTTTTTATTTTTTGGTCAGTCATGGGGCTTGAACTCTAGGCCTGGGCGCTGTCCTCAGCTCTTCAGCTCAACATAAGCACTCTACTACTTGCGCCACAATACTACTTCTGGTTTTCTGGTTGTTAATTGGAGATAAAGAGTCTCATGGACTTTGCTGCCTGGGCTGGCTTTGAATCATGATCCTCAGATCTCAAACTCCTGAGTAGTTAGGATAACAAGCATGAGCCACCAGCACCCTACACCTTATACTAATTTTATACATATTATTGCATATGGTTTTTCCCCCAGTCCTGGTGCTTGAACTCATGGCCTGGGTGCTGTCCCTGAACTTCTTTTGCTCCAGGCTAGTGCTCTACCACTTTAGCCACAGCACCACTAACCTTATACTAATTTTAATTTGATACAAAACACCTACAATGGTTTTTTAACATCCCAAAGATTGCTAAAATAGCACGTTAAAAGCTTATTCTTTTCTCCTAGGTCTTCAAATTAAGTAAATAATCATTTCTTGGACATAATCTTTAAAATCTATGAAGCAAAAATGTCACTAATATGCATTTTAAAATAATTGTTTATTGAAAAATGCAGATATAGCCAGGCGCTAGTGGCTTATGCCTGTAATTCTAGCTACTAAGGAGGCTGAGATCTGAGGATCACGGTTCAAAGCCAGGCCAGGCAGGAAAGTCCCTGGAGACTCTTATCTCCAATTAACCAACAGAAGTGGTGATATGGCTCAAGTGGTAGAGTGCTAGCCTTGAGCACAGAGAAGCTCAGGGACAGTGCCCAGGCCCTGAGTTCAAGCCCCACAACTGACAAAAAAAAAAGGTTATGATAAAGGCAAATTTATATTAGATTTATATTAGTAAACTCACCTTCGGTGTAAGGACTCTGAAAATTTAAGGCTGGCATAAATAAATTCTTTAACTTGAATATAAATATGAGGCACTGACTGAGACATGGGGAACTTCTTGGGGAAAGACTGCTGTAGGAAGAGAAAGAGAATATTATTTTTGAAATTTTAGAAAAAAGGACTTACAATCACTTAAAATGTAAACTTACAATCACTTAAAATATAAACATTAAGTTGATTTCACAAAGTAATAGTAAGTAACAATATCAAGTATTCAGCACAATTATGATGAAATTTGTGAGGCCAGCCTGAGCTACATAGAGATTGTCTTCTCAAAAAAAAAAAAAAAGGACAGGGCTGGAAAGGTGGCTCAGTGGTAGAGCGCTTGCCTTGCATGCATGAGGCCCTGGGTTCAATTCCTCAGCACCACATAAGCAAAAAGAAAAAAAAAGCCGGAAGTGGCACTGTGGCTCAAGTGGTAGAGCGCTAGCCTTGAGCTGAAGAGCTGAGGGACAACACCCAGGCCCAGAGTTCAGTCCCCATAACTGGACCCCCCCCCAAAAAAAGGACAATTTTGTTGTTATATTTTTTGCTTTATTTCTTGTACCTTAAATCCAGAATATTTATGAAAAAGGCAGAGCAATTTAAGCCTATATTTAAATCATATTACTACACTTCTATCAAGAACAGACAATACATATCAATATATTTTGTATTTTGATGGTGAGCATTGTAGGCTCCCCTAGCTATTTGCTTCTTTGTATCCATAATTAAAAAAAGAAAAAGTCAGGTGATCATGGAAGGAGGCTGCCAGTTGGAGGCTAGCTGCTGAAGGCTTGATGACAATTCAGTTTATTCTATAACTCCCTAGAATATATATCTTAAGTGGCTTTCTGTTACCAGTATGTCATCAAACCTTACTATAGTTCACAGTGTGCTGCTTGGCTAAACTTCTTCATCAGTTACATCCCTTGAAAATTATAGTCTCCAAAAATTAAAAGTCATCCATGATTTTAATCCTAAAACCAATCATTATAACTTATGAAATCGAAGCTATACCTCTACATTGACATTCACTGTAACCTTGTCACATTAGTAAGAGTACTCTCACCAGGTCACAGTTGACCTAATTGTTAAATTCAGTGTCTTGCAACTTTTCATGTTAACTGAATTCTTTGGAGTATCTGACATGGCTGGCCTTCTCTGGCTTCGTAAATGATTTATCCTTCTTTGCTATTCTGCTACACAATGCCTTTCCTTCTATTTTTTTTTACCTGCTCTACTCCTCTTCTCTTAGTTATCCTTTAACTATTACAATGACTTATTATAGGTTTTATCCTAAATTTTCTCTTTATACTGTATGCATACTTCTTAGATGATCTCAGATACTCTTATGACTTCAATCACCATGCAAATGCCAGTATCTTCCAAATCTACTTCACAAATCTTTCTCTGGAAATCCAAATCCATATATCTAGCTAACATTACCCACTAACACTTCAATTTCATTATACCATTTCAGACATAATAGGTCCCAAAACGAAATTATTTTTCTTCTAAACCTGTTCCTCAAAGCTGGGCACCTATAATCCTAGTTACTCAGTAAGCTGAGATCTGAGGATCAAAGTTCAAACCTAGCCCAGGCAGATAAAATCTCAGAGCTCTTATATCCAATTAATCTGCAAAAATGCCAGAATTGGAAGCATGGCTCAAGTGACAGAAAGCAAACTCTGCTTGAAAAAAGCTGAAAGAGAGAGCTCACAAAACCATGAGTTCAAGCCCCAGTGCTGGCATAATGAGTAAAAACTTACTTAAGTAATTAATTTAACCTGTTCTTCTTGTGTTTCCTATCATCTGCTGAATATTGCCACCATGTAAGACAATTATTCTACATATGCAAATAATTGCCAACCCCAGCCTCCTAAATAATCATAAAGTCATGTTCCAATGCCCATAGCCCCTGTTCAGGAAACCGATAGAGTAACTACAAAACTCTCCTAGCTAGATTTCCTGTTACCCAGAGAGCCTGGATATATGCAACTCTGCATTACTGTGTATATGTATACATATAAGTGCCCTCTAGAATAGTCTCCATTCTGGTCTATTCCTTTCTCTACTTTTTGTTCAACAGCTTCAAAAAATAAATATTTGGGGGCTGGGAAGGTAGCTCAGCGGTAGAGTGCATGCCTTGCAAACATGAGGCCCTGGGTTCGATTCCTCAGCACCACATAAACAGAAAAAGCCGGAAGTGGTGCTGTGGCTCCAGTGGTAGAGCGCTAGCCTTGAGCTGAAGAGCTGAGGGACAGCGCCCAGGCCCAGAGTTCAGGCCCCATAATTGGCAAAAAAAAATAAAAAATAAAAATAAATAAATAAATAAATAAATAAATAAATAAATAAATATTTGCCAGGTGCTGGTGGCTCACACCTGTAATCCTGGCTACTCAGGAGGCTGAGATCTGAGGATCACGGTTCAAAGCCAGCCTGGGCAGGAAAGTCCATGAGACTCTGATCTTCAATAAACCACCAGAAAACTGGAAGTGGCACTGTGGCTCAAGTGGTAGAGTGCTAGCCTTGAGCTGAAGAGCTGAAGGACAGCACCTAGGCCCAGAGTTCAAGCGCTACTGCCAACCATAAATAAATATTCCTGTTTCTAGAAGAAACCTGCATGCATACTCCTTTATATATCTTTCACTTGAACTGGAGAAACATTTTAGAGAAAAATACTTCTTAAAAAATACAAAATAAGATCTCCCACAGTGATGAATATGCTCTTATTTCTGCTCATATATCTGTTTTGGAATCCACCCAGCATTATTAACACCTGCCCTTGGAATCCACCTAACATTAGAAATAGCTACTTCTAGTATTCCCCAGAAAAGTCCCTTCTTCAAAAACAGTAATAATAGTTAACAATAACATAATCTTTAAACTTAAAATATAATTTGTTTTCTCAAATGATGCACCAAAAGCTGCCCTCAAGAAAGTAACTCTTCCCTACAATGGCAGGTTAATTTTATGTAGTAATGAAGAACATAAACTTATTTTTTCAAGAATATTTATATTAAAGAATAGTTGTAAGGACACGTGCACCTCCATGTTTATTGCAGCACTGTTCGCAATAGCTAGGATATGGAAACAACCTAGATGCCCCACCACAGATGAATGGATCCAAAAATTGTGGTATCTATACACAATGGAATATTATGCAGCCATTAGAAATGACAAAATAATGGCATTTGCAGGGAAATGGATGGAGCTAGAAGGAATCATGTTGAGCGAGGTAAGCCAAGAACGAAGAGACAAACAGTACATGGTCTCCCTGATAAGTGGATGATGAATCCAAAAGGTTAGGTGATATGACAAAACTAACAGGACTTAAGAAACAAAGAACTCCCACTCATCTGGTTGAACCACTACTAAATATCCCCATGCTGCTGATCACATATATGGTATATAACATATGAGCACCGTTATATATTACAGACTGTGATAGACAATTTGCTCCAGGAAAGTTAGAATGAACTTGTGACTTTAAATGAGCATCATTATTCCACAATACTGTGAATTTCTGGAAATTAAGTAATCACTTAATCACGATCAAAAAAAAAAAAAAAAAAAGAACCTTGGGGAAGGGAGGGAGGGAGGGGATGGTGGGGGAAAACAATGGAGGGGGTAACAATGTTCAAGAGGAAGTGGAAGTGTACTCATTACCTCACTCATGTAACTGTAACCCTCTGTATAGTATCTCTACAATAAAAAAAATTAAAAAAAAAAAAAAAAAAAAAAAAAAAAAAAAAAGAATAGTTGTACCTTTTCAAGGTCTGGATCTTGGAAGGGAAATTTACTGATGACTATTTTATATTCTTCTTCACTGACAATAGGTATAGGGCTATAATTATCTTCTTCAAAAATGTCCCTGTTAAAGAGAATTGAAAACATATCATTACAAAGTATATCATTAGAGTGTTATAAAACATTATCTTTAAAAACTCAACCTCTACAAAAACGTTATTTGTCGATATATTCCCAAACAGGAAAACACCAGTCATCCAGAATTCTAAACTTCAGTACCAAATACTGCACTTGTCCTTTGAAATTCATGTTCAGCTCTTCTCTTTCTACTAATTTTACTTCCTCTCAGTACTTTATTTCTAACTTTCTATACTTGAACTCTTCCCAACATTATATAGCCTGAACAAACTCACTAAAAACATATCTAAGCTCTTGATAGGGAGTTTTCAAAATGTTGGTATGTCTTCTCTCTTCCAAATTAGACTGATAAGCTCTTTTTTAAAGTCTCTCAGAATGTAATAACTAGGAAAGACATTTTATAGATAATGAAGTAGAGACATTAACTATTCATCACACATGCATGTGTTCTCCTACCCCATCCTCTTATAGTTAGGTAGAACCACATGACTAATTTTGGCCACTGAACTATGAGTTGAAATGATGTTTCTGTAAATATAACAATGAAATCCACAACTTCATAAATAATGCAAGCTAATAATAATAAAAAAGAAAATAAGGCTGGGAAGGTGGCTCAGTGGTAGAGTTCTTGCTTCACATGCATGAGGCCCTGGGTTTGATTCCTTAGACTACATAAACAGAAAAATCCTGAAGTGGTGCTGTGACTCAAGTGGTAGAACACTAGCCTTGAGCTAAAAAGCTCAGGGACAGCCCCAAGGCCCAGAGTTCAAGCCCCATGACCGACCAAAAAAAAACAAAAAACAATAACCAAGCAAATAAAAATCATGACAAAGAAGGAACTATCAGAATAGGTGAAGGAATATCTCAAAGAAGTTTGACTGAGAAGATATGCAGTCTGTAACGGTTAGAAAGATGAAAAGAGACATTTCTGAAGAGAACGTGAGAAGAAATTACATTGCACAGAAGGAAAACATGCACAAAGGCATAATAAGGCAGGAGTGGGGAACCTTTCCTGCAAAAGGTCATTTGGAAATTTATAACATCATTTACAAGCCATAGAAAACTATCAATACAGGTAGCTGGGCCTCAGGCAGCTAACAAGAACCATCTAAGAAGCATGTCTGTTTGTACTGAATGATTTCAAGGGCCTTCTAATGGCTCACAGGCTAGGAGTGAAAAGGTTTGAATGCTATGGGGGCATAAAAATACATACCCTGCAGTATTACTAAAAGCACATATTAAAAGTACAAAACTGATGAGACACATGGTGGAAGATGAAGTTGGGTAGGTGGCCAAACTGAGGCATCTAGATCTTTCTAAAGTCATTTGTATGATTTAAAGAGAAGACATCACATAAAAGTTTTCACTCTGTGGAGAACAAATTTAAAAAAAAGGCCAGTAGAGAACACAGAGAAGCTAGTTAGAAAGACTGAAGAATAATTTAAGTAAAAGGTGATGAGGATTTGAATTAAAGCTGAGGTAGAAGAAGCAGAAAGGAAGTAGCATAGCAAGAGTTTTTTTTCTGCCATAAAATCAAATAATTTATTAGGTTTGTGAGATTATCTGCTTACAGCTAAACAACTTGTAGCTTAATTGCTTCTTATACTACAGTGATGTTAAAAAGGTCTTTCTGGTCCCTATCCCCAAAGTAGCCTAAAGCACTGTAAGCATTGAATGGGACAAGAACTTTTAGGAAATAGAATATATAGGACCTAAAAATTAAATAAGATTGTGAGGGAAAAAGTACTCGTGATAAACTTGTGGTTTCTAGATGAGACAAATGAACAAAGGAGACATTTACTGAAGTAAAGAATACAAGAGAGGGGACTGGGAAGGTGGCTCAGTGGTAGAATGCTTGCCTTGCACGCCTGAGGCCCTGGGTTCAATTCCTCAGCAACACATAAGAAAAAAGAAAAAAGCCGGAAGTGGCGCTGTGGCTCAAGTGGTAGAGCGCTAGCCTTGAGCTAAAGAGCTGAGGGACAGCGCCCAGGCCCAGAGTTCAGGGCCCATGACCAGACCCCCCCCTCGCAAAAAAAAAGAATCAAGAGAAAGATATGCTTCTGGTAGTAAATGATATCCAGCAAAAAAATATTATAATCTTAATGAAAGGTTAAATAAAGACATGAGTTTAATTCATGATTGCATACAAAGTAATTTTAAAAAACACTCTTCTCCTTTAAAATAGAATGAGAATTTCCCATGACTCTATTCTGCTCTAAGTAGTGTTTAAAAACTGTTATCTCCAATTAATCACCAGAAAACCGGAAATGGTACTGTGGCTCAAGTGGTAGAACACTTGTCTTGAGCTGAAGAGCTCAGGGACAGCACCCAGGCCCAGAGTTCAAGCCCCATGACTGACAAAAAAAAGGCAAGTTACAAGGAAAAAAGTACCAGAAGTCCATATAATATTCCTTTATACAACTACCAGGAAATCAGTTACTATTCAAAAAGGATAATTTAATGAATGAGACATTAATATCTAAGAACATTAATATAGTCTTAAAATGGTCTGTTTACAGGACTAAATTCTTTTTTTAAAAAGTTCCTATTCTGTTCAAAACACTATACTAGGGTTAAGCAATCAATGATATAAAATAGTTCCACAACATTGGTCTGGGTAACGATTTTTTTCCTCAAACTCTCAAAACACAGCTATAAAGCGAAAGCAGATAAATGGGACAGTGTCAACCTAAAATGCTTCTGTACAACACAAGAAACACAACTGAGAGAATGAAGAAACAATTTACAAATTGAGAAGAAATACTTGCCAAAATATAACTGATATATCTGATAAGGGATTAATATCAAATATATATAAGGGCCAAGCACTGGTGGCTCATACGTGTAATAACAGCTACTCAGAAGGCTGAGATCTGAGTATCACAGTTCAAAGCCAGACAAGGCAGGAAAGTCTGTGAGACTCTTATTTCCAATTAACCACCAGAAAACTGGAAGTGAAGCTGTAGCTCAAAGTGGTAGAGTGCTAACCTTCAGCAAAAAAGCTCAGGTACAGTGCCCAGACCCTGAGTTCAAGCCCCAAATCCAATCAAAAAATGATAGAAATGTATATATCTCAAGTAACTCAACAACAAGAAAATAAGTTGTCAGATTAAAAATGGCAAAGGACCTGAACAGACACAGAAATGGCAAAATGCTTTATGAAAAAAAAATGCTTACCATGACTAATCACTATGGGTGTATAAACTGAAAACACAATGAAATCACCTGGCATCATTCAAAAAGAAAGTAAGTGTTGGCAAGGATGTGGCTTGAAATGTAAATTAGCATAGTAATTAGTAGATCAATATGATCAGCAATCTCATTACTGGATATATATCCAAAGGAAACAAAACCAAACCGGGTGCCTGTGGCTCACACCTAAAATCCTTGCTACTCAGGAGGCTAAGATCTTGAGGACTGAAGTTTGAAACCAGCTCAGGCAGAAAAGTCTCCATGAGACTCTTCTCCAATCAACCACTCAAAAACCTAAAATGGCACTGTGGCTAGCATTGAGCAACAAAGAGCTCAGGGAGAGTGCCCATGCCCTGAGTTCAAGCCCATGATCAATAAAACAAAAGAAAAAAGAAAACAAAACAGTATAATGAACAGATATCTGCACTCCAATGTTTACTGCAGTATTATTCACAATGGTCTAGACATGTAATCAATTTTAGTTTCCATGAGTAGATAAATAAAGAGAATAGGTCACACATGTAATACAATTCAGCCAATGTAATACTATTCAGCCTTAACAATGAATATCTTTCGTTTTCCTGAAGAGAGAGAAAGAGGACGGAAGGCAAAGATAGAATAGAGGAAAAGAGACAGAAAGGAAAAGACAAGTGGGGAAAGAAACCATTAAATAATCGAGGTGGGGGCAGATTTCTCTTTTCATGGCAACTGAAAGTCTCCTAGATATTAGAATGTTTTGGTCCATGCCCTCATTTCCAGACAAAGAATATTAGCAAAAGAATTCTCTTAGAGTATTGTAAGATTTTTAATCTAGCAAGGTTAAATAAATAGTTCTTTCTCTAAATCATATTCAAAAGCTATCAATTTCTGTCTCTATTATAAAATACTTTCGAATCAGCCTTATAAGTACACTATCATTTATTGGTAAATTTGCAAACATTAGAAGAACATTAAGTACAATTTTTAAATGATTATAAATGGTACAGTAAGAAGTATAGCAGTTTCTCAAAAAGTGAAAGATATATTTTCCATATGATCCAACATTCCACTTCTGGGTATAAGCCCCCCAAATTTGCAAACAGGGACTCAAATAAATACAGGTCCACTCGTGTTCAGTAAAAGAGCCCTCATAATAGCCAGCAGAAACAATTTAAATGTCCATGAACAAATGGACAGAGAGGGCTAGTGGTGTGGCTCAAAGGTAGAGTGCTTGCCTAGCAAGCACAAAGCCCTGAATTCGACCTCCAGTACTGCCTAATAAAGATGATGACACAAAAATGTGATAGGTGATAGACAGATGATGGATGGATGAATGGAAGGAAGGAAAGATTATATCTAGGATGAGATTCTCACACATGACAGCATAAATGAGCCTTAATATCATGATGCTAAGTGAAATGATCCAGATACAAAAAAATAGAACAGCATATGATTCCAGTTATATGAAGTACCTGACACAATCAAATTTTAGAGAAAAAAATAATATTGGTTGGCAGAGGCTAGATAGAGGAGGAAATGGGAGTTATTATTAAGTGGATACAGAGAGGGTTTTTTTGGAAAGAAAAAGTTCTGGAGGAATGGATAGTGGCAATGGTTGCAACAAGAGGGGTGTGACTAACACCCCTAAACTATAATCTAAATGGTAAATTCTATGCATTTTACCATAATAATAATAATTACAGACATTTTTATTTATATGCAAAATCAATTAGTTGATTATTCTTTACATTAGAGGCACAATGGCTTATACTCACCTGAAAACTACAGCCCATTTCTTAAGCAATGTTTCATTGTACTGATCTCTTATTTCAAATAAAAGGTCAAAGAGTCGATTCACTGAAAAGCCATAACCCTAAAATACCAAAAAGTATGGGCAAAACAACAAGCAGTTAAGTTTGTTAAAAAAAAACTTCACAAAATAATGAGAATAGTAAAGAATCATTTGAAAGGGATTACCAGATTACACTATATGTCATTCCCAAAACACAGGAACAAATATCCTTTTAACTTTCTACTTGATTTAATTAAATTAGGAAGATTTCTAGAAATAATTTTATGGGGCTTGAGTAATTTTTTTATTTCTTCTCTCATTTGAATCTGCCTTATAAGTACACTATCATTTATTGGTAAATTTTCAGACATTAGAAGAACATTAAATTCAATTTTTAAATGATTAGAAATGGTTCAGTAAGGATTATAGTGTTAACTTTAGGAGTCATGAAGGGAGCAAAAATTCAAGATTAATAATCTATTTGAATACCTTCAAAAGGATATAATAAGAAACAAAACCTATCTGAAACATGATGAATTCCCTGTGCATACTCAATTTAAGACTGTCTTATAAATAAAATTAACATCTATCTATCAAACTTCATTCCTTCATTCCTTTCAACTCTAAGCTCATTGAAATCCTACCATATTAGCACCAAACATTTTCCTTCAACTAGTAGACCTTTCCCTTGTCTTCTCCAAGGTTTATCCCCAAATCTTATTCTTAATTCTACCCTTCATTCTGTCTCCTTCTGTGAGAACTCTTCCATGGATTTTTCTACTCATTCCATTTTGTCTTTAACTTCATTCAACACGTTTCTTTCTTCTTGCTAAATAAACATGTTAAATTGTCTTTCATCTTTCAATCAAGAAAAACAGAAAAAAAGTCCTCCTCCTCAATTTTTCATATTGTCTAGCTATTTCCAACTTTCAGTTCTTTCAATGAATAATTTTTTTATGGTACTGAATGTAGGCCACACAAACTAAAAAAGATAAAAAGCTATAAAATAATTTACCAAAGCAATTTGTACATAATTTTAAGGTTTAAGAATAAAAAATTAATATTCTAGGATGCAAAGATAAGCTCTTATGATAAAGCAAATAGTTTATATCAAGATTTCTAAGCCAGGCACCAATGGCTCATGCCTGTAATTCTAACTACTCAGAAGGCTGGGATGTAAGGATCATGGTTCGAAGCCAGCCCAGGCAGGAAAGTCTGTGAGACTCTTATCTCCAATTAACCACAAGAAAAAACAGAAGTGGTGCTGTGGCTCAAAGTAATAGAGCACTAGCCTTGAGTGAAAAAGCTCAGGGACAGCACCCAGGTCCTCAGTTCAAGCCCCACTATGGACTAAAATTCCTGATTTTTTTTTTGAGTTGCAAAAATGTTTTAGTCTAACTGAATTTTTTAAGGACTGCAGTACTTCCTGAGCTCTATCCAAGCTTCGTAACTAGAAAGGAACCAATATGAACAGTCCTATATAAAGGGGATATAAATACATAGGTAAACATTTACTAGTGCTAACTTACTTCCATAATTTACAATAACAAAAATGAGTCTGCTCCATATTTTGCAGTTAAAAGAGCTATTAATTGAGCGTGAGGTCATTACCTACCTGCAAAGTATCTGCAAAAATGACAATGAGATTCTTCAGCTCCAGAACAAGATCAGGATCAGTACAGTAAGACTGCCAGAAAGGGGACAGTGGACGTGGGGAGAGAACACAAACACACAAAAAAGAGTCATCCAGTTAAAAATTAAGAAACAAGAACTTAAAAAATGTTTTTTAATGTCCAGATTCTGAATAAAATTAAGCAAGGCATCAGTGACTTATGCATGTAATCCTACCTACTCTCAGTTCAAAGCCATCTCAGGTAAAAATTTCCATGAGACTCTTATTTCCAATTAACTATCAAAAAAGCCAGAAATGGAACTGTGGATCATAGTGGTACAGAATTAAGCTTGAGATAAAAAGATCAGAGGGGCTGGGAAGGTAGCTCAGTGGTAGAGCGCTTGCCTTGCATGCCTGAGGCCCTGGGTTCGATTCCCCAGCACCGCATAAGCAAAAAGAAAAAAAGCCGGAAGTGGCGCTGTGGCTCAAGTGGTAGAGCACTAGCCTTGGGCTGAAGAGCTGAGGGACAGCGCCCAGGCCGAGTTCAGGCCCCACGACCAGACCCAAAAAAAAAAAAAAAAGATCAGAGATATCCCCCAGGCTCCGGGTTCAAGCCCCAGTTCAATCCCCAAGCCAATACACACACACACACACAAAGAATAAAATTAAAAATCTTGGTTTGTGCTGGGCACCACTGCCTCACACCTGTAATCCTAGCTACTCAGGAGGCTGAGATCTGAGGACCATGGTTCAAAGTCAGCCTGGGCAGGAACCTCTGTGAGACTCCTATCGTCAATAAAACACTCAAAAAACCAGAAGTGGCACAATGGCTCAAGTGGTAGAGAGCTAGCCTTGAGCTGAAGAGCTGAGGGACAGAGTTTAAGCCCCATGACTGACAAAAAAAAAAAAAAATCTTGATTTGTTCAATCCAAGGCTTCCTCTATTCAATATAAGCTTTTAGGGGAGAGATCATAGCATGATCTATAGTAACTATATTATACAAAAAGTTTTTTGGATACTGTTAAAAGTTTTTAGGCTGGGCATGTGGCTCACACCTGTATTCCTAGCTACTCAGGAGGCTGAGATCTGTGGATCATGATTCAAAGCCAGAAGGAAAGTCCCTGAGACTCTTTTCTCCAATTATCCACCAGAAAACTGGGAGTGGCATGGTGGCTCAAGTGGTAGAATGTTTACCTTGAGCTGAAGAGCTCAGGGGCAGCGCCCAGGCCCAGAGTTCAAACCCAACTGACAAAAAAAAAAAAAAAAAAAAAAGACATAAAAAAGTTTTTAGTTTTTAAGGAGTTATTTCAAACTGAAATCATGATTTTTAATATATACCATATATTTTAATTTTTATTCATTTATTCTCCATCTTATAAAAGAGACAGTTACTTTTTTCCAATATAAAGATGATCATCCAAACATTTCTGTAATTAGCCAGATAAAAATTAGTTATTTCAAAGGAATAATAAAACTTACTGTTCCTTTAATAGCATTTAGTAATTTTGAAATACATTTAGTAAGTATGATTTTATATTTAATGTCATAGAATTAATAGGAAAGATGCCATAATATACTTAGAGCTGATCTGAATATAAACCATGATAAGCTATGCTTCAATAGGGCTGCTACTCAGGGAAGACTACCTTCTAACATGTTAAGAGTATTTCCTAGCATGTATGAGGCCTGGATTGTATCTCCAGAACCAAAAAGAAAAAAACTATTATTCATTATTAGTATGTTTTTAAAAAAAGGTTTACTGAACAAAGTATCAAGAATCAATACTCCTAGAGATTTCCTATCATAAAAGCTCACAACCTCATTCAATATATTTTAAATCTTCATTACCCATTACTAATTGTAAATAATAGATTGACATTTTACATGAAGATATTTCATTCAAGGTAAACTATTATAAGGAAAAGCCTATAATGACCAGTTAATAATTTCAGTCATCTTTTATATTAACATGTTTAATATTCCCACAAAAGATATTAGGAAGATACTTGTGGGTTTAATTTTAATCTTAAAAAAACCTGGTCATTATATAAAGGCTCATTATTCCAAGTGAGTTCAAAATTTGAAAACTGCAAATTTTTAAGAAATTAATCACTGTACTATATTACTGCAAATTATAAACATTGAAGAACAAGTTCTATTGAGTTTTAATGGAGGAGTTTATTTTGGAAACAAAGAATTTGGAATGATAATTAAAAGCCCTTTCTTCACGGTGCTTTTCAGTGATCTAATGAAGAGGTCAGTTGAGACTAATGAGAGCAGCTTAATTCTTCATTTTCTATAATGCTGGAAAAAAAAGTAGTATCTTGGGAAGCCCCAGTCAACACAGAATTACAGTCTAATAAAACCAAAGGAAGTCTTGATTACTACTTCCAAATCTGAGCAATTACAACAAATGCAGAATGACAGAGGTACAGTTTTCCTTTGACACTATACAGCTCTGAAGTTCTTGATGTAACTGAATTAAAATTTTAGTAACATAAATTGTGTGACTTACTGAATGAGCTCTAAGGACAGCAATTATCTTTGAGAGGGCCATGTTCCAAAGTTCATCAGTGTATGCCCTGGTTACTAATCCTTGGGTCACATGTAAAATGTGATCTTCCACCACAAAAAACCTAAAACAGTAATTACCAACATAGCATGTGTTGAAAAATAAAAAAGCTCAAATTGCAAATATTTCTGACATTTAACATGGTAACAAAATTAAAGCAGTTACTTCCATATTAGATACATACCCTACAATTTGAGTGAAATATCTTCTATAGCCATCAACTGTTTCATGCTTTAAATAAAAAATAAAAATCAATTTAAACCAATAAACACCAGCAACATAAATGTTCCAAGTCACCATAACTTCATAAACAAATATTTATTGAGAGCCCTAGTACATGCTGCACACATTTTTAGGTAACAGGAATACCCTTGCTCTGATAAAATGTATATTTTAATTGAAATAGACAATGAACAAGCCTAAAAGTAAATCAGATTTCAGAACTTCCTTCTCAGCAGACTAGCTGAAGCTACCATCATTTTTCACTTGGGCAATTCTATTCTACCTTACATCACTATTCTACCTCATCTCCCCTAGCTTCCAGGCTTATACCTACAACTATAATTCATGTCAAAATGATAACTTTCAAATGGTAATCTGAACTTTCTATCTTCTGTCAAAAACCTTTCATGTCCTTTCATATTATTCATAATAAAAGTCAAGCTCCTTAAAATGACCTACCATTGTGTATTTATAATTTTGACAAAAGATGAATCATTCATATGAAATACTTGATATTTCAATAAGTTCAAATGGTATATTTTACATGTTTCAAAAATGTGATCAAATTTTCAAACATTTGAGTTTCAGTTTTGAAAGGAAAAGTGTTGTTGTTTCTTTTTCATGATCATGATGGACACAAAGGCTTGTCAAGCCTGTGATCCTAGCTACTTGGGAGGTGGAGACTGAAGGATCATAGTTTGAGGCCAGCTCAGGCAAAAAGTTAGCAAGATTCTCTTCTCAGTAATAGCTGGGTGTGGAGTATGAACCTATCATTCTAGCTACCTGAGAAATGAAAATAGGAGGATCATGACTGAGGCCAGCCAGGGCATAAACAAGAGACCCCTATTCAAAAAAAAAATAACTAAAGCAAAAAGGGGTTGGAAAATGGCTTAACTGAAAAGCAATTGCCTAGCAAATAGGAAGACCTTAGTTCAATCCCCAATACATAAAAAAATCAATAATACTAAGTAGTATTTATCACAAAAGTAGTCTATAAAGTACAAAATGTTTGATATTTCCCAATACTAACTACATTTAACCTACTATGTAATAAAAATTCCTAAAATTGTATGCATTCTTGAAAAAAGTATTTTTCAACAACTGGTCCATCAGGATTCTCTATATCTCACTTGATCAAGTTCATCAAACATATTTTATATTACTACTGGCATTCTACTTGGTTTACCAGATATTAAGGTATTTTTAAAAATCCATAGTACTTGTATATTTTTTCATTTTTCTTTGTATTTATAGTAATTTATCTTAAGTATTTTAAATCAACATTATCAAATACCTATAGGTTCGGAATGATCATTTTTTTTATCAACTCCATGATGCAAATTTTATTTTCACCACTCTAGGACTTTTTCCTCTAACACATAAAAGTTTATTCTTGGTATCTATCCTTTTACTATTACTTTAAAAGCTACATTAAGTATCCTTAAGTAATTAAACTCTAACATTAGTCAATGCTTTTACTGTTGTTCCGGACAATTCAGATACTATAGAACGGTTAATATTTATTCATTTCCATCTCATTCCAATGTTAATGTTATCATTGCTTTTTAATTCTATCTTAAAGATATATTAATAAATGTCCTACAGTTAATACAGATTTACCTACATATTTATACTTTCTTTACTATTTGTTACTTCTTGCATCTCCTATCTTCCATCTTCCATTCAGTATCCTTTCATTTTAGCCTTTCCTTTCAGTATTACTTAAGTAATGGTATTTTGATAGCAAACTCCATTCCTTTATCTAAAAACATGTTTTCCCTTCTTTCATCAGATACTGAATCCTACGTTGATAGTTATTTTCATTCAGTACTCAAGATATTTCATTGAAATGTTTATTTTAAAATAATATATTTTCTCTCCCTTGGTACTTTTGGTTGTTTTTTTTTAATGTTTCTGTGCTTGTAGTAAGGCTTGAACTAAGGACCTAGGCATTGTCCCTTAGCTCTTTCAATCAAGGCTGATGCTGTACCTCTTGAGCTACAACAGCACCACTTCTAGCTTTTTGGTTGTTAACTGGAGATAAGAATTTCATGGACTTTTATGCTTAGACTAGCTTTGAACTTCCATCTTCAGATCTTAGCCTACTGAGTAGCTAGTATTGTAAGTGTGAACCACTCTTAAAACTAATATATGGTTGAGAAATTCACAGGCAGGATCTTGGAGTGTTCTGAGAGGTCCTATAGCATCCCTCTCAGGCCAACACATAAAACACTTGAACACAAGGCCTGTGCACTGTCCTTGAGCTTCTTTTGCTCAAGGCTATCACTCTACCACTTGAGCCACAGCACCACTTCCAGCCTTTTCTGTTTATGTGGTGCTGAGGAATCAAACACAGGGCTTCATACATGCTAGGCAAGCATTCTACCACTAAGCCACATTCCCAGCCCTTATCTATTATTATTATTTTTTTTGTCGGTCATGGACGCTGTCTGTACACTGTCTGTACGCTGTCACTTAGCTCTTCAGCTTAAGGCTAGCGTTCTACCACTTGAGGCACAGAGCCACTTCTGGTTTGCAGAGTAGTTTATTGGAGATAAAAGTCTTATGGACTTTTCCTGCCCAGGCTGGCTTTGAACCATGATCCTCAGATCTCAGCCTCCTGAGTAGCTAGGATTACAGGTGTGAGCCACCAGCACCCGGCTCCTTATCTATTTTTTTTCAACATCTTCCTTAATGAAACATTAGCTTATTAGAAAAGGGACTTAACAGTTCTGTGTTGTACCCTTGACATCTAACCCAACTATTAAAAATGGTAAGTGTTCAATAAATATTTGTAGTTAAATGAATACATGCTCTGAAGAAATTAAACCAAGGTAAAAGAATAAAGTGCAGCAACATAATTAAAAATTCACATATATTTACCATATTTGACTGCGGTTGCAATACTAGTCTTGCTTGTTTCTTTCTTTGCTTTCGGTAATAATTTTCAAATGTTTCTTCATCACCCTAAAATAAAGCCAACAGTATAATTTTTAAAAATGTAACTATACCCATCTACACTGCTAATAACATGTTGTTATTTTCCTGCCAAGAATGACTACCTATACATATTCTTTTCTAACTTAATTTGTTTGTATCCAATGTTGTATTTTATTTATTTATTTTTATTTACTTATTTTTTTGCCTGTCCTGGGGCTTGAACTCAGGGCCTGGGCTTCTTTTGCTCAAGGCTAGCACTCTACCACTTGAGCCACAGTGCCACTTCTGGCTTTTTCTGTTTATGCAGAACTGAGGAATCGAACCCAGGGCTTCATGAATACTAGGCAAGCATTCTACCACTAAGCCACATTCCCAGCCCCTCAATGTTGTATTTTCTAATGAAATGTTGCAATGTTTATTAGCGAGATTAAGGCCGTAGGTGTTAAAATATTTTCTTTATTTGGGACAAATGATTATAATCAGTACTTACAGTGAAATATGTGAAATTTATGTAATCACCTAATCTCAATTAAAGAAAAAAAGTTAGAGATGGGATGGGTTAAGAGAGATGGGTGACAATGTTGTCAGACACTTTGTACTAATATACTGTTTTGTAGAAAAGGAACTTCTTTGTACAACTACTTAAAGGTAATAAAAAATTTATTTGGAAAAAAATAATCAGTACTTAACTGATCCAAACAGCTTAAGTGTAACATACATCCTGATTTTGAGTGAACCAAATACTAAATTTGTATCAAAAACGAGTATTGGGCTGGGAATGAGTTTGCCTTTGCAGTTCCAATATTTTTCCTTTATTTTGTACCCTTCTCATTTAAACTATTATATAATGTGGAAAGGTTTTTTTCTGATCATATTTATTTGAAGGTTCAAATATCAATTGTTTTTAGATGCCCTCAGATTTGGAAGGTTTTCTGCTTTAATTTCACTGAAAAACTTTCTATATCTTTGTATCTTAGCTCATTTTTCTTTTTTTTTAATTGTGAAAATACTGTACAGAGGGGTTACAATTACATGGGCAAGATAATGAGTACATTTCTTATCAAGCATTGTAGCCTCCTCCTTTGTTTCCCCTTCCCATCCCTTTCCATCCTCCCCCCTCCACCCAATTCTCCCCGCCAGGGGCTGGGAAGATGGCTAAGTGGTAGAGCGATTGCCTTGCATGCCTGAGGCTCTGGGTTCGATTCCTCAGCACCACATAAGCAAAAAGAAAAAAGCCGGAGTGGCGCTGTGGCTCAAGTGGTAGAGCGCTAGCCTTGAGCTGAAGAGCTGAGGGACAGCGCCCAGGCCCAGAGTTCAGGCCCCACGATGGACCCAAAAAAAACAAACAAACAAACCAATTCTCCCCGCCACCCCCAACCAAAGTTGTAAAGTTCGTTTTTGACATAACGACTTGTACATCTCATTGTTGCAATGGGTCCACCTGTATCCCTATTTAAACAATTTGTTTTTCCCCTTCCCCTCCACAAATTATACTGACATCAAAAACAGTGAAAGCAGGGGTTATACGGAGGGGGAGGGACATACAAAGCAACAAAGAAATAATCTTATAAATGTGTTAGAAACAATCGCATGAAAGAAAAAAAAAAACATTTGAATACATATCTTAGGGTTCATTTCCCTAACACCAACTTATCTGAACTTTTCTGCTTGACTCAGACATATACTAGATATTGCAAATAAGGGAAACCATGGGACTTATGTTTCTTTGGGCCTGGCTTACTTCACTTAAGATCATTTTTTCCACGCCTTTCCATTTCCTAACAAATGGGGCAATGTCATTCTTTCTGATGGAGGCATAGAATTTCATTGTGTATATATACCACATTTTCTTAATCCATTCATCTACTGAGGGGCATCTGGGTTGGTTCCATATCTTAGCTATAGTAAATAATGCTGCAATAAACATAGTCATGCTGGTAGCTTTAGTGTGGTCTTGTTTGTGAACATTTGGGTAAATACCTAAAAGTGGAATTGCTGGGTCCTAGGGGAGCTCTACGTGGAGTCTTTTGAGGAACCTCCATACTACTTTCCAAAGTGGTTGAACAAGTTTACACTCCCACCAACAATGCAGTAAGGTTCCCTTCTGTCCACAACCCCTCCAGCATCTTAGCTCCTTTTTCTACTCCATAGATTATTAGGTTTTGTCCCTTAATCCTGCCATAGAGTTCTGGAAATTAGTGATCTTACTTTTTTCTTTATTGCTATCTAAATATGTTAGATAATTGACCTTGTCTTCAATCTCTGACATTCTTTAATCTGCTTGATCTAAACCACTGGTAATACCTTCCACTGTGTTTTTTATTTGACTTATTTAGTTTTTCATTTCTAATATTTCTATTTTTATTTCTTTTATATAAAAAAAGAATTTCAGTGCTGGGAAGGTGCTCAGTGGTAGAGCGCTTGCCTTGCATGCATGAGGCCATGGGTTCAATTCCTCAGCACCACATAAGCAAAAAGAAAAAAGCCGGAAGTGGTGCTGTGGCTCAAGTGGTAGAGCGCCAGCCTTGAGCTGAAGAGCTGAGGGACAGTGCCCAGGCCCAGAGTTCAAGCCCCACAACAGGACCAAAAAAAAAAGAATTTCAATTTCCCTGTTAAATTTCTAATCCATTTTACTGACTTTCTCACCTAGGTGCTGAATTATTTCATTCATCCATTGCAATCCACTTTTAGGTAATTTTAAAACTACATTTTTGAATGTTTTCTTTGTCATTTCAACCATTTCTGGATCTTGAGATTTGGTTACTGAGCTTTGGGAAGAGTCATCTTATCTATTCTTTGTATTTGTGTTCAGTTTTGCAATGTGCACATTTTTGTTTCAGATTTGTTGAGACAGAACAAAATACAGGGTGTCTTTAATCTGTTGTCTTCCATCCTTACTGAATTATATCTTTATACAGAAATTAGTGATGGGTTAAGCAAAAATAAGAACCATTTGATGTGGAGTACACACACAGAAATAAATATTGATAACTGGATTACAACATCAGTAAAAAGACAATGGAGAACTGGTAATATAGTCATGTATCGCTTAATCATGGAGATCTACTCTGAGAAATGCATCAAATTTGTCACTGTACAAACATTTTAGAGTATACTTACACAAATTTACATTATACAGTCTACCAGACTCCTTTTATTTTACTTTTTAAACTTATAAAAAAAAATCACAAGCACAGAGGACTAAACAAGACAAGAATCATCAAATTTTACTTACCAAAACAGAGTAAATGTGTAAACATCGATAAACAGGGGAAAAATCAACAAGATCCTGAACAGTTAAGACCTAAAAAAATAAAGTGATGCAAATATATATAAAATATTAAGTAAATATATAATAGGAATCTATATAAATATTAAATACATAAATTAATATATTAAACATATTAATATATTAAATATATTAAAATAAGATAAAGTAGACAATGGGAATTCATGACCCTTGTATAACATTTACTTAATTTTCCCATAGAAAGTGTACAATATAAACAGAGCACCCATTTTATTTAATTTTCTCATTTTCAGCAGTTTATTCTTTATGCTTACTATCATTACTTAGATTATAAAGTAGACTTTACTCTGCTTGACAGGTTACCAGAAATTGTTATAGATAAGTAGATACTTCATTATTACTTTGCTAAAAAAGATAAGCAAAATATACTGGCGGAAATTGAAATAAGAATAGCATATATATATATATATATATATATATACATGTATACACACACACACACACACACACACACACACACACACACACACACACACACACACACACACACACACACACACACACACACACACACACACACACACACACACACACACACACACACACACACACATATATCTACCATTGAACTTCCAGAGAGAATAGAATACAGAGATCCTCTGAATATTAAGAAAGAATAAAGCAGTGGCTCATGCCTGCAGTCCTAACTACTGAGGCTGAAACTGGAGGATCCAGGTTCAAGGTAAGCCTAGGCAAGAAAGTTCAAGGAAACCCTTTACAATAGATAGCTTTATTCAGTCAGGTGTACCTATCATCCCAGTTATGATAGAAAGCCTAAAAGAGGAAGACAAGGGAACAAGTATGTGCCCAGGCAGGAGTTGAGACCCTATCTAAAAAATCATCAATGTAAAAAAAAAAGCAGGGGGGGCTGGGAAGATGGCTCAGTGGTAGAATGCTTGCCTTGCATGCATGAGGCCCTGGGTTCGATTCCTCAGCACCACATAAGCAGGAAAAAAAAAAAAGAAAATGTTGGAAGTGGTGCTGTGGCTCAAGTGGTAGAGCACTAGCCTTGGGCTGAAGAGCTGAGGGACAGCGCCCAGGCCCAGAGTTCAGGTACCATGACTGGCAAAAGAAAAAGCAGGAATTATGGCTCAGAGGTAATGCTTCAGATTAGCAACTGCAGTGCCCTGGGTTAAAATACCAATTCTGCTTTCTCCAATCAAAAAAAGTTATCTGAAAAATACTTACTTCAAGGAACTAATCAAGTCATACTAATTCCACAGTAGGAAAGTATTTATCTCAGGTATTCATTTTTCTGTATTTATCTTGGGTATTGATTACTCTATAATCAGGACAATAATAAGACATCTCTTATATACGTATGTATCACATACAAACACATATATATAGATACATACATACATACGTACACCTGTGTAGTCTCATCTTCTGTATCTTATGTAAATGTATAAATATACACATGGGCACTTAACTGTTTCCCCTGTCCACAAAGGACAGCATGAGTACATAACCATACAGGTTAATTAAAAGTGTGTCTCATGCCTGGAAATCACAGCTATCAAAAAGGCTGAGATCTGGGGCTGGGAAGATGGCTCAGTGGTAGAGCGCTTGCCTTGCATGCCTGAGGCCCTGGGTTCGATTCCTCAGCACCACATAAGCAAAAAGAAAAAAGCCGGAAGTGGTGCTGTGGCTCAAGTGGTAGAGCGCTAGCCTTGAGCTGAAGAGCTGAGGGACAGCGCCCAGGCTCAGAGTTCAGGTCCCACGACCGGATCCCCCCCCCAAAAAAGGCTGAAATCTGAGGGTTGTGGTTCAAAGCCAGCCCAAGAAGGATAGCCCATGAAACTCATCTCCAGTTAATCAACAAAAAGCTATAAGTGGAGCTGTGCTCAAGTGGCAGAGCACTAGGCTTGAGAGAAAAAAAAACAGAAAAAAAGAAAAGCTCAGGGACAGTACTACCTAGGCCCTGAGTTCAAGCTCCTCAACCAGCACGAAAGGAAGAAAGGAAGGAAGGAAGGAAGGAAGGAAGGAAGGAAGGAAGGAAGGAAGGAAGGAAGGAAGAAAGGAAAGAAAGAAAGAAAGAAAGAAAGAAAGAAAGAAAGAAAGAAAGAAAGAAAGAAAGAAAGAAAGAAAGAAAGAAAGAAAGGAAGGAAGGAAGGAAGGAAGGAAGGAAAGAAAGAAAGAAAGAAAGAAAGAAAGAAAGGGAGAGAGAGGAAGGAAGGAAGGAAGGAAGGAAGGAAGGAAGGAAGGAAGGAAGGAAGGAAGGAAAGAAGGAAGGAAGGAAGGAAGGATAATTTCATCATCCATTTCAATATGATTGACATAAACTCAATCTGCAAATGGGAGACTAAGAATCACACAAATGCAATGACAATCCCAAAGAAAAATTGATCCAGTAACAGCAAAAGAAAGGAAGAAATCTCATTACCTCTTCTTCATTCTCATCCTCTTCTTCAAGCACATGTTTCAATACAATTTCATTTGTTTCTTCAGGAATTCTATCATGATTTATATACATATTCTTTCCAAATTTCACATTAATTTGTTTCTGCAGAGTAACACTGAAGGTTTTCTGCTGTTGTGCCTATTTTAGAGATAACAAACTTCATATTATTTCAAAATTTGTTCTAGTTAATATTAACCTACTTTCCTTTTTGTTTTGTTTCATAAGACAGGATCCCAAAATAGCCTGACACCCACCATGTAGCAGAGGTTAGCCTCAAACTCAAGATCCTCCAACCTTAGGTTCCTATGTGCTAGGATTACAGGTATGTACCAGTACACAAATGTGTATAAAAAAATGCACTCATACTAATGTGGGGGTTTTGTGTGTATGTGCTGGTCTTGAGGCTTGAACTCAGGGCCTGGGCATTGTTCCTGAGCTTTTCTGGCTCAAGGCTAGCACTCTACCACTTGAGCCATAGTACCACTTCCAGGCTTTTCTGAGTATGAATTGCAGATAAGAACCTGATGGACTTTGCTGCAGATGCTAGTTTCAAACCACAATCCTCAGATCTCAGCCTCCTGAGAAGCTAGGATTACAGGTATATGCCACCAGTACCCAGCTAATATTTTCTTATTTTTAATGTAGGTATAGAATCTGTAGCAACTGACTCCTTTTTAATTCATGATTTGTGCTTTTTCTCTTCCTTTTCAGTCTTACACAGATTATCAATTTTACTTAAAAAGGACAAGAATCAACTTTTAGCTTTTTTCATATGCTTATTTTACTCTGACTTATGTAGATTTCTGCTATTTTTATTATTTTTTTCTTTCAGTTTAATTTTCTGTCTCCTTAACTTTTTGAAACAACTACTTAAATCACTGATTTTAGACTTTCTTTCCTTCCTAATTTTTATAGTGAAGGCTGCAAATTTCCCTTTAAAAATGTGGGGCTTTAATCTATAAAACAAAAGTTCTCAGAATAATCATGTTTTCTGCACCCAGAACCTCAGGAGTCTTTTCTTTTTTAATTATGGTCTTGAATCTTATTCTCTTATACTTTTTCTTTTCTTTTATTTCTTTTTTGTCAGTCATGGGTCCTGAACTCTGGGGCCTGGGTGCAGTCCCTCAGCTCTTTAGCTCAAGGCAGGCACTCTACCACTGCAGCCACAGCGCCACTTCTGATTTTCTGGTGGTTTATTGGAGATAAGAGTCTCACAGACTTTTCTGCCTGGGCTGGCTTTGAATCACGATCCTCAGATCTCAGACTCCTGAGTAGCTAAAATTACAGGCCTGAGCCAAAGGTGCCTGACAGAGTATACTTTTTCTAGGCTACTAATGTGATATTGAAATTCTAACTCACTGACCTACAATTTGACTATTTCTATTTCTACTCTGTTACCCACAGTTTAACCATATTCCCATCATCACAGTATAAAGAAAAATGATATGAGGTCTGGATTCCATAGAAAACAGAGATGGTAAATAGCTTTTGTTCATTTGAAGTAAATTTTTTTGTTTTTATCAATCAAGTGGAAGATACTGATTTCAAGCTCTAGCACTGCCCAAAATAGATGAATGAATGAAAATGTAATTTGAAAACTGAGTCTTTCAAGTTAACTACAACTGAAAAAAAGCAATTTCAAAAAGTATTAGTATACATAACAACTCGTATCTTATTGCATAGGTTGCTAATTTTATTAAAGTAAATTTATCTTGGTTAAGAATTTTCAAAATCAGTACATCTTCAAAGTAAACAAACTATTAAACACAGCAAAACAACAAAGAATAGCCACACACAAAAGGTTCACATATAGTTCCACTTATACATAATATCCAGAATAAGTATACCATAGATATAACAGATAAGTTATATCTGTAAGTGAGGCAGGAGGGAAGGGGAGCAACTGCTTAATGGCTAGGGGGTTTCCTTTAAAATGATGAAAATTATTTGCAACTAGGCAAAAACAATGGTTATATAATATTTATACTAATTGCAACTAATTGTTCACATTAGTTAATTTTGCAACCATGCATGGTAGTAAGTCACCTATAACCCCAATACCTATGAGCTGTAATAGGATGATCATTTGAGGCTGAGCTTCAAAAGAAAAACCAAAATAACCTGGGGACTCATGTCTGAAATTCTAGCCACTCAGAAAACAGAAGATCAGAAATATTAGGGTTTGAGGTCAGCCTGGGGAAAAAAGTTCATGAACCACAATCACTACCAACTGCTGGAGATGATGACACATGACTGCTGTCCACCTATGCAAGAGGCTGAGATCAGGAAGATCATGATTACAGGCAAGCCCAGTCAAAAAAACTTCGTAAGACCCTATCTCAACAGAAAAAAACCTAAGCATGATGAACCATGCTTGTCATGCCAGCTACACCAGGAAACATAGGAGGATCACGAATGTTAAGTCCATGCCACTAAAGCAAAATTGAGAGCCTATCAAATAACCAGAGCAAACATCTAAAAGTGTAGCTTACATGGCAGAGCACAGGCCTAGCAAGTGCGAAGCCCTGAGTTCCAACCCTAGTATCACCAAAATAAATAAATAAATAAATGTTAACTTTGTTATATAAAATTTTCACCTCAATAACACCTCAATATACTATATAGTATATGACTCTGAAATGTTAATACAATTAGAAATATACTGGAGATTATTTGATTCATAATCTCTTAAAAGGTTTAAAATAGGTTCAGTTAAAATACTGAATTTTAATTTCCTTTGATTTAACAATGGTCTCTTACAAACTACTTTAACTAGAAAAATAAAATAAATCTGGGCATCAGTCACTCACATCTATAATCCTAACTACTCAGAAAGCTGAGATCTAGAAGATTTTGGTTCAAAGCTAGCCTGGGCAGAAAAGGGTGAGAGATTCCATGTCTAAAATAGTCAAAAAGCTGGACTGGAGGCCTAACTCAAATGGTAGAGCTCTAGCCACCTGAGGCCCTGACTTCAAACTCTGGCACAACAAAAGAAGAAAATAAGAGCCACTCTAGTGTATAATACTTGAGAGGGAAAAAACGAGGCACTAGAAATCATGTTTTGGGGCTGAATGCCAATCATGTTTTTGGCTCAGGTGGTACAGCAACAGCTCCAAGAAGGAAAGTCAAGTGAAAACATGTGGCTCTGAATTTAAGTAAGCACAAGAAAAAAAAATGTAACCTAACAGAGTAAACCTCGGACATTTTATATTTTAGATTACTAAATAATATAAAATTAAAGCTGTTTCTTCTTACCTGCTTCATTGCTGTTTCACCTATTTTGTCAGAATGTTTTCGAATGCTTTCCAAAAAATCTTTAAGGTCAGACATGGAGATTTCTTTAATATCTTCACGGAGTTTAGGGAGGTTATCTATCATCAGCTGACAGAAGCGATACTGACTAACACGAGGGAAGTACACATTCTCTAATTGCTCCATAGTTTTTAGGGCAGAATAATACCTGTGAGAAGTTAAAAAGAAAACTCTAAAAGAAGTTCTTATCACATTAATTTTACAAATAAATACAAATACTCTAACAATCCCATAAAAATGGAGCCACAGAAGCTGGAGGCAGAGCTGAGTGACAGAGTGTTTGACTGGGATATACCAAGCCCTGGGTCTGATTCTCTAGCACTGAAGAAAACAAAATGGGAATAATTATAGTAATAATCAAAATGAGCAAAATTAACATTTATTTTAATTTACTAGAGTACAAACAAATTTGCAGGCTGAAAATGCATAGCTTATACTAACAAATTTCCTTATTTAACTTCATCTAATTCTATAACATCAAATATTATCACAGCATCTTAAACATATTGTGTAATTTGTGAGTTATATATAATGTTTAGTTATTTAACATATAATTTCACATTATTTCTCCTACCACAGTATTGACTCACATACTATCACATCAAAGAAGTGGTTAGCACAGATTTAATTCTCCATTATAGCATATGTTACAAATAAAATATATGATAGAAGAGTTCAACAGGCAGGGACAAATGTAACTGTACCATGGTTTCCTAGAAAACATGAAATATGATACCATTATTGGAAGATAGTAATCAAACATTCATATTATAATCCATATAGCAGCTGCTAAAAAACTAGAGATACAACTAATAAGTAGACTAAAAAATGAACATTAAACCCTTCAAAACAGAAAGGAAGAATATAAAAACTAGGTGGGGCTAAGCACTGTAGTGCTAAGCACTATAGCTCACACCTATAATCCTAACTTCCCAGTTCCAGGCCAGCCCAAGCAAAAAGTGCACAAGACCTCATTTTCACCAATAAAACACAGGTGTGGTGGTATGTACCTGTCATCCCAGCTATCAGGATCACCAGAATTATCAAGGTGGTGAAGCACAAGATCCAGGTTCTGCAGCAGCAGATTATATAGAGGAGAGAGGGCCAAGTACCTCCAGTAGGAAACTGAGGAATAGCAAGACTGAGACCAGTCTGAGGCTGAAGTGGCCAAGTGGCCTCTTTGAACCATAGGATCCAGTTGGTTGAAGATGAGCTGGACAATGCTCAAGAGAGCCTGGCCACTGCCCTGTAAAGGGTGAGGGATGTGGAAAAGCTGTTGATAAGTGACAAGTATGAAGGTTGAGGAAAACAGTCCTACAAGAGGAAGAAAAGACGAATTCCAGGAATTCCAGCTTAAAGAAGTTAAGTCTATTGTAGAAGAGGCACATAAGAAGTATGAAGAAGTAGCTTACAAGTTAGTGGTTACTGAAGGAGACTTGGAACCCACCAAGGAATAAGCTAAGTTGACATAGTCCCAATGCTAAGGGACAGATAAGATCAGACTGATGAACCAGAACTTGAAGTGTGTGAGTGCTGCTGAAGAAAAGTTCTCTTGGGGCTGGGAAGTTGGCTCAGTGGTAGAGTGCTTGCCTTGCATGCCTGAGGCCCTGGGTTCCATTCCTCAGCACCACATAAGCAAAAAGAAAAAAGCCAGAAGTGGCACTGGGGCTCAAGTGGTGGAGCGCTAGCCTTGAGCTGAAGAGCTGAGGGACAGTGCTCAGGCCCAGAGTTCAGGCTCCACGACCGGACCCGCCCCCCCCCCAAAAAGAAGACAAACATGAGAAAGAAATAAAGATTCTTACTGATAAACTCAAGGAGGCAGACCTATACTGCATTTGTTAAGAGAACAGTAGCCAAATTGAAAAAGACAATTGACTTGGAAGATAAACTAAAATGCACAAAAGAGGAACATCTCTATACACAAAAGCTGCTGGACCAAACCCCTGCAATGTCCTTCTGCATCTTCCCACAAGATGCTGCTGCTCTTCCTTCTCACCCCAACTCTGCCTGTGTCTCACCCAGAGAGATAATCAGCTACCAGGAAGCAGATGCAAGAATCATGGTTCAGCCGGGCATCAGTGGCTCACACCTGTAAATCCTAGCTACTCAGGAGGCTGAGATCTGAGGATCGCAGTTCAAAGCCAGCCCGGGCAGGAAAGTCTGTGAAACTCTTATCTCCAATAAATCACCAGAAAACCAGAAGTGGCACTGTAGCTCAGGTGGTAGAATGCTAGCCTTGAGCTGAAGAAGTGAAGGATAGCGCCCAGGCCCAGAGTTCAAGCCCCACAACCGACAAAAAAAAAAGAATCATGGTTCAAGGCCGGTAAAGATGAAAAAAGTTATCAAAATCATATTTCAAAAAACAAACTGCTTAGTGGGAGGCAGAGATAGGAGAACTGCATTCTGAGGCAGCCCCCAGGCAAAAGCACTACAGATATGGCTCAAGAGAGAGTGCTTGCTTAGCAAATAGATGGCCCAGAGCAATAATAATAACAGCATGGTTTAATTTAACCATTTTGCTATTATTATTATTATTATTATTATACTGTTGGCAGCAACCATTTATAAAACATGCCAAAAAATTCCACAACTATAAGCAGCTATCTCTCTCATTTTTGGAAGGTAAGTTTTCAGCCTAATGTATACTGCCCTCCAGAGGAAGAAAACAGGTACGGGCCTGTCTTTCTGAGACAACTAGAGCCAGAAAAAGCATCCACCAAGAGAAACCTCACCTGCTCTATACCATGTACCAGCTGAATCAGAAAGGCAAAGGTTAGGCCCCACCCCCACCCCCACCCAAAGAAAGGAAGGAAGGGAGGGAGAGAGGGAAGGAAGAAAGGAAGGAAGGGAGGGAGAGAGGGAAGGAAGGAAGGAAGGAAGGAAGGAAGGAAGGAAGGAAGGAAGGAAGGAAGGAAGTTGTTTTCTAAGGCTTTCAGCTTTAATACATCTTTAGAATTTTCTTAAATGTTCCTCATTAGAAGTGACCAAATTACAATGGTGTTTTGTTTTGTTTTGTTTTTTCTGGTCAGGGCTAGTATCAAACCTAAGATCTCATGCATATTAGACAAGTGTTCTACCACTAAGTCCCAGGCCTTGTGCCAAATCAATCATTCTTTTTTTTTTTTTTTGTCGGTCCTGGGGCTTGAACTCTGGGCCTGGGCGCTGTCCCTCAGCTCTTCAGCTCAAGGCGAGCGCTCTACCACTTGAGCTACAGCGCCACTTCCGGTTTTCTGGTGGTTTATTGGAGATAGGAGTCTCACAGTCTTTCCTGCCCGGGCTGGCTTTGAACCGAGATCCTCAGATCTCAGCCTCCTAAGTAGCTAGGATTACAGGCGTGAGCCACCAGCGCCCGGCCAAATCAATCATTCTTGATTCTTCTCAACCACTCACAGAATGGATCATGTGCCCCTTAATGCTGAGGTGACCAGTTAACTGCTCTCCTGCCTCCTTGAAAGACAGAAGAAAATTATGTTTTGCCATTGATGTAGCCATGTGAAACATTTTCCAAAGCCAGGCACCAGTGGTTCACACCTGTAATCCTAGCTATTCAGGAGGCTGAGAATCTGAAGATCACAGTTCAAAGCCAGCTGGGGCAGAAAAGTCCATGAGACTTATCTCCAATAAACTACTCAGAAAAAGCCAAAAGTAGCACTGTAGCTCAAGCTGTATGCGGCTATCCTTGAGCACAAAGAGGCTCAGGGACAATACCCAGCCCCTAAGTTCAAGCCCCAGGACCAAAAAAAAAAAAAAAAGTAGAGAAAAGAAGAGAAGAGAAGGGAGAGAAGAGGAGAAGAGGGGAAGGGAGGGGAGGGGAAGGGAAGGGAAAGGCAAGATAAGATAAAAAGAATATAGAAATCAGCCAGCGAGCTGGGTGCCAGTGGCTCACACCTGAGCAGAGATCTGGGGATCTCTGCTCAAAGCCAGCCCCTGTAGGAAAGTCAGTGAGACTCTTATCTTCAATTAACCACCAGAAAACCGGAAATGGTGTTATAGCTCAAGTGGTAGAGCTCTAGCCTTGAGCTGAAGAGCTCAAGGACAGCTCCTAGGCCCAGAGTTCAAGCCCCACGACTGAAAAAAATTATCAGCCAGTGGGTTAATTCTGGCTGTGGGAGGCTGAGTGCTGAGAATCATGGTTCCAAGCCAGCCTTGGCAGCAAAGTCCAGGAGACTCTTATCTCCAATTAATGATCCAAAAAGCCAGAAGTGGAGCTCTAGTTCAGGTGGCAGAGTACTAGCCTTGAGCAAAAAAGTTCAGGGAGAGCTCCTGGTACCCAGAGTTCAAGCCTCAGGACCAGCACACACACACAAAAAGACTAAGAAATGAAAAGAATATAAAAACTATAAATGCATATGCATCAAATAATAGCACTTCAAAAAACATAAAGCACAACTGAAAGAGCTAAGGGAAAACAGATAAACCTATAATAGTAGCTGAAAATTTAACACCACTTTTGTACAGCTAACATACATCATTAGTACAAATGGCATTAAAAAAAATTCCAAGGATACATAAAGACTGAATTACACCAACAAACTAACAAAACCTAATTGATAGTTACAGAACACTAAATACAGTATCTTCAACTACACATGAAATATTCATTAAAATAGATCATAAACTGAGCTGCTAAAAAAAGTCTTTACAAATGCTTAAAAATTGAAATTTGCACAGAGTATGTTCATTGGCCCTTTTAGGGTCACAATCTGAAATCAGTGATAAAGATATTAATATATGTAGAGCTGGGATGTGGCATAAGTGGTGGAAACATCTACCTAAAGAATGTAAGAACCTGAGTTTTAAATCCAAGTATAGGGGGAAAAAAGTTATTACAATATCTAGAAAATTTCTTTAATACCCTAAGAGCTTTAAACGATCACAAGAAAAACTAGAAAATATTTTAAACTTAAAACCAATGAAAGCATATTAAAAACGCGTGATTATAAAAAAAAAAAAGTGTGAGGGCTGGGAAGGTGGCTCAGTGGTAGAGTGCTTGCCTTGCATGCATGAGGCCCTGGGTTCAATTCCTCAGCACCACATAAGCAGAAAAAGCCAGGAGTGGCACTGTGGCTCAAGTGGTAGAGCACTAGCCTTGAGCTGAAGAGCTGAGGGACAGCGCCCAGGCCCAGAGTTCAGGCCCATGACTGACAAAAAAAAAGTGTAAGCCAGGTACCAGTGGCTCATGCCTGTAATCCTAGCTACTCAGGAGATTGAGATCTGAGGATCGTGCTTCAAAGCCAGCCCGGGAAAGAAACTCCGTGAGAGTCATCTCCAATAAACCACTAGAAAACCCGAAGTGGCACTGTGGCTCAAGCAGTAGAGTGCTCGCCTTGAGCTGAAGAGTGCAGGGATAGTGCCCAAGCCCAGAGTTCAAGCCCCATGACCGACAAAAAAAAAAAAAAAAAAAAAAAAAAGTGTGATCAGATGTGGTATCATACAACTCTAACTCCAGCTACCAGTAAGCAGAAGAATAAGGATTTAACACTGAAGGCCAGGCTGGGCAATATATAGTAAGATGTTGTCTCAAAATACTTTTTTATTTTCCTTTTTTTATTGTTATTATATATGTAGGGGTTACAGTTACATAAGTCAGGTAAAGAGTACCTCTTTTTTTGGACAATATTACCTCTTCCCTTGCTTTCTCCCAGTTTTTCCCTCTTAAAACTTTGTTTTGTTTTTTAGTTGTGGGGCTTGAACTCAGGGCCTGGGCATTATGCCTGAACTCTTTTGCTCAAGGCTAGCACTCTACCACTTTGAGCCACAGCTTACTTCTGGTTTGTGAGCAATTAATTGTAGATAAACATCTCCCAGGGACTTTCTCAGATCTCAGCTTCCTGAGTAGCTAGGATCACAGGTGTAAGCCATCAGTGCCTGGTCAAAATATATTTTTTTTAATTATGAAATGTAACTACACAGTGCTCCAAGCAAAATTTATATCAATAGAAATTTGTAGAATTCAAAGCACAGATTAAAAGATAATTTCCAAGTTAAAAGGTATCCCCACAACAAATGGAAGTAAACAGACCTACATAAAAACATACCATAGGAAATACAGGGCTGGGAATGTGGCTTAATGGTAGAATGCTTTTCTAGCACACATGAAGCCCTGGGATCAATTCCTCAGTACCACATAAACAGAAAAAGCCAGAAGTGGCACTGTGGCTCAAGTGGTAGGGTGCTAACCTTGAGCAAAAAAAGCTCAGGAACAGCGCGTAGGCCCTGAGTTCAAGCCCCAGGACTGGCAAAAAAAAAACAAAAACAAAAATAAACAAACAAAAAAACCAGAACACAGAAAACAAAGAGAAGGTTCTAAAGAGAGAAAAATTAGATCACAAAGGATAAAAAATTGAAATGCCTCAAACTTAGTACTGGAGATTGAGAGCATGACAGATTAAAGGAAGGAGGGAGGAAAGGGGGCAGCAAGAGGAAGAGGGGGAAAAAAAGAGAGCAAAGGAGAAAGAGTAAAAAAGGTAAAGCAATAATAGAAGTTATAAATAATCAGTTGAAAGGTAAACGATTTTGTCCCTATTAAGAAAACTAGTAAATAGGAATTAGAGGAGCTAAGGCCTGTTTATTTGCAACAAACACATGAAACTATTTGGTTCTTTAAATAAAATATAAAGATCTATATAACAAGGATCTTTTGGTTTATACTCGTACAAAATAAATAAGAGGAAGAGGGATGGAAGGAGGGCAGGAAGGAAGGAAGGAAATAAAGGAAGGAAGGAAGAGAGGAAGGGAGGGAAGGAGGGAAGAAAGACAAGACACTGGGTTTATTAATAAAAGAAAAACCCAGGCCTACGTACCAGTAGCTCAAACCTGTAACTACTCAAAAGGTTAAATCTAGAGGATAGTAGTTGAAAGCCAGCCCAGGCAGAAAGTTCACTAGACTCATCTATAAAATAACCAGCAAGGGGCTGGGAAGGTGGCTCAGTGGTAGAGTGCTTGCCTTGCATGCCTGAGTCCCTGGGTTTGATTCCTCAGCACCACATAAGCAAAAAAAAGAAAAAAGCTGGAAGTGGCACTGTGGCTCAAGTGGTAGAGTGCTAGCCTTGAGCTGAAGAGCTGAGGGACAGCACCCAGGCCCAGAGTTCAGACCCCACGACCGGACCTAAAATAACCAGCAAAAAGCCAGACTGGAGGTGTAGTGGTAGACTATCATCCAATCAAGCAAGTCAAGCAAGCTCAAGATTCTAAGTTCAAACCCCAGTAGATAGGTAGACAGACGGATGGATAGGTAAATGATAGAACATTCCACTTCTTAGTGCCAACTGGTAAAGTCTAAAGAAATTCAATGTGTAACAGTATAGACATCAGGGCATACACAAATCTCTTGACAATAAATTTGTCTGTAAGTATTGTAATAAGTAGCTATGAATAAACCAAGAAAAAAATCATTACTTCCCTAGTTGAAATGTTTCTTATTTATTTTGGCTTTTTAGTATTATTTTATTTATTTGTATTAAAAAAACTGAATATAAACTACTCTAGCCTAGACTGACAAAACAGAAGTACTATATTCTGTTCTACTTCACATTATACACTTAGCCTTAACTATATGTTGGTAAGTTAACAAAAAATTGCTCTTTAGTTGTCTATTTCAATTTTTGATGTATTTACAAAAAAACAAGGATTCATAAACAAATGACTGTTGTTTTCTTTATTAATGATCCTGATAAGTGAATTTCATGAACAAAGGTTACTGTGAGGCAGAAAGCAAAATTCACATGATTCCCTTTTACAGTGTTTATCTGTGCTTTTAATTATAAAAAACTATACATTTAAAACAATAAGGAAGAAACCAACTCACCTTTTTGTACTCATCTGTTCTTTTAGCTTACTGTACATTTCCAGCACTGTATTTAAAAAATATAACATTTTAACTTTCAAAACAAAAAGAGCATTTTGAGAAATTGCAAGTTAAAGCAGACAAAACTATACTGCAAATTCATTAGTTTTTCTCTATCCTTTGAGTTGGCCTGATATGTTCAAACAAACTGTTAAATGCTTCAATAAATTAAAATATTTTTCTTTCCAGATTAATATTTATAATATATATTATATATAGCTATAATATATAATATGCTGATCCTAGTCAGAAATTAACTGTGCTAGTCAGAACTCATTATTTCTTCCCAGAAGTGGAAATAGAAGTTGGACTTAGTTATTTGAGAGGGAAAACTGAGGGACAGTAAGATTTATTGGTTTGATGTAACATAGCAAAGAAAATAATACAACTATCTTATAAATAATTAGACAGGAATATTTAGACCACATCTACAAAGCAAAACTTACCAAATGTTAACAGTATATAACAAAGGTAGAAATAAACCAACAAAACATTTTTGTTCATCTCATCCTTCCTACAATCCCTGAAATGAATTTATTCAATAAAATTGTCATTAACTTAAGCAAAATAATATGCTGTCACCATAAAAGCTATGAGGGCTGGGCGCTGGTGGCTAACATCATAGCTACTTAGGAGGCTGAGATCTGAGGATGATGGCTTGAAGCCAGCCTGGGCAGGAAACTCAGTGAGACTCTATTTCTATCGAAAACAAAAAAGCCAGAAGTGGCGCTGTGGCTCAAGTGGCAGAGCACTTGCCTTGAACAAAAAGAAGCAAAAGAAAGGACAGTGCCCAGGTCCAGAGTTCAAGCCCTAGTACCCCCCCCCGGGGGGGGGGGGCACGAGAAGGGGAGAAGGTGGAGGGGAAGAGCCATAAGCCAGTTACATAGATTACCTTTTAACCTTAGCAGAATTTCAAAAGTGTAAAATTTGTAAGTAAACCCTTCCTGGTTCATCAAATTTTCATAGATCTGAAGGATAGACTAAAACATTTTTTCCAGAATTTCTAGTTATATGGCTACCACTCCAAGTTTGCAAAGGTATTTTTTACTTGTCTAAAAGTTGTAAGACCTTCATTGGTGGCTTAGTGAACCAGCTGTAACTCTATGGCATCACAGGACCCCCTGCATACCTCTATCACAGCCTCTGTATCATATTGTGATATTTCCCTCAAACAAAAGCTTTAGAGTGAACATAGAACCTGGGACAGATACTGCTGCTAACAGCATAATGTTCTTTGAACTCTTCTGTTTTAGCTCAATAATTCATGTAAACTTCCATTTACTTCATTAATTCCATATTATTTCTACATAAAAATTATGCTTTCCTCAAAACAGCAAGTAAAATTAATATCCTATTTGTTCTTTTAATTCTTTTTTTTGGGGGGGGGTCCGGTCATGGGGCCTGAACTCTGGGTCTGGGCGCTGTCCCTCAGCTCTTCAGCGCAAGGCTAGCGCTCTACCACTGAGCCACAGTGCCACTTCTGGCTTTTTTCTTTTTGTTTATGTGGTGCTGAGGAATCGAACCCAGGGCCTCAGGCATGCAAGGCAAGCGCTCTACCACTGAGCCACCTTCCCAGCCCCTGTTCTTTTAATTCTTAATATCCTATTATATTCCTCCAAATTCAAGAAGGAATTGATTCTATAATTAGTGACAAACTTGTCTTTATTCACCTTTATGATTCTAATAGCTATCATAATGTTTGACACACAAAAAACTTAATGAATAGCTAATGAGATGGAAGGATTAACGGAGGACAGTAGGTAGTTCTGGATGAGGCAATGAAGACAATATTTACATGAACTCAAGCTGCTGTCCACCCATCAAGGCAAAGACAGAAGCAGTAACACAAACTTAACATCTACTCCCTTTTATTTCTCTATTTCAAACAGCCAAGTAAGAGGCTATTAACCTGCATTCAGCTCTTTGTCATTCCCTCATACTCAACTTATAGGCTTAATATCCAGAATAGTAAAGTACAAAGCACTCAAGCTGTCTACTGGATATTACAATACATCTGATATTATCAGAGGTATTAGCCATTATCATAAAGAAGTAAGTTTCTCAACCTTAAAACATAATGAGCAAGTGCTTTATTTACTCAAAGATAATTTATCAGTAGCCCAGGTCTATCACAGATAAACTGAATAGACTTTCATTGATTCAAAAAAAGCTATTCCCTAACAATGCTTGAGAGAAATGTACTCATTACCTTACTCGTGTAACTGCAACCTCTCTGTACAGCATCTTTACAATAACATAAGATGAAATAATTTTTTAAAAGCTATTCTTATACATGAGACAAGAACAATACAATTGTCTTAGCCATGAAAAATTCTGATAGTTTTAATAATATGATTTGTATTTTACCTATGCTAAATTTTTGTCATGTAAGTATTATACAAAATATTCAGCTTTCCAGAACATGGAAGATTAGGTTCCTTTCTTCTAAAAGAAGTTCCACAGGCCAGAAATTAATTAGTTTACAATATTAAGGCGAAAATGACATATACCTGATTCCATCTGAACAGGATACATTCAACTTAAAGTATATTAAATCCAGGTAAAAAGAAAATACTAGTTTCTTCAGTATTTATGTGTTGTCCAGTAATATCTGAGCCCTAACAGAGAGACCAGAAACTAAGTCTTTTCAAAACATGGGAGGAAAAGGAAAAGACCTATCACTTTTGATGTTTTCTTACCTTATCAGCAAAATGACATTGTGAGCAAAGCAAAACCAACTTGTTAAGTGACAAACAGAAAACAATGGAAAACTAGAGGTAAAAAAAAAATTAGGCAAATTAGGCAAAGGAGAAAATGTAATCAAAAGACACTCTCCCTATAGGAAAGCATTCTGAGGGGGAAAAATGGAGGTGGGGGAAACAGGGTAGCAGGTGAAGAACAGATGGAAAATTAGGCAGAGAGGAAATGGAAACATAGAAGCTGATCTGGGAAACGGATGTGGCAGATAATCAAATAGGGGTTCCGTAAAATAAACAGATTCAGGGAAGAGAACAAGAGGAAAGGTAATTATGGGCTTTGCTGGAAAACAATCACTCTCTGTAACTCCCATAATAAAAAATATGGCATTATTACATTATAATTTTACCAAGCTAGACATCAATCATATGATAGATAAGTTTAACTCACCTGGCAGGCATAACTGCAATTTTTCTACAACAGTTGTAATATTCCTCTGCTGAATTCTACATCGAATAATATCTTCTGTTTGGACTATTACCTTAAGAAAGAAAGCCATGTTCATAATTTTAAATAAACAATTTAAATAGCATATATATATATAGATATATATTGAGTGCACAAATTATCATTTCCTTACCTCTTTTCCAGCATCTTGAAATCTTCGGTTGGTATCAGTAACTTGCACCTTAAAAATAATTTCACCTTAGTTAGACAAACATGCATAAAACTGCCCTGATGTAACTGCTCACCCTTGTAATCAGATCATACTTCATGAGAAACTTGGAACAAAGAAATGCAAATTCAAATTAACTCTACAGCTTGAACTTGAACTTTTGATTGAAAAGGGCTTTTGTTAACTTCAATTACTTATGACAGTTCTTTTTAACAGATTCTGTGGCAAACTTCTCAAATTTACTCAGGATTTTTGAACTTTACTTGCTTCTCTAAGTCTGTCAAACAATTCAAATCACTGACCCAATTGACCACTGGTCCCTTTTTGATAACTTCAATGAGGTCTATGTGCCATTTATTGTCTGTAGGAAATGGTGATTGCATTTTATGGTAATTAAACATTTATACTTTGCTGAATGCAAACACTGGGTGGTTGATGAACATCAAACACGAAAATCTCAATCCACAGCAACATTTTGATGCTGCAGGTGCAGACAAAGCTCAACCTCAAATTTTCCCACATACTAAGTGACTCATTAGGTCATCACAGTAAGGAAGCACATTCTGGTTTATTAAAAATCTCATTAATTTCTGAACAAAGATGCTCAGTGACCTCATTGATGCTGTATTTGGTCTCTTGTTATCTGAATATCCTTTATATAATGGTTTTCTAATCATAACATTAGAATTCTGTCTGCTAAGCACTTTAAATGTAAAGAAAGATAAATAGGACAATTCTTACAATTATGCATTTTATATGTGGAATGAACAAATCCACATCTCAAAAAATAAAGCTTTCTCTGCATGGCAGAAAAGGTAGACTCTCTACAAGAAAATTCTGCATTACCGTAAAACCCACAAATTTTCAATATAATTAAACAGTTTTGAGAACAAAATCATTTGTAGGAAGTTTTTTTTTAACATTTTAGAAGAGTTTTTTATCAATCAATATTGTATTGTCAATTAGAAATCATTAAAACTGCAAATACGGACTTTCATTGTATGTCTTCCATGCAGAGAAAGAAATTCTATTAATACATGTATTACTTGATGTAGAAAAAATTTACTCCTGTCATTAGCATGATAACTTTGTTAATACAGCATAAAGAGCATTCTCAAATACATATACTAATTTACTTCCTGAAAGCTCATTCAATAACAGCATATGGGGCTGGGAAGGTGGTTCAATGGTAGAGTGCTGCTTCCTCAGCAGCACATAAACAGCAGCACTGTGGCTCAAGTAGAAGAGTGCTAGCCTTGAGCAGAAGAGCTCAGGGACAGTGCCCAGGCCCAGAATTCAAGCCCCACAACTGACAAAAAAAAAAAAGACATATATGTACTATAATAGTTGTGTAGTTTAGTGAGAATAGAGACAGAATTTAATACATTTCCTACCTTCAGTTTTTCTGCATCAGTCCTTACTTTAAGGAGTTCTGTAATAGCATCTACAAAACCCTGATGATGAAAATTGCACATCTTTTCAATTTCCTTGTCATGGTTACGGATACAAGCATCTAACTTTTCCATAAACTTCTTGTGTGCATTTGGCTGGTCATCATACACGGATCTGTATGTATATAAAAAAACTAAAATTAACTTTTCCATTCATCAAAAGTTTTTTCTTTATTAAGCTCAATGTATCTAGCAACTCGATCTAACCTCTGAATAAATGGGCTGGGTAATATTACTAAGTGGAGCAATAATTTTAAAATAAATTTAAAAGAAATAACTATTTTTAAACATGTTAATATTTTAAAAGAAGGCAGGTGAAGACTTAGGTAACTATATCCCCTCTGTACATCACCTTTACAATTTAAAAAATGTACTCATTACCTGAGTTACGTAACTGTAACTCTACTGTACAACACCTTTTAATAACAATTTTAAAAAATAAGAAAAGAAGTCAGGTGAAGTGACTCATGCCTGTAATCCTAGCTGCTCAGGAGGCAGAGATCCAGACATAGGGAAGATTACAGTTTGAAGATAACTAAAACCAAAATTTCAAATGACTCTATCTTAATCAATAAAAACTAGGTGCAGTAGTACACATTTGTCATCTGAGATGAAGAGTAAATAGGAGAATCATGTCCTAGAACAGTCTTGGCTATGAATGATAGCTTTTATTTGAAAAATAACTGAAGCAAAATGGGCTGGGGTATGGCTCAAGTGTTAGAAGATCTACTTAGCAATAGTGAGCACAATGCCCTGAGTTCAAACCCAGGTACTGCCAAACAATTAATAAAACACCTTTTTGCTAAAAACAGGAATACTAACTACCAAATCATACTTCAATTGATACAGTGCTGTTTTTCTGAGCAACTCTTCAAATTTATTGGTTAAAGTCTATTGAATAGAATGTCCAAATGGTTAGAAAGTGTTATATATAGTATATTTTTAGTGATGTAACTTAAAGATTAACATAATGAAATACTCTTTTTACCAGGAGATCTGATTTTTGTAAAGAGTAAAAATACGTCTATATTATGATTACAAACAGAATTGTTAATGTTAACAGTACATATTAGCTACTTTGAAAAACATTTCTATATTTTTTAAAGGAAGGGCTTGTTGTTTCCCAGCTGTTTCCCAAAAGCAAAGGAAGTTTTTAAGTCTTTTCTGTTTCATGTCATTTGTTTATATTATACTTAATAATGGGTGAATTAAAACTAAAAACTAAAAGCATAAGTGGAATGGCATATCTGAAATGTTTTTACGTTTTACCTTACACTTGAACAACTATAAAAAAAAAAAAGTAGACAGAAGCCCTCTACATTTATTACTAGCTATCTACAAATAAAGATCTAAGGCTCAAGAAGTGAAAACTAAATCTTTAACATACTAAGACTTAAAAACAATCAATGTGTGAATAAATAATTACAGAATGAAGAAACTCATGATTTCTAATAGTATTTACTACGAATCAGAACAATTATTAACTATATACTAACTCTTTAATCCTCACAACATGCCCAAAAAGTATTGCTTTTATCCTTGACTTATGACAAATTATAATTATATTAATGCTATACATTCCGTACTTTGAGAGTGACAACTGCAATATGAAGTTTGGCTTTGGAGCTCATATTCCCAAATATAAAGCTACCATCGTGTTCTCCATGGCATACATTTACTTACTGTATCTTAGGACCAACTATTTCTACATAAAGAATACCTGTTCCCATCCCTATTCACTATGCAATAAAGGACAAACCTTGTCCCTGACTCCTGGAAGTTAAGTCTTTGGATTGTCCTGCCTAGGAAGTATCTTTAGTTAACAGCCCATTTATTGGTGAGGTTGGGGCTTTCGGCTTTTGAGGAGCTGAAAACTTAAAACCAGCAAGGTTGGTAGTTAGCCATGTCTACATGAACAGTTAGTCTTAGATATATGACCATACTACCTTAACAAAAACCCTCGACTTCAAGGCTTGAATGATCATCTCTAATTGAAGATTCTAAGTGCTGACAAACTTCACTGCTGAGAAAGGTACTCCCCACATAATGTCACTGGGAAAAGACATCTGAAAGCTCACATGGGAAACTCTCCTACCACTCGTGTTTTTTCCATTAATAATTTTTTTGTTCTTAATTTTGGCAGTACTGAGGTTTGTTAACTTTAATCTGTATTCTTCTGCTATAACTGTGAATAAAATAGCTTTCTCATATTCTAAGTCACTCTCCCAAGTTTTTTAACCTGAGGGAAGTTCTGGGGACTTTTCAAAGTATACCTCCATATCTGTTGTTCGTTGTTGAGGTTCAGTGCAAGTTGTATCTTTTTCATACAACTTTATCAATCAATTCTATGCCAAATACTCTTTTAATCTGAAGAATAGGCAATCTTAGAGCCCTTTATTCTCACGTCATCATCTATTGTTTTGTAATTTAAATGTTTTCATGAATATTAGATTTTTTTTTTTTTTGATCCGGTCGTGGGCCTGAACTCTGGGCCTGGGCGCTGTCCCTCAGTTCTTCAGCTCAGGGCTAGTGCTCTACCACTTGAGCCACAGCGCCACTTCTGGCTTTTTTTTTCCCGGCTTATGTGGTGCTGAGGAATCGAACCCAAGGCCTCATGCATGCAAGGCAAGTGCTCTACTACTGAGCCACCTTTCCAGCCCAATATTAGATATTTTATTTCCCCCCAATACCTTAAACTTCTTGAAGGCAACTTCCATGTCTTAGCTGAGTAAGTACTTAATAGAACACTGAAGACAGCAAAATAGAGCAGCAACCCAGCTCCAATTCTTTAGGAGCTAGAATGAGACTCCGATCTTTGATGTCTTCTCCTCTAGATACTACTCTCTTGCCCTCAATTTGCTTGTAAGTATCAAAATCCACAAACATACTAAAAGTATTGAAGTATCATGCAAGTGCCAGAATCCAAAATTCATCTTATGATGGAATGTTGACCACAGTAAGGACTTAGGATACTCCTAGTGTGGGCCAAACATATCCATAATATCTGCTATCTGGGATGCAAGAACAGGAGGATTATGGTTCAAAGCTAGCCTGGGCAAAGCATGAGACCCTTATCAGAACTGGTAGAGTATTTGCCTAGCAAGTGTTAAATCCTAACTCTCAGTTCTGAGAGAAAGAGAAGGAAGAAAAAGGAAACAGGGAAGAGAGGGAAAGAAGGACCAAGAGAGAAAGGGAGGACGAAAGGAAGAGAGGAAGAGAGGGAGGGAATAGGAGAGAAAGAGGAGGGAGCAGGGAGAGAGAGAGAAAAGAGGAAGGGATAAGGGAGAATGGGAAAAGAGGGAGACTGGGAGAGAGAGAGAGGAGGCAGGAAGAAGAGGGAGGGAAAGAGGGAAAGGATGGAGGGAAGGGGGAGAGGGAAAGGAGGAAAGGAAGGAGGAGGGAAGGAAGAGAGAAGAGATGGGGAGGAAGAAGAGGGAGGGAGAAAAGGAGGGTTGGGGCTAGGAAAGTAGCTGTGGTGGAGTGCTTGCCTTGCATGCATGAGGCCCTGAGTTCAATTCCTTAGCACCACACAAGCAGAAAAAAGCTGGACATGGCCCTGTGGCTCAAGTGGCAGAGCACTAACCTTGAGCTGAAGAGCTAAGTAGCACTCAGGCCCAGAGTTCAGGCCCAATGACCGAACCAAAAAGACAGAGACAGAGACAGAGACAGAGACAGAGAGACAGAGACAGAGAGAGAGAGAGAAGGAGGGTTGATCATAGATTGCCCTCATTTTAATAATTGTAGCACAAATCTAAAAATCAAGTAACACTCAAAATGGAACTAATCACTATATATAGTCAATTTAATGTACTAATAACAATGAAAAAATAAGTAGTACAATAGTCACTGGTGGCTCACACCTGTCATCCTAGCTAATCAGGAGGCTGAAACCTAGATCTTCGTTCAAAACCAGCCAGGGCAGAAAAATCTGTTATACATTTCAAGTTAACCTGAAAAAACTAGTCTGGAGACATGGCCTAAATACCAGCCATGAGCAAAGAAAGCCAAGTTTGACTGTGAAGCCTGGAGTTCAAGCCCTAATCCATCATAAAAAAAAATAATAACTAGATATTTAGTAATAAGGTGGACAATATGTAGATAACTGGCAGAAGGGAGGATGGGAGGGGATACACACACACACACACACACACACACACACACACACACACACACACATCAGATTATTGGAAAAGGGGAAGGCAAAAACAGTTTGACAGTTTACAAAGCTAAAATTATCAATCTTTGTTTCCTTTTAGGATCTATGTTTAATAACAGAGATGATTTGGAGAGAACATGTAAGGAGAAGGATATGCAGAAAGTAGAGAAAATGTGCTCTTCTAGTAAATAATTCTCCATAGTGACTTAACTGGCCATAGAGCAATCATGACTTGCTTCTGTATTAATGATGATAAAACCATAAAAGTAACTATTTCAAACAATTCACTAAAAATTTAGTATCTTCAATACTCTACATGCATTATCACATTAAACATTCACTACAAATTTATGAAAGATTCTGTTAGCACTCCACTTTTCAAATGGAGTTTGGGGAACTGATTTAAATCAAAAGTCACATCAAAAACAGAGTCAAGATTTAACTCCAGGTTTACCTGACTAGAACACCACTGATGTTGCTATTAAATTCTATAGACTTGTCAGTCTGCAATAGTGATAAACAGCATGGAATGCAGGGAGAGAGTACCAGTACTGCAACCAAACGCATCACCTTTGAAGATCAACAATTGAGAATGACTCAACAAGGAATTCCTGATGTGCACTGCTGCATCCATCAGGTGAAATCAGCCAATGGACAGAAAAAGGAGATGAGAACTGAGGCATTGCTAATTGTTAGGCAGCAATAAGTTAGAAATGCAACAAAATAAGGAAGAACTAAATTGTTAAAGAAAACATATTTATCTGCCATCAATGAAGAACTCTTGAAACTTTTCCTTTTTGCCTTTCAACGATTATCATTATTCTTTGAAATTCTGATTTGCAAGACAGGAAAAAAATTACTGTTCAGGGGCTATTCATTCTTTGAACTCTACGTTGATAAACAATAATATCCTATGTAATATATTAATGTGCTAAATATATTACCATTCTAATTTTTTAGTAAAATATACTTTTAATGAAAATAATTATTTCTTCCAAAATGTCCCTCGGGATTTTACAATATGTATTAGAAAATCTAATTATGTTCCTATAAATATAATAGAACTGGCAAACTGAACATTAGAAAATTGGTTAATTTTCTATTACAATCACTAAGGTGGTAACTTACTACTCCAAATACTCATAATGACATCAATGTAGGAGAGTTCAAAAAGTTTAGCACAATGAATCTTATTTCTTGCAAGATTTAATGATATATAACAAAATATAATTTTTTACAAAAATTTTAAAAAGAAAAAACTTTAAAACAAAGGTAGTTTATGCTTTACTGATTTATTTACATATTTACATATTTTAATTTCAGGAACTAGGAACATATGTATTAAATAGTAAAAATCACAGCTACAAAACCTTTAAGTAAAAACAAAACTCATTTACATTATATCAAATTTTACACACTTGAGCAAAGTGTTCAATATTATGTAATAATATTTGATCATCCAAAATGTCAGGCTCATGAAATTTAAAAAAGTAAATTTTCTTTCACAAATGCCTTTTCAATTGTGTATACAGGACTCCACCTAGTGGTAATAAAATATAAAAATAAGTAAGTTAAAATTAAAAGGTTAAAATGGTTAAAGAAATTAATACTTTTATCCTAAAATGTCTTAACTAAGTAGCTGAGTCTACTTTTTACAAATGTTAATATTATATAAACAAAAAATAATTTAATAATCATAGTGTACAGTATTGTTTTTGTAAGAAAAAATCTGATGAAAAATAAAGAACATTTAAGGTATTAAGAGAATAGGACTCTCACTATGGTATTATATTCATTTTTTTTCTTCAAAAAGTACATCATAGCTGGGTGGTGGCTCATGCCTTAATCCTAGCTACTCAGGAGGCTCAAATCTGAGGATCATGGTTCAAAGCCAGCCCAGGCAGGAAAGGCCATGAGACCCTTATCACCAATAAACTACTCAGAAAACCAGAAATGGAACTGTAGCGCAAGTTGTAGAGTGCTAGCCTTGAGCTGAAGAGCTGAGAGACAGCGCCCAGGCCCTACAATCTACCAAAAACAAAAACAAAAAACAAAGTACATCATAGAGTTGGGTACTGGGGGCTCACACCTGTAATCCTTGCTATTCAAGAGGCTGAAATGTGGAGATCTATGCACAGCCAGCACAAACAGTGAAGTCCAAAGAGACTCTTATCTCCAATTAACTACCAAAAAGCCACAGTTGGACCTGTGGCTCCAGTAGTTAGTACAGGCATGGGCAAAAAAGCTCAAGGACAGCACCAGGCCCTGAGTTAAAGGCCCAGTACTGGCACACACATGCATACACACATACATACATAGAGCACACCATAATGTCTTTAGGCTATTTTCAGTATATTTTTCTTTTATTGTATCTTCATTATGTTGTCACAACATCTGGGAAGAAATTAAATGCCTGAGTTCCCAGAGAAGTTTGGTTTTTGTTTATTGTTTTGTTTTGTTGGTCTCCTGGGGCTTGAATTCCAGGCCTGGGGGCTGTCCCTGAGTTCTTTTGCTTAAGGCTAGCACTCTACCACTTTGAGCCACAGGGCCACCTCTGGTTTTCTGGTGTCTCACAGACTTTCCTTCCCATCTGGCTTCAAACTGCAATCCTAAAATCTCAGACTCCTGAGCAGCTAGGATTACAGGCTTGAGCCACCATGCCCAGCAGAGAAGTTGTTTTTAATGAAAATAATGTGAACACTTTGAGGAAAGTTAACATAATCTCAAAGTGACTAATCCTCATTTCCTCCCATTTCTTATAATTTTTTGGAGTACTACAGTTTCTTTGCTAGACATCCAAGAATACTGTGTTCTCTAATAGGACCGATATTCTGGTTAAATAACCACAAAAGGACACAGTGTGTGATGCGAAAACATGTCTAGCATTTGGGTGCTAGCCATCGGTAAAATTCAGAGAAGAAGGTAATTACATGGCAAGAATATGGTGAAATCCATTCAGTGAGATGCTGCTTTGCCCAGATACAAAAGTTTGTGCCTCCTGTATATCTCTGGAAACAAGGAATTTAGGTATTTTCTTTATTCCTACCTAAGTGATTACTTGTTTCTGGTAAAGTTTTGCATTATTGTGAATTGGAAGTTAACTGCAGTCTTTCAATCAAGTAGTCACTTCAATCCCAATTTATCATCCACTTGAAACCCCGAAGCTACAGAGTCTTGCAATAACCATAACTTTTTCCCCCTACTGTCCTGGGCTTGAACTCAGGGCCTGGAAACTGTCTCTGAGCCTCTTTGTACTCAAGGCTAGCAGTTAACCACTTGAGCCACAAGGCCACTTTTGACTTCTTCTGAGTAGTTTATTAGAGATGAAAGTCTCATGGACTTTCCTGCACAGGATGGCTTTGAACCATGATCCTCAGATCTCAGTCTCCTGAGTAGTTAGGATTATAGGTGTGAGGCACTGACATCCAGCTAACTCTTTTCATATATATTTTCATATATATATTGAAGGCATTCAAATTTTCAGTAATAATTGTGTAATGAGAAATGCACTGAAATATTAAAGATAGCAAATGGATGATCATTTAGGGCCATTTTCTCATAAAATCACATTTTGGAATTCCATTCTTTTTCACAACAGTAAAAGACACCACAGGCACAAAAGATTTGTTCAAAATAGCCACTCAATCTTGGGAGAAAATATTTCTATAACTACTTAGAAATATAAACTAGGAAGAAAATGACCAATATAAAAGTGTTATATGCACTACTACTAACATTTCCAACATTTATCAAATACAGCAAGTATGAATAGAAACTGTCTGGTAACAGTTTCCCTGATGCTCTGTAACCCAAGAGCAAATAAAAAATTAACTCCAGGAAAGTTAAAAATCCAGGTAAAGAAAAAGAATGACTCTTTCCAACAATATTTGCTAAGTATTGCACAAGTTAATATGTACTTGAAACTGAAAATCAAGTGCAGCAAGCAGAGACACAGAGGCAAATTTAACAGAGGATAATTTTTCTTTAAAATCATTAAAAATTTATCCACACTGAGCCTAATTCTCTAATTCTCATAACAAAGTCCAAAATTTTTTGACACATCTTCATTTGAGAGGTGAAGTATGTAACTCCTTTGAATACAGGCAGGCTTGTGACTATTTTGACCACCAGTAGAATATGAAAGGAAGAGTACTATATGACTGTAGAGTTGAGAAAAAGTCATACAACCATCCACTTAGACTTCTTTAGACAATCATTCTGGGGAAAGCCATCTACCACATAAGAAAACTATACTAAAAAATGATACACTAGAAAGGTCATTTATAGGCATTCTCAATGAAGCTGCACCAACTGCCAGCAATGTGACTGAACCATCAAAGCTACCTAATCCAGATGAGTCTTGAGATAATTTCAACCACAACAAATAGCTGACAAGCATGCTATTATCTGGATTGTGCTACTAGGAGGCGGTAGAACCTTTAGAAAGTGGGCCTAGTGGAAGGTCTTGAAGGGGGGTAGAAAGACTCTAGCTCCTTCCTCCTCTCTCTTGCATCCTGGCCATAAGGTGAGCAGTTTTGCTACACTACTTGTGACATGATGTGTTGTCTTATCACAGATCTAAAAGCAAGGATGCACCACCATGGACTGGAGCCTCTGAAACTGTGAGCCAAAATAATATGCTTATAAATTTTGTATATTTTTCAGGTATCTATTAGAGTAACAAAAATAGGCCTACCACCACAGGCCATTTGTTCTCAGCTCTTGTGAAATCAAGGTTTCCAAGTGCAATATAATTCGAACATTTGTATAGAACACTTAAAATAGTATTAAAATCTTTTCAATAATCTCCTTTTTCACATTTTTTCCCCTTCAGGCCCTCATCCACTTTGATGCTATCCTAAACTTTTCCATGCCCACGATGCCTTTTTCCTACTATATGCCTCAATATGAATCTTAATTTCATCTCAAGACCATTCCTTCAGGACAATTTTATCAATAGCCATACTGGATAACTTTCCTATTACATGGGATTTTTACTAGCTTTTCTACATAAAATATATACATTACCTTTTATCTATTTGTGTATTACGTCAAGTTTATTTCCAATTATGTGGCATACATTTTATCTTCTAAGAAGAACTGAAAGTGTCCTTCATTTTTGTATTCAATTCACAATTCATTGTATTGTCAAAGAACTAGAAATCTTAATAAAAGGAATAATTTCACTAGAGGGCACTCTTGCACCAAAAAGGGGCCTTCAGAAATTAATTTCTCTGGGGCTGGGAAGGTGGCTCATTGATAAAGTGCTTGCCTTGCACGCACAAGTTTGATTCCTCAGCACCACATAAGCAGAAAAAGCTGGAAGTAGCACCGTGGCTCAAGTGGTAGAGCGTTAGCCTTGAGCTGAAGAGCTCAAGGACAGAGCTCAGGCCCAGGCCCAGAGTTCAGGAGCCATGACCAACAGAAGAAAAAAAGAAAGAAAGAAATTTCCCTTTACTGCATCAAAGTGGGGTGTGATAGTAGTAAAAGTGTGGCTCAAGTGATGGAGCATCGGCCATGAGTGGAAAAAACCCAAGTAAGAGTACAAGGCATTGAGTTAAAGTCCCCATACCAGCACACAAACACACAAAACATACATGGTGTGACTTTCATACTTAAACTAAATAACACTTAACTACAATGAAATAAAAACAAAATTCACTAACAATACTTAAATAGTTGGAGAAATAAGCATTTAGAATGTCATAGTTTAAGCAAAGAACACAGGAAGTATACATGAAGAGTAGTTGTTAACACATATTCTATTGTAACTTTTTTGGCTTTAATGCAGCATGTTTTTCATTTGCTTAAGTGTCATGAAATAAATTTCAAAGGTACATAACAAAAAAAAATGATCTGGCAATACAAACACAATGAGACATTTTGAAAAGAATCATGAACTTGTTGAAATCTCTCCTGTCCGCTCTTAATTCTTTGCCTTCTACATGTTATCTGCTGACAAAGCCTTCTGCATATCAAACTTGCTATTTAAAACTGCACCAATCAATATTTCACCCAAGCCAGGCACAGGTGGCTCACACCTGTAATCCTAGCTACTCAGGAGGCTGAGATATGAGGGTCGGGGTTCAAAATCGGCCTGTGCAGGAAAATCCATGAGTCTCATCTCCAATAAACTACTCAGAAAAGGCTAGAAATGGGACTATGGCTCAAGTGGTAGAGCACTAGCCCTGACAGCACCCAGGACTGACAAAAATAGACATAGAGATCAACTGATCAATAGATAGATTCACCTAACACCTATTTCATGTGATCAAAGCAAGAATAAAGATGCCCTTCACTTAGGTGAAGAGAATTAGAAGAAACCAGATTTTCAAAATCATATCTTTTACAGGTTTTCACATCTTGAATAAACTGTGAAGCTGTTGAAGGTAAAATACAGCCATCAACCTCTTCAGGCCACAAGATCATCTTCAAAATCTTCAACATAGCTATGACCTCCTACATTTCAATGCAGCAGGGAGAATGTCTGCAATATATCCTGTCTAAACACCTACTCAGACACTGATAATTTGTCAACTGTGGCCTGGAAACCACTAACATACCATCTTGATTTGTAGCAGGCTTATAATTCTTAAAACAATAATTCATCTTAATTTGTGCTATGACTTAGTGCGACAAGACCCTCCTCTGTGATTATGATAAAAATCATGGGTCTTCTCTCCAGAAAGGTACACAAATTCAACTGGAGTATATACCTTTTCTATAAGCAGTGTTACCCATCCACAACATTGGATAGAGCAGTAGAGCCTCTTCCAATCCTATATATTGTACCAGGTTCAAGCGCTACAACTGACAAATAGACAAACAATAAATAAATAAGTGGAAAGAATCCAGCAGAATCTTGATGATGATGATGATGATGATAAAGGTGATATGCCATCTAATTTTATATACTTAATTTTTTCAAGCCATCAGTAACACTGAACTGCTAAGTAGAGAATTCAGGATAAAGTTTGTATCCTAAAACTGGTTGGGTATCCAAATCAACTATGTATCCTCTAACTGAAGAAAAGCTGAAGCTTATACAACCCTGGGAAACACACACACATACGCACACTTTCTCTCAGAATCCTGAAAAAGATTTCTTGTTTGCAAAATATTTTCTGTTAATCTGCCCGTAAAAGTATTTCATTCATAAAATAGCAGATGCTTCCTCATATTCCTTTGAAAACACTCTATGAAACATTTTTTTTTCAGCCATGGGGCTTGAACTCTGGGCCTGGGTTCCTGAGCTCTTCAGCTCCAGCCACTTGAGCCACAGCACCACTTCCAGTTTTCTGGTGGTTAATTAGAGATTAGAGTTTCATGGACTTTTCTGACAGGGCTGGCTTTGAACCTGGATCCTCAGATCTTAGCCTTCTGAGTAGCTAGGATTAAAGGCAGGAGCCACCGGCGCCAGCCTATCAAACAATTTTTAAGTCACAGCACGACTTATATAAAGGACATCTGTTGTCAATATGAATTCTATTGCACTCTTACAACAGCTATTTCTTAAGTCTTTTTTTTAGGCTATGACCTGAGATATCAAGACCACTTCTCTGTGATGAAAAGTATGGATCTTTTCCCCAGAAAAGTACACAACTGCACTCTTCATCATTGACAACCCTGTCCTTGCCCGCAGATTCAAGGACTGACATTAGCCTTGGCAATACCACACCACGAGAGAGAGGAAGAGGAGAGTTACATAAAATAAATCTAGACTAGCGCTGAATAAAAAATACAGTGGTGGAGAAAAACCATGCTTAGCTGAGAAAGAAAAGAGACAGACTTTGTGTTTCTGATAACTGCCATCTGCAGGCTGACGTTGATTTTTGTTTTACTTGCCCTACTTTTTCACTAGAGACAATTTCTATTGCTTGTTCTCACCAATAGTATCCTGTACCCATGAATAGGAAGAACTGATTGAAGTCTGTTAGTTAGCATTACTTCCTATAAGTAGAGTTGACATTCTGCAGTAATGACATTTAATGCTCACTACAATTCCAGATAACAGTGTAGCACAGTTGCTAATGAACATCCTCTATGTTGAAACTTGAATTTGTAATCAGGCAACACAGATTTGCAATAGACTTCCTACTTCCTGTTTTTACATTTCTGACCAAAGAGATGTCTCTTCCTGTTGACTTTGTACTACTTAGAAAAACGAGAAAGATAAGAAACAAACACTCAATACATTTACATTTATTCATCCTCTAGGATGAAAAATGGATAAAATAAAATGTAATTCAGAAAGCTTCAATATTTAAGTAGATTAATAAATGTAGAAATGCTTCCTTAGAAGATTTTAGAAAAATTAAAAATATCACACTGTCTAAAGCACATAGAATATGTATTTTGCTACATAGCTTAGAAGATGAACTATACATCCTAAAGTCTTTGAGAGGACTACTATAACCTACAAGAGAAACTTGCTGAAAGGTTAGCTTTTCAGAAATGTAAGAAAAAGAACTGGCCAGGTACTGGTGGCTCATGCCTGTAATCCTAGCTACTCAGGAGGCTGAGATCTGTGGATCACGGTTCATAGCCAGCCTGGGCAGGAAAGGTCGTGAGACCTCTTATCTCCAATTAACCATCAGAAAACCGGAAGTAGTACTGTGGTTCAAGTGGTAGAGCGTTGGCCTTGAGCTGAAGAGCTCAGGGATAGCGCCCAGGCCCAGAGTCCAAGCCCCATGACCGACAAAGAAAAGAAAAGAAAAGAGAAAAGAAAAAGAACATTATTCATCATGGGAAACAAAAGCAAAATTAACTGAGCTTTGTATTTACAACATGTATTTTATTGTGCCAGAAACTACAAATGAAGTAGTCTAAAAAGGTATTTTTCAAAACAAAGATGTAATATTAATATTTATATAGTTAAAAACGTGAAGAAAACTTTCATAAAACAAATGCTACCGATTTAAGAAGATACTAAAGGTGATTAATAAAAAGACTTGAGGGGCTGGGAGGTGGCTCAGTGGTAGAGCGCTTGCCTTGCATGCATGAGGCCCTGGGTTCGATTCCTCAGCACCACATAAACAGAAAAAGCCGGAAGTGGTGCTGTGGCTCACGTGGTAGAGTACTCCTTGAGCTGAAGAGCTGAGGGACAGTGCCCAGCCCAGAGTTCAGGCCCCACAACCAAAAAAAAAAAAAAAAAAAAAAAAGACCAGTGCCTGGTGGCCCACACCTGTAATGCTACTCAGGAGATTGATTGAGATCTGAGTCTCAGGATTCAAAGACAGCCCAGACAGAAAATTCCCTGTGAATCTCTTATCTCCAATTAACCACTCAAAAACCAGAAGTGCAGCAAGGCTCAAAATGGTAGAGTGCTAGCCTTGAGCAAAACAGCTCAGGGACAGCAGCCAGGCTCTGAGTTAAAGCCCCACAACCGACAAAAGAAAAAGAAAAAAAAAAAAAAGAGGACTTTAGTAAACCTTTCTTTTTTCTTCCTATTTCTGTGGTAATGGGGTTTGAACTCAGAGCTTCACACCTGCTCAGCTTACTTGCTCAGCTTGTCAATGTACCATTTGAACCATGCCTCTAGCCCAATTTTTGCTGGTTATTTTGGTAATGGAAATGCTCAGATTTGCTTCAGGGCTGACACTGAACCAAGATCCTCTGGCTCTCACTCTCTTGAGTAACTAGGATTGTAAGAAAAGGACACCAGTGCTTGCTCCCCTGGGAAGGGGAAGGGAGGGAAGAAAAGGAAGGGGGGTCATCATGGTACATTATATTCATGTAGGGCAATGTCACAATGAAGCCCCTACCTTGTACACTAATATATATTAATTTTTTCAAAAAAATCATAAAAGGAGAAAAAAATCAATCAATGTAATATATCACATACAGTATCAAAGAAGAGTAAGGGGAACCACATGATCATCTCAAGTGAATGAATAACAATACAATCAGGGACAAAAGGCCATTTGATATCCTCAGGTACAGAAAAAGTATCTAATAAAATTCAATAATTGAAAAAAAATTCATAATTGAAAAAAAATCAAAAAGAATAGAAGGAAACTTCTTTAACTTGATTAACAATATACAGTATATGAAATTCTAACACCAGGGATTGAGAGATCCAGTTCTGTATTCCCATCAATATGTGACAGTCTTCTATGTATTTGACATTCCAATAGTGTAGCTGATTTATTTGCTTTTCTAAACAATATGTTAAAATACCTTTCCGTGTGTTTAGGTCCTCTGTATACTTTCTTTTGTGAAATGTCTATTCAACTCACGTATCCATTTTTTTAGTTACCTGTTTTATAACTTTGCCTTAAAGACTCCTATACATTCCAGATGCAATTTTTATCAATTTATATGATCTACAAATGTTTTCTCCCAGTTTGTTCCAACTCTGTGGGTTATTCTTTCTCTCTTCCACTCCTTCTATACTGAGGTTTGAACTCAGGCCCTGAGCACTGTCTGATGGCTTTTTGCTCAAGGCTGGCACTCTACCACTTGAGCCACAGCTCTACTTACAGCTTTTTCCTGGTTAGTTGGAGATAAAGAGTCTCATGGACTTTCCTACTCAGACTAACTTCAAACTGCAATCCTCAGCTATCTGCCTCATGAGTAGCTAAGATAACAGGCTTGAGTCACAGGCTCAGCATGAGAAGTAATTTTTAACAGCAATTTCCATTTTTTTACTTGCTACAGGGTTATTCACACACATTTCTTCTTAAATGAACTTTGATTTCCTGTATCCTACAATGAATTTGTACATTTCTGTTAAATAGTCAAAAGTGACAACAAGTTCTTCATAGTATTTATTATCTACTTATTTGGGGGGGGGGGGGGGGAGTCCGGTCCTGGGGCCTGCACTCAGGGCCTGGGCGCTGTCCCTCAGCTCTTCAGCTCAAGGCTAGTGCTCTACCACTTGAGCCACAGCACCACTTCCGGCTTTTTTTCTTTTTGCTTATGTGGTGCTGAGGAATCGAACCCAGGGCCTCATGCATGCAAGGCAAGCACTCTACCACTGAGCCCACTGAGCCACCTTCCCAGCCCCAACTTTAACATTTATACAATCTGTATTTAAGTCTCTCATTCTTGTTACTGATAATGGGAATCTTTTTTCACCCCAGTGGCTTAGCAATATTACTTTGATTTTTGTCTGTTTTTTAATCCTCAGTTCCTAAACCTCATTATCTCCCACTCATTTGGGTTTCATTTGTTCTTCCTATCCTAGTTTCTTAAGTGAGAAGCTGAAATCATTCTTTTCCAGTATAGGTCTTTAGTGCCTATCATATCTCTGTATCAGCACCCCATAAATAATATGTGGTAGAGAGGTGGTGTTGTCTGAACAGGGTCTTGTTACATAGTCTGAGTTGGACTCAAACTCACAATCTGCCTGCCCTTCAGCTTCCCAAGTGCACATACCACCATGATTGGCTTATGTTCTCATTTTCTTCTATTTAAAAAAAAAATCTAATTTCTAATTTCTTTATGGTGCTTCTTTACACTATTCTACTTCTTTAAATAGTGATTTCTTTTTAAGACAGGGTCTTATTACATAGCACAAGCTGGCCTTAAACTCAACAATCCTCCTGCCTGGACTTCCCAAATACTAGCATTACAGGTGTGTACCACCTTGCTCAACTTTAAACACCCTGAAGTTTTTCCAAAATAGAAGCTTAAAAAAATATACTGAGCCATATACTGCTGGTGACTCACACCTATAATCCTAACTACTCTGAGGATCATGGTTCAAAGTCAGCTTGATCAGGAAAATTCTTGAGACTCTATCTCCAATTAATCACCAAAAAGTCAAAAGTGAAGTTGTGGCTCAAGTGATAAGAGCACTAGCCTTGAGCACAAAAAGCTCAGGGACAGTAATTTGAACCTGAGTTCAAGCCCCAGCAGGACTAGCACCAAAATAAATTAATTAATTAAAATTTTAAAAAAATTGGGCTGGGAAGGTGGCTCAGTGGTAGAGTGCTTGCCTTGCATGCATGAGGCCCTGGATTCGATTCCTCAGCACCACATAAGCAAAAAGAAAAAAGCCAGAAGTGGTGCTGTGGCTCAAGTGGTAGAGCGCTAGCCTTGAGCTGAAGAGCTGAGGGACAGCGCCCAGGCCCAGAGTTCAGGCCCCATGACCGGACCCCCCCCAAAAAAAAATGGCATCTACGTGAAACCTTAAAAAAATGGAAGAGGGCTGGGAAGGTAGCTCAGTGGTAGAGTGCTTGCCTTGCATGCATGAGGCCCTGGGTTCCATTCCTCAGCACCACATAAGCAGAAAAAAAACGGAAGTGGCACTATGGCTTAAGTGGTAGAGCACTAGCCTGGAGCTGAGGAGCTGAGGGATAGTGACAAGGCCTAGAGTTCAGGCCCCATGACCGACCAAAAAAAAAGAAAAAGGAAGAAAAACAATTCAAACACTGTTCAAGAGAAAATAACTGCTAGCAATGCTTTCTATGTATATAAGATGATATTTGTGTATTATGTATACATATAGATGTGTGTATACTTTTAGTGTATCTGTGTGTATTTATGTATATATGACAAAATATTACATATGAGTCACTGGGGTTTACTAACAAAAAACTAAACAAAGAAAGGTGACCCAACAACCCAGCAAAAGAGAACAAAACTGTAACTCCATGATGTATACACTCTGTCAAGGTCCCAAAAGTCTGTCACTATATTTCAGAAGATCACAGTTCAAAGCTAGATGGAGAAGAAAAGTCCATGACACTCTTATCTCCAACTCATCACCAAAAAGCTAGAAATGGAGATGTGGCTCAAGTGATAGAGTACCAATCTTTAGCAAAATGCTGAGAAAAGTCCTGGCCTTGAGTTCAATCTAGCTCTGGGGGCCAGGTGAATTTATCCAACTTGAACTGACTTCACTTTGTACTTAAGTCATCTACAGGTGCAGAAACCTCAGAGCTTCGTTCGCAAGAGGTCTATGAAGAAGAAACGCTATGGATCAAGCACCACCCGTCTCAAGTCTCCTAAATGATCCCCACTGTGAGAGACGAACTGTGCTCTTTCTTGAAGAACTTATTCCTGAGGACTGTCCGGAGCTTCAGCTAATGACTCAGTACAATGTCGGGCTACTGTTCTACTAGGGCAGCAGGTATTGAGTCTGGCATGGAATAGTCATTGCCTGGCACTATTCTTAAACAGAGCAGATGGAAATCTGCTCTCAAGACAAACGGAGAAATTAAATGCAAAACATGCTATTCCTCAATAAGAAAAGGCTGCTCTTAAGCTTGTCCAGGGCGCGCAGGCTCCCCCAGGGCGTTCCGTGGTCCCCGGCTCTTTCTCCGCAGCCCACGCTGGGGACCAGGACGCTGGCATCTCCCGCTCAATTTCAATTCTCCCACGCCCCGCCAGGACCGCCAGCGGGGCGCGACCTGCCACCTTCCCCTGCAGGACGGCCGGGCCACCTACACCCGCCGCGGGCACGACAGGCGCAGGCCTCGGCGTGGAGTCCGGACCTGGCGCGTGGCTCGGCCGCCGGCGGGCGGCGCCACCGCTCCGGGTGCGAGCCTCCGCGGCAACCACACCCACCGGCTGCGCGGTGACAGCTCCCGGGGCTGAGGCGGCCTGGCCCGCCACGCCAAGCCACGCCACGCCGCCCCCGCCCCCACACCGCGGGCTGACAGGTGCGGCCACCTCCCGGCTCCGCCCAACCGCCCGCCCCGGCCCCAGCCGGAGTCCAGCCGTCCACGGGTGCCCCCGCTGCCCCCGCGCGCACCACCTGTCGGGCTGGAGCTTGCGCGCGGCCGCCGCCCGCCCCGCTCCTGACAACTTGGCTGGCGGGGGGCGACCCGAAGCCCCGGAATATGAGGGGCTTACCGGAGAGTGGGCCCCACGCAGGCGGTGTCCGTGCTCTCGATCTCCTGCAAGATCCGCTCATGCTCCGGGACTGTCCCCAGACCCTCACCGCTCTCCGCCATCTTGGCTGGAAGCTGAGGAGCTGGGGAGGCGCGGCCCCGTGCGCGAACGGCGGGGGCGAGCGGCAGGTGGCGCGCGGCAGGGCGGGGCGGGGCTGAAGGGGCGGGGCCGCGGGGAACGTGGGAGCCAGCGGCAGGTGGCGCAAACGTGGAGGGGCGGGGCAGGGGCCTTGAAGGCGGGGCCTCTGTGGGTGGGTGGGGCCTTGGCAGGATAGGTGGTGGCGTGGGCGCGCGACTCACAGGGATTCCAGTGCCCGTTGGAGCTGGTAGTGGTGCCCAAAAGGGTTGGGGAGGACGTGGCAACCCCTGCCACCAGCCCTAGCTTGTCTACTGCCTGCATCTTTAGCTGTAAGATACATGGCGGTGTTTGTTCTGTGTGCCAGACCCCCCCTTACACGCTGGGAGTACCATAGTAAGGAAGATGGTGACCCACAGTCACCCTTGAGCTGCAATAAAAGCTTGGGAACGTTTGACCCGAGGGCCCGATGTACTCTAGGAATGGGGAGTCAGGAAAACCAAAAATGTGCTCTCCTGAAAAGTAAGCCATGGTCCTAAAATTTCTTTTAGGGACGAACCAAAGTTCGAGGTGACAATCATAATGCCTGATCCTAATGAACTCGTGTCCGCTTGCCCCAGACAAGTTCACAGACGTTAGCCAACTCGTAAATTAATTATAAGCGTCAGAAAAACCAGAACAAGAACTTAAAACGGGTGAGTGCAACGATACAAAGGAGGCCTGGGACCATATCTAACTTGGTGTCAAAGTCCTTGAACCCACCCTAGGGTCCCAAGGTAGGAGTAACTAGGATGGGAAGAAGTCAGCGTTCTGGAAAAGGGGTGGGCAGCCGAGGTGTAAAGAGAGCCTGTTGGCTAGAGCAAAGGTGCCAGTGGAGCAAAGGAGTCCTGCTTAACCAGTTTATGGAACACAACATGAGCCAGTTTGTCATGATCAAAGCAGGGATAGAGAAAGATTAATCAGAAGCCTAAATGCAAATCCAGCCTGAGGGACAATTGTTTTCTGGTCTCCAGAAGTCCTGGACTTTGAGCTTCCCCTGAGTCAGCCAGACCCTTCTCTACCAGGTGTGTGATTGACTCTCTTCCTCTAGCCTCTAGGAGAAGGCTCCTTCCTCAACAGCAAAAATCGAGGTGGAATTGCCTTTAAAAGTATAAAATATGAACTCAAGTGTTCTATTGCTAGATTAAGTTCACTGCACAGCTATGTAACACTGGACAAGACAACAATCCCTTTATATCTAACTTGTAAATGACTATAGTAGAGTCACCTAATATTGCTGTTCTCATCATGTATAATAGTGACCATTATGTATTTTCTATTCTTTCTTTTGTCAGTCGTGGGGCTTGAACTCTGGGCCTGAGTGCTGTCCCTCAGCTCTTCAGCTCAAGGCAACCTCTCTACCATTTAAGCATAACACCACTTCCAGTTTTTCTGGTGGTTAATTGGAGATAAGAGTCTCTTGGAGTTTCATGACTGGGCTGGCTTTGACCCGCATTTCTCAGATCTCAGCCTCCTGAGTAGCTAGGATTACAGGCACAAGCCATCCACACCCAGAGTATTTTTTTTTTCTTGCTATAACAAATTTGGTGGCTTAAAACAACTCAAGAGTATTACCTTGTAATTCTGTAGACTATAAGTGTGTCTTACAGGGTTACAAATAAGGGCTTAGCACAACTGTATTCCTTTCAGAAGATTTTAAAGAAGAATTTGTTTCTTTGCTTTTCAAGCTTCTAGATTACTTTGCTTGTGCCCCATCCCTACTCCCCTCATTCATGTTCAAAGCTAGCAACATTACATCTCTTTGACTACTGTTCTGTAGGCACATTTCCCTCTGACTCTGACCAAGTCTATAACTTTGCCTTTTCTTTTTTTTTTTTTTTTTTTTTTTTTTGTTGGTATGGGGCTTGAGCTCTGGGCCTGGGTGCTGTCCCTGTGCTTTTCAGTTCAGGGCAAACACTCTACCACTTGAGCCACAGCACCACTTCTGGTTTTCTGGTGGTGTACTGGAGATAAGAGTCTCATAGACTTTTCCTGCCCGGGCCGGCTTTGAACCGTGATCCTTAGATCTTAGCCTCCTGAGTAGCTAGGCTTACAGGCGTGAGCCACCAACACCCCTGCAGTAGCTTTGCCTTTGAGGACCTGAATGATTAAATTAGACTGAACCTGGTAATCCAGAATGATTTTTAATTGAAAGATCCTTTACTTTAATCATATATCTTCAATATCCTTTTTGTCTCATATTCTTTTTTTTCTTTTTTGCCATTCCTGGGGTTTGAACTTAGGACCTAGGCACTGTCCGTGAGCTGCTTTTGCTCATAGCTAACACTCTACCACTTGAGCCACAGTGGCACTTTTGGCTTTTTCTGTTTATGTGGTTCTGAGGAATCAAACCCAGAGCTTCATGCATGCTAGGCAAGCACTCTCCCACTAAGCCACATTCCCAGCCCTTGTCTCATATTCTTGTTTTTTTGCTGGGACTAGAACTTGAACTCAGGCCTGGGTGCTGTTCCTTAGTTTTTTTCACTCAAGGTTGGTGCTTTACCACTTGAGCCACAGCTCCACTTATAGCTTTTTAGTGGTTAATTAGATGGAACAGTCCCAAGGACTTTGCTGCCTAGGCTGGAAACATGTGACATGTGTACAGTGCACCTTGATTAGTCTCATCTCCTACATCACTCTCTGTTCTTCCCCTTTTTCCTTTTCAAAAAGGAAATTTCTTAAAAGGCATTTTGACACATTCACCTCCCTTCACCCTCCTCCCCTACAGGACCTGCTTTACAGTCCTGTCATCTGTTGTTGTTGTTTTTAAATAATCAGTCTCTATATGTAGAGGTTTGGCTGTTCATACAAAATGTTTTTAATTAATTTTTAAAACGAAACTTTTCACTGGCTGATTGCCTCTCATGAGAGGGAGGTGGGGTGGGAAGTTAGTTCCTTTTGAAAACTGAGTCAGAAACTGAATCATGAAGAATAAGGATAACTTTTATCTCCTCCTACAAAGAGAATAAAAATCTGGTCCTCCCTAAAGGAAATAGCAGACTATTTTAGCTCAAAGGATAAGCACACCCAGAATCCACTGCACTGAAGAGTAAATTAAGGCAAGGTAAGGTAAGGGGAGCAGGGCCTGTGGCATAGGCTAGCTTCCTAGTTGCTAGCATTTCCTGCAGGGGTATTCCTTTCCTGAGTATTATAACTTTTCCCTTTTCCCTTCTCTTCAGTCCTGACATTATCCATCCAAACCCACTTCCACCTGCCCTGCCCTGGGAAGCCGGGCCTGCTTACCCACACTTCTCATCAGGCCTATGCCAATACCTGCCTACAGGAATCCTCAGTACCAGTATAGCAGTATTCTAGTCTCCTTCTGAAATGGACTGTGCTGTTTCTTTTCTGTGACTTCTGATGGTTTGTTACTACCTGATGGTTTTTGCTACGAACTTAACAGTTTGGCAGAGTGCTGGTGGTTCACACCTGTAATCCTAGCTACTCAGAACGGCTGAGTTTTGAAGCCACACAAGTAGAAAGTTCATGAGACTCCTATCTCCAATGAAATACCAAAAAAGCTGGAAATAGTGCTGGGATTCAAGTAATAGAGCTCCACCCTTAATGAAAAAGCTAAGGTCCTAAGTTCAAGTCCCAGTACTGGTACAAAAAAACAAAAAAGAAAAAAAATTCCCTAAATGATTAAGTGTGGTTCGTTGTGAATTGGACCCAGTGCTGGAGCCTGCTAGATAAGCACTATACCATTAAGCCACACCCTCTGTTGATTTTAATTATGGTTATAGATATAACAAATATATAAATGAAGAGAAAACAGCCTATCCAAAGGATTAATAATCCATCTTGTCTGAGGAAGCTGGAGATTGTCAAACACGTAAACAGATTTCACATGCATGTTATTCTGGGACAATAGATATTAACTTCTTAAGGTTCCCCCCCAAATCTCTTTCCAGAACTTCCAGGAGGGAAAAATAAATCAGGAAGGTTGTCAGAGCAGGGTTTACATTGTGTCCAATATGAAACAACAAAGAATTTGACTTAGTCTACTAACAACTTAGACTTTGTTCAGGGAACTATCAACCTTTCTCAGGAAATCTCAAAAGGAGGCTGTAGATGATAGCTAGCCTGGTCAGACATTTAACTTCTTGGGGTCAAATTCCAACTCTTGTTTACTAGATGTTTGGCCTAGGGGAGTTACTTCTGTACGCCCAGTTTATTCAAATGTGAACAGGAGATGACACAGGAGTCTTTAGCTTACCAAATAGTGTAGGGACTAAAAGAGACTTTATAGATACAGATTTCGGGGTAAGGGAGGGTGTGTCAGTACTGGGGCTTGAACGCAGGGCCTGGGCACTATCCTTTAGCTTTCTCACTCAAAGCTGGCACTTACCATTTGAACCACAACTCCATTTCTGGCCTTTTGCTGGTTAATTAGAGATAAGATTTTCCTGCCTTTACTGGTTTTGAATTGTTATCCTCAGATTGTAGCCTCCTAAGTAACTAGGATTATAGGTATGAGTCCCTGGTGCCCAACAGATAATAAAGGTATAATATTGAACCTAGAGCTCAATAAATACTAGTGTTGAAAACTAGGCCTACCAGACATTTGTCAGAAAGCCATATAAGGAAATAACTTAGCTGCTTTTCTGACAAATATATATATATATATATATATATATATATATATATATATATAATTATATATGCATATGTTGTTTTTTCTAACCATCAACAAAATTACACATTAGGGCTCTGTGCACCTGAACCTCATTATTTATAATAAATGTGTGTAAATAACCAGAAATGTTCTTTTGTTAAGATTTATGTTGTAAAAGCATTGTCTGTGAGATAGTAGGGTACTTCTCTATGCCTGGGAACCTGCAGCAGACATTTGATCATAAAAATTATCTGGTCTCAAGCTTGCAGACTAGCACTCTACCTCTTGAGCCATGCCTACTGCCCTGCTTTTTGATGGTTATTTCAGAGAACGAGTCTAGGGAACTTTTCTGCCCTTGGCTGGCCTCAAACTACAGTCTACTAGATGTCAGTTCCTTGAGTAAAAAGATTACATGAATAAGCCACTTGGCTTGATTTTAGAACTCCCTTGAAATATAATTGTAGAATTGCAGCGAAATGTTAAGTACTTTTGCTGAATAAACTAACACTTCCTGTGGTTTGTAGCTACTCTCATTTCAGATACTCAGTCACAATGGAGCTCTTCTAGCTTCCGTTTTTTGGTACAGTGACCCCAAGTGGCCATTCTTTGCATGTCCATAAGAATATACAAAAATGTAGCTCAGCCTGGGAAGATTCAGGCTGCAAAATCATGTCCAGGAATCTGCTGTTCCATAAAAATCTGGAACTCACAATGGAGAACAATAGAAGGAAATTTGAAACTGTAGCCAAATAAAAAGGTACTTTTAGGAAATATGAACCAGTCCTCAAGGAGTTCAAAAGTAATTAGACCTCTATTTATTCATTCAACAACTGTTTTTATTGAATGCTGTGTGCCAAACTGAGCTAAGCTGTCAGGCAGGGCTGGTTCTTAAGGATGTGACCTTCACTGTTAGCCTTCATTTAATACTCTTCCATCACCATCTCCTAATTCTTTCTCTCTTTCTTTTTTAGCTCATTACTGATTGTCTTATAAAGATTTCTTGTTTTTTTTTTTGTTTTTTTTGCAGTCCTGGGGCTTGAACTCAGGGCTTGGGCACTGTCCCTGAGCTCTTTTGCTCAAGGCTGGCCCTCTACCACTTGAGACACAGTGCCACTTCTAGCCTTTTCTGTGTATGTGGTACTAAGGAATCAAACCCAGAGCTTCATGCATGCTAGGCAAGCACCCCACCGCTAAGCCATATTCCCAGCCCCGCTAATAAACCTTTGAAAAACTATTATTCTGCAAGGCAAGAACTGTTCCATTGCATCACGTAAAAGATTAGTAATCAGTTTGTCTTCCCCTTTACAGCATCAGTAAAGGTTGTTTGAATTCTGAATAAATGAATATTATTTAATTGACCATTATTTGTAATTCTTAAAGAACTTGTGAACAAGGAAATCAGTATTTTTATTTTGCACTGGGCCCCACAAATAGTATCTCTAATCCTAACCCTAGAACAATATCCTGAAAGCACATTTGCAAGACTCAGTGGACAATTCAGATTGTTCTGAAGCTAATATTCAGGTTGTACATATATTTATGAGGCCTCTACTGTCTCTGTTTAGCTCATTATCTTTTGAATCAGACTCAGGACTAAACTGTGTTTTTTTGGTGTCAGTACTAAGGGCTCAAGATCTCAGCTTTTCTTTCTCAGTGCTGGTGCTTTAACAGTTGAGCCACATCTTTAGTCTGGCATTTGGCTGGTTAATTAGAGATAAACTTTTTGAGTTTTTCTGTCTGGATTTCCTTCCAAATAAGTTACTACAGGTCCCGGCCTCCTGAACCACCAGCTGCCTAGCTAAAAACAAAATAGAAAACCCTACAAAATCCTCAAATAAAAATCCCACAACTAGCCAGGTGCCGTTGGCTCATGCCTGTAATCCTAGCTACTCAGAAGACTGAGATATAGGGGCTGGGAAGTTGGCTCAGTGGTAGAGCGCTTGCCTTGCATACCTGAGGCCCTGGGTTCGATTCCTCAGCACCAGATAAGCAAAAAGAAAAAAGCCGGAAGTGGCGCTGTGGCTCAAGTGGTAGAGTGCTAGCCTTGAGCTGAAGAGCTAAGGGACAGCGCCCAGGCCCAGAGTTCAGGCCCCACAACCGGACCCCCAAAAAAAGAAGAATGAGATATAAGTATCACAGTTCAAATCCAGCTCAGCAGGAAAATCTGTGAGACTATTATCTGTTACCTTTACTAAGTTACCAAAAAAAGCCAGAAGTAGAACTGTGGCTCAAATGGTAGAGCACAGGCCTTGAGCAAAAGAAGCTCAGGTACAGCATTCAGGTCCTGAATTCAAGCCTCCAGGACTGGCACAAAATATATATATATATATATATATATATATATATATATATATATATATATATATATATATATATACTAAATGACCCAGTATAGGTGATTCATGCCTATAATCCTAGCAACACAGGAAACTGAGATCTGAGGATCACAATACAAAGCCAGCCTGGACAGGAAAGTCCATGAGACTCTTATCTCCAATAACTTGCCAAAAAAGCCAGAAGTAGAATTGTGGCTGAAATGGTAGAGCACAGGCCTTGAGCTAAAGAAGCCCAGGGACAATTCCCAGGCCTAGAGTCAAGTCCCAGTAAGGACTGAAAAAAACACTAAATGAAAAAAAAAAAATCCCATGAATTAATATTTCCCCCTACTCCAATGTGTTTGTTTACTTCTAGAATAGTTTACATTAAAATAAAGTATGTGTATGTTCACTAAATTAGAGTAGAATATGTATTTCAGCTGTAGAGAAAAATAGTAAAAGCTACTTATTGAGCGTTTACTATGTGCCAAGCACTTCATATCACTATTGCTACAAATATACTTGACTATACTCCCCACTTCATAGTTTCAGAAACCAAAGCCAAAATCATAAAACTAATGAGTGTCTGATCCAGATTAAACCTAGATCCTTGATTTTAATTAATATACTTAATAAAAAAAGGTATGGTAAAAATCTTACATCTCTGAAGGACTAAACAGCAAAAGCATCCTAGAATACCTATGGCTCAGTTCAGCTAGTTAACTTTTATGTATGTCATCTTGAAATTTCATAATAGATTATATAGAGTTTATGCATTAAAATTGTTTTGTCTTCTCTAAAACATTCCTAAAAACACGAAAGTCAAAGAAATACAATATCCTGTTTGCGCTTACACTGGTTTAAAAAAAAAACTTCGTGGTCAGCTTTTGGAAAAGAGCCCAAAGAGCCTGTGAATACAAGTGTGAAACAATTATGTTATCATAAAACAATTACAAAAAATTTTCTTCTGGTACGTCATGTTGTACAATTCCCTTTTCCTCCTATTTTTTTCCCATCCCTCTACAAGCCCTTTTTTGGCTACATCCTCCACTACCTCCCACTAACTTTGCAATAACCTACAATGTGTCCTTGATTTTCTTATCAGTTCACTTCAGTTACAGCAACAAAACATGCCTTGATTTCTGAATCAAATCAGTTCAGACCCACTTCCAGCACAGACCTGTGCTGACAGTACACCTGCAGGACCCCAGGGGGCGTAAGGAGCCCTAGGCCACATCCTGCGAGTCTCAGTCAGTGTCCTTGGGGACCAGGTCTAGTGAATAAAGCCTGGTAGCAGGAGTTTCTACTGTGAATATGGTAAATGTTTCCAACACTGCTATTGCGTTATCCTAAGCCCATAGCTGCCATCACTGCTTTATTAGCCTCAACCTCAGGCAACCCTTATCAATGCCCCTGATATGCTAGTTGAGGAAGTTGGAAAAATGGTACTTAGTTTCCTAGCACGGCTCCAGACAGCTATTAAGTCTCCCAAGGACAGTCACATCCACTAAAGGGAGGAACTGGCAAGGAACACTGTACATCTAAACCAAATAGAGAGAGGAAGAATCAAGAAATCTAAATAGAATGAAAAACGTTGAAGTCCAGTGCTGGTGGCTCCTGCCTGTAATCCCACCTACTCAGGAGCTTCGTGGTTTGAAGCCAGTGTGGAAGAAAACTTCTTGAGAGTCTTAACTCCAATAAACTACTCAGAAAAAGTGGTGTTGTGGCTCAAGTGGTAAAGTGCTAGCCCTGCAAACAAGAAGCTCAGGGACAGCATCCAAGCCCTGAGTTCAAGCCCCAGGACCAGAAAAAAAAAAAAAAAAAAAGTTGGATGGAAACTGGCACATAGTTACAGTGTGATAAAAACAAGCAATGTAAGGGAAACACAGCAAAACCAGTTCTAGACCTATGTGGGGGTAAGTTTTTGCCAGCTAGGAGATTTGGAAGGACTAAAGCTAATCCTTGTTAAGACAACACACCAGAGTGGCAGAAGACCTTTCTTTACATTTCTCCCTGTTCTCTATCTGTATTACTAGTACCAAATCCCACCCTGGAATGGATTCCCCTATTCAATTTGTGGGACTTTCTGAGGTAGCTTTAAGCGACAACACAAATAACCCATGGGAAAAGCAATATCTCAGCTCTCCCTTGAAAATCTCCTTTAAACTTCATGCTTATGCCATAGGCAAGGGATGTGCATTTCATATACAGATTGAAAACACAGAGCCTCCGAATCATTTAATTCCCTTCCACTCTTGCAAAAACCAGGCACAAAGTGCTGACTCAAAGGCCGCCTTGGGGAGGAGCCAGGCTGGACAGGAGGTGGGAGGCACACAGCTGGAATAGGTACAAGACTGCAGGCCCTGGAAATCCCCGCCCCAACATCCTGCTCACGTCTTTAGACAGAGAATACTGATTCTCCCCTATGATTAAGAAGGGGATGGGCAAGCATGCTAGAAAAGTGTGCATGCTTTGTGAAAGAATATCCTTCAGTGACAATGGTTGAAATCATCTCAGTGCTGGTAAAAGAAGAAAACTCCCACCTGGCCCTGACCTGAACATTGACCGGACACGGGACAGACACCTCAGATTCCTACCTAAAAAACAGGACGGGCAGCAAGAGGCATGGATAGAATTTAGGATGTTATGGTAGACATGTTCGCTTGAGGAAATGCCTTTCTTCTGTGATGGGAACACATGAATAGAGCTGGAAGCTAGTCTGCCTGCTTCAATTCCCAGGTGGGAGAATTTCCAGGGAAAGTTTCCTGGGACATTCCCACCCACCCCACTGTCCCCTGGGGTCCTCTCCTTTCCCTCACTATGCATTCCTGAGCATTCCCACAGAGCCTCTGGAGTTCTGCCAGGCAATCTGCCTCCAGCCAAACCCCTTCTCTGTCATCTTTATCCTGAAGGCTTTACAATTTTTAAATACTCCCACCTCCTTCTCTTCATTTTTTTCCTTTGTTTGGTTTGTGGGGTTTTGTTTTGGTTTTTGTTTGTTTGGGGGCTTTTTTTGGTCTTTTGAGACTGATTAGTCAGTCTCTAATTCATAATCTTCTACCCCAGCCTCCTGAGTGCTGGCAGTTACTACTACACCAAGCATCACCTCCTCCTGCTCTTAGCTGAAATGATGTTATTCCTTCTGATTATCTCCCTTCTTTCTTGTCTTCCAAGGTCCCCCACTAACTCATTAGTTCAACAAATACTTATCTAGGTACTGTATGGTAGGCACTGTGGACATCTGCAAAGGGTAGAAAGAAGTAGGCCTTGCCCTGGGTTATAACCCAGAAGAGAAAAAGAAAGAGACAGAAACAGGTAAGAGACAGACAGAGGCATAGAGACAGAGACATATGCATATGCACACCAGGATAAATGCCCTGGCGGTGCCAATGGCTCCTACCTATGATCCTAACTACAAGAGGCTGAGATTCAGAGGATCACAATGCCAGGCCAGTCCAGCCAGAAAAGTTCATGAATCTCTACCTTCAAAAAACAAACCATGCCGGGCGCTGGTAGCTCACGCCTGTAATCCTAGCTACTGAGGAGGCTGAGATCTGAGGATCGCGGTTCAAAGCCAGCCCGGGCAGGAGAGACCGTGAGACTCCTATCTCCAATAAACCACCAGAAAACTGGAAGTGGCGCTGTAGCTCAAGTGGTAGAGCGCTCGCCTTGAGCTGAAGAGCTGAGGAACAGCGCCCAGGCCCAGAGCTCAAGCCCCACGACCGACAAAAAAAAAAAAAAAAAAACCAAGCCAGGTGCTGGTGGCTCACGCCTGTAATCCTAGCTACTCAGGAGGCTGAGATCTGAGGATCACAGTTCATAGCCAGCCTGAGCAGGAAAGTCCATGAGACTCTTATCTCAAATAAACAAGCAGAAAACTGGAAGTGGTGCTGTGGCTTAAATGGTAGAGTGCTTTCCTTGAGCTGAAGAGCTGAGGGACAGCACCCAGGCCCAGAGTTCAAGCCCTAAGACCAAAAAACAAACAAACAAAAAACGTTTATAGACCTAGACCAGGGTCCTGATAACAGGAGAAAAGGGGCAGGATAGGGGTGGAGGTGGACAGAATCAAAGGGCTTTGAAGCAGCAATGGCAGCTGAGGCTACAGTAACTAAAACACATCTAGAATCCTTTGGCTTTTTCTTATTTCCCTTTAGACTGCTCATCTAGCTACCAGGCAAATGTACAAGTTATAGAAAGCACTGGCCAACACAATACAAAGTCCAGTCCAGGTAGGAAAAAAATAAAAACAAAACAAAAAAATTGGGTTTCCAAAAAAATAAATTGGGTTTCCTATGTCTATAAAGCTGAGGTTTCTTCTGTCTAGGAAAAAGGGAAAAATCACCTACCCTTAATGACGTATGATGCTCAAACAAGTAGGTGTGGAACAGTTATGATGAAGTTGAAACTATTTTGCAATTACAAATAAATATTGATTATCTAAGAATCAGATGGTAGTTTTCTGTGGCCTCAACATTATCCTAAGTCCTTTGAAGAGATTCAAACTATACTAAGTACAAAATAAAAAGTTCAAATATAAGGGCAAAAATCAATTGAGGTTTAAACTGTAAGTGAATCTCAAACTACATGGTCCTCAGACTTTTCTGAGAATGAAGAGACCTAAAAACAAATCCTTAATCCACAAATATTAGTCAATAAATATTGACTGTCACTATCACAGGCAGTGATTGACACCATCGTTTGCATACTGATAAGTGCCACATATAGGCAGATAATGAGGGGGAACTATATTTTTAAACCTACCTGTATAACTCAAAGTCACATAGTCTTTCATTTTAATCCTCATCTTGAACTGAATAAATCAGTATCTATGTTACTAAAGCTATTTTTAAATCTCATATGGAAATAAAAAATACATATCAAACACATCACTATCATCTGCCCTACAGAACTGCAACAATGCAATACAAACATCCTACAGTTTCTCCTACCACTCAAATCTACCCAAACATAAATGGACCATTGATATACTTAATTTTTCTGGGTGTTCTTCACTAAGAGATATTTTAGAGAGAGCAATAAAAACCTCCTATAGATAAATGGAATATGCATTTAGAGATAATGTGGGATTGTTTTTGATCACTTGAAAGTGATATATTTTTAACCTTAACAGTAATAGATCAGGAAACAAGCATAATGCAAAAAAGAAAGTTGATTGCCTATTTATTGGAATTTCTCTAAGGATAATAAAACTTTGAAACTAAGTATGCACAGAACTTTGAATGCTTCCCAAAAATATTTTTTAAAATTCTGTTAAAAAGAGAAGTACAAAAGTGACATAGAAAGCTTCCCTTAAGGCCACTAAAGAAAGAAGAAAATAGAAAGATGCCTACCTTAAAGTAGCTTCAATAGGTAGCTCAAAAGATTGAATCTCAGTCAGGGCATTGTCATAGGTTTGGTCTTTGTCTTCTTCCAACATTGCTCCACATGCCCCTGATTTTCCAGCTGTAGACATTAGAATTATATTCAGGATGATTACAATTTATGAAATAACTGTGGCTTTCCCTACAATTATTAGATGTCTATGTTCACCCAAGGAAGCAACAAAGCCTAGCTGACTGTCTGACTTCATGCTATCAGAGTCTTTGCTTCCAAGAATGTTGCACAGCTGTTGCTGTCTTGCTCTACTTACAACATTTTACTTATTATTAACCTTGACACAGTTCAGAAAGTTCCTGCCTAAGGCCTGCTATATTTATTCACTTGTTTCTGAAAAGAAGTAACTATGAACAGATATTATAAAAAGCCTATACATTTGATAGGGCATCTATTTTTTAAAATTTTATTGTCAAGATGATGTACAGAGGGGTTACAGCTACATAAGTAAGGTAGTGATTACATTTCTTGTCTAACTTGTTACCCCTTCCCTCATTTTTCTTTTTTTTTCTTTTTTCTTTTTATTGTGAAAATACTGTACAGAGAGGTTATAATTACATGGGCAAGGTAATGAGTACATTTCTTATCAAGCATTGTTGCCTCCTCCTTTGTTTCCCATTTTTCTTAGGGCACCTATTTAACAATTTTTTATTTTTTTATTTTATTTTATTTTTTCTGTCGGTCGTGGGGCTTGAACTCTGGGCCTGGGCACTGTCCCTCAGCTTTTCAGCTCAAGGCAAGCACTCTACTGCTTGAGCCACAGCACCACTTCCAGTTTTCTGGTGATTTATTGGAGATAAGAGTCTCAAGGACTTTCCTGCCTGGGCTGGCTATGAACCATGATCCTCAGATCTCAGCCTCCTTAGTAGCTAGGATTACAGGTGTGAGCCACCTGCATCCAGCTTTAATAATCATTTTATACCAAGTATATTCACTAAATTAATTACATTGATGTGTGTTCCTACTTATCCTGCAACTCTTATTCCTTTGACCACAAATCTGGGCAGGCAACTTGCCTAGGAAAAATGCAGGTTTCTATGGAATGTAATTTTGAGAACTGGGGTCTAGTTTCTTGGTTCCTATCTCCTCTGTTCTAGGAACATAAGTTCTTTCTCTTCATGTTCAAATACAAATGAACCTAACAGCATTTAGATTTTAATCCTTGTGGGCTGCTTCTGCCTCAATGTGAATTAGTTTGCCAGGTCCTTTCTGCAGAATAGCTTTTGGTGGGGAGATAGAAAAAGCATGTTAGAATTTTAAGGGGACTGGTAGTCACCAAGAGAGTAAGTATAGGAGTCTCAAAATATCAACAGACAATGTGCCCAACAGCCAGCCCCAAGCAAGCCTAAAGGGCTAAAATGGTATGTGCATTAGATATTCTTCCTCAACTGTGAGTTTAACCTCATACTTTCTAGGTTAGTGCAAGAAAGAGAGTACTTAAAGATATAGGTACTGGCATTTTCCATATGCAGCTATTACTTTAAGCATTTCTCAGATATTTTAATAATTAAAATATTGAAATACTTTATCCTAAAACTATAATAGTCAAAGCATCAGTTTGTCTCTTCAAATATACCCAAGAGTTTTTTAGAACCTCACTGGGAGTAGTGTTTGTCCCTGCACTGTGACTTTGTGCTTAGTCATGTGACTTCCATTGGCAATGTAAGCTGCAGCAATGGTGTGTGATTCCCAGTGTAGGCCTTGTAAGGCCTCATGCATTTCTGTTTGCTAACTTGCACCTTTGCCACCATGTGAGGAGGTATTCTCTGAGAGAGACATGATATAGTCATCCCAACCAATCCACAGATCTGTAGACAAAAGCATAAATTTTCATCCAGCAATAGCAGCCTGAAAACAAGCTGTTCATCCAGACCTAGAATAAATCAGCCAAGCCCCCAACCAAACAACAAACACAAGAGCAATAACAAGCACTGTTGGTTAATTCACTGAAAGATGGATTAGTCAGTAATAGCAACTGAACTTAGCATTTTACTTCAACCTACCATTACCCCCAACTCTAGCTCTAATTTCCCTCCATAGCAGGGTAGAATAAATGCAGCAGGAATATTCCCAACACCATTTGACCTGTAACACAAAATAACAATACCCTCCTGTAAGACTTAACAAAATACACTTTCCTATGTTGAAATCATTTTTATGCAAGTTTAACTTGTGCCAAATTATATTTACAAACAATATCTGAATCATGCTTAAATTCTACATAACAGTATACACCTTCTATGTAGTGTTTGCTGAAAAAATGCCCACTGAAAATGTTAGCACACTAACTAAAAGCTACGGGACAAAGTCCAGGCCCTGAGTTCAAGTCCCAATCTCAGTACTAGTACACACACACATACACACACACACACTCTCTCTCTCACACACACACACAGAAACTCATTTTCTGGGCACTTGTAGCACATTCCTGTAATCTTAGCTTCTTAGGAGGCTGAGATCTGAGGGATCTTGATTCAAAACCAGCCCAGTCTTGAAAGTTGATGAAATTTTTAACTCCAATTAACGACCAAAACATGAGAAGTAAAGCTGTGGCTCAAGTGGTAGAGTGTCCACTTTGAGCAAAAAAAAATATCTCAGGGACAGAGTTCAAGCCCCATGATCAGCGCATGCTTGTGTGTGTCTGCGTGTACACACACACACACACACACACACACACACTCCTTGACTAGAAACATGAATGAAAACTACGACTTAAGAGGTTATTTTGGCCGGTGAATGCCAATCCAAATAATGCAACATTTCAAATTGAATTCAACAGAACCCGAGACTACATAATTCTATGAGGAGACATCCCCTGTGTGGTACATGAGCATGGGAGTACACTGCAGAGGGAAAATTCATAGGTAATGAAGGCATAGTCACAAACATGATCATCCATCTTGCCCTGACAGTGCCTGGCTTAAAAATTGACTCTTCTCCCCCGCAGATCAAATTTTTACCCTGAAAAAAAAAAGTTCAAACCTACAGGAGAAGAGTTGCCAGAAGCACACAGTGAGCAGCTACCACATCCTTCACCAGATGGCTACATTTTGTCACATTTGCTTTTACTGTGTTTCTCAAAGCCACTTGAGGAGTCTAAGTGTATGCTATCTCATACACAGAAAGGTAAGGCTGTATTCATTTAAGCAGCACTTTTGCACTAGTTCATGAAGTAGTTTTGTTAGCAAACCGCTGTAGCGTTGATGACTGCCACTGAAATGACCCCTGCGACCAGAGCACAGAGCCACCATCCTTCCCGGGAGGCTGAAGGTCTTCTGATCCCGGACTTGGCGGTCCCTGATCCTCCCCCTGACCCCCCCCCAACTCCCTCTTCTACCACCCCCCTCTCCTGTTCCTCCCGCTCCTGCCTCTCACTTTCCTCCACTCTCTTTAAGACTCAGGCAACAACTTCCTGTTTCCCGCTGGCCCACCCAGCATCTTCCTTCCATTCAGAACTTTCCTTGAGAGCATTTCCGGCCGGAAGTCCACCCAAGAGGCCCTCCTCCCAAAAATTAAGAGTCAGAAAAACAAAGTCCCCTGGTCCTTTGTCCCCTCCTCTCTCCCTCTTCCCCCCCCCCCCCCCCCCCCCCGCCCAAGTGCTGACGGCAGATCTGCCAAATAAGGAGAAGAAAAGGAGGAAATGGAAAAGTTTTAAGCAGCCATATTCCAAGATACCCATAAAAAAGAATGGTGTGCGGACTGGAATGTTCCCAGTCTTTGACCCTTCACCTCTCCTCCCAGCTGCCCACTGTATAACTACTTCCTAGGATCAAGCGGAAGTGGCCCAGGGGTCTTTCTTGAATACACCAGCAGCCCTTGAATAATATTGTTCTGACCCTGGTTTTGGTGGTCTCCTTCTGGGCCTTTTTCTTCTTCCTTCTCTATAGCTTAGCCTCTGTCTTATTAGCCTGCTAGGAACTTCTTTTAGTCGCTCTAGAACTAGCCCCAGTACCTACACACACACACAAAAGAAAAAAAATAGATCATTTTAGAATATGTTGTTCTATATCCAGAAAATCTAAGACAATGAGTGAATCCCACAAGATATCCAGATAAAATTCAAATACATATGAAATTAATATACAACAGCATTAAAATAAAGGCTCTCACAGCTGTTCAGTTGAACTATACCTCCACTCCTGCATTTTGCTGGTTAATTAAAGAGACAGAGTCTCAAAGATTCTTCTACCCAATCTAACCTTGAACCAAGATCTTCAGGCTCCCAAGTAGCTCAGATTACAGGTGTGAGCACTAGTGCCTAGCTAACATGTGAATTTCTACTATCCACAAAAGGTTTGCATATGCTAGGCAAGTACTCTACCACTTGGCTATATCCCCAGCCTATAATTAAATTATAAATATATATAATTTATACATATACATATATATTATATAGGTATACACACATATGTACAGACTTAGACCTATATATAGTGGTATATATAAAACTAGCTGAGTGTTAGTGGCTCACACCTGTAATCCTAGCTACTCAGGAGGCTGAGATCTGAGGATCCCAGTTCAAAGCCAGCCAGGGCAGGAAAGGTTATGATATTCTCACTTCCAATCAACTACCAAAAAAGTGAGGAGTAGAGCTGTGGCTCAAGAGGTAGAGCACAGTAGTTAAGCACAAAAGCTCAGAGACAGCGCCCAAAGCCCTGAGTTAAAGCCCTAGGTCTAGTACAAAACAAAGCAAAAACAACAACAAAAAAAACACCTAACTCAAAGAAAATAGCTTACCCTAGGCCACCTGGCCAGTAAGTGACAAAGGGTTTGAGAACTTATATCACTACTTAAAGTCACCACCAAGAAGCCTGAGGAATGTTGGTCATCCAATGTGCTAAAGAAAAAAAAGTCTACCTCAGCCCTAAGTGTGAAGTTCCAATCTTGAACTAAAACCTTCTTCATTCTTTCCATAGTCAATACCTACTCTGGAAAAGTTCTACAGAAATATTCTACATGAATATACTTCCTTCTCCCAAAGAGCCAACAGCCTTCTAGGAGAATCAGCTCATAACTGAAGTGTAGAGAAAGAGACATTCATAGGCTGTTGCCATGGGGGTATGAACGATGGTGCCCAGCTGGCCTTGAAGAAAGGTAGGAAGCTTCCTTAAGATTATGATATCAGGGGGGCTGGGAAGGTGGCTCAGTGGTAGAGCACTTGCCTTGCATGCAAGAGGCCCTGGGTTCCATTCCTCAGCACCACATAAGCAAAAAGAAAAAAGCCGGAGGTGGCACTGTGGCTCAAGTGGTAGAGCGCTAGCCTTGAGCTGCAGAGCTGAGGGACAGTGCCCAGGCCCAGAGTTCAGGCCCCACGACCGGACCAAAAAAAAAAGATTATGATATCAGAGCAAGAAGAACACATTTGCCAAGGGAGGGAGGGATAGAGGCTACAGAGAGAAAACTATGAATGAAGACTGAGCACAGCTTGATGACTGTAAGCGTAATAGAAGTGAATTGTATGACCCAGCCAACGGAAGTCTAGTGTAGTCTTGGCTGCATTAATAACAGTGTGGAGGCCAGGGAATGAGAGAAATAAGTCCATGTGTGTTGCTCTGATCAACTAAGCATAGAAGTTTTTTTTTCTTAATCCATGCTTTAACTGAAGCATGATTAACGTGTGATACATCAAATGAGACTCTTAATCCTTTATTCTAGTAATATTCTTCCACATAATGTTTCTGAATCCAATATATACTATGGAGAGCTGGCATGGTCACAGAAGTGTGTCTGGGATGGTAACCAGGGTGAACAGATGTAAGCAGAGGTTTGGTCCTTGTTGCTTTACTGCTCCTGTGGCTAGCAGGATGGCAAGGCCAAGATAGGTCCTTGATAAATATTTGTTCAATAAATAATATTACCGGGAGCTAGTGGCTCATGCCTGTAATCCTAGCCACTCAGGAGGCTGAGATCTGAGAATCACGGTTCAATGCCAGCCCAGGCAGGAAAGTCCGTGAGACTCTTATCTCCAATAAACCACTAGAAAACCAGAAGTGGCGCTATGGCTCAAGCAGTAGAGCACTCTCCTTGAGCTGAAGAGCACAAGGACAGCACCCAAGCCCAGAGTTCAAGCCCCACGACCAACAAAAAAAAAAAAAAGAAAAGAAAAAGAAAGAAAAAAAAATGTTTTGTTGCCAGTCCTGGGGCTTGAACTCAGGGCCTGGGCATTGTCTCTGAGCTTCTTTTACTCAAGGCTAGTACTCTACCACTTGAGCCACAGTGCCTCTTCTGGCCTTTTCTGGATATGTGGTACTGAGGAATCGAACCAAGGGCTTCCTGCATAGTGGGCAAGCACTCTACCACAAGCCACATTCCCAGCCCTCAATAAACAATCTTGACACAAAAGCACAGTGCTTTGTAAATAATGGATAGCCAATGAATACTAAAGTATGAAATTGCTGTTTGTCTTGCAAAAGCTATCTAAAATAAAATAGTTCTAAGTTGTTTTAGCCACTTAAAAAAGTAACACAAGGGGCTGGGAAGGTGGCTCAGTGGTAGAGTGCTTGCCTTGCATACATGAGGCCCTGGGTTGGCTTCCTCAGTACCACATAAGCAGATAAAGCTAGAAGTGGCGCTGTGAGCACTAGCCTTGAGCTGAAGAGCTGAGGGACAGTGCCCAGGCCCAGAGTTCAGGCCCATGACTGACCAAAAAAAAAAAAAGAAAGTAACACAACTATTTTAGAATTTTAGTAGTGCTAGTATTGCAAGATTAGAAAAATCTTTCAAGGTATTCAGTTAAAACCATATGATTGGGCTGGGAAGGTGGCTCAGTGGTAGAGCGCTTGCCTTGCATGCACGAGGCCCTGGGTTGATTCCTCAGTACCACATAAGCAGAAAAAAAAAAAAAAAGTGGCGCTGTAGCTCAAGTGGTAGATTGCTAGCCTTGAGCTGAAGAGCTGAGGGACAGCGCCCAGGCCCAGAGTTCAGCCCCCACGACTGGACCTCCCCCCCCCAAAAAAACCATATGATTATTATTTTCAGGAGACTCAAAGCAGCATGACGTTATTTGGAAGTTAGTTTTCAAAGGAAAAGTCTACTGTGCCCAAACTTGTGCTTCCATGGACCCATTCTGTTTTTTCCTAAATATTCATGTCTTCCAATGGATCTGTGTTTCCTCAATACCATATGCCTATTATTAAAATATATATATATATAGCAAGTTTGAGGCGCCAAGTTAAAAAACATTTAAAAATTAAATTTCTCTGAGATACATGATACTTCTTTTTTCTTTCTTTCTTTCTTTCTTTTTTTTTCTTTATCAGTGTGGGGCTTGAACTCTGGGCCTGGGCGCTGTCCCTCAGCTCTTCAGCTCAAGACCAGTGCTCTACCACTTGAGCCACAGCACCACTTCCGGCTTTTTCTGCTTATGTGGTGCTGAGGAATCGAACCCAGGGCCTCATGCATGCAAGGCAAGCGCTCTACCACTGAGCCACCTTCCCAGCCCCTGTATGATGCTTCTTAAATAGCACAATTTTTATGTGTCAATGAAAATACACTTCCAAGTAAGTGAATTTTATTCTAAATACCTGACATAATTTGCCATTTTTTTGTTTATAAATTTATAGAACATATTGAATTCCTATTAACCTGTGCGTGTGTGTGTGTGTGCGCGCGCACGCGCAAGCATGCACACACGTTTCTCCCAGTCCAGGGCTTAAATTTGCGGCCTACGGCACTATCCCTGAGTTTTTTTACTCAAGGCTAACAACACTCTACCACTTGAGCCACAGCTCCACTTTGAGCTTTTTTTTTTTTTTTTTTTTTTTTTTGGTAGATAATTGGAAATGAGAATCTCACAGAGATTCTGGCCCAGGCTGCCTTCAAACCACAGTCCTCAGTGGGGTGTTGATGGCTTGTGGCTGTAATCCTCCTAGCTACTCAGGAGGCTGAGACCTAAGGATCACAGGTCAAAGCCAGGAAGGCCTGTAAGACTCTCATCTCCAATTAATCAAAAGAAAACCAGAAGTAGAGCTGTGGCTCAAAGTGGTAGAGCCTGAGCTCAGGGACAGCACGGAGGCCCTGAATTCAAGCTCCATAACAGACCAATTCCCACCCCCACCCCCACCCCCGCCCCAATCTTCAGATTTCCACCTTCTGAGTAGCTAGGATTACAGGTGTAGGCCACCAGCAACTGGCTTTGTAACTATTTCAATGCCATTACTGGTGTAGGATTTCTATATCTCTAACCTGTACGTATGCTGCTTCCTTCATCTAGAAGCCTTCTCCAAATAAGTTTTTCTTATCTGCAACATGGTTATAAAAAGATGACATAACTTAAGCATTTGTTCAGGAAGACATCTAGCAGGTGCATCCATAAGTGTCAGCTGTTATTATTACCTAACTTCCAAGACTGTTCAATTGTCACTTGTTTTCTAGAGTGATTTGTTGCTATCTCTTATAATTCAAGGATTGAACTCAGGAACTTATACTTCCTAGGCAGGCACTCTACTGCTATGCCACACCTTCAGCCCCATTTCCACTGGTTCTTTTGAGATCATGTCTCATGTCTCAGTTGGGCACATGGTTGGACTGCAATCTAGTTATTTGAGGTTTCCCCTTGCTGCTTGGATGATGGGCACATGCTATCTCATCCACCTTCCTTCCACTGGGATGTGTCTACATAGCTTGGGGCAACAGAAGTGTATTACTAAACCCAACAGTGGACTGAGAAGGGATTTTATATTTTTCTGCCCAGGCTGGCCTCAAACCTCAATTCTTCTGTTCTCAGCCTCCTAATTAGCTAGTTCATAACTTTTTGTGACCTTGCTTTTATCAAAACTTGTATTCCCTAATAATATAGTTTCATTACATATTTACTTTGCTGATGCACAAGAAGCACAAAAACAAGGAATGTGCCTTCTTCAGATTCAAAGTACATACAGCTTGTTAGGTGTGTGGTGGGTAAGCAGAGAATGATTGCTGAATGAAGAGCAGACTTGAATGGGAATGATGAAATAATACTAACTCAGCATTAATGTGAGTACATTTACTGCTCACTTAAGTTGATGGAGGTTTTTTGTAATTTGACAGAAAATTCTGTGGTAATTGTCTTAGTTAACAAAGATTATTTTTTCTCTTCATGTGTATTTGAGGCTTAAGAGAAATCAAAACCTCTTCTACAAAGTCTGCTAATCTGAATAAAAATAATTATTATACAAGCTGGACACCAGTGGGTGGTTCATGTCTATAATCCTAGCTACTCAGAAGGCTGAGATCTAAGGACTGCAATTCAAAGTCATCCTGGGCAGAAAAGTCCATGAGACTCTTATTTCTAATAAACTACACAGAAAAAGCCAGAAATGGTGTTGTGGTTCAAGACTTAGAGCACTAGTCTTGAGCACAAAGAGGTTCAGGGACAGTGCCCTCACCCTGAGTTCAAGCCCCAGGACTTGCACACATAAAAATATAATAATAATAATAATAATAATAATAATAATAATAATAATAATAATGTAGCTTCACCAGTAAATTTTGTTAGTGTTTTCTTTGGGAATTTTGGTGGGGTAGGTGTGGATGTATGCTGGTCCAGAGGTTTAAACTCAGGGCCTATGTGCTGTTCCTGAGCTTTTTGTGCTCAAAGCTAGTGCACTTAAGCCACAGCTCTACTTTTCAGTTTTTTGGTGGTTACTTGGAAATAATAGTCTCATGGACTTTCTTGCCCAAGCTCTCTTCCGATCTGCAGATCTCAGCCTCCTGAGTTGCTAGGGTTTATAGGCATGAGCCACCTGCATCCAGCTTCTTTGGAAAATTTTAAGATGACTGTTGCTCTTTTCCCTCATGCACATTTTGAACTCTCCTGATAAATGAGCAGCCATCTTCATAGAGCTAGATTATAGCGCACCCTGGTGGTCAATTTTCAGCACACACTTGAAACTGGCTCTTGCCATTCTAGATTTTCATGTAATTTTTTTGGAAGGGTGGGGGATAGGATTTGTAAAATATCATTGGAAATCACTCAAGACCATTCTAGTACTTTTAGCTATTATTCTATTCCTCATTTATCCTCCATTTGTTTAGGTTAAGTTTCCAACAGAACTGAAATTTTCATGGAATGGATAGAGCTCTATTATTGCCTAGAGTCCCCCTCTGGGACCTCTGCAGGCAAAATTCAGAACTCAGCTTCTCCGGGCTGAATGGGAGAAAAAAACCATTTGCCTACTCTGGATGTACATAGGTGGGGGAATGTGGTTGTGAGGACTTGGCACAAATTCTTCTAAACATTTATACTCCTTTGAAACCAGACAATTTCCCCCAAAATACAGCTTCTGGCATCAAGTAGGAAATTGTACTAAACAAACGGAAATGTTTTGCTTTAAATACTGAAGCCATTGTTTACATTAAGAAATACTTTGCATTCAAAGCCTAATATTGAAAAGAAACCTGAACCATCCATCATGGAGGATTTTATAGATAAGAAACAAACCCTGGCCTGAACAATTGTATTAAACATGAACAAGTTTTCTGGGGAGCTTTTGCTGAGTCATTTTTCAGGAAGTGAGTTGTCCAGGGAGATTTCTTCTGGAGGAACAATCGACAATATTTTCATATTAATAACCTCCAGTTGCTTTATTGTTCTCAAAACTTTTGTTAATAAGTATTTTCCTGTTCAGTGAGAAAAAAAAAAGCATTAATCAAAAGACAAAGTCTAATCTGATTTACTTTTATGTGTTTGGGATTCTTTTCTTCTGTGTGATATTAAATATATTCAAGTAAGAGCTCATTGCAAAACATCCTCATTCGCTGAGTATAATATCAGGAAATCTTTTTTTCTGACTTTTTTTTTTTTGATGGCTAGACTTTACACATGCCGAAAAAATACTCTGCCACAGAACTATATCCCAAGTCCTGAACTTTATTTTTTTTTTAAAAAAGGATATCAGATATGTTCCTTAGAGTAATTAAAAATAATCTTTTTCTTTTTCTTTTTTTAACATTTCCTTCAAAGCAAAGGTTTGGAGACATTTCCACTCAATTCTCTTTGAAATTTCTCTTGGATAAAGCTCAGCCTCCAGGAGGTCCACCGAAAGATCCATCTGTGTACTCTGGAGGCCCACAGAGATGCAGAGCCCGGGGAGGGGGGTGGCGGGGGACAGACAGCCCAATATGTTCCTGGAAGCTCCTGTCACTCACTTTAGACCCCACCCCGCTCTACCACTTGAGCCACAGTACCACTTCTCTGAGCCTCTCTCTTTGCTTATGAATGAGGGTTTGTGACAAGAGGCTGAAGTCACCTCCCATGAGACTGGGGAAGGTAAACTGTGAAATCAGATCAGTGTGTGATTCTGATTTCTGCTAGTATAATTATGTTTGTTGTCTGACAACACATGTAATATTTCCACAACCTTCCACATAGAGGATTTGGTGAGAATGTATCATTACACACTCATAGTACAGATTTCTTACTAGGTAAAGAGCCCAAAATCAAAGCAGGCTACTTAACTGAGCATAGTGGCACAGCCTGGAATGCCGGAATGTAGGACACTGGGGCAGGAAGAGCCTGAGCTCCAAGCTAGACTGGGATACATAAAAGAAAAGGAAAAAAAGCAAGAAAGAAGGGAGGAAGTGCAGTAAGGAAGGAGGGAGGGAAGGACTCAACAAACTAATGAAAAGAACACTGCCACAAAAAGTAGGGCAACATAAAAGAGTTAGTCAGAATCATGCCATTAGTGAGGGACAGTAGTGTACCATGAGAAGGGGAGGAGAAAAAGAGAAAGAGAGCGAGGGAGGGAGAGAGAGACAGAGAGAAACACACAGAGACAGAGAGAGAGAGAGAGAGAGAGAGAGAGAGAGAGAGAGATTTACTGAGGTTTGAACTCAGGACTTCAACTATCAAGACCTCCAACCCTTTTTGCTTTTCAGTTATTTTTCAAAGAGACTCTCCTTTTGAGGAGAGAGGGACCTGGTCTGGCCTACTATTTATAGTAGGAATAACAGTCACACACCATTACATCTAGCCCTTTGGTTGAGATTAGGTCTTGATAACTTTTTGCCCTGGCTAACCTCAAATAACAATCTTCCTGATCTCTATCTCCTGAGTAGTTGGGGTTACAAGCATGAGCTACTGTGCTTGGCATTGATAACTTTTTTAAAATTTTTATTTTGATGAGTGTTATTGTTCCTCTGTTTCTTTTCATATGGATACTAGTAGATAATGTCTTTCATGTTCAGTGATTAGAGTTCTGGAAGGCTCAGTGACCCATAAAAATGTTTAAAGACTTCAATGTCCATAGGCTTATTATAAAGTTATTTCCTGTTAACTGCTCTACATGGTTTGTTAATTTACTCATCCATTTTTTTTTTAGGATACATCTAAGTATGTAAAACATACCTAGTTCTGGAGAAGCCCACTGGAAAATGTTCTCCTTTCTTCCCACTTGAATGAGGGGTGGGGATAGAAATGAGGAATCTCCACCAGGATGTCCCACACACATGCTGGGAGAATCCACTCAGGACTTCAGAGTAATGCAGATCTTCTTGACAAGGAAGCATTACCTCCCAGCCTCATTTGGAGGCCTTAATGACTAGAAGTTTCCATTCTTGCCTACAACCCAGGGGTAACCACCCATTTTCTCTGCCCAGGCTCTTAAGAGTTTATTCAGGAAGCAAAGGCAAAGACCAACATTAGAAAAAAGAGCTCCAAATGCTAAGAAAGAAAGAAGATCTGATCAAGTGCTCCTTTAATCTTTCCTGCTCTGATTTGTCCTTTCCCAAAGGAAAAATGACTAAAGGACCATGCCATGGAGAAGGAAAGCGGCCATCTTCTTGTAGTTTTTCTTCCTGTCTCCCTGATCGCTCCTTCTCAGCTTCCTTCCCATGCTCCTTTTCATCAATGTGTTCTTTAGATTGCCCAGGATTCTGTCTGAATCCTATTCTCCCTTCCCCTTATTCTAGACTCTCATGTGTGAGCAAGTTTCCAATCTAGATTTACTGTATTGGCAACTAGAGCTCCACACTTCATTCCCAAAAAATTATATTCCAAATGATCCCACTAAAGAGTTCCAGAAGTGAACTCATTGCCTTCCTCTCTTCCCTCTTGAAGCCATTCTCCATGCACTGAGCAGCCAGCCACTAATAATGAGAAGAATCCTAATGTGGATGTTCCCAGCTAGCACTTGGTTTCCAAATCAATCTCTGTGAGTCATTGGCTCTGATCTGTACACCTTTAGATATCTGTAGATGATCCTTTTATCTGGAGTGCATTCTTCCTGTCTGTCAGCCTGGTGAGTACATTTCTATGCATTCAAGACTCAACACAGATAGTCTCCCTTCTTCAAAGCCATAGATAAGATAGGACAAAATTTGGTTCCGATTTATATGCTTTATTTGCAATACAAAACTAAGAATTCAGCCACTTCTAGCTGTTCAATCCCCTTTGTCATTTCCAAGCAGTTAGTCTGCAACTTCATAAATAAAAGTCTTCTTCAGCAAATGTTTGTTGGAGTGATCAATTAAGAGAGTAAAATGGAACTTGTGTGTTTTTGACTGGTGAGTTATTTCTTCCTCTATCCAAACTTGTTTTCGAATTTCCCATTACCTAGTATCACTTTCCTGGATTAGTCCCTACTCCAAAATTTTTGATGTAGTAAACAGTCTATTTTATACAACTTCTGGGAGCAAATTTGGTTTATGTACCCTGACATAATCTGGGCCTTTCACAAGGACAACTATTGTAGAGTTAACAACTGTGAGGATGACTAATGTGAATTCTTTCATTTAAGTACACTGAGATAACAAGCAACGTTTCCATTTATATCAGGTTTTACAGGGTTCTGGTTCAATAGGTGATCTGTATGCTTCCTTTCTACTTCTAAACACATGTGTTCCTTTGTCTGTCAGGAAGCAATCATCATGTAGCCATGGAAATCAATGAGTGCAAAGGAAATGTTGCAGGGGAATAATGAAGCCAACTAGCTCAACTCCACAAAAGTTGGTCACATCCTAAAACAATTAAAATACAACCGTCAGAGAGCTCTTAGAGGAAGTGCTGATCAGTGCTTGGTATGTTGACAATAACCTATACAGTATGTAAAAGCATTTCAAAACTTCTAATACCCTACATTCTAAAGCAATAACATTATCAAGATGAATGAACTGAGTGACTACTATAAACTTGGCCCTTTTGCATGCATTCCCTACTTCTATCAACATAACAGCCCTATAGAATATCTATTTTGTGTATTATTGGATGTAGAGTCTGGAACACAGAGAAGTGGTACAGGCCAGAGTTGATGCTAGTTAGGATTAATCAGTCCATAGGGTAATACTTAGGCACTGAGATTGAATGAGATCATCAAAGTGGTAAGTGTAGCTAGAAAAGATGAGATCTCTAAGAACTGAGCCTAGTGCACTCTACCATACAGTGACCAAAGAAGGGAAAAGAACCATGGCAAAGCCAGTAGCTAAGTGATAGAGCATATGCTTAGCATGTGAGGCCCTGCACTCAATCCCCAACATGGAAGGAAGGGAGAAAGGGAAGAAGGGGAGGAAGAAAGGGAGGAAAGAAGGAAGGAACGAACGAACGAATGAACGAAGGGAGGGAGGGAGAGAGGGATTGAAAAAAAGCTAAGCATGGTGGTATCTGGGGGCCAAGATACTTGGGAGGTGGAAGTAGGAAGATAAAAGCCTTAGGCTAGCTCTGAACAAAAGTAGATCATATGTGAAAAATAAACCAAAGCAAAAGGAGTTAACCGGGTGCAACTGGCTCACACTTGTAATCTTAACTACTCAGGAGGCTGAGATCTGAGGATAGCAATTCAAAGCCAGCCCTGACAAGAAAGTACATGAGACTCTTATCTCTAATTAACCACCAGAAAACCGGAAATGGTGCTGTGGCTAAAGTGGTAGAGTGCTCACCTTGGGCTGAAGAGCTCAGGGACAGTGCCCAGGCCTAGAGTTCAAGCTCCATGACCAACAACAACAACAACAAAAAAAAAAGAGTTGAGGGTGTGGCTCAAGTGTTAGAGCTTATCTAGAAAGTATGAGACTCTGAGTTCTCAGTACTCATAATAATAATAATAATATAATTAATAATAAAGAGGAAGGGAGGGAGGAAGAGAGGATACTGGCCTTTGTAAAAAACATGCAAGGAACAGGAACATTTATGAGCCTAAATGCTGAATGAGTGGGGAGATGAAATCATGGGAGTTTTTATTTTTATCTTTGTAAGTCGTGGGGCTTGAATTCTGGGCCTGAGCACTGCCCCTGAGCTCTTCAGCTCAACACAAGTGTTCTATCACTTAAGCCACAGTGCCACTTCCAGTTTTCTGATGGTTGGTTGGAGATAAGAGTGTCATGGACTTTCTTGCCTGGGCTGGCTTTGAACCCCAATCCTCAGATCTCAGTCTCCTGAGTAGGTAAGATTATAGGCGTGAGCCACCAGCACCCAGCAATCGTGGAAATTTATGGAAACTTCTGGTAGGAAGTTTTCTATCTGTAGATAAAAAGCAAGGTCATTATGACAATGAGATAGAAAAAGAGTGAAGTTTTAAGAAGGAAACTAAGGTATAAAATAGTCTTCTTCCAGCAGAGTAAAGAATAACAGGCCTAGAAGAACTGTACAATTTACTGAGCAGCTGGGAGGGTCCACTAGAGATGAGTAATGAAGAATCAAATGTTGCTGGAGCCAGTGGCTCAAACCTGTAATCCTAGCTACCTGGGAGGCAGAGATTTTGGGGAGTGTAGGCTTCAACACTCTAGTTCAACCAATGAATGGCTGGGAACAAATGCATGCAGCTGTGATATTAGCAACAAAGAGAAACCAAAATAGGAGGACTGCAGGCTAGCCAGGATATAAAGTAAGACCCAACCCCACCAGAAAAATAACAAATGCAGAAAAGGCTGAGTGAGGACTAGAGGTGTAGCTTAAGCAAGAGTGCTTGTAGTGTGGAGCCATGAGTTTGAATCCTAGTTCTGTACCCATAAAAAACGAAAGGGAACTGGTAAATGCCTCAGAGTGCCTGCTTAGCAAGTGAAAGGAGCTGAATTTAAGGCCAACTTGGTTGTGTGCCTTTCTCCAGCTTTATTCAACTGTGAAAATGGAGCTAAGAGAAAGTCTAATCGAATAGTCTGTAGCCTAGCTGAATGAGCTCAACAAAGGATGCAACAAACAAGGGAGCCCAGGATATTTCCAAGAGTGATTAAATTGACCAGGGATTTGAGGAACATGGAAAGATAGACTGACAGTTAAAACAAATAAATGGGTCTGAGGTTTCTAGTGGAATTACACACACACACACACACACACACACACACAAATCTAAGCAGTTATCATATCCAATGAAGTCTAAAACTCAAGGGGATGCCAGTGAACATTCACAAACCCCAAAATAAGTAAACCAACCTTTTTCCAGAGTCTCCAACCTCTGATGTGGTTCAGAGTGACCTCCTGGAGTGACATGATTAAGTTTCCTCTGTGGATCGTGTGTTTCCACGCACGTCCTGCCACTTCCTGGCATTTCTTGCTCCGGGCCAAGTCTAGATTCCAGTGGACTCCTTACCACAGCAGCGGGCGGGGCCAACCAGCCTGATTTCTACAGCCTGAGGAGAATCAGACATCACAGCTTCTGCGCTAGTGTGTTAACCGGGCCACAGGTGTTTCTAAAGAGGTTCATTAAAGCTACTCCACCAACAGCAAGGCTGCTCTCTCCTCATTCCTATTCTCACTCTGGGTGTGGAATGGAGCCATAAACCTGAACCTCTCCGGCCAGCCTCTTTAAACAGGAATAAAGAAGAACCCAACGTCTTGGACAGATATAGAAAAAGATCAAAGTAACCCTGTGTCAAGCAGCTCAGGAAAAGCATTGTGCATGGAGTACCAGGGCCCAGGTTTTCCAGCCAATAACTAACACAGGCATTCCCAAGTGTCTTTCTATTGTTGACTTAACACCTCAAAAACATGGCCGAGCCAAAGGGGTATTTGCATAAGTGATGCTGAAAGTCTTCTCTTTCTTTATCTTAAACAGAATAATACCCTATATTTCTTTTTTTTTTTTGTACTGGTACTGGAGCTTGAACTCAGGACTTGGGTTCTGTCCCTCAGCATCTTGGCTCAAGACTGACACTCAACCACTTGAACCACAGTTCTAATTCTGGCTTTTTGGTGGTGAATTAGAGATAAGAGTTTCATGAAGTTTCCTGTCTAGTCGGGCTTTGAACCTCAGAGCTCAGCCTCCTGAGTAGCTAGGATTACAGGTGTGAGTCATTAGCACATAGCTTCAAAGTTTTGGTTTTGGTTTTTAAGTATCTAAGCTAATGACTTTATAGCCAGGTATTTTCAACTTCTTGTATACAAAAGTCTTGCCAGAAGCTCAGAACTTAAAGGTTTTCTTTTTCCTTTTCATTGAATAATATAGGACTGAAAGAGAGGAAATAGTTAGTTTGATAATCTTTCTCTTAGCGTTTTCTTTCTAAGAATCTGCCAACAGTAAGTACAATACTAACTATTCAGGAGTTCTGAACAAACACAAGTTTTTAGTCATCATGAGCAAAAGGGGCAGATAATATGTTTTGCATTTTGAAATCAAAGAAAAAATAGATCATTAAAAAAATTTAAATCAGTAACAAAAAATCCTCCTCTCTGACTCTTGTAGTTAAGGTCTACAACACTTATACTGCTTGTCACCCTTCCCAAACTCCAGGCCCCATACAACATTGAACTTCAATCAGAAGGAAAAGATTTGCTGTCAGAGAATGAGCTGAAATCAGAACATCCACCTGTGAATTAAAACAACAAAGCTTTTATGATTCTTTTTAGTGTGGGATTTGGGGGCTGAGTCCCATTGAAAGCACTAAAGTGTCTCTCTAGTATTTAAAGGGATTAGGCTTCCAGCTCTTTGTGTTGACTGTCTCTTGAAAGATTAGATAGTTTGGTTAGGCTCCTACTGGCCATGTAAATGTCTCAATGTTTATTGACCGTCTGCAGTCATTATCAAAGACTGAACACAATCGACACCTTGTAAACAGAAATTCCATTTGTGTGTATGTGTGTGTGTGTATGTGTGTTACTGATAAGATTTCCTGAAGATTTAATTTTTTTATGATTTGTCAGCTAAAGACATCAGTGTAGTACAGGAGAGAATGATAAGTGAGTATGGATTCAGTCAGCCAACTGGACCTTTTGGAAACTATAACCTCATTTTGTGCATCAATTATAGAAATTATGATCTAAATAACATTTACAAATATTTCTGAAGTGCATTTGAATATGTTACACTCCTGTCTGCTGATCCTTTAATGGTCTACAAAGGGATTATCATTGTCTCAGGAAGATGTTTTTAATTTTTTTAGTATATAAAAGAGAAGTTATGTACTAATTTAGTTTGGGAACGTTATAAGGGTTCATTCTGAGGGTGTTTGTGAGCCACCATTTAATTTTTTTGGTTTTTATTTGATTTGATTTTTTTTTCTTTCAGTTGTGGGGCTTGAACTCAGGGCTTGGGCACTGTCCTTGAGCTCTTTTGCTCAAGGCTAACACTCTACTACTTTGAGCCATAGCTCCACTTCCCATTTTCTGGTAGTTAATTGGAAATAAGAGCCTCAAGGACTTTCCTACCTGGGCTGGCTTTGCACTCTGATCCTCAGATCTCAGCCTCCTGAGTATCTAGGATTTTCAGCCTGATCTACCAGCACCTGACTAATTTTTTAGTTTTTATAGTATAGGGGATGGAACTCAGGGCATTGTGTATGCCCACTAGGTGAGCACTCTATCATTGAGCTACATCTCCAGTCACTGGGTTTTTCTGACAGGGTCTCACTATATGATTCAGTCTGGCCTCAAACTTGCAATCCTCCTACTTTAGCCTTCCAAGTGCTGAAATAACAGACATATCTAGTTTGGACCTCCATTTAAAAATATAATCAAAATAAAATTTGGAAAAGTGTCCAATAGATGCATTTGGCCACAGGTAAAATCCATGACACCAACATTCTTTTGCTTTTGAACTCGATGATCTCTGCTAGGAAGCTATAGCTCAAGATTCCATCACTGCCCCAAGTAAGATGTGTGATAGATGGGAAGTTTGCCTTTCCTGAGAACCTATATGGCATACCTCTAAGGAAACACAGCTTTAACAGCATTTAGAGTATAGTCACAGCAAGAAGAAACATCACTGCAGACTGCATGGGGAGAGCTGGATCTCAACAGAATCAGCAAAAACAGGACACTTCCTGAAAGAAATGGAAAGAGTGCCTCCCACTTCCACTGCTGTTGATTGCCTCCAAATAAAACCTCCATTGCTTCATATAAAACATGACATCTTTACCATGAAATGCCAACATACCTTCATAGCTGCAGTTCCCAACTTGACCCTCATCACCCATGGGCCACCCGCCTCAGGCTGGCTTTTGCTTTTACTGGGCCCTGTTCCTCATCTCCTGACAAGAAAGAAGTTAGCAATTCCGCTGTGTGATCCTTCCTTCCCAAACTGCCTCCTCCAAGCAACTCACTGCTCCACGGTATTCATGGACTTTTAGTCATGTCCTTCTGCTCCAGATTCTTCACATCTGTAAGTTCCCAGGGACAGGCCTCAGTCTTACTCTTTTGAAAATCTTCAGGGGCCTAGCATATGTTTCACAAATGTATAAAGCAGGAAGAAGTCATTTCCATGCTGTTGCTCATACACCCCATCTTTTGTTCAATAGAAAGCTTAGCCAGCCAGGTACTGGTAACTCACATTTGTAATCCTGAGGATGGCAGTTCAAAGCCAGCCCAGGCAGAAAAGTTCATGAGACCCATCTCTGATTAAATAGCAAAAAGATGGAAATAGATCTATGCCTCAAGTGGTAGAGCATCAGCCTTGAGCAAAAAATGCTAAAGGACAGCACCCAGGCTCTTCGTTTAAGCCCCAGGACCAGCACACAGCACACACACACACACACACACACACACACACACACACACACACACACACACACACACACACACACACACACACACACACACACACACACACACACAGGCAAGCTTAGCCATTGTCAGAAACCAATGTCTATTTTTCAGACCGCTCTAACCAATGATCTCCAACTTTTCTAAACCCTCACAACACCTGAGTAACAATTGCACACTTGACACTTACAGGACTTGTGTCCTCATATTAGTAGTGTTTTGTTGTCCATGTGCTATTTCCCCAATCCCCATCAAAGACTCTTTGTAGTTACAAGCTGTCTTTAACTTCCCATCACCCACAATGCCTAGCTGTGCTCTCTTCCAGGTTGTTACCTACCAAGTGTTTGTTGATTAGGGAGAAGAAACAGGGATGGCTGAAAGGAGAACTGGGAAGGATGATTGTCAGGCTCCATGTAGCACGGAATACTGGGGACAGCTCAAGCCAAACCAGAGGTCAAGCAATATGTAGAGATAGACTGGTCCCTTCAATCCCCAAGCACCTCAAAAAGAGACAAAGCAAGTCCACTAAGTGTTCAACAAGGGGGTAACAGCCTGCACTTAAGCTAATGAAAAACCAGACCACTAAAGGAAGGAGCAAATGTCTAATTAGTTCCTGGAGCAAACAGAGGTAAGGTGGAGAAAGTCCCAACTGTGAGAACTTGCTAAGCACCAACTATGTGCTAAGTATGTAATTTACATTCTGTTTCCTAAGACTTTTATTGCTATATGGTTCATGGGCCATATAATTCATCCATTTGAAGTATGCACTTCTATGGATTTTAGTAGATTCACAGAGTTGCATAGCCAAAAGCACAATTGACTGTAGAACATTCTCTTTACCTCCCCTTAAAAGTGTCTACCCATTAGCAATCACTCTCTATTCCCCTTACACACACCTCTTACCTACCCTACCACTAACCTATTTTCTTTTTACAGATTTTCCTACTCTGAACATATACATACAAATTGGACACAAGACGACTTCTTGTATTATATTTTTTTACTTCTTTCATTTAGTAGATTTTCAAGGTCCATCCACACTGAAGTATGTACCAGAATGCATTCCCTTTTGTCTGTAAACAGTATTATATCATATGAATGCATCACACTCTATTTATATGCTTATTGGTGGATGGGTATTTTGGACGGATTCCTAACAAACATTCATTCACTCATCAAGCCAGTCCAGTACCTCTGGGTATTGGAAAAGTAGATATTAGTCTCCTCATTTTACAAATGAGTAAACTGAGACTCAGATAGGTTAACTGTCCTGCCCTTTCATGTCAATAATGGCCCTGGGATTGAACTCAGGTCTGCTTTAGTCCAAAGTCTCTCTGTTTAATCACCACCTGTTATTTATCAAACATTGGCTGTGGAGGTCCATAGATTACATCAGATTCCCAAGACTCAGAGAGACTGCTGGCCCTTCCCATCTTTCAAGGAATTTAATTATAAGTAAAAATGTGTATAGTCGTGGACAAATGGAAAGAATAAAAGCTTTGGAGCTAATAGACAAACAATTTTGAATCCTATATTCTAGCTATATGATAGGGGGCAGGTTGTTTAACTTCCTTGAGCCTTGGTTTTCCCTCCTATAAATGTGCAGATAAGCTCTACCTTATAGGATTGTTGTGAGGTTAAGTGAGCTGATAATATAAAAGCGCCTGACATAGAGTAGGTAAGGTAATTACAATATGGTAGCTGTCATTATCATTGTTGTTTCAGTGGTGGCAAAAGCAAGTAAAATACTCTCTCTTTCCCATAGACAGGAGTCTGAGGAGGTCAGGATTGGATACATAGTGGTGGGAAATACAGGCAGAAGTCTCCAGCAGTGGCAGACAGAGATAAGAGACAGGAACTCAGGTGAGAGGTCAGGGCTAGAGATATAGATTTAGGGGTTATCAGCATAGAGGTGGGGGCTGAAGCTGTGACAACTTTTCAGATAGAACCAAGCAGAAAATAAAGAAATGAGCCTGAGGGGCTGGGAAGGTGGCTCAGTGGTAAAGCGTTTGCCTTGCATGCATGAGGCCCTGGGTTCGATTCCTCAGCACCACATAAGCAAAAAGAAAAAAAAAGCCAGAAGTGGCTCTGTGGCTCAAGTGGTAGAGCACTAGCCTTGAGCTGAAGAGCTGAGGGACAGCGTCCAGGCCCAGAGTTCAAGCCCCACGACCGGACCCCCCCCCCAAAAAAAAGAAATGAGTGTGATGCTCAGGCCTTTGGATGCCCACATTAAGGCCTAAAGAACTAATAAGAATGAGTAGATGGTACAGAAATGAGTATTTAGTGGGACTGTGGTAGATCAAAAGAGCATTCAATTCCGAAGACCAATGGAAAAATATGCTTAAGAAAGGGATAAGAGTCAGGAAAGGAAAGTAAAAAGGCTGGATTGCAATAATGAGAACAGACTATTAAATCTGGAAGTTAGAAGTCAATTAGAGCCTTAAATGCTAAGCATCCATTCATCCATCCATCCATCTATATTGGTTTTTCCATTCATTAAAAAACTAACATGGGGCTGGGAAGGTGGCTCAGTGGTAGAGTGCTTGCCTTGTATGCATGAGGCCCTGGGTTCGAGTCCTCAGTGCCACATAAGCAGAAAAAGCCAGAAGTGGCACTGTGTCTCAAGTGGTAGAGCACTAGCTTTGAGCTGAAGAGCTGAGGGACAGCGCCCAGGCCCAGAGTTCAGGCCCCACAACCGACAAAAAAAAAAAATGGAAGGAAGGGGTGACATTGTATAAAAAGAAATTTACACTTTACCTGGCTTATGTAACTGTAACCCATCTGTATATCACCTTTAAAATAATCATTTATAACTGAGTGCGGGTGGCTCACACCTATAATCCTAGCTACTCAGGAGACTGAGATCTGAGAATCAGGGTTCAAAGCCAGCCCGGGCAGGAAAGTCCGTGAGACTCTTATCTCCAGTAAACCACTAGAAAACCAGAAGTGGTGCTGTGGCTCAAGCAGTAGAGCACTCGCCTTGAGCTGAAGAGCACAAGGACAGTGCCCAAGCCCAGAGTTCAAGCCCCACAACCGACCAAAAAAATAAAAATAATTAATTAATAATTTTAAAAAATAGCTGGGTAAAAAAAAATAGCTGGGTACTGGTGGCTCATACCTGTAATCCTAGCTACTCAGGAGACTGAGATCTGAGGATCATGGTTCAAAGCCAGCCCAGGGAAGAAAGTCTGTGGGGGACTCTTACCTCCAATTAAGCAACAGAAAACTGGAATTGGTGCTGTGGCTCAAATTGGTAGAACATTAGCCTTGAACACAAAGACGCTCAGAGACCGTACCTAAGCCCTGAATTCAGGCCCCAAGACCAGAAAAAAAGTAAAAGTAAAATATCAAATTTCATAAATGAAAAAGTCATTAAAATACATGTCTAAGAAGATTTCAACACATATTTACAAAAGAAAGTTGATAGATTCTCAACATGATACTGCAGCTCGAATAAAGCCACTTCCATGCAGGTGAGGACAAAGCCAAGAGAATCTGGAAAAAAATCTCTCTTTTCTCCATCCAATAGAGAACACAATGCAGGGTACTAGGCAAGCCTGTGCCCCATGGCATCTGGAAGAGGCCAGGCTCTCAGGGACTCTAGGAAGCACCACTGTCCCCCATTGCTGTGCCCTATACAAGCACTTACACATGGCACTACCAGAGGACATCAGCAAAGGACCTACAGGGAGTCAGAGCTTCTTGCTCTCTTGCATATAAAGGAAGCACCAGTTAGGTTAGGGTTCATTACAGTAATAAAGACAGAATACCAACAAGCTGGAATTATTTATATTTCTCACTGGGCAGACCTGAGGTAAGCACAGACTGAGATGGTAGCTCTGCCCCATGAAATCCTCAGGGTCTCACACTCCTTTTGGGGTTCTGCTCACCCTTCTAAGGACCTTACACTACAGCCTGTCATCCTGGCCTGTGACAGAACTCCAGCCAGATCTCTACAGGAGCCAGGAAGATACAGCAAAGGGCATAACATCAGTTACTTCTGCAAGAAGGCTTCCAGACTAACCACATCCACTCACATCTCCTGGGCCTTTAGCTGCAAGGAATGCTGGGAAATGTAGTTTTAATTCAGTGGCCCTATGCATAGCTGCAAATTCTCTTATGGTAGAAAGTGAGAATGAGCCGGGCGCTGGTGGCTCACGCCTGTAATCCTAGCTACTCAGGAGGCTGAGATCTGAGGATCGCAGTTCAAAGCCAGCCCGGGCAGGAGAGACCGTGAGACTTCTATCTCCAATAAACCACCAGAAAACCGGAAGTGATGCTGTAGCTCAAGTGGTAGAGCGCTGGCCTTGAGCTGAAGAGCTGAGGGACAGCGCCCAGGCCCAGAGTTCAAGCCCCACGACCGACAAAAAAAAAAAAAAGTGAGAATGACAATATTGGTTGTTAACCATCAGTTTTTGTGCAGAAGAATGGGACATAGCATTCTTCTCCCTCCCCGTTCCTTAGGGAGGCACATTCATGGCAGATGAAAGCCAATTTTCAAATCTTTGATTACCCTGGGTGTGTGTGTGGGGGGGGGGGGGGGTGGGAGGGGGGAGATGACAAAGACTCCAGTAAACCACATGAACAAATACTGGCACAAATACAACTGTTTCTGGGCATTTGTAAGAGGGTTCATGATTTGATCAAAGATGCCACCATCTTATTTTGGTCTAACATATCAGGAACCTATGATAAGTAAACTTATTATTTAGTTCTGAAGATCTTTACTGTAATCAAAGGGTTACCTTTGTTTGTTTGTTTACTAGTACTGGGGCTTACATTAAAGCCTGGAGCACTGTCCCTTAGGGTTTGGTTTTTTTTTTTGGGGGGGGGGGTCCAGTCGTGGAGCCTGAACTCTGGGCCTGGGCACTGTCCCTCAGCTCTTCAGCTCAAGGCTAGAGCTCTACCACTTGAGCCACAGCACCACTTCTGGCTTTTTTCTTTTTGCTTATGTGGTGCTGAGGAATCGAACTCAGGGCCTCATGCATGCAAGGCAAGCGCTCTACCACTGAGCCACCTTCCCAGCCCCCTTAGGGTTTTTTTTTTCTTTTTCTTTTTTGTCAGTTTGAACTCCAGGCATGGGTTCTGTTCCTGAGCTCTTTATTCAAGGCTAGCTGTCTATCACTTTGAGCCACAGTCCCATTTCTGGTTTTCTGGTGGTTAATGGGTGATAAGAGTTTCACAGACTTTCCTGCCTGGGCTGGCTTTGAACCCAGATCCTCAGATCTCATCCTCCTGAGATTACAGGCACGAGCCATCAACACCCAACAAAAGGTATAGCCAGGCTGATCTCCAATTTGTGATCCTTCTGCCTCATCCTCCTCCTTGATTACCAGCATACATCTCATGGTGGGTGGGTGCCTGCTCCCTTAGCTTTTTTACTCAAGATAGGTTTTCTACCACTTGAACCACAGCTCCAGATTCAGCTTTTTCTGCTGGCTATTTGGAGAAAGAGTCTCACACACTTTCCTGCTTGTGCTGGCTTTCAACTGTGATTCTTCTAAGTAGCTTAGGATTATAGATATGAACCACAGAGCACCTGGCTTTCAATGTAATTTTTGTTTCTTCTGAGTAGCACTCTGGACCAGTCACGTGACCTTACCAGAGAGAAATTATTTTGAGTTAATGCCTTAAGTGTCATAGCTCCCTCACCTGCCAGTGCATTTAGCTGTGTTTGAACTTGATGTTTCCTTTGGGAAGGCTTTTTCCATTATAGTAATTGATAAGAGGATTTATAACCTGCCAGGTAAAGATCTCTGAAACAGGACCCTGAGGATGAGTCCCATCATAGACTCATTAAGAGCACTGCAGGTACATTAATGTCCCCGGTGCCTGGATTTATTGCAACACAGTAAAGTCTCTTTGCAGAAAGCATCCTCTTAGTTCCATTTATCCAGCAGCTTTTTCCAGAGAGAGAGAGAGAGAGAAGAGATTAGAAGCAAATGATTCGAGATAGAATCAAAGAATTCCAACTTTTTAAGTAGTGTGTTAAACACAGGAACATCTAATACAAATATTTGACTACGTGGTCAAGCATGAGCTCTAAGGTCACCGGAGGAAATTTATAGGGAACTCGAAAGACCTTACACAATAACTGTCTTGGGTTATGACTTCTTCAATTACTCTTCATTGCCAATAGCGTACAGCTGGACATAAATAAAATTTGTTGAATTAGGGCAGTTTCTGGTTAAAATGTTTAATCTTCATTTTAAATGAGTTATGGTAATCAAAGCCTTTTTGTTTGGTGAAAGGGGACACCTTTCTGTGAAGTTAGGTCTGTGAATCACAGCCTAAATGATTCACTGACTTAAAATGCTTTTTGGGTAGGTGCCAGACCTGTTTAGTCACAATGGAAAGGGAGGAAAGAGACACCTGTTTTAAAATATTCTTGGTTAGTATAATTCTATATTGCCTGACTTATCATTAAACGTATTTTACCCAAGTCTTAGTAACTGCTGAGGTAGAGAAATCATGTATTCAAATATTTCTGCTTTACATGAAAACTTGTCTTAGAAATGAGATTTGTTCTCTCTTTCCTTCCTTCCTATATTTTTCCCTCCCTCCCTCCCTCCTTCCTTCCTTCCTTTTTTTTTTTCCAGTACTGGGGCTTGAACTCAGGGCCTGGGCCCTGTCCTTGAGTTTTTTTACTCAAGGCTAGGGTTCTACCACTTGAGCCACAGCTCCACTTTAGTGTTTTGGTAGTTAATTGGAGATGAGTCCCACAGACTTTCTTGCCTGGGCTGGCTTTGAGCTGCAGTCCTCATGTTTCATCCTCCTGAGTAGCTAGGATTGAGATTTGCTCTATCAGTACATGGTTCTTCTTCTTTTTTTTGGGGGGGGGTCCGGTCATGGGGCCTGAACTCTGGGCCTGGGCACTGTCCCTCAGCTCTTCAGCTCAAGGCTAGTGCTCTACCACTTGAGCCACAGCGCCACTTCCCGGCTTTTTAATTTTTGCTTATATGGTACTGAGGAATGGAACCAAGGGCCTCAGGCATGTAAGGCAAGCGCTCTACCACTGAGCCACCTTCCTAGCCCAGTACATGGTTCTTCTTACTGTTCTTCTTACTGACCATCTACCACTGATGTGCCATGCTTGTTCCTTACCTAAAATCAGGGGCAGCTGTGCTATGGAGTGAGAATAAGTAAAGGAACAGATCATGGGCAGGCAAGCACACCATGGCAAACCCAGTGGCACACACCAGCAAACCCAGTGGGAAGACCATGAGTTTGAGGTCAGTCTGTATATATAGCAAGACCTTGTGTCAGGCTGAACTGAACAACTCAAGATGTGTCAAGATGAATTCAGGTTCACCTTAAATATTCTGTTAGATAGTTCTGGAAATGGCTTCTTTCAAGCTACCCCTTTACAGTAGCTGAAATACCCTATTTCCCTTTGTAACACCTGTAGTGTTGCCACATGTATACTTCTCATGGCTCTCATACGTTCTTGCATGTCCAAGGCCTAGCCCAGAGCACAACATGGGGTAGATTATCATTATATGTTTGTTGAATGCATGAATAGATGGATGGAGAGACTAGATAGTCATCCGTTTGATGTGGTTTTTTTAAAGCCAATATCTTCCTTAGAAGGGTAAGAGGAATGTTAATTGTTGTCGTTAATGGATGCTATGGTTTGAATATGCTTAGTATCTCCCACAGATTGGTGGAGCATAGTGGAAGAAACCTAGGCTATTGGAGGCATGTCCTCAAAGTAGATGACAGGCTGGTTTCTGGCTAGTCTTCTTTCTCCTTACTTTGTGGATGATGACATAAGTGGCATGTTCTACCATACTCTCTTGCCATGCTACGCTACCCTTCCAGAGGATGCCTTGTACTATACTGGAATTTCCAGAACCATGAGTAAAATTAAACCTTTTCTCTTTCTATGGTAATTATCTCAGATATTTTGTTATAGTAAGGTTCCAAAGTGACTAATATGACAGCTATGAGTTAGTATTATCAGATTGCTTTCTCCTAAGAAAAATTAAAGTAACAAACCATCTGAATCATGGGACACTATGAACAGGTGGCAAGAAAGTAGGCCTGGGAGCCAGGGATGGTGGTGCATAGCTATCATCCCAGCCCTCCAGAAGCTGAGGCAGAAAGATAGTAAGTTTGAGGCCAGCCTAGTCCATTTGGTGAGTCAAAAGAAGCTGGTGGGTGCTGGTGTTCCACATCTGTAATATTAACTACTCAAGAGGCTGAGATCTGGGGATCATAGTTCAAAGCCAGCCTAGGAAAGAAAGTCTGTAAGACTCTTATCTCCAATTAACTACCAAGGAGTTGTGGCTCAAAGTAGTAGAGTGCTAGCTTTGGGCACAAAAGTGTATGGAAAATGCCCAGGCTCCAAGTTTAAGCCCCAGGACTGGAAGGAGGAAGAGGAGGAAAGCAGAAGGAGGTGGAAGAGGAGGAGGAAAAGAAAAAGAAGGAGGAGGAGGAAGTAACAGCAGCAATGGAGGCAGACTCCTTCAGCCATGTTCTTCAGTCCCTTTTGTTTTAGTTTATTTTTCAGGTATGGTTTCATGCTTTTACTTAGAGCCTGAGTAGAAAGACTGTAGTCCAAGCCCATCCCAGACAAAAGCATGACTCTATACCATGATTCTCGTACCTCTGCCTCTGGGATCACAGGTATACACCACTACTCTCAGCCTTGAGGATACAAATTTAAACATAAATATTTACTAGAATAACTATATCAATTACTAAACTAACCTATTAAACCATTTTCTCATCTAAAATAAATTAGATGTGTCCTTCAACAACTTTGGGTCTATTTTTTGTTGTTGGTGGTGGTCATGGGGCTTGAACTCTGGGCCTGGGTGCTGTCCCCCAGCTCTTCAGCTCAAGACAGTGCTCTACCACTTGAGCCATAGCACCACTTCCAGTTTTCTGATGGTTTATTGGAGATAAGAGTCTCACAGCCTTTCCTGCCCGGGCTGGCTTTGAACTGCAGTCCTCAGATCTCAGCTTCCTGGGTAGCTAGTATTACAGGTGTGAGCTACCAGTGCCCAGCCTGGGTCTATTTTAAATAGACTGGTTTACATATTTCTTTAAAGCAAAGCCATTTTTTCAACATTAAACTGTTTTTGATTCTCCATCTGCAATAATATTACACACCTCATGGTGTTACTAGGAGGATGAAAAAAAGATTATTTACATCCTGAGGTCTAGAATTTTCTAAATATGAAGTCTTCTTTATCTTTCCTTGCTCTTCCTCAGATATAAATGCCCAAATGTTCCTCAATTCAGTATTAAGACATTTAATCATCAGTTTCTCTTCTCTAACACATTTTTAAAATTATTTTTTCAAGTTATTTCCATTTAATATCTATTTCTGGTGGTTTGGGGGAGGGGGTTAAAATCTTTTCTAGATTTGCTCAGGCTCTTTCTGTTAGAGTTTTTTTTAATGAATATCTCATTTTCAAAGCTCCTCATTATCTAAGAACCCTCTTCCAAGCCTCTCTGACTCTCCCTGCCCTGCCTTCCCCTTATACACTCTGCAAATGCTTCCTAGAAAACCATTTCTTAGCCAGGCACTGGTGGCTCATGTCTGTAATCCTAGCTACTCAGGAGGTTAAGATCTGAGGATCACGGTTCAAAGCCAGTCCAGGCAGGAAAGACTCATGAGACTCTTATCTCCAGAAAACCAGAAGTGGCACTGTAGCTCAAGTGGTAGAGTGCTAGCCTTGAGCTGAAAAGCTCAGGGACAGTGCTAAGGTCCAGAGTTCAAGACCCACAACCGACAAAAATAAATAAATAAATATTTATTTATTACAGCCTGTGATTCAGGCATAGCTATTTGTTTGAAGCAACCATTTCCTTCTATGTTCTCATTTGAATTTCAAGTTCTATTCTTGGTTATTTTGTCCTGATTAATTTCAAGTTCTATTCTTGGTTATTTGGTTCTGATTACAGATCACTCTTTTAAAAAAGAAAGTAACAGCCAGGTGCCAGTGACTTACATCTATAATCCTAGCTACTCAGGAGGCTGAGATCTGAGGATCCCAGTTCAAAGCCAGCCCAGGCAGGAAAGTGGTAGAGCGCTAGTCTTAAGCTGAAGAGCTGAGGGACAGCACCCCAGCACAGAGTTCAAGTCCCATGACCGACAAAATAACTAACTAACTAAATAAATAAATAGAAAGTAACGATAATTTTAGCGTATATTGTAACATTAAAATAGTCTGTAATCCTAGCTACTCATGAGGCTGAGATCTGAGGATCAAAATTCAAAGCCAATTCAGGCAGAAAAGTCAGGGTGAGATTCTTATCTCCAATTAACCACTAAAAAACCAGGACTGGAACTGTGGCTCAAAGTGGTATAGTGCTAACCTTGAGCAAAAAACCTCAGGGACATTGCCCAGGCCCTGAGTTCAAGCCCCAAGACCAAGTAAATAAATTAATTAATTTTAAAAATATTCTCTCCAAAGAGTAATAGAGGGGGTTAGGTTGATAGGAATACACTGGTTGTGTGTATGGAACCATCACGATGAAACCCATTTTATATAGTTAGCATATGCTAATAAGATAAATAGTTAAGGGCTGGGAAGGTGGCTCAGTGGTAGAGTGCTTGCCTGCGTGCCTGAGGCCCTGAGTTCGATTCCTTAGCACCACATAAGCAAAAAGAAAAAAGCCGGAAGTGGCACTGTGGCTCAAGTGGTAGAGCGCTAGCCTTGAGCTGAAGAGCTGAGGGACAGCACCCAGGCCCAGAGTTCAGGCCTCAGGACCGGACCCAAAAAGAAAAGAAAAGAAAAGATAAATAGTTTAGCCCATACCAATAGCTCACATCTATAATCCTAGATACTCAGGAGGCTGAGATCTGAGGATCAGAGTTCAAAATCAGCCTGGGCAAGAAAGTCCATGAGACCCTTACCTTCAATAACTACTCAGAAAAAGCCAGAAGTGACACTGTGGCTCAACTGGTAGATCACTAGCTTTGAGCACAAAGAGGCTCAGGACAGAGCCTAAGCCCTGAGTTCAAGCCCCAGGACCAGAAAAAAAGGGGGTGGGAAGAGATAAATAGATTATGTAACAGAAAAAAAAATTCTCCCCAGTCCTTCATTTTAGACTATTAATTTAAGATCTAGTAATTCCCTGCAGACAAATTATTCTTCAATTTTTTTTTTTTTTTTTTGCCGGTTGTAGGGCCTGAACTCTGGGCCTTGGCACTGTCCCTCAGCTCTTTAGCTCAAGGCTAGCGCTCTACCACTTGAGTCACAGGGCCACTTCCGGCTTTTTCTGCTTATGTGGTGCTGAGGAATCGAACCCAAGGCCTCATGCATTGCAAGGCAAGTGCTCTACCACTGAGCCACCTTCCCAGCCCATCTTCAATTTTTAAAAAGTAAATGAAAACAACTTTTGTCCTCTGTTTTTTTTTTTTTTTTTTTGGGTCCAGTCGTGGGGCCTGAACTCTGGGCCTGGGCACTGTCCCTCAGCTCTTCAGCTCAAGGCTAGCACTCTACCACTTGGGCCACAGCGCCACTTCTGGCTCTTTTCTTTTTGCTTATGTGGTGCTGAGGAATTGAACCCAGGGCCTCATGCATGCAAGGCAAGCGCTCTACCACTGAGCCACCTTCCCAGCCCCAACTTTTGTCCTCTGAAAAGTATTTCTCTCTAGCCTTCAGTGAATATTTCAAAAAGGGACCAGAGAAGAAATTGATTTTTTAAAAAAACCAATAACTAACACTTATTGAGTGGTTACTTAAGTCATGTGCCATAACAGGCACCCGACATTTAATTATTGTTTTCTAAATATTGGGGATTAGACTCAGAGCCTGGCACAGGCAAAGCAAGTACTCTACTGCTTGAAACATACCCAGCCCAACATTTAATCATTTTAACAATGGTTCCTGAGCTTTGCTCAGGAAGGAGAAATTGCTGGGTAAAAGTAATAATTCATTGTGTTGCCTTCTGTTTGTCCTTTTTACTGTGCTGTATCTCAGGCATCAGGTTTCCCACTCCTGGTTTTGAATATTCACACCCCAGCTCTCTAATCTTTCTTGTTAACACCTTGTAGTTTGGCCCTTGATTAATTCAATCAGTGATTAGCACTTCTACCTTAAGTGTTAATCTTGCTTCTAAAAGACCTCAGAGCTCGGCTCTCTGCTGAGTAATTGTGCCCCAGCCCAGTCTCACACAGAGAGGACTTCCTTATTGTGAGCTCTATCTACCAGGCTTTCCCAGGGCACCACCAGCTTCAAGGCCTGCCGCTCAGTGACAGCATGGAATCGCGGACTGGAGTTTGCACTCACCTCATGCAGTAGACTCAGCTGTGCACAACTGATCATTCTTAAAGGCAAGGCTGCATACTTGAACATTGGGAAAGCAGAAAACAAGGAAACCCCCTCAAGGCTTCCTAGGCCGGGCAGTTCCCCATGGAGCCAGGGAATCCAGACCCTGAGGGGCTGAGCGTGAGGCTAAGCTGGGCTTCCAGCAGCCATGATGGAAGCATGGGAACTGGGGTAGGCTCAAATGCCCCAGCAGGCAGGTGAAATCTATGTTCTCCTTGGTCCAGTGTCTATGTGAACCCATGCATAAACTTCAGGATGGACATCACCATGGTCCTTTCCATTTCCTAAGTGAGAATAGGGGTTTGCCTTAAACACTACAGAGGGTCACAGTCCCTTAGAAATGTGTCCCTTGAAGGCACCACACAAGAAGAAAGATAAACGCAAGGAGCTAGGTTTTTCTTTTGCATTTGAAAGCTTTGATCCAAGTTTTGGGGTAGATGGTCAGCTTTTGTTATAGACTTGAACTCACAATGCTCTCCACCCCTACATATACTAACAGATTTCTGAGCTTTCACATCTTGTGATTTCTAAGACATCACACTATCTAATTTGAATATTCTCCTTTAGGGTGCAGCAATAAACTGCAATTTTATGTTTAAGATGATTTGTTTCTGGATACCCAAGGCTCACACCTGTAATCCTAGGATTACTCAGGGAGACTGAGATTGGAGGATATGGATTTGAAGTCAGCCCAATCAGATAAGTCTGTGAGACTTATCTTCAAAGAACCACAAAAAAGCTAGAAGTGGAGACATAACTGAAGTGGTAGAGTGTCAGCTTTGAGCAGAAAAACACAAGTGAGATCACAAGGTTTTGAGTTCAACCCAAGTATAAGTGCACAGGTGCATGCACTCACACACACACACACACACACACACACACACACACACACACACACACACACACACAGAGTGTGAAAGCCAGAGGAGTAAATGTCCCCTCCCAACCATACCCATCTGAAAGAGGCTCCAGAGCCACTGAAGGCCCCTATTACTTGAGCCTGGTATACAACCAGGAAGCATTGACTTCAGGGTCTTTCCTGAACCACAAAAGTACTGGCCAGGAACTGATGGTTCACGCCTGTAATCCTAGCTACTTAGGAGAGTTGAGATCTGAGGATCACCATTCAAAGCCAGCCCAGGTAGGAAAGTCTATGAGTCTCATCTCCAATTAACCACCAGAAACCAAAAGTGGCACTGTGGCTCAAAGTGGTAGAGCACAAGCCTTGAGTAAAAAGAGCTCCGGGAAAGTGCCCAGGCCCAGAGTTCACGCCCCATGACTGACAAAAAATAAAATAAAAGAGAATACCCAAGACAGAACAAAGGCAAAAAAAAGCGTTATGTATTTTATACCTCAGCTCCTATTTGTTACTACAACCAAATGCACAACTGCTACAGAAAGCTTCAGACTCTAGGAAAGAATAGGAAAACTTACAGAAAAGTTCTAGACATGTTATTGTTTGCCTAGTGGGGGAAGGGGTGTAAGCTTGCAAAGGCTCAGTCTCGGGAGCTGAAGGAAGATGTGTGCTTTTTTATTGGTATTATAAAGGTGATGTACAGAGGGGTTACAGTTACATAGGTCAGGTAAAAAGTACATTTCTGGGGCTGGAAGGTAGCTCAGTGGTAGAGTGCTTTGCCTTACATGCATGAGGCCCTGGTTCAATTCCTCAGCACCAAATAAGCAGAAAAAGCCAGAAGTGGAGCTGGCTCTGGTGGCTCATGCCTATGATCCTAGCTACTCAGGAAGCTGAGATCTGAGGGTCACAGTTCAAAGCCAGCCTGGGCAGGAAAGTTCATAAGACTCTTATCTCCAATAAACCACTCAGAAAACTGGAAGTGGTACTGTGGCTCAAATGGTAGAGCACTAGCCTTGAGCTGAAGAGCACATTTCTTTTTAGACAATGTCACCCCTCCCCTTGCTCTTTCCCAGTTTTCCCTTCCATAGGAAGATGTTCTTTAAAGCATCGTGAGGACATTGGGCTACTCTGGAGAATTAACAGGGAGATGGGACTGGAGGTGACCACTCTGTTCTTCTTACAGACTGAAATATGGTGGCCTGGGGGAGTAGCTCAAGTGGTAGAACATTTGCCTAGCACACCTGAGACTCTGGGTTCAATTTTGAGTAACGGAATTTTTTTTTAATTAAAAAAGCTACTGAACTCAAAAAGGGTTCATCAAAAAGCATACGTTGAAACCCTCCCCTCTAACAGGACTGGATTCAGAGATGAGGCCTTTAGGAAGGTAATTAAGGTTAATAAGACTGCAAAGCAGAGGCCCTAGCTAGCCACTATTCTGTCTGGGTGGGGACAGGAAGCACACAGGGCTGGCTGTCTCCCTCCTGGCACTGATGACAGACCATTTGAAGACAAGAAGGCAGCCATCTCTGAGGCAGGAAAAGATGCCTTGCCAGAAGCCAATCAGCACCTTGACCTTGGGCCTTCCAGAATTGTAGGAAAATCCATTTCTGTTGTTGAAGGCTCTCCGTCTATGCTATTTCTTCGGACAGGCCTAGACTGCCTTGTCTCTAAGCTCTGATCCTTCATCTGTTAAATGGGGACAATGTCATTGCATTATTGCCTTTGCCATGGAGTTACCAAGAAAAGGAAATTCTTAGATGTAGCCATGTATGTGGTGTGTGTGACAAGCTAATGTGCACGCCCAAAGCTATATTTTTAACATGCTCTATGTCACAGGAGTAGTAATATAATGGAGTGAGGGAATCCAAACAAACCCTTGACACAGCACTCCATAGGTTTATTTCAGTTTTTATTTTATTATTTATACTAGCACTAGCGTTTGAACTCAGGGTCTCACACTTTATTTTCACTTAACGCTGGTGCTCTACCACTTGAGCCATAGCTCCACTCCTATCTTTTTTGCTGGATAATTGGAGATAAGAGTGTCTGGGATTTGTCTTCCTAGTCTAGCTTGAACCAGAATCCTCAAAAGGCAGAATCCTCAGCCTTTTGAGTAGCTAGGATTACAGATATAAGCTACCGGCACCTAGCTAGCACCCATAAATTCAAAATAATCTTGGGTAAATAAATGTCATACTTTTGATATACAAGTTACTCTTTGAAACAGCTTTCAAACTTATACTAAAGACTTTCAAAGGGCTGTGAAGGTGGCTCAGTGGTAGAATGCTTGACTTGCATGTATGAGGCCCTGGATTAGATTCCTCAGTGCCACACAAGGAGAAAAAGCCAGTAGTGGCACTGTGGCTCAAGTGGTAGAGCCCTAGTCTTGGGCTGAAGAGCCGAGGGACAGCACCCAAGCCCCGAGTTCAGGCCCCATGACAAAAAAAAAAGACTTTTAAAGAAGCACATGGTAACCATGTTATAAAAGAGCCATGAAAGAAGAGGAATAAGCTTCATTCTGGGTTCCCAAGACAAACACCAGAGGAAAGACATTCATATAACCAAATTTTCAAATCCCACAAGAGAACCTGTTTCATAATGCCAATTATATTAAGAAAGATCTATCATCCTGCTGAGAAGACACATTGAACAGAGATGTCCAAGGGCAGCTGCTGCAGATTAGGATAGACCTGGCTCATTGTCCTACATCCTTGAGTTTTCTAAAAGGTCAGGAAGCAGGGGTTCTATGACACTGTTCTTGGCTCCATTCCTTAATTTGAAGATTGTCATTAATTCAAGGAACTGCAAAGAGCTTTGAGAGGTCAGTCCTAGGTTCTGTGGTACTTAAAGGGTCCCTGGGAGAGGAATCAGGAAGAGAGTAGGGACAGCCAAGGCTTTAGAGAGGTCAGAGATCAGAAGGCACATCAACAGGTACCCTACCTTGGCAGTCTTATCCTCTTCCCTACCCACCAGCTGGAGAAGCATTCATCTGGATTTTTTTTCCAACCCTAAAGCAAAAAAGAATGATGGGCATACTTAAGCTTCTCCCTTGAATACTCATTTGGCTAATCTTACTAGGTCCTGGGGTTTCAGCAGAGAATAAAACAAAGTCTAATAATCATGGTTTCAAGCCAGTTTGAGCAGAAAAGTCTGTGAGACTCTTATCTCCAATTAACCATCAAAATTCTGGAATAGAGGCATGGATTAAGTGGTAGAGCTCCAAACTTGAGCAAAGAAGCCAAGTGAGAATATGAGGCCTTGAGTTCAAGCCCTATTACTGGTACAAAAGACAGAAAGAGAGAGGAAAGAGGAGAGAGGATGGAGAGAAAGAGAAAGAAGAAAAGAGTAAGGAAAGAAAAGAGAGAGAGAAGGAAAGAGAGAGTACGCCTAGGATTGTGGCTCAAGTGGTAGAATGCCTGCCTAGCAAGCTCAAAGCCCTGAGTTCAAACCCCAGTACTGGAAAAGAGAAAAATAATTGGGCTTCAAGTAGTGAGTGCCATTTCAGATGAAGGAAGGCTGCTCTGAGGGAGTTAACTCTGAGCAGAGACCAGACTGAAGGGGCTAAACAAGGAGCTTGAGGTACTGCGGCATCACTGGGAAGCAAGTACAGAGACAGCTGCAAGAATTCCAAGGAAAAATGATGGAAGCCTGGATCTGAGTGGGAGAGATGGAAGGGAAGGAATGGCAGACTTGGTGTTGGCTAGCACATGCTCATCTATATTTGTTTTAAAATAGCACATTTTTGCCTGTGGCTTACCCCTATCATTGGAGCTAATGAGGAGGCTGATATCTGAGGACTGTGTTTCAAAAATAGCCCAGGTAAGAAACTCCATGAGACTCTTAGATCCAATTAGCCACCAGGAGCTGGATGTGAAACTGTGGCTCAAGTGGTAGAGTGCTAGCCTTGAGCAAAAACGTTTAGAGACAGTGCCCAGGTCCTGAGGTCAAGCCCCCCAGGACTGACACAATCAATCAATCAATCAATCAATCAATAAGAAGAATGAGTATGAAGGAAGGGCAAGACCAGTAGTGTAATAGCTCTAGCAGAGCCCTCTTCCCTTCAATCTTCCTGCTTTCAACAAGTCAAATGAGGCTGACTCATTCATGCTAGGTAGAAAATGATGTATTTTATTCATCTATCAATGCAAGTTGTTATCTCATCCAAAACACCTTCACAGACACATCAGAACAATTCTTTTTTTTTTTTTTTTTTTTTGGCTGTCATGAGCTTGAACTCGCCCGGCTACCAGAACAATTCTTTAACCAATGATCTAGGTTCCATTGACCCAATCAAGTTGACAATAAAACGTCTCACCACCACACTCTGATTACAACTCACTCCAGTGGGCTGGGAAGGTGGCTCAGTGGTAGAGCACATGCCTTGCATGCCAGAGGCCCTGGGTTCGATTCCTCAGCACCACATAAGCAAAAAGAAAAAAGCCAGAAGTGGTGATGTGGCTCAAGTGGTAGAGCGCTAGCCTTGAGCTGAAGAGCTGAGGGACAGTGCCCAGGCCCAGAGTTCAGGCCCCACGACCGGACCCAAAAAACAAACCTCACTCTAGAAATGTTCTTTTTCTGTCCCAGGATACCAAACAGTGTGCCATGATCCTCAGATCTCAGTGTCTTCAGTAGTTAAGATTACAGGTGTGAGCCACACATACCTGGCTTACAGGTTAATCCTCCAAACACTTCCGTTCTACCCTACAAGCTATGGGTAGGGGGTAGCCCTTCCTTTTCCACACAAAGTCTCCCTACTACACTGATAATATGAAACTTGGTAGCCACGGGCAACCAAGTTTCACTTCTCTCAGGCTGCCACCACAAGAGAGAAACTGTTCAGACATTCTGTGGTTCAAATTCAAAAGTCTTAGAATTTTAATATACTTGACTTGTGACCCATGGTTTCTACTAGATCAATCGGATATGACTGAGGAGGTTGTCTTAACACAGCACAGCATGCCGTCCAGAAGGAAGACTTGTGGTCAACAGGGCGGTGACCCCCTGCCCATTATCTTATTTCAAAGATGATAGTGCCAGTGGATTACACCTGTAATCTTAGTTACTTGGGAGGCTGCAAATGGGAGGATGGAGATCAGAGGCTCTATCTTCACAGCAAGGAAGTTGGATGGGAGCAGAGGGATGCATACCTGTGATCCCAGCTAAATGGGAGAGCCCTGAAGTAGGTAGATCATGGCTCAGGTGCACATCCAGGAGGGAAGTGAGACCTTATCCTAAACATTTTAAAACAAAAAACAAACAACAACAATAAAAAAAAAACAAAAACAATGCTGAAGGTATGGTTCAGCAGATTGTGCCAGCCTAAAGCTCCAAACCTTGAGTTCAAACCTTAGTTATCACCAAAAAATTTTTAAAAAAAGGAAAGGTGGGGCTATTGTAGTTCAGAGTTCAGTAACCTTCCAGAGGCTCAGAGCTAGTCTTTAGTAAAAGGAAGGCAAGATTCAGACTTCCCAATAGTTGCTAGTCTGGGGCACTTTCCTCTGTCTCCCTAGTATTCCTGTGGGTTTGCATTTAATCCCGAGAACCAAAGAATCTGAAATGAGAAACAACCTCAAAGCTTATCAAGCTTTTCCTGGTACAAGAATTACCTAGTGTGGAAGTAGCGCTGTGGCTCAAGTGGTAGAGTGCTAGCCTTGAGCTGAAGAGTTGAGGGACAACGCCCAGGCCCAGAGTTCAACCCCTACAACTGACAAAAAAAAAAAAAAAAAAAAAAGAATTACCGAGTATATCCAAGCTGGTACTAGAAAAAATGGAAACCTTTCCTGTATCTTTGCTCAATATTGGAGTCTCATAGAAATTCACAACCAGCAGCTTTGGATATACGCTTTTGTGTGTATGTGTGTGTGTGTGTGTGTGTGTGTGTGTGTGTGTGTGTGTGTGTGTGTGTGTGCCAGTCTTGGCACTTGGACTCAGGTCTTGGGCACTGTCCCTGAGCTTCTTTTTTTTTCTTTTTCTTTTGTGTCAATCCTAGGGCCTGAACTCATGTCCTGGGCACTGTCCCTGAGCAGCTTTGTGCTCAAGACTAGCACTCTACCATGTGAGCCACAGTGCCACTTCTGGCTTTTTCTGAGTAGTTTATTGGAGATAAGAATCTCACAGACTTTCCAGCTTGGGCTGGCTTTGGGTCGCAATCCTCAGATCTCAGCCTCCAGAGTAGCTAGGATTATAGGTGTGAGCCCTCAGTGCCCAGCTGGATATACACAAACCATTTTATGTAATAAACAGTAGAAGAGAAGAGGGTTGAAGATATTCATTTGCAGTCTTATTAAATCATCTGGACTATAACCATAAAATGAAACACTATACATCCCTTAGAGAGAATAAAGAGATCTGTAAGTAAGGAAGTTTCACACAGAGCATTGCGGAAGAAACTAAGGGGCAAGGAACACTATGAGCCATGTGAGCCTCCATCTGGAGGAGATGTGGGAAACGGCCCTGCGGTCACCACAGTGTGAACATTCTTCAGTGATGGTGGTTGAGACTACATAGTAGGAATTATTTTCTTCATTACGCTTTTTTGTAATATTGGATTTTTATTAATAAGCCACAACCTCAAAAACCTTATGCTAAGTTCAAGTGAAAAACATATTATATGATTCAATTTACATAAAATAGCCAGAATAGCAGGTCTATAGGAATAAAAAAGCAAATTAATGATTATCAGGGCTGATGTGTTAAATGCGTAATGGATATGAAGGGATGAAAATGCTCGGGGAAGCCAGGCCCTGGGGGCTCATGCATGCTCAAGCCCCATGACTGACATAAAAAAAAAGAAAAATGAAAAAAGTTTTGGGACTAGATACAGATGATTATTATAAAATATGGCTGATTTACTAAATTCCACTGGATTTTACACTTTTACATGGTTTTATTTATGTTATGTACATTTTTACCCCAATCAAAAAAAAAAAACTCCCAGCACTATTTTTTTTTTTTAATTCTTGAGCAGGGTGCCTGTGGCTCATGCGTGTAAACCTAGCTACTCAGGAGGCTGAGATCTGAGGACGAGGTTCAAAGCCAACTCGAGCAGGAAAGTCCATGAGACTCTTATCTCCAATTAACCACCAGAAAACCAGAAGTGGTGCTGTGGCTCAAGTGGTAGAGCACTCACCCTGAGCCGAAGAGCTGAGGGACAGCGCCCAGGCCCAGAGTTCAAGCCTCACGATCAAGAAGAAAAAAAAGTAAGAAAAAAGTTCTTAGCCCAGTGTGGTGTTACACACCTGTAATCCCAGCACTCAGAAGACAGAGGCAAACGAATTAAGAATTAGAAGCCAACCTACTACATTTTAAGGTAAGGGCCAGCCTGAAGATCATGTTTCTTTCCATTTGCTGTTTATTAATGGCTTCAGAATGTTTAAAAGAAAATGAAAACAAATTACCTTTCTTTTGTTTTTTTTAGGTGTAACTTCAATTTCCTTCTGGTCATAGGTTTATGAAAATTTTCATACTTCCTCTATGCAAATGTCTTTTCTAGAGAATGCCTCGTTCATTATATTCCACTGGCTAGAAGAGATTTCTAGAGTCAAGCTCTGTCCTTCTTTTGGCAACTGCTTTTGGGGAAATAACCATAATATTGCATAGTAACACAAGAAAGTATCCTGACCCCCTGAATCCTAAAGCTGGAAAGGAAGAAGCCCATGATACCATTTCTACCTCCCCCACCACCCACAGCTATCTGTTAAGAATTTCTGGGGGAGTCAGCCGTTGCCCAGTGTCATAGAGCTGGGTGAGAAGTCCTATTTAGGTGAGGTATTAAAAGTTAAGTTGGCTGGGCAGATTTTTTAGAAAATAAATAACTTGGCCAATAGGGTGGAGCCAGCCCTGGGCAGAAGTATTACTTCACAGTTGCATTGGCTTCCTGTGCCTACCAATAGAAGCAGCATCTGGTAGTGAGCCCACCACAGAGAAGAGGGAACTCCACAGAAAAGAAAATAGCAACAAGGCCCCAAAGGTGGAAGTACAGCCCTGAGAAACTTCAGCTAGCCTGGGACCGCTCTGCCAGCTAGTCTTGCCACTCTGCAGAGCATGGGCCACAGGCTTGATAATATAGATATAGGCTGGGCATGATGGCATATGCCTATAATCCCAGCTATATGGGAAGACCACTGTTTGAGGCTAGCCTAAGCAAAAAATGACCAAGACTCCCCAACTCAACAAACAAACTGGGTGTGGTCTATAATCTCAACTAGGTAGAAGGTTGGGTTAAGAGAATCTTAGTCCAAGGCTAGCTCTGGGCAAAATATGACACCTTGTCTGAAAAATAAAGTAGAACAGATAGATGGATGGATAGATAGATAGCTAGATAGACAGACAGACAGGAGCGTGGATCATGTGAGACCCTGAGTTTACACACCAGTACTCCCCAAAATACAATAAAATAAAATATCATTCCCCCTTCCGGGGGAGCTGATTGCACATCATGTCTCACATATTTTTTATTCCATATTCTAAGACGAGTGCTATTATTACCTCCATTTTTCAGATGGAAAAACCAAAGCTCAGAGAGGTGAAATAACGTAGCAAACAACACAAACTCTGAGGTGACCAAGCTCCTAAGCCCATTTGATGGCAGTGAAAATCAGAAAAAAGTTATCAAGTTGGACCATCTCCACCAGCCTCGTAGATTGCTGCCAGTTCTCCTCCTCCCTTCTAGGTAGTATTTTGGGTTTTCCTTCCTTGCATACCACCAGGCAAATGACTGCAATGCTCAAAGGAGACAAATATAAAAACAAGAAGTGAAAGATGACAGACACCTGAAGCACAACCATTTCTCTAAGCTCAAGCTTGCAGAGCTGAGCCCAACACAAAGAGTTGTGTCCAGTACAGATAGGCCATGTTTTGCTTCAGGGTTGCGTATGCAGAGCAGTGATAGGGCCTGGCCAGGGCCCACTCCTTTGATGAGTTAAACATACAAAGGCCTACATTTTGATGTAATCTGATAGCCTGTAGCTCAGCTCAGCCACACTGCCCTGAGAGGAACTGATAAACCCAGTTTCCTGCACAAAGCTGCCTGAGATAACACTTTCCCTGGACAGGAAGAGAAAAGAGAGAGAGAGAGAAAGAGAGAGAGACATGATTGCTACAGAATTTAAAAGGAACTATATCCCAGTCTTCATAAATAACCTGTTTTTCAAATGGCTCCAGTAACATCTAAGCAAAACTGATTATTTGTCAAGTCACTTCATGAATGCCACTCTGACTTGAAATGGCTTTTGTTTATAGACAAAGCCACTCAAGATTCAGTTTGTTTTGCTCTCATCCTAAAGCTCACAATTCAAATCCTAAATCTCAATTGTCTTGTTGACCAAAACTTCCCTGAAATTTCACAAGAGTTCAGACTGAAAGAATCGTGGCCACATTACCCCACTCAGTAATATTCTCCCTGAGCCACTGAAGAGACCCACTCAATCTGATAAACACACACCAAAAAGATGCCAACTTAGCCAAGGCCTGCCTGTAGCGGTTTCCACAATGCCGAAGTAGAGCCAAAGGGGCATTCTCATTAAATATTTCTGTAGGCTGTGTCATATATAAACAAGCAATGGAAAGTGGGTAAGGTGGCACACGGCTGTAATCTCAGCAATCAAGAGGCTAAAGTGAGATTGTGAGATCGGGGCCAGCCTGGGCAGCCTTGCAAGATCCTATCTCAAAAGCAAAAAACAAACAATAACAACTAAAGAACCAGAATGTGCTGGGAATTTTCTGTAAAGGCATTCATTCATTTACTCCATTAATTTAGTAAATCTTTGTTGAGTGCCTACTGTGCTCTAAGAAATTCAGTCATGAACAGAAAAAGAGGTGATCCCTGACTCTGAGGATTTTCTAGTATAATTAGGAGTGAACTCACAAACACAATCAGAGATTATCAAGCACTCTGCAGAGGAAGGCAGATCACATGGTCTGTTGTTTAAGTGTGACTTCAGTCTGCCCTAGAGAAAGAGGAAGAAAACAGCCTATAGGAAGGTTCTGGGTTAGGAATGAGTTTATGACTTCAAGGACCAAAGGAAACAGTTGCACTTGCACAGAGACAACTGAATGCAGAGAGAGAAGGTGCTGGAAAGGAGCCCTGTACACCATGGGGAACATCTCACAAAACCTGTTGACCCTCTAACCGTGCCCTGCTTCTACACTGCTTGCTAGGTTACGATCTCAAAGAGAATGCAAGTCTAGTATCCTTTGGGAAAGATTGTGAGGTGAAATCCCTATAAGAAATCTGGTGCATCGATGTATTCTACCAAGTCCAGTCAGTCAGCCAAGCTCCAAACTGGGATGGAAAAAGATTAGGGTAAAAAGGAGGAGGAAGAGGAGGAAGAGGAGGAGGAGGAGGAGGAGGAGAAGAAGGAGGAGGAGGAGGAGGAGGAGGAGGAGGAGGAGGAGGAGGAGAAGGAGGAGGAGGAGGAGGAGGAGGAGGAGTTATTGTTGTTTGTGGCAGCAAGCAGGTGCAAGTGACTCACCCCTGTAATCTTAGCTACTCAGCAGAAGGCTGAGATTTTCAGGGTCACAATTCAAAGCCAGTCCGGGCAGAAAGGTCCAAAGGATTTCATCACTAAAATAACTGGCAAGAGGTTGGGCTGGAGGCATTACTCAGATGGTAAAACACCAGCCAAGTAAACATGAGATCCTGAGTTTAAACCCAGTTTCAGAAAAAAAAAAAAAAAAAAGTAGGAGACGGAGGAGGAGGAAGAAGAGAAGGGGGAGGAGGAGGAGGAAGAGGAGGAGGAGGAAGAAGAAGAGGAGGAGGAGGAAGGAAGAAAGAATTTAGATTATGTCATTTTTTAACATGTCACTCTATTACTTTAACATAATTCTAGAGTTCATAGCTCTGACGCACAGATGGGACCTTGGGACCTCAGCAGTCATATTCCAGTTCTATCCCATTTTACAAGGGAAGTGCTGGAGCCCAGAAAGCACAATGGCTTATCTCTTGCTCCACACAGTCTCCCCCATAAACAGCTGTCTGTGAAGTGCACACAGCAGAGGAGCTGAGGGCCTGTGACCCCTGGTCCACTGCCCCTGTCCCAGGGTCATTCTCTCAGCTTTGCTAACTTAGCCCTCACATTTTCCTTCTGAGGTTCCTCTGCTGAAGTCCTTGTGGTGAAGACAGAAAGGCACCAGAGATGAACTGCCCCTGAGGACAGAGGGCCTGGTTGCCTGAGCTTCTAAGAGCACATCCAGGTCCAAGTTCTGCTCCTCCGAATCTTAATGCATCACTTTTATTCCACAATCAAGTGATCTAGAGAGCTTTCAGAAACAGGTTAACACCATCCCATTTCTTCCTGTCTTTGCAACTAAGACTCTGAGAAGCTGGGCGCTGGTGGCTTACGCCTGTAATGCTAGCTACTCAGGAGGCTGAGATCTGAGTGTCATCGTTCAAAGCCAACCCCGGGCAGGAAAGTCCATGAGACTCTTATCTCCAATTAACCACCAGAAAACTGTGGTAAAGTGCTCACATGGAGCTGAAGAGCTGAGGGACAGTGCCCAGGCCCAGAGTTCAAACCCCAAGACTGACAAAAAACAAAAACAAAAAACTTTGAGAAGCTAATAGAGATTTGTGTTTTGTCCTGAGGCTCTTTGAAGGGAAGCTGAAGAATGTGCTGGCTGGAAGTAGAAGGCAATGGTCAAAGCGGGATGGCAGAAGTCAGCTTTGCCACTCACATGGCTTCCACGTGGTGCACAGGGGGATATCCCTCTTGCTCTGTAGGAGTTTTCTGACCTCAGCAGCAGCATTATGTTGGCCTTAGACCAAATCCTCGTGTCTCTGGTCTCCCCTCCCTTCAGACCATGCTCAAGGCCCTGGAAGGTCTGACATTCTACATGTTGAGAGTCTCAACACCTTCTAAACCTGGGGGGGGGGGGGGGAGGCGGAGGGAAGGAGGATGGAAGGGAGAGAGGGTGAGAAAGACAGGGTGAGAGGCAGGGAGGAAGGGAGGAAAGGTACAAGGGAGGGAGGGAAAGAAAGAGAGAGAGGGAGAGAGGGAAGGAAGGAAGGAAGGGAGGAAGGAAGGAAGGAAGGAAGGAAGGAAGGAAGGAAGGAAGGAAGGAAGGGAGGGAGGGAGGGAAGGAGAGAGGGAGGGAGGGAGGGAGGGAGGGAGGGAGGGAGGGAGGGAGGGAGAGTGGGAGGGAGGAATGTCCAAGCTAAGGAAGGATAGGCCAAGAAAGCTGTGTTTCTCAAACTTCTCTGTAACTATAATAGAAATCTATTGGGCTTCTGCTGGAAACAAGTTAGTGCTTTTTTTAGCTTTCAAAACACAGTCCAGTGGTATATGGCTGGGAGCCCTTTGCAGACTTTGAGTGTCAAAGTGGCTAATTGCATAAGCAACTTTAGAAAGCAAAGGAGGAGCTGGGTACTAGTGGCAGAGCTCAAGTTATAGAGAGAAGCCTTGAGCAGAAAAATCTCAGGAAAGTGCGAGGAATGTGGCTTAGTGGTAGATTGTTGCCTATCACCCATGAAGTCCTGGGTTCGAGTCCTCAGTATCTCATAAACAGAAACCGCTGGAAGTAGTGCTGTTGCTCAAGTGGTAGAGTGCTAGCCTTGAACAAAAGAAGTTCAGGAACAGTGCCCAGACTCTGAGTTTAAGCCCAGGACTGGCAAAAAAAAAAAAAAATGAAAGAAAGAAAAGGAAAGGAAGGAAGGAAGGAAAAGAAAAAGAGAGAGAAGGAAGGAAGGCGATAGAAGAAAGAAAGAAAGAAAGAAAGAAAGAAAGAAAGAAAGAAAGAAAGAAAGAAAGAAAGAAAGAAAGAAAGAAAGAAAGAAAGAAAGAGAGAAAGAAAGAAAGAGAGAGAGAGAGAAAGGGAGAAAGGGAGAAAGGGAGAAAGGGAGAAAGAGAGAAAGGGAGAAAGAGAGACAGAAAGAAAGAAAGAAAGAAAGAGAGACAGAAAAAGAAAGAAAGAAAGAAAGAAAGAAAGAAAGAAAGAAAGAAAGAAAGAAAGAAAGAAAGAAAGAAAGAAAGAAGAGAAAGAAAGAAGAGAAAGAAAGAAGAGAAAGAAAGAAGAGAAAGAAAGAAGAGAAAAATCTCAGGGAGCTATGTTGGTGTTGGTGTTGGTGGCTCATGCCTGTAATCCTAGCTACTCAGGAGGCTGAGATCTGAGGATGGTGATGGGGGAGGGGGCTGCTCTGGGACAGTGCCTAAGACCTGAGTTCCCCCAGGACTGGCACACATACACATGCACACATGTACGTACATGCATATACACACATGCACAAAAGCATAGGAGAAGAAAAATTGCTAGAGAAAGCAATTGTCCTAATTTAAAATACTTTGTATTTCAAGGATTTTGTGAATTGTTGGATTTTTTGATAAATACTATTTTTATTACCTTTATTTTTATTTTATTATATATATAATATTTATTGCATTTATTACATCTTATCACATGGATATATTTGCATAAGGATTATACATCATACTGCGACCAAGGACTTTCACAGAGAAGGAAAAAAATGTGTCAAAATTGGCTTCTGACTCTACATATAAAATTTTGGCCATGGGCTGGGAAGGTGGCTCAGTGGTAGAGCGCTTGCCTTGCATGCATGAGGCCCTGAGTTTGATTCCTCAGCACCACATAAGCAGAAAAAAAAAAAAGCTGGAAGTTTTCCTAACATCACATTATCTGACCTTTTCCGCTTGACTCATACCTATACTAGATATTGCAAATAAGGGAAACCATGGGACCTATGTTTCTTTGGGCCTGGCTTACTTCACTTAATATAATTTTTTCTAAGCCTTTCCATTTCCTAACAAATGGGGAAATGTCATTCTTTCTGATGGAGGCATAGAATTCCATTGTGTATATATACCACATTTTCTTGATCCATTCATCTACTGAGGGGTGATGTTAGGAAAACGAACCCTTAAATATGTATTTTAATGTTTTCGTTTCTTTCATGCATGTGTTTCTAACGCATTTATAAGATTATTTCTTTGTTGCTTTGTATGTCCCTCCCCCACAGTGTAACCTCCGCTTTCACTTTATTTGATGTCAGTATAACATGTGGAGGAGATGGGGACAAACAAGTCGTTTAAGGATTCAGGTGGACCTGTTGCAACAAGGAGAATTACAAAATGTCATGTCAAAGCAAGCTTTACAATGTCGGTGTGGGGGGGGGGAGGGGGGTATGATTGGGTGGGGGGGAGGGGGGAGGCTGGGAAGGGAGGTGAAGGGTAAACAAAGGAGGAGGCTGCAATGCTTGGTAAGAAATGTATGCATTATCCTGCCAATGTAATTGTAACCCCTCTGTACAGTATGTTCTCAAATAAAATAAAATAAAATTTAAATTTTAAAAAAAAAAAAAAAAGCTGGAAGTGGCACTGTAGCTCAAGTGGTAGAGCGCTCGCCTTGAGCTGAAGAGCTGAGGGACAGCGCCCAGGCCCAGAGTTCAGGCCCCACGACCGGACCAAAAAAAAAACAAAAATTTTGGCCATGCTGAGATTTGAACTCACAGCCCACAATGCCCAATTCATGAAAGGGTCAGTTGTACTACAAAAGCTTTTGGCAAACTGAGCTGCCAGCCAGTTCTGAGGAACAAGCCATAGTAGTGGCTGATAGATATAGATATAGATATAAATGTAGTTATAGATAGATAGGTAGGTAGGTAGATAGATAGATAGATAGATAGATAGATAGATAGATAGATAGATAGATAGATAGATAGATAGATAGACAGATAGATGTGTAGTTTGCAATATATATGAGAGAGAGATAATGTGAGGATATTAAATTCTTTTTTTTCTTCCCATCCCTTCCCATCCTCCCCCCACCCCGATAAATACTATTTTATATGATCAGAGGCACAGGGGCATTGCACCTTTGTATTCCTTCCCTAAGAGTATCCTCCTTTGCTTTCACTGTGTGTGAATGAAGGCCTAGAGTCCTATAAAACTGAATTGTTGGAATTGATGAAACATTCTTAGCTTGGTAAGTATTGTTTGGAATCCTTACTAAGCAAGGGTCATGGCATAAGTATTAAACAACTGGAGTTCCAGACACCTGCCCTTTAGCTAGTCTCTATACTCTGAGTCTCTTTTCAAATTTGTGATCTGAGTGGGTCAGACTAAGCTAGATAGTGCATGAAGGCTTTTCCAGCCTCTATTCAGCAGTTCATTTCTAATGTGTGTATGTCTTTGTTCTTGGACTGAACACTGACATCATCTCAATAAAAAGTATCTCATACACCATGTTGCAAACTATTTACATAACCTGACAGATGTTTTTATTTCCTTCCCTGAATTGGTAAGTAGTGGAACACTGAAATTAAAAGTGACTGACACGAACAGCTCCTGCCTGTAAACCTAGCTATTCAGGAAGCTGAGACCCTGGACGATTAAGGATTGAAGCTAGCCTAGGTAGGGAAGTCTGAGAAACTCTTATCTCTAACCAGCAAAAAACTGGATTGGAGGGGTGGCTCAGGTGGCAGAGCATCATCGGGATAAACATAAGGCCTTGAGTTCAAGCCCTGGCATGAGAAAATAAAAATAGAAGTGAAGAAGTGGATTGGTATTTGCCTCAATGGATTAAAATAGAAATCATCTAGAAATGTTCATTTAGGGCATCTGGTTGTAGTTAGTGCCTGGTGAGATTAGAGGACTTTCAGTCAGCTTCTCCAAGCTCCACTGGCTCTTACTAAGACTTCACAACATCCACTGAATTCTCAGTGTTTCCTACAGTTAGATTGCAAACATCCTTGGAGGGTTTTTCTTCGGGTCATGCTGTTTCTGCTCTCCAAACTCTGTCAACGCATCTGCTCTTACTGAGCTCACAAAGCTTCATCCACCCAGCTCTCCTCCAAAAGGAAAAGGAAAAAAAGCTATTGTGCAATGTAAAAAAAAAATTGGCAGATCTTATGAAAACACATTCTTAAAACATCTCTCATTTCTGAGAAACAAAGTAAAATGTAGGGATTGTTTCAAGTTTGGGTGACTAATAAAATGATTCATTGCTACAATGTGGTATTTTGACCATATCTACATAAAACAGGTATGACCACTGGATTGAAAAAAAAATTAAATAACTCACTTAGAAAAACAAACCTTCAGTGAGTGGCTCCTCTCTAAAAGGCACTGAACTTTGATTCAAAAAACCAGCAAGTTTCCCAGAGCCACTTTCAGGTATTTAGGTATTAATCATAGCTCAGAGCAATGACAAGTTACTTTGCTTTGCTTTGCTTTGCTTTTTTCTTGTGTCAGTACTGGGGCTTGAACTCTGAACATGGTAATGTCCCTTCGTTTTTTTCACTCAAAGATGGTGCTCTCCCCCTTGAGCCACACCTCTACTTACTGCTTTTTGCTGGCTAATTGGAGATGAAGTCTCACTTCAAACCATAATCCTCCAATCTCAGCCTCCCGAGTTTCTAAGATTACAGGCATGAGTCACCAGCACCCAGCAATGGCAAGTTTCTTACCCATGCTTGTCTGAGTCCATGTAGTCTTCAATACAACATGGCTGGTTCACTTGAGAAATGCTGTAAGCATAAATTACACTCCAGATTTAGAAGTCTTAGAAAGGAAGGAAGAAGGGTGGAGAGAGAAAAGAAAGAAACCTCATTAATAATTTTATTGGGCTGAGAATGTGGCTTAATGGTAGAGTGCTTGCCTAGCATGCATGAAGCCCGGAGTTCAATTCCTCAGTACCATATAAACAGAACAAGCTGGAAGTGGTGCTGTAGCTCAAGTGTTAAGTGCTAGCCTTGAACAAAAGAAGCTCAGGGACAGTGCCCAGGCCCTGAGTTCAAGCTCCAAGATTGGCAATAAAATAATAATTTTTATATCGACTACATGTTAAAATGAGACCATTTTACATAAATTGTGTTTAAAATATATTGAATTAAATTAATCTGTTTCTTTTTTATTGTGTTCATGTGGCAATTATAATTTTTTTCCATGAGCTGAAGAGGCTTTTCATTAGCAAATATTAATTGTGAAAAGGATTCCATTGTTCTATTTCCATACGCAGATATAATGTACTTTGATCAAATTTATTCTTATGTTGTTCTTTCTTATCACCCTCCCTTCATCTTATTTATTTATTTAGTGCCAGTCCTAGGACTTGAATTCAGGGCCTAGGTGCTGTCCCTGAGTTTTTCTTTTTTTTTTCTTTTGAGATACAGCTCCACTTCCAGCTCTTTGGTGGTTAATCGTAGATAAAAGTCTCTGGGACTTTCCTGTCCTCCCCCCCCCCACACACACACTGATGTTGAACTTCAACCTTCAGCTCTCAGCCTCCTGAGTAGCTTGGATATAGACACAAGCTACTGGTGCCAAGCCCTGTATAATTTCTGATGGTTTCATTATTCTATTTATATTCATATATATATATATATATATATATATATATATATTATATTCACCCCTCCATCGATCTCTTCTTTCTCCTTTTACCCCCTTGCTGATTTCCACCCCTCCCCCTTTCTACTCCTCTTGCCCAAATAATCCCTTTTTATATTCATGCCATTTATTTTTAGGTCTAAATGCCATGTATGAGGGGAAAAAAACCAAAAACGTGTGGTATGTGTCTTTCTGAGTCTGCTTGATTTTACTTTTATAATGATCTGCAATTCCATCCATTTTCCCTACAATTAACATAATCTCATATATTTTTATGGCTGCATGATATTACATTGAGTATATATAACCATATCCATTCACCAAATAATAGACACAGGATGATGCCATAGCATGGTTATTGTGAATAATGTTATAATGAATATGGATGTGAAGGTTTCTCTACTGTATGCAGACATATTTCTTTAGATACATGCAAGTGGAATAACAGGATCATATAGTTATCTATCATAAGTGTTTTGGGGGTTTTGTTAAGCTTTTGGTTGGGAAAGTTACATTTTTCTTGATCAACTGAATTTTGAGGGCCTATAGGTTTCCCCCCCACACACACAAGGTGTATTGAAGAAGAACAAAACTGGAAAGTATCTCATGTAAGGGCCTGGCCATCAGTAAATACGTAACCATACATACTGTCCTACTAGTCATAATAATTCAAGCTATCTGGGTATGGAGGTGCACACCTATAATCCCAGCTCTCAGGAGATGGATACAAGAGAAAAGAAATAAGGCCAGCCTTGGCACACTAAGAGACACTGTCTCGAAAAGACAAGAAAAAGAAACCAAGAAACCTCAAGCTAAATCTGATCCAAATAAGGAAGTGAAATCAAAGAAAAAAATGAGAGAGACACTTGATGGCTACTGAAGAAGCAGCAGCAGTGGGACATGGTGTTGGAGGGCCATGGGAAGGGGTGGCACAACCTCCAGGTAATTCCCAGGGTAGACTCTCCAGGGAGGAGCCTGGCAGGCAATGGAGCCAGGCCAGGGCCCACATGCAGAAGAGGACAAGGTAGATTCAGTTTGGGCAGTGTATGTGTAAAGGGAACCTGTGAGTATCCAAAGACGAGTTCTCTGTGGTTGAACCTACACACTCCCTCCCCCACCCCACTCCACCCCCCCCCCAAAAAAAAAACCCTCAATATTGGAGGATGATTGGGTTAAAGAAAAGCCTTTGCATAGCACTTCCCAGAGAAAGCAGATTTTAGAAGGTGCTATTGGTAGAATTGAGCTGTTTCAACTTTTGCCTATTGAAATGTTCACCTCTGGTACTTTCGAATGTGAGCTTGTTTAGAAGTAGTGTTGATGTGGATGCCCACTGGTTAAGATGAGCTATGGCAGGAACCCACTGCACAAACGTTCTGATAAAGATGAGCAATTAGAACAGCAGAAGGAGAAGATGAAGGCAAAGGTTAGGGGGATGCTTTTACAAGCCAAGGAAACAAGCGGCCCATCATGTTGATGACTGACTTTCTGGTTCTGCCCTAGACAGCCATCATCCCCAAGCGGAACAAAATCAGATATTCTCAGGAGGCCAAAGAGAGAGGACAGAGAAACACAACTCTGCTAAGGCAGTAGAGGTCACTGGTAACCTTGAGAAGATCAAGTTGCAGAAGAACAACAGAATCCAGATGAAAGGATTTCTCCAGAACTTTGAGAAAGGAAAGACAGTGGAAGGAAATTCAGTGAGAATCATTTCTTCCTCTTCCTCCTCGTCCTCCTCGTCCTCCCATCTTCTTCCTCCTCTTTATTTAAGACCGTCTTGCTCTGTTGCCCTGGCTGAGCTCACATCATCTCATCTCAGACTCCTACACAGGAAGCTCCAGGTATCTGGACACCACCATACCCAGCTCTGTATTTTCCTTTAGTGGGAAATATTTGGTACAGCTAATTGATGAGGACAACTTGTCAGTCCAGGAGCAAAAATGAAGGAGAAATAGAAAGACATGAGAGATGATGGGGATAAGGAGGGTAGGAGGGAAAGGGGAAAGGGAAATAAGAAGTGCCACCATTTGAGTATTTGTATCTTTCAGTTTTTGTGTGGGTGCCAGGGTTTGAACTCAGAGCCCTGTAACTCTTGCTCAGCTTGCTTGCTCACAGCTGGTACTCTATGCCTTGAGCTACACTTCCAGTTCTGCATGGTTGGTTTAGTTGGACATTGTAGTCTCATAGATTTTTCTGCCTGAGCTGACTTTGTGCTGAGATCCTCAGATCTCAACCTCCTGAGTACCTAGGATTGCAGGTGTGAACCATCCATGCCTGACTACAGTTTGGATCTTGAGTGGCTCTAAAAGCCCATGTGTTAAGGGCTTGAGAGATATTGAGCCTTCAGAAGGCAAAGCTTTGTGGGAGGCCCTTAGGTTATTGGGGGGTGGGTACCTCAGAAGGAAATTGTGGATGGCTGGAAAGAAAGGAAGAGAGCTGGGCTTAAGAATCCCCAAGTATGTCTTGCTTTTCAACCTTCACACCTTTAGTCTAGTCTCTCTCCACTTGGAAGCCTATTCCTGCTTCAAACACCTTTTTCTGTGCTTGCCTCTCAGGAAACGTGGTCTTGAATGTTCCATGAACTGTCAGTAGTCCCTTCATCTGGTAGAGTTTCCCCTGACTGCTTCAATCATGGCATTTGTAGAATTTAAGCCCTTTTCTGACCATACTATAATTATGTACGTACATAGCCCTCACCTCTGCCAAGCCATAACTTATTCATCTTGATTCTCCCCTTTTTCCCCCACTGTCTTCAGTCATTAAACTGAGGCTCTATGTCTTCAGTGGCCCACCTTCCACTCCCTATGTGTTGATGTCTCCAGCCCAGGCCTCCCCTCCCCTCTGACCACAGACCACATCTGTCTTTTGTGTTGTCCCCACATGGGTGGCTAGCGTCGAGTGGGGACTCACCAAAATGCCCCACCTGACTCAGGCCTATCTAGGCTTCCTTTTTCATCATACTGCCCTCACCCATCTCCACCCAGCCACCCAGTCCTGCAAGCCAGAACTTTGGAGCCCTCATTGAACTCTCCCACCCACCTGCCACTCTCTATTTCTAATCCCACCCCAGATCCTGTAGAATAGTGTCAAACCCCACATCTTCCTTCCATCACCACTGTGACCCCCTTAATAGAAGCTATCATCTGTCTCCTAGAACACAAGCTGTCAGGTATCCTAATGGGGCCCTTCCTGTTAACCCTAATCTTGTATCCCCCACTCCATTCATCCATGTGGCTAAGAATGGTACTTGGGTTTTTAAACTCAGTTCTTACCAGGTCACCTCTACGGGTTTAGACTCTTCAGTGACTTCTCATTGCTTTCAGGGTACAACCACAAATCCTTCATAGCAATAACTGTCAAGCTCAATATCATCTGCCCCTGCTTGGCCTCCACTCTCATTTTGTGCTACTTTTCTTTGCTCAATGTTTCAGCCACAGGGACTACTCTCAGTTCCTTAAAAGTGTCCTATCCTCATAGCCTTGGGCCTTCACACAAGCTGCTGCTTCTTTCCACTCAGTACCCTGCCTTTCCCTCACACACCCCAGCTTATCCTTCCAATCCCCGCTCCTCCAGAAAGCCTCCCAGGACCAGATCTCATCTCATCATTGTATGCTTCCATTCTCCCCCATTTTTTTCTCCTTTGATTAAGATTGCTTCAGAATTATATAAGAAATACGTAAATTATTCAAGAGCAGAAATAATGACTGTTTTCTTTTGCCATGTAGATAACATAGGAGCTACTCAACAAAATTTGTGGAAAAAAGGAAAAGAAGGAGAGAGGGAGGGAGGGAGAAAAGGAAGGAGGAAGGAAGGAAGGAAGGAAGAAAGGAAGGAAGGAAGGAAGGAAAGAGGGAATAAAGAACCTGCTCAATTTGTGGCTCAAGTGGTAAAGTACTAGTCTTAAGGAAAACAGCTCACAGACAGCACCTAAGCTTTGAGTTAAAGCCCCAGGAATGGCACCAAAAAAGAAAAGAAAAGAAAAGAAAATGTAGCTAAATGTATCTCAGTGGTAGCACACTTTTCTAGCAAGCTGAGATCTGAGGATCAAAATTCTATCGGAAGTTCAGCCCCAGCAGACAAATCCACAAGACTCATCTCAATTAACCAGAAAAAAAAACAAACAAACATTAGTTGCCAACCTTGAGCAAAAAAAAAAGCTAAGAAGAGTTCAAGGTCCTGAGTTCAAGCTGCAGTACCACCAGCACACACACACACGTATACATGTATGCACATATATGCACACATGCATGCACGCGCATGCATGCACACTCACGTACACACACACACACACACACACACACACACACACACACACACACAGATCCAAATCATAGCTCAAAGCTGCCACCTCTTGACCAGCTCCCTACAGAATTACATTCTTTGTTTTGTTAGACTGAAGTCTCTCTAGTCCCCCCACCCCCAATCCTGTTGTACAAAGTTTTGGCTTAGTCCTTCTGGATTACTATTCTTTTTTTTTTTTTTGCCAGTCGTGGGACCTGAACTCTGGGCCCGGGTGCTGTCCCTCAGCTCTTCAGCTCAAGGCTAGCATTCTACCACTTGAGCCACAGCGCCACTTCTGGCTTTTTTCTTTTTGCTTATGTGGTGCCAAGGAATCGAACCCAGGGCCTCATGAATGCAAGGCAAGCACTCTACCACTGAGCTGCCTTCCTAGCCCTGGATTACTATTCTCTATTACTATGTCTCCACCTCTGTCTCTGTCTCTCTCTGTCTCTGTCACCCTCTCCGTCTCTTTTCCCCTCTCCTCTCCCTTTCTTTCTCTCTTCTTTTTGATGGTACTCAGATTTTGAACTTCAGGACTCTGGATTTACGAGGCAGTTGCTCTATCACTTGAGTCACACTCCTTCCCTTTTTGCTTTAAGTATTTTTCAGGTAGGATCACCTATGGTATTTGCCCAGACCAGCCTGGACTTTAATCCTCCTTACTTACGCCTCTCAGGCAGGTAGCTAGGACTGCTGATGTGAGCCGCCAAGCACAGCTGGATTATTGTCTTATCTGTAAAAGGTTGTCTAAGAGAAAAATCCTTAGGAAAAATGTAAAATATATTCATCTGCTAGCACTTGTGTCTCACAGTAAGGTTTGAGGATAATGACTTCAGGAGCTGCCCTGACCAGGGAAGAGTTCTGGTAACCAGTTATTGGTTCTGGAGAGTACTCCATCTAGTAGGCATTATAGGTGGGTAGGCCAGGGGAGTAGGTGTCCAAGAAAGGAAAGCTGAGAATTATTCCAACTTGGAAGAGATTGCTTTCTTGCTTGCTTGCTTGCTTGCTTGCTTGCTCACTTCCTTTCTTCCTTCCTTCCTTCCTTCCTCCTTCCTTCCTTCCTTCCCCCCCCCCATTCTTTTGTGGTTCTGGGGTTCAAATTCAAGGCCTTGTGCATGCTAGGCAAGCACTTTACCACTAAACTATATCCTCAGCTACCATTGGTTATTTTAAGACAAGATCTTGCCATATAGCCCAGGCTGGCTTCCGATCCCTGATTGTCTTGTCTCAGCATCCTAAATGTTGAGATTACAGCAGTGTACTACTATACCCAGGTTGGAATTATTTTCATAATAGATATGCATAAGACAATGTTAAATAGATAAGAGTAGATGCAGAACTTCCAGAGAAGCTGCTAATAGTGGTGAAGGAAGGACCTTGGGGGGAGGGAGGGGCTCATCTTCAGTCACTGACATCCTGCTTGCTGTAAAATATATAAGAACCACAGCTATGGCCAGAGGGCAGCTGAGGAAAGGGTTGATTTTGTTCCCCATGGCCTTCCCTTTCCTCCCATCTTCCTGTCTTCTTCGACCAATCACTAGCTTTGATTTGTATGACATTTTCCTTTGTGGCCTCCAAGCATGTGGGTCATGATATATAAGCAGTAGATTTTGATATGTGGTGAGATTATGGATTAACTTTTTTTTATTTTTCTTATTTCTACAGGTTTTTCCCCCCTAGCAAATGTGTTATAGGAAAGGGTGTGGTAGTACAATAGCCATTTTGTCATTCAGAAACTAAGTGTGGGACTTTTGTATCAGAAACACAAAACAAAGCTGGGCACTGGTGGCTCACACCTAGAATTCTAGCTACTCAGAAGGCTGAAATCTGAGGATCACAGTTCGAGGCCAACCTGGGCAGGAAAGTCCGTGAGACTATCTCCAATTAACCACCAGAAAAATGGAAATGGCACTGTGGCTCAAGTGGTAGAGTGGCTTTCCTTGAGCTGAACAGCTGAGGGACAGTGCCTAGACCCAGAGTTCAAGCCCCATGACCAACAAAAGGAGGAGGGGAGGAGGAGGAGGAGGAGGAGGAGGAGGAGGAGGAGGAGGAGGAGGAGGAGGAGGAGGAGGAGGAGGAGGAGGAGGAGGAGGAGGAGGAGGAGGAGGAGGAGGAGGAGGAGGAGAGTTGGGTAGAGTTGGGGGTTGGGGAATAGAGGGATAGGTTCAAAACTTTGCGCCTATGTCCATACATTTTCCCCCATGTTTCTCGAGTGTCAGATGTTCAACAATCTGCTTGCTTTTCCAACCCTAATTTCCCTCCCCTTCTTCCCCTAACACCTGCTGGTGAGGGCACCTCCTGAGGCACATTCTTCGCTTCAGCTGCCTTTATAAACTAGCTTTCTAAACTGGGAAAGTAATAATCCACCCCGCTAAGCACAGGCAGTTTCACTAAGACAGATGGGAGCAGAAATGGACCACATTCATTTGCTGATTTGCATAGGGCCTCTCAATTCAGTCAAGACACCTTTTAATCTCCTGAAAAGTGACCCTCCCTAGCCCCAGCCCAGTCCTATTCAGTAATCTTCTATCTACCCTGACTGGCACTAACAACCCACCCCATAGTCAAGCTGCTTGGGTTCAAATCATCGTGCTTCTACTTCAGCTCTGGGACTTATGCAAAACTTCACTAAATCTCTACTTTCTCATCTGCCAAGTGGGTATTAGGTGAACTAAAGTACACAATGCATTGGGCTCCTAATATAGGCTTAGTGGATCTGAGCTATTTCAATTTCAATGATTCTGCCACACCTCCCTGCTGCCTCTATCAATTAGATGTCTGTTTTTAATTAAAGAACATTGGCTTTGGTTTTTGCCTAGAACAATAGCACCCCTCTTTAGTCCCAAGTATTTGGGAGCATAAGGCCAGAGAATGAATTGAGTGCACAAAGTCAAGATCAGTGTATTTGGCATGGCAAGACCCCACCTAAGAAAAACAAACAAAAACCCATTCATTTTATTTATAGATTACTTGAGGAATTTTGTCTGGATTGCTTCTGAGATTGCTAAGCTGTCATTGAATGGTTGCTCAGAGTCTGGGAATGTGGCTTAGTGGTAGAGTGATCACCTAGCATGCACAAAGCCCTGGGTTCAATTCCTCAGTTCCACATAAACAGAAAAATTCAGAAGTGGAGCCGTGGCTCAAGTGGTAGAGCGCTAGCTTTGAGCAAAAGAAGCTCAGGGACAGTGCCGGGGCCCTGAGTTCAAGCCCCAAGACTGGCAAAAAAAAAAAAAAAAAAAGGTTGCTCAGAGCTGTGTTCCGGGTATGGAAGCAAGCGCAGGAGGAAAAGGAGCAAGAGCAAGAGGAGAAGGAGAAAGGAGAGAGAGGGAAAAAGAAGGGGAGGAGGAAAGAGAAGAAACGTTCTCTGGCTCAGGCAGTAGTAACATGGTCTCTCTCCTGTCATTGCTTTGGGGGTTCATGATCACTAAGCAGTAACCAGGTGCTCATGGTCACCTGATGTCACAATCCAACCCCAGGCCCCATAGTCTTCTCTCAAATACTTCACCCAAAGGGCTATCCAAGGAGCAAGGTTCAATTCAAAGAGCTTGTAGGCCACTATACCACAGCATGTCACGTGACCGATCAGAAGGAGTTAGTGGTTGTTTGTTAGTGCATTTCACCAAACAACTGAGGAATGTGACTGCCGGCTTTGGACCCCAGCAACCCAACACCACTATGCCATGTTACACTGATAAATAATTTCAAAGAACATTTATCCAGGAAATAGGAGCAAGAGATTTTTTTCTTTGTTGTTGTTTTTGTTTATTTTTTTGTTTGTCTTGTTTGTTCATTTATCTGTCTTTGGGAGAGTAAGGGGGAGAGACAAAGATGAACAAATGCATCCATGATATTCACTAGACACTATGTGGAAAGTGAACTATACAACTTGTGGGTGGGAATGGGAGAGAAAAACTGGGAGAAGAGGTGACATTGTCCATAAAAGTCATTACCTGACTTATGTAACTGTAACCCTTCTGTACATCACCTTTATAATAACAATTTTTTTTTAAAAAAGAACTTTTTTTTTTTGGTCATGGGGCCTGAACTCTGGGCCTGGGTGCTGTCCCCCAGCTCTTCAGCTCAAGGCTAGTGCTCTACCACTTGAGCCCACAGTGCCACTTCCCGCTTTTTCTGCTTATGTGGTGCTGAGGAATCGACCCTAGGCCCTCTATGCATGCAAGGCAAGCACTCTACCATTGAGCCACCTTTCCAGCCCCTAAAAAGAACATTTCTTTGGAGGGTTGGGGGAGGGTATAGAACTGTAAAGAAAAAGGGCGAAAAAGTGTGGCAGTGGAGTGCACTGGACACTGATGTCCCTTTGGAGAATTGGCCTGGTTCCAAGAGTCTAGACTATAAGGCAAAGAGGGCTGGCACGAGGGATCTGAACTTAGCTCATGAATATCTCGCCAGTCTCATGAGGCATGAAGCTACATATCTTCTTAGAAGCCATTTCTCTACTAAGGGATAAAAACAAAGGTTTGCCATCAAGCCACAAGCATCTCAGGTGACAACTTCTCTTTGAGAACTAGACTTCAGTAGCTAATTTAGGTCTAAGATGACACCAAGCAAACAACAGCATTCCAGACTCTCAGCCATCATGGACAAGGAAGTTAAGAAAAGCAATGGGGCTTGTTGGCATTCATAAGAGCCAGTGATTGTGTAGCAAAGGCTGGGGACTCAGTGTTTGGCAGGAGCTGGCATGGGGATCAAACTTAATGACAAAGACTTCTGACAGTTGTTACTGCTTGTTACGCATTTACTACAGCCATTAGGCACATCATTTTCTCTCCTCTGGATTGCTCCTCCTGGAATGATCTGGGAGACCAATATTATTCTGCACCCCTGGATTGCACATGTGGAAAGATTGGAGACAAGTTAGGAAGGATGTTTGAGAAAATCCCTCTGAAATAAGATCTGATAGCAGGTGAGGAGGGTACAAGGGCCCAGACTTCAGAAGACTTTTGGGAGAAAAATGCAAGAAGCCAAGGTTAATGAGGGAAGAGGCCGCATTGGCGGGCGTTTGGGTAAAGCATGAGAGATTTGAGTGGTCTTATTAGACTGGAATATGCAAGACGTTGTTCAAGGAGATGTTAGAGACATTACTATTACTTCCTACAAAGGGAACATAGGTCTTAGAATAAGATTCCTGCCCCACTCTCTGTCATTGGTCCTCTCCCTCCCCACTTTGTGCTGGTACTAGGGTTTGAACTCAGGGCCTTAAGTTCTTGCTAGGCTTTTTCACTCATAGATGGTGCTCTACCACTTGAGCCATGCTTCCAGTTCTGGCTTTTTGGTGGTTGATTAGCAATAAGATATTCTCTTCCCAGGTTGACACCAAACAGATCCTCAGATCTCAGCCTCCTGAGTAGCTGGGATTATAGGCATGAGCCGCTGGCACTTTTTCTTTTCTTTCTTTCTCTTTTCTACCTATATTTATCTTTTTTTCTAAATCTATCATCTATTACTTTTCCTTCCTTCCTTCCCTTCCTTCTTTCCTTCTTTGCCTGTTTGCTTGCTTTCTTTCCAATCTCTCTGTCTCTTTCATTTTCTTTTTCCTTTTTTTTTTTTTTTGTTTTGAGACAGAGTCTTGCCCAAGCTAGTCTCAAATTCCTATACAGTCTCACCAAGTAGCTGGAACTATAGACATGAACCACCATACTCAGCTTAAATTAAGTTTCTCATTAGGGCATCTAGCTACATATTTCTGTTTTGTTTTATTTTTTAAGGGTGCCTTCTATTCATAGTTTTCCACGTGTGATCATTATGTAAAGTTCTCTTTCAAGACAAACTTATTTTGGAAGTGATTTGATGTAAAGAAAAACAGTTAAGTGAGAGGAAAAGTGACACCCAGATGGCACAAGAGCTCAGTATATAAGTCCCTGGAGGCAGGGATAGTGGCACAGGAAAGCCTAAAGCTTGAGCAGAGCTGCAGGTGTTGGAAAGAGGGGGCTGTTAGGGGAAACTCAGCTGCCAAGGGAATAAAGGCCCACTGGGAGGGCTTGGGAAGAAGAAGAGAAAGAATTGCTATCAGATTCGTTATTCACAAGGGAAGAAATGAGCAAAAGGAAAACCATCTCTCTATGTCTGTTTGACTATATGATATTGTGAAAAGTGATTCAGTAACAATTCTCTAAGGCTATGCAATCCAATGATGTCTGGTTAAAAGGTAAAAATCCCTGACAATTAACTGCCTATCTTGCTCAGGTAAGGCAGTCTATCACTTCTTTTTTCCATTCAACAGATTGGCATATTGAACACACACACACACACACACACACACACATACACACACACACACACACACACATACACATCTGAACTGAGCTATTGTTTGAGTTCCATTCTTTGTTGTTTATTTGTTTGTTCTTAAGATACTGTCTCGATATGCAGCCTGTATGAATTCCTGGCCTCAAACTCATGATCCTTCTGCTTCAACCTCCCAAGTGCTGGATTGTGATTATAGGTGTGTTTCAAAAGGCCTGGCTTTGATCCCAGCCTTGGCTTCATAGCAAGATTCCATTAATATGAAGGATCCCTATAGGAACCAAGTATCATAACTGGTAGAAGACCTGACTGCTTCCCCACAAGGATGTAGCTGCTTTGTACCTAGAGGAGTCTGGAGGCAGCACAAGTCCTTCACCCTCCAACAGCCTCCCCACTCTAGGCCCAGGTCTGATGTATTTGCCATTTGGTTTATGAGGAGTCCTAAGAATTGAAAGTAAGTCAGCACAAGCTATTATTACTTTGGGCCAAACTGGTTATACAGTAAGATTGAGAGCCTTGAACAATAAATCCACTGAGGAAGGGAGGTCATGAAGTGCTGAGAACTTGGGGTGGAGTGTCTGTACCTCAAAGGGAAGAGAGAAGGGCCCTGAGGTCAGTGTACCTCTTCCTCATTTTGATGAAGGGCTAACAGGAACCAATCAGCTGGCATCGGTAGATGTTATCTTAGTTCACTTTTCTTGTTAAATATTCCTCTTCTTTCTTCTTCTTCTTCTTCTTCTTCTTCTTCTTCTTCTTCTTCTTCTTCTTCTTCTTCTTCTTCTTCTTCTTCTTCTTCTTCTTCTCCTCCTCCTCCTCCTCCTCCTCCTCCTCCTCCTCCTCCTCCTCCTCCTCCTCCTCCTCTTCCTCCTTTTTCTTCTCCTCCTTCTCTTCCTCCTCCTCCTTCTCTTTTTTTATCCTTCTCCTCTTCCTTTTCCTCTTCCTCCTTCTTTTTGTGATATTGGGGTTTGAACTTGAGGTCTCATACTTGGCAGGCAGGTACTTTACTGAGAGCCACACCTCCAACCCTTGTTAAATATTTAAAACACATAGGAAGCTGGGCACTGGTGGCTCATACCTATAATCCTAACTACTTAGGAAGCTGAGATCTGAGGATAAAGGTTCAAAGCCAGCCTGGGCAGGAAAGTCTGTGAGACTTTTTTTTTTTTTCAGTTGTGAGGCTGGGCCTGAGTGCTGTCCCTCAGCTCTTTAGCTTAAGGCTAGTGCTCTACCACTTGAGCCACAGTGCCATTTCCAGTTTTCTGAGTGGCTTGTTGGAGATAAGAGTCTCATGGACTTTCCTGCCGGGCTGGCTTTGAACTATGATCCTCTGATCTCAGCCTCCTGAGTAGCTAGGATTACAGGTGTGAGCCACCAGCACCAGGCCTGTGAGACTCTTATCTCCAATTAACCACCAGAAAACCAGAAGTGGTGCTGTCACTCAAAGTGCTGAAGCCCTAGCTTGAACAAAAAGAGCTCAGGGACAGTACCCAGGCCCCAAGTTCAGGCCCTGTGACCAAAAACCAACAACAACAACAAACCCACATAGGAAATTAAGGGAATATTCTAAACACCAGTAATGTACTTACCACTCATTTTTTGTATGTGTGCCAGTCCTGGGGCTTGAACTCAGGACCTAGGCACTGTCCTTGAGCTTTTTTCACTCAAGGCTAGCATTCTACCACTTGCACTACATCTCCACTCTAGTTTTTTTGGTGATTAACTAAAGATAAGAGTCTCATGGACCTTTCTGCCCCAGCTGGCTTTGAACAACAATTCGCCAACCTCAGCCTCCTGAGTAGCTAGAATTATAGGGATAAACCACTGGCACCAGCTATTAATGTTTTACAACATAGTTCTTTTCTTTTCTTTTCTTACTTTCTTTCTTTCTTTCTTTCTTTTTCTTTTTTTTTCTTTTTTGTCCATTGTGAGGCTTGAACTCTGGGCCTGTATGCTGTCCCTGAGCTCTTCAGCTCAAGGCAAACACTCTACCTCTTAAGCCATAGCACTACTTCCGGTTTTCTGGTGGTTAATTGGAGGTAAGAGTCTCAGAGACTTTCCTGCCAGGGGTGGCTTTGTACCATGATCCTCAGATCTCAGACTCTTGAGTAGCTAGGATTACATGAGTAAGCCACTGGCGCCCGGCTTGCAACATAGTTTCATGAGTCATTTTTGTAAAAAGTATTAGAAGCATGGCCTTCATGAGGCTCTGTGGCACACTATCTAGTGAACATCATCTTAGATGCTGTCCAAGGCTGCTCCTTTTGCCAACTGAACACCATTCACAAGTACCAGTCCTAACCCAAGGTAATAGCACCAGGAGGCTGGGCCTTTGGGTCATGAAGATGGAACCCTGTCAAGTAGAATTCACGCTCATCTGTTTTGTAAGAAAAGACCTTTCCTCCATCCCTCATATCTCTCTCCCACACCTCTCTCTTTCTCTCTCTCTGCTTTCTTCCACAGAAGGACACAACAAGCAGTCAACCATCCATATACCAGGAAGCAAGCCTTCCCCACTGGATCCACCAGCATGTTGACCTTGGACTTACTGGTTTCCTGAACCAGGAGAAGGTTGTTAATTCAAGCATGGAGTGCGGGGGACCTCAGGCTACATTGTATTAGAGCAGCCCAAACAGACAGAGACAAAATCTAAGGCTGGGAATGGTCACACGACTTACCCACACTATGACATCCACACCCAGCTCCCTGGCCTTCTACTCAGGATTGGGCCCACTGCACCTAGATCTCAGTTCTCCTGCGGGCCTGATCCTCCTCAGTCTGGCTACTCTTTTCTTTGTCTTTTCTTTCTGTTTTGTTTTTTCTTTTCTAGTGCTAGTATAAGAATAAGATTGGCCAGCCTCCTCTAATATTGTTTGAGATAGAGCCTGACCCACTAGTAAGAGTGCCTTCATGCTTTTCTCAACAGCAGTAACATTTATTCACTCTTCACCAAGGCCAGGCCTCTGAGAACTTTGCCTTCCCAGCAATATCATGAGGTCATTGCTATGGTTCCTGTTTCAGAGATGAGGCAGACACAGCTAGGAAGAGCAGTGTGCCTCTCTACCCACCCCGCTGGAGCATGGTGCAGGGAACAGGCCTCATCAATCCCCCTCTGTCTGTTCCTGTCTCCTCATTACATGAGCAAGGGGATGCCAAGCCTCACTGCAACCAAGAACAACCTGGGAATTTGTTCAAAACAAGACCCTGACACACAGATCCATACACACTGCTGGGCTCTTGTCACATGCCACTGCCTAGGGACTCTACCTGCCAGAAAGTCATCACCAAATGTGGCCCCTCCACCTCCTACCTCCAGGACCCAAGTGACAAGCTGATGTTATATGGAAATGTGGTGACCTAAAACAGCCAAAACAATTTTTTAAAAAAGGCTGAAGTTGGAAGATGCAGCTCTCAATTTTAAATTTTACTTCAAGAATCCGTGGTCTTTTCCCAGTTTCCAGGTACATATATAACGACAACAAACACACTAAGCAAGTAGCACCAAAGAAACATAACGAGATGCTCACGGAGTGAATCAGAAGGTTCTAAGCTCCAGCCCAGAAAACTGCCCTTAAAACAACTTCTCTAAGTGCTGCTGGTGCACGGCGGGATGGGGGGCCTCTGTGGAAGGCTGTTGACTTTTCCAGCTGGCTGGAGCCAAAGTGTCTAAGATGCGAGACCTCCTGCCCCCCCCCCCATCTCCTTCACAGTAGATTGCTTTTCTGAGATTTAGGTACATCCACATACCACGTCCTTCCAGATGAACCTGGGTGCAGTGACAGGAAAGGGTCCTGTAAGATGCCTAGCTACTTAAGTTAGGCCTTCAGAACCCACGCCCTGCCACTTGTGTCCAGAGTGAGGGCTGTCACATGCCAGCCAAGCCAGGAGTCGGGGGAGGAGCAGCCATTGCAGACCTCTCTGGAAGGAGAGAGTTCTTTACTGCATGCCCACCAACTCTCCAGATGGTATCTGGCCAGGGAATCCTATCATGTATCTGGCCCTGGTATCAGATAAGGAAATCAACAACAGCTTGGTTAATATCACTAAACTTACTTCCCAGCATGCCATGGGAGGCAGAGCCACCAAAGGTTAGCCAGAGATGGGACAGAGGGGCCACTGGTTACGTTTTATGGATCGAAAGCCAAGGTTTAGATATAGGATTATTCTTATTTTTGGAGAAGTATCCATATTTCAACCCATATTTATCTCTAAGAAGATTCAGGGTCAAAAAGATGTTGAAGGCCTTAACTTGAGTCAAATAAAATTAACTTAGACTCAATGGCTCGAGTCTGTAATCATAGCCATTCGCAAGGCAAACACTAGGTGATCACTGTTTCCCAGGCATACAAGTTTGTAAGATTCCATCTCAACCAATGACCGAACATGGTGGCAAGTGCCTGTAATACCAGATACCAGGGAAGCACAATGGCTGTGCACTGTGGCATGCTCAATGACAGAAGCCCACGTAGGAGGATCATAGCTCAGGTCTGTCTCAGTGTAGTGAGATCCTGTTCCAAAAATAGCAAAGGGGAAAAGGGGCTAGAGGCATGGCCCGAGTGGCCAAACAGTTGTCTAGCAAGTATGAACCCCTGAATTCAATCCTCAGTACCACCAAAATGTATTATCATCACCTTCATCATCGTCGTCGTCTTTGTTGTTATTATTGTCATCATTATCTTAGCAAGTAGATTAGCTAGCTAGTCAATTAGCCAGAGTATGGCATAGAGTGGCCCACTGGGTTACCAAAGTAGTTCTCTGAGCTAATTAGTTTTCTGGTACATGTGGATGGAATTATGTTCAGAAAATAACACAGTTACATCCCTGAGTTCAAGTCCCACAATTAGAAAAAAAAAAAATAGAGTGCACAGGAAGGGCTCACCGATGCTCTACTTTTGGGCTCTCTGGGTCATTTGAGAACTCATGGATTTAACCTGGAGCCACTGTCCCACAATCTACTCTCCTCTGAGAGAGCTCTCTGGGTAAGTCTGGGTTCCAGTTTGAGTCAAATATACAAAAAACAACTGAGCCACTTGAAGTCACAAGGTGGTTGGTAAAGGAAATGAGCACTGATGCTGAACTTCACTAGTGGCAGTAGGAGCTACTGCAAGAGAACAAATGGATTGTTTATCAGCTTTCTATCTGTCCCTAACAAGGCCTTGTGAAATGAGGCATGAAACCCCCGGTTTCTTAAAAAGATGACAAACATTGGCTAATTTGTTGGAGTAGGACAATGTTGAGTCAAATGTTTAGTTTTGCATTAAATCTGTATCTAGCTTTTTCATTAAGAGGGGCAAAATGTAGACTTTATTGATGCTTCAGTGCCCATTTCAGATGAATGCTTCGCATTGAAAACTGAGCATGAAATGGCAAATGTATCTGCAAACACATCAGTAAGGTGCAGGCTAAGTACTGGCTGGGACTAAGAGCCTTGCTGGGGCTGCTGTCCTGTTAACACAGGGTGAATTTGGCCACATTTGCCTAAGCTGTTTCATAGTTAATATCCCTGATTGCTTAGTTAAATACCCTTCTAGATACAGAGAGAAGTCACCGAGGAAATGGGAGACCATATAATTTTTGTGTAATGAACAATTAAATCATGATATACTTTCTGACTCCTACATGTTATTCCCAGAATAATTAGGCAAGTATCCCTCTGAAAAAGCTATTCATTTCTATAATCATCAGTCTAAGGAATAAATAGACCTAAAAAGCGTAGAGCAAACCTCACCATTTCTAAAAGAGAACTTAATACAAAAATACTAAAATGAGGGGGGGGGTGGAGGGGGGTATAATCGGGTGGGGGGAGGGGGGAGGCTGGGAAGGGAGGTGAAGGGTAAACAAAGGAGGAGGCTGCAACGCTTGGTAAGAAATGTATGCATTATCCTGCCCATGTAATTGTAGCCCCTCTGTACAGTATGTTCTCAAATAAAATAAAATAATATTAAAAAAAAAAACAAAGAAAAAAATCACATAGTACATTAAAAAGAACAACAAAGGGGCTGGGAAGGTGGCTCAGTGGTACAGTGCTTGCCTTGCATGCCTGAGGCCCTGGGTTCAATTCCTCAGCACCACATAAGCAAAAAGAAGAAAGCCGGAAGTGGCGCTGTGGCTCAAGTGGTAGAGCACTAGCCTTGAGCTGAAGAGCTGAGGGACAGCGCCCAGGCCCAGAGTTCAAGCCCCACGACCGGACCCAAAAAAAAAAAAAAAAAAAAGAACAACAAAAAAGAAAAAAAAACAAAGAAAAAAATCACATAGTACATTAAAAAGAACAACAAAAAAGAAAAAAAAATACTAAAATGAGAGCCAGACAATGGTGGTTTCACACTTGCTATCCTAGCTACTCAGATGGCCAGGATCTGAGGAGTGTTTTCTCAGCAAGGCAAGGCAGGAAAATCTGTAAGACTTTCATCTCCAGTAACCACCAAAAAGCCAGAAGTGGAGCTGTGGCTCAGGTGGTAAAATGACAGCCTTCAGGGAAAAAGCACCGGGACAGTGCCTAGGCCCCAAGTTCAAGTCCCAATACAGTACACACACACACACACACACACACACACACACACCTAATAAAATTAATCAAATGAAGGTTTTCTTCATTATAAGATGAAAATCTTTGTAGAATCTGAAATATTGATTGAGTTGTTTATATCCAACTAACTAGGAAGATATTCTGTAGTATATTTCACAACATAGAGAAATAAAGATGTGTGAAGAAAAGAGATGTAATTTGATATAGGAAACATGCTAGGGTAATATTTACAGAGGTGAATTCTAGAATCAGACTCTGAGTTCAAATCTCAGTTCTGGTTGATACTATCTTGTGATTATGGATTGGTAGAGTCCCATGAATTTAGAATGAGTCCCATGAATTTAAGAATGAGGGAAAATCGGTTGTTCAAAGGAAGAGCAGTGGTATCCCAAAATGAAAAATGAAAGAGATCTAAGGAGTAGATAATAACAAATGGAAGTCACTTCAAGGGATGCTAATGTCACCAAGGGATAGTGATCAGGCACCAAAATCTACTTTATTTTTTTTCTTTTGTCAGCCGTGGGCTTGAACTCTGGGCCTGGGCTCTGTCCCTAAGCTCTTTAGCTTAAGGCGAATGCTCTACCATTTGAGCCATAGTACCACTTCCAGTTTTCTGGTGGTTAATTGGAGATGAGTTTCATGGACTTTCCTGCCCGGGCTAGCTTTGAACCACAATGCTCAGATCTCAGCCTCCTGAGCAGATAGGATTACAGACGTTAGTCACTGGTGCCCAGCTCAAAGTCTACTCTTGAATCTATAGAACTGATCAGGACTTAATTGGAGATAAGAGTCTTCCAGACTTTCCTGCCCAGGTTGGCTTAGAACTGGGATCTTCAGATATCAGCCTCATGAATAACTAGAATGACAGGTGTGAGCCACTGGTGCCTGGCTTAAGACTTTTGATAAGAGACCAAGGAATCCTTCAAAATGCAATAAAGGTACATAAAATCATTCCCATTCTGCCGTCCTGATCAGTAGCACCTCCATTTCCACAGGATTTACCTGTTTTGGCCTCAGAAAGGAAAATGTCTTTGTGGAAGTCTCTATTTCCACAACTTTTCACTCAATTAATTCTGAAAAATATAATAGGTTCTACAGACCAAAGGGTTCTATGATCAAACAAATTTTAGAGAGCCTTTATTAAACCAAGTTCAATACACGGGGACAAAGCGGTGCTTGTCTGCCTCAGGGGGAGGGTAAGAAGCACACTTGAATCCAAGGATCCACTCTGATGTAAGCCAGTGACCTGCTGCTTCTGGGAAAGGGACAAGAGACTCTTGGGCTGAGGGTTCTCCACCAATTTAAAAACAAATAAAGCAAGAAAAAAAAAAAACAGTGCTGACCTGTTTAAGAGAAGAAATAGGGCATCTACCTGTGCTGTGGGTACACAACTTAGTAGAAGACAGAGGTTGTCTACCAGTGCGGGGAGGGCTGAGCCTTCAGCCCCTCCCAATGAACTTATCTATGCCGATGAAAGTCAACTCAAAAGCCAGGCACTGGTAGCTCACACTGGTAATCCTAGCTTCTCGGGAGGCTGAGATCTGAGGATCATGGTTCAAAAACAGCTGAAACAGACAAGTTGGTGAGACTCTTATCTCCAATAAAATACCACTCTTCCCCCCCCAAAAAAAGCCAAAAGTAGCACTGTGGCCCAAGTGGTAGAGCACTAGCCTTGAAAAGAGGAAGGGGAAGGGGACGAGGAGGAAGGGGAGGAGGCGGAGGCAGCGGCAATGATGGTGGCATCCTGAGCTCAAGCCCTAGGACCAGAGAAAGGAAGGAAGGGAGGGAGGGAGGGAGGGAGGGAGGGAGGGAGGGAGGGAAAGAAAGAAAGAAAGAAAGAAAGAAAGAAAGAAAGAAAGAAAGAAAGAAAGAAAGAAAGAAAGAAAGAAAGAAAGAAAGAAAGGCCCTCTACTCAATTTGTCCTATCATTTCTAAATGACTCCATGTTCTTGACCACATATATGGGGTATATATAATACTTTCATCAGAAGGACCAAGATTTTCTCTTTGAATGACCTTGGTGTACATGCTCAATTGTCCCAGAACTGAGATGGAAGGTAATGCTTGCCCTGATGTTAGTCAAATTCCCAGGCCTAAAGGTAGACTGACCCCTAAAGGGTCAGCCCCACAGGAATCACAAAAATTGGCAATGAGTAAGTGGCTTCCCAGAAGAAAACAAGGAGTTGAGCACGGAGGCTCATACCTGTAATCCTAACTATTCAGGAGCCTGAGATCTGAGGTCATGATTCAAAGCCAGCCTTGGCAGTAAAGTCTTCAGTGGGCACTCTCACAACCATTCTGCTATCCTGTTATTGCTCCTGGTAGCCCATCTTATTCTGCCTTGAATTGACTTTTCTTTCCTGAGTCCTGATTACTTTTCTTTTCTTTTTTGTCCTTTCTAATGGCTGCATAATATTCCATTGTATACAGAACTACTTTTAGAAGCTTTCTCTATAACCACTAAAAATTGGAAATGACTTCAGTGTCCTTCGAGTGGGAATTGATGAAGAAATTGTGATTTATGTTAGTGGTTTATGTTATTCATGGATTCGATTTGGCAATAATAATCCTAACACAAGCCGGGAGCTGGTGGCTCACGCCTGTAATCCTAGCTACTCAGGAGGCTGAGATCTGAGGATCACGGTTCAAAGCCAGCCCGGGCAGGAGAGACCGTGAAACTCCTATCTCCAATAAACCACCAGAAAACCGGAAGTGGCGCTGTAGCTCAAGTGGTAGAGCGCTCGCCTTGAGCTGAAGAGCTGAGGGACAGCGCCCAGGCCCAGAGTTCAAGCCCCACAACCGACAAAAAAAAAAAAAAAAATCCTAACACAGATGCATTGTGCTAAGTGGGGAAAAAAAAAGCTCTCAAAGTGCTTCATGCTTTATGATTCTCTCTATAAATGGCATTCTGATCAAGGTAAAACTATAGGGACTGAGAACATATAAGCAATGACCAGATATCAGGCTGAGAAGAGAGATTAGCTATGAAGGGTCAGCAAGAAGAGGAGGGAATTTCTTGGGATGCTGCAACTATTCTGGGTCTAAGTAGTTCTGGTGGTTACACTGCCCTAAGCATTTGTCAAAACTCACAGAACTGTATAGACAAGTGTGAATTTTATTCAATGTAAACTATAAACAAACATGCAGAAAGATGCAGAAACAGCTTAGAAGGACACATACTATTTATCTGCTGTTTTTGTTTGTTTGTTGTGCCAGGACTAGGACTTGAACTCAGAGAAGAAGACTAGCAGGTACCTCCCACAGCATTGGCAATGTGAAGAATTTCAACAGGAACCACTCCTGAGCTGCTGTGATAATAAACCAGATTTGTGCAATTGTCTCAAAATAGATAATAACCTCATTCATCTGAAGAAATAAGATCACAAAGAAGAGGAAGGCAGAGGAGGCTACAAAAACTCTCAAAGCAGTCACAAAACTCACACAAAAAAAATTAAGTCTTCAATGTGAAGAGAAAAATGGGTTTCAGTGTATTCATCTGCTTACGCGTAACCAATTGGGAACCACGTAAACAATTGGGAAATATTCACTAGAACAAACAGATTTCTGGCCTTTTTGTTTACTCGCCCTTTGGCAAACCTAAAGTAAACAATGTTCTTAAGCTCCAGTGGTCCCTCCTTTTTGACAAAGACAGAATCTGTCTGTGAAGAAAGTGGGCTTGGGAGTTGGATAACCTTGGCTTTCATCTGAGACCAACTACAGATCCTAGTTCCTCAGAGATCTGTAATAACCCTGGACAAATGGGTTAACATGTCAAATATACAATCTAATACCCGCACTATAGAATTATATAATCCTGAACAAAATTGCATAATGCCGTTCTATAATTTATTACACAAGTTAGACAATGCCATTCATCACAACTTATATAATGTAACATTTGCTAAGGTTTGTAGTGGTATCTGGCATGTGAAAAGTCCTCTGAAAAAACTTTTTCCCACTTTCAAAATTTACTCAATACTACAGCAACAACACAGTGTAATATCATCATAAGGCTGCACATATAGATGGATGGATTAAAATGGGAAGTGCAGAAATAAATCCACAAATCTATGACAAACTGAGCTCTAGTGAAGTTTTCCAAAGCCATTTAATGAGGGACAAAATTGACATTTTAGGTGAAGCAAGGACAACTGGATATTGCCATACAAAAGAATAAAGCTGGGGCTGGGAAGGTGGCTCAGTGGTAGAGCGCTTACCTTGCATGCATGAGGCCCTGGGTTCGATTCCTCAGCACCACATAAGCAAAAAGAAAAAAGCCAGAAGTGGCGCTGTGGCTCAAGTGGTAGAGTGCTAGCCTTGAGCTGAAGAGCTCAGGGACAGCGCCCAGGCCCAGAGTTCAGGCCCCATGACCGGACCCAAAAAAAAAAAAAAAGAATAAAGCTGCTGGTTGCTGGTGGCTCATGCCACCAGTGGGTTGAGATCTGGAATCACGATTCAAAGCCTGCCAGGGCAGAAAAGCTTATGAGACTCTTATTCCAATAAATCATATACGAGTTAGAAGTGGAGCTGTGACCCAAGTAGTAGAGCTCCTGCCTTGAGCAAAAAGCTCAGGAACAGAGCCCAGGCCCTGAGTCCAAGCTCTGGGACCAGAAAAGAAAGAGAGAGAAAGAAAGAGAGAGAGAGAGAGAAGAAAAAGAAGGAAAGAGAGAGGAAAGAAAGAAAAAGAAAGAAAATAATTAATATAAATTTTATGAAAAGTAAAATATGATAAAAATATAAATGTATTTTATAGTTCTTTTTAATTACACTTACATAATTATGTGTGTTCCATATTCAGATAAGATGGCTAATACTGAATCATATAGACCAGTACTTGCAGGCCTAAATTTCCTGGTCACCATTAGCATTGTATATTTCTTAATGCCTGAAATAACATCTAAACAAAAGGCAGGTGCCTTAGGTAAAATGGTACTTAGGTGATTTTAAAGACCTTAATGAGATCAGGTAATTGCTTGGTGAAGCTAAAAAATGTTACCTTGGGTTAACTAATCAACAGCACCACGCATCATCATAAGTACTTCATTCCCTTCCGTCCACGCACTATCCATCAAGTCAATACATGGGAGGCAGGTGTCTAAGAAACCACTTCCTCTGTATGGTAAGGGTGCACTCAAGGGACATTTTAAAAACATTTATTGAATTAGTTGGGTCTAGTTTATAATGAATGGAAAATTTGTCATAATGCACATTCCATAAGCAGCTAAGGAAAGCTAAGACTCTGAAGCCATTTGTGGAGTAAACACAATTTGCAATTCATGAGAGACTTTGAGAAATTGTTTTTTTTTAAACACTGGGTTTCCTGAGTTCACTAATTAAATAAAAACAATAATAATAACAGGCCACCCCAACTGGTGTCATTTTCAGTAAACTGATAAGTTTTAAATGAAAACTCCTGACTGCCCTGGAGGAGTGGGAATTGGGCATCGAAATTGCCGAGTCTGAAAGCTGGCCAACCAAAACCACAGAAGCACTTCCTTTTAAAATGCATGCTGGAAATAAAGACAACCCTGAGATACCACCTTACCCCAGTCAGAATTCCCACATCCTCAAGTCAGCCAACAACAAATGCTGAAGGGGATGCGGAGAAAGAGGAACCCTACTACACTGCTGGTAGGAATGTACACTTATACACCACTTTGGAAAGCAGTCTGGAGGGTCCTCAGAAAGCTAAATATCGACCTCCCTTATGACCCAGTCATACCACTTCTAGGCATCTATCCTGAACAACAGGAACCAGTGTATAAGGACACATGCACCTCCATGTTTATTGCAGCACTGTTCACAATAGCCAGGATATGGAAACAACCCAGATGTCCCACCACAGATGAATGGATCCAAAAACTGTGGTATCTATACACAATGGAATATTATACAGCCATTAGAAATGACAAAATAATGGCATTGCATGGAAATGGATGGAGCTAGAAGAAATCATGTTGAGTGAGGTAAGCCAAGAGCAAAGAGACAAATGGTACATGGTCTCCCTGATAAGTGGATGTTAAATCCAAAATGTTAGGTGATATGACAAAATTAACAGGACTTAAGAAACAAAGGACTTCCACTCATCTGGTCGAATCACTACTAAATAACCCCATGCTGCTGATCACATGTATGGTATATGTGTGTACACCGGAGGGGAACCAGGAAGTCGACACAGAACTAGAGGGAATCAGGGAAAAACATATAACAGCGGGACCCATCAGCTGCACTGGACATTGACCAAAATGAACTAAGCAACTTAATGGCAGCGATGGGAGGGAGGGAACAAGTGGGAAAGAGGGAACAGCTGATGCTATGCAAAACAAAAGAAATGTACATACCACCCAATGTGGAAGAAATAACTGTATTGCAAAGCTCACAGAACTCATAAATATTATAGACCGTGATAGACAATTTGCTCCAGGAAAGTTAGAATGTATTTGTGACTTTAACTGAGCATCACTATCCCACAATACTGTGAAATTTGGGAAATTATATAACCACTTAATCACAATAAAAAAATTTGAAAAAAAAAAGAAAAGAAAAAAAATTGAAAACAAAAGAAAATAAAAGGCATGCTGGAAAAAAAATGAAGGGGGAGGATATCAGTTCTTGGTGTCACCTTCCGTCACCCAACCTGCTGTGGCCCAGGCTTGGCATACACTCTTTCCAACACTGGTAACAATCATAACTAGTCTTTCTGCCATGTTCCTGAAGCTAGCTGGGAGAAGCCATGTTATTATTTTTTTATTTATTTATGTTTTGCCCATTGTGGGGCTTGAACTCTGTGAGCGATGTCCCTTAGCTCTTCAGCTCAAGGCTAGCACTCTATAGAAGCCATGTTTTTAATGGCAGACGGATAGAAAATATAATAAGGGTGTAAAGCATGGGGTGAGAAGATAATGTCTCTGTTCTCTTTTGGGGAAGAGCACCCAGCTTTCCCTTTTGCTTGGTTTTATAATATTTATTAAAGGCTATAGCCCTGCTGTGGGTGCAGTCCTCTGTGGGACATGTAGGAATGGATCAGATAAAACACTATACTAAGCAGTTTATATAATGGGAACATCAGGAAATATAGATCAAAGGCAGATAGTCTTAAATGCTTTGAAAGATACAAAGTATATTTTATTTGTTTGCTTGTTTGTTTAGGGCGGTATTGGGGCTTGAACTCAGGGCCTGTGTGCTGTCCCTCAATTTTTCACTTAACGCTAGCTCTCTAGCACTTAAGCCACAGCTCCACTTCTGGTTTTTTGGTGATTAAGTGGAGAAGAGTCTCACAGATTCTCCTGCCAGGCTGGCCTTAAACTACAATCCTCCTATCTCAGCTTCCTGTGTAGAAAGAATTACAGAAGTATGTTGTTCTCCCCTAGAAAGCTACAGTGGAATCGTGCCACAGTTGGTTTAGTTTACCAATAAAACAGAATAACATGTTACAGCTCCCCCCCCCCACCCTTTTCTATTCTATATTTAATCCCAGACTTTAAACAAGAGGAACAGAAACCCCCCACATGCCGGGCATGTTTGGATTCTCCCAAAAGAGCTGAAGGGGATTCCAGCCATGTTTCTTTCAAAAAAGATTCTGACCTTGGCTGAAAGCTGAAATTTTTGGTGAGGGGAACATTAGCCTTAATCCTGACATCTAAAGAAATGAGATTAATCATTTTCTATTTTTAGTGGAGAAAAAAATTCTGAGAGGAGGGAGGAAGGAGGAGGAGGAAGAAGGGGTTGAATAAAGAAGAAAGAAGCAGGGACAGTGAGCAGTGGCTCAGATCTGTAGTCTTAGCAATTTGGGGTGAAGAGATTGGGTGGGTGGAGGTAGAATTTCTGTGAGACTCCATCTCAACCAATGGCTGGGCTCAGTGGCATCTATCTGTCATCCCTAGTGAGAGGCAGGGAAACACAGTGGAGGACTATAACCCAGGCTGGCCAAGTCATAAACAAGACCTTAACCAGAAAGTAACTACTATGGTAGAGTTTCCAAGTGCAAGTCCCTGAGTTCAATCCTTAGAACCACCAAGAAGAAAGAAAAGAAAGAAGGAAAGAAGAAAAGAAGGAAAGAAGGAAAGAAAGAAAGAAAGAAAGAAAGAAGGAAGGAAAGAAAGAAAGAAAGAAAAAGAAAAAGGAAGGAAGAAAGGGAGGAAGGAAGGAAGGAAGGAAGGAAGATGGAAGGTACATAATTAAACTGTAAAAGAAAAATACAAAGTTGAAACAAAATTATCATCTCCTGCAAGCATTTATGCGTATAAGAGCATGGGAGGGACTCCTTCACTAACGTTTTCCTGTTTATCCTGAGATCCTAGCTACTCAGGAAGCTGAGATCTGAGGATCGAGGTTCAAAGCCAGCTGGGGCAGGAAGGTCTGTGAGACTCTTATCTCCAATAAACCACTAGAAAACCAGAAGTGGAGCCGGGCGCTGGTGGCTCATGCCTGTAATCCTAGCTACTCAGGAAGCTGAGATCTGAGGATCACGGTTCAAAGCCAGCCCGGGCAGGAGAGACTGTGAGACTCCTATCTCCAATAAACCACCAGAAAACCAGAAGTGGTGCTGTAGCTCAAGTTGTAGAGCGCTTGCCTTGAGCTGAAGAGCTGAGGGACAGCGCCCAGGCCCAGAGTTCAAGCCCCATGACCAACCAAAAAAAAAAAAGAAAGAAAGAAAGAAAGAAAAAGAAAACCAGAAGCGGCACTGTGGCTCAAGTGGTAGTGCAATTGCCTTGAGCTGAAGAGCGCAGGGACAGTGCCCAGAGTTCAAGCCCCATGACCAACCAAAAAAAAAAAAAAGAAAAAATATGCATGAGGGCTGGGAAGGTGGCTCAGTGGTAGAATGCTTGCCTTGCACACATGAGGCCCTGGGTTCAATTCCTCAGCACCACATAAACAGAAAAAGCCAGAAATGGCTCTGTGGCTCAAGTGGTAGGGTACTAGCCTTGAGCTGAAGAGCTGAGGGACAGTGCTCAGGCCCCAGAGTTCAGGCCCCATGACTGACCAAAAGAAAGAAAGAAAGAAAGAAAGAAAGAAAGAAAGGAAGGAAGGAAGAAAGAAAGAAAGAAAGAAAGAAAGAAAGGAAGGAAGGAAGGAAGGAAGGAAGGAAGAAAGAAAGAAAGAAAGAAAGAAAGAAAGAAAGAAAGAAAGAAAGAAAGAAAGAAAGGAAAGGAAAGAAAAAAAATATGCATGAAACAGTTTTCAAGTGGGAAGTGGTTCTGCTGGCTTTCATCTGAAAAACCACCTGAAATTGCCAATGGCTTTCTCCTTCCTTTTTTTTTTTTTTTTTGTTATTTGCTTGCTTCTTTCCTTTCTCCCTTCCTTCCTTCCTTCCTCCCTTCCTTCCTTTCTCCCTTCCTTCCTTCCTTTCTTCCTTTCTTTCGCTCTCTCGCTTTTTTCTTTTCAAAACAGCTACACAGGAAAGTGGTCTTTTGCCTTGAAAATCTCCAAGCAAATGCTCCACACTCAAGATCCTCTGCAGACAGGAAATGCCTTTGCCAACTCCAAGGTCTCCTTCACCCTGCCCTGGGCATTGTCTAGAGAGCGCTCCCTCTCCCAGCTGCAACTCAGAGCAGGGACACAAAAGAAGAGAATGGCGATGGAAACCTTGGAGTTCCATGCGTTGATGTCTCCTTCTCAGGTGAACTGCCCACCCCTGGAGGTACTGAGGAACAGAAGTAGCTGCTGCTCTGTGGACTCTTGCTTGGTGTGTGGGAGTCCTCTACAAAGTGCTTCTTCTTGCATTTAACAATACCAAAAACCTAGTAAGGAACAAAGTTAGCTTAATAACACAGGTTCCAGCTGGGAATTTCATAAAGTAAATATGCCTTTCTGTCCCATATCATGGGTATTTACATAAATAATACCTCCAGTCTCAGATTCACAGGATTGTTCATTGTTAGGAGTTGTGAAGAGACATTTAAATGGTGAGTTTTCTGCATTTATGTATTTTCCACAAGGCAACACAATTGGAATGGGAATAAAAGTGCCTTCTATTCCTAGCAAAGTACATTTTTCTCCCGAGCCCAAATATTTAGATTTTCTTGAATCCCTGCCTTCCATTAACTAAGAGAAACATTCATAGTAATAAAACCACAAACAAAAAAATCTTGTCAGCAATGTTGAAAGAGAATAGGTACTTTCACTATCAGAGATGGTTTCCTCTTGTCCCACAAGATGGCTTATCAGCTTTCACTCTGAGAAAACCATAAAAAGAAAAAGAAACCTTACGCAATAGTTCTCTAAATAAAATAATCCACAACAGGCTAGTCATCCCTTAAAAGTGATGTTGTTTAACGAGTCAAAGTACATCATCCAGCAAAATCAATATCCTATTAAGTTAGAAAGGTTTCTCAATATCAAAGAGCAACGAACTGAATAACTTCAAGTATAAGTACATGACCCAGAGGATTAATCACACACTGTCATGGTGAAATTAGGGCAATTCTTCCAATCATTAACGTTTTGCTTACAAAAATGTGCTTTTCTATTTGTCTTTCTGCTAAATGATAACCGTTTTTCAAGTTGAATCTCCTGATAAAAAGAGTTAAAAACAAGACAGGAGCTGTGTTGTAAAGGTCATACATGCTGCTTCAACATGAAATAGCCAAAAGACAAACAAATGAAAAATGCCTGGATTGTAGGAAGAATTTGTAAATATTCATTGGCAGTCGGTAATGGGCACTGCAGAGGAGTCAATGCCAACCTGTGGCCTGAGAATACTGTCTCTCTTCCAGTTAAAACAATCTTGCTCTTTTTGTTTGTTTGTTTGTTGGGGGGAGCGTGGTGGTACTGAGGCTTCAACTCAAGACCCTGTGTTCTTGCTTAGCTTTTTCTGCTCAAGGCTGAGCTCTTCCACTCAAGACACACTTCCACTTCCATGCTCTTCCTTCTTAAGGACATGTTTAGATGTAGAACATGAGCAACTAGAAGGGAGCTAGGGTTAGCTTTAAACTAGAAGACACAGTCTGGTTTTGGAGCTGTCTACTTTAAAACAAGAATTAACACCCCCCAAGTTTTTCCAGTGTCAAATCAATACATATGCTGGTATTTCTCTGCTCCATAGTCGTGATACAGTTACTCCCAAGAATAAACATTAACCAGAGGTTATCTCTGACAATGTGACACACAAAGATTTCAGGATTACTTTAATTCAATATTAGGGCCGCAAGCGTCCCATTCTCCAAGACTGTGATACAGACAGTCTGATTTTCAGAGGGGGCTGGTAATGACCTTTGAGACCTGGTAGCAGGTTTGGAGCCTGCAGCTTAGGGGAAGGTGAACTCTCCCACTGGATGTCTACTGTGGGCTCCAACACTGAGGAGATAGGAGGAATAAGGGACAACAATGGAGCATGAACAGGGTTGGGAATTGTAGAATTGGAAGGATGGGTTGTGTGCAATGATTTTGTTGTCGTCCAGATGGGAGGACTGAAATCAAGAACTCTGGTGCTGCTGAGGCTAAGATTTGAAGATTGTTCTTCAAAGCCAGAACAGGCAGACAAATGGGTGAGACTCTCATCTCCAATTAACCAACCAAAAACAAGTAGAGGTGTGGCTCAAGTGGTAAAGCTCTTGCCTTGAACACAGAAGCTAAGGGGGGGGGGGGCAGGCTGAGTTTAAGCCCCAATTACACACACACACACACACACACACACACACACACACACACACACACACACTTCTAATGCAGGTTTTTAAACTTACAGGCTTATCCTTACCTCTCTGCTTAAGTACTCAGTTCTTTCTCAGAAACCTAATTCACTCACAATTCCTGCCTTTTTGGGGTAGGAGGAGGCAGGATATGAGTACTAACAACAATGACTTTTAAAATTTTTATTATTATAAAGGTAGGTGTACAGGAGGGTTACAGTTTCATGTCAGGCAAAGAGTACATTTCTTTTTGGATAACCCTTCCCTCCCTCTCTCCCAGTGTTTCCCTGGCATCTCCACTCACAAGTTGTGTAGTTCTTCTTCAACACGGTGTCCAGTGAATACCACTGCTGCATTTAAGGACAATGACTTTCTACTCTTTGTCTGAATGTGCAATTCTGGGGTGGAGGGTGGGGGTCACAGCCCTCTTCTGCCAGGCCAGGAGTAGGGTTCTCTCATAGGCTCTCACCCACTCTTCAGTAGCTGAGGAAGACCTAGGCTAAACAAGGGGATTTCTAGGCCTCTCCCACCTTCCCTTTGGGGGAACATCTTCTAGGCAGGTAGCTGAAGACAGACTAGCAATACCCAGGATGATGGAAATTCAGCCCTAAATCCAGCTTCTTCTCTCCCCCGCCCCCCTCCAAATGAGCCTTTCTGGACCCTCCACCCTGGGTCCAGCCGTCAGACCTCACGCCCACCACCTGGGTGGGTGACCTCTGACCCGACCCAGCGCAGGCAGGAGTTACGGGAAGGGCGGAGGGCGGGCTGAGCGCAGGGCCCACCAGCCAGGTCCCCGGGCAGCGTCCTGGGGAAGTGCTCTGCACCTGCAGCCCGGGCAGCACCTGAGAACCTGCAGAAATGCAAATCGCTGCTCTGGCCGGGCCCAAACTGGATGGAGGGACGCGGCGGGCTACGACTTTCCCCGAGCCGCAGCGGGAGACCCGCGCAGCTCGCGGAGAGTGAGCGCGGGCCAGGGCGCCAACTCCGGGCTCCCCCAGCGCGGCTCCCAGCCGCGGGCTTCGGCGCAGGGCGGCTCCGGGACCCGGCGGCCGCGGGGCCGCGCCGCTGACTCCCGCCGACCAAGGCCGACGGGCAGGAGAATGGTCGCGGCGCCCCGCGCGCCCCGCACGGCGTGGCACAGCCGGGGAGATCTGTCCTGCTTCCTGCCGCGCCCGGGCCTTGAACCTGCCTGGCTTGGGGAGCTGAGGTCCTCCCGCAAACACACACCCGCCCAGCTGTCCGGCAAGCACCCCAAGAAAGGCCCTCGCTCAGTTCCAGCTCCCCTTCCCGGGCTAAGGCTCCGCGCAGAGCCCAGCCTACCACCCGAGCGCCCCAACCCGTTCCAGCTAACAGTCTTACCAAACAGTAAGACGCCCGAGCTCGGCCTTCCCGCGGACACATGTGTTTTATAGACAAGTCATTCATTCAAAAAAAAAAAATACCTGTGGACAGGGCTTGTTTTCTTTTACGGTGAGCCATTTTATGTACATGTTATGGACATTGGTTGATATAAAACATTATCTACAATCTACTTACACTTAAGCTACTAAGTCTAGCTTGTGATTAATTTTAATCACCGGTGAGTCAGTATCTCTGCCCGAGGGGTTGTATTCCCCTCCTTAGCACCTTGGTCAAACAGGTCCCAAGTGACACGACAAAAGCAAGTGCTCAAGAGTTTTCACGTTTTTGGTGTTTTTTTTTTTTTTTTTTAACTCTTCCCTTACAAAAGGAACCCAACATCCTCCAGACAAGATCACTGAAGTGGATTTGGATTTATGAAGCCCCTCCCCCCCAGGTCTAGGAATGTCATAAAAGTAATGTGTTCTTTTAAAGTATCCCAGGGCTGTCTGAAATGGGGGAGGAGGACTTTTTCCATGACCTACCTCTGGATGGAGAGTGTTCCCTTGCTTTTCCATCAAGTAGAATGTAAATACAATTATAGAACAGTCATTCACGAGCGCCTTACTAGTAAAGCCTTTAAGTTATAACTTAAAATTTTTAACAAGTTCAAAATTACTTCTTATAAATAGAAACAATTTTTAAAGGGGGGATGAAATTAGTCACTTTATCAAAACATAAAAACAATATGTACATCATTTGTTAAGTGAAAATTAAGGTCTCAATGGAGGTTTGTTAATTAGCCAGTGCACCAAATGTTTTGGGTGTCCAGAAAACACGAGAATATCATGGATTTCCATTTTCCAGTTCTTCTGTGAAGAATGTTAATTCCCAAATCCAGTTTTCAGACCACGTCGATCATCTGTGACCATTATCCGGCATTAAAGTAGACTTTATCGCCCTCAATGTCCACTTCCTGGTCAGAATCCTCTGAAACCTCAGAGTCCAGGTCTTCGTGAGAGGTAGGGGAGGGGGAACATTGAGAACTATCCAATGAAGCACCTTTATCCTGTTCACTGGGCAAGTCTTGTCCTTGCTCACAGGGATTGTCCAAACTTTCCAGTTCATCTTTTTTATTGCTTTGAGGGTTCTCCTGAAGGAAACCAATAAAAATGGAGATCGGTAAGATCATGAAATATGAGGAGATAGCAGATATAAATCAAGATGTCTTCTTTTCCTGCACCATCATTTACATTTTTAGTTTATCGTGTTTTTTCAGCTATCAATCTTTTTATTCTGAAAATACATACTTGTGATTTGTCATTTGAAAGAAGTTACAGCACATCTGAGAAGATTAAACTTAAGCCAGATAAGAACCAATCATGAATATAAGTGTAAATGTATTGTGTTTATTGAATCTTGAGGCCAAGTTTAGGGGAGGAAATCTTGGATCACTTCAGATACACAATATCTTAACTATTTAAATCTTGCCAATTAACAGTCTTCTAGACATTTTTATAAAGAAGAATATTAAGGGAGGGGGCCATACTGTGCATAAGTCTTGGGTTCAATCTTCAGTATCAAAAAAAAAACTTGAATGATGAATTAAGAAGAAAATCTCAGGTATTGGATTGAAACATATCTGTTCATTTTCTAGAATAAATTTATGAACATCTATGTGTAAATATGTTTTAGGCTATAAATCATGGCAAGCAAAATTTGTAAAAGTGGATAAATATCGCCATTTGAGAAGGAAGACTACAATTTGCTTAAAATCTAGAGCAGATTTTCAAAAATTACTCCCATATTATATAGAACCCACTATTTTCAAAATTCCCTGGTAAACTAGAGTCAAGCTTTTGAACAAGAACTAAACCAGTGAAATTTTAATCATGGGTTGTCTAAAGAGGATGTAAACATTACATAGAAACCTGATTTACTGCAAAAAAAATTCTGAAAACAAGACTATAAAATAGTCTCCAATGGGGGAGGGAAGGGATAGTAGGACAACAACAGGGGAAGGGGTAACAATGATCTACAAGTAATATACACATTGCCTTACTCATGTAACTGTAACCCCTCTGTACAGCATCTTTACAATAAAATAAAATTTAAAAAATATTCTCCAAGTTTGCAGCTTATATAACAAGCAGATGCACAAGGTTGGAGAATGAGGGGGGGAAAAATCTGCAAATATTTAAATCATGTTAGAATAATTAAGTTACCATTATTTATTTTATGTTTCAAGATGGTTATTGTTTTTGTTTGGGGGAATACCATCTTGTAGTTAATGAAAAAGTATTTAATGTATTGTATTTAATGACCAATAAATTTTAAAACCAATATTAAATTTCCTTACTTGTATTACTGCTTTAAAATATTATTATTTGAAAATTCATATGGATAAATAAACACTTCTCACATAACTTTGAAAACATCCAGACTAGGACATCAAAAACAAATCTTTAGCTTTAAGTCAACAGAGCTTCTTTAAAAACCAAATTAGCCTTTGCTTTTTTATTACATATTGCGTAACAAGGTCACTGAAGAAAGACTGTTAGAAAGTTTAAGCTACTTTTCAATCAGGTTTGGATATTTTCCTACATGTTTTAAGATTCATTTTAAGAGGTGGCACTAGACAGAAAAATTGTTTTGAAACTCTTTGATATTTAACTCTTCTAAAAACAAAACCAGTGCAAACATGACTTAAAGGTGTTTAGGTCTTTACATTTACCTTGAGTTCTGCCAGGGTTTATTATGGCTGTGTAAATAAAAGAAACAATTTTCTCCCAAAGATAACTGCTTAAGTCATTTACTGTCAATTACTTTATCTTTCCTGCGTTAATTAGATAAACAACATATGGGGTTTATAAAACAATTAGGCCAGAGTTTTACTAGCCAGTGTGTGAAAACCCAGGCATAATTGATATAGGAACCGCATTAGGTGCTTTTAGCATTACTGCCACCTGAACAACTCATCCTGCATTTCAGCAGGACTATTTGCCTTTTTAATCAAGGTGAAGAGGTTAAATAGGCTCTCAAATGACTTTTGTATACAACCCATCACAGGCTTTGCTCTGAGATAACATGATACAAATATTTATTTCTATAGAAACAGAACCACGATGTCCATACCTGTTTTAGTCTCCTCCACTTAGCCCGCCGATTCTGAAACCAGGTTTTCACCTATGGGAAAGAAAGGAAACTTGCCAAGTGTCCAAAATCCTGAGAGACTGGGAAGAAGGGGGGGGGAGGAGATTGGGGGCTGCAAAGCAAAGCAGTCACCACCTTGCCAGACACCATTGGAACAACCAGTGCTCACGGGTGGCTACCTTAGAAGCACGCTGGGGGGGATGGAGGGAAGAGGGATTGGGGAGGAGGCCCGGGATGCGAGATGCATTTATTTACCTGTCTCTCGCTGAGCTGAAGCATTTTGGCCAGACGCTTCCGCTCAGGAGGGGAGAGGTATTTCTGGGTCTCAAACTTCTTCTCCAGCTCGATGGTCTGGTCGTTGGAGAACCTCACCTGGCCACCTTTCCTTTTATGTAGTGGCCTCTGTAAGAAAGGGCTCCAGAGCAAGGGTTTGCCTGCAAGAGAAAGAGGGAAGAGGTTAGTGATGTCCCTGGAGTAGCCTGGGCAACCCAGCCCCCAGCCCTGCCTAGATTAGGGGAGAGGGTAACAAAGTAGGGGAAGCCACCCAAAGAGATACATTCCTATCACAATCACATTGTCCTACAAGCACGTAAGAGTCAACCGCACATACATACATACACACACACACTCAAAGCTACAGGGCTAATCTCCATATGCACGGAGCACCTGCTCTGCAGACAACTATCACACCTAGGGCTGGTTACAAACACAAATCTTAATCCAGACCTTAAAACACCGCGATCCTCTTTCACCAGTCGCTTTGGAATATATGCACACCGGTTTTGCAGCCCTCAGTTCCCTCCCTGGGTGAGCTGCATTTCAATGTGCATGTTGCAGGGGAGCCGAACGCTTAGACCACTCAGAATTCGGCTGTGCAGAAGCGCGTGGGCCCGCGCCCCGCGTGGGGCCGCGCTCACGATGCCTCCAATCCTGGTGGGAGGGCGTCGTGGCCTCCTCTGATTTCACACCCAGCCGGCGGGGACGGCCAGTTAAAGCCACCTCATGGGCTATGGCAACATTTCCGTCAATGTGTTTCCTGTTGGTCTATCTCAAAAAAACCCTCTTTGCTTCCTCCTGCGTGGTCCCAGCAGTCACCCAAGGAAACCCAGCGCGCGCTGTGCTCCGTGAAAATGTTCGCCCCTGGCCCAACCTCGCTGAGGGTCTCTCTCTTGGCCCCATCGGGGATCAAAGCCACGACTTTGGGGCCCCGGGACTCCCAAGCCTGGAGGCTAGAGTTTAAAAATACAAACATGAAAAGCTTTTCAAACACAAAACTATTATCATGCGCACCTCCCAAATCTAATGATGGACCAGGAGGGCGGCCTGAGCCAGAGGCTGCGCTAAAATATGGTTTATATCAGGAAGTTAAGTAAGATATTAATTGTCTTCAGGGTCCTTCTCCTAACAGAGTTGATTTAAAACCCTGCTGGCTCAGAGGAAGCTCCCGATTTTCTTATTTACCCTAGGGCTTCAGACCCCAAAGGTGCCAAGGGCCACTTGGAGTCCCAGTGGTGACTTATTTGCTAAGGGCATACACTGAGGGCACAAGCGGTCAATATTCTATGTGCCCAGGTCATCTGCACAGTGCTTCAAAGCTGGCGCCCTGGGTCTGCAACCTTCCTAACTGCAAAGAGAAATGGGTCCGTCTGTCCGTCCGTAAGGCTGGGTCTAAACGCTTTGAAAGCTGGCTTTGTTGTTGGGGTCTTCTTGTTGTTGTTTCGAGATTTTGCTTGCGTCAGGCTTCAGGCTGGTGCAAAACAGCCTCAAAAAAAAAAAAAAAAAAGGAAGCAACTGGTTATTTTAGCTGCCATAAAGTCACATCCCACACAGAGGAAATGAACAATATCAGAAAAACGGATCCTGGCTATCAGAAGTCGAGTGTTTCCTGAATTTGTCTGTATTGAGGATGTCGATAAAATAATCAGCAGCGTGCACTACTCCGGGGGAAGGGTCTGCTTCGTGCAGCCAGGAAAACACTTAACAGCTTCTGAAACCAGATTTACTCCTATCGAGAACTCAAGATTTCCTGTATGAACGGAAAGGGTCAGGCTCTTTCACTGCACAAGCTTGTTGAACCAAGTCCAGCCCTGAGATCACCCGGGGGCCGGGCAGCGATCGGCCTGGGGCGCCACGACGCCCACTTCCCCGTCCCTCGTGTTAAGGGGAGGGGGGATGCTGACCCAGGTGACACTCGTGTCCAGGGCTGCCCTCTGCCACTAGCCCCTTGGTGTGTCCCAGGTCCGCGCGCGCCCCGACGCCGGCAAGGCGCAGGAAAACCAATCTGAGTCACAGTGCGGTCAGCGCCGGCCGCGCGCCGCCCAGGGCCCGCGCCTCCGGTCCCCGCGCGCGCCCGCGGGCCACTTTTTCAATAGCTTTTGCCACAACTTTCTATTGCCTCTCTTCGCGTCCCCGCCGCCGCCCGGGCTCTGCCACCTGCCGGGTGGCGCCTTCCCCGTCATCACCCTGGGAGGTTGGCCCCGCCGAGACCCAACCACCTTACCCAAGGGGTCGTGGCGCAGCAAGGCGTGCGTGTAGTCGTTCACCGTCCGCGGGAAGGGGTACAGAGGACCTCCGAAGCCACCCGGGCCGTAGGCGGCGGCCAGCGCGGCGGCCGAGGGGTGCGAGAAGGCGGGATGGATCGGCGTGGGCTCGTACACTGGAGTCCGGTAGGAGGACACGAGGCTGGTGAAGGAGGAGTTGGGGGACGGCAGCGTGGGGGTGGGCGTGGGTGCGGTGGGCCCACGGCCCAGGATATCCTCGATGTAGAAGGGCGTCGGGTGTGCGGGCTGCAGCAGCGGCGTGGGCGCATACAGCGGCACCCCCACTGCGCCCGCCGCAGCCGCCGGCCCGGGGTGCGGGTACTGCATGGCTCCGCCGCGCTCCAGCCCCTCGGAACGCTGCCCGCCCGCGCCGCGGCGCTACATTTATCCGCGCTCCGGGCTCCCGGCGATAGGCTCCTCCGACCGCGGGGTGGGGCCGCACTCGCTGGCCCCTTCCTGCCGCCCGGCCCTGCGGCCAATGGCGCGGGGCCCGGGAGCCACCTCCCGCCCCTACCCGTGGCCCGCCCCCGCCGTCCGAGCTCCCCGCCCCCGAGACGGGCTGGCCCCGGGCCTCCGGGGATCCTGCCGAGGTCGGGTGCCCTGCCACCGCCGTCGCCACGGAGGACTCCAGACACCGGGCTCGGGACGCCCTCCGGCCGAGGCTGGCCGAGGGCCTTGGGCGAAGTGTAATGCCAGCCGCGGCCAGGAGCGCAGGCTTGGAGCCCCCAGCCTGGAGGCACCGCCGCGGAACCTCAGGGGCACTGTCCGGGCCCGGCCCCAGGCGAGGGCCGCGGGCGTCGGCGGGCGAAAAGATGGCTGGCAAAGGCCGCACTTTCGCAGGCCCGAGAGCCCTCCCTGATAGGTCGGCACGCTCGCTGGAATAACGGGGGCACTGACAGTTTCTCCCCGGCGTCTCCCGACCCCGTCGCTATTGAGGGCGCTGGCTTCCTTCCGTCGGCTCCAGCGAGAACAAGCCTCGTACCTCAGATGCACCCATCGGCTTACCGAAGACTGGACTTCAGGTGCTCGGAACTCAGGGCCGCTGCAGCCGGTTTCATTTTGGGTGTTCCGGGGCTCGGACACTTTCCCAGGGTGCTAGCAGAAGGTGCTCGGGCCACAGGATCTGGGCGGGGCCTGGGTTCTGAAGCCGAGGCGATGCAATCTTGTTTCACCCGGTAGGGCACAGGTGGGGAACCCTACTCCCAATCCCTCTCCGCCCCCACCCCCGGCCCTGGGGGTCACAGCCGCGCTTCCTCCGTTTCACACGTGTTTTCCATCGTAGCGGTGGAGCTGCTCCGTGTGGCCGCGTCCCTGGGCGGCTCCACTCGCCTCTGGGGCAAAGGGGCATTTTCTTGATTGACGCCCTCCTGTGGTCATCACACCTCGCTGTGAGCAGTGTCTGCTAAAATCCTCTTATTAATTGAAAAAACTCCCTGGATTATGTCTTGTCTGTCTGTCTGTCTTTTAATTCACGTCTTGGAACAGTTTCTTCACCTACCCTGGGCAGAAGTAGGATGAGGAGAGAACTGGGAGCTGGAGGACTTAGGTTCAGGTTCACTTCCAACGTTTGGTTGTATGAAGGCAGTGATCCCTGTCCTCACCGAGACAGGAAATGAAATTAACCCAATAACAGATTTGTGCTAAGAAGGAGACAGACATGAGCAAAGATCTGGAACTATATAACAAGGAGCCGGCTTCTAGTGGAGGTAGGGAGGGGCGCATTAAAGAAGGAGGGGATATTGGAAAGCCTAGACTGTGAGAGAACATTCCAAGTCCAGAGAGCAGCATGCGAAAGTTTTAGCTAACACAGCTTTGGACAAGTACCTCACCCTAGGTCTGTTTCCTCTAAAACACTAGGCACTTAGCCTAAAGCTTCCTACTTAAGAGCATGGATTCAGGGGCTGGGAATGTGGCTTAGTGGTAGACTGCTTGCCTAGCATCCATGAAGCCCTGGGTTCCATTCCTCAGTACCACATAAACAGAAAAAGCCAGAAGTAGTGCTGTGGCTCAAGTGGTAGAATGCTAGCCTTGAGTAAAAGCAGCTCAGGGACAGTGCCCAGGCCCTGAGTTCAAGCCCCAGGGCTGGCAAAAAAAAAAAAAAAGATGATGAATTCATAGGTATCTACCAGAATCTGAGGAGGGTGTGTGGGGGTATGGTGGAGCATATGATATATCAGTTTGTTGTTACATAAACTATTTTTGGAGGGATAACCGTAACAGAAAATAACTTTGGCTGCCTATGGATGAAAAATGAATATTTGGAAAATTAGACTGTGTATGTGGCCCATTCACAGTGTAAATAAGTGCTTGAATTAGTGGCTGCATCTAGGTCTAGGGCAGGAAAGGCAGAAGATGAGCTCAAAGATGTCTTGTGTCAAAAACTGGAAAGACAGCTGAAGCTTCTACTAGTCAAACATGGAGTGATTTAAACTTCAAAAGTACATTCCACAGCTGGTCACCTGTGACTCATGCCTTTAATCTAGCTACTCAGGAGGCTGAGATCTGACTCATCGCCAATGAACCACAGAACAGCCCCAGAAGTGCAGGTGTGACTCTAGGAGAGTGCCAGCCTTGAGAGGAATAAAGGACAACGACCACACCCTGAGTTCAAGCCCCAGTACCAGCACACACACACACACAAATACATTATAAAACAGAATACACTCATGAGTCCATAAGAATACCCCTGTATTGGAACCAGAAAAATGCCAATACAAATGTAGATGATTTGCGGAAGTCAGAAGACTTCACTTACTTAGTACATTCCTTAGAAGAGAGCACCATTGGCCACCACAAATACTGAGTAAAACACAAAAGGCTAGGATTTCACAATGTCTCATAATATCCCAATGGATTAGATTCTGGGTTAAAAAACTATGACATTTTGGGGAATATGAATTGTATGTAGATGACCAAATTAATGCTGTCTTCAGTGTAATATTGATGGTGTTATAATGGAAAATATTCTCACTGGAAATAAGACTAAAGTGAAATATTTAGGGATGATAGGTCATGATATCTTTCAAATACTTCAACGTACATATATATAACACACACTTCTATTTACTCATATATATATATAGAGAGAGAGATCCGTAAATATAGACATGAATAAAGAGGGAGATAAAAGTTATTAGTTGATGAGTTATTAATTGGAGAGAATACAGTAGGTTTGTCCTATAACTTCAACTTTTCTGTAGATTTGAAAGTTCTCAATATAAAAATTTCAAAAATCAGTGATTTTTTTACCTTTTTTTTTTTAACCTTCAATTTTTACCTTTTTTTTTTTTTTTTTTGGTCGGTTGTGGGGCTTGAACTCTGGGCCTAGGCGCTATCCCTGTGCTCTTCAGCTCAAGGCAAGCGTTCTACCGCTGGAGCCATAGCTCCACTTCCCTTCACTTTTTTTTACTAGGATTTATTAGGATTTGAAATTGCTTGCTGGGCAGGTGCACTACAAATGAGCCACACATCCAGCAGCCCTCACCACCTTACATTTTAAAAGTTTAAAATATTTGAATTATTCATTAGGTCTGCATATAATCTCACTAATGCCTTGTTCTTGGAAACCACCAGTGAAGGGAGCTGATGTTCACCAGCTCCACCAGTCTTCATTCTCATCATGTAGCTTAATGGGGACTGAAAAGGGGCATTTATTATCTGAAGTCCAAATGTGCCTCGAAACGTTGTATCTGAAGCCAAGTGCCACACTGGCTTCCACCTGTAATCCTAGAAAGCTGAGATCTGAGGATCTTGGTTTGAAGTCAGCTCAGACAGATCTGAGAGACTCTAATCTCCAATTAATCAGCAACAAAAGCTAGAAGTGGATCGGTGGCTCAAAGTAGAGAACCAACCTTGAGTGAAAAAGCATTGTACTCAAGGCTAAGTTCAAGTCCCATACAAAGAAAAGTCAGGGGCTGGGTGGAGTGGTAGAGTGCTTGCCCAGCATGCATGAAGCCCTGTGTTTGATTCCTCAGTACAACATAAACAGAAAAAGTTGGAAGTGGCACTGTGGCTCAAGTGGTAGAGTGCTAGCCTTGAGTAAAAGAAGCCTAGAGACAGTGCCCAGGCTGAGTTCAAGCCCCAGGACTGGCAAAAAAAAAAAAAAAATCATATCTGAGTTTTCCAAGGTTATGATTTTGAACTAATCAGATATGAATTGTTTTTCTCACAAATACTCCCTCCCCCTTTATGTTTTCTCTCCTTTGTCTTGCCCCATCCATCTCATTAGCAATGGAGATGATCAGTACGGTTCATTTAATTCCTCTGCAGAAATCTCTAGCCAGTCTTTCACAATGGTGATTTTGTGGTAGCTGATTCTGTGCTTAATTCAGTGACCACCCAACGAGATCTAAAACTACTAACTTTCCAAAAATAAATGCTAAAGTGCTAGAAATACTACTAATGTAGTATTATTAAACAATCACCAATAAAGGAAGCATCTTTCCTTTATTATGCAGTGGAAGACCCTGGAAAGTAGGTAGAGATCTTAAAAGTCATAGACAGGCATTCCAGCTCCACTACATAATCCCCACCAACAAATCGAAGCACTTAATTCTGTTAAGCTATACAGCACTGCCTTAAAAAAAAAAAAAAAAAAAAAAGTCATCAGATCCACATTCACTTGGCTGTAGTTAAAAAAAAATTACAACCACATTTGTGAATGTCACATTTATTGAACTACATAATTTTTAATATTGCTTGTGTAGGTTTTATAGTTTGTTTTATTGTTTTAAAAGTCATTCGGGGCTCTAAAAGAACTAGATTTTTTCAAAGTTGTCCTTATGATTTTTTTTTCCTCACAGTTAGAACTAATAAAACAAAACTGTTGTAGCTATTTAATTCAAAATCTCTTGGAGTTTCAATATTTTTTCTCTGCTGGATACTAAAACCAATAAAGCTACATGAGATTTTAATTATATACTGAATTAAACAAGACTCTCTCCAAAAATTTGGCACCCTTTATTTTAGTCATTGCTATTGTACAAGAGACCAATGTTTTTTTTTTTTTAATGTAGTTCTCACCTCTGACTTATCAAGTAGGAACTTAAGTAAACTTTTTGCAAATTCTTTACAATAATTAAATATATGTAGAAACCAGGTGCTGGTGGTGCACACCTGTAATCCTAGCTACTGAGAAGACTGAAATCTGAGTATCTCTGTTCAAAGCCAGCTCAAGCAGAAAACTCCATGAGACATTTTATCTCCAATTAATCATCAAAAAAGTAAGAAGTGGAGATGTGGTTCAAGAGGTAGAACACTACTAGCCTTGAGTAAAAAAGCCAAGAGAGAACACAAGGCCCTGAGTTCAAGCCTCAATACTGGCACAAAAATAAATTGTGTGTGTGTGTAAAATTTCAAATTAGCTATAGCATGAAAACCTTGATGGATTTTGTGATAGCAACTTGATTCTATTCATTAATCACATGTGTCATTTTATTATATCTTAACATTTAAGAATAATTAGTCAGAGCTTAATACTATATCAACTTACAAAATACCAAATACTTTGTCATGAATAGGATCAGAGTGTTACATGATGGTAGTCACTGTGGCAGCACTTTCTTCACTCAAGTTCTTTTTCTACATCCATAAACAACGTTGTATGCATGACTCTGTAGTGTTGGGTGAATGTTACTCCCATAGAACTTTAGGTAGAGTTTATGGTGTTTGCTAGCAAAAAGCTAGAAGCTAAGAACTCAAGATATAAAACAAAAAGTGATGAAGAACTCGAGTAACTAATTGTGTGTGTGTGTGTGTGTGTGTGTGTGTGTGTGTGTGCGCGCGCGCACGCACGCGTTCTATCTTCTGGGCTTAGGTGCTGTCCCTGAGCTTTTTTTTTTTTTTTTCTCAAGGCTAGTGCTCTACTACTTGAGCCACAGCTCTACTTCCAGCTTTTTGTGATTAATTCAAGATAAGGGTCTCACGATCTTTCCTGCCTGGGTTGGCTTCAAACTATGATCCTCAGATCTGAGCTTCCTGAGCAGCTAGGATTACTGGTGTGAACCATCAGCACCTGGCTATGAGGACCCAAGTTTTCTTTGTTTTGTTTTGTTTTGTTTTTTACCAGTCCTGAGGCTTGAACTTGGGGCCTGTGCCCTCTGTGCTCAAGGCTAGCTTTCTACCACTTGAGCCACAGCACCACTTCTGGCCTTTTCTGTTTATGTGGTACTGAAGAATCGAACCCAGGGCTTCATGCTAGGCAAGCACTCTACCACTGTGCCACCTTCCCAGCCAGCACCCAAGTTTTAAAATTACTTTTTCAAGATCTAAATAGGGCCTTGCTCCAGAGAAGATGTACAGATGGCCGTGAACATGAGAGTGTTCAACATCATTAATCATCAGGTAATGCAAATCAAAACCACACTGAGATACCACTTCACACTAGGATAACTACAATAATTTTCTGAAAACAAAAACAACTATTGATGCGAATGTGATTAGAAACCCTCATTTTTTGCTAGTGGCAATGTAAAATTAAGCATCTGCTCTGGAAAAGTCCAGCTATTCCTGAGGCAGAAAAACAGAATTTCACCCATAGGTATAGACCCAAGAAATGAAAACATCTTTTCACACGAAGACTTGTTCATAGCAGGATTGTTCATAATACCCCCAGAGTGATAAATGCCCATCAAGTGATAAAGTATAACGTGGTATGTTCATATAGTGGAATACAACATGGATTAACTTTGAAAACTTTTTTCCCCCAAAAGTAACAAGACAGAAAATACCACCTATTGTATGATCTGATCTAAATAATTATCCAGTCAAGTTTGTAGAGCAGAAAGTAGACTAGAGATTGGCCAGAACTGAAGAAGATGGAAATACCTGAAAGGTAATTGCTAATGGGTGGGGTTTCTTTTGAGGGTGATGAAAATGTTTTACAAGTTATTGTAATAGTTATAGAACTGGGGCTATCCTGGGGCAATTGGATAGAACATGAATTATTAAATTTTAAAGATTCTTTTTAATGATGAAGATATACTGTACAGAAGTCAGTAATGTAACAATAATTTTAACAAGTGTCACAATATCAGAAATGTCATCTTTTACAAATATCCAAGGTACTAGTGGCGCTGTAGCTCAAGTGGTAGAGCTCTCGCCTTGAGCTGAAGAGCTGAGGGACAGCGCCCAGACCCAGAGTTCAAGCCCCACGACCGACCAAAAAAAAAAAAAAAATGCCAAATATCCAAGGTACTATTAGGATTCTCTAGAACAGTGTGTATATACAGTATATATACATACATATAGTATATATATGTACACACATACTCATATATATACTTATATATACTACATAGTCATTACTGTACAAACACACAGACAATTAGAAGAGGGATTTATTAGATTGGGTCATAGCATCAGAAGCTGTATAGTGCTACAACAGCTGACAGAGAACCAGGGAAACTGTTCAGTCTAAGAAGTCTCAGAACAAGAGGGACCAATGATGCAGCCCCATTCTGATGCTGGAAGACTTGAAAGCTCCATGGGGAGTCACTGGTGTTGGTCCTTTTGAAAAGTTGGACAACTGAGGAAAATGGAGTTCCAGAGAGGACTGCAGCAGCTCTATATGAACCTACTTAAGAATAAAGCTTGCAGGCTGGAAACGTGGCTTAGTGGTACTTGCCTAGCATGCATGAAGCCCTGGGTTCCATTCCTCAGTACCATATAAACAGAAAAAGCTGGAAGTGGTACTGAGGCTCAAGTGGTAGAGTGCTAGCTTTGAGCAAAAGAAGCTCAGGGATAGTGCCCAGGCCCTGACTTCACGCCCCAGGACTGGCAGAAAAAAAAAAAAAAAGCAGCTTGCAAGCACTGAAGGACGTTCTCACATTCTACTTTGGCCCCTAGCCTACTGGATGGTGCCTCCATCATTCATGGCAAGTATACGGTTGTCACCCACCCGACCCTCCCACTCAAGTTTGTTGTCCCACAAGACAAATCTCTACAAATATTCTCAGACTGTTAATAGATTTACAAATTCTCTAAGTGTCTCTTAATCCAATCTATTTAACAATCAGGATTAACCATCATGCCGTCATACTCTAGAAGGTAATATAGTTAGAATTTCACTTTATCCCCATCTATAAGCTTTGTTTGTGTAATCTGCATTATTTTTAAAATTTACTATAATTAAACATTTTATTTGAAGCTTACCCTCTTATTAATTGTATTTGGGCCACCTGTTCTATGTTCCTCTTTTCTTTTTCTGGTTTTTGATTTAAATAACTATTACCTCTGTGCATTAACTTATTTTAGATTTTTTAACTATCCTTTTAATGGTTCCCCACAATAATTAAAATTTTGCTAATATTTTGGTATGTTTTACTTGCCAAAATCTAATATACAACAGAACCTTTCTGCCTCATACAATCAAGTTTCCTCCTCCCCCCCTTCATGCTCATGCTTCAGGATTTTAATTTCCTAACAGTTTGGACTCTACAAAACATTGTCACTTCACTTATAGTAATTTTTTTAGTGCATTTATATTCTCTATTGCTCTTTATTCTTTCCTACATCTCTGAGATGTCATTTGGCATCACTTACTTAAAGAACAATACTTCCTGTAATGAATTTGGTGATGACAAAGTCTTTTTATTTCTGAAAACAAAATGAGCCCAGCACAGTAGTGCATTCTGTAATCTTACCACTCAGGAGGCTGAGGCAGAAGGATCACTTGAGTCCAGGAGTCCAAGACCAGTCTCAGGCAAAAGACCTTTTGTATCTAGTAACAAGTTTTGTCTATTTGGGAAGATATTAAAATAACCACTATAGGACTCCGTCACAATCCTTTTTTTTCTTTCTGTTGTTGAATTTAAAACACCATATAGTTAGACCATGGGTTTTCCCCTCCTCCTTTGATGCCAGCTTTCTGGTAGTTACTTGGAGATGAGTCTCATAAACATGTCTGCCCATGCTGGCTTTTGAACTGAGTAGCTAGGATAACAGGCAAGAATCACCAGCACCCAGTGGATCATGTTTTAAGATTCTGCCAATCTGACTCTTGACTGGATTGTTCTGATCTATTTAATACAATTACCATTAGAAAAGGATCCTGCTATCTGATTGTATTTTCTATGTCTTATATTTTTTTTCCCTATCTTCTATTACGGCTATTTTGTATGAAATATTTTTTACCACTTTGTCATGTTTTCTTTTACAGTAGTTTTTAATCACTCCCTTTTGTGTTTGGAGGATTATAGTCACTTCAGTTAACCATCTATTTCAGATTAATAGCATATATAGCTGCCTTCCCTTCATTATGGTATTGGATACAAATTACATATTCATACAGTATGACCATCAGCACAGACATAAAATTGTAGTTTGATGTAGTTTTTATTCTTTATTTATATTTTTGGGGGGGTCAGTCATGGGGCCTGAGCACTGTCCCTCAGCTCTTCTGCTCAAGGCTAGTGCCCTACTACTTGAGCCAAAGCACAACTTCCAGCTTTTTCTGCTTATGTGGTGCTGAGGAATCGAACCCAGGCCCTCATGCATGCAAGACAAGCACTCTACCACTGAACCACCTTCCCAGCCCCTGATGTAGTGTTTTTTTTTTTTTTAAATCATGTATGAGGAAAAAGAAACACTAAGCAAAAAATGTTTAGTCTTATATTTACCTATTTAGTTACCATTACCGATGCTCTATTTCTTCACGTAGACTAGAGTTATTCTCTAGTGTTTCTTCATGTTGGTCTGATGGTCTGATGGACTAATAGCCCCTGCTTGCTGATGCTAAATTCTGTTTTTATCTTGAAGTGATTTAGATTCTCCTTCACTAAAAAGGAAAGTTTTGTTGGATATGGAATTCTTGTCAGAGACTGAATATCAGCACTTTGAATATCCTCCATGGATTTGTCTGTCATGACTGGCTTCAACCGAGATCCTGACATGTCAGCCTCCTGAATAGCTAGGATTATAGACATTGCTAGTGCCAGCTTGGGCTTTCTTTTCCTTAATTAGGCATGTGCTTGTTGACTATAAACTTTTGACTGTTTCCAGAAGTTGAATGTTGTTTCTGCGTGTTTTTTTTTTAATTAATCTTTCAATGTCTTTAAGAAGGAACAAGTTCTGATTTCACTATGTAGGCCAGGCCTGTAATGCTCAAATTCAATTCATCATCATCATCCTCTTTTTACCACATCTTTTTTTTTTTTTTTTTAACCAATACCAACTCTTGGCTGAGTGCCTGATATTGCATATGAAAGTTTATAGAGCTGATTTATGACTCTGAATGTTAAAATTTCTGGAGGCTTATTTGTGCTTGTCACATGGTTATATTAGTGTTAGCATTCCCAACAGCTTTAAAATAGTTAAGGAATTAGATTATTTAAGCTGTACTTGAGGTTGTATGTGGGTGTTTTTTATGAATCATACTCACTGGACCTAAGGTGCAGCTCCTTAGAGTACAACTGGAGGCTGGCATGTCTACCAGGGCCTTTCTTTTTTTATTGGTCAGTCATGGGGCTTGAACTCTGGGCCTGGGTACTGTCCCTGAGCTCTTCAGCTCAAGGAGAGCGCTCTACCATTTGAGCCACAGCGCCACTTCCAGTTTTCTGGTGGTTAATTGGAGATAAGAGGTTCATGGATTTTCCTGCTAGAGCTGGTTTTGAACCATGATCATTGGACCTCAGCCTCCTAAGTAACTACAATTACAGGCATGAGCCACCAGCGCCCAGCTAGTGCCTTTCTCATTGAGAAGGCTCAAGTGTAAGTTTATTTTAGAAATTTTGATGCAACTTGCTTAACTCTATATATATATCATTGCCAGGTAAGGAATTATAGATCAAGCAAGTTATAGTGAACAAACCAAATACATTAATTATGGACTTACCAAGAAGCATGATTAGATATCATATATAGCTTATGTTGACATGCATGCATAGAAAATTATGTCCATTGCTGGGCACTGGTGGCTCACATCTCTAATCCCAGCTACTCAGGAGGTTGAGATCTGAACATTGCAGTTCAAAGCCAGCCCAGGCAAGAAAGTCCATGAGACCTTTAACTACCAAAAAACTAGAAGTGTGGCTCAAAGAGGTAAAATGCTAGCCTTGAGCAAAAGAGCTCAGGGACAGCACATAGGCCAAGTTCAAGCCCCAAAACTGACCAGGAAAAAAAAGAAAAAAAAAATTATGTCTATTAATTAGTCAGGTGCTGGAACTGCAGTTCATAGCCAGTCTAGGCAAGAAAGCCAATGAGACTCTTTTATCTCCAATTAACTACCCAAAAGCCAGAAGTGGAGATGTGGCTCAAGTGATAGAAGACTAGTCTTGAGAATAAAAGCTCAGGGACAGGGCTGGAATGTAGCTTAGTGGCAAAGCACTTGTCTAGCAAGTACAACATCCTGTATTCAATCCCCAGTACCAAGAAAGAAAACAAAAATACAGTTAAAAACAAAAGCCCAAGGACAGCACCCAAGCCTTGAGTTCAAGCCCCAGAACTGGCATACACACACAAAATTACATCCATTGTTTTCATTAAAACAATTATTTTTCTACATGTAAATTTAGTTTGGAAAAAATAACATTTTTGCCAAATATTGGTGGTGAATGTCTTCAATTCTGACACTGGCGAGGCTGAGCTAGGCTGTGAATTTGAGGACAATCTGGTCCACAAAGCAAGATGTTATGTCTCACAAACAAAAAAGTGCTGGGGCTGGGAAGGTAGCTCAATGGTAGAGTGCTTGCCTTGCAGGCATGAAGCCCTGGGTTTTCCTCAGCACCACATAAGCAGAAAAAGCCAGAAAGTGGCTCTCTGGCTCAAGTGGTAGGATGCTAGCTTTGAGCTGAAGAGCTGAGGGACAGCACCCAGGCCCAGAGAGAGTTCAGGCCTCATAACCAGCAAAACACACACACACACACACACACACACACACACACACACACACACACAGTTCAGGCCTCATAACCAGCAAAACACACACACACACACACACACACACACACACACACACACACACACACACACACACACACACACACACACACACACACAGTTCAGGCCTCATGCCCAGAGAGAGTTCAGGCCTCATAACCAGCAAAACACACACACACACACACACACAGTTCAGGCCTCATAACCAGCAAAACACACACACATACACACACACACACACACACAGAGTTCAGGCCTCATGCCCAGAGAGAGTTCAGGCCTCATAACCAGCAAAACACACACACACACACACACACACACACACACACACAGTTCAGGCCTCATAACCAGCAAAACACACACACACACACACACACACACACACACACACACACACACACACACACACACACACACACACAGAGTTCAGGCCTCATGCCCAGAGAGAGTTCAGGCCTCATAACCAGCAAAACACACACACACACACACACACACACACACACACAGTTCAGGCCTCATGCCCAGAGAGAGTTCAGGCCTCATAACCAGCAAAACACACACACACACACACACACACACACACACAGAGTTCAGGCCTCATAACCAGCAAAACACACTTAGAGTTCAGGCCTCATGACCAGCAAAACACACACACACACACACACACACACACACACACACACACACACAGAGTTCAGGCCTCATGACCAGCAACACACACACACACACAGAGTTCAGGCCTCATGACCAGCAACACACACACACACACACACACACACACACACACACACACAGAGTTCAGGCCTCATGACCAGCAACACACACACACACAAACACACACACACGTCCTACCTCTCATTTTAAATACTAGGCGCAACATTTATTCTTTGAATCTTTTTTTTTACAGTCCTGGGGCTTCAACTCTGGACCTGGGTGCTGTCCCTGATCTTCTTTTGCTCAAGACTAGCGCTCTACCCCTTGAGCCACAGCACCACTTCAGACTTTCTTGAGTAGATTACTGGAGGTAAAAAAAAAGTCTCCTGGACTTTCCTGCCCAGGCTGTCTTTGATCTCAGACTCCTGAGTGGCGAGGACTAACACCACTGGTGCCCGGCTGCTCTATTTCTTTTAGGTGTTCTGGTTCTTGATATTAAATATCTCAACAACATCCAGAAACATGGTTGCCAGATCAAAGTATCAGGGCCCTTTTCAGGATTAAGATTCCAGCAGAGAAATATGTACATAAACACATTTTATTATATACAAAAAAACAAAGTTTTATCAGGTAAGCAAAGGAATATAAATTATAGTCATAATTGATATTCAATAAAAGCCCTTAAGTCATTATGACCATATCAAAAGACAGAAGCTTTAGAGTGAGGCCACAAAGCCATGAAACAGAGATGTAGGCAGACCTTCCATAACCACAGTCTGTATTCCATGGAAGATGGGTATTGGGTGTTGGTGAACTCTGAGAAGCTAATGTGTTAGGCTTCACAAAGGAATGAAATGCTTTCATATCTGGGGCAAACAAAAATGCTCAAGAGGGCTACTTCCAGGACTTTTAGTACTAACAGTAATTTTAGAGGTAACTGCATGAACCGTGTTTTAAGACTTCTAGTTAAATCTTGTCCTTCTCATAATAAGAAAGACATTTTCTTGTAGCCCTGCAAATTGTTGGATGAAACAAAAAGACAGAAAGAAAGCAGCGAGAAGGCAAAAATAGAAAAGTAAAGAAAATATACTTAACTAAGACACAGCAGAGAATGAAGAAATGGGGTTTTCCAAGGCTGTGCTGGTGATATTTACATATGCAAGTCCCAGCCTAGAACAATCTGGTTCCTATATACTCAATATTTAATAAAAAAATTAAAAAAAAACAAAGCTTTTCATTTGCTATTAAGGGCTACTTTATATGAAAAGGTAGAAACATATTACTCAATGCAAAAATCTAGATGGAATTCAACTTAATACATACAGGAAGGACAAAAAAATGGGTAGATACTAAATTTAACGATTTTTGTTACACTGCCTAGATATATATGATTTGTTTTTCATCTGTACACAAGGTTTCAGCTCTGGCATTTCCGGTTTTATTTCTCTTCATGCTGTTAACCCTTGTGTTAAGTGAAGTTTATCTGGGCTCGCAGTGGTAATCTGCTTTTTGTAACAGGGTGCTCTGCAGTTTCTTCCAGTTTAGACCTCTCCACTGGGTTAACACCTCTGTTTTCTTTGTCTTTTCCATGTGTTTTTTTATGCTGTGGATTTAAAAAGAGAAATTAAATCAATATAACATTCAATACTCATCTATTAGAAAAAAAGTTATTGTATTATTTGTATAGAAATGGAAAGACCTGATATTACGTTAAGTAGACTTAAGTCAGGCGTAGGGAGACAGGGATGCATGTTTTCCCTATTATGTGGAAGCAAGAATTAGCTTCCTGTAAGTAAATACATTGAGTGGTATGCAAGTGTATACAGATGTATTAACTGAAATATGGTAGTTTCAAGGGAGAACTCAAATAGTGTAATTCCTTAGAAAGGCAAAGTCAAAGTGCAACAAAATAAATACCAGAAAGAGGACTTGAAAGGGGAGAGGGGGAGACAAATGAAGAGGAGGAATTGCAGTCAAGAACTGTGTATTCTACAAAATTAAGAAGAGTTCAGGAAGAGGTGGGTAGGGAAGAGATGGCTTAGAATGTTGAAAGGGGTGACACTGATCAAGATTCATTGTATTCACAAACTGCTTTGTTAAATGGCAACTCCTTTGTACAACTACTACTTAAAAAGTAAAAAGATATCTATCATTCAGTACACATTACCTATACTATATTTTCTTGCTTGCTTTCATTTGTTCCTTTTTGTTGTTGGTGGTGGTGGTGGTGGTTGTGGGGCTTGAACTCAAGGCTAGCAGCACTACCACTTGAGTCATAGCGACACTTCCAGTTTTTGAGTGGTGAATTGGAGTTAAGAGTCTCATAGGAGACTCTTTTCTGCCTGGGCTGGGTTCAAACCATGATCTTCAGATCTCAGCCTCCTGAGTAGCTAAGACTACAGGTGTGAGCCACCAGCACCCAGCTTCATTTGTTCCTTCTCTTTTTTGGGGGGTTGGGGGGATAGAGGGGAGACATTCTGGAGCTTTTAGTTTTTCACTCAAAGATGGCGCTCTAACAGTTAAGCCATAGCTCCACTTCCAGCTTTTTGTTGGTTAACTGGAGATCAGAGTCTCATGGACCTTGCTGCCCAGGTTGGCTTCAAACCATGATCCTCAGATCTGTCTCCTGAATAGGATTAGGCTAGCATGAACCACTGGCACCTAGTTCCTATACGGTTTTTTCAAAGTTTTCTAGATTATAGGCAAAAAGGCTTAAATGTAAAAAACTTCAAAAAAGCTTTAGCACACATTAGGGCCAGCAATTCTTTTGGAAGGTACCTGTGAATGCCTCCTTTATTTTAGCAGTAAGGAAGGAGTAGGGTGAAGTGGTTTTCTAACAGGGGGTGACTTCTTCCACCAGTGACATTTTGAGAGTGCTTAGTGGCTTCTACGAGAAGCCAGGAAGCTACTAACCATCAGAGTCACCAGGAGAGTCACAGCATTTTTCCACTTTAAAATGTCATCTGTGCTGCTGCTAGAAACCCTGCTAGGAAAGCAGATGAAGAATTCTATTTCAAACAAGAAAAGCTGATACCTTGAATACCTTAAAACGCTTCAATGTGTTATTTTTAAAGTGTGCTTTACATTTCATATTTGGGAACTATACTTCACTACAATCTTCTTGTTTGCCCATAAAGAACTATAAAATACTGTTACCATTCCCTGCACACTGTTCATCAATGCTAAGACTCATAAACCTACTTTATAGTACAAAGCTGTCTGGGGATAGCTCTAGAGTTATACCTTTCTAGCTTATCAGCCCTGACTAAAAAAAAAAAAAATGATTGCTTAATAACTGTGACAAAAGTTCCACTGTAAAATCTCAGTGATTGGCCACTGTGGCTAATGGGATAAACTGAGTATGTGGGTGGTAACTCACTTCCCCTTTCTCCTGTTGAGGGATGAAGTCATCCACTCAAGCTGAGGCACCTGACCAGGGAGAAAACTGGCTTTTCAAAGGAAAATGGTACTTTCAACAGAAGAAAGTTCTGATTATCAGTGGGCAGGTTGTGTCTCATGCTACAGCTCAATAGCTGAGCACTTATTTACACAGGGCCCTGGTTTCCATATCCAGAATCCAGGGGAAAGCTTTAAGTCCATAGAAACTCCCTAGACCACCTGAGTTTGAAACCTCATGCTTGACTGCTATCAGACAAAAGATCATTTCTGGACTTCACAATAACTAACTCCAAATCCTTTAAGCAATACTGTATGGACTTCCAGGATCAATAATGATCAAGGTGGCTGGGCAAGGTGACACACATCTGGAACCCCACAAACTCAGAAAGCCAAAGCAGGAGGATTTTCAGGGTCAAGGCCAGTCTGGACAAAAAAGGTGGGGTGGAGGAAGCAGGGGCAGGAACTAGAAGGTGAAGTAGGTGAGGGGGTGGGAATGCACACACTTCAGAAGTAGCATTTCAGCTGTAAAATGCAGATATCAATATCTTACATAAGGAAAATCTTAATTTTCTATGCATGCATCTTCAGAGTAAATGGGAAGATGCTAGGCAGTTTGTAGTACCCCCTCCAAAAAAAGGGAGGGAAAAGATCACAGAATTTATTTGAACAAGATTAGAGAAGCAAGGAGCTCAAGAAACAGGAGAATCCTTAAGCGCCTCAGGCAGAAGAAATCACTAATATAACCTAAGAGGCTTTCAGTTCTCAGTCTTTAAGCCCCTTAGCCTTCAAACTCTGATGGGCTGAGAGATGGGCACCAGGACTTCCAGGTTAAGAGGAAGAAGAGGGCAATGGCTGCTCTCATTATCTATCAGAAGCAGAACAGCTAAAGATTACCAGCCAACTATATAGATCAAGAAAAACATTTACCTTTATCCTGGAAAATATTTTCCTTACCATTATTACATAGGTAAATAATTCAAATCAACCAGGCACAGGTGGCCCACACCTGCAATTCTAGCCATTCAGGAGACTGAGATCTAAGGATCCCATGTCGAAGAAAAAAGCCCAGGCAGACAAATCCAAGAAGCTCATATCTCCACTTAATAGCAAAAAGTTTGACATGGAGGTATGGCTGAAGTGGTAGATCATCAATCTTGAGTGGAAAAAGCTAAGCAAGGCCATAAGGCCCTGAATTCAAGCTCCAGTAACACACACACAACACACCCAGTTTAATTCATAAACGTTAAGAAGCTAGCCAGGTACTGGTGGCTCATGCCTGTAATCCTAGCTACTCAGGAGGCTGAGAGCCAGTGAGGACCACAGTTTAAAACCAGCCCAGGCAAAAACTAAATGATACTCTTTATCTCCAATTAACTACCAAAAAAAGCCAGGAGTGAAGGCTCAAGTGGTTGAGGGCCAGCCTTGGGCAAAAGAAGCTCAGGGCTAAACAGAGTTTGGTCCCAGGATGCGCATACATATACAGAAAAGCCATCCCAAAGGAATGACTGTTCCACACCAAAATAATGCCTTTAAACAACAACAGTGTCTTAGCCAGGTGCCAGTGGCTCGTGCCTGTAGTCCTAGCTGCACAAAAAAGTGACTTGATAGGGACCCTAGATTGACTTTGAACTCCTGATCTTCCTGCCTCCTTAATGCTGAGGTTATAAGCATGAACCACTGCATCCAGTGAAAAGCAGTGCCTTTACACCAAATAGTCAATGGCTGCCATAAGCCAGACATGGAAGGGTTATGTGAATTGAAACAATCAGGTACCTGGAAAAATGGAACTCCACCACTTGAAGAGTAATCCACACTAGTATGGACAGAATGTACAGGTGGTTCTTCACTTAAAGGTTCTTTAGTACATTGCTCCAGGACTGCCATTTCTGCCTCCAAGCCCTAAAATAAGATAATCACAAAAGAAAAGCAGTTTTCTTCTTTGGACTCAACACAATGTATATTACCTAAAAGTTAAATCTCAACAAATTAGCAGAGTCTAATAGTCTAGTAGAACTAATTCCTATTATGGTTTGTTTTTGGTCGAGGGGCCTGAACTCTGGGACTGGGCACTGTCCCTCAGCTCTTCAGCTCAAGGCTAGTACTCTACCACTTGAGTCACAGCACCACTTCTGGCTTTTTCTGCTTATGTGGTACTGAGGAATCAAACCCAGGCCCTCATGTATGCAAGGCAAGCACTCTACCACTGAGCCACCTTCCTACCCCCCCATTATGTTTTTTAATAAAGAATACAAGTTCCTATTCTACAATGATATCTCAGGATCATTTTTCAGTTTACTTTCTGTTTTCTAATTTCCCAACTTTCCTATAATTACTAGTAACTGCAAAGAACAAATTATAGGCTTGATAATTTAGGTTCTGATTGATCTTTGTGGTTCTTAGTTTCCTTCTCTATACGAAGGGTCCAATACTAGTATATACCTCAAGATTACTGAAAGAACTGAGTCAACAGGTAGATTTAGCACAGTGTCTGGCACAATTTAAATAGTGGCTGTTCCTATCTACACATTGAGTAATATAAAAACTGACAGGAGGGGCTGGGAAGGTGGCTCAGTGGTAGAGCACTTGCCTTGCATGCATGAGGCCCTGGGTTCGACTCCTCAGCACCACATAAGCAAAAAGCCGGAAGTGGTGCTGTAGCTCAAATGGGAGAGCGTTAGCCTTGAGCTGAAGAGCTGAGGGACAGTGCCTAGGCCCAGAGTTCAGGCCCCACGACCAGACCCAAAAAATAATAAAAATAAAAACTGACAGGATTAAAAGAAAGAGAATGAAGGGTCAGACAACTATCATAAGAGATAGGGTAAGAGGGCAGAGTAACATTCTGCACATCCATGCTTGATGCTTTTGCTCCTTTTTGAGAGATTTTCAAAACTGGAATTGCAACATCAGAGTCTTGGAAATATGCCAATCCCTCTATAAATCCCAACTGATGGTCCATTGGTAAAAATTACATTGGATTTGTCTTGTAGCATATGAGTAGTTTTGTAACTTTATTAAAACACAGTTGACATGTAAGAAGAAACACACTTAAAATATATACTTGAAAAATCCTGACACTTATAAATACCCATTAAACCATCACAATCAAGAAAATGTGGTTGAAAGAACCACATAAGCAGTTGCTGGGACAGTTCTAACTTACTATGCTTCAAGGTTTACCTGACTGGTTCCTTCGTGGTTCTCTGAAGAGCTCAGCATCTTTAACAGGTGAGGCTGTTTCTTTTCCAACTGATCCAGGAGCTGTTCACGTGGTTCAGTTCTCACCAGGGTCATTGGATATAAATAATTTTTCCTCTCTGGTGTGGTACCTTCAGCCGACATTAGAAAAATTAAGTTTGGAAGTTAAAGAAGATTCTTTAAAAAAAAAAAAATGCTAGAACTGATGTTTTCAAATGAGCCGGTGGCTCATGCTGCAATTCTAGCTGCTCAGGAGGCTGAGAATCTCAGGATCACAGTTCAAAGCCAGCCCTGGCAGGAAAGTGCATATAGAAGTTCATGCTGTCAGGATTTACAAAGCTTTTTCACTAAAGTATTTTTCACTAAAATATTTACATACTCTGTGTGTCTGTGTGTGTGTGTGTGTGTGTGTGTGTGTGTGTGTGTGTGTGTGTGTGTGTGTGTGTGTGTGTGTGTGTGTGTGTGTGTGTGTGTGTGTGTGTGTGTGTGTGTGTGTGTGTGTGTGTGTGTGTGTGTGTCTGTCTGTCTGTCTGTCTGTCTGTCTGTCTGTCTGTCCTGGGGCTTGAACTCTAGGCCTAGGTGCTCTCCCAGCGCTCTTCAGCTCAAGGTGAGCCCACTACCACTTGAGCCACAGTGCCACTTCTGGTTTTCTGCCTGGGCTGGCATTGAACTGCAATCCTCAGATCTTAGCCTCCTGAGTAGATAGAATTACAGGCGTGAGCCACCAATATCCAGCTACATTCTTAATTTCATATTTTTTAATACTTTCTTCTACTTCTTTTTATTTGTGCTGGTGCTGCACTACTGAACTCTGGGCCTCACATTCTCTCAAGACTTTCTCACTCAGAGCTGCTCTACCACTTAAAGTACATTTCTAGTTCTTAATCTGTTCATTAAATACAAAAGGCTTTGAGGTATGACTTATGCACCTCAAAATTCACTCATTTTAAACATATAGTCTGGTGTGTTCTGTGAAATTACAAAGTATGCAACCATCACCACAACCCAACCAATAATCCAATGAATCACCTTGTGTAAAACAGCTGTTACCTCAATGAAGGTTTTCATGGATCACTGTGCTTACTAGTTCTCAAAGTGATGATTACCACACACTAGCAGTCCATGACAAATCTACAATATGGTGAACTCTGCATCAAACTGCATTTATTCAATCACATCCCTTTTCACATAACACTAGGTAGGTGGTTGGTCAGTTTTAAAATATCCCTTTTTTTTCTTTTTCAAGACATAGGGTCTGACTGTATAATCCAAGGTGAGCTTAAACGCTCAGTCCTTCTGCCTCAGACTCCTGCGTGGAGGGATTATATGCATTCACTACCACGTCCTTTGCTAGTAAAGCCAGTTCCACTGTATTGTGGTATCCAAGTCCTTGAAGTACATACCATCTAACACTATCTTGGGAGTACCATTTTTTCCATATTTGACTATATTAAGATGATAAATTCCTATTAGGCAGTGGCAGAACCTAGTTATAAAGAACACCACCAAACAATACAATTAATCCCTCATCCCAAAACTAATATAAGCTAATTTAAAAAAAGAACACCTAACACTGTATATGTTGAATTCAACCTTAAAAAATCAATTTTGTTTCCAATTTAAAATACCTGTTGGGATATCCAGTTTCAGATCCTGTTCCAGAAAGCAGTTAAGCTTGGTCAGACCAACTTTTACCGTTTCATTAAGTTCTAGACTTTGTGCCATCAATTTTTTTTCATCAGCAATTATCTGATCAAGAAACAAATTATGCTGGCTGGCAAAGGCTGCTTTATGTCCATGTAACAGTTCAGTCATCTCTGACCTGGAAGCTTCACAGCACTGGTTTACACCCTGCAAATGATACAAGCTTTACTAATAAAATTAAAGGTGTCAGTATATCACTGAATCTGTCATTTTCCCTTACCTTGAAACTTACTATAATAAAAAAAAGTTTTATAAAAATCTGGAGAGGGGCTGGGAAGGTAGCTCAGTGGTAGAGCGCTTGCCTTGCATACCGGAGGCCCTGGGTTTGATTCCTCAGCACCACATAAGCAAAAAGAAAAAAGCCGGAAGTGGTGCTGCAGCTCAAGTGGTAGAGCATTAGCCTTGAGCCTTGACCTGAAGGACAGGGCCCAGGCCCAGAGTTCAGGACCCATGACCGGACCCCCCCCCCAAAAAAAAAAAAATCTGGAGAAAGTCATATAAATGGAAGATATTAATGTCAAAACACAATTTCCTCAGGGAAATTATAAGTCAAAAACCAAGGCTATGGGCTGGGAATGAGGCTTAGTGGTAAAGTGCTTGCCTAGCATGCATGAAGCCCAGGGTTCAATTTCTCAGCACCACATAAGCAGAAAAAGCCAGAAGTGGCGCTATGGCTCAAGTGGTAGAGCATTAGCCTTGAGCTGAAGAGGTGGAGGCCAGCACCCAGGCCTAGAGTTCAGGCCCCATGACCGGCCAAAAAAAAAAAAAAAAGAAAGAAAGAAAAGAAAAAGCCAGAAGTGGTGCTATGGCTTAAGTGGCAGAGTGCTAACCTTGAGCAAAAGAAGTTCAGGGACAGTGTCCAGGCCCTGAGTTAATGCCCCAGGACTGGCAAAAAAAAAAAAAAAAAAAAAAGCTAGATACAGGACAGACATAGGACAAACATTAAATTAATTTTGAGATCAAGACACATACCAAAAAGACCATGAACAGCTTATCAATATTAAGTTACTCATTATACCTTAAGAACATTTAATTTGCTGATTATAGTAACTATCCCAAAGTAAGTTCCTGGAATAGTTATTACCTCCAGTAAGCTCTCAAGTTCTTCTTTCCTTTTATTTAAGCAAGATATCCACTGTTCAGAAAAAGAAACTATGTTCATGTTCAGAGACTCACATCTCCGTTCAGACTGTTGAGATACAATTTTCAGGTCACTGTTGAGTGTATCACAGAGCTTCAAAGACTCTTGAACCAGTTTTGTACCTTCTTGGTTAAAATGTCTGAGTTCTTGTGATAAGCCATCAGAATCAGCAATCAATTTTTTACTGTGGGAAGTTGTTTTGTTGATTATGTCCTTGGATTTCCTGTAGGTACAGAGAATAACATTGTTAAGTGGGGAACTAAAGTTTTCAAAGGATATACTTCCTAATATTCTGGGGCTCTCCAGTAGAAATCGGGAGGGAGGCAGTGTAATACACAGCTCATGTTCTTGATAGAATCTTCTAAACCTAGAATGGACTTGTCTGATCCACACTTGCCATTAACAACCTTTGGAAAAGTCATCTTTTCTCATGAAACCTTTCCTTAGACAGGTGGTTTTCCTTTGCATAGGTAGGTGGTGACCCAGAGTGCTTGGCCTGGACCCCATCCTTCCTGCCAGAGAAGGGACACAGTACTTGAAGAGAGCAAAGAGACCAGAGCCCTTTCTGCTTCATGTGTCAGTCCCCCAGGACACAACCTTAACTCCAAGCCACAAAACTACAACTACCAACAGACACCGGGACCAATATTAGTTGGGCATTGATTGGGCCCCTGCATTTCCCACAGTTGTAGCTGATGTTAGAAAAACTAACCAGCTCACAATCTCCCCACACCACCCTCACCGAGGCTCACATCTGTCCCAGAGGCCTGAATGTGGCAGCTCCCCAGTTGTGGGAAGCAGAGCCAATCCAGGATTCCAGTGGGGAGTATTTCCCCACCCTGCCCTAGGGAAACCGTCCCCCTGTCCAAGGCTCACACCTGGCTTAAAGGCCTGAATCTAACTCCTCACCCTGTGGAAAGCAGACACCAATCTGACACTCGACACTCGAGTGGGCACCAGTCCAGGACTCAAGTGGATTTCCCCATCCAGCCTTGTGGGAACCTGCCTTCTTCCGAGGCTCATGTCTATCCCAGAGGTTCAAATGCTGCTCCCCACCCCATAGGAAGTAGACACTAGTTCAGGACAAGTGGGGACCACTCCCCTTAATACATAATGGGAATCTGCCCCAACTCCCAGGGCTCAAACAAGGTCCAGGTGTTGGAATGCTACTTCTGGCCTCTCTGCAAGGAGATACCAGACCAAAACTCTGACCAGGACAACCTTCCCACTAGGACTAGTGGGAATCTTCCTACTCCAGACACAGATCCATGCCAGAACACTAGACTGTGGTGCACCCACCACATGAAAGGAACCTGCAATATTGGTATCTGATAACATAGATTTTTATTCTCTCTCTCTTTTTTTGTCAGTTGTGGGGCTTGAACTCTGGGCTTGGGCCCTGTCCCTGAGCTTTTCAGTTCAAGGCTAGTGCTCTACCACTGTGAGCCACAGCAACACATCCAGTTTTCTGTTGATTAATTGGAGATAAGAGTCTCACGGGACTTTCCTGCCCAGGCTGGCTTTGAACCCAGATCCTTAGATCTCAGTCTCTTGAGTAGCTAGGATTACAGGTGTGAGCCACTGGCTCCACACAAGCAAAAAAAATCTGGAAGCTGTGCTGTGGCTCAGCTGTTAAGAGTGCTAGCCTTGAGCTGAAGAGCTGAGGGACAGCACCCAGGCCCAGAGTTCAGGTACCATGACCAACAAAATAAACAAACAAACAAAAAACACCCAATATGAAGAGACAAGGAAAGACATTACATATTAATTAAAGGCAATGATCCATGAAGAAGAAATCACAGAGGTCAATATATATGCACCAAATAATTGAGCCCCTAAAAACATTAAACAAACAGTATTGAACTTACAGAATATGGCATACCCCCAACACAATAATACTGGGAGATTTTAACACTCCACACTCACCAAAGGACAAGTCAACTACCAAACAAAAATAAGCCAAAGTCAGGTGCCAACCCAGGCAGGAAAGTCCATGAGATTCTTATCTCTAATTATCCACACAAAAAAACCAGAAGTGGCATGGCAGTGTGGCTCAGGAGGTAGAGTGTTCTCCTTGAACTGAAGAGTTCACAGACAGCACCCAAGCCTAGAATTCAAGCCCCATGCCAAAAAAAAAGCAAAGAAACCTCTGAGGTAAATGACACCATAACCCAAATGGACTTAACAGATACTGAGTACTCCATCCAACAACAACCCCAGTTCACATTCTTCTCAGCAGTCCATGGAACATTCTCCAAAATTGATATCATAGGACACACAAAGATCCCAAGCAAATACAAGAAGATTAAGATAACTCCTGGTATATTGAATCAAACTAGTTCTCAACAACAAACATATTTCAAAAAACACTCAAACACATGGAGACTGAATAACATAAAGGCCACATATCCAATACATACAAAGATCTCAAGAAATTAACCCCCGCATGTAACTGTAACCCCTCTATACAGTATTTTTACAATAAAAATATATATACAAAAAACAACAAAATATTCCACATTGAAGGCAGAATAAAAATATTCCCAAATAAAAATTAAAAAGAAAAAAAAAGAAAGAAAGAAAGAAACAAAAAACCTGACCCCCTTGCCAAACCTAATAAACCAATCATTAAATGGACAAGGGAGCTAAGGAGAGACTTCTCAGAAGAGGTAGAATAGCAAAGAAACACATGAGGAAATGCTCATCATCCCTGGCCATAAAAGAAGTGCAAATCAAAACAACTGAGATTCCATCTTATCCCAGTAAGACTGGCCAACATGTGAATTGGTGGGGATGCTGTGAAAAAGGAACCCTACTGCTGGGAATGCAAATCAGTATAACCACTCTGGACAGCACTCCAGAAGTTCCTCAAAAAACTAAACATAAGCTGGGTGCCAGTGGCTCACGCCTGTAATCTTAGCTACTCAAGAGGCTGAAATCTGAGGACTGCTGTTCAAAGCTAGCCTGGACCCCAGAAAACCGAAGTGGTGCTGTGGCTCAAGTGGTAGAGTACTAGCCTTGAGCCGAAGAGCTGAGGGACAGTACCCAGGCCCAGAGTTCAAGCCCTATGACCAACAGGAAAAAAAAAAAAACTAAACTATAGACCATCCCTACAACCTGCCATTCTAGTCCTGAGCATCTACCCTGAACATCATGAGCCAGGATATGATAAAAATACCTGCACATCCATGTTCATTGCCACACTATTCACAATAGTCAAAATATAGAAACAGCCCAGATGCCCTAAACTAGAGGAGTTGACCCAAAAAATGCGGTACCTATACACAATAGAATTGCATACAGCCATTAGAAAGAATAAAATTATGCCATTTGCAGGAAACTAGAACAAATCATTATAAGTGAGCAAATCATGGTTTAGCCAAGCTCAGAGCAACAAATGGCATGTTTTCTCTGATATGTAAAAAATTAGATCTAAAAAATCACTGGGATATGATAAATTGTACAGTATTCAAGATACTCATACATAGCAAGACCAGAAGAGGATATTCTTTGGAGAGAAACACAAAGGGTGCAATACCTAAATGCCTCTTCATATTTATATAAAATTATATATATATAAACAAACTCTAAGATGTGGAAACAAGAGATCTTTTTTTTCTTTTTTTTTTTGGCCAGTCATAGGGCTTGAAATCTGCCTGCTTGAAATCTGTCCCTCAGCTCTTTAGCTCAAGGCCAGTACTCTACCACTTGAGCCACAAAGCCACTTCCAGTTTTCTGGTGGTTAACTGGAGATAAGAGTCTCCCAGACTTTCCTGCCCAGGCTGGCTTTGAACCATGATCCTCAGATCTCAGCCTCCTGAGTAGCTAGGATTACAAGAGTGAATTACTAGCACCAGCTTGTTCTTTTTTTTTTTTTTAATGATTCTGGATTCTGTCTTCTTTATGTATAATATCTTCATGTGTATATCTTCAGGATAGTAGCAGGGAAGATACAGAACTCGAGTGAAAATGGGTGAAAAAGTACAGCAGTACAGGCTGACTGTGGGTGGAGATGGGAGGGAGGGACTGAGAGTGAGGGAACAGAAGACACTGTACAAAAAGAAATGTATTCATTACCTGACTCATGTAATTGTAATTCCTCCATACATCACCTTTATAATAATAATAAATAAAAAAAGAAGCCAAGTACTAGTTCCAAAAATAATTAGCAAAAAAGCAGGGCTGGAGCGTTGATTTACATGGCAGAGCACCAGCCAAGTAAGCAGCAGGTCCTGAATTCAAATCTCACTACTAGAAAAAAATAATTAACAAGAACTTACTGCTCTGTATTTTGTTGAACACCACTAAGTGGTTTCTGAATGTTTTCACACTTTTCTTCCAAAGCAGAGAATCTGTCCTCCCAAAGACTGACTAACTGGCAGAGTTCCTATAGGGAAAGATATAAGAAAGGAAGACAATTGAAATTATGACTTTGAACATTTTCTTCAGGTCATGACTGATGACAAAGAAGCATTCTCCCATAGGTGAAAATTAGATAAATTATTGACGAGGTCTTTAACTCCACCTCCCACACACACTGGAAAGCAGTGAAAGTGAGGCTAAAAGATTATTATTAAGGGATCTTTTTTTTGCTGTCAGTCGTGGGGCTTGAACTCTGGGCCTGAGCACTGTCCCTTAGCTCTTCAGCTCAAGGCTAACACTCTATCACTTGAGCCACAGGGCCACTTCTGGTTTTCTGGTGGTTTATTGGAGATCAGAGTCTCATGGACTTTCCTGCCTGGTCTGGCTTTCAACAGCAATCCTCAGATCTCAGCCTCCTGAGTAGCTAGGATTACAGTTGTGAGCCACTGGAGCCGAGCTTATTAAGGGACTATTAAAGTAAGTAATCAGCAGATTTTATTATTGTAACAAACTGCTGTAATTGTACTTCCAAATTAATCACTTACGTGGAAAAGGATTTAACAGATAAGATACACAGTGGCTTTTTTTTTTTTTTTAAAACTGGTAAGACCACTAGAAGGGAAAGTTGATGCTGGTGACCTAATGGTTCAAACAAGCCAAATATAGCGATTATCTAGCTAAAAAAAATCTGTACATAATACAATTGGGTGATATTAATAAATCATAAATAGAAACTTGTTTGTTTTTGCTTTGGGGTATTTGTTGGGGGTGGGGGAATATGGGAGGTATCTCAGAAAGGGAGGGAGGAAAGGGGAATAAATGCAATTAGGCTATTCATTTTACACTAACTAGAAAATGACCTATGTAACTTTGTGAGCAGGGGAGGAAAAACTGGGGTAAAACAAAGGAAGGGATGACAATATAAGAAAAAATGTACTTCATTACCTGACTTATGAAAATGTAAACCTTCTGTTCAACACCTTAAAGATAACAATAAGATTATATTTTTTTTAAAAATTGCCAGGTGTTGGTGGTTCACACATGTAATCCTAGCTACTCAGGGGGTTGAGAACTGGTGAAGCTCACAGTTCAAAACCAGCTCAGGCAGGAAAGGCCATGAGACTCTTCAACACACTACTGAAAAAAAGCTGGAAAGGACACTGTGGCTCAAAAAGCTCAGGGATGAGGGCTGGGAAGGTGGCTCAGTGGTAGAGTGCTTGCCTTGCATGCATAAGGCCCTGGGTTCGATTCCTCAGACTATATAACATTTTTAAAGTTTTTGTGATTCAAATATAATCTTCAGCTACCTAGAAAATTCTGTTACATGTGATACTTCATTTTTCACTGATATTTAGTGAAATATTTCTATTGTATTAAGAATGAGTTATGGGGCTGGGAAGGTGGCTCAGTAGAGTGCTTGCCTTGCTTGCATGAGGCCCTGGGTTCCATACCTCAGCACCACATAGCAGAAAATGCCAGAAGTGGTGCTGTGGCTCAAGTAGTAGATGCTAGCCTTGAGCTGAAGAGCTGATGGACAGCACCCAGGACCAGAGTTCAGGCCCCATGACCAGCATACACAAAAAAATGAAGCTCAAAGACATCATCCAGGCCTTGAGTTCAAGTCCCAGGTCCAGCACAAAAAAATAAAAATAAAAATAAAAATCATGAATAATTTTTTGGGGGGGAGGGGGAGCCTGGTCGTAGGGCCTGAATTCTGGGCCTGGGCGCTGTCCCTCAGCTCTTCAGCTCAAGGCTAGCCCTCTACCACTTGAGCCACAGCACTACTTCCGGCTTTGTTTATGTGGTTCTCAGGAATCAAACCCAGGGCCTCATGCATACAAGGCAAACAACCACTGAGCCACCTTTGCAGCCCCTTGATTTACTTTTTTAAAGTGCTACCTGCCTATACTGGGCACCAGTAGCGCAAGTCTATAATTCTAGTTACTCAAGAGGCTGAGATTTGGAAACTGAGGTTTGACTAGCCAAAGCAAGAAAGTCTTTAAGACTTTATTCCCAATTAACCACCAAAAAATTGGAAGTGGCAGTGTGGCACAAGTGGTACAGCACAAGCCTTGAGTAAAAAAGCCAAGCAAGAGTACAAGGCCCTAAGTTCAAGTCTCAGTACTAACAAAAAGATCTACCTCTCTATTTTATGCATTTCAAAACAGTTCATTTATAAAAAGCTGATCAGCCTTAAATGTGTGTGTGTGTGTCTGTGTGTCTATGTGTCTGTGAATGTATGTTTATGACAGATTTAAGCAACAGCTGTAGATTTCAAATTCCAAGGACCATTTAGACGAGGCACTCACAAATGGATGCCTTTCAGGCAGTATAATCATTCACCATCATCATCTGTACAATGAACCACATGCTGTGAGAGCTCCCAGGGCCTCAGCTTCCTATTTAGAAAACTGGGCAAGTCACAGTATCTTTATTGATATTGATAGAAGAAATGAATATATAGGAAGTTGGTTGCTCAATAATGTTCATTTGTTTTTCCTAATACCGAATATCAATGTTTCTGAGAGGGAATATTGTTTTACTTCTTAGCCCATGATATTGAATGTCTCTGATCCTCTCATTTTGCATGTCATAGATGTACATATCTTTCCAAAGAAAAAGAACTCCTCATTATTTAAGTTACAATGACCAATGAGTGTTGGCTTACAAAGCTTTTAATAAGGGGCTGGGAAGGTGGCCCAGTGGTAGAGTGCTTGCCTTGCATGCATGAGGCCCTGGGTTCGATTCCTCAGCACCACATAAGCAAAAAGCCGGAAGTGGCACTGTGGCTCAAGTGGTAGAGCACTAGCCTTGAGCTGAAGAGCTGAGGGACAGCGCCCAGGCCCAGAGTTCAGGCCCCACAACCGGACCCAAAAAAAAAAAAAAAAAAAAAAGCTTTTAATAAAGATTTAATCTTTAGAAGCTGTTTTTATAATCAGTTAATAAAGTATAAAAAAATGTATTATTTAGCTGGGCGCCAGTGGCTTATGCCTGTAATCCTAGCTACTCAGGAGGCTGAGATATGAGGATAAAAGTTCAAAGTCAGCACGGGCAGGAAAAGCTGTGAAACTCTTATCTCCAATAAACCACCAGAAAACTAGAAGGGGCTCTGTGGCTCTAGTGGTAGAGCACTAGCCTTGAGCTGAAGAGGAGCTGAGAGACAGTGTTCAGGCCCAGAGTTCCAGCACCATAACCGACCAAAAAAAGTAAGTTAATCAATTAAATAAATTATATATATATGTATATATAAAATTTAGACAGGTGCAGGTGAGTCACACCTGTAATCCTAGCTACTCAGAAGGCTGAGATCTGAGGATCACAGTTTGAAGCCTGCCCAGGGAGAAAAGTCCTGTAAAACATCTCCAATTAACCACTCAAAAACCGGAAGTAGCACTATGGCTAAAGCGGTATAGCACTAACTTTGAGCACAAAAAGGCTCAGGGACAGTGTCCAGACACTGAGTTCAAGCCCCATAAATGGCAAATAAATAAATAAATATTGAAGATTGTGGTATGAAGCCATCCCAGGCAAAAAAGACTGTGAGACTCTTTATTTCCAATTAACCACCAAAAAGCTGAAAGTGGAGCTGTGGCTTAAGTGGTAAAATGCTAGCTTTGAGCAAAAAGCTCAGTACCTGGGCCCTGACTTCAAGGCTGGACTGGCAATAAATAAATAAATAAATAAATAAATAAATAAATAAATAAATAAATAAATAAATAAATAAATAAATAAATAACAAGAGTAAATTGCTGAAGGCATAACATAAGTACTTCCTAGGAAGCAAAAGACTGGGTTCAATTCCTAGTACTTCAAAAAAAAATTTAGTAAAATGTAAATGTCTTTTGTCAATAATACAGAAATAAGAGCAAGCAGGACTTTAAAGATAATGTCTTCCTAGAAAGAAGTAACTTACAAAATTACCTTTTACTTTAAACATTACAACTGCCTGCCTCTAAAGATTTGATGTTAACTCACCTTTCACCTTGTATGAAGACTTATTTTCCTAGTGTTTTTCAGGTCAGGGATCTACATGAAGCAAGTTCTCAAATATTGAGATATTAAATATTAAAAGAGGTACTCTATCATTGTACATTAAATACTACTGTAATAACAATGGCGGTGATCATTTCAGGTTTGTAAGGACTTCACAGCATTCAGATCCTAAAACACTTTTTCACTCCCATGTCAGCTATGCATGATACCTGTGAATGAGTCTGTTTCATCGTCTTCAAGTCTTCACTTAAGTTTTCACAACGTTTCTGTGATTCAACCAAGGAGGACACAGTATTTTCTTGTAGCTCACGTAGATTGTCACATAACTCACTGAGAAAGCCATCTATTTCTTTTTTCTGATCTTCTATCTTTGAAGAAAAAGAAATCACTATCTTTTGTAAACAATGCATCAATTTTGAGATATGAACATTCTAACATCTGTTACCGTTTCAGCTACTGTCCACGAAGTCTTAAAGATGTGTTGCAGTTGTCTATTGATTTTCCATATAGACATCACAGAAGGGGATAAAATCCTTTCCAATGAACTTTTAAGTTCAGTTGTAAGTTCATTCTGGTTTAAAAATAAACAGGAAACAAGTCTTTGAGAATATTTTCATTTCATAAACTTAACTACTGTTAGATTAAGACCTAATATAATACTGGAGCAAGTAAAGATGCACATTCAAATTATGCAATAAAGTTTTCTGTTCTTTATATCCTACACTGAGATAGCTTTGTTTCTAGCATTCATCATAAATCATTTAGTTCTGCCTCTGGTAACTAAGAAAATGTTCATTCAGTGTATAGTAAATCCTTAAAGGAGTCTAATGGGCAAAAAAAAAAGCCAAAAGAATTCAAAAGAGAAGTAAATGATAATCATTTGGTAAGATTTCAGCTCTCTGGTATGAGCCCTAACACAGGTGGAGACAAAAAAAAAACAACCTATAGGTACATTTTAACAAAACAAATTTCAAGCAACTGGCCATAAGAACAGAGTCCAAATAGACATGAAGGCTTTGGAGCCAGACACTGATAGTTCATGTCTATGATCTTAGGGAGGCTGAGGTCTGGAGGGCTGTGGGTCAAAAGCCAGCTAGCTAGGGCAGAAAAGTCTATGAGAATCTATCTCCAGTTAGCTGTATTATAAAATCAGGTCTTCTTTCAATTCAAGCAATGTTTTTAACTAGTTATATAGAAAGACCACTGTTTTAGTATTTGAATTAATTCCTGAAAAGTTAGTAATAACTGGATATTTTAATTTCATCAAATTTGGATGACTGAAACCTATCAAGTAGTACCATATAAACACTGAATCTAGGCATAGAACTAATATTTACAGTATTTACTTGAAAAATGCTAAATAAATGTTGTAAACCTCAAAAAAGGAGGCAGAGAACCTGTGCAAAGATAATAAAATAAGCAGTATGGGCCAGTACTTCCTAAATATAATTACAGAATAAACCTACACATAAATCAAGTATGGAAGAGGTAATATTAATTGTAATTAAAGTTGTGATTTCTATACAATTGTGGAGAACAGCTTAGGAGTCAAGACCCAATAGGACTTTCCCACACAGATCTAACCCAAAGAACTGTTATATATGGTCCTATAACTCTATTTGCTATGGTTCCTACATTACTATTACATATTATCATACTTTTAAAATTAACTACTTATCTCCACCTTCTGGTTGAGTGTAACTCGACTTTCTAAGATTAAGACTAAACTAGAGTAAGGCTTTTATCTCCAATTAACCATTCAAAAAACAGAAGTAGAGCTGTGACTCAAAATAGAGCACCAGCTTTAGGAAAAAGAGCTCAAGAAGAGAGCTCAGGCCCTGAGTTCAAGCTCCAAGACCAAGACAACAACAACAAAAAAAACAAGAAAGAAACATAAACATACTTTCATAGTGATATGTCTCACTGGGTCTAGAAGAGCTTAAAATGGAGAAAAATTAATACTGTTTTTGATGACTTATCAAATGTAACCCTTTAAAATACATGGTATCTACCTTTAAAAATAGCATAAAATGATTGAAGGGAGGTGGTAAAGAGAGTAACAGATGAGGTTAATCTGATTAAATTATATTGTGAATTTCCATGGTGAGATCCTTTTAATATTGCCTTGAAAAAAAGTGGAAAACATGAATGGCAGGAAAATAAAACAGGCTGTCAGGGACCAGCACCAAGGAGGGAAAATGGAAATGGTAAATGAAGGTTAATATAGTCAAAGTACTTTATATGCATGCATAAAATAAAATGACACCTGTTGAAATTGATTTAAGAAATGGGGGGATAACTGGGAAATGGTGGCTCACACCTGTAATCCTAGCTACTCAGGAGGCTGAGATCTGAGGATCATAGTTCAAAGCCAGCCCAGGCAGAAAAGTCTGTGAGACTAGTACCTCCAATTAACTACCAAAAAGCCAGAAATGGCACAGTGGCTCAAAGTGGTAAAGAACTAACGTTGAGCACAAAAGCTCAGGGACAATACCCTGAATTCAAGTCCCAGGATTGGCAGAAAAAAAAAAAAAAAGTGACAAAGAACTAACAAAGGAGATGGATGGCATAAGTTTGGGGGAAGGTTTTTGTTTGTCCTGGGGCGTGAACTCAGGGCCTAGGCACTGTCCTGAACTTCTTTTGCTCAAGGCTAGCACTCTACCACAGAGCTACAGAGCCACAGCACCACTTCCCGCTTTTTCTGTTTATGTGGTACTGAGGAATGGAACCCAGGGGCTTCATGCTTGCTAGGCAAACACTCTACTAATAAGCCACATTCCTAGTCCAGATAGGGTAAGTCTAATCAGGTTACATTATATGCTTGTGTGAAAATGTCACAATGAAAACTTAAACAAATGAATGATGATGATGATGATGATAAGAGGCTCTCATTTTAACACTCATGAAGAACAGGAAATGTTTCTCTGTTTCTCCCTACATTAACCCTGTGAAACTAAAATCAATATTTATTAAAATAAAAAAAATTAAAGAGATTTACTAACAATCAGTTTCTGCAGTACAGTTTTACTTTGTGATGCTAATGACTGCTCCTCTAAGATCATATTGGAAATGTGAGCAATATGAGCTGAAACTGTTTCTGGGACAGCTGTGAGAGATTCCAGTGAAGTTGTGGTAATGGTGTCTAATGCAGAGACACTGGAAGACATCAGATTACCTGCAACAAAAACAAAGACAAAAACTTAGATATAAATAAACATACTTAAATGCAGTTAGGCTGGGCACCAAAGGCTCATGCCTGTTAATCATAGCTTCTCAGGGGGCTAAGATCTGAGGATCACAATTTGAAGCCAGCCCAGGTATGAAAACCCATGACATTCTTATATTCAATAAACTACTCAGAAAAAACTAGAGGTGGTGTTGTGGCTCAAGTGGTATAGTGGTAGCCTTGAGCAAAAGGAGTTCAAGGACAGGACCTAAACCCAGAGTTCAAGTCTTAGGACCAGCCCCCCCCCCCCAGACCCCCCCCCCAAAAAATTTGGCTCACTACATAAGGAAAGACTTAAAATATCTAGTATATATGTTCAATGATGTTCTGTAGGCCCTTGGCATATTTGTGAGTATATCAGACTCATAAAACATATTATAGCTGATCACTGATGATTCATGCTTATAATCCTAGCTATGGGGCTGGGAAGGTAGCTCAGTGGTAGAGCGCTTGCCTTGCATCTTGCATGCATGAGGCCCTGGGTTTGATTCCTCAGCACCACATAAGCAAAAAGAAAAAAGCCAGAAGTGGTGCTGTGGCTCAAATGGTAGAGCTCTAGCCTTGAGCTGAAGAGCTGAGGGACAGCACCCAGGACCAGATCAGGCCCCACGACTGGACCCCCCCCCCCAAAAAAAATCCTATCTACTCAGGCAACTGAGAGCTGAAGATCATGGTATGAAGCCAGCCCAGACAAGAAAGTCTTATCAGGGCTGGGAAGGTGGCTCAGTGGTAGAGCACTTGCCTTGCATGCATGAGGCCCTGGATTCGATTTCTCAGCACCACATAAGCAAAAGGAAAAAAAGCCGGAAGTGGTGCTGTGGCTCAAGTGGTAGAGTGCTAGCCTTGAGCTGAAGAGCTGAGGAACAGCGCCCAGGCCCAGAGGTCAGGCCCCAGGACCAGATCCAAAAAAAAAAAAAGTCTTATCTCCAATTAACCACCAAAAAGCTAGAAGTGGAGCTGTGGCTCAAATGATAAAGTGCTATCTTTGAGCAAAGAATGACAGGGACAGCAACCAGGCCCTGAGTTTATGACTCAAGATTTACACTAAATAAATAAATCCCAATGGAAACTAAATTAGAATATTCTGAAATATCTAAAGATACAGTATTATACTAGATGATAAAAGAATTTATGGAAGAACAAAGAACTAGAAATCAATACCAAAATTTATACTTGTTAGCTAAGGTGACTATAGTCTAGGTGATTTTTTTTGAATTTTTACATATCCTTTTTTGGGGGGGGGGGGGTCCGGTCGTGGGGCCTGAACTCTGGGCCTGGGCGCTGTCCCTCAGCTCTTCAGCTCAAGGCTAGTGCTCTACCACTTGAGCCACAACGCCACTTCCGGCTTTTTTCTTTTTACTTATGTGGTGCTGAGGAATCGAACCCAGGGCCTCGAGCATGCAAGGCAAGCGCTCTACCACTGAGCCACCTTCCCAGCCCCATTTTTACATATCTTGATCTTCTAAATTTTCCATAATGAAAATTACAATAATATGAATACTTAAGAGTTTCATTTCTAGCCAGGTGCCAGTGGCTCATGCCACTACTACTCAGGAGGGTGAGATCTGAGGATTGCTGTTCAAAGCCAGCCTGGATAGGAAAGTCTATGAAACTCTTATCTCCAATAAACCACCAGAAAACTGGAAGTGGTGCTGTGCCTCCAGTGGCAGAGCACTAGCCTTGAGCTGAAGAGCTGAGGGACAATGCCCATGAGGGACAAGACCCATGACCAACCAAAAAAAAAAAAAAAAAGTTTCATTTTTAAAAGAAAAGTTTAAGAATTATTAACATAGCAAACTTTCAACACACAATTCACCCCCCCCCCAAAAAAAAGACAGAAGTAGCAGGGAATATTTCTAGAAAGAGACCCAAGAAATTTAACAGTATTATCTGTAAAGAATGAAAATGGGGTTGGAGACCTCTAGGATTGGTTAAGTTCAAAGAAAATAAAAGCATTAGTCTCCAGCCTAAACAGCTTACATATATTTTGGAAAGAGCACTCAGGGCTCCCAATACACTGGGCAAATGCTCTACTACTGAACTAGAAACATCCCAACCCCTTTGTATATTTTTGAAATAGAATTTCCACTAAGTTACCCAGGCTAGCCTCAAACTTATTATGTAGCCTAAGCTGGTGTCAACCTTAATCTTTCTGCCTCAGCTTCTTGAGTACATAGAATTACAGGTCTGCACCACCACACCTAGTATGTATTTTGTTGGTTTTTACATTATTAAATTGTCAGTTTTTAAATTAGCCTCATTTAGTACATTTAGACTAGGATAATGATCTGAGCATAGTGGTGCATACCTGAAATCCCAGCACGTGGTGGGCAGCAGCAGAATTGTAAGGCCTTACAAGACCATGCCAGGACACTATACTCCCACCAAAAAAATAAAAAAGAAGCTGGGTGCCAGTGTCTCAAGTCTACATCCGTAGCACTTGGGACGTTTGAGAGTGGAGGACTATGGTTCAAGGTCAGTCCAGGCAAAAAAGTTTGTGAGGCCCCCTTCCCAACCCATACCTATCATGTTAAACAAACTACATGGGAGACTGAGATTAGGATTGTTATGATTCCAAGTCAGCCCAGGCAGAGAAGTCAGGAAGACTCCATCTCTATGGAGGAAAGGTGGATATTGGTGGCATGTACCTCTCATCTCAGCAGTGATAGGAAACTTAAAACAGGTGGATCATGTTTCTCGAGTGGTGGACGGGAAGACACACCTAGACAGAAAGCAAGACCCTGGGGCTGGGAAGGTGGCTCAGTGGTAGAGTGCTTGCCTTGCATGCATGAGGCCCTGGGTTCGATTCCCCAGAACCACATAAGCAAAAAGAAAAAAAGCCGGAAGTGGCGCGGTGGCTCAAGTGGTAGAGCACTAGCCTTGAGCTGAAGAGCTGAGGGACAGCGCCCAGGCCCAGAGTTCAGGCCCCACGACCGGACCCAAAAAAAAAAAAAAAAAAAAAAAAAAGAAAGCAAGACAGCAAGACCCTGTCTTAAAGAATAACTGAGAATAGGGCTGGAGCTGTGGCTCAGTGATAAAGCACCTGCCAGCCCTGAGGTTAAACATGAGGGCCATTAAAAAAAAAATAGAAAAAACAAACTTACCAAACAAGGTCTTATGAACTTCAAGTATGTCTTTTTGCTTTGAGCTGCCATCCTTAATCAATTCTTCCATATTATTAAATAGACTACTCAGATTTTTACCAAAAATATCCTGAGCTTCGGCATTGTATTGGTCGATTGCTTTCTTACGATCCAGTTTAGAATGAAGACCACATACATCTTTTGTAGTTTCTTCAACTGTGCTAAGCAACTACATAAAAAATTTTAAAATTAACAATGACAAGATAGAAAGATAGACAATTTAATGAACACCTTATCTCCCCTCCCCTAACAACCTATGCAAGGCAAAAAGATTTTTCAGGGGCTGGGAAGGTGGCTCAGTGGTAGAGTGCTTGCCTTGCATGCACGAGGCCCTGGGTTTGATTCCTCAGCACCACATAAGCAGGAAAAAAGCTGGAAGGGGTGCTGTGGCTCAAGTGGTAGAGTGCTAGCCTTGAGAACTGAAGGACAGCACCCAGACCCAGAGTTCAAGCCTCATGACCAACAAAAACAAAAACAAAGATTTCTCCAAATTATCACAGTAGTTGTGTTTGCTCAAAAAATTTTCATATCGGGGGAGGTAGGAGGCTGGGAAGGGATGTGAAGGGTAAACCAAAGGAGGAGGCTGCAATGCTTGGTAAGAAATGTACGCATTATCCTGCCCATGTAATTGTAACCCCTCTGTACAGTATGTTCACAAATAAAATAAAATTAAATTAAAAAAAAATTTTCATATTATGTTTTACCCCTGCCTCAAAAGTATATCTAATACAAAATTCAATAGTTTCATCATTAAAAGGTACTAAATTCTTTATGACTATTGAATTTTAATTGTCACCACAAGGGAAAATTATTATAAAATGAAAACACATTATAAATGCCCACAAAACAGTTGCATTCTATTTTCAAAATTCCAAGAGTAGGTTTGTTTATGAAGACTTTACATACCATAACTACAACTAGTAAGAATCACTATCTATGTGTAGACATTTTTACAAAAAAGAACCACAGGCACAGTTTTGTCAGCATATGCAGCTGATCTGCTGGAGTTGTCTTGGTAGTTTGGTTCCCAGGATGTTGATGTAGGGTTTACATGGTAGGAATGAAGCCCCTGGATACTAGAGTTGTATTTTATTATACTAATAATTCACTCTAAGGGTACAGATGGGGCTAGCCAAAGGGGCCTGATCTTCTTGCCAGCCCCCTTCCATCTAAATCTTCTGGAGTCCCTTTATTCTTTTTTTTTTTTTTTTTGCCAGTCCTGGGGCAAAACTCAGGGCCTGGGCACTGTCCCTGAGCTTCGTTTGCTCCAGGGTAGCATTCTACCACTTGAGCCATAGCACTGCTTCTGGCTTTTTGTTTATGTGGTACTGAGGAATGGAACCCAGGCCTTCATGGGTGCTAGGCAAGCATTCTACCACTAAGCCACATTCCCAGCCCTCTCCTTTTTTACTTAATTCACTAATTCCAGTAATGAAAAAAGAATGAAATAGTAAAAAATAGTGTTGTTTAAAATTGTAAGACAATCATTTGAAATAATTAAAATCCCACAATTAACAAAGTAAATTTATTCATACCCATCCATTATGATTATCAGGGCTTTCTGCTTGCTAAGCAAGCAGTTAAGCCACACCTCTAGCCCTTTTTGTTCTGGTTATTTTTGAGATAAAGTCTAGCTTTGTCTCTGTTTCAGTCTGGACCTTGAACCTCCCACTTTCTGCTTATCTAGGATGATAGTCACTGAGTAAGCTCAACTTCTTCCATTGAGATGGGGATCTTTGTCTAGGCTGGCCTGGAACTGCAATCTCCAGCTCAGTGGTGTAGTTGGAACAACAGGTATGTTCTCTGCCTCCAGCTATGAACTAGTTATGTTGATATCTCACAGAGTGTTTGCCAGGCAGTTCTGGAAACCTAATCCTCCCAATCTCTGCCTCCAAAATAGTGTTACTCAGGTAACAGCCCACGGTACCAGGGCCATTCTTTATTTAATACTATTACAAAACAAAACAAAGGACAAACCTGGCTGGCAACATCATGAAGTTTCTCTTCAGTACTTTCCAAAGCAGAAGAGACATATTCTTCTTTAACAAGCTGTAATTTAGTTTCTTGCAGATGTTTCTGAGTGGTTTCAAGTTCCTGTGTCTTATTTTGCAGTTCAGATTTACATTGGTCAAGTTCATTTTTATTATCCACAAACAACTCTGTAACCTACATATAGTACATTAAGCATTTCTTTAAGAATTGAAAGTGTTAAAATGGTTAGTCAGACACCTGGCTAGTTCATAATATACTAGGAAAAAAGAACAAATTATTCTCATATTAAAATGGTCACAAGTTACCAGACAGGTTAACATATTTTATGTAATATCTGGTTTCTTTCTATAAGCTTATTCAAAACTTAGAGAATTACATGTCAACATAGTACTATTAATTCTTCAAATCCTGCCACTGTCAGTAGATCTGTACCACAAAGGAGTTAATGTGAGGATGGCATCAAAGTTCAAGTCATTGACTAAGCTAGACCTAGCTATTACTTTTATTAAACACCTAGTTTCTCCCAAAACCTGTATTCCTTCATGTAACAAACATGTTATCAAAAAGGCCTCGGTAATGACACTTCTAAGCTTTAACAACAAAACCTCACAATCCAGTAAGATATTTGTCATGTAATGATGCCTCAGTCAACAACAGATTATATATACAGCAATGGTCCCACAGATAATAATGGAACCTGGAGTTAGGAGTGTAGTTCACTCATACAGTGCTTGTCTAGCATGCCCTAGGTTTAAATTCCAGCAAGGCCAAGAGGAAAGAAAAACTGAAATTATAATGGAGCTGAAAAATTCCTATCACCTAGTGATGCCACAGAGGTTATAAAGTAGTACTATAATGTCTTACCCATGTTGGTGGTAATGCTAGGTAACCAAGTCTACTGTGCTGCTCATTGTGTAAAAATGTAACATACAGCTGGGCACTAATGGTTCACTGTAATCCTAGCTACTCAGGAGGCCAAGATCTTAGGATCTTTTTTTTTTTTTGGTCGGTCGTGGGGCCTGAACTCTGGGCCCAGGCGCTGTCCCTCAGCATTTCAGCTCAAGGCTAGTGCTCTACCACTTAAGCCACAGCACCACTTCCAGCTTCTTCTGCTTAAGTGGTGCTGAGAAATCGAACCCAGGGCCTCGTACATGCAAGGCAAGCACTGTACCACTGAGCCACCTTCCCAGCCCAAGATCTGAGGATCTTGTCTGAAGTCAGCCTGGGCAAGAAAGTCCATAAGACTCTTATCTCCAATTAACTACCAAAAAGCCAGAAACAGAGCTGTAGCTCAAGTGATAGAGCACTAGCCTTGAGCAGAAAAGGTCATGGACAGCACTGAGATCCCTGAGTTGGAGCTCCATGGCTAACAAAAATAAAAAAACAAAACACATAACTTACATACAGACCATAATACTGAGAACAACAAATGCCACTGACTCATATATTTGCTATATTGTACATTTTAGAGCATATTCTTTCTACTTAAGGAATAGGAACTGAGAACCAGCCTCAGCAGGCCCTTCAGAAATTAAAGTAGAGAAGGCTCAGGCTCGTGTGTGGCACCCTGAAGACATTCCCATTGAGACAAGATAGGAGGTGGAAGTCAGGGATAATATGTATGTTTGTACCTTAGCAAACATACTTTTTTTTTTTTTTTTGCAGAGGATTGAACTCAGGGCCTTGTATTTGCCAGGCAAGTGCTCTTCCACTGAGCTAAATCCCCAACCTTTGCACCTTAGCTTTTAAAAAGTTTAAAAAGTGGGGGGGCTGGAAATTTGCTTAAAATGGTAAGAGTGCTTGCCTAGCATTCATGAAGCCCTGGATTTGATTCCTCAGCACCACATAAACAGAAAAAGCCGGAAGTGGCGCTGTGGCTCAAGTAGTAGAATGCTAGCCTTGAGCAAAATGAAGTTCAGGGACAGTACCGAGGCCCTGAGTACAAGCCCTAGGACTAGCAAAATGTAAAATTAAATTAAAAAAAATAAAATAAAAAGTTTAAAAATTATATCCTAGACATGTAGTAGGCTCATGCAGTATGCTCTGATGATGAAATCACCTAGCAACACATTTCTCAGAACATATCCCAGTCATTAAATGGCATCCAAATGTAATTCTGGCAATGTATTCATTCAACTGTCAAAGCCTTTTCATCATCATTAATGGGTGTAAAATTATGATACAACTTTTGTTCAGTATGAGAGTTGGCAAGAAAGAAAATCCTTAAAGAATGTGTCAGATCTCTAGCATCCTAAAATTTTAATATTTGCTTTTCTTATAATATGAAATTTTGTTTTGAATGCTTACCCTACTTAGCTCCTCTTCAAGAGCACCAATTTTTTCAACCAATTCAACAATCTGTTCTTCTTGAACAGTTAATTTTCCATTCATGACTCTAAAGTGAAATTTAAGTTAGTAATTGTTCTAAATCCAACAAAATATTTCACAGAGAATTACAGCAATTACACAAACTCTTTTCTACCCTTATGATAATTATGACAACAACACAATCATTGGTGCTGTGGAACAATAAATGCAAGTGACACAGGACAAATGAACTGACAGTCTTTGTTTTATAAATGGATTGGTTTTTTTCCTTTTGACTCCATTCTGACACTAAGAATCCCTACTGAGGGAAAAGTGTGTGTATATTAAATCTGAGTAGCTAAATTGGGGGCAATAGCTCAGTGGTAGGACATTTGCCTAACATCACCAATAAATAAATAAATAAATAAAATAAAAAATACTTCTTTTTAGAGCTAGAAATCTGATAGAAAATTAAAATTCACTTAAAGTAGTGATGGGGACAGGACGACACAATCTGTGCATCTATAATCAGGGCTATGAAAAAAAGATAAAGATGCCCCTCTTCCCCAAATGCTAGAAAGGCTTAAGACTTGAAGGTATGATGTACTGCAAGAGGAAGGGGTAAGATAAGCAGCTGAAAATACTTGGAGGTCTGAATTAAAGTAAGTACACAAAGCAATATTGCCTCACAACACCTGCATGTAATGCCTTCCCACTACCAACACAACTATCACACTACCACATAAACCCTAGGCAATCAAAAAAGGGTTATCTCTAAAGCAGACCTTCTCAGCCTCAGCACCAATGACATTCGGTACTAAATACTTCTTTGTTCTGAGGATATCCTGTGCATATTAGGAAGTTTAGTAATAGTGTTCATCTCTCTCTGTACTAGATGTCACCAAGTAACTCCATCTCTACAACTATAATCACCAAACAACAAAAGGGCTGGAGATGTGGCAGCCCAGCCCCCCACCCCCCCCACACACACACTTTAACCAGAGTGGCCCACACCTATATTTCTAGCTACTGGAGAGTCCAAAATTAGTAACTCCGTCTCTACAACTATAGTCACCAAACAACAAAAGGGCTGGAGATGTCACAGCCCAGCCCCTCCCCCTCCACACACACACTCATTTTAACCAAAGAGTGGCCCACTATATTTCTAGCTACTTGAGAGTCCAAAATTGGAAGGATCTCAATTCAAGACCATTCTAGATAAAAAAAAAAAAAAGAAAAGTTAGTGATAACCCCATCTTAATCAATAAAAACCTATTTGTCCTAGCAGCTATGTGGGCAGCATAAATAGGAGATCACAGTCGAGGCCTGAAAGGGCAAGACCAGACCCTACTGAAAAATAAAGCAAAAATGACTGGGTATGTAACTCAAGTGATAAGGCACCTACCTAGCAAGCACAAGGCTCTGAGTGTAAGCACAAGGCTCTGGGTTCAAACACCAGTACAAACCATCTCTTGCCCACAAGTCTGAATATGCTGGGTTTCCTCTAGGGGGCAACCTTTTCCTATTCCTGAAGCCACTGTCCATAGTAACAACATGAGAAATTCCAGCTTCCCTTTCATTAACTACATATACAATGGAGGGTATAGAAGTAAGATTTAAGATCTGGAAACAGCCATCTGAGTGAAAATCTACGTAGTGAATGGTGGGATCCTCAGTCCTTATATAGCTCCTCTAATCCATTATCAGAGGCCAGAGTAATCTGGAAGCAAAAAGACCTTAACTAAGATTATTGATGGAAGCCCAGACTAATACTTTTTCTACCCTATAATAAACCTATTGTCTATAAAATACACATACACATGCTCTAATAAGCATGCTACAGCAAACTGAGAAGAGATGGTAATGGATATCCCAAAGAAAAGGGAAAAAAAGAAAAATTCAATAGCAATATAACTTTTCTGAGCTAAAGACTTTTATCTGTAATAGTGCTACATATTTATAGGGTGGGGAAGAAAGCCTTTGAAAACAAAAATTTGATAGTAAAAATAAAATTCAACAAGATAGTAAAAAAATTATTAAAAGTAGAATAAAATCAAAGCATCATCAGCTTTTTTTTTTTTTCTGTGGGTTGTATGGCTTGAACTCTATGCCTGGGCTCTGTCCCTCAGCTCTTCAGCTCAAGGCGAATGCTCTACCATTTCAGCCACAAAGCCACTTCTGGTTTTCTGAGTGGTTTATTGGAGATAAGAATCTCAAGGACGTTACTGCCCAGGCTGGCTTTGGACCGTGATCCTCAGATCTCAGCCTCCTGAGTACCTAGGATTACAGGTGTGAGCCACTGGTGCCCAGCATCATTATCTTTTTTAACCACAAAACATGCAGTCTTTCCAGAATGACTTTAATGAGACTCTTCAGTATTATAACCATACCTTGTCTCAACAAATACAAAAACAAAAACAAAATAAATGAACAACTACAAAATATTCTTGAAAATCAACTCTATAGCCAGAAACTTACTTAAAATTTTCTTCAGAAATATATACTCCATTTTTCTCCCGGGCTGCAGCAAGATCTCGTTTCAAACGCTCTATCTCTTCTGTATACTCCTATACAAGAGGAACAGTGTAGATGTTAAGTTAGTATTTTTTTTTAAATTCAGTTTGGGAAGCATATGCAACAAATAAAGTTAGCCTTTTATGGCTTTTACCTCAAAACTAAAGGCATAATAAAAGTTTCAAATTGCAAAAAGATGTTATGTCGAAAAATGAACTTTACAATGGGAATGGGAAGGGGTGGGAAGGGGAAACAAAGGAGAAGGCAACAATGCTTGGTAAGAAATGTACTCATTACCTTGCCCATGTAATTGTAACCCCTCTGTATGGTATTTTCACAATAAAAAATTTTTAATAAAAAAAATTTAAATTTTAGTAAAAATTTTAAATTAAAAAAAATTTTTAAATGTTTCAACTGTTCTTTTTGTTTTTGTTTTCTGTCGGTCATGGGGCCTGAACTCTGGGCCTAGTCACTGCCCCTAAGCTCTTTAGCTCAAGGTGAGCTTTCTACCGCTTGAGCCACTTCCTCAACTATTCTTTTAAAGCAATATTAACTTGCATAAGAAGTTTTTCACTGGTCTTCAAATCTCCTTTAAGTGTACTCATTATAAACTTCCTTTAAAAACTATTCAATTTCAGCTGGGAAGGTGACTCAGTGGTAGAGCGCTTGCCTTGCATGCATGAGGCCCTGGGTTCGATTCCTCAGCACCACATAAGCAGAAAAGCTGGAAGTGTAACTCAAAGCTGTAGCTCAAATGGTAGAGCACTAGCCTTGAGCTGAAGAGTTGAGGGACAGTGCCCAGGCCCAGAGTTCAGGCCCCACAACTGACAAAAAAAAAAAAGAAAAGAAAAGAAATCACCAAATTAAAAACTTATGTGACTATATAAATCTCATCCTAAAGATAATAATAAATACAGTTTATAAATAAATAAATGCAGATTTAGCCAAAGGTACCACCTGAGTTAACAATCTGGTAAAGTCTGGGGCTGGGAAGTTGGCTCAATGGTAGAGCGCTTGCCGTGCATGCCTTAGGCCCTGGGTTCGATTCCTCAGCACCATATAAGCAAAATGAAAAAAGCCGGAAGTGGCGCTGTGGCTCAAGTGGTAGAGCGCTAGTCTTGAGCTGAAGAGCTGAGGGACAGTGCCCAGGCCCAGAGTTCAGGCCCCATGACCGGACCCAAAAAAAAAAAAAAAAAAAAACAATCTGGTAAAGTCAACATATTAGTCCCAGAAAAAAGCCTTTACTTTAAATCTAAATGGCTACCACAAAGGGCTAGGAATGTAGCTGAGGGATAGAGTGCTTGCCTAGCATTTTCAAGGATCTCAGTTCAGTTTCAGCACTAAAGAGAGAAAAATAGTAATAATAATCATAAGGGGAAAAAATGCCTTTTACTGAGCTAACAAAATGCCATTTCAACAACAAATACCCATGTCAAGCAATTTAACAAATCTTTTTTTTGTCGGTCATGGTTCTTAAACTCAGGATCTGGGCGCTGTCCCTGAGCTCTTCAAGTTCAAAGCTAGCAATCTACCAATTGAGCCACAGTGCCACTTCCAGTTTCCTGGTGGTTAACTGGAAATAAGAGTCTCATAGAGGGCTGGAAAGGTGGTTCAGTGGTAGAGTGCATGCCTTGCATACCTGAGGCCCTGGGTTCGATTCCTTAGCACCACATAAGCAAAAAGAATAAAGCCGGAAGTGGAGCTGAGGGACAGCGCCCAGGCCCAGAGTTCAGACCCCACGACCAGACCAAAAAAAAAAAAAGAGTCTCATAGACTTTCCTGCCCATGCTGGCTTTGAATCGCCATCCTCAGATCTCAGCCTCCTGAGTAGCTAGGATTATAGGCATGAGCCACTGTCACCCGGTAACAAATCTTTTTAAACAAATGGTCTATTTCTTAGTTCTTTTCACATGCCAAACAATATTACATTGATCCACAAAAATTCAAAATTACCTTAATAAGAGCTTTTTTGGTGAGTTTCTGATTAACTTCAGGCTTATTCAATATGTTCTTTGCTCTATGAGCATATTCCAATGTACTCAAAGTTTCCTGTCATGAAAAGTCAATTGTTGAAGACATAATGAGGATAATATACTTCTGCCACCTAGAAAGTACTGTATAACCAACAGTCATTTATGGCTATATTTAATTTAAAAATCTATTCATTAAGGTAATATCCAACTTTTTTATCCTTCCTTTTTTAGCAACTTCTTTCTTATTCTTCTGTCCAACTTTATCTTTTCTATTTTTTCTTAATAATTTTATATGGAAAACTGTTAAATAATTTGCATTTTAATGTTACAAACCTTTTTCAGTGATTCTTCTTTCATTTTGATAGGTCTATATGTGATGTGCCAAATGAAAGAAGCTAGTAAATGAACTTTCAAATGCTTTATAGATAAATTATAGATCCTGTTCTTGTAGCTTCCTTTCAAAAGGCTTACCTCCAAATTGAAAGATGCAGGAGAAATTGTTGCAATTATAGATGTTTTTGTTCGTCCCCCAAGGGAATCTTGGAGGATCCTAGTGAGTTTAGACTCTCGGTAAGGAACATGAGGGGTTCTTTCTACAAGGGCAGTAATGACTCTCCCCAAAGTCAACAGTGATTGATTGATATTTCCAGCTTCTCGAGCTCTCTTGTCAACAGCTCCAGAACGACCAATGTTTTCACTTCCTGCAAGATCAACCTTTGATTTTAAAAATAAGAAGTTATTATACTGGATTTGGATCCAAAGACTTTTATATCCAATAGCCAATCCTGGGGATTGAACTCAGGGCCTGGGCACTGTCCTCTGAGCCTCTCAGTGCTCAAGGCTAGCACCCTACCACTTGGGCCACCCTACCACTTGGGCTGAGTAGTTTATTGGAGATAAGAGTCTCATGGAGCCGGGCACCTGTAATCCTAGCTACTCAGGCTGAGATCTGGGGATCATGGTTCAAAGCCAGCCCAGGCAGGAAAGTCTGTGAAACTCATCTCCAATAAACCTAGAAAACCAGAAGTGGTGCTGTGGCTCAAGCTGTCAAGTGCTCGCCTTGAGCTGAAGAGTGCAGGGACAGCGCCCAGGCCCAGAGTTCAAGCCCCATGACTGACAAAAAAGAAAAGAAAAAAAAGAGTCACATGGAAGAGCTGAGAAGGTGGGTCAGTGGTAGAGTATGTGACTCACATGCATGAAGCCCTGGATTCCATTCCTCAGTACCAAGTGGCACTGTAGCTCAAGTGATAGAGCGCTAGCCTTGAGCTGAAGAGCTCAGGGACAGCGCTGAGGCTGAGTTCAGGCCCCACCAAAAGAAAAAAAAAAAAAAAAAGTCTCATGGACTTTCCTGCCGGGGCTGGCTTCGAACCATGATCCTCAGATCTCTGCCTCCTAAGTAGCTAGGATTACAGACATGAGCCACCCCAGTGCCCAGAACAAAATTTTCTATAACAAATTTCTTTTCCCATTACCCAGATAATGACCATGTGTCTACAAAATATTGTTCATAAGTATAAGACTTCAAGTTGCTCTATGAGACGAACAAGATAAAACAGTAGTAATTAAGGTGGATGCTTACCAAATTCAGCTTCCCAATTTTAACAAGCTCTTCTCCATCAATTGTTGTTTCTTTCATATGTATTGTAACAGAGAAAACTGAGTGGGAACGACTAGAAAACAAGATAAAGTTGCCTATTCATTATAATGTAAAACATTTTTGCCTCCTATAAAGTACTAAAAGCAGGAAAGATTTAAAGCCATAGAAGAAATTATCAAACAGAAAATACAAAAAAACATGGGGGGGGGGGCGGGGGGAGGCTGGGAAGGGGTGGGAAGGGGAAACAAAGGAGGAGGCTACAATGCTTGATAAGAAATGTACTCATTATCTTGCCCATGTAATTGTAACCCCTCTGTACAGTATTTTCACAACAAAAAATAAATAAAAGAAAATATAAAAAACAACAAAAACGAAAAACAAAAAAAGGGCTGGGAATATGGCTTAGTGGTACAGTACTTCCTAGCATGCACTAAACACTGGGTTCAATTGCTCAGTACCACATAAACAGAAAAAGCCAGAAGTGGTGCTGAGACTCAAGAGGTAAAGCATTAGCCTTGAGCACAGAGAGGCTCAGGGACAAAGCCAAGGCACTGAGTTCAAGCCCCAGGACTGGCAAAAAAAAAAAAAAAAACTTTATAAGACAGAAAACAGATGGAACAATGCTTAGGTTTGTGTGTGTGTTTGTTTGTTTTGCCAGTCGTGGGGCCTGAACTCTGGGCCTGGGCGCTGTACTCAGCTCTTCAGCTCAAGGCTAGCGCTCTACCACTTGAGCCACAGTGCCACTTTTGGCTTTTTCTGCTTATGTGGTGCTGAGGAATCGAACCCAGGGCCTCATACATGCAAGCCAAACACTCTACCACTGAACTACCTTCCCAGCCCTGTGTGATTTCTTATATATCTGCTGCCTTCAGAGGAAACACCAATAATAAGCTGCTCAAAAATATCATAAAAGAGGCTAGGAAGGTGGCTCAGTGGTATAGCGCTTGCCTTGCATGCATGAGACCCTGGGTTCGATTCCTCAGCACCACATAAGCAAAAAGAAAAAAGCCGGAAGTGGCACTGTGGCTCAAGTGATAGCGTGCTAGCCTTGAGCTGAAGAGCTGAAGGACAGCGCCCAGGCCCAGAGTTCAGGCCCCACGACTCGACCCAAAAATAAAAAAATCATAAAAGAATTTCCAAGCTCTTTTAAAAGATGAACAGTTACCCATTGTATCAGAGAAGATAGCTCTCTACTAATCTTTCTTTTTCTTTTTTTTTTTTGTCGGTTGTGGAGCTTGAACTCTGGGCTTGGGTACTGTCCTTGCACTCTTCAGCTCAAGGAGAGCGCTCTACTTCTTGAGCCACAGTGCCACTTCCGGTTTTCTAGTGGTTTATTGGAGATAAGAGCCTCACAGACTTTCCTGCCCGGGCTGGCTTTGAACTATGATCCTCAGATCTCAGCCTCCTGAGTAACTGTGATTACAGGCATGAGCCACTGGTGCCCAGCTTCTACTAATCTTTCTGTTCCTAAAAAACTCTTGGGATATGCTGTTACCATAAGTTCAAGCACTAGGTAAACCATCAGATTATTCTTCATCCATGTCAACTACTGTATATGCACAAGGATATTTCTCTACTTTGAGAATGTAATCAGAAATAAGTAATTGGTGCCAGCTGGGCACTACTGATTCCTGTCTACAATTCTAGCTACTCAGAAGGTTGAGATCCAGAACCAAAGTTCAAAGCCATCTGGGGCAGAAAAGTTTGCAATACCCTTTTCTTCAATTAACCAGAAAAAGAGGGAAGGGAAGGAGAAGAGTAACTCCTTTGAATAGCAGAAAGAATCAACTGCGTAATTGCTGAAACATTATAAAATAGGCCCCACTAGGCTGGATGCTGGTAGCACACAACTGTAATCCTTGCTACTCAGGAAACTGAGATGTGTGGATCACGATTGAAAACTAGCCTAGACAAAAAAGTCTGAGATTCTTATCTCCAATAAACTACTCAGAAAAGCTGGAAGTGATACTGTGACACAAATGGTAGAGAGCTATCCTGGAGAAAAAGCAGCTCACCCCCTGAGTTCAAGTCCCAGGACCTGCACACACACACCCCCAAAAAAAAAAATTCCCACTAGATTTTATGCTAAATAATGACTTGTTTGTTTGTTTTTGTTTTTGTCGGTCGTGTGGCTTGAACTCTGGGCTTGGGCGCTGTCCCCGTGCTCTTCAGCTCAAGGCAGGCGCTCTTGAGCCACAGTGCCACTTCTGGTTTTCTGGTGGTTTATTGGAGATAAGAGTCTCACAGACTTTCCTGCCTGGGCTGGCTTTGAACCTCAATCCTCAGATCATAGCCTCCTGAGTAGCAAGGATTACAGGTGTGAGCCACTGGTACCCAGCCAAAGATACCTTTTCATGTTAGTGGCAATTGATGAATATTATTACTTTGTTAATGTCATTACTGGAGAAAATGTTTTTTGTGCTTTTCATGGTATTTAATAAATACTTCCAATATTTTTTTTTTACAAATTTTCTTCTTAAATTACAGAAAAAGGGAAGTTACCAAAAAAACAAAAACTATAAACCTGAGTCAGAACATTCATCATGTAAAGTAAGCATGTGATATATATATATATATATATATATATATATATATATATGCTATAATTGTAGCCCTTGGAAGAGTGAGGCAGGAGAATTGGAAGTTTGAATACAACCTGGACTGTGTAGTGTGTTTGAAAACACACTGGGGGGGGGAGGGAAGAGGGTGTAGTTGTGGAGGTGGGAGGGATAGGATGGTAGGGGTAGTTGTGGAGGTGGGAGGGATAGAATGGTAGGGGAAAAACAAAGGAGGAGGCAACAATGCTGGATAATAAAATGTACTCATTATCTTGTTCATGTAACTGTAACCCTCTGTATTTTCACAAAAACTTATTAAAAACACGCACACACGCACACACACACACACACACACACACACACACGCACACATGCACAAACATACACATATCATTACCCACTTCTTTTTTTTTTTCTTTTTTTTTTTTTTGGTCATGGGGCTTGAACTCTGGTGCTTCCCTTAGCTCTTCAGCTCAAGGCTAGCACTCTTACCACTTGAGCCCAGTACCACTTCCAGCTTTTTCTGCTTATGTGGTGCTGAGGAATCCAACCCAGGGCCTCATGCATGCAAGAGAAGCACTCTACCACTGAGCCATCATCCCAGCCCCATCATTACCCATTTCTAATCCATGATATGGAATTAATGCAAATAAGGCATAAAAATCCTCTCTGATTTGGGAAGAGTTAATTTTTCTTTTTTTTAACAAACACAGTCATAAAAAGTGATCTTTGGGACTGGGAAGGTGGCTCAGTGGTAGAGTGCTTGCCTTGCATGCATGAGGTCTTAGGTTCAATTCCTCAGCACCACATAAGCAGAAAAAGCCAGAAGTGGTACTGTGGCTCAAGTAGTAGAGGACTAACCTTGAGCTGAAGAGCTGAAGGACAGCACCCAGGCCCAGAGTTTAGGCCCACAACCGACAAAAAATAAAAATAAAATAAAAAAATAAAAAGTGATCTTTATACTGGGCACCAGTGGCTCACACCTTTAATTCTAACTACTCAGGAGGCTGAGATCTGAAGATCCAGGTTCAAAGTTAGCCCCAACAGAAAAATCCATGATACTCTTATCTCCAATTAACCAGTTAAAAGCTTGAAGTAGAAAATATTTTTTTCTTATTCTTTGCAACCAAAGATTGCAAATTAGGTTCTACGCATCACTAAAGGTTAGTAAGAGCTACACCTAAGTGCCTAAGAAGCCATCTTCATAAGGTAGGAGCGGTTAGTCTTTCTGCACACCATCTCAAGATTGACTAGAGCAACCACATTTTAACTTGGCCTTCCATGCATGATTTCATTTGATTTCATTATTTTTGTTTTTGTTTTTGTTTTTGGGTCCAGTCGTGGGGCCTGAACTCGGGGTCTGGGCGCTGTCCCTCAGCTCTTCAGCTCAAGGCTAGCACTCTACCACTTGAGCTACAGCACCATTTCCGGTTTTTTTCTTTTTGCTTATGTGGTGCTGAGGAATCGAACCCAGGGCCTCAGGCATGCAAGGCAAGCACTCTACCACTGAGCCAACTTCCCAGCCCACATTATTTTGTTTTTTTGAGACATTGTCTTTTTATGTAACCCAGATTAGATTTGAAGTCATAATCCTCCTCCCTCAACCAACAGTACTAGGATTACAGATGTGATAACAACATGTCTGGCATATAATTACTTTGAAATAAAGAATTCTGCTTAAAGTTAGTTTAATATTTTTGGTCTCTTTCAACTTATCATTGCTCTCTTTTCAATATTCCTTCAATATCAGTGCCCTCTTTCTAAATCCGTTACCAAGGCACCAAGTCTTCATATGTGACTCAATACTGTGACCCACCCCAATTTGACTTAAGTTGCTACTTTTTTACTTAAAAGGAAAACAGAGCTAGGGAAGAGATAGTGACTTTTACCTGGAATATGCATTCATCAAAGTGGCTGCAGTTGTCCTTTTTGCTGCCCCCTTCTCCAAAATTTGATAAACTTCATCTTTGTTGTGTACTGTAATTTCTTCTAAACCTTTGATTATCACTGCCCTCTGACCAAGTATCAAAAGAACATCAATTAGATTGTTTTTTCCTAAAAGACTCACACATTAAAATTTAGAAACATTGCATTCTCAAAACTGAGTTACCTTGTTACGGGGATCATCAAACATCTGCAGTCTCTCAGATACATCAGAAGATGGATTAAGAAGATCAAAAAGTTCTTCATTATAGATTTCTAACAGAGATACTTTGACTGAAAATTCAGTGCCATTAGCACTTAGTTTCTCAAATATTTGATGAAGGGTACGAGGGATTATACCAGCCAAAGGATCCTAAAATATATTAACAATAATTATTATTATATATACTATTAGTAAAGATTATAGTAAAGAATGCAACTCACTGCAGTAGCTAAAACAAATAACAAGGAACTCCTATTTTGTTTGTTTGCAATACTAAAGATTGAACCCAGGACCTTTGTGCTTGGTAGTTAAGTGTTCTCCCTCTATGCTATGGCTTGTTCCTCAGGTTGACCTTGAAATTATGACCCTCCTGCTCCAGCATCTTGAGTAGCTAGCTGGGATTACTACTGTGTGCCAATATGCCCAGTTATATGTAAGTAGAAAACATTGGGGGGGGGGTGAAAAAAGAAAACCCACTTCATCTACACTGAGTCACTGTTTTCCCTTGTCATTATTCATCTAAACAATGCAGTGAAACAACTATTTACATATCATTTGCATTGTGTTAGGTATTATAAGTAATTTGGAAATTATTTAAGGTATATGAAAAGGAATATGTAAGTTACTGGCAAATACTATATTGTTTGCCAAAAAAAAAAAAAAACTTGAGCATTCTTGGATTTTGGTATGAGGAAGGATCCAGAACCATCATGCCACCCCCACCAAGGATACCAAGAGACGGCTACACACCAAAGTAAGTTTAAAAACAAACTAGCCAAGCCATATACTGATGGTTCACACCTATAATCTTACCTACTCAGGAGGCTGAGACCTGAGGATTGCAGTTTGAAGCCAGACTGGGGAGGAAAGTCTTGTAAGACTCTTATCTCTAATTAAACACCCCTCTTCTTCCTCCTCCCCACCCCTCAAAAAAGCTAGAAGTAGAGCTATGGCTCAAGTGGTAGCATGCTAGCCTTGGTCAAAAAAACTCAGGGATAGTGCCCAGGACCTAAGTTCAAGCCTATGACCAGCACTAAAAGTCAAGTCACTTACTTGTCTTAAAATCAACCACAATACCAAAATACTAATGGGAAATTCTAGAAATAATGTTTCTAAGTATTCAAAATAAACAACAAATTTTAAATTGTGCACTATTCTGAGTAGCATGACAAAACGTTGCACCATTCAGCCAGGGACATAAATCGTAGTCATAATATATATGCTACCTGCCCTTTAATAGGGCTACCTTAGGAGCCCGATTAGTGTTAGTGTTCAAGTTAACCTCATTTTACCTAATAACAGCCCAAAGCACAATGGCATGGATTCTGGCAATCCCTGGATATCAAAGAGAAGATGTAAACTGCATCCTTTGAATGACAAAGGAAAAGCACAAGATATTTTGAAAGACAGGGTAAAACCGTATTTATGTAACTTTTATTTATAGCACATGGTTATAATACTTCTATTAGTTACTGCCAGCAATTTCTTATTATATCTAATGTCTAAGTTAGGTATTATTATAAGCATGAATATTTAGGGTTTGGCACTGTATACTGTTGCAGGTATCTGTTATTGATTTTAGAAAACATCCCACAGATAAGGGGCCAGTACACCCTCAGCAGACCACTCTCTTTACACTTTAACTATATGTATTCATCTTGTATTGCCCAGTGAGGCTGTGTGTTTAACAGCAATCTTATCATACTTAATTTCACCATAATAGCAATTTATCTTAAATTCATGTTTGACATGGTTTCTCTAATCTATATTTCAAGACATACTTGTAATAAAGTATGTTGTTGGTAAGGTAGAGTTTTGCCACACTGGAAATAAAAATATGTTATAAACAATAAATACCTCCTCCCAGGTGAATGCTTCATTTGGTGACCTTTCACCTTCCATTGTAAAAGTTTTCCCGGTGCCAGTTTGGCCGTATCTGCCAAGATTAACAGCAATGTTAAATCAAAATCAAATACATACATCTAACTTTTTCATCAACTTGAAAAAGAGTGTTTTCTTACGCAAAGACAGTACAATTATAGCCCATAATAACTTCATCCAGAATTGGACAAACAACACTTCGGTAAACATCAATTTGTTTAGTAGATGCTCCAAAAACCTATCAAAAAAAAAAAAAGATCTTAAAGAAAACTTGTATAAATAATGTAAGCCAATTAAAACAAAATTCAAAATTACTCATTTTAATAATTTGTCCATCTGACAACTTGAGGGAGCAATTAAAATTTCTATAGGTATATGTCACCATATTCCAAGAGAAACACATATATTAGGATTACTTCACATCAGTGGAGAATTAGAGATAGCACCCAGAAAGAAGAAAGTAAGTACCATATCAAAAGTATATGTTTTCCTTGAGCTCTTGTCAGTCAGTCCTCCAGTTCGCACACTAACTTCTTTTCGCGCATGATCACATTCTACTACTGAATGGGCATTAGCTTTCCGCTCTGCCAAATTAAATGGCCTATAAAAAGAAATATCAAAGGTTATTCAAGTATTCTTGGCTGGTTATCAGTGACATTTTCTTTTTTTGTGTGCTGGTACTAGGGCTTGAACTCAGGGCCTGAGCACTGTCCTTGAGCTAACCTCTTGCCTGCACATGTGATTAAGTCACCAAATGAATAGCATTCAAGTTGTCAAGACTGAGAAGCAGGAAATTCACATAGATCACACAAAAATGACTAAACTTCCAGAAAAAAGTATTTCAAACCCATTATTGTCCTCAGATATCTCTAATTAGAAAGTGCATGGTTTCTGGGCTGGGAATGTGGCTTAGTGGTAGAGTGCTTGCTTAGCATGCATAAAGCCCTGGGTTCAATTCCTCAGTACCACATACACAGAAAGAGCCAGAAGTGGTGCTGTGGTTCAAGTGGTAGAATGCTAGCCTTGAGCAAAAGAAATTCAGGGACAGCCGGGCGACGGTGGCTCACGCCTGTAATCCTAGCTACTCAGGAGGCTGAGATCTGAGGATCATGGTTCAAAGCCAGCCCCGGCAGAAAAGTCCGTGAGACTCTTATCGCCAATAAACCACTAGAAAACGGGAAGTGGCGCTGTGGCTCAAGCAGTAGAGTGCTTGCCTTGAGCTGAAGAGCTCAGGGACAACATCCAAGCCCAGAGTTCAAGCCCTACCACCCACAAAAAAAAAAAAAAAAAAAGAAAAGAAAAGAAAAAAAAGAAATTCAGGGACAATGCCCAGGCCCTGAGTTCAAGCCTCAAGACTAATCAAACAAACAAACAAAAAGTGTATGATTTCTTCTGATCACAGTTTGTTAACTTCAGTAGTGTTATACAAAAAATCAACCCAGACAGACACTGGTGGCTCAAGCCTGTAATCCTAGCTACTTATAAGGCTGAGCTCTGAGGACTGCAGTTCAAAGCCAGCTTGGGCAGGAAAGTCCATGAGACCCTTTTCTCCAATTCACCACCAGAAAACCAGAAGTAGCACTGATGGCTCAAGTGGTAGAGTGCTCACCTTGAGCTCAAGAGCTCAGGGACAGCGCCCAGACCGAGTTCAAGACCTATGACTAACAGAAAACAAAAAAAAATCAAACCACGAAAGTGATGGGAATAGAAACTATTGCAACCACTACAGAATCTGTATGGAAGTTCCTTAAAAACAAACAAACAAACTAAAAATAAATCTATTTTATAACCCTCTATATATTTTTGGGCTTATATCAAAAGGAGAAAGACCCAGGTTTACTGCAGTTCTATTCACAATAGCCAAACTGCAGTAGCCAAACTGTAGAAGAAGCTAAGTGGATAAAGTACACACACACACACACACACACACACACACACTTACTCAATCATAAAGAAAAAACAAACTATATTATTTGTAGGAAAATACACTGAACTAGAGTTCATCCTGTTGAGCAAGATAAAAACTGAACTCAGAAATATCACATTATTGCTCAGTTGTGAAGGACAAGCTCAAAATGATAATAATGATGATAATAACAATGGTAGTGAGACATGAATGCAAAAGGAGACTGTCTAGGAAGAAATCAGTGGGTGGTAGATGGGAGGGGGAAATGAAATAGAGGGATGATAAGGATTGAAAGAAATTAAAACATATACATAAAGACAGCATACTGAAATCCACCAAATGCTATTTGAAAAGAGAGAAGGAACAGAAATACTGAGGGGAGGGGAGTTTGTTTCAAGTATACACTGTGTGCATATATGGAAATATCACAATGAACCCTCCTCATATTACAAATGTATGTTCATCCCCAAATTAAACTAAAGCTCCTTGCATGTATGTCACCTAGTTACTAGAGATTTAGATCTTATGATTTTCAATACAGATAGACAAATTCTGAGGAATAGCCTTAGCCCATTGTTTGTATTCACACCTGTGCTTTGCAGCTACTGTGAAACCAAAGTAAGTTTTGGAATATTTTTTTTCTGAGATTTTATGTTAGTACAAGAATGAATTTATTGGGCTAGGAAGGTGGCCCAGTGGTAGAGTGCTTGCCTCAAATGCATGAGGCCCTGGGTTCGATTCCTTAGCACCACATAAGCAGAAAAAGCCCAAAGTGGTGCTGGGGCTCAAGTGGTAGAGCACGCTAGCCTTGAACTAAAGAGCTGAGGGACAGAGCCCAGGCCCAGAGTTCAGGCCCCACGACTGATGACCAAAAAAAAAAAAAAACAATGAATTTATTAGTGATCCATATCACTGCTCTTTTTTTTTTTTTGGTCAGTTGTGGGGCTTGAACTCTGGGCTTGGGCGCTGTCCCTAAGCTCTTCAGCTCAAGATGAGTGCTTTACCACTTGAGCCACAGCGCCACTTCCTGCTCTTTTATTCTGAGTAACAACTCTCCTCAAACAGAAACAAAGCTACTGTGGATCCTCAGAAACAAAGCTACCATGGATCCTCCTTTCACAAAGTTGTTCTACAACCAACACAACATAAAAGTAATTTATATTGTGTCCTTAAAGTCAGTGCCCTTATTTAAACTTTTTTTTTTCCTTTGGTCTGTTGTGGGGCTTAAACTCTAGGCCTGGGTGCTGTCCTTCAGCTCTTCAGCTCAAGGCTAGCGCTCTACAACTTGAGCCACAGCACCACTTTGGCATTCACTATCACTTTTTAAGATCTAGATTCTACATATTAGAGAATACAGTCAGCCAGGTGCAGGTGGCTCATGCCTGTAATCCTAACTACCCAAGAGGCTGAGATCTGAGGATCTCGGTTCAAAGCCAGCCCGGGCAGGAGAGTACATGAAACTCTTTTTCTTTTTTTGGTCCATCATGGGGCTTGAACTCTGGGCTTGAGTGCTGTCCCAGCACTCCACAGCTCAAGGTGAGCGATCTACCGCATGAGCCACAGTGCCACCTGGGGTTTTCTGGTGGTTTATTGGAGATAAGAGTCTCACAGACTTTCCTGCTCGGGCTGGCTTTGAACCATGATTCTCAGATCTCAGCCTCCTGAGTAGCTAGGATTACAGGTGTGAGTCACCAGCACCCGTGAAACTCTTATCTCCAATAAACCACCAGAAAACCAGAAATGGTGCTGTGGCTCAAGTGGTAGAGCGCTCACCTTGAGCTGAAGAGCTCAGGGACAGCACCCAAGCCCAGAGTTCAAGCCCCATGACCGACAAAAAAAAGAAAGAAAACAGTCAATTGTTGATGGGCACCTATGCTGGTGCTTGATTACTGTAAATAAATAAATTGTAATAAACAGAATTGTGCAGATATCATAATTGTATGAAAAAAGACAAAAACAATTGTTGGTGAAAATGTGAAGAAACTCAAGCACTTGTACACTTTTGTCAAAAACATGGTACAACCATTGTGAAAGATATACTTGGTTCCTCAAAAAAAGTTAAGCTGAGTGCCAGCGGCTGTAATCCTAGCTATTCAGGAAGCTGAGATCTGAGGATCATCGTTTGAAGCCAACCCAGGCAGGAAAGTCTATGAGACTCATCTCTAATTAAGCACCAAAAAGCCAGAAGTAGAGTTGTGGCTCAAGTGGTAGAGCACTGGTTTTGAGCAACCCAGCTCAAGAATGGTACCCCAGGGCCTGAGTTAAAGCCCCAGGACTGGCACAAAAAAAAAAAAAAATTAACAATAGAATTATATGAGCTAACAATTCTAATCCTAGGGTGTGTGGGTGTGTGTATCCAAAAAATAAATAAAAATCAAAGTCTCAAAGAGCTATCTGTATACTCATGTTTCTGGCAGCATTATTCACATAGGTAAAAGGCAGAAGCAAAGTGTCAATCAGCGAATAAATGAATAAACAAATTGTGCTATACTCACACAATAGAATATTATTAGCTTAAGAAAAGGAAAGATATTCTGACATATGCCACAATATGGATATACTTTGAGGATATAATAGTAGGTGAAACGGGGCTGGGAAGGTGGCTCAGTGGTAGAGTGCTTGCCTTGCATGCATGAGGCCCTGGGTTCGATTCCTCAGGACCACATAAGCAGAAAGAGCCAGAAGTGGTGCTGTGGCTCAAGTGGTAGAGCACTAGCCTTGAGCTGAAGAAATGAGGGACAGCGCCCAGGCCCAGAGTAGAGGCCCCATGACCAACAAATAATAATAATAATAATAATAATAGGTGAAATAAATGAGTCACACAAAAAAGATAAATACTATACCATTATTTCATTTATATAAGATACTTAGACAAAATCAGAAATGAACATTAGAATGGTAATTTTTAGGGGGTTAGGAAAAAGAGAAATGGGAAATTATTGTTCTGTCCATAATCTCAATTTCTCAAGATGAAAAGAGTGATAGAAATTAACATTGGCAATGGTTGCACATTACTATGAATGTAATTAATATCATTCAACTGTATACTGTACACCTGTCATCCCAGCACTCCAGAGGCTGAGGCAAGAGCATTACGTGGGCTATACAGAAAGACCTGTCTCAAAAAGCAACAGCAAAATGTAAGTTCTATATTATACACATTTAAAAACTAGGAATAACTGGAGAGTTTCAGAAAGAGTATTCATTAACTATTTCTTCATCTAGACCTTTTAAAGAAAGGTGTCCACAGCCTTGAAAACCCCATATCTTGCTTATTACTAAGGTTGAATGACAGACTTGAACCAAGAAGGATATTTGAAGTCTAAGCAGAAAAAAAGCTGTATCAAAATTAGGGTATATATTAGACATAATCTAAGCACTTTTCATTGGTTATAATGTAAACAAAATTACTTCTAAGTCACAAAGCTTGAATGTATGAGGTAAACCATGGGTGAAAGAAGAGAGCTACAATAATTGTTGTACTGCTTAATTTGGATAATGAATACACAAATGTTTGTTACAGCATGATTCATAGTTTTATATAAGCCTAAAATATTCTGTAGACAGCAAAAGTTAAAAAATTGAAAGTACAAAGAGAAAAATAATAGTGTCCAGCTTAAGCTTTATCTTTCTATTAAGCTTTTTTGAAGTAAAAATTTGCTTTTGTCAACTATTCTAATTAAAAATAAATCTTTTAATTAAAAAGAAATCTTTATGATCCAGAGTGAAGGCTCAAATCTGTAATTCTAGCTACTTGGGAGATAGAAATTCAGAGAATCACAGTTTGAGAACAGTCCAACAAAAAAGCGAGAAAAAAAAAAAAGTGAGATTTCCATCTCAATTAGCAAGAGTGTGCCAGTCATCCCAGCTATGAAGCCGCTTATCTATAGGTAGGAAGATCAGTAGTCCAAGAATGGCTCCTGTCAAATAACTAAAGTCAAAAGGGACTGGGAGTGTACCTAACAAGTGGAGTCCCTGAGTTTAAACCCCAGTACCTGGTTTAAAAAAATAGAAAGAGAGAGACGAAGTCTTCAAAGTAAGTAACCAAAAGCTCCAGAGCCCAGCAGTTGTCATTGACTAGGCGTTAAGATTATCACCAAATTTCCTCACTGGCACCTAGTTTAAAAACTTGGACTGTCTTTCTTACCCACATCTCAAGTCATCAAAGCTTGGTTAATTACCTAAGAAATTTTGTTGCTACTAATACTGCTTAAATAACCTTTTAATTTTAGGATACTTCTGCATTTACAAAAATATGCAATAATCAATTTAGACAATAAGAAAAAGCAGACACACAAAGCACACGTACAGGGATGGGCTGTACAAAGCGCCTGGAAAAGGAATAAAGCAATCACCAGTTAAGCAGCAGTTTCGAAAACTTTGTTCCTCCCCTCTACTAGCTAATTTTAAAATTGAAAAGTAGGAAACACAGGAGTGAGAGCCAGCAACTCAAGGGCAACCTGGGAAACAAAGCAAGCCTTCGTTTCTTAAAAAAAATAATAATAATAATAATAATGACATTTTTTAATCCGAGTTTTTTTGGAACCAGTCAAGGGAGACTTAAAGACCTTCCTCTCACCACTGCGCCCCCTCCCCCCAACACACACATCCTCACTCCTAAAATTCTGACTTTTGGATCTATAGACAAAGAGGACGGTGAAGTAAAAGCTGCAGCTGCACCTCACTCTTCTTCATCCTTATGAACCCGCTATGGTAAAAATAAAGTCACATTTACGTGTTTGATAAACATGCACAACATATTGCATCTCAAACCAAGAGAGCCAGGGGGATGACAGTCCTGCGACCTGATTTACAAACTGACACCAGCACCGCAAAGTGTCACTAAGTCAACAACCATTCAAAAAAAGAAAATAGGATCGCAATTTTCAGGAAAAGGAGGAGCGACTATCGCGTTTTTCTTGTGACTAGCAGTTTAACCACTGCCTCGAACACACACATTCTTCATCTGCATCTCATAGCAACTGGTGTGAGATGCGCAGGAACCGAGGAACCGACCGCGGAAACAAACAACTCCCCGGGGCGGACGGCCGGCCTCCGGGAGGCAGCCCGGCGGAAAAGGCCCGGCGTTCGAGGCCCGCCAGACTCGCTCTAGTCCTCGCTCGTCCCTACCTGCATCTCACCACCACCTGGATGTTCTTCCCCTTCTCCTCTTTCTTCTTCGCAGAAGAGTTTGGCTGGGACGCCATCACTGTCCAGGTCCAAAGAATTAAAAAAAAAAAAAAAAAGAAAGAAAGAAAAGAAAAAGGGCGTTTCGGGTGTCCACCTCCCCGCCCCGAGCGCTGGAACGGCCCGAAGGATCGACGTGCGTAGCGCGGCGTTCCCCGTCACTTCCCACCCGGAGCTCGAGCGGCAGCGACAGGGAGCCCCCCGCCAGAACCACCAAAACTCGTATTTCGTCGGCGCGCAGAAACCGAGTAACGACTGTGCGCCTCAATTTGAAAAATGAGCGGAGTTGCCAAGCCAATAGCAGCGCGGGTGCGCAAAGCACCATGGAACGCGCTGTCGTCAACGGAGTCCCGCCCCGGGGGCGTGGCTTACGCGGGAGCTGAATCCGCGCCTGCGCAGAAGTTGTAGCCGGAAGGGAGGGGCGGAGTTGCCTTCCTGTGTCCAATCTGTGTGGTTTTGCTCAAGTGAAATGAAGTCGCTAAACCTACGTTGTCTCACCAGAAAGATAAAACGGTAATAACTGTCTCAGAGGGTGGTGGGGAAAAGTAATGAGATCACGCAGGTAAATAGTATAGACCCGCTCATATAGTAAGCATCTACGAAAGGCCAGAGTTATCAAGATTAGAAAATGGTGATAAACCCAGAAGGTCAACTTCCAAGGGACGCTCCCTGTAGACAGCATCTAGAATAGTTTTCGTTAAGTAGATATTGGATATCCTGTGAAAGACTTTAGATTTATCCTTTGATGAGGGAAAGTCACAGCTAATGATTCCCAGCGAAAAGTACAAGATAGACTTTACCCGCGCAGTTGCGAGTGTGTGGTGAGGGATTGGCGTGCCCGGCTTCAGGAGGAAATTGCGCATGCGCGTCGTTTCGGCCTACAAATCCCGGTGTGCCTCGCGCTCACAGGTGTTACCGACCTCAATGACCACGGGCTTTCTGTAGGCGTGCTGGGCCCGAAGACCTTCGGCTTTCCGTAGACGCGCAGGCCCCGGCAACCTCGGGCTTTTCGTTAGCGCGCAGGCCCCGGAGACCTCCGGCTTTCCGTAGGCGCACAGGTTGCAAGCCTCGGTGACCTTCGGCTTTCCGAAGGCTCGCGGGACACGTCCTGACTGTGATTGGGGGTAACCGAGTCATTTATGGTGTGGGGTCGCTGGCCCAGAAAGTTCTGCCCCAGGCGTCTGTCTGTGGTCGATTCCCCGAGCTGCACTTCTGGGCTACACTGAGCCCCGTGGGACCTCAAATGGCAATTTCGCTTCATCTTATGTCGTGGCCGGGCGCAGTGGAAAGCCCTGGTATCCCGCCCGTGTTCCTCCACTTAAACGCATCTGCGGGTGAGCCCTCAGGCCCTGCCTGTCGTGCACCGCCCGCTGTCTACCGATAAATTACCGCAGACGTCTCTTTACCCTCCCACATCTGCCCTCATCTTTTTCATCTGGACAGTAACTAGAACCTTCGGCTCCTCTCTGTCTAGCGCAGGCCTCTTTGTTCCGTCTCGTCTGCCACCACCCTCGTGCCAGGCTTTTATCTCTACCCGGAATTCCTGTTATCCGCTTCCTTAACGAGTTTAACAGCTTGTACTCTTCTCCCTGCCCCCACTGCTCTCATTCTCCTGGGGATATATCCTTTATAAAATAAAGAGATCCTTAGCCGGGCCCTGGTGGCTCAGGCCTGTAATCCTAGCTACTCAGGAGGACGAGATCTAAGGACAGTTCGAAGCCAGCCGGGGCAGGAAAGTCCGTGAGATTCTTACCTCCAATTCACTATCAGAAAACCAGCAGTGGAGCTGTGGCTCAAAGTGGCAGAGCACTAGCCTTCAGCAAAAAAAAAAAGTCAGGGACAGGGAGGGCCCAGGCCCTGAGGTCAAGTCCTATGACTGACACACTCCCCCCAAAAATGCCTTCTTATACTACCTTCTCATTGTACTTGGAATTAAATCCAAACCCATTACCAAGCCTTTAAGACCTCGCAGTCTGAGCCACTTTGTATCTCTCACTACTAAGCTACAGAGTTTCAGTTTTTCTTTTGTAAGTCTGGCTCCTTGGTCTTTGTCTTTTTACTCTTCGCATCTTCTATCCCTGAGAAGATTTCAGATTACAACTCTAGGCTTTTCCTAGCTGGTACACACCGGTAATCCTACCACTGGAGAAGCTGAGGTAGGAAGATTACAAATTCGAAGCCAATGACGGCTACCTAGTGAGTTCCAGGCCAGGCTGAGCCACAGAGCTACATAATAAGATCCTGTAAGAAGGGATAGAGGAGAAAGAATTCAGGGAAGGAAATAAGGAAGAGCCCTGTCCTAACTTCCCTATCTACAGTATGTAATTACATTGTCGTTGTGATTTTTTTTCTCCCTGTATAGAAAAGTTTCATAGGGGACCCTGTCTTCTTTACTTTTTTTTTTTCTTTCTCTCTTTTTTTTTTTTTCTGTCTTGAACTGAGTTTACAAAGTAGGCCTTCAAATATATTTGGGGCTGGTGGTAGCTCAAGAGATAGAATACTCCCGGGCGCTGGTGGCTAGCTACTCAGGAGGCTGAGATCTGAGGATCACGGTTCAAAGCCAGCCCGGGCAGGAGAGACCGTGAGACTCCTATCTCCAATAAAACCACCAGAAAACCGGAAGTGGCGCTGTAGCTCAAGTGGTAGAGCGCTCGCCTTGAGCTGAAGAGCTAAGGGACAACGCCCAGGCCCAGAGTTCAAGCCCCACGACCGACAAAAAAAAAAAAAAAAAGAGATAGAATACTTGGGCTGGGAAGGTGGCTCAGTGGTAGAGCGCTTGCTTTGCAGGCATGAGGCCCTGGGTTCGATTCCTTAGCACCACATAAGCAAAAAGAAAAAAGTCGGAAGTGGCGCTGTGGCTCAAGTGGTAGAGCGCCAGCCTTGAGCTGAAGAGCTGAGGGATAGCGCTCAGGCCCAGAGTTCAGGCCCCACGACCAGACCCCCCAAAAAAGAGATAGAATACTTGCCTAGGAATCATGAAGCACTGAGTTCAAACCCTAGTGTAACAAAAACAAAAAAAAGTGAAAGTATACGTCTATAAAAGCACATATATGGGTACCTGGGAGAAACATTTAACATCTCCCAGCTTTGATATTCTTATCTATAAAATGGAGATAATTTTTCATTCCTTCCTTTTTTTGGTCAGTTGTGGGGCCTGAACTCTGGGCCTAGGTGCTGTCCCTCAGCTATTCAGCTCAAGGCTAGCACTCTACCACTTGAACCACAGCACCACTTCCAGCTTTTTCTGCTTCCTTCCTTCTTTATTTCCTTTCTTTTTTCTTTTTTGTGTATGTGTTTGAAACAAGTTCTTGCCATGTAGCCCAAAGTAGCCTTGAATGAACTTTTTTTCTTTCTTTCCTTTCTTCCTTGTTTTTTATTTGCTTGTTTGCTGTTTTTGTTTTGTTTGCCAGTACCAGGATTTGAACTTAATTCTCTACCATTTGCACTATGCCCCCCACCCCTGGTGTTGAAATTTTAGTCCTCCTGCCTCTGCCTTCTTAGTGCTGGAATTACAGAGGTGTGTCACTATACATGGCTTGAGATTTTTGTTTTTCTTAAGTTAAATATGGCCAGGTTAAAAAACACTATGAGGGATGGGAAGGTGGCTCAGTGGTAGAGTGCTTGCCTTGCATGCATGAAGCCCTGGGTTCAATTCCTCAGCACCACAAAAAAGCTGGAAGCAGTACTATAGCTCACGTGGTAGAGTGCAGCCTTGAGCTGAAGAGCAGAGGGACAGTATCTAGGCCCAGTGACCATCAAAAATGAATAAATAAAAATAAAAGTTTCACAGACTTTCCTGCTTGGACTGGCTTCAGCTATGATCTTCAGATCTCAGTTTCTTTACTAGCTAGGGTTACAGGTGTGAGCCCCTGGCACCTGACTTAAACTAGAAGTTTTGCTGATATGCTCTGGTGTGCATCTATTTTCATCCATTGGACTGAGCATTCAGAGAATTCTGTCAATATGGCAACTTATTTCTATCAATTCTGGGAAATAGCTTTGAATTATTCATCAAACATCTCATTCCTTTTTATCTATTCTTTCTTTCTGGAACTCGTATGTATAGATATTGGATTTCTACTTCCCAGAAAATAACACTATTAAATATGATAGATTTCTTTTCAGTTGTCTGTATGTATACTTAGAAATAAGTGAGATTACAATTGAACATGTGTTTTTTGCATCTTGAATTAGCATTCTTTTAATACTTTAGAAAGCCTGCATAAACATCATTTCTATTTATATGATCTTCTAAAATTCTTGAGCAAAATGTGCATTTCTGTAGTGAACAGTTGAGGACAACATGCTTAACTTTAGCCATGTGTTCATAGTCACTGGAATCATGTCAGGTTCTGTTACTGTGTATCTACTGTGTATCTGTGAGTATGAGTGCTTTTTTGGTTTTTGGGTTTTTTTGGTTCTGGTCTTGGGCCTGAACTCTGGGCCTGGGCGCTGTCCCTCAGCTCTTCAGCTCAAGGCTAGCACTCTACCACTTGAGCCACAGCACCACTCACGCCTTCTGCTGAGGAATTGAACCCAGGGCCTCATGCATGCAAGTGCTCTACCACTGAGCCACCTTCCCAGTCTGAGTATGAGTGTTAAAGAGAACAATAGTAAATAAGTTTATATGTGCTTATAAACTATGAAAAAAAGCACAGTTCATGAACTGTTTATAAACTTAAAGAGGAACAGTTAAAAATATGTAAGTATATTGCCAGTCACTGGTGGAAGTATAAAGCTCCCCTAAATCCAGATTTTTGTTACTATTTTTAATTTCCTAATAGAATCTTAATAGCAAAGGTTAATTGGGAGGAAAAGAGAAAAGTCTCCAGCTCAGTCTCCTAGCTGCTTGTCAGTCCCTGGACTCTGCCAGACTCTCTTGTCCCAAACCTTCACAAATGATGTTTTCCTCACCTGTTCTATGGTTGTCTCCTGGTTAGTCTCTTTCAAACCACAATGTAAATTATATCTTCCCAGAGAGCTCTTCCTGATGCAGCCCTCCTCCCCCAAATCTTTCACCAACCCCTTTTTATGCTGGCACCAGTGGCTCACATTTATAATCCTAGCTACTCAGGAGGCTGAGACCTGAGGATTATGGTTTGAAGTTGGTCCAGGCAGGAAAGTCCAACTAACTATTAAAAATCTGGAAGTGGAGCTGTAGGTCAAGTTCTAGAGTGCTAACTTCAAGCAAAATGTCAGGAACAGCACCCAGTTCAAGCCCCAGGACTGGCACACATATACACATAACTTTTAACTTTTAGTGACAAAGTTCTGGCTTGGATAGAAAGAATTTCAGGACCTAAGGACAATTAAAAAAAAAAAAAGAGGAGGGAGAAGGTTCTGGGGAAGGGATATGCTAGTCCATGAGAAGGGCCATAGCAGCTGACCCTCCATTAACAGTTGCTGATAAAGCTCAAATACTAACCCCGGTGCTCTGGAAGTTTGCTCAGTTCCCTTCTGAATAAACTATGCCATGTGCAAACTTCCATTATCAACAGCACAGGACATACCAAACCCCTATTAAGGGTAAGATCCTGGTCACCTCATCCCATCCTGAGGAGCAGCAGTAATATCAGAGGAAAGTCCCAGAGCTGCTACTTGGGTGAAGCTGGACAATAGGAAACCCTACCCTGGTTCCCCTTAATAATAATTTAATCACATTATGAAACTGTTTTATGCAATAATTTGTTTAATTCACTCACTATAGTATAAATCCATGAGACTTAAACTAGTGTATGCTCAACTTGAAAGCAAGGTATAGGCCCATAATATGTCAATATGGGACTTGGACTTACTCGGTGCTGTCCCTTAGCTTTTCCCATAAGCTTAAAACTAGCACTCTACCACTTGAGCTACACCTCCATATCCAGCTTTTTTTTTTTTTTTTTTTAGTCTGTCAGCCATGGGACTTGAACTCTGGGGCTGGGTGCCTATCCATGAGCTCTTCAGCTCAAGGCAAATGCTCTACCACTTGAGCCACAGCACCACTTCTGGTTTCTAGTGGTTAATTGGAGATAAGACTCTCACAGACTTTCTTTCCCCTGGCTGGCTTTGAACCTCGATCTTCAGATCTCAGTCTCCTGAGTAGCTAGGATTACAGGAGTAAGCCACCAGCACCAGGCATATCCAGCTTTTTTGTTGGTTCATTGAAGCTAAGAGTTCACAGTCTTTTCTGCCCAGGATGGCTTTGAACTTGCATCTTCAGACCTCAGCTTCCTATGTAGCTAGGATTTCAAACATGAGCCACCAGTGTACTGCATAAGAGCAATCCTATCATCCAGGTATGGTGGTGCATGCCCAGCATCTAGGAGGCTAAGGTAGGAGGATCACAATTTCAAGGCTAGCCTGGAATATATAAGTGAAACATTATCCTGATTTTTAAAAGGTAGTCTTAATTGTGGAAAATATGAATTATTTATTTTATACATTTTAAGTAGTGAACATAAAAAGATTTAAGACTACGTATAAGTCATTTAGAAGAACTCATAACTAATAAATCACAGGCTGGGGATATAGCTTACTGGTAGAGTGCATGCCTATTATATTCAAGACATTGAGTTTAATCCTCAATACCGGAGAGGGGGGTGGAGGAGAGAAAAAAGAAAAAGGAAAGGGGGAAAAAAAAGAAAAAGTTAATTACATACAAATATTTAAATTCATGTTGTTATAGAGTAGTTACTGTAGTCTTAAAACTAATACACACTTTAAACTTCAGGTTACTGAAATTCAAACATGTATAAAAGCAAAAATAACAATGTAACAAATAATCCTATAACCATCAGCCTGCTTCAAAAACCATCCCTTCCAGGTCAATATTGTTTTTTTTGTTTTTTTTTTTGTCGGTCGTGGGGCTTGAACTCTGGGCCTGGGCGCTGTCCCTCAGCTCTTCAGCTCAAGGCGAGCGCTCTACCACTTGAGCTACAGCGCCACTTCCAGTTTTCTGGTGGTTTATTGGAGATAGGAGTCTCACGGTCTCTCCTGCCCCGGCTGGCTTTGAACCGCGATCCTCAGATCTCAGCCTCCTGAGTAGCTAGGATTACAGGCGTGAGCCACCAGTGCCCGGCTTCCAGGTCAATATTGTTTATTCATACTTTCTCTTTCTTTCAGTGACTATTCTAAACTAAATTCTACTCATGGTATTATTTTATCTTTTAATACTACAAGATATATCTCAAAGGACCTTGTGTGTGTGTGTGTGTGTGTGTGTGTGTGTGTGTGTGTGTGTGTGTGTGTGTGTGTGTGTGTGTGTGTGCGCATGCTCGCTAACACTCGGGCTTAAACTCAGGGCCTTGAGCACTTCTTCTTTTCTGCTCAAGGCTAGCACTCTACCACTTGAGCCATAGTTCTACTTTCAGCTTTTTGGAGATTAATTGGAGATAGGAGATATGAGTATAAACAGATTTTCTCAGATCTCAGTCTCCTCAGTAGCTAGGATTACAGGCATGAGCCACCCACACAGACTGTTTCCTTCCTTCTTTTTTTCCTTCAGTAACTCAGGGCTTAAACTCAGGACCTCGAGCTTGCTAAGCTTTCTTGCTCCACTTGAGCCATGCGTCCAATCCTGCCTTTTGCTGACTGGTTTGAAGATGAAGTCTCAGGCTTTTCTGCCAGGAATGCCCATGAACCTTAACCCTCCAGATCTCATCTTCTAAACAGCTAGGATAATGGGCATGAACCACCAGCAGCTTGCTTTTTCTTTTTTTCCTTTCCAGCAAGGTTTTATTATGTTGACCAGGGTGGCCTTGAATCCCATGATTCTACTGCCTTCAGCCTCCTCTGGACTGCTGGGATTACAGCCATGTACTACTATACCTGGCTATTTGGGAAGATTTGATTGGAGTATATTATAAGCATAAGTGTCCAGCTCAATTTTTTTTTTTTGTCGGTTATGGGGCCTGAACTCTGGGCCTGGGCACTATTCCTCAGCTTTTCAGCACAAGGATAATGCTCTACCACTTGAGCCACAGTGCCACTTCCAGATTTTTCTGCTTATGTGGTGCTGAGGAATTGAACCCAGGGCCTCATGCATGCAAGGCAAACATTCTACCACTAAGCCACCTTCCCAGCTCCTCCAGCTCAATTTTTTAAAAATGGCACCCATCTATATAAAACATACACCAATGCTCCTTTATCTCCACTTTCTCCCTTTCCATTACTACCCTAACTCAGGTAACTATTAACTTCTAACACTCAGATTGTTTTGCCTTATTTTCAACTTCATATAAATGCCAGGTGCCAGTGACTCCTGGATGTAATCTTAGCTACTCAGGAGGCTGAGATCTGAAGATTGTTGTTCAAAGCCAGCCTCAGCCTGGGCAGAAAAGTCTGTAAGACTCTTATTTCCACTTAACCACCAGAAAATCAGAAGTTGTGCTATGGCTCAAAGGAGAACCCTAGCCTTAAGCAAAAAAGCTCAGGGACAGTGTCCAGACCCTGAATTCAAGTTCAAAACAAAAAGCTTACATAAATAAATAGTGTGATATGTGAGGCACTAGTGGCTCATGCTGTAATCCTAGCTACTCAGGAGTCTGAGATCTGAGGATCCTGGTTTGAAGCCAGCCTGGGCAAAAAACTCAGGGACAGCATCAAGGCCCTGAGTTCAAGACTCACAACTTACAGGGTTTTTTGTTTTGTTTTTTTTGTTGGTGATGGGGCTTGAACTTAGGGCCTAGGTACTATCCCTGAGCTCTTTTGCTCAAGGGTAGCACTCTACCTTTTTTTTTTTTTGGGGGGGGGTCTGGTCGTGGGGCCTGAACTCTGGGCCTGGGCGCTGTCCCTCAGCTCTTCAGCTCAAGGCTAGTGCTCTACCACTTGAGCCACAGCGCCACTTCCGGCTTTTTTCTTTTTGCCTATGTGGTGCTGAGGAATCAAACCCAGGGCCTCAGGCATGCAAGGCAAGCGCTCTACCACTGAGCCACCTTCCCAGCCCAGCACTCTACCATTTTAAGCCACAGATTAAAATGTGAATTGGTGAATTGTAGATAACAGTCTCACAGGGAGTTTTCTGCCCAGGCTGGCTTCGAACCACAATCCTCAGATCTCAGCCTTCTGAATAGCGAGGATTACAGGCCACCAGCACCTGGCTGACTGACTGGTTTTACTCTCCATGAAGTGCATATTGTTGAGAATATTTTTTTTGATTTTCATTACTGTGCAGAATTCCTTGCATATTCCATGATTTCTGTATTTTATTGTTAGTAGGCATTTAGATTGTTTCCAACTTGGTACTATTACTGATTTTGTTGCTATGAACATTCCAATGCATGTATTTTCATGTACATATGTTCACTTTTTTGTTGCTAGAAGTAGAATTGCAGAATGGCATATTCATAGATATGTTACAGCATAGTTTTAGTAGATATTACTAAGGTGTCTACATGAGTTTTTTTCCTTCATACTAATATCATACTCTCAATTTCACACCTTAACAATTCTTACTATTCCACAGTATTACATATTCCATAGTATGAGTATTTCAGATTCTTCTTCAAGATTGCCTTGCAACTAGGCATAATAGTTCATGCCTGGATCACCAGCACTTGGAAGGTTGAGGTAGTAGAGCCATATTGTGAGATCCTCTATTTAAAAAACAAAACAAAAAAGGGGACTGGGAATATGGTTCAGTGGTAGAGTGCTTGCCTCGAACAGATGAGGCCCTGGGTTCAATTCCTCAGCACCGCATAAACAGAAAATGCCAGAGTGGTGCTGTGGCTCAAGTTGTAGAGCACTAGCCTTGAGCAAAAGCAGCTCATGGACAACGCCCTGGCCCTGAGTTCAAATTCCAGGACCAGAAAAAAACAAAACAAAAAACCTCAATCTTCTTTGCCTTTTCCATTTTCAAATACAATCTTAGAATAATCTTATCATAGCTTGTCAATTCTGAGTCCTTTTTATTTATTTTATTTTTTTCAGGTCAAGTTGAATGCTCTACCACTTGAGCCACAGCATCACTTCCATGTTCTCATGGACATTCTTGCTGGGGTTGGTTTTAAACCGAGATTCTCATATCTCAGCCTCCTGAGTAGCTAGGGTTACAGGCGAGCTACAGGTTCTCAGCTCTGAGTCCTTATTAATCCACATGCTTCTCTTTTGCCTTTTTGTTTTGTTTTGTTTTGTTTGTGTTTGTCCTGGAGCTTGACAGCACCCAGGGCTTGCGTGCTGTCTCTGAGCTTCTTTTGTTCCATGCTCTACCACTTGATCCACAGCTCTACTTCTGTATTTTTTGGGAGTTTATTGGAGATAAGAGTCTCACAGAGAGGCTGGGAAGGTGGCTCAGTGGTAGAGCGCTTGCCTTGCATGCATGAGGCCCTGGGTTCGATTCCTCAGCACCACAGAAGCAAAAAGAAAAAAGCCAGAAGTGGCGCTGTGGCTCAAGTGGTAGAGCGCTAGCCTTGAGCTGAAGAGCTGAGGGACAGCGCTCAGGCCCCACAACCGTACCAAAAAAAATAACAAAGAGTCTCACAGATTTTCCTGCTTAGGCTGGCTTCAAACCTCAGCTCAACTGTTTTTTTTTGTTTGTTTGTTTTTGTTTTTTTTGGGGGGTCCGGTTGTGGGGCTGAACTCTGGGCCTGGATGCTGTCCCTCAGCTCTTCAGCTCAAGGCTAGCATTCTACCACTTGAGCCACAATGCCACTTCTGGCTTTTTCCATTTTGCTTATGTGGTGCTGAGGAATGGAACCCAGGGCCTCATGCATGTAAGGCAAGCATTCTACACTGAGCCATCTTCCCAGCCCTCAATTGTTTTTTTTAGTTTATTTATTTATTTATTTTGGTCTGGTCATGGGGCCTGAACTCTGGGCCTGGGCGCTGTCCCTCAGCTCTTCAGCTCAAAGCTAGCAATCTACCTCTTGAGCCACAGCGCCACTTCCGGCTTTTTTCTTTTTCTTTTTTCTTTTTTTTTTTTTGTCGGTCGTGAGACTTGAACTCTGGGCCTGGGCGCTGTCCCTCAGCTCTTCAGCTCAAGGTGAGCGCTCTACCACTTGAGCTACAGCGCCACTTCCGGTTTTCTGGTGGTTTATTGGAGATAGGAGTCTCATGGTCTCTCTTGCCCGGGCTGGCTTTGAACTGCAATCCTCAGATCTCAGCCTCCTGAGTAGCTAGGATTACAGGCGTGAGCCACCAGCGCCCGGCTTTTTTCTTTTTCTTATGTGGTGCTGAGGAATTGAACCCAGGGCCTCATGCATGAAAGGCAAGCACTCTACCACTGAGCCACCTTCCCAGCCCCTCAACTCTTCTTTATACTGCAATTTATTTGTTAGAGAAATCAGGTCTTAGCTGGGTGTGGTGGACTATTCCTATAATCCATTCTGGAGGATATAGTAGGTGGAAGCTAGCCAGAGGTACACAAAGAGCCCCTATCTCAACATACATACCAACAAACATAAATTAGGTCATCCTCTTTAGAGAATGGTAAACTCTGGCACCTCAGACCACTTCCTGTTGAGCAAGTGAGGAAAGGAATGTTGAGTTTGTGAGAGCAATGGCATTTTAGAGGTGCTTGAAAATTGCTAGAGTACTGGTAAGAAAACATTGTTATCATTAATTGGCTGTAAGAACTGAAGTTAGTGGAGGGTAAGAATAGAGACTAGAAATGTGTGGGGTTGAGTGTTGGCCTCTAAAAAGTTGCATTCTGAGCTGGGCACTGGTGGCTTATACCTGTAATCCTACCAATTTAGGAGGCTGAAATCTGAGGATCACAGTTCAAAGACAGCCAGGCAGGAAAATCTTATGAGACTCCAATGAACTACTCAGAAAGAACTGGAAGTGACACTGTGGCAGAGCAGTGGCTCACGTGGCTCACGTGGCAGAGCACTAGCCTTGAGCAAAAGAAGCTCAGAGACAGTGCCCAGGCCCTGAGTTCAAGCCCCAGGACCGGAAAAGAAAAAGAAAAAGAAAAAAAAAGTTGCATTCTGATCCTAGCAGCCTAGGATCAGACATTTGGAAGACTTGTGTGTGTGTGTGTATGTGTGTGTGTGTGTGTGTGTGTGTGTGTGCACAGTACTGTGTGTGCATTAGTACTGGGGTTTTAACTAAGAGCCTGCACACTGTCCCTTCACTTTTCACTCAAAGCAGGTGCTCTGGGCTGGGAAGTTGGCTCGGTGGTAGAGTGCTTGCCTTGCATGCATGAAGTCTTGGGTTCAATTCCTCAGCATCACATAAGCAGAAAAAAGCCAGAAGTGGAGCTGTGGCTCAAGTGGTAGGGCACTAGCCTTGAGCTGAAGAGCTGAGGGACAGTGCCCAGGCCCAGAGTTCAGCCTCCAAGACCAACAACAACAAAAACAAGCAAGTACTCTACCACTTGAACCACAGATCCTCTTGTTTTTTTTTGGTGGTCAATTGGAGATAAGAATCTCAGGGAATTTTTTGCCCAAGACAGCTTCAAACCAGGATCTTCAGGTCTCCTGAGTGGCTAGGATTATAGGCATGAGCCACCTGCATCTGGCTCATATCCTTTTTATTGAGACAATATTAATATTCATATCCAGTATATCCATTCCCACCAGGGGTAGAGTTATCATGAAGCTAATGAAACTTCAGAGTCCCTCTCTTGTACTGGCCCCACACTAGGAGTAGTAAGAGGAAGTTGGTTGTTCTGCTGGGAATCAAACCTGTGTACTAGATAAGGTCTACTACTCAACCACATCCTCACACATGGAGAAGCTTCCCTCCCCCCATCTTAGGGCTTGAATTTAGGGCCTGCGCACTATCCCTGAGCTACTTTTGCTCAAGGCTAACACTACCACTTGAATCACAGCACCCCTTCTGGCTTGTTCTGTGTATGTGGTACTGAGGAAATGAACCCAGGGCATCATGCATGATAGGCAAGCACTCTACCACTAAGCCATATTTCCAGCCCTCCAGAAGCATTTCTATTTATTTTGGTGTGTGGGGGTTTCCAGTCGTGGGGACTGAACTCTGGGCCTGGGTGCTGTCCTTCAGCTCTTCAGCTCAAGGCTGAGCACTCTACCACTTGAGCCACAGCGCGGGCCACTTCCGGCTTTTTTTTCCTGCTTATGTGGTGCTGAGGAATTGAACCCAGGGCCTCATGCATGCAAGGCAAGTGCTCTACCACTGAGCTACCTTGCCAGCCCTGAAGCATTTCTAATAGCCTAAGGAGATCTCAGAAGAGTCCTGAATCTCCAAGTCTTGAGCTATTTGTTATGATTTATTTTCTCTTTATTTTATTTTATTTTTGGGGGGGGTCCGGTCGTGGGGCACTGTCCCTCAGCTATTCAGCTCAAGGCTAGCACTCTACCACTTGAGCCACAGCGCCACTTGCGGCTTTTTTTTTTCTTTTTGCTTATGTGGTGCTGAGGAATCGAACCCAGGGACTCAGGCATGCCAGGCAAGCGCTCTACCACTAAGCCACCTTCCCAGCCCCTTTATTTTCTCTTTAAATATTAATATATATATATATATATATATTTGGCTGGCCCTGGGGCTTGAACTCTGGCCTTGGGCACACCATGAGCTTGGGTACATCCTGAGCTTTTGTGGTCAAGGCTAGCACTCTACCACTTGAGCCACAGCTCCATTTCTCGCTTTTTGTGTTAAATGGAGATAAGAGTCTCATGGATTTTTCTGCCTGGGTTGGTTTCAAACCACAATCCTCAGATCTCAGCCTCCTGAGTAGATATGATTACAATTGTGAGTCACAAATGCCTGGTTAACCACTAATTTTTTTAGTCAAAGTCTGTATTCTATTTCTTAGAGGTACCTCATATTGCAGGATCTATGAAACTGTATCCACTTTTGGCCCATTTACAAATTCCCTTAAGTAATCACCAATGTACTCAAGAGTCTATCCAGTAGCATTCCCAAAGGAGCCAACCATTCTAAGATGATGGCCTGTCTGCAGAGGAACAACTAGTAACACGAAGGTTCCTAAAACTATATACTATAAACCTGTAGTTACCACTAGGAAGCTTGTGGTTAATTTTTACTTGTTTGCATCCAAGGGTTGGCCTTTTTAGTCACATGGAAGTGCATTACTGTAAAAAAAATATCCTTGGGTATCTGATAAAACACAAATTTGGTTTAGGGACCCTCTGACTGAATTCCTATATGCAGCAATAATAGGATTCACAACCCAGCATTGGGCTGCAGGCTTTGATCGACCTTGTCAAACACCTAAGAGTACCTGAAATGGGGATCACCATCCCTACCCCCCACTCACTGCTCCTTAAAGACAATGTCCTCCCTCCATCCTTAGTAAAACGTGATGGAAAGTCTGATCCATAACAACTACTAGGTTATTTGTGGATGCAAAGCCACGTGAAGCCGCCAGGGGAAAAGTCACGTCTTACACCGTACTGAAATGGACGGACCCTAGTAGAAGTGGAGTATCAGGACGGAGTAGTCTATTGGGGACTGGAAGGTTCACCAAAGCCCTGAGGGCCTAGGCCCGTCCTTATCTCCTCTTCAAGGACCTGCGGTTGGCTTCTCCAGGATGGAAGCTTACCCCTGCGTTCTCCACTTGCCCTTGTGCCCGTGGACCGTGGATCTTCAGCGATCTGAATCCCACCACACCCCAGGCCCGCCAGGACACCCCCCTCTCCCTTCCCCCCACCCCCTCCGCGGATTCGTTTTCTGAAGCCGCAGCCCCGGGAGGACTCTGTTCCAGCACCTGCAGGGCCCCAGTGCTGCCCCGGGAAACGTGGCCCAGGAGCCGTCACCCTATTCAGAAACGCCCCACCCATCCTGGCCAGATACACAAATCACAGTCCCTACGAGTGCGCCAGATCCAACCCAAGTGAGACACTTCGTGGTTGGCCAAGGCCAGAGGCCGGGCAGCCCCAGCGCCTGGGCCACTGCCCAGTCCCACCTGCCAGTCCGCCAAGGCCCAGGCTGCGGTTGTCCCCGCCCCGTCCGGCTCCAGCTAAAACCCGGAGCGGAGTCACTGCACCCTGGCGCGGCGGACTGGGCATGCGCAGTGAGCAGGGCCGGCTCCCTGCGCCAGGTGGAAGCGTTCGCCGTGGTCCCAGCGGCTGCGCTGGGTATGCGGTACCGGCTGGCGTGGCTGCTGCACCCCGCTCTGTCCAGCACCTTCCGCTCGGTCTTCGGCGCCCGCCTGCCGCCTCCGGAGTGTCTCTGCGGGTAAGCGGACCGAGCCCCCGGGCACTCGGGGCCCGTAGGTCCCGGTGGTTTGGCTCTCGGCTTGCAAAGTGGTGATTCAGCACTTAGAGCCGCCGCCGCCGCCCCTCACGCTGCCAGTGCCCGTCGGCCTGGGGCGCGGGTGTCCGCACGGACACCCCAGAAGGGCGGGAGGGCGGGCGGCGCGGCCCGGAGCGAGGGCCCGGCCCGGCGGCCAGGGCGGACGCGGACGGTGACCCGGGGACGCGGGCCGTGTGCCACAAGTGCAGGGGCGCGGGATGGGAGCGCTCAGCCCGGCCCAGGAAGGGGCCCTGGAGGCGGAAGCGGGCCCCGGACCCCCCGATGGGTCAAGGCATCCCCAGGGTCCGGGGAGACGGCCCCCCATCCCGCGCCCCGCAGGACCTGACTTCCCAGGACCCGGGAAATGCCCGCGTTGGGAACTGTGAAAGTTTGCTGCCGCCGCGGTAGCGAGGACGGTGTTAGGTTTCCCGTCGCGGGACATTTGGAAGTCGGAGGGTACCCAGGAGATCCTCCCCTTGCTTCGCCCCCAAACCACCCGAGGCCCAGACAGATTGTGTGGCTCCCCCTCCGGCAAAAGCAGGTTTAGGACATAGGTTTGGGGGTTTTGTTTTGTTTGCTTGCTTGCTTTTGCATGCTTTCTCCACTACATCTCTGCTCTGTGTCGACACCAGAAGTTTGCAGTCCTGGGGCGAAAGCTAAACACGGTTGGCATGATCTAGCCTTGCTTAGGTAAATTATTTGAACCTCTTCTGGTTTAAATTGATAAATATTTAGCACCTATTAAATTTCAGTGCGCTGTGATAGATTGTGTTATCTCTGTGATCAGTCTTCCAAGGGACTTCGGACTTGCTTGGAGCCCATTGGAAACAATGAGTTTCAGCCAGGCGCCTGTTGTCACGCCTATAATCCTAGCTACTCAGGAGGCTGAGGAGACTGATGGAAGCCAGCCCGAGCAGGAAAGTCCATGAGACTTTCATCTTCAATTAATCAGAGAAAAAGCTGGAAGTAGCGCTGTGGCTCCAGTGGTAGAGTGCTAGCCTTGAGCAAAAGGAGTTCAGGGACAGGGTGCAGACCCTGAGTTCGAGCCCCAGCACCAGCAAAAGAAAAAAAGAAAAGAATGAGTTTGACCAGGGCTGGGAAGGTGGCTCAGTAGTTGTTTGCCTTGCATGCATAAGGCCCTGGGTTCGATTCCTCAGCACCACATAAGCAGAAAAAGCCGGAAGTGGTGCTGTGGCTCAAGTGGTAGAGCGCTGGCCTTGAGATGAAGAGCTGAGGGCCAGTGCTCAGGCCCAGAGTTCAAACCCCATGACCGACAAAAAAAAGGGGGGGGAGAATGAGTTTTACCAGGATCAGAAAATTGACCGGATGGCATTGCAGAAGCACTTGGGAGGCAGAGAGAGATTATTGAAAGAATGCGGGAAGTGGTAGTATTTGAGCAAGTATGAGTGTAGTCCAGCCCTGATGTGCAGGTAGTGTGTGTTGGGAGGAGAGTAACAGATTGATTTAGTTGAAGCTTTAGAGAATTTCTTTTAGGAACTCAAGGAGGACAGGTATCAAGTCCTGTATCATAGTAGTAGATAATGCTAGCCTGGGACTTAAATTTTAGTTGGGATCTTTTTCCCAGTTAAATAATTGAATATTAAAATTCATTAAAAGTTTTTAACTGGGGTGACTGGGCATGGTGGTGCACATCTGTAAGTCCTAGCACTCAGGTGGCTGAGGCAGACAGCAGGATCTCAAGTTCAAGCCCAACCTAGGTACAAAAGAAAAAAAATGTTTAGAGTTGCAGTGACTGGGCATAGTGGTACACACCTGTAATTCCAGCACTTGGAAGACTGAGACAGCAAGATCTCAAGCTCAAGGACATCTGGATAAATAGCAAGAGCCTATCTCAAATATGTGTGTGAGTGTATGGAAAGAGAGGGGGGTGTAGAGGGATGGGCTGGGGTGATCTAATGAAATTAGTTTTTTTTTTTTTTTTTTCCGGTCGTGGGGCCTGAATTCTGGGACTGGGCGCTGTCCCTCAGCTCTTCAGCTCAAGGCTAGCGCACTACCACTTGAGCCACAGCACCACTTCCGGCTTTTTTCTTTTTGCTTATGTGGTGCTGAGGAATCGAACCCAGGGCCTCGAGCATGCAAGGCAAGCGCTCTACCATTGAGCCACCTTCCCAGCCCTGAAATTAGTATTTTAAGTAAACCAGATGGCTGTGTTCAGGATGTAAGAGAGATCTCAAGCAGAGAAATTTACCTATTAAGACAGTGTTTGCTGTTTGGACTATGAAGGTAGCTGTTCTACTAAGAGGGGCTAATGCAAATGAGAAATCATTGGGACTAGTTTTCCCCTTCACTGGGAGCTGCAAGATAAGTGGGTATGGTGAGTACCAGCAAGATGCTTACTGTCCTCTCATCAGAATGCTTCACCTTGCTTTATTTTCAATTCATCCCCGATAGGCTAGGTTTAGCTTTCTCTCTTTTTTTGGGGGGGGGGTCCAGTTGTGGGGCCTGAACTCTGGGCCTGGGCACTGTCCCTCAGCTCTTCAGCTCAAGGCAAGCACTCTACCACTGAGCCACCTTCCCAGCCCTGGTTTAGCTCTCTTTTGTCCCTAGCTCTCTGTGTGTGTGTGTGTGTGTGTGTGTGTGTGTGTGTGTGTGTGTGTGTGTGTGTGTGTGTGTGTGTGTGTGTGTGTGTGTGTGTGTGTGTGTGTGTGTGTGTGTGTGTGTGTGTATTTTACTGGGGTTTGAACTCAGGACCTTGTGCTTGCTGGGCAGGTAGTACTCTGTCACTTGAACCACTCCACCAGCCCCAGAGTTTGGAGTTTTAAAGGAAGTATCTATTTAAAGTTTTATATTACTAAGTGGTTTTCTGTGTTCCACTGTAATTAGGTTTACTTTGTGGTTTTCCCCACTGCTGTTCACTTAAATTGATGAAGTCCCGGGCATAAGTTGGCCAAATAGAGTCAAGATTCTTAGAGAGAAGGGAATTACTAAGATTCAAAGCATGATGAATGAGATCAACTATCTAGAAAGCTGAAAATCATAAAAATGAGTGACAGGATATTATGGAATATTCAGGTTCAATTAAAGGGATCAGGGCATAGTGTTTTTTTGGGGGGGGGAGGGGTCCGGTCGTGGGGCCTGAACTCTGGGTCTGGGCGCTGTCCCTCAGGTCTTCAGCTCAAGGCTAGCGCTCTACCACTTGAGCCACAGCGTCACTTCTGGCTTTTTTCTTTTTGCCTATGTGGTACTGAGGAATCGAACCCAGGTCTCATGCATGCAAGGCAAGCACTCTACCACTGAGCCACCTTCCCAGTCCCTAGTTTTTTGTTTTGTATTTGTTGATCATGTGGCTTGAACTCTGGGCCTGGGCACTGTCCCTAAGCTCTTTTGCTCAAAGTTAATTCTTTGAGCCACAGCTCCATTTCTGGTTTTCTGGTGGTTAATTGGCGATAAGAGACTCATGGACTTTATTGCCCTGACTGGCTTTGAACTGCAATCCTTAGGTCTCAGCTTTCTGAGCAACTAGGATTATAGGTGTGAGCCACCAGTGCCTATCCAGGGCATACTTTTAGAATAGAGAGTACTAACATTAAAAGGTACCACATAGCCGGGCGCTGGTGGCTCACGCCTGTAATCCTAGCTACTCAGGAGGCTGAGATCTGAGGATCGTGGTTCAAAGCCAGCCCGGGCAGGAGAGACCGTGAGACTCCTATCTCCAATAAACCACCAGAAAACCGGAAGTGGCGCTGTAGCTCAAGTGGTAGAGCGCTCGCCTTGAGCTGAAGAGCTGAGGGACAGCGCCCAGGCCCAGAGTTCAAGCCCCACGATTGACCAAAAAAAAAAAAAAAAAAGGTACCACATATTCAGATTTGTGGGGGAGGTATCCTTTTTTGCCCAATCATGTCAGTAAGCTATTTATTTCATTTGGTAATCTGGATCAATTACTCCCACATATTCAAATTTTCAAGAAGTTAATCAACCTGTTATACTTAGTAGGAAGAATGTTTCAACAAAGTTGTCCATAGAGGTCATGATAGTGTGTTTACTGATGTTTAACCAGTGTTTGTCTTGCATGAGAGCCTGGAATAACCTGTTACACTATAGCACTTCTGCCATTATTGGTGCATCCATCTTTTAGTCTAATATTTATATCTCCCTTGACCCTCTTTTTCTGAGGTAGGGTCTCACTGTTAACCCAGTCTGGTCTTGAAATTTTTTTTTTTTTTTTTTTTGTCGGTCATGAGGTTTGAACTCTGGGCCTGAGCGCTGTCCCTCAGCTCTTCAGCTCAAGGCTAGCACTCTACCACTTGAGCTACAGCGCCACTTCTGGTTTTCTGGTGGTTTATTGGAGATAAGAATTTCACAGACTTTCCTGTCTGGGCTGACTTTGAACTGCGATCCTCAGATCTCAGCCTCCTGAGTAGCTAGGATTACAGGCGTGAGCCACCGGCGCCCGGCTGGTCTTGAACTCGTGATCCTTCTACATCAGCTAGGGTTGCAAGTGTCTGCTACCACCTCTAACCTAGTCTAACCTCCCAAGAAAGATGTATAATATCAGTTCATTTAAAAAGTAGACCTCTGTTCACCTAAGTGGTAGAGCACCAATGAAATAAAGATCTGTATGGGACTATATGGAGTTGTCTGAAAATTTGGGGGACCTAGAAGTAGTGGAGCAATCTCTGGCAACCACTTGGGACACCTAGATATCTGTCACCTTGCTTTGCAGGTGCTGCTACTTTGCGTTTTTCCCCCACTTCTTTCTTTTGTTTGTACTGTGGCTTGAACTCTAGGGCCTGAGTCCCCTCCCTGAGCTTTTGTGCTCAAGGCCAGTGCTCCACCACTTCTAGCACTTGAGTCACAAGTTCACTTCTGGCTTTTTGTGGTTAATTGAAGATAAGAGTCTCACAGTCTTGTCTGCCAGGGTTGGCTTTGAACCGCAATCTTCAGATCTCAGCCTCCTGAGTAACAAAGATTACAAGTATAAGCCACTGGCATCTGGCTCCACCCTCTTTTTATTATTAGCTTCAATAGGAGTTTCAATTTAATGTGCTTATTGTGTGTAATAATGCATCTTGATCAGTCACGGCTTCCATCATTCCTCTCACTCCACTTCTGTCCTGTACTTTGCAATTCTGTATTCCACAGACTTTGTTTTTTATTTTATTTTATTTTTTGGAGGTCCCGGGCTTGACCTTTGTCCCTCAGCTCTTCAGATCAAAGCTAACACTCTACCACTTGAGCCATAGGGCCACTTCTGGTGGTGAATTGGAGATAAGAATCTCACGGACTTTTCTGCCTGGGCTGGCTTTCAATAGCAGTCCTCAGATCTCAGCCTCCTGAGTAGTTAGGATTACAGGCATGAGCCACAGGCAACTGGCCAGACTTTATTTTTTTGTTTTTTGCTTTTTGCTGGGGCCTTTCATCCTCAGTATTATTGACATTACTTGGGCCAGATAATTCTTTGTTTAGGGCTGTTGTGTACATTATAGAATCCTTGTCAGGATCTGTGGCCTTTCTCTGCTCACTACATGTCCAGATCAACCTTCATTTTGTACTATTTAAAAATGCTGCCACTGGCTCAAGCCTGTAATCCTAGCTACTCAGGAGGCTGAGATCTGAGGATTGTGGTTCAAAGCCAGCCTGGGCAGGAAAGTCCGTGAGACCCTTATCCCCAATTAACCACCAGAAAACCAGAACTGGAGCTGTGGCTCAAGTGGTAGAGCACTAACCTTGAGCTGAAGAGCTGAAGCTCAGTGCCCAGGCCCTGAGTTCAAGCCCCAGGACTGGCAAGACAAATAAGTAAAAATGAAACAAATAAAATAAGAATGCCTGGAGATGGGCATCAGTAGCTTATGCCTGCAATCCTAACTACTCAGGAGGCTGAGATCTGAGTATCAGGATTGTAAGCCAGCCTAGGTGGGAAGTCCATGAGACTCTTACCTTCAGTTAACCACCCAAAAAGCTGGAAGTGGGGCAATGGTTCAAGCGGTAGAATGATAGCTTTTGAGAGAGAAAGCTTAGGCACAGGACCTTGGCCCTGAGTTCAAATCCTAGCACGGGCAAGTGTGCGCATGTGTGTGCATACACACACACACACACACGCACACACACCACACACACACACACACAAGTGCCTGCTGAAATTGCCACATGTCCCCGAGGAGGGAGTAAAATTGTCACCTGTTGAGAACTACTGATTGTAAACATTGCCTTACCAATAGCAATTATGAAGGGATAATTAATGACCTGTTTTCCTCATAGTCTTACAAAGTACCATATTATTACCAATCCACCCAATAAGTGTTTTTCACCTCTGGATATGACAATGTACAACTGGAATTTGCATGAGTATGTGTTAATGACATGGAGGTTATTGAGGTGGCCTATTTTTATCTTACTCCATAGGACTCCATAGGACCATGATGATGATGATGATGATGGTGATGGTGATGGTGATGTTGATGGTGGATGTATTGTGTACCAGGCACTATATGCTTTGAAGAAGCTTAAGCATATTTTATAGAAGCCCTGTGAAGGCTGCCCAAATTGGATGCAACTTTAGGGACCCCTCCCTGCCCTCCCCCCATCAGTATAATAGACCCAGGGAACATTTTATCTGATTCCTGAATTACAAACTGAAATGGTTTAGGGCTGAGAATGTGGCTTAGTGGTAGAATGCTTGCCTAGCATGCATGAAGCCCTGGGTTCAATTCCTCAGTACCACATAAACAGAATAGCCAGAAGTAGTGCTGTGGCTTCAGTGGTAAAGCACTCACCTTGAGGTGAAGAGCTCAGGGACTGTGTCCAAGGCCTAGAGCTCAAGCCCCATGACTGACAGAAACAAAAAACAACAACAACAACAACAAAACCCCAAAACTTGAGACTATCTAGTTTGACCAAGAGTCCATTAGTCTGGATCTGAGGAGCAAAGAGATCATTTGTTAAAGGTGAAATGTAACTACTAAACTCAAAGTAGTCAGTACCTCTCGGTAGGCTTGAAGCATCACACTAACCCAGCATTATCTAAGGTTTCCAGATTATATACCCTCTGGTTCTGACAGAAAACAAATGAGCCTTCAAGTGGAAATGAGTAGTAATGATTTGCTTTCCTTAGAAAGTTCTTTTGAGATTATTTGTTAGAAGACTGTGGTCTGAGTTATCCTTTGGAACCATGACAGCAGTCTTTAAGCTGTCTTTGCCGTTCTGTGTTCATGGAGCATCTAAAATGAAGATAGCCATGTGGGAATATTAAATCTGAGGTTCAAGAAATAATAACTATGTATGGTATAGTCTTTTTGTTTTGAAATAATTCCGTTAAGATTTTTTTCTCATGTGTATGTGTACATGTGTACCAGTACTAGGGCTTGAACTCAGTTTTGCACTCTTCCTTATGTTTCTCTGCTCCAAGACTGGTGCTCTACCACTTGAGTCATACCTCTACTTCCAGATCTGTCTAATTCAGATCTGGATTGTTTGACATAAATGTTGATTATTGTTAAGGAGAGAATTTACCCAAAATTTAAGAATTTTACTTCTATTTTTATTGTATTTAGTGCTTGCTACTTTTAGTTGGTTTCTGAGACTGTCAAGTTTCATTTTAAAATCTTCAGTGGGGTCTAAAGTAAGTAATTGCTAAAAGTTTTCAAATCATTGTGAATAAAAACTTGAATTAAAATATTGAGTATATAAGGCCAGGTGTTGAAGTCTCATGCCTGTAATCCTAGCTACTCAGGAGGCTGAGATCTGAGGATCAGAGGTTGAAGCCAGCCCAGACAGTAGAGTCCATGAGACTCTTATGTCCAGTTAATCACTAAAAAGCTGGAAGTGAAGCTGTAACTCAAGCAATGGAGCTCCCCTGGGCCTGAGTTCAAGCCTCAGTACTGGCATGTTGAATCATACTGTTTTTACTTGCTTCCTCTATTATGGCCAAGATAACATAAGCCAAAATAATTGTCTCACGACACACCCAAGAAGGTTTAGGTAATTATCACTCTAATTAGGCAATTATATCAGCCTTCTCAGATTAGAAGCTACTTCCTACTTCAAGTAAAAATATTTCTCTTGATAACTTTTGTTTTTGTTTTGTTTTATTTTGGGTCCAGTCTTGGGCCTGAACTCTGAGCCTGGGCACTGTCCCTCAGCTCTTCAGCTCAAGGCTAGCGCTTTACCACTTGAGCCACAGCACCACTTTCGGCTTTTTTTTTTGCTTATGGGTGCTGAGGAATTGAACCCAGGGCCTCCAGCATGCAAGGCAAGCGCTTTACCACTGAGCCACCTTCCCAGCCCCTCTCTTGATAACTTTTGGTGATGAGTATTTATAATATCAATAATTCTTTTATCATCCCTTTTTATTTTACTGTTTTATGTTATTTCAAAAACTGTCTTCTATAACTTATTGAGAAACTAGTAATCTAGCATGACTTCTTTTTTTTTTTTTTGAGCTTCACATTAACTGGAACTTTATTTCTCTAAACATTGTCAGTTTGAGAAGAAATCCACAGTAATATGTAGATTTATCTTGTCATTTAAATTCTAAGGTGTCTTTTTGATTCTTGGTAAAATTTTATCCAAAAAACGGGATACATATATATTTTAAAAATATGAACCATTAAAAAGAATGAAACATGAAATCAAGTGATTTTATTTTTGGCAGCCCCTGTTTTTTCTTTTTAAGTTCCTTAAAGACATAGCTGGATAAAAGGATCACTGACTCCAAGTCTTTTTGAGATAACAAGTGATGAAATAAAAAAGAAAACCCACACTCACAAACAAGACCAGGTAACCCATTCCCTCCCATGACCTAAGGTAAAAAACATGAAGAATTTTATTTTATTTTATTTTATTCTTTTTTGGGTCCAGTCGTGGGGCCTGAACTCTGGGCCTGGGCGCTGTCCCTCAGCTCTTCAGCTCAAGGCTAGCACTCTACCACTTGAACCACAGCGCCACTTCCGGCTTTTTTCTTTTTGCTTATGTGGTGCTGAGGAATCGAACTCAGGGCCTTAGGCATGCAAGGCAAGCACTCTACCACTGAGCCACCTTCACAGCCCAGCATGAAGAATTTTAGTAACGATTCAGAATTCATCTTTATATCCTACCTGCTTCATTGGTGGAAGTTTAGAATCGTGATTTTTTTTTTAAGATTCTCACATGTATGTATATAGATTTATATAAACTCATATTAGATGACAACTGATTTTTTTTTAAGTTCAGGCAGAGAAAGAAGCAATCATTTTTAACTAAAACCTTCTATGATTTTGATGACAGTCCAACTCACTATTCTTTAGCCAAAAGCAAAGTTCCATAGTATTCATTTAAAATCTTATTGCTTTACAACTGCAGTATACCTTCCATTAAAAATAAAAAGATGAAGAGGTCAACCCAGTGATTAATCTGACATGGCTTTCATTGGGGAAATGGAGGAGGTGGTAGCAAAGAGAAGACCAATAAACAAAAGGTACTTAAACACTTCATATGCAATGGTGAGGGCAAAGAGAGAGAGAAGGGGGGGTTATTTCAACACATGGGAAAAAGCAACATGACTTGTTTTCACAAACTGAACATATCTATATAATTAGCATATGACCATAGAACAAACCCTCCTCCTCCTTCTCCCCTCTAATCACTGCTGCCCCCCTTTCCCCAAAGGAAATGACCCTCCAGACCTGAAAGCATAATTTGACATATTCAGGTACTTTATGTACACTCAAGAACTATGCCTGGGCTAGCTTCAATCTTGGATCCTCAGATCTCAACCTTCTGAGTAGCTAGGATTATAGGCATGAGCCATCTGTGTCTGGCTTGTACATTGATTCCTACCATACACTTCTCTTTATGATGTACAGTATATATAGTGAGATAAAGTTTCCGCTCAAGGATGTTTTTGACAGATGGATTTTTACAGATCTTCTACCACCTATGCTTGTTTTATATGGGGAAGAAAGAGGAAAGAACTGAAAGATTCTCTTGGAGCATTTGTTTAGACTCACTTTGATTTTTGTCTTTTTGTTGTGTGGTGTTGTGAGCAAGGAGAATGGGGTCGGGAGGGTGGGAGGGTGGTAACCAGGAGCTGAAGTAGAAAGCCTTAAGCACCACCTCTGCTCCTCCCCTTCCCACGCTTCCTCTTTCTCTGTCCTTCCAGCTTTACCACAAATCAACTGTGCCTGACTGCAGTTGGGCGAGTCACTTAATCACTGGGCCTTTGTTCTTCTTTGGGTTGAGGAGGATGACCCTTGCAGCTGCTGAGAGCCACCACTTAACAATTTATAGTGCGTAAGACGTGGTTAAAAAAACCGGAGTGATTTTTAGGATTAGTTTTGTGTGCTGACATTCTCTCAGTTTCTGACAGCCTGAGACTTTGCAGAGGTCACTTGTGAAAGACCTTGTCCTCAAATCACACCTGTAAGAAACCTTCTCTGACTATAGATGATAAAGATATAAAGTAGAAACTTGGTTCATTTGCTTAAATCTTTATAAAATCTCCAGGAAGTATTCCTTTCTAACCCTGTCGTTTTGGGAATTTACAGCTATTGATAAGCATGCAGGAGAACTAAAACATATGTGCCAAGGACTGATATTTAAAGTGATACTGCTATAGGATTCATTGAAAATGCAATCACCCTAATTCATTTAAAGTTTTGGGTATTTTTGTTGTTGTTTTCTTTCCTTTTAAAATAAACTTTGTTTTGTATTGTTTTGTTTTTTGCCAGTGCTGGGCCTGGGCACTGTCCCCAAGCTTCTTTTGCTCAAGGCTAGCACTCATCATTTGAACCACAGAGCCACTTCTAGCTTTTTCTGTTTATGTGTAATCAAACCCAGGGCTTCATGCAGCTAAGGAAACATTCCACCACTAAGCCATGTTCCAAGCCCATAAGCTCCTTTTTAAAATAAAATAAGATGAAAAATAATAATAAAATAATATTTTGTGCTGAAATATCCCAAATCTGAAAATAAGGCCACCAACTTAGTTAAACAGGCCTGGGAGTCTTTTTAATAGTCACACGGTGACTATACCCCACTATTTGAGTAGTGGGATGCAATGAGGTCTTTTTCCCATGAGGGTCTTTTAAAGGAAAAACCACTCGTGGGGGTGGGGGTTTGTCAAGGCAAGCAAGCAGATTTACAGAAGCAAAACATAGCCTCGAGTTGCAGAAGTAGAAGCAAGACATAGTCTTGAGCTGGTCAGCATGACCAATACTATCCATACTAAGCATACTTGATTACAAAAGTCAGAACATGTCCTTGGGTATGGGTAGTCTATTTTACAGAAATGATTTTTACTCTTCAATGCTTGGTAAGAAATGTATGCATTATCCTGCCTACGTAATTGTAACTCCTCTATACAGTATGTTCACAAATAAAATTAAATTAAATTAAAAAAAAAGAAATGATTTTTACTATAAGCTCTTGACTAATACAGCCACTCATTATAGCTGGTGATAAACCTCAAGGTTGTCAATGGTCTTCAGCAAAGTTTGTGGTAAACTGCAAAGCTGCCAGCTTGGTAAACTTGAGTGGAGAGATATTATTTTGCTTTTTAGCAACGATGGAAAAGGCTTAGGCTGACTAGTGGCCATTGGACATGGAGTTTCTCTCTACAGAGGGGTTCTACTTTTAATATTTGGCCCCATTTTTAGTAATCAATAACTTTGTTATGTTTCTGATTGTACATTTTACAGTGCCAGTACTAGAGCTTGAACTCAGAACCTCACACTTTTGCTCAGCTTTTTTCACTTATGACTGGAGCTATGTTACTTGAGCCATTTTGAGTTCAGCTATATTGCTGGTTAATTGGAGATAAGAATCTCAGGACTTTTCTATCCAGGCTGGATGTAAACTGATCTCAGACCTCAGCCTTCCGAGCACCTTTGGTTACAGGTATGAGCCAAATGTACTGGGGCTGAGAAGAATGTTTTGATATGTAAATTTGACTGTTGGCATCATCACTTACCTGATCTAGTTTATAGGTTATCATTTCTTTTGTTGTTATTGTTGTTGTTGTTGTTGTTGTTGGTTGTGGGCCTGAACTCTGGGCTTGGGTGCTGTCCCTGAGCTCTTCAGCTCAAGGTTAGTGTTCTATCACTTGAGCCACAGCACCACTTCCAGCTTTTTCTGCTTGTGTGGTGCTGAGGAATCGAACCCAGGGCCTCATGCTTGCAAGGCAAGCACTCTACCACTGAGCCACCTTCCCAGCTCCTTGATTATTATTTCTAAATTGTCTGTCTTTAAATTTGTAGAGTGCATTTGATGGGGGGAGTGGGTAGGGATTAAAAGTCAAAGTAGAATTTCCCAATCTGTTATTAAATAGGCTGTGAAACAAAGGATTATAAAAGGTCATTTGAATAAAAGGCCATTTGCATGGGAATTTGGAAATGACCTTTTATTTGGGAATTTGTTGTCAATTTGACATTTAAGCCTCTATATATCTTAGTCTGTGAATGTGTATGTGTGAGCGCATGTGGTGCTAGGGATGGAGGCTCACACATGCACAGCATGAGCTCTGCCTCTGAGCTATAGCCCCAAGCCCAGTGCTTGAGTTATCAGTAGAGATTCTGGTGGTTGTTCCGCTGATACCAAGCTCCTCTGTTTTCCATTGTATTCCTCATGCCTTTTTTTTTTTCTTCTCATTAGCAGGCCTTGTTCAGGCATTCCTTTCTACTTTGTCCCTTGTCTTGTATTTGGTATGCTTCTACTCACCCCTTTCATTAAACCCTTAGTGCCCACTGGACAGCTTTATTGCTAGCTTACATGATAAGTTCTTTTTACTCGTCTGGTTCCTTTAGGGTTAGGGCTCTAGGACACTCATCTTTGTATATTAGTGCTACTTCAGTTTTTTGTGTGGCTATGGAGGGGGGTGAGAATGAGCATAAGAGTTTTAGTTGTAATGGAATGGTTTGGGACAAATGACCTAAGTTTTTTTTTTTTTTTTTTTTTCCAGTTATGGGGCTTGAACTCAGGGTCTTGGTGTTGCCCCTGAGCTCTTTTGCTCAAGGCTAATGCTCTACCACTTAAGCCACAGTGCCACTTCTGGTTTTCTTGTGGTTAATTGAAGAGTCCCACAGACTATTTTGCCTGAGCTGGCTTTAGACCACAATTCTCAAATCTCCGCCTCCTGAGTAGCTAGAATTACAGGTGTGAACCACCGACCAGTGTCCAGCTCTGAGCTTGTTTCTTTTTTTTTTGTTGTTGTTGTTGTTTTGTTGTTGTTTTTTTGGCCGGTCATGGCGCCTACCACTTGAGTCAGAGTGCCACGTCTGGCTTTTTCTGCTTATGTGGTGCTGAGGAATTGAACCCAAGGCCTCATGCATGCAAGGCAAGCGCTCTACCACTGAGCCACCTTCCCATCCCTGAGCTTGTTTCTTTTATAGCTTTTTTTTTTTTTTTCCTCCAGAGCTGAGGACTGAACTCAGGGCCTTGCACTGGCCAGGCAAGCACTCTTCTACTGAGGTAAATCCCCAACCCCTGAGCTTGTTTCTTATAGGTAAATTGAGATGAGCCCACCTAGAGATTTTGTTACAGTGTAGAATCTGACTCTAGCCCTTGAACTTCAAAGGACTGCATAGCATAAAATGACTCTTCCAGCTTTTATTTCCTGTGAGAATAGCCATTGTCTCAAATTCTGGACAGTATCAAATGTTTAATTGTAATAACTAAACATCTCTTCAGTTATCATTATGCTGAAAACTGACAGTTCTGTATTTTAGGAAGTTTCCAATGTATGATAACATCTCTAAAAATTGAAAGAAACTATTGCTTGTAAAATTTTGACTTTGACAAGTTAAAAATATCGAATAAATATCTGAGAATGCATTTGAGTTAGCACTTGTCATCTAAAATGTCAGAATGTTTGCTTATTGGAGAACATTTGCAACAAATAAGATTAGTCTTGAAGTCTTTTTTTTTTGTTTTTTGGTCGGTTGTGGGGCTTGAACTCTGGGCCTGGGCATTGTCCCTGCTCTCTTCAGCTCAAGGCAAACGCTCTACTGCTTGAGCCACAGTACCACTTCCCAGTTTTCGAGTGGTTTATTGGAGATAAGAGACTCACGGACTTTCCCGCCCAGGCTGGCTTTGAACCACCATCCTCAGCTCTCCTGAGTAGCTAGGATTACAGGCTTTAGTCTTGAAGCCTTATGCTATTGAGAAACGGAGGCAGTCATGTGATCTCTTGAGTGTGCATATATAAGTGCACAGACAGGTAAGTTCCTCATTAGAGGAGTTCCCAGCCCTTGCCATCAGTTCACCAGGAGGTAAGGACCAAATCTGTGTAGGAAGTGTAGGCTGTGTAGGCTCCAGGTAAAGCCAGACCACCTACTGAATGAATATGACTGGGAATGGGTCTTGTTTGAAAATGTTTTTACTGTTTCTTTTGCCTGTTTTACTGTTTCTTTTGTTAGGATATTTAACTGGGAGCATTGTTACAATATAAAATTTAGCTAGTTCTTCTTAATCCTGACTACAAAGGTTTAAAAGTACTTTCACTTATTTTTGCGTGTGACTTCCAGAATGCACATACCTCTTCTTTCTCAGTCACACCAGGAATATTGATCAGACACAGTTTCAGTGTCCAAATAAGTTAAAGCCATCACTGGTTAGCCTCTGGGCATTTATAAATGGTTCTTACTGGGCTAGGAGCTCTCAATCTTGTGCTTTCTGTCTACCTGCATCCTACTCTCTCTATTTTACCATTTAAATTGTTTTTGTGTGTGTGTTTTTTAATTGTATGAGAAAATTGAAGTGTAGACAAGTGAAATCTAATCCTTGAAAAGAAGCACAATATAACTTATAAGTTGAGGTGGCTATCCTTATATGATTTTTTTTTTTTATTGGGGGTTGGTGGTGGTCCTGGGTCTTGAACTCAGGGCCTAGTTGCTGTCCCTGTGCTTTTGTGCTCCAGAGAATAGTATTCTACTTTGAGGCATAGCACCATTTCCAGCTTTTTGATAGTTAATTGGACATAAGAGTCTCACAGACTTTTCTGCCTGGTCTGGCTTTGGACTAGGATCCTCAGATCTCAGCCTCCTGAGTAGCCAGTATTACAGGCTTGAGCTACCACTGCCTGGCTATCATGATTTTTTAAACCTCTAATAAACTAAGACTGTTTTACTGCTACAGTGAGCTATATTGTATCTTCTCAACGATTCTGGATTAGATGCAAGTTTTAGAGCATCATCTTCACTATCATCATCATTGTCATAGTTGTTGTCATCACCATTCCACTATATTTTAACGATTTGTAACCCTTCGGCTGCTCCTAAGTTAGACTAGCAGGGTAGAACAATCGAGGGAGTTGTGGGTCAATGATGGTGATGG